>NC_133120.1:166811990-168294474 GCF_033568475.1 Henckelia pumila | reverse complement strand
GCATTCAAACTAGTAAAACTGACGAATCTAGACAACACAAACACCAGCGGTTGTATTTAGCCTAGTCAATAGTTGACCATACAATTTAATAAGTTCAACAGCAGAAAATTTCAAACGTAGTTGCTTCACAAATTAGTTAATTCAAACAATTACGGATTTGAATTCTAATTTAGCTATAGTTTGTATAACAAAATCCGAAGATGGCCAATCCTAAAATCTTGGACACAAACATGAAATAAAACAGATCAAAAATTGAGACTTAATAAGAATTAAAAACTGCAAATCGAATCTCATGAATAAATTATATCAAGGTTTTGTCTCCCTCAACCAAGTATAAAATTTTAGCTACAATGATTCATCAAAAACTCAATAAAAATTCAAAAGAAAAGAAGAAAACTTGAGAGAGAGATGGAAAATAAAACCTAGCCGCCAAGAGAGAATGTCAAAGTCTGATAATTCTCCCTAAAAAATGGAATTAAAAGCCTAATAAAGTCTAGAGTCCAAAATAAAAGAGTGTTCAAAATTAAAAAATTCTTCCCGAACAGACTTGCGCGCTCGAGCGCATGAGTACGTTCGCTCGAGCGCACTAAAATATGCGATCTCACTGTCATGAAATTCCATGGCTGCGCTCGATCCCGTGAGTTCGTCCGCTCGAGCGCCTTAAAAATTGCTATCCCACTGCCTTGTTTCTCCAGATGTTGCGCTCGATCCTATGAGTTCGTGGGATCGAGCGCATGGACTTTTACCAAAATTCTGCTTTATTTCTTCAAAATTGAAATCTCCTACACATTAAACCCGAGAGCATGTTATGAAGCTAAATGCATGCAAAAGACAAAACTATGATAAAACATGAACAAAAGAAATTAAATGCATGCAAACTACTAACAAAATAACATCAAAATACGCAAACAAAACACGACTATCAAGAACCCTGTCCCACATGGAAAAAATAAAAGATTTAAAATGAGTTTAAAATGGGCTACAATAGACTTCTATAGCAACTTGGGTTAATCATTTTCGTAGAGCGAGGACGAATACGAATTGTTGCTATAGGGGCCCATTGTGTGCAGTCGCGCTGGCCTGGGCCCGGGGCAAGACAGAATGGTGTCAGAGACGGTCACCAGCCGGCAGACCCCGGGAAATAAGTGCTATGCGGGGAAAAGTACTACGTGCGTGGGAGCCACCTCTTGAACCTGCGGGGTCAAAGTGCTACATGACGAGAGCCACCTCTTGAACCTAGAGGAGCCACCTCTAGATTCCCGGTGCTGGTGGATCGAGAGTTTAGGTCGCGACGAGGACGTCGCATTCTGAAGGAGGGGTGATTGTGAGACCCCTGTCCCGCATGAAAAAAAAAAATGAAAGCTTTAAAATGAGTTTAAAATGGGCTACAATAGACTTATATAGCAACTTGGGTTAATCATTGTCATAGAGCGAGGACGAATACGAAGTAGTTGCTATAGGGGCCCATTGTATGCAGTCGCGCAGGCGCGGGCCTGGGCCCAGGGCGTGACATCAAAAATCTTAAAAGTGTGCAAATATTTCTCTCAATCTCGGCTCTTTCTTGTTCGTCTCTCTCGTCTATCTTTTCTTCAATGTATACATCTCCTATATAAAGAAGCCAAAGAATCCTCCTTATATTGTTTCCTTGTAGGCGTAGGATTCTTATTGAATTGATCAAATCAAATCTATAAAAATAAGAAAGAGATCAATTAGATATGAGATAAGTAAATATTATGATCAAGTACAATAATATCTCAAATCTACTTAAATAAGGAAATAAATAATATTTAGCTTTATCTCCAAGAAATTTCAAGTCCAAGAAAGACAAAAGACTTAAATTAATCTTTTTAAATACTTAAGGAATTTTTTAGGAATAAATATTACTTTCAAGAAACACCAAATAAAGGAGAATATGTATTTACTTTCAAAATAGACAAAATTATTGAAAAAAAAGATGAAAACATTTCTATTAAAGCCATTCAAAATTCAATCAAAAAATTTCGGAAACGATAGCATTGTAAGTTAAAGGAGATCAATAGATATCAAAAAATAAGAAATTAAGAAGAAAATAGGATGTTCAACAAATACATTGATCATTAATATTGACATACAAGTAATGAATTATTGTTATTCTTGCAAGTAAATATTTTTAGAATAAAAAAGAGACCGTCTAACGAAATAATAAAATAATAACGATAGAAAAATGCAAATGATTAATGAAGATAACATCACAAAAATTGCTATTAAAGATGATGATAATCAATTTTTGATTTTTTTATAGAAAATAAAAAATGCATGGTATGAAAAAAAATCGCGAAAGAGAGAAAAATCCAAAATATAAAAGAATAAAAAATTGACGTAATAATTTAACTTAAGTTTTAAAATGCATTATCTATATCAATTTTTTTCATAAATCAATAGTTACTAAATAAGTAATCAACATATAAGATAGGAAAGTACAAAATCAATATTTAATTTAATTTGATTAACGTATCTCACTTATTAACAAATAAAATAAATCATATTTCTTCAAGACGTATTACATGAGAAAAAAATAAGACAAATACATGGTACGAAACATGCCATAATTGTTCAAGATTAAAACAATGAAAAACTCGAACTGTAATAATTGCATAAGTTTCAATATCAATATTGCATGCGTCAAGGTAAAACTACATTAAACACTAAATTTATAAGCTTACATGAGTTATTGATAATGTCTTACTCTAAACTGTTAATGTAAATATAGAATAATGATGACCATAAATGATAAAAACAGTGAAACTGCAAGTGTTACATTGTTCGAAAATGTTGCAAATATTTTTATTAGTAGTAATATCGAAGATTATATTGATTAATTTCATCGCTAAGACATGTAATAGTATTTTCTTCAAAGCGTATATATTATTACCATGAAAATCATTAATTAATTGTATATTAATATCTTCTCATCTCAACTAATTAATTTAAAATGCTTATTGAGAACAAAAAGTATTCCCACTTACGTCGCACGTGACTTTTACCACTATTCATAAACATGGCAATTAATTTACCCAAGTTCATATATAATATTGACGTATATGTAAAAACACTTCACACAAAACGCTTATGCCTAGAGTTTATATAAATAGCATATGACTTTAAGTCAAAGTTAAAATAAATTAAGCGGGTGAGTGCTACATGTCAATCGATATTGACCACATTATTATGGTATCGTTGTTATGTACTCGAGGATTTAAAGAACTACTATTAGCATATTAATTTTAGATAAAATTATATAATTTAAAAGCAAATAAATTCAATATAGCATCATAATCCAATTTGGTGAAACAATAAAAAAACCAAATGCTTCAGTTAGCATTTGCTGCTGAGTGAATATCCCAGAGACTTGCGGCTAGTTGTTATTTTCATCACATAACTCCATCGATGAAATTTGTCTGTCTTCGCCATCCAACAGACCATCACTTCCCAAGTCAAGCTTCACAGGAGTGCTTTCACATATGCTGGCTTTCTCTTCATTAATTACACAAGCAGATTTAAAATGTGTATGGACTTCTATTTCTGGAACAGCAGTGTTTTTAGACTAACATCTTTTAAAAGGAGATAAACTTGAGCTCTCTGAGTCACATGAACATGGCAAGTTCTCAGTTACTGTGTATTTGCGCAAAATGTAGTTTGTTGGATCGACTGGCTCTGGTAGTGCAGCTTCCGGGATATCAGTATCCGGCTTGGAAAAACAGAAACCACAGTTTCAATATTAGAATTTTTAGAGTTGCATGATTTTCCACCATCTTGACAAAATAATGGAAAATTCATGGCATTATCAAACTACTAGAAAAATCTGTCTTTTATCATTGATTGGTTTCTCCGACATTGGAAATACATACATGTTAAGAGGAGTTTACATAAAAAAACGGGGTGAAAAATAAAAATATCTGGTATAGAAGTAAATATGTTTACAGTGAGTCATTTTTAGTCCACAAATAATTTGTAGGTTCTGGTCTTAGAAAAACTTCACATGTATGTAAGCAAGACTATGATTTGTAAAGATTCAGCAACAATATCTAGTCAAACCTCAGTTACTACGTTGTAATTGAAAGAAATTAAGATGACATTACCTCAGGATGCGCAACGTAAAAATCTCTTAGCCTCGAAGCGAAAAGAACGCACAAAGGATCAAACAAAGTCTGCTCAGAGTCACCATCTACAACATCTAAGAGCAATTCAATCTTCATCTCGGACCTCATGGAAAAACCTTTTGTGATAACGTAGTCAATCTGAACTGCTTCGGGCAGTATATATTTCATTTGCGCAAGATGCCTGGGTAGGAGTCTCCTGAAAATAATGAAGAAATATGTTTGAAATTTGAGCTAGGTATATAAGAAGCAGCTAGGAGACAGATCAATCCAGTACTACTTACCTTTTGGTTAAGTCTTGAACTGTATTTCTAACGATCTCATACATGGGTTTCTTTCCATATGAATCGAGCAACCTCAATACTATAGTCATACTTCGGAAAAGCTCATATAAGATCCTATAACTGAAATTCAGTAACGAAAATATATATATATTCAGGCTTTTGTTTGATTGTTATGGCAAACATAAAGAAGAAATGCGCTCTAACTTTTCAGGGAGATTTTCAAGAGACACTTTAACTTTTTGCCATCCAGGATCTTCAATTTTAAAAAATTCTTCATCGCTAATTTCCTCTCTTCCATATTGATGATTCAAACCTGAAACAAAGAGGTCAGTTTATGGTTTCATGAGTGCGATTCAAATGCAAAGATGCTGATTCAGTGGCAATCATTCAATTTACCTAATGCTCCTCAGCGGGGATCTAGGGTTTTTTTTGTCGGATCAGCAAAGTGGTAGAGCCTGGGGGGTGAGCAATCCATCAAAATCGAACTGATCGAACCAAAATTAACAAAACCAAACTATCCCATTCTTTTCCCCGACCAACCCAACCAAACAAATTTACAGGTGATTCTATGCTATACCGACTGAAACTATGTTCGCGCTCCCTAAATGACAAAAAATATCACGCTAAATGACAAAAAAATTACAGGCAGGGTTCACATGATTTTTTTTCAGCAAGACATTCGCGCGAACATCTTAACAAAAAGAATGTATCTCAACCGGTGTAGCATAGAATCATCCCAAATTTACTGTCAAAGTTATTTCAGTCCGTAACCGTTTTTTAAAAAAAATTCAGCATTGAAGTAAGCATTCTTTTTTATTCTTTATGCATTGTAATGTGTCAACAATAATAAAGTACATGTACTCATACTAAATAAAAACCCGAGAGAATTTGCAATATTCATTTCCTAACATCTGTTCACACACAATTATCAGATATTTATCTAACAACTGCTTTTGTTGTATGCTCAGATAGTCAGATGTAATATGTTAACCAATCAAAGCCACTAGAATTAAATCGAGTTTGGGGCATTTTTTCATTCTGTCTTGCCAAGCTCGAATAAAAAACAATTTATTTATAATGGACTTCATCATATCAAAAAAATCAAATACATATTCCAATCAATCTAAATAAGATTTCGAGCTTCAAACCTTCAAATGACTGCTGGATGACTAGCGAAAGGCGAGAGCAAAGGCCAAGAGCTTGAGAGCCGCCGTAGCGGTAGAATTAGGTATTTAAAACATAAAACGTTATACATTTATACATATTAATAATAATAATATAATAATAATAATAATAATAATAATAATAATAATAATAATAATAATATGGAGAGTATTATTCAGACTGTTGTGCAAAAGTAAAAATTTATGTTAAAAAGTAAAAACTTCAGAACTCAAAATATATAAAACTCTACACTTCACAAATTTTTCTCTCTCAATTCAATTGTGATTTTCTACACAAATGGAGAGACCTATTTATAGATCTCATTTCGAGATTAAGCCAAATATTAATACATCATCATCTACATCATCACACACTAATTTTCAACATTTTACAACTCAATATTCAACATTCAACTTTAAATAATAACAATAATAATAACATGTTTTCAACACTCCCCCTTGTGATGATGATTGTGATATGATGACTGTCTTTATTACGTGTTTTATACTGCCTCGTTAAAACCTTATTAGGAAAAACCCAGTGGGATAAAAATCATAGTAAGGAAAAAGGAGTGCAGCCACGTAAACTCCCCCTCATGTTAACCCGAGTGGTTCTTCACATATTCCGTAGATTGCGCATCCCAATGTTATATATATGATTTCTGAATATTGCCGTAGGAAGCGCCTTTGTGAAGAGATCTGATGAGTTTTCACTTGATTGAATGTAACGGATATCAATATTTTTATTCTTCTCAAGCTCTTGAGTGTAGGCAAAGAACTTTGGGGGGGGGGGGGGGGGGGGATATGTTTGGTTCTTTCACTTTTGATGTATCTTTCTTTCATTTGAGCAATACATGCAGCATTATCTTCACACAGCATCACAGGCTTGAAGTTTGGATGTGTTGTGTCATTGATTTTAGCCAAACACATTCACGACTTGCTTTATGTAGCGCAATAATCTCGGCGTGATTTGATAAAGTTGTTACGAGTGTTTGTTTCTATGAATGCCAAGAAAATTGCAGTGCCTCCACGAGTAAATACATATCCGGTTTGGGAACGTGCCTTATGTGGATCAGATAAATATCCAGCATCAGCTTAACCAATGATACTTTGATTGGTGTCTTTTGAGTACAAAAGTCTCAAATCTGTCGTTCCTCGTAGATAACGGAATATATGTTTAATTCTGTTCCAGTGCCTCTTTGTTGGATATGAGCTGAATCTTGCCAATAAATTTACAGCAAAAGATATATCAGGTCTAGTACAATTTGCAAGATACATCAGGGCACCAATAGCACTTAGATATGGTACTTCTGGACAAGAATAATTTCATCATCTTCACATGGACGAAATGGATCATTTTCTATGTTTAATGATCTTACAACCATTGGAGTACTTAATGGATTTGATTTATCCATATTAAAATGTTTATGGACCTTTTCTGTATAATTTGCCTGATGAACAAAAATTCCACATTATTTTTATTCGATTTGGAAACCCATATAGTACTTGGTTTTTCCAAGATCCTTCATTTTGAATTCTTCCTTCAAGTACATCATAACTTCTTGAATTTCCTTATTCGTTCCAATTATGTTTAAATCATCAACATATACAGCAATAATTACACATCCTGATGTTGTTTTCTTGATGAAAACACAAGGGCATATTGGATCATTTATATATCCCTTTTTCATCAAGTGCTCACTTAACCGATTATTCCACATTCGGCCGGATTGCTTCAACCCATATAATGATCTTTGCAATTTCACAGAATAAAATTCTCTGGGTTTTGAACTTTGTGCTTCAGGCATTTTAAATCCTCCAAGGATTTTCATTATATATAACTATCAAGTGATCCGTATAAGTAAGCTGTAACAACATCCATAAGACACATTTTCAAATTTTCAGACACTGCCAAACTAATCAAATATCGAAACGTAATTGCATCCATAACAGGAGAATACGTTTTTTCATAATCAATTCCAGGCCTTTGAGAAAAACCTTGTGCAAAAAGTCTAGCTTTATATCTGATTATTTCATTATTCTCATTTTTCTTTCGAATAAAAACTCATTTCTATCCAACAGGTTTTACACCTTCAGGTGTGAGGACTATAGGTCCAAAAATATTGCGTTTATTTAGCGAATCCAATTCAACCTGGATGGCATTTTTCCATTTTGCCCAATCATGCCGAGTTTTACATTCACCAAAAGATTTTGGTTCATGATCTTCATTATCATTTATGATGTCACAAGCCACATTATAAGAAAATATCTCATCAATATCTTCTATATCTTTTTGGTTCCATATTTTTCCAATATTAATATAATTGATAGAGATTTCACGATTCTCGTCAGTTTGTGGTTCTGACAGAACATTTTCATCATCAGGTGTTTCTTCTGGAACACCATTTTCTATTTTGTGATCATCGTGTTTCTCTATGCATTTTCTTTTCCGAGAATTTTTATCCTTGGAACCGACTGGCCTTCCACGCTTCAAGCATTTTATGACATCATGAATGTCTTCAATTTGTTTCTTTGGCATTTCAATTCGAGCAGGGGCATTTACAGCAGGTATATATGATTTTTTTTTACCCCTTTTGTGTTTGCAAATGCATTTGGAATTTGATTTGCAATTCTTTGTAAGTGCACAATTTGCTGTACATCTTTCTCACATTGTTTGGTCTTTGGATCCAAATGTAACAATGATGGTGCATACCATGTGATTTCTTTTTCAATGTGTTTCTTTTCTCCCCCTAACATTGGAAAAATTTATTCATTCAAATGACAATCAGCAAAATATTTTGTAAACACATCTCCTGTCTGAGGCTCAAGATATCGAATGATTGATGGGCTATCATACCCGATATAAATACCAATTTTTCTTTGAGAACCCATTTTTTATCGTTCAGGTGGTGCAATAGGCACATACACCATACATCCAAAAATTCTCAGATGAGAAATATTTGGTTTTTTACCAAATGCAAGCTGCAATGAGGAGAATTTATGATATGCACTTGGTTTGATGCGAATTAATGCCACAGCATGTAAAATTGCATGTTCCCATATAAAAATAGGGAGTTTTGTTCTCATAATCATTGGTCTAGCAATCAGTTGTAGATGTTTAATCAATGATTCAGCTAATTCATTCTGTGCATGAACATAAGCAACGAGATGTTCAACAGTACGTAATTTCCATTGACATACAATAGTCATTGAAAGTTTGGAAAGTAAATTCTCTAGCATTATCAAGTCTTATTTTCTTGATTGTATAATCGAAAAATTGATTCCGCAATTTTATTATTTGAGTCATTAATCTTGCAAATGTCATATTCCGAGTTGACAATAAGCATACATTTGACCATCTTCTAGAGGCATCGATCAATACCATAAAATATTGAAATGTTGCACATGGTGGATGAATTGGCCCACAAATATCATCCTGAATACGTTCAAAAAATATGGGTGATTTTATTTGGATTTTAGATAGCGATGGTCTTATAATAAGTTTTCCAAGAGAACATGCTTTACATTTAAACTTATTATTCTGAAAGATCTTCTGGTCTTTTAATGGATGACCATGTGTATTTTCAATAATTTTTCGCATAATTATTGAACCAAGATTTCCCAATCGATCATGTCAATTGGTTAATATTGAAGAACTATTAACCACCATATTTGATTCGATTGGCCTTATATGTGTATAATGCAATCCAGTAGGGAGCATTGATAATTTTTCGACCACATATTACTTTCCTGATTTATATGTAATAAGACACATATATTTCTGATTTTCATCAGTTATCGTCTCAATATAATACCCATGAGAATATATGTCATTAAAACTCAACAAATTTCTTTTTGATTATGGTGAATATAAAGCATCATTTATCAAAAATTGTACCATTAGGTAACAAAAAATATGTTTTTCCACAACCTTCAATCAAGTCTACAGGACCTGATATTGTATTCATCATTCTTTTTGTTGGTTTTAATTCCAAGAAATATCTTTTATCTCGGAGAATAGTGTGCGTTGTACCACTATCGGGTATGCAAAATTCCATGGGATTATTTCCTTGTTTAGCTTTGCTCATACTGTTTTCCATTTTGAACTTCAAAAGAAAATATGGAATAAAAAAATTAATGACATTATATGAAAAATATAACATGTTTCATAATACAAAAATACATGAAAAATACAGTATTTTACATTCTACTCCCACCAATATATTAATCAATGTCCTCGAAATCATTTGAAAAATCAACAGCATCGAAATGAGTTGAACCACTTGAATGGTTACTATTTTCAACAAAATTGGTCTCTTTTCCTTTCCCCTTTGTTGATTCTTTATAGAGCTTACAAAGGTGCTCAGGGGTTCGACAAATATGTGACCAATGTCTTGGAGTGTCACATCTATAACAAACGCTCTCAGATCTTTTTGAGTGATTTTCATTTTTACTCATGTTTTCATGCTGCCTTTTTGGTGGGTGGTTCGTGACGTTCTTTCGAGATGAGTTGTTGAGGTAACTATCTCGATTATTTTCATATCCACGGCCGCGACCAGGACTGTGATCATTTTTACGTCCACGTTCACGCCCACGCCCACGTCCTCGACCTCATCCACGACCAAAATCTTGTCTATGTCTTTGATCTTGGTTTTCATTTTTAATTACGACATTTGCTTCTGGAAATGCCGTTGATCCAGTGGGTCGGAATTGATGATTTCTTACTAACAATTCGTTGTTTTTTTCCGTCACAAGAAGACATGCGATGAGTTCAGAATATCTAAAAAATCCACGCACTTTATACTGTTGTTGTAGAGTTATATTCGATGCGTGGAAAGTGGAAAAAAAAATTTCAAGCATTTCCATTTCAGTAACAACATGCCCACAAAATTTCAATTACGAGACTATTCGATACATCGCAGAATTGTAATCACTGACTTTTTTAAAGTCTTGAAATCTCAATGTATTCCATTCATCACGGGCGGTCGGAAGTATAACTTCTCTTACATGCTCAAATCTTTCTTTCAGCCCTTTCCATAAAATCATTGGGTCTTTTTTTTGTGAGATACTCACATTTCAATCCTTCATCAAGATATCTACGTAAGAAAATCATAGACTTTGATTTTTTTGTGAGGATGAAATATTATTTTCTTTGATGGTATCACTTAGACCCAATGACTCAAGATGCATTTCTACATCGAGAGTCCATGTAATATAATTCTTTCCAGTGATATCGAGCGCAACGAATTCAATTTTTGTCAAATTTGACATGGTGGTACTAGAAAAATAATAATGCATTTTATTAGTTAATTTTCATTAATATGATAATAAAAAATAATGGATAAACGACGAGTACAAGTATGTTTAAAAATAGATTAAAAAAAAAGTGTGCGATGGATAATCACCGGTGAGTACAAGACTCGTGAGCATGATGATCATAATCATTACGAAAAAAAAAATGATTATGTGTTGAATAAAAATTTGTGATAATCATGCGATGCATATAATGATAATGATAATCATAATTAAATAATTATGTATATCATATCACATTATTATAAGATCGGTGCCGTAGACATCTTTTTATATAATATTGTGAAATTATACAAATATAGTTAGTATAAAGTCAGGTATAGTATACCATATCACATTATTATAAGATTGGTGTCATAGACATCCTTTTATATAATATTGTGAAATTATACAAATATAGTTAGTATAAAGTCATGTGTAGTATATCATATCACATTATTATAAGATCGGTGTCATAGACATCCTTTTATATAATATTGTGAAATTATATAAATATAGTTAGTATAAAGTCAGGTATAGTATATCATATCACATTATTATAAGATCGGTGTCATAGACATCCTTTTATATAATAACATGAGATTATACAAATATGGTTACTATATAAATACAAAATATATATCATATCACGTTATTATAAGGTCGGTGTCATAGACATCCTTTTATATAATAACATGAAATTATATATTAATATATACACAATAAAAATATATAAACAGTAAAAATGAATATTTTTACTTGTTGAATATTTTTGTCTTCTTCTTGTGTTTTGAAGCGTCGGAAATTATAAAGAATCTTCGAGCGATCGTGCTGATAACGTGTTGTGAAAAAGTAAAAATTTATGGTAAAAAGTAAAAACTCCAAAACTCAAAATATATCAAACTCTACACTTCACAAATTTTTCTCTCTCAATTCAATTGTGTTTTTGTACACAAATGGAGAGACCTATTTATAGATCGCATTTGGAGATTAGTTCAAATATTAATACATCATCATTTATATAATAATAATAATAATAATAACATGTTTTCAAGAAAGACTTCATTTTTTGTTAAATATAATTTATTTTAATTTATTTGATTGTTCTTATTTTTAGTAAATTAATCAATAGTCTTAATTCCTAAATGGTTACCTAAAATATTAACCATTCAAAATTATCGTGTAATTTGTATATATCCTTTAATAAATAAAACTCAAGACAAAAATTTAAAGTATGATTTACCCAACTAATTATTGTTTTTTTAAATTTTAATTAACGTATTATTTTATTTATTTACGATTATTTAAAACAAGTAATGTTATTATAAAAAAAAACAAGTAATGTTTCTTAGATTCCAATGTTTTAATATGTTAATCAATCTTAATATCTTATTATATAAATGATTTATATCTAATAAAAATTTAAAATAATATATCATTGATAAAATTTATAGTTAAAATATTTTTCAAATAACACTCTTCATTAAAGAAATAATAGATATATATAATTTAATTTAATATTTATTATTTATTTACATAAAATTGATAGAGTTAAAATAAAAAAAATTATGTTATAAATATAATGTTGATAATCATTTGATAGATTTATTAAATATTATAATTATAAAAAATAATAGACATACATTAGTATTTTTAATCACAAATTGTAACATAATTTGTATTTTTCTAAGTTTTAAATTTTAATAAGTTTTTGGTAAATTATAATGTTTTATATTTCAATATTTTATATTTTTTATGATTTTACGGTTTATCAATATTTTGTGTCATATTAAAATTTCATATAAAATATGTATAATATCACATTTTTAGATTAAAATATTTTTTATATTATATATTCTATTTAGGTATGATAAAAAATTTTGATAGTTTTTTAAAATATTTTATTTTAGTTGATATACAAAAATATTGTATTTGAGTTCTTTTTAATAGTAAATAAAAAATTTAAAATATAAAAAAAGTTAGTTTAATGGAAAATTTGTCTAATTTTAAATTGCATATAGAAGGTAGAGTGTGATCAACACTTTCTGAAATGTAAATAACACTTTCCTAATAATATATATTAGAAATACACAAATATGTCGGGTAACCCTAGGGATAATTCCTAAATATATCCCTATAGTTTCGTTATCGAGCTGATTATATCCCTTTTGTTTTTCGTATCCTAAAAATATCCCTTATTAATTAAAAAGTGTCTCGAACATGTCCTTGAAACTAAATAATTCATATTCTGCCCTTTATTTCCCAATTTATTAAAAAATAAGCTTTAGCCCATCATGCTTCCATAGTAAATTAAAGAAAATTACCACTTTGACCACACTATTGTCAGGTTATGTCCACCGGATTTTACAGGTTGCTCCTCACAACCAAACCACGCAATCGCAACCGATGGTTCCTGACACAGACTCCTTCAGCAGCAGCTAGCACAGCCTTATTTCGTTTCCTACCTTAAGGCGTATATTAAAAGCTTAATTTTTAAATGAAAATAACCTGATAGGAAAGAGCTTCGAAAATTTATTCAGACAACATATTATTACATAAATCAACCTCCTATGAAGAGGAGGAGATAACTAGTTTAGCTACTCATAGTAGCCTTGTTCTTGAAATACATAAAATTAAAACTTAATACAAACTTAGAAAAAGAAATATTACAATATTTTATTTGTAAGAAAACTGAAGGGAATGATCGATATCTTCAGCTTCCTCATATGCCTGTATTTATAGCTGAAGTTCCACTCGTTTCACCGAGAAACTTCAGGGAATCTTACAGTTGTCTTGAATTCTTTATGTCATTATTGATGGCATCTTTTGCTAGTGGGAGAGTCACATGCCCGATGGCATCTTTTACTAGTGGAGGAGTCACATGCTTGACTTTTTCTTTTGGATTTATTCTCCTCACATGCCTTCTTTATTGTTGTCGGGGCATCTTTTGCTTTTGCAGTTGGCCCCTGGGAAAACACGGTTTTGGTGGTCCCTGTCCACCTTTGCTTGTCTCGAAAAAATTTTTTCGATCCGTTCGGGATTTAAAGGTTTTTCCAAATTCTGGCTCCTTTTGGTTTAGGCATTCTGGGCAGATATTCTCTGACCATCTTCCGATATGAGCTATGTTACAAAATTTTTGGCGAGTTTCTTTACTCCCCGGCAGCTTTTTGTTCCACAAAAAGTTTCTCTTCTTTTCGAAGACTTCTTCCGCAAAAACCGTAGTTTTTCCTTTCATTGTGTTTAACAGGAATGATCCATTCACGGAATTCTGATAAAATTTGAACGGAAACTTGATCTCCACAAAAAGTTTCTCTTCTTTTCGAAGACTTCTTCCGCAAAAACCGTAGTTTTTCCTTTCATTGTGTTTAACAGAAATGATCCATTCACGGAATTCTGATAAAATTTGAACGGAAACATGACCTTATCCATCTCGGTGAGACAAACCCAAATACCCCATGCCCTTTTGGTTGATATTTCATTTTCTCCAAAAGTGGACATCAATGATACTTCTTCAGATATAGGATCCTTGATAAATCTTTGATTATTCATGTCAGGTCTCCTTAGCTTGATGAAATGAAAGGGATCGTGTGATCCTTTCCCTGTTGGTTCTGGAGCTGCACTAAAGATGTATAACTCAAGCACATCTCCTCTGGACAAATGATCATTATTTGCCCATGTTTCTTGGACTGCTTCCTGAATCCATTTTGGTAGCTGTGATATTTCCTGGAAGCCTGGTGAAGTTGTATGAACTGAGGCTAAAGCTCAAAATTCATACCATAGCTTTACATCCTTAGAATTGACATTGTTTTTTAGCCAAACTCTTGGATATATTCCTGCAACATCAACTCTGCCAGTGATCGGGTTGATTCACTTCTTATACTTAATTTCTCTCATCTTTGTTGATAAACCTGAAATGGAGAAATGACAGCTGGGTTAGTATCAATCTTAGATTTGCCCTTGTCAGTGTTGGCCCTAAGATTGATCTCTTCCTCTTTTACCCCAAAGGCGGAGGGTTGACTTGATGAGTTATTCTCATCAATTTTTGCTTTATCTAGATCATAAAAAGCTGATGATAGATTATCGCTTGTTTCTTGAGTATTAGAATCCTCAACATATTGTTTTACAACCGGTGGCTGTATTTCTTGTTCTTGTAAAACCAATGTTTATAACATTTCTTGTTTCTGAGAAACCAGTGGTTTTTCTATGGTACGCATAATTGGCCCTTGAATTGCAGCCCATAGTTGAGTTTGAATTGCAGCCCATAGTTGATCCGATCAGCTTGTTGTAACCTGCCCGCCATATCGACACTTATGACAAGCTGGTTGAACTCGGTTTGAAGCAACCCAAGGTGTTCCCTGAGATGCCTCTGCATTTTCATGATGGAATCCACGTCACTGCCTTCCATCTCTTGTTAAAAAATCTGCAAGAATATTTTCATGAGATTTAATAATAACAATATCAAAAATATAATTTTGACATAAAGCTTTCCATCTTAATAACCTAGCTTTATCAGGTTTAGATTCAATCTTATTTCTTAGGAAAACTTTTACCTGAGTGTTATCATCCTTCAAAGTGAATTTTTTAGCAAGTAAAAATAATGACCATTTTTCGAAAGCCCTTTTAACTGCATAAAATTCCTTCTCGTTGATATGTCATCTGATAGCCTCAGATTCTGAAAAAAGACCACTGCAGTATCTGCATGGTATTTCTCCATCCGGAGTGATCTTAGTAAGGACTGTTGCCCACCATTCGTCACTGGCATCCGTAAATAACACCAGATCATCTTCATCCACGGGTATAGCCATTTTTGGGAGATTATTACATATCTCCTTTAATTGGTTAACCCATTTAGTATGGTCATCGGTCCATATAAACCTTGCATCCTTTTTTAACAAAGGACTGAACACCTTTCTGTACATTGCCAGATTTTTTATGAACATCCCTGCAAAATTAACTAATCCTAAAAAACTTTGGAGTTGTTTTACATCTTTGAGTTTATCTGGAAAATTCTTTACCTTTTCCATAATATGGGGTTGTAGAATTATTTCAGTTTCATCAATATCAATTCCAAAGAATTCAATTTTTCTTGTTGCTATGACTGCTTTCTTTTCAGATAAAATCAGTCCTTCTTGTTTACAAATTTTAGAGAAAATCTCTAAATGTTTAACATGTTTATCTATGTTTTTTGATGCTATAAGAATATCATCAATATAAACAAACATGAAGTTGAAATAATCTTTAAAAAGGTTATCCATCTTTCTTTGAAATATTTGGGGTGCATTAGCCAATCCCATAGGCATAACTTCTCAAATATAATGTTCTTGTGGTGTAGAGAAGGCTGTGAATTTCTTACTGCCTTCTTCCATCCGAATCTGGTACAATCCAGACTTACAATCAAATTTTAAGAACACTCTAGCATTTCGTACACAGCTAATTAGATGTTCTCTACTGGGTATGAAGTACCCATCAAACCCCAGGATCTTATTAATACCTTGGTAGTTAATAACTAACCTGGGTTTCCTTCTTTTTATTTCACCATGATTTCTGACCAGAAAACCTGGGCTGCTATATGGTGAAACTCCTTCTTTGATTAAACCAAGGTCCAAATGTTCCTTGATAATCATCCTCATACCCCTTTGATCTGTTATGTTCATCGGGATAGGCTTATATCTAACGAATTCATACTCTTTGCCTTCCTTTAGAGTAAGACTGGCTTTGAGTTGATTTCTATCCCACCATGCCAAAGGATGCTCGTTATAACTTTTTTTGAGCCTCTTTTTGACATCTTCAAGGGATACCTTATTTTCTAACTCAATATCTCTGTGATTCAGAGTTACCTTGAGAAGCTCCATATCCTCTGTTTGGAGTTCTTGTTCTGTTGTTATCTTCAACATGGTTTCTCCAAACCTTCTTGGATCTTTCATTTTTGGGTAAAAAAGTTGTTCTTTATCACCACGCTGGCTGCGGAACATTATTGGCATTTGTCGATAAAAAGAAATCTTGAGTCTTGGGACGATAATTTTATGATCACAAATGGTAGTGAACATAAGTCGTCTTAACTTATCTTGGGTATACTTCTTAAACATTTGTAAGAAGTTATTTTCCAACAGGATATCGGCTCCTGTATCATGGAAATATATTGGTGGTGTCTTTACCTTATACCAAGGTGTCTGACCTGCGCCTCCTATAAGGATCTCTGCTTGTTTTATTCCTTTGCAAAGAATTAAAATTCTGAGAAAAAAATCTCGTCCAGCAATTTTTGGCAAGTCTTCTTCACATCCTTTAGGGAAGACTCCTTTCTTTGTTGTACAAATTCCCGCTCCTGAATCAAAATAAGCTGCAAAGTATACAGCCTTATATTGTTCGTACAACATCCCAATTGGAATGTATATGGAGAAAGTATACAGCCTTATATTGTCCTGCCATTTTCAGTAAACTGCTTTGTAATTCTGTAATCTGTTTAATACTATTTTGCCTTAGTGTTTCTAAAGCCTCAATAGGTAGAGTATGGTTACTCTTTTCTACGTCTTCAATGCGTCTTAGTAAATCATGTTCATGATTAACTAACTTCAATAGCTGCGTTTTCTCTGTTTTTGAACAGAGTTTTCGAATCTAATTAAGGGGTTTTCCCTTATCCATTTCTCTTGATTTTCCATCTCGTAGAATTCTTATTGAATTCTTCAAGTTTTTTCTTTTGCCATAAACTCTATTCCTCTTTCAAGGAGTTTTCATGGTTTATGATCTTCCAGGAATTCTAAGCCAAGAATTAGTTCATCCATTTCTTTTCCCGGGATTCCTGAAATTTGAACTTCCAATTCACCAACATTTATTAATCATTGGTAAGTTCCTTTTACCTGTTGTTCTAAATAGTAAATCGAATTACAAGGAAATTGGTTCCTATGACTTGTAATTTCAAATATTATTTTGACTTCTTTCCATCCTTCTGGAGATCTAAGTTTTCCTATTATAGAAAACTCTTTTTCTTCTAGTGGAATTTCTTGAATAGGATATCTTTCCCACCTTCTACTTGTCATTCGGTCACCTTGGAAGATAACCTTTGGGGTTCTATTTTAAGATCTCTGTATAGAACCGGTTTATCTTGTATTTGAATGTTTATTTCTTGAATTAAAGGAAACTCGATTCTTTCCGGGTATATTGCTTGAGCAACTTTCCCAAAGATCTCTGGAATTTCAATAAACTAATTTCTAATGAATAATTTAGAATGGTGAGTATTAGAAAGAGCATATGAAATTTGATATGTAATAGAATATGGCCTATTACCTTCCTTCATTAATCTTTTTTCCTTTAAGTTTTGATGCAACGTCAAGGCTCGGCTAAAGTCTCTGTCAGCTAAATTGTACGCTATTCTCGGATAAATAACTCCTACAATTTTTCCTGCACATAGATTTCCTGATATAGTACCCAGAACAGCATCTTGGATATTCTCCATTCTTTTATCACATACTACGATATCTATGGGTAAATCTATTCCCTCTTTAAAGGTTGCCTTGATCATTATTTGGATTGCTCCAATATGAATCCTAGACATCGTTCTTGCTACCTCACTTTTCAGCTTTTGCAATTTCTCTCTTACTTCTTCAAAATAAATTAATTGCATCTCTATTTGTTTACTTGTTAACTCCATAGGGATTGTCATTTCTCTTCTGGATACTTTATAAATCAAATGATGTCTTCTTTGTCTAAGCCCTAGGTTGCCTAAGACTCTTTCTACTTGTCCTGCCGAAAATCCTTGGTACTTCTGTAATGTTGGATTTTCTCTCATAACCATATTATGAGATATCGTGGTTTGACTTAAAAAACCCAGCCAAAATCTCTTGTGTTTCATGTCGAAACACTTTTTCTTTATTCTGATTCTGATTCATCATCAGATTCTTCTTGGCTAAACAATATCTCCTCTTCGTATATGCTTTCATTTGAGGGAATATCCTCAAATTGATATACTTGGACTAGATCTTGAAAGAAGACCGCATCATCGATATCCGGTGTTGCTTCAAAGAGTTTAACTCCTTTTTTTCTCGTTTTCTGGACGGTTTGTAGATATATGTCCTCTTGCTCCACATGTCCAGCATTTGCAATCCTTGAAACTTTCACTTGCTCTTGTATGAGTTCTTCTGAAAGTTCTTCTAGATGGTTTACTTCCCCTGCTTTGCGATGAGCTTGTTGCTGGGGATATTCTTGTAGGTCCACTTCTTTTTCCTGATCTATAAGATCTGACCTTTTGTTTGGACCAAAATTTTCTTGGTTTCCAAGAACTTCTCATTCTTTTATTGTAGAGATTATTTCTGAATTTCTTCCTCTTGATTCCCTGTGATTTATTCCCAATAACCGTAGTGAGATCGTTTTCTCTACAACATAGATGAGTATGCTTATTAATACCCCTTATCTTTTTGTAGTTCTTTTGTAATGCTGTCATATGGCACCATTCTGCCAATTTTCCTTTAAGAAAAGAAGCTCTTCTTGCCAATGTATCTGGATTACCTAGAACGTATTATTTTATCAGCATTTCTCTCCAGGGACTATGCATCTTTGCAAAAAATAGCTGAATAGCTATATTTTCTTCGAATCATGAATTCAATCTGTATTTAGTGAATAACATGATGTATTCATTAACTAAACAGATATCGTGCAACTCGAGACTATACAGAGCTTGAGTATATCTTCTTTTTTCCTCTGTATCTTGATTATTGAAATAATTCACTCCTATAAATTATGCTTTAAACAGGGTGGCCATTCTTCCTCCGATTTCGCTTAGAGATTCTCCTGCTAAGACCGGTTCTTTAGTCTCTGGCATAGTTCTCAAGCTATGTTAACAGATCTCATTAGACTCATTTCCAGAAGCTTGATAAATCTTTCTTTATTGAGATCTAAAGTACCTGCTGCTATTCTCATAGTTGACATCCAATCATCTATGAGATCTTCTCTGTTTTTGAAGTCCAGAGCATCAAGGTTTAACATAACCCCATAAAGATGTATCGGATCTAAAACAGTTTTTCCATAGGGAGTTTGATGTAGCGGTATCTTACTCCTTCTTGACCTAGTTCCTGGTGGATGTGAATTTTCTCCAACCTGAAACTCACTATGTGGTTCTTCTGTTTTAACGACATATCTTGGAGGATTCCCTATAGGTTGTTCACCCTCAGGGGAATTCATTTTTAGATCTACTACTTTAAGATTCGAAAATGAATCTGCAAGATCTTGTAGATCCTCGAGATTTCAGTTAAGGTTTTTGTATCATTTTGGTTTTACATTTCTGATGTCACAAAGGTTCGGTACCAAACGAGAGTGGTAACCTTCCTCTTGTGCTACCTTTTCTAGAACTAGAGGTGTGTTCTAGATTTATGATTTTAGTTTGAAGATCCTTTAGAGTTCCAAGAATTTCTTCTTGTTTCTTAAGAAATTCTTCAATCTGCCGAAGTATTTCATACAGCTGATTACTGTAATATTGTACCGTCTTTTGAATTTCTTTAAGATCTACGGAGAGTTTAGAGGAATCTGGTGTAATCTCTAGAAATTGAGAATTATAAATCATATTTCTTAATCTCTTCAGAGAGTATAAAAGACATAAGTCTTTTTAAGTTCTGTTGTAAAGAATCTATTTTGAATAGATTCACTTGTTTATGGGATTTCATATAAATGAAATTCTTCTGGTTCAAACTCTCGTTTGAATCCATGGTTTGTTGAAAATCTCTTCCTCAACAAAGAAAAGTATGATTTAATGAATAATATAAAGTTTGAATAAAATTACCTAGGCTCTGATACCATTTTTGAGCCAAAGGGAAATTTTAATACAAGATATTAATATAAGGGTAGTATAGGAAATTTTTAGTTTGGAGGACATATCAGAAAAACTTTTTATTTAAAGACGTAATTGGGAACGAAAAAAATGTTAGTATATTTTTGGAAAAGTTAGAAAATTTTATGGACGTATTCATTAATTATCCCGGTAACCCTATATTTTTTCAGGTAGTAAAAATTCTAAATATGTATTTTGGATAACTATCTGAATCCGACATTTTTTTGTAAATTAACCGATCTTCGATCGAGTCAGCTCGAGTAGCCGATACCCGACTACAAAATGTCCACTTCCTAGACAATAGATCGGTTTCTTGGTTTAGGAAATAGGGCTGGAGCATTTGGGTTTTGTTTATCCAAACCACTGAAACGGTAATAACTAAAATTTAAAGGTTAAAGCAGGCCCAATAATAATTTGGTTTTCTTTATCTAACCATTTAATAAAGCCTCAACCTTTTATAGTAACTGATTTGGTAATTTATTTGTGTAGACTAAAATACCCTTCAATTTTATTTATAGATAAAAATAATTGAATGACAATATGATAATTTACATGATCCATTTAAATACAACTTCTCATCCCTAGCCCATGTTCTCTTCACTTTTCTCACTACCTTTATTTTTTATATATTATATTTCACACACAACGTGTGTGCGTGTATAGCTAGTATATATATATGTATGTATGTATTTCGTTTTAATCTGTTTAAATGATTTTTTTAAATTCACAATCGAAATCAAATTGACGGATATTTTTATATATAAAAAAAACAAATACAAAAACAAAAAAAAAAAACAAAACCAAAATACTGATTAAATTGAACCGAATTTCCAATTTGATATGGTCCAATCGGTAACTTCGGTTAAATTCAAAATCTTGCTCAGTCCTAAAAATTAGTAAGTACTATAATGATAAAGTAATTAATCGGGTTGTACAGTTTATTTTTTGTAGCAAAAAACCAAATAAATAAAAAATATATATAATAATAGACTTAAATGGTGTTTGACGGAGCTTATAAGATCCTTAAATTTGTTTGGCAAATTTTTTTTTCAAATAACTTCTAAGCTATCAAAATAAGCTTTTTGACATATTAATTATAAGTTGTGTTTAAAAAATTTAGGGTCACCCTACTTTTTAGAGTATAACTTATTTTGATTTTACTTCTCCATATTATCCTTATATATTTTATTAAATTCTCATCATTTCCTCTGCCCATTTTTCATACATAATTTATTTTCTAAATTAAAATTAAAAATAGTTTTTTTTAAAATATATGGTTAACACTTATGATAAATTTTAAAAAAATATTTGTTATATATATTACTTCTTATATTAGTTTCATGGTATTATACCAATTTTCGTAATTTTGACAATAAAAAAACTTATAATATCAAGAACATCAACATCTTTAAGTTGTTTAATAATTTCATCCAAATATTTTAACAACTTATTCACAAAAAAATATTAGACGTACATCAAATTACAAAAGAAATATTTTTCCTTATTATTTGGTTCTTATGAAAAGCAAGGAATGAACAGAAACATGGGGGGATTCGGATCCTGGGAGCCAGAATCATTCGACACATTGATGAGTTTATTGTTTACATTGCTCATGCAGGTTTATTGAGGGCTGGACATTGGGGTGGTTGCATTGTCGTGGCTCACAAATGGGGGCGGGAATCACGTATCACTCGTAGTGTCAACATTCAGGTGGTGCGGTGGATTCCGCCACCATTTGGCTATTATAAACTAAATTCGGATGGGTGTTAGAAAGGAGGCGGAGAGTCTGTAATTGGAGGTATTGTTCGTGACTATTTGGGAAAGTTGATAGTTGCTTATCATGATTCCATTGGCACAGGAATCAGTACAAGGGTTGAACTTCGGGCTGTTTTAATGGGACTCCATATTTTCAGGTTATACAGTTTGTTCCCATTATGGATTGAATAAATATACTTGATGCAAACTTGAATAGTTGGGAATATAGTCATACTCTAATTCTCATCCAGCAAATTATACTTGGGAATATTGTGCGAAAATCACATGTTTTTAGAGAGGCCAACGCGGCGGCAGATGAATTGGCTAATTTAGAATTGGAATTTTGAAGAGTAACCATTTGGCATCAAGATATCCAGGGGCAGCTTAAGGGGATCTATAGATTTGATAGGTTTGGTCTTCCTTATATTAGTACTAAATCAAAAATTTTGTAATGTTTACTTTGATTTTAAGTTTCATGCTCTATTGGCTTTTGTAATTACTCGAGAAGTTTTGACTTAGTCTCTCTCTCTTGTATTTATTTCATATAATAAACGGGTAGAGGTCCGCCTAACCCCCCACCACAAAAAATGGATTTTCCAAAAAAAAAAAAACAAAAGTATAAGTTCTTGAAATTTGAATTTAGGTTGGACTATATAATAATTTGGGTATTTTCTGATTTTCAGACATGTTGTCGAGTTGAACTAGGGGTTTGAGATATGTCTTAATGCGATATGAAAAAAAATTATCGAGTATTTAGAGACAATTGAATCTCATAAACGAAAAATAGCTCATGATATATTCTGACATCAAGAGTAAGTACAGATTACTTAGTCGTTGAACCTGAGATATGAAAAAGTGGTTAAATCCGTTGAAAAATTTTAACTAAGAAATGCAGTACTATCGAAGAAAATAATTCATTGGGAAAATTGGGTGAACCAAACGCGACTGTATTATTGAAAAGTTTGGTAGAAATACCAAATATAACTACTTTTGGAGAAATTTTTCGACAGTTATTGTAGTCACTTGTTATTATTCTGATTACCCGGTATGTCAGCATAAGCCAAGAAAAGCATGCGTAGATATTATTCTTGCTGAATTTATATTGCGTACATTTAATTAAGAAGCAGACGCTAGTAACCAGATAAATAAGTGATGCAAATTGAGATATCAAGCATGTATTTTATGGTTATGTTTTCTTTTCAAGTATTAGATTTATTTATAAAAATGGGTCAATCAATCCTAAGTAGAAAAAAATCATTCGTCTTACTTGAAGGTTAGATGAACTAGACCGGTTGCATAAGAAAATTTATAATCTTCCTTAGAAGCACTGTGAGTTGTGATAACCAAAAAAAGATGAACACGGTCCAGGATTATCAAATTTAATATGCTAATAAAAGGCATAGGCTTTTGGAATTTCAAATTTTTGGTTATGTTCTTCTTGAATGGATTATCGTTCTGTTGTACTGTTAGATTCGAGCATAAAGGGAAGCTGGCTCCTCATTGCATTGGTCCCTATGTGATTGTTGAGAAAATTGGTATTTTGGCTTATCGTTTGGACTTGTCGCAAAATTTGTCTGCGATACATAAAATGTTTCATGTGTCTATGTTGCGGAAGTATGAGTCAGATCCATCTCATATTTTAAGGACCGAGGAGGTAGAGTTGGATAGTTTACTTAGCTATCTTGAGGGCCGAGGAGGTTAGCTATGTTGCTTCACATCTCATATCAAGTTGGAAAAACACAGCGTAATTTCCTAGACTTTTTGACCTAGGGTTGTCCGTTTTCAAGCAAGATTTGTTACCCAAAGTATTGTCTCAAGTTCAATTTACTGTTCTTCAACGAGGAGCACATGTGAAGCAAGGAAATTTCGACTATCTAGGATCCTCTCGGTTTTGTAACAAGAAGTAATTGGGCTTCTATGTGTTTTAAAATATCATAACTATGTGTTAAAATATGATCGTAAACCATTTGATTCGTTTCTTTGATAAATATATATTTCATTCGTTCCATATTATTCCTTCGTATGTTTTAAGATTTAGTAAGTGGGCTTACATATATTTTAAAAGATTATTTAATTGTTTTAAACTCTATCGTACACCATCTTGTTCATGTTTGATATGTATAAATTTGTCTTATTCTACATGGCACCTTCCACATGTTTTCAGATTTTGCAAATGGATTTGTTTGCACCTTGAATAATAATCATCCAGTTCTTGAAATCCGATTGTACTTCATGTATTTCGAATCCTTTGATTTATATATGTTCAGCAACTCCTTCGTTTGTTATGCTTCGAGAGTTTTGAAATGGCACTGTTTTGAATTTATTTTGAAGTGGAAAGAAATATGATATGTTATGGCCCCATACGGTGGGTATAAAACCATATCTATGACCCATTTTGGTGGATATAAAACCGAAACCATGGTCTCGGTCCTTAGAGGAGTAATATATAGTAGACAGAAAACGAACCATGAATAATGAAATGAAGTTTTAGTGCCTTCCATATGTATTTGTTATGTGTCTGATGTGATTAAATGCTTTAATTTGAATTGTGTTTGTGTCATATTTTGACTCATGTCGTGACACGTCCTGAGACATGTCATATCCAATATCGTATTTATATGTATTTTGATATCATATACAGCAAGATGAAGAGAATGTGAATCAAGCTCCCCGGGTGCCAATCAGAGATCACTTCAGGCCAGTGATCTAGGCTCACTACTCTAGAACAGCTCGTGGAAATATCAATGCTAACAATTTTGAGCTAAAGTCTGCCTTGATCAACATGGTTCAACAGAACCAATTTAATGGGAGCGCCACTGCTGATCCTCACCTACACCTATGCACTTTTTTGGAGATAACCGATACGGTAAAAATTAATGGTGTGCCTGAGGATATTATATGTTTACTCTTGTTTCCTTTTTCTCTCAGGGATCAAGAAAGGAGTTGTTTGCAGTCACTGCCTTTAGAGAGCATTACTACATGGGAGGAGAAGGCAGAAAAATTTCTTGCAAAATATTTTCCTCCTGCCAAATCCACCCAACTGAAGATAGAAATCAGCACCTTCAGGCAGATGGACACTGAACAGCTATAAGATGCGTGGGAAAGGTACAAATAATTACTTGGACGTTGTCCTAACCACAATTTTTTAGATTGGGAAAAGATCGAGTGGTTTTACAACGGACTGAATGCGCCTACGAGGATGAATATGGATTCTGCGGCTGGAGGTACTATATTTGCAACGGACCATGTACAGGCCTACGATATGCTGGAACAGATGACAATCAATAGTTTTCAATGGCCATCTGAGCGTATGGGAGTCAAGAAGCCAGTTGGAGTGTATGTAGTGGATCCTCTCACATCTATCACTGCTCAATTATCTGCACTGACTACACAGGTAGCTGCATTGAATAAAGTGAGTGTTGCAGAATCAGCAGATGTTTCGGGTGCGATGGATGAATCTCACTATCTTGAACAAGTGCAGTGCATAAATCAGAGAGGTTATGGAGGCTATCGAGGTAATCCTGTACCTTATAATTATCACCCTAGTTTGCGTAATCATGAAAATTTTTTGTATGCTAACAATTAAAATGTGTTGAATCCTCCTCCGGGGTTCAATACGAACAAGGATGAGGGTAAGCCTTCTTTGTAATATGTGGTTAGTACTTTTGTGCAGGAATCTGGTAAGAGGATGGCGAGGACTGAGACTCGGCTAGATAGCTTGGAGACGCACATGGCCAACATGGGTGCTGTATTGCAATCCATGGAGACTAGCATTGGGCAGTTGGCGAATGCCTTGAAGGATAACAACAGAGGTCAGTTTCCGAGCAACACTGAGGTAAATCCAAAGGAGCAGTGTAATGCCATAGAGTTGAGGAGTGGAAAAGAAGTTGGAGTCCAGGAACATGCAGCTGTTGTAGAGAAAGAGGAATTGATCGAAGAGAAGAAGCCTGAACTTGAAGAGAAACCGATGTATAAGCCTCTGCTCCCCTACCCGCAGAGGTTCAAGAAGAAAGCTTTAGATGAGAAGTTCTCCAAATTTTTTGAGATTTTCAAGAAAATTCACATTAACATTCCCTTTGCTGATGCTTTGGAGAAAATGCCGAATTATGAAAAGTTCATCAAGGAGGTGATGTCCAAGAAAAGGAAGCTGCTAGAGAACGAGGTGGTCAATCTAACAGAAGAGTGCAGTGCGGTGCTACAAAAGAAGATGTCACAATAGCTTAAGGATCTAGGGAGTTTTACTATTCCTTGTTCTATTGGTGGTTCTCATTTTACTACTGCACTTTGTGATTTAGGGGCCAGTATTAATTTAATGACATTATCTATTTATAGGGCCTTGAAGTTCGGAGAGATGAAATTGACTATGATTTCATTGCAGTTGGCGGATCGGAGCATTACATACCCACTAGGAATTGTTGAAGATGTTCTAGTCAAGGTGGATAAATTCATCTTCCCAGCGGATTTTGTGATATTGGACATTGAAGCGGATCATGGTGCTCCACTGATTTTTGGGAGACCATTTTTAGCTACGATGGATGCCAAAATTGATGTGAAGCAGGGTGAATTGTCAATGGGTGTGGAGTACGAACGAGTAATTTTCAATCTATTCACGAAATCACCTAATCCACCCATTGAAGAATTGTGCTTAATTGAGCCGGTTGTGAAGTTGAAAGCGCCAAATTTACCAACGAAAAAGGCCAGAAAAAGAGAGCGAAATTTAGAAGGCGGTTCGTGGAATTTATTTGGCAAGTGAAAGAGAAGGGAAAAACTTAATACCGGTGAAAGTCGGGCTGATGACTCTAAACCAAACGCTTTTTGGGAGGCAACCCAAAATTTTTGTGTTATTTTATTTTTATTTCTTTTCTATTTTTATTCAATTTATGCTTTAATTTTTGTTTTTGTTCATTAGTTATTTTATGAATTTTGAAATTATTATTGAGAATTTTGGAGGCCTGATATTATAAAGTTGTTGAATTTTTTTTAGGATTTTAGAAGTTTGGGCAGAATTTTGTGCGCGCTCGCTCACGAATCTCCCGCACCCACCTCGCCTCTACGCATCCTTGAGTGAGCAACACTTGCGCAATCGCGCTCCCCATTCGCGCAAAAACAAGCGCCAACCAGCTCAAGAACAGCGCTGCTCCATGCGCTATCACGCATACAAAGCGCTCTCACTCATGCGCTAACGCGCTCTCTTTCAGCGCACCCTCATGCGCTATCACGCTACGAAACTGCACAGATACAAGCATTATTGCGCTATTTAATGGTGAAAAATCCAAGCCATATAAATTCAACAGATTAGATTCGCACTCCAAGATTTGTTCATCACAGCCCTCACACTGGTATATCACGATATCTCCTCTAAATCCTTGATCAAAAAATTACTAAATTTTGTGGATTTCATCTTCATCAAAGTGCGAGCATCTCAGATTTCAATTTGTGATTTCTCCACACTCACACTGTACAGTGGTACAGAAATAGAGGTCTCTTCAAAGGTTGTAAAGTTTTCTTCTTGAATCGTTAAAAAGCTCAAATTTTTCACTCCTATAATTAGCTCTGTAATTTGAGGCAGTTGATTTCTTCAATTTGTGGCTGGGAGAATAGCCGATGCTAGTATATTTGGATATCATTGAACTAATGCATACCAAGTGTTTGTTGAATTGTCTGGCCTAAAATCTTGTCTTGAACGTTGCTTGCTGTGAAGTGTTGGGATTGTGACAATTCTATCGGCAATTGATTTCTATTGACTTGTGGTTCACAATGCCCCCAAAAACCAAAGGGAAAGGAGCGCTTTCTTCGTCCTCTGCTGCCCCGTATGATAGACACCGATTTTGGAATGCCACAGCAGAGGAGTACTACAGTGATGTGATGGAGAAAGGGATGCAAAAAGAAAGGGGAATGAGCTTGAGAGAGTGTGATGCTCCGAGATTAATTGAAGCTAGGAGAAGAGGTTGGGAGACATTTGTCAGGAGTCCGCCAGATGCTGTTATATCGTTGATTCATGAGTTTTACGCAAATTTAATGGTCAAATATGTGAATTTGAAAGTTCGAGTTCGAGGAAAATTGGTGGCTTTTGATAGGAGTACGATTAATAATCTCTATGGCATACCGGACTTGGACATTGAAGATGATGAGTATCAGGTATTCAAGAATGATCCATTTTCCAGATAATGTTGTACTTCAGGCTTTGTGTCATGATGGGACGGAATGGAAGAGGAATGCAAAGGATGAACCTATTACATTTCCATCTATTTTTCTTCGACGAGAAGCAAATAATTGGCATAAGTTTGTGGCTTCCAAGATGTTGCCATCTGGGCATACATCCGATGTGATGAAGGTTAGAGCTAGTCTTGTGTACTGCATTGTGATGGGAAAATCTGTTGATGCTGGGAGGGTGATTCAGGAGTCTATTATTGCTGCAGTTAGGGGTTCATAGACCATTAGTCTACCCCACTCTTCCTTGATTACTCAACTTTGCCGGTTATCCGATGTTGTGTGGGATGATAAGGAGCAGCTTCTTGCGATACGGGGTCCTATAAAAATTACTGGTGCACTGAGACGGGATAAGAAGAAGAAGGTGGCCAGTACTTCTGAATAGGAAGCTGTACCACCGCAGCCCTCTGAGCCACTACCACACTTTGAGCCAGCACCTCCCCATTTGGAAGGACATATGTCACTACCGTCGCATCTGACCACTGAGTATTTTACTCATGGTGATTCTAAGGTCGTGCTTGCTCAGATGAAGAAGCAGTGGAAGATGATGCGAGAACATATGACATACATGCATGACTTCACTGCAGCTCTCGCCCAGAATTATCCTCCCACAGTTGTGCCAGCTTATCCACCTCCTCCACAGTGGTCACCTGATGTTACTACTGATGCTGCACCTTCTTTCCATGGAGATGGAGATGATGATGCCGAGTCCTGATTCTCGGTGTCGAAGGTATGAGTCCCTTGTTCTTTTTATTATTTTTAATCATTAGAGACAATGATTACATTAAGTTTGGGGGGGTAAATCAGTGTCTGATATTGTTGTTTGGTTGATAGTTGATTAGGTTGAAAGTTGTTTAGTTGAATTATATTGTGCTTCATCGAAAAAATTTTTTTTGAGTTTAGTTGTTGTGTTAGTTGAAGTTTTGAATTGAAAAGAAGTCAAGAAAGAATTGGATGCATGGCTGATGAAAAAAAAAATTTGTTGTGATATAACTGAAATCCATGACTGTCTACCTATCTGACAAATATTTTTGAGAAAAATGGAACCAATTAGATGAACAATTTCTTATATACTCTGTAATTAATACTTGAATCTGATTTTTTAGACATACAAACATAAAGATGATTGAGGCATTGTTTGGAATTTTTGGGCCTGATTTTTATTGAATAAGTTTTGTCCTTAGTTTCCCATTTGAGCTTACACGTATATTAGTACAATGAGGTAAAAAAATCTGAATTTGTTGTGGAAATCATCGTTTACTGTTGATGATTATTTTTTCTGCACAGATTGAAATTTGTATGATTTAATTGTGGATTGAGACTTGTCTAGAACTAGTTCGGACAATCTTCGAGGCAAAATACGGGCATAACTGTGATTAGGATGATTTAAGCAATTTTTCTGAATTCGTTTGTGTCTTTCAAGCTACCCAATGATTAATATGTTATCCTTAGTACCTTGTTTGAGCCTTATTGAAAATCGAATGGCATGCGTGTAAACGTGTGATAAAACCCACATTCGTCATTATTTCAAGGTCCTACATTGACTACCTGAATAGCCTAAACATTATTTCCTACATTTAAGGGAGTAATTTGAATGCTAAAATATTATATGCTCCTAGTTTTTATTTGTGAATATGGAATGATGTGGTGGAAGATTTGAAAAGAGAAAATAAAAAAGGTAGTAGTAAAAAAAAAAAATTGTGGTTGAAAAAGTTGTGAAAAAGTTGTTGGTAAAAAAAAAACAGAGAAGAAGTGAAAAATTTGAAAAATCACTGAAGTGAAAAATAAGTGTGAAATTGTGAATGAAAAGGAGTTGAAGTTAGATTGAGCTTGAATATAAATTACCCCTTATTATGAATTCTTAATCCTTCATTTGTAGCCATAGGTCATGCCTTACATTATAAGCTGATTAAGTCCTATTGACCGAGTCTCAGTTGCCCAATATACTAGTGGAAAAGAGTTGCGAGAATTTAGCCTATGGACTGTTGATTGATACTTTTAATGATTATGAATTTTTGATCGAAACACGCACACACTATTATTCTTTGCATTTACTTAATTGTGAGTGTTTTTGATAAATATTCCTATATTTGATACTTTCTACCCTGAAAAGTCTTTATGATCTATGAATGTGTGAATTGAACATGGATAAGGGTGTTTTGAAACGTGAGTTGCGGAGATTGTAAGTTTATGCGATTATTTGGTTATGATTGAAATTTTCAAGTGTTAGTAGTTTGGATGAGATTAGATTTGAATTTTTAAAATTATTTCTGAGGCCATTGCTCCATAATATTTCTTGGCTATTCTCGTTGATTTTTGATAGAATGAGTTTTTGAAAGTTGTTTTGATAGTTTTGCTCGGGACTAGCAAAAGTCTAAGTTTGGGGGTATTTGATAAGTGTATTTTATATACTTAATTTATGTATGATTTTAATTGTTAATTATTGGTTTCGAGCAGATTTATGTGGGTGTTTTGTTGTTTTTGTGGTTGTAGGAATTATTGAAGTGTCAATGAGATTTAAGGAAAAGAAAAGAAGAAAGAAAATGAATGAACAGGAGAAGAAGAATTGAGACGTTAATGGGCTTTTCTATTGGGCTAATTGTTAGCTCTACTTTAAGCGCTAAAGAGAAGAGGAAGTAGAGCAAACGCGCAATGTGTAGTGAAGGCGAGAGAACTGAAGACAGAGGGTTATGCGCGCCCGCGTGAATTTTGGAGCTCCCGCGCGTGATGACATCTGGGTGTTTTAAAATTGTCGGGAAGGAAATTTTTTATTCTCTTGGGCTTTTTAATGGGCTTTAATTGTGACGATATAAAAGGGATTTCTTATCATATTGAAGAGTAGGGAGATGCCGCACAACAAGCATTAACACATATCAGAGAATTGAACATGAGAGTTTGATCGTGAATTTTTTGAAGAATTTTGGAGCTTTAATTGAAGAACAAAGACCGAGATCGATACACCGGACACCACGTCGACGACGGATTTGATTCTTATTTTTTATTTATTTATTTCAGAATTTATGTTTGGATTTATAAACATGTATTGTGTTTATTTAAATTCGAGTATGAACTAATTTTTAGAGTATAGAGGTCGGATGGAACCTGGTGTAGACGCTTTCATGAATTTTTGATTTTATTGAATTGAGTTTCTTCTAGATTAATTGTTTTTCTAGAATTGATTGTCTTTTCAATTACTTGATCAATAATTGATTTGTTATTTTTATTTGAAATCTGGCACTCGGGAGAGGAGATTTTGAATAGGACCAATAGAAAATACATTGTTAATTATTTATATTGCTCGGAAGAGTGTATAAATTTAACAGAGCTTTTAAAAAGAACATTGTTTTGAATTGATCACTGCAAGTAGATTCTTAATAGGGATATTGGAATTGAATTGTAGTTGATAAACATTATTTGTTGCTCGGGAGAGGGAAATAATAAACTTAAGTGTTCTTGGCTATTAATTGACTGGAATTCATGAAGCTAAATTAATTAGGATTGATTGTTGTTGAAACCGAGTGAAATCTAAACCTCTAGTCCATTTTTTCTGATTGATATTTATCAAAAAGTTGTGTGCGTGCTATTAAAAACTCGTTTATTTATTTATTTTTCTGCAAAATTCTGAAATATTGATATTTTTGATAAAGTTTAGACTATTTTAATTACAAGCAGTGAATATTTTCATTTTACTCTCTGTGGGATCCACCCGCCTCGTCCAATCGCAAACCTGCTCCATGGAATACGATGTCCAAAAACACAGAGTACGAGACGTGAGCATAAAACGCTCAGCACGAGAGTATGAGTATACATGCATGCAAAGTGAACTCCCTACAACTCGTGGTCAAGAATCGGATAACAAAGACAGACCGGGCCCTGGTATGTAGCACGATGTGCCGTCGTTTCAGAAGGTGGCTCACATACCAAAATACCAGTGGATACGCGGGACCCAAATCGATGGAAGTCCATCCACTAACAGGATAGGGTAAACCCTACTAACAGACTTCTCGAAAAAGATAGCTCAAGATGCAAATGTATGCAGCATAAAATCATGGCATATAAATCATGCAGTCACATAATACATGCATACTCAGTCAAGATATCTCGAACAGTACTTTCGTATCTCAAATGCTAAGCGCGCTCTACCAGCTCTAGGTCTATGCCTATAATCCGCACTACAATATCAAATGATACTAACATCATTAAAGTGCTCTAAAAGCCTTAACTAAGCTATTGCATACTCCTAAATATTTTTAGGATGCAAAAGCTATACTTTCGTCCGTCGTTAGCCCTTTGCTGTCGATTGCCTCAAAACTAGGCCACATCTTCGCTACAACACCTGGATCGCTACGCCACTTCTGAATTCCCAATGGGACGCCTAAAATTCCCTAGATCTGAGCTAGAAGACTAAGGAATCGAGAGAGAAGAGGTGAATGGTGCGACTGAAAGTGAATCTCGGCCCTTCTATTTATAGACGGAGTTCGGGCCATCCGAACATGATCGGACCGTCCGATCTTGACTTCGGGTCGTCCGAACCCAATAATGCGTCATTGCTTACGTCAGCACAATGACGTCATCCATGACATCTGTCGGCAGAACGATCGGAGCGTCCGAATTTGCCTTCGGATCGTCCGATCCAGTTCGGAGCCTCCGATCCTCCACTTCGGATCGTCCGAACTCAAGTTTAGCAAATGCGATTAGTTCCTTAATCTCTTTAATTGGTTCCGGGTTACTACATTCTCCCCCACTTAAGATATTTCGTCCCCGAAATCAGCTCTTAAGTACTGAATGTAAAACAAGATGCATAAAATTCTTTTATTCAAATCAAACGTTTACAGAGTTCATAACTGAATACAACTCGAAACTGAAATCAAAACAACTCAGGATGTTCTGAACGCATCCTGCTCTCGAGCTCCCAAGTAGCTTCTTCAGTGCCTCGACGCTGCCACTGAACTAAAACCAGAGGAATGACTTTATTCTGCAAGACCTTATCCTTATGATCTAGGATACGAATAGGTCTTTCAACATAAGTCAAATCCTTATCCACCTGAACTTCAGACGACTGCAGAATATGAGATGGATCTGCCACATACCGTCGCATCAGAGATACGTGGAACACGTCATGAATACTGGACAGATACGGTGGCAAGGCTAGCCGATAAGCCAAATCACCAATGCTCTCCAAGATCTCAAACGGACCGATAAATCTGGGAGACAACTTGCCTTTAAGGCCAAATGTGAGAATTCTACGGAAAGGTGAAACTTTCAGAAACACTTTCTCCCCAATATCAAACTGCAAAGGCCTACGCTTAGTGTTTGCATAGCTGGCCTGACGATCCTGTGCAATCTTAATCTGTTTCTTGATCTGATCAACAACATCCATTGCCTGCTGGATTAACTCTGGTCCCTCAGCCTGTCTCTCCCCCACTTCCTCCCAAAAGAGTGGAGTACGACAACGTCGTCCGTACAACAGCTCAAAAGGAGTCATCCCAATGCTAGTATGATAGCTGTTGTTATACGCGAACTCAATCAATGGCAATTGATCCTTCCAGGCTGAACCAAAGTCCATAACGCACGCTCGATGCATATCTTCCAAAGTACGGATAGTGCACTTTGACTGACCATCTGTCTCCGGATGATAGGCAGTACTCAAACTGAGAGTAGTGTCCATCGCACGCTAAACACTCCCCCAGAACCTAGAAGTAAACCTAGGGTCTCGATCGCTGACAATGCTCACAGGCACTCCATGAAGTCGAACGATCTCCTGAATGTACAACCTCGCCATACGATCTACAGAGTACTCTCGACTATAAGCAATGAAATACGCTGACTTGGTGAGTCGATCCACCACAACCCAGATAGCATCACAATTCCTTGAGGATACCGGCAAATGGGTCACAAAATCCATCGTGATAAGCTCCCATTTCCACTCAGGGATAGGCAGACTGTGAAGCAAACCTCCAGGTCGTCGATGTTCTGCCTTGACCTGCTGACAAACCAAGCATCTTGAAACATACTGATACAGGTTGCGTTTCATTCCCTTCCACCAAAACCGAGTACGTAGATCCTTGTACATCTTGTTACTCCCTGGATGAATACTCAACTTAGTGCGATGTGCCTGAGACAAGATCTCATCTCGCAACTCTACATCCTCCGGAATCACAAGCCTACCAGACAAACACAGAAAACCATCTGACTGATAGTGAAATCCAGGCGTACAACACTCGTTGGTTAGACGAGCCAAACGCTGGGTCTTCTGATAAGACATCTGAGCATCCCGAATCCGCGAATACAAGGCTGGCTCAGATAGTATCGCAAACATTTGGATACTCTGCATACCTTTCTTGTGCTTGAAGATTGTAGTAACCCAGATTCCATTTTAAGATAATAATATGTTAAACATGATTAAGGGTTAGTAATTAACCAATTCCGGAGTTTTATTGGGCTTCAAAAAAGAATTTGGGCTTTTGACTTTGGGCCGGATCGGAAGCTCCGAACCCAGATCAGAAGCTCCGATCCCAGCCACTTCGGAAGCTCAGCGGAAGCACCGAGATCGGAAGCTCCGATCCAGGAACGGAAGTTCCAATCTCCGGCTGCCAGCTTTACCCGATGACTCAGCCACGAGTTTTGACAAGTGTTGATCGGAGGCAAGATCGGAAGCTCCGATCGTTGGATCGGACGTTCCGATCCCAGCGTGTCATACATGCAAAGCGTGAGCTGGATCGGAAGCTCCGATCCTGAAATCGGAAGTTCCGATCCTGGCCGGGAATTTTTCCTACAAATAGGGCTTCTCAGATTCATTTCTAAATACGAATTCCCGAGTTTCTTTCTTCAGTTATATAGTGTGAGAAATACACTTGAGGGCTCTATCGGTTATAATAGAGGTTCTGGAATAACCAAGGTGTGGTTATAGTCATCCGGGACTAGCGACTCCAAAGGGCTAACTACGGACGAAGGTATGGTCCGGGAATCTGTTTAAGTTTTGGGAGTACTTATTAGCTTAGTTAAGGCTTATAGAATTTATATAGTGATACGGTGAACTTTTGAATATAGGCTTGAAACCTAGGATCCTACTATACTTGAACTAGCCTAGAGGTACGTACACATTGACTGAGATTGCCAGCGAGTATACATGTTTATATGTTGCATTTATTTGGCATTATTATATGGCATGATGTATGATTTATTGCTTTCTATACTCATATGTCATGTGCATATACACGTTGAGCCTATACCTTGTTATACCTGACTATAGAGCCACTCAGCTCTATATTCGATAGTCTGTCACTGAGAGTACCGCGACGGCGGGGGCATTTATGTCTGTCTACTCTGGTGTACTAGACGAGTGTGGTTGCACCCAGAGGTTGATCCGTGCGGTGGCAGCACTCATGTGGCGCCGGTTCTGAGCATGATTTTCAGATGACCCTGTACCAGTCATCATGTTGCATGCATTATATACATATGTTTACTCATGTCTATGTACTGGGCGTTAGTGCTCACGTCCTAGTTGTTATCTTGGACACCCTATTTCATGGGGCAGGTCGCAGGATGGACGGAGCTGGTAGTTCAAGGCAGAACTAGGGAGCAGTAGCCTTGAGGATTTTACTATACAGCAGGATTCGATATAGCTGTATAATGTTTACTGTTTAAGGTTTCGATTTGGTTGTATACTACAGATTTAAGCCTGGATTATGTTCCTAAGCTAATATGTAAATTATGGTTTTGTTTCCGCATGTTTTACTCTGTTAAGTTATTTTGCTGTATTAAGTTTAATGCATGCTATTAGTTGCCAGTTAGTAGGTGATACCATGCAGGGTCACTACAAAGGTATACCCTGAAGAACAACAGTCATTGATCGCACTAGACATTGAACAAGTCTGAAGTGCGGATAGTCGCACCTTGCAACTCAAGGCATCAGCAATGAGATTAGCAGCCCTCGGATGGTACTTAATCTCGCAATCATAGTCCTTAAGCAAGTTCATCCAGCGTCTCTGGCTCATGTTCAACTCCGCCTGAGTGAACAAATACTTGAGACTCTTGTGGTCGGTGAAGATCTCAAATTTCTCTCCATACAGATAATGACGCCAGATCTTCAAAGCGAACACAATGGCTGCCAACTCCAAATCATGAACTGGATAATTGTCTTCGTGCAGCTTCAATTGTCTAGAAGCGTACGCGATCACATGCCCATTCTGAGTCAGGACACAACCTAACCCCTGAAGAGAAGGATCTGTGTAAACCACATACCTTCCAGATCCTGACGGTAATACCAACACCGGCGCAAAAGTCAACCGTCATCAAAGCTCACAAAAATTCTCCTCACACTCTGAGGACCACTCGAAATCAACACCCTTGCGGGTAAGCTGCGTCAACGGTCGAGCTAGCTGAGAGAATTTCAGAATGAAGCGACGATAATATCCCGCTAGACCCAGAAAACTACGGATCTCAGCAACCGTCGTCGGACGTGACCAATTAAGCACAGCCTCAATCTTGCTCGGATCAACAGAAATCCCCTCCCTGGATATGATATGGCCAAGAAAGACCACTCGATCCATCTAGAACTCACACTTGCTCAGTTTGGCATACAACTGCTCATCCCGAAGAGTCTGTAGTACCAACCGCAAATGAGAAACATGCTCGTCCGCATTGTGCAAATACACCAGGATGTCTTCAATGAAGACCACGACAAATTTATCCAAATACTCCCTGAAAACACGGTTCATCAGATCCATAAATATAGCCGACGCATTAGTCAATCCAAATGGCATCACTAGAAATTCGTAATGCCCATAGCGAGTACGGAATGCAGTCTTAGCTACGTCCTGATCTCGGACTCTCATCTGATGATACCCAGACCTCAAGTCAATCTTGGAGTAAACTGAAGTACCCTGCAGCTGATCAAACAAGTCATCAATACGAGGCAAAGGATACTTGTTCTTCATAGTAACTCGATTCAGCTGCCGATAATCAATGCACAACCGCATAGACCCATATTTCTTCTTTACAAAAAGAACAGGAGCTCCCCAAGGAGATACACTAGGACGAATGTACCCCTTGTCCAAAAGATCCTGTAACTTATTCTTCAACTCTCGCATCTCTGACGGAGCCAGACGATACGGTGCTCAAGAAATAGGTGAAGTACTCGGCATCATATCTATGCCAAACTCAACTTCCCTAGCAGGAGGAAAACCCGGAATCTCATCTGGAAATACATCTGGGAATTCATCCACAATCGGAATACTCTCTATCCCAACGCTCTAAGCGGACAAATCAACTGCATAGATAACGTAGCTTTTCCCGCCAGACTATAGAGCTCGACAGGCTCTCAAAGCTGATACCAAAGGCATCGGGGGTCGCGCTCCCTCTCCATACAAAAACCAGCTAGCACTCCCATCTGGATGAAAGCGTACTATTCTCTGATAGCAATCCACTGAAGCTCGATATGTAGTCAGCATGTCTATCCCCAGAATACAATCGAAATCTTCCATCGCAAGAACCATGAGATTCACTATCAAAATGTTCCCTTCGAACTCTAAAGGGCAACCCATCACTAGACACTTAGCCAAAGCAGATGGATCCGTCGGAGTAGAAATAGAAACTACTACGTCTAGTGAAATGCATGGTAACTTATGCCTCTTAAAAAAACGTGCAGAAATGAAGGAATGAGATGCACCAGTGTCAATAAGTACAAGAGCAGGTATACCATAAAGCAAAAATGTACCTGCAATAACCTTCTCATTCTCCTCCACTTCCTGATCATGTCTCAAGGCAAACACCTGGCCTGAAGCCCGCGGCTTCAAGTGAGAACTCCCAGCAGACTGTCCCTGTGACCTCTGCTGAACGGTAGCCTGAGAACCAGATCCTGAACCAGAACCGCCTCCCCCAGATAGTGGGCAATCCCTCCAAAGATGACCCACCTCTCCACAACAAAAACAAGCTCCAGAAGCTCTACGGCACTTGTCTGACGGTTGGTTCTTCCCAGAATGGTCGCACTTCTCCTTCTTCCCAAAAAGAACAACACCAGCAGAACCAGAGGAAGAAGAGGTAGATCCGGACTTCTTGAAAGACTGAGCACGGGGACCCAAAGAACTCGCAGGCCTAGACTGAGAGAAAGACCTGTTCCGCTTAATGCTATCCTCCGCCTGGAGACAACGGCTCACCAAACCCTCGTAGGTCATATCATCACCAACCGCCACACGGTCTTGAATCTCTGGGTTAAGGCCCAGAAGGAACAAATTGCACTTCATCTCTGAGCTGTTAGCAATCTCGGGGCAATAGGATAACAGATCAAGGAACTTCTGCTGATACTCGTCAATAGACATAGGTCCCTGCCGCAAGCTCAGTAACTCACCCGCCTTCGTCTGACGGAGTGCAGGAGGAAAATACAGCTTCTGAAAAGCTGTGCGAAACTCGGCCCAGGTGGCCACTCCTCTCGCCGCAATAAAGGGTGCTGAAGTAAACCTCCACCACCTACGGGCTCGCCCATTCAGAAGATAACCAAGTGTCTCCATCTTCTGCTCCTCAGTACAGCGATACGTCTGAAAAGTCGTCTCCATGCGGTCTAACCAGTTATCCGCATCCTCCGGAGACTCACCTCCGACCAAGGGCTTAGGACCCAACTGCAAGAATCGGCGCACACTGAAACGATCCTCATCACGACGACAATGATGACGTTCCCGACGATGATCACGATCATCATCTCCCCAGCATCCACCTCCACTACCATGGCTACTCTGGTCATCATAGTTCGCCATCTACAAAAGTATCTCACGGTTATCTTATGCAGAATCTAAATCCCAAGAATACTATGCATGCTCTGATATCATAAATATAGTGACCCTTACCGAGATCACCTACTAAACAGAACTTAGGCATGCAATTAACTTAATAAAACAGTAATCAAAATTAAACTGCGGAAACCATAAACAATATACAATCCCCAGGAAAGGAATCTGTAAATACCCAAATAGTTATACAACCAAATCGAACAGCTGTATCAACCCAATACAAAGATTAAACCTAGACGAAGCTCCAGCTGGCCAACCACTGTCTAGCCTAGGGGTGCAAACGAACCGAACCTGTTCGTGAGCTTTACGAGCCCGCTCGATAAATATTTGATTCGTATTCGAGCTTATCGAACTTGAGCCGAATTCGAACATGTTCGAACTTTTTTTCGAGCCGAGCTCGATCCAAAATTACTCTGTTCGATAGTTCGCAAATAGTTCGCGAGCATTAATATTTAATTAATATAATATAATTATATAATAATATATATACATTTCGAGCTTTCGAACCATAATATCCGAATAATTCGCGAATAGGTTCGAATATTTTGAACCGAACTCGAACTCGAACTTCATTTCGAGCCGAACTCGAGCCAAAATATTTGAAATTATCGAACTTCGAATCGAGCTCGAACTCGAATATACTCTTATCGAGCCGAATTCGAACCTTAAAATTTTACCATTATTCGGCTCGATTCGGTTCGTTGCACCCCTAGTCTAGCCCTTCTTGGATACACCCGCCTCGTCCAATCGCAAACCTGCCCCATGGAATAGGGTGTCCAAAAACACAGAGTACGAGACGTGAGCATAAAACGCTCAGCACGAGAGTATGAGTATACATGCATGCAAAGTGAACTCCCTACAACTCGAGGTCAAGAATCGGATAACAAAGACAAACCGGGCCCTGGTATGTAGCACAATGTGCCGTCACTTCAGGAGGTGGCTCACATACCGAAATACCAGGGGATATGCGGGACCCAAATCGATGGAAGTTCATCCACTAATAGGATAGGGTAAACCCTACTAACAGACATCTCGAAAGAGATAGCTCAAGATGCAAATGTATGCAGCATAAAATCATGGCATATAAATCATGCAGTCACATAATACATGCATACTCAGTCAGGATATCTCGAACAGTACTTTCGTACCTCAAATGCTAGGCGCGCTCTACTAGCTCTAGGTCTACGCCTATAATCCGTACTACAATGTAAAATGATACTAACATCATTAAAGTGCTCTAAAAGCCTCAACTAAGCTATTGCATACTCCTAAATATTTTTAGGAAGCAAAAGCTATACCTTCGTCCGTCATTAGCCCTTTGCTGTTGATTGCCTCAAAACTAGGCCACAGCTCCGCTACGACGCCTGGATCGCTACGCCACTTCCGAATTCCCAATGGGACGCCTAAAATTCCCTAGATCTGAGCTAGAAGACTAAGGAATCGAGAGAGAAGTGGTGAATGGTGTGACTGAAAGTGAATCTCGGCCCTCCTATTTATAGACGGAGTTCGGGCCGTCCAAACCATGCTTCGGAGCGTCCGAACATGATCGGACCGTCCGATCTTGACTTCGGGTTGTCCGAACCCAATAATGTGTCATTGCTTATGTCAGCACAATGACGTCATCCATGACGTCTGTCGGCAGAATGATCGAAGCATCCGAACTTGCCTTCGGATCGTCCGATCTAGTTCGGAGCCTTCGATCCTCCACTTGGGATCGTCCGAACTCAAGTTTAGCAAATGCAATTAGTTCTTTAATCTCTTTAATTGGTTCCGGGTTACTACAACACTCATACGCTTGCGAGCATTTTTCACAACAGAAGCTTTGTGCTTTGTTCAAAAATCAAACTTATCAAAGTTCATACTTTGTGGCGTTTGTCAATTGATTATCCTTGTGGGTTGTCAGAAACAGGTTTTCTGAAGGTCCCCTTGTGATCAATTGTTTTCTCTTCGTGATTGTTTGTTGCTAGTTTCAAGTAAACTAGAGGTGAATAATCCAAAACCTTTACTTGTTTTCAAGATTGGGCAATTTCTTGATTTCTTTTGTTATTGGATTGAGGATACGATTTTAATATAGTCATGTTTGCCTTTCATACATTAAGAATTCATATCATTTGGTATCAAAGCCAAGGTTTTGAATCAAGTAAGTATCCTACCTTCCTATCTTTTCGTTCATCGCGTCCTTCGTATTCTTCGTTCTTCATCTTCCATCTTTTATCTGAGTCTATTCTATTTCAAATTTCTAAGTCGTTTTTTTGTGTCAATCTTGTCGCCCAATTTTTTGTGTCTTACGCTACAAGTTATCTCATAAAAAGTCAAAAAAAATCGAAAAATCGAAAAAGTCAGAAAAAAAAATAGTGGAAAATTCGGTCCAAAAAAAAATATATTGAAAAACCGAAAAAGCTTCAAAAAAAAATTATTGAAGAAGCCTGATAACTTGTGGTGAATACTTTGCTCTTGTTCATCCTTGGGTGCAAGTCAAAAATCCAATTCCATAACTTTCTTCTTCTTGTTTTTGTTAATTTTCGAGAGTCAATCTTCAAGTGTCTACAAGTTGTGAACTTGAAAGTTTGGTTCATTCCCACACAAAGAAAAAAGCCTACACAAATTTTGAGTGAAAAAAAGGAATGATTGAGTGAATTTTTTTTTTGGAGTGAATCGTGAGAATTTGTGTGAGGTAATTTTATTACTAACATTTTCTTGCAGGTACAATGAGTTCTAATAAATAAGGAGGTGATAGTTCTAGCCAAGGGTTTTCCAAGTCCCAAATAGATTATTTGTCTAAGATGGTGAGAGAAGCAATGAGGGCTGAATTGGAGACGGTGCATGAGAGGATAAGTAAACTTGAAGTTGGTGGTAGTGAGGATGATGAGAGTTTTGGTGAGAATTGGGGTAGGAATAGGCGAGATCAAGAGGGTGGAAGAAATATAAGGGAAGCAAGGCATGGAAGATACATTGAAGGGGGAAGGGAAGATGGAAATATTATTGGGATTAAGATTAAAATTCCTTCATTTCATGGGAAGTCTGATCCGGAGGCTTACTTATACTGGGAGATGAGAGTGTAGTCCATATTTAACTGCCACAATTACAGTGATGCAAAAAAAATAAAATTGGCGGTTGTTGAGTTTGTAGATTATCCTCTTATTTGGTGGGATCAATTTGTTATTTCTAGGAGGCGGAATCGAGAGCGTCATATTGAGACATGGGAGGAGATGAAGCAAATTTTGCGGAATATATTTGTGCCAAATTACTACTATCGTGACATGTTTATGCGGTTACAAAACTTGAAACAAGGTCCAAAGAGTGTTGAAGATTATTTCAAAGAGTTGGAAGTTACTATGTTCCGGGCTAATATTGAAGAGGATCGTGAAGCAAATATGGCCCGTTTCTTATGTGGTTTGAATAGGGAGATTCAAGACCAAGTGGAGCTTAGACATTGCATGGATCTTGAAGAGATGGTGCAAATTTCCATGAAGGTGGAACAACAACTCAAAAGAAGGGGCATGGGTCGAAATTCTACTGTTGGATGTTCTTCTACTCCTTGGCGTCCAAACGTTGGAAAACGAGAGGATGTCAAGCCGGTGTCCAAGCCAAAAATTGACACCAAGAAAGAAATACCAAAGCAAGGAGTACAAGGTAAATCTGAAACTCCTATTAATCGCTCTAGAGATATCAAATGCTTTAGATGTCAAGGTGTTGGTCATATTTCTAGTCAGTGTCCAAATAAAAAAAATTATGATTGTGAATGCTTGTGGTGAGTTTGAGTCGGAGATTGAGGAGGAGAATTATGATGATATGCCTGCGTTGGAGGATCTCGATGATGAGGGATATGATGCGGTGGTTGGAGAGTTGTTGGTTACTAGGAGAGTTTTGAATGTGCAACAAAAATAGGAGGAAAAAAATCAAAGAGAAAATTTATTTCATACTAGATGCTTTCTGAAAAATAAAGTGTGTAGTGTCATTATTGATGGGGGAAGTTGTACTAATGTGGCGAGTAGTGAGCTTGTTGAAAAATTGAGTTTGCCTATACTAAAGCATCCTCAACCATATAGATTGCAGTGGTTTAATGATAGTTCGGAGGTGAGGGTGACTAGGCAAGTTGTGGTACCTTTTTCCATTGGTAAGTACGAGGATGAAGTGTTGTGTGATGTCGTTCCTATGCATGCTTGTCATATCTTGTTGGACATGACGGTTTTAAAAATCATTATTCTTTTACTATAAAGAAAGAGTCTGTTGTATTGTTGCCTATGACTCCAAATCAAGTATTAGAGGATCATTTGAAAAAGAAAAAGAAAGAAGAGGCCGAAAAAAAGAGTAAACAAAAAAGTGAGATAGCCATAGAAAAAAAAATGAAAGAAAAAAAGATGAAAAAAAAATTGAGAGGAAAGAGGCCTATAAAAAAATATATATGGCCCAAAAGAGTGAGTTGCGAGAGATTTTACATGTGCCTACTCTACTTGTGTTGATTTTCTATAAGGAGATTCTCCTTAACACAGGTGATATAGCCGGAAATATTCCGAGCAACGTTGTTTCTATCTTGCAGGAATTTGAAGAATTATTTCCGGAGGATTTAGCTCAAGGATTACTACCTTTGAGGGGAATTGAGCATCAAATTAATCTTGTGCCCGGAAGTGCATTACCGAATCGTTCAGCTTATAGGAGTAACCCGGAGGAAACAAAAGAGCTACAAAGGCAGGTACGTGATGTGACACCTGACTTGTAGTCTAACCTTTGTTAGGTATCACATTCCTTAACAACACTCTATGTGGGAATTTAATATCCCTAATTAAAGTGTCTTAGGCAGTAATAGATCATTTAAACGATTAGTGTGTGCGGAAGCGAAAGTAAAGATTTAATAATAAAATATCAATAAAGATCTTTTATAACAACAGGACTGAATTCTTAAACAAGTAGCAGTACATGGATAAGACATTTCTTTATTTTACTAAGCATATGGTCTCTGATGAGCATAAAAGAGACTACATAAAACATAATTGAGAACATTATTTGTGGCAAAGATGGTTCATTCACTGACATTTTTCTTCATTATCCATATCTGGAACCCTGGCTCTGAAAATTACAATAGAGAAAAAAATAAAGGAGGTTAAGTCTTTAAGGACTTAGTGAAAATAAAAGATTATTCATTGGATAAAATTTCCTGGTAATAGTAGTAAACATCAGGATAATAAGCTTAAGTAGGTAGGTATGAATTCAATAGTTTAGTAGCAATCATTCCAGTTGTGATAAAGAGGGTGAGCCAAAGTGAACACGAATACCCGATTTTAACCCGCTGTTCATTGGACTCAATATCCAGACCGAAGTCCGTTGTCCAGGGCTCCCACTTCGAATAACATTCATTCATTCATTCAATCAATCAATCAATCGATCAATCAATCATTTGATCTTTCGATCATTCCACCATCCGTTTTGATGATAGACCAATACATTATGAAAATCAGGTATAATAATATCGAATCAACAAATTAATATGAACAATAGTTAGGATATATTATAATTTCCAGGCCGAATGCCAAAGGGCTGTATAAAAATAATAATCCCTTAAGTAATGAAAACCTCACCTCAATACTTACTATCCGAATCAGTAGATAACTTCAAATTCCTATAATTTTAGGATATTCCATATGCTAGAAATACTACCAGATGTTAGGCTAGTTTATATTTAAAATTTGTTGCTCAAACAAGGAAGGAACATTTTGATAATTCATAAGAAAATTTATAATAATTTGAAAGTAGATCCAAAAATTTTGAAAATTTGACAGTATGTATAACTCAAAGAAATATACAACTTTTGTGTTCAAAGCATGTCAAAATTCCAAGTCGATCTTTGACCAAATCAGCTTTTCCAAACTGATTCTCTAGGTATATTGACCTCCGGAAAAATGCTTATTCCGGCAACTATTCTGGTCATAGGCCACCATTCTAGTATACTAGACATTACAGGGAACAACTTTTACTTTAAGATCTAGGCTAGAAACAGATTCTATCTTTGAGAAAATCGAGCCTCAATCTTGCGTCTAGCCACTTTCAAAACTCAAGTTTCAAAGATTTAAGGATTTCTAAGGAAAATCATAACAATTCATGTACTTGTCAAAAAATTATGAAACTTGAAATATAAGCCTAAAACAAGTGTAGAAAACTACGGCTGCCGGAAATTTTGTTTTCTGCCGGCGCGTGCACAGCTTCCGGTGGCCACGCGCGGCCCAAACTTTTACCGAAGATGTGTTGCATGATTTCCTACATTTTTTGTTTAATGTGTTTTCTCAAATTCCTAACCGAACAGTACCAGAAATGGAATAACCTACTGTGACTTTTACTCTACTAGACTGAAGAACAAAATACTGTTCCGACGTTATTCCCGGAAAAACGACGGTACTGATGCAAACTAGGGTACATCTGGAGCAACTTTCATGTTTAGACTAGGTTCAAAACTGAGAGTAAAGGTATGAAAAACGAGGGTGAAAACAGTACCTGCAAATGGTTTCTGAGCACTGTTTTTCCTTTCCGGACAGCGGTAGTTTAAGAATTTTGACGGAGAATCGGTTGATCTTTTTATGACACCTCCTTCACTACTATTTTACTGGACATCCTAAGTATCTTGAATAATTTTTTGAGAATTTTGGAACGTGTTCTTGGGTATAAGTGAGTAAATCCCCTTTTTTTTCAACCTTTAAGCACAATATTCTCACACCTCTTCAACTTGACACTAGACCACTAATCATCACGAAAATCTGAAGGAAGGCTCATCAAATGAGGTATGTGAAGGGTCTCTATATATAGGAAAGAACCAAACATGATATCCTATCCATGGAACACACTTTCCGATCACCGGTTGGGCAAAGGGGAGGTGGAGTGGTGGCCAAGAAACCTATTAACAAGTAATATATATATATATATATATATATAAGCATAAAGATATTATAATAATATATTTATAAAGAAATTTATTTACATATATATATATATATATCAAATTAATTATCCTAAAAAAAAAGGGGCATTACAACCTTCCCTCCTTTAGAGAATCTGGTCCCCAGATTCGATCACGATTGCAAGAACAACTCGGGGTAAATTTTTTTGATCTCTTCCTCTTTTTCCCAAGTATCCTCTTCAAAATTATGGTTCCTCCAAAGTACTTTGACCAACTGGATTCGTTTGTTACGAAGTTCTTTTATTTTCTGATCAAGTATTCGAACAGGTTTTTCTTCGTAAGACAAATCTTGTTCCAGTTCTACAAGCGTAGCATCCAACAAGGGTGTAGAATCAGTGTAGAATTTTCTTAACTGAGATACATGGAACACATTATGTAACTTGGAGAGTGATTCAGGAAGTTGTAGTCAGTAGGCTACATATCCTATCCTTTCCAGGATTTCAAAGGGGCCTATGAATCTGGGTTGTAGTTTTCCTTTTTTTACAACTCTTCGAATTCCTTTTCTAGGAGATATCTTGAGGAGAACTTGGTCTCCAACTGCAAATTCCAAATCTTTTTTCCTTTTATCAGCATAGCTCTTTTGCCGGCTCTATGCTGTTAGCATCCTTTGCTTGATGACTTGTACAATATCAATTGCTTCTTGAATAATATCCGGCCTTAAGATACGAGTTTTCTCATCTTGGGTGTGACGCCATTCTTCAAGGTCCCAATTTAAAGGTGAGCGACATTTTCGTCCATATAATGCCTCGTAACGAGCCATTTGAATCGTGGCCTGGTAGCTGTTATTGTAAGAGAATTCTATGAGTGGTAAACTTCTTCCCCAATTGTTACCAAAATCTAGAACACAGGTTCGGAGCATATCTTCCAAGGTTTGAATGGTGCGTTCGGATTGTCCGTCTGTCTGAGGATGAGAAGCTGTACTGAAATTTAATTTTGTCCCAAGACATTCTTGAAGCTTTTTCCACAGTCTGGATGTAAATTTTGGGTCTCTGTCAGACACAATATTTGAGGGTATCCCATGCAATCGAATGATTTCTTTCTGGTACAGTTCTGCGAGTTTCTCTACTCCATACTTACTACTAACAGGAATGAAGTGTGCTGATTTAGTCAAACGATCTACGATCACCCAGATACTATCAAGTCCCCCTTTTAAAAAGGGTAATCCTATCACAAAATCCATAGTTATCTTATCCCATTTCCACTCGGGAATAGGTAGAGGTTGTAAAAGACCTGATGGTCTTTGATGTTCTGCTTTTACCATTTGACAAGTAGCACATTGACTTACAAAATTCGCAACATCTTGTTTCATTCCTCTCCACCAAAAGTACTGCTTCAAGTCCTTGTACATTTTGGCCCCACCGGGATGATTAGAAAATCGAGATCTATGAGCTTCTTCCAGAATTTCCTTCTTCATTGAGCAAGGTACGCAGATTCGGTTACGAAATAATAACATACCCTGTGAATTGGTGTTGAAATAAGAATCTTGACTTTTTTCCTTGAGTATTTTTAAATTAGGATCTAAGTCTTGATCTCTCTTCATCCTTATATGGAGTTCTGGTTCAAGTCTCAGACCTGCCAGATGACCATGAAAACAAATATGTATTCCCTTTCGTGGATTGTATGGAGTTTTAGCTTCCCTTCCTTCTAAGTGGGCCAAACTGGTCTTTCTGCTTAATGCATCTGCTACAACATTAGCCTTACCGGGTTGGTATAAAATTGAGCAATCATAATCTTCTAAAAACTCCATCCATCGACGGTGCCTCATATTCAAGTCTTTTTTAGTAAATAAATATTTCAGGCTTTTATGGTCGGTAAAAATGTCAAATGTTGCTCCATATAGATAATGCCGCCACTTAGCTAGTGCAAAAATTATCGCTCCCAACTCCAAGTCATGAGTGGGATAGTTAAGTTCATGTCCCTTCAATTTTCTTGAGGCATATGCAATGACCTACCCATTTTGCATTAATACACAACCTAAGCCTTCTTTGGAAGCATCAGTGTAGACTATAAATCCTTTAGTTCCTTCTGGTAGTGCTAATACTGGAGCAGAGGTTAACAAATTTTTCAGTGCTTGGAAGCTTGCTTCGCATTCTTGGTTCCATTGAAAGGGGTAATCTTTGCGGGTGAGTTGAGTTAAAGGAACTGCAATTTTTGCAAAGTCTTGTATGAATCTACGATAGTACCCTGCTAGGCCCAGAAAGCTCCGGACTTCGGTCACGTTGCTTGGCTGTTTCCACTGCATTACTGATTCTATTTTGGTAGGATCTACCTCCAGCCCATTCTTAGAGATTATGTGACCCAAAAATGTCACTTTCTCTAGCCAAAACTCACACTTGCTGAATTTGGCATATAGTTTATTTTCCTTCAGTGTTTGGAGAACCATTCTTAAATGACATTCATGATCTTCCTTGCTTTTGGAGTAAACAAGGATATCGTCAATGAAAATTACCACAAACTTGTCTAAATAAGGTCGGAAAACTCGATGCATCAGATCCATAAATGCAGCGGGTGCATTTGTCAATCCAAATGGCATTACTATAAATTCATAGTGACCATACCGGGTATTGAAAGCAGTTTTGGGTACATCTTCTTCTCGAATCCGTAGCTGGTAGTATCCTTGCTTCAGGTCCATTTTTGAATAAATTTGGGATCCTTGTAATACATCAAATAGTTCATCAATTCGGGGTAGCGGATACTTATTCTTTATGGTGACATGGTTTAGTTCTCGATAATCGATGCACATCCTGAGAGTGCCATCTTTCTTTTTTACAAACAATACTGGGGCTCCCCAGGGCGAAGAGCTCGGTCGGATATAACCTTTCTCAAAAAGTTCTTGTAATTGAATTTTTAATTCCTTTAGCTCTGCAGGTGCCATTCGATATGGAGCCTTAGACCTGGGCCTTGCTTCGGGGGTTATATCAATGGTAAACTCGATTTCTCTGTGAGGGGGTAGAGATTTAATCTCTTCTGGAAAGACTTCAGAAAAGTCTTGCACAATGGGAATTTCAGATACCCTTAGTTGATCTTTTGGCTTGTTGAAAAGGTATGCCAGAAATCCTTGTCCTCCTTTTTTAATAATAGAATGTGCTTCTAAAGCAGATATAAAGGCGTTGCTAAAAGACTTGTTATTATGATTCCTAGACATGGCTTCTCCTGAATCTGTAAGTTTGATCTCCTTTGTATAACAGTTCAACTGAGCTTGGTGTCTACACAGCCAGTCCATCCCTAAAATGATATCATATCCTTGTATAGGGAGCTCAACTAAATCAGCATAAAATATTTTTTTATTAATTTCCAGGGGGCAATCCTTGTAAAGGACATCACTGGAAATCTTGTTTCCCATTGGTGAACTTACTTCCAAGAAGTATGGTAGTTTACTAGATATGAGATTTAGATTGCACAAAAAAGTACTGGAAACAAAAGAGTGAGTTGCTCCTGGATCAAATAGGGCTTTCCCGACCTTTTATAATAGGAAAAACTTACCTTCTACCACAGCAGTGGGGTCAACTTCTTCATCTTTTCCCATGAGTGCATATGCTCTTGCTGGGATCTTAGTTTTTGGAGCTGAAGAAGTTTGTTGGGATCTTTTCGGGCATTCTTGAATGCGGTGTTGCTCACTTCCACAGACCAAACATTTCCCATTTTTCCTCCAGCACTTATCTTCATTGTGATTAGGTAGCCCACAGTATCCACATTTTTGGTTGTTGTGATCTTCCTGAAAATTTTTTCTTCTAGGTCCCCCATTCTTGTCAGGTTGAAATTCCCTTTCAAATTTTCTTTTCTTCTGATTGTTTTCTGTGAAATTGGAAGTTTTGGTTTTCTTTTCCGTTTCTTCTCTTTTGAGGAGCGTTTTCATTTCGGCTTCCACTCGTAGGGCTTGATTGACCGTGATATTATAGTTAGTAGCCTCCGTTGATAGAGTTGACCAGCGAATTTCTAGGTTTAGTCCTTGAACGAATTTCCTTGTCTTCCTTAGTTCATCTTCCATGAAGTGTGGGGCATAGTGGATCAATCGATGGAACTCAGCTTCGTATTGGGCTACTGTCATTGACCCTTGAACTAGATCCATAAATTCCCTCTCTCGAGTTTTTTGAACTACTTGAGGGATATATTTATCCTTAAATTCTTGTGTGAAGTTATCCCAAGTTCTTGGCGTCTTATTTCTACTCCATTGGTGATCTATGACTCTCCACCAGTCATAAGCAGCATCTTCGAATTGATAAGTTGCTAGATTTATCTTCTGTTCATCTGAGTAATTGTGAACAGAGAATATTTTCCGAATTTTTTTCATCCATGACTCTACTTGCGTAGCATCCGGAGTTCCCAGGAATTTTGGGGGGTTGTAACGAAGAAAACGTTCAAAGGTCCGGTCACCCACATCAGGGTTCCTAGGTGATTGCTGGCAATAGTGAAACAATTTTTTCATCATTTTGCTCATAAGGAGTGGGTTAGGCTCTTCTGGTGGTTGATTTGTAGCATCTCTAGTATTTTGTGGTTGATTGTCTTGGTCATCTTGTTTTCCTTGATTCCCTTGGTTTTCTTCTTGTAAACTTTCACTTGAGGATGCCATGTTACTACCTTCAGATATAGAGACTTGTGATATGCATAGAAGGTTATAATTTAAAAGTTAGAACAAGTAAACATAAAATAGTCATTCATTGAAGAGAAAATTGATGACTAATAACAACTATTTAGTCACACCATATTGCAAAAGTTAGGATACAGACAAATTTTCCTAATAATATATAATGATATTATTATTCCCTTCCGTAACAACAAAATGGCAAGGGATCACATTAAAGCAACTAATATAATACTAGTGATGATGATAGTCGGGTACTAATCCCCAGTAACACCAGATTCAGCATCTGAAACATCCTCGTCGTCTGAAATAATTATGATCACCTCATCATCCCAGGCTCCAATAGGTGGTAGTGGGTCCTCTCCTTGAAAAGGTTCAAGCTGTATGATCAGTGGAGGATCATCGGGAAACTCCTCGGGGTCAGACTCATACTCTGGGTCAATCAGCCAAACATCATCATCTAGAACTGGAGGCAAGGGTGGTAGCTCAGGTCCTATGATAGGTGGCTCAGCTGGGGGTATGACTGGAGTGTCAGTAGGTGGAACCTCTGATGATACTACAGGGGGAACAACTAAATGAGTCACTGTTGGAGGAGCTGATGAATCAATAGGAAAACTACTAGGCCCAACGATGTCAGAAGGACTAGAGATACCCACTACGCCGGGCTCCAACCCATAAATAGCATACTCAACCATGCCACGACCCTCGATAACAATGTGATTAATCTGGTCGTTGGTGTAGAACTCCTCCCTCATGAATCTCCCCAGCTCTCGGTCATAGTAACCATGAATCTCACAAAGGTGCACAATCATCCTATCTCTCTCATAAATGGCTCGGCCTACGCTACCATCATATGCTGGAATCTGACTCTTCAAGACATACTCCATGTGATTCTGAAAGAACTCGGGTGCTCCAAAAGTATCAATGTGCCATCGATATATGGCTAGTTGATTAAGTAGGCTTTGGTTTTCCTGGGTCAATCGGGCAATCTCCTGTTCAGACAGGACCCTATCAGTCTCCCTAGCTGCCAACACCCTATCCCGATCCTCTGAAACCTCTAAGGTGACATGCTCAGGAAAACGGGATACATACTGAGGTCCAGGAGTAAAAGTACGGATGGGGGAGTCTCTGCGGATAAAAATAGTATCTAGATGGCCTCCATGGTTACTGGAAGAATCAGACATCCTGTAATAAAAGAGTTATAGAAACAATTATCATTAATTAGAAAATAATCAAACCTAAACCTGCAACCGTTGGGCTCTGATACCACTACTGTGACACCTGACTTGTAGTCTAACCTTTGTTAGGTATCACATTCCTTAACAACACTCTATGTGGGAATTTAATATCCCTAATTAAAGTGTCTTAGGCAGTAATAGATCATTTAAACGATTAGTTTGTGCGGAAGCGAAAGTAAAGATTTAATAATAAAATATCAATAAGGATCTTTTATAACAACAGGACTGAATTCTTAAACAAGTAGCAGTACATGGATAAGACATTTCTTTATTTTACTAAGCATATGGTCTCTGATGAGCATAAAAGAGACTACATAAAACATAATTGAGAACATTATTTGTGGCAAAGATGGTTCATTCACTGACATTTTTCTTCATTATCCATATCTGGAAACCCTGGCTCTGAAAATTACAATAGAGAAAAAAATAAAGGAGGTTAAGTCTTTAAGGACTTAGTGAGAATAAAAGATTATTCATTGGATAAAATTTCCTGGTAATAGTAGTAAACATCAGGATAATAAGCTTAAGTAGGTAGGTATGAATTCAATAGTTTAGTAGCAATCATTCCAGTTGTGATAAAGAGGGTGAGTCAAAGTGAACACGAATACCCGATTTTAACCCGCTGTTCATTGGACTCAATATCCAGACCGAAGTCCGTTGTCCAGGGCTCTCACTTCGAATAACATTCATTCATTCATTCATTCAATCAATCAATCGATCAATCAATCATTTGATCTTTCGATCAATCCACCATCCGTTTTGATGATAGACCAATACATTATGAAAATCAGGTATAATAATATCGAATCAACAAATTAATATGAACAATAGTTAGGATATATTATAATTTCCAGGCCGAATGCCAAAGGGCTGTATAAAAATAATAATTCCTTAAGTAATGAAAACCTCACCTCAATACTTACTATCCGAATCAGTAGATAACTTCAAATTCCTATAATTTTAGGATATTTCATATGTTAGAAATACTACCAGATGCTAGGCTAGTTTATATTTAAAATTTGTTGCTCAAACAAGGAAGGAACATTTTGATAATTCATAAGAAAATTTATAATAATTTGAAATTAGATCCAAAAATTCTGAAAATTTGACAGTATGTATAACTCAAAGAAATCTACAACTTTTGTGTTCAAAGCATGTCAAAATTCCAAGTCGGTCTTTGACCAAATCAGCTTTTCCAAACTGATTCTCTAGGTATATTGACCTCCGGAAAAATGCTTCTTCCGGCAACTATTCTGGTCATAGGCCACCATTCTAGTATACTAGACATTACAGGGAACAACTTTTACTTTAAGATCTAGGCTAGAAACAGATTCTATCTTTGAGAAAATCGAGCCTCAATCTTGCGTCTAGTCACTTTCAAAACTCAAGTTTCAAAGATTTAAGGATTTCTAAGGAAAATCATAACAATTCATGTACTTGTCAAAAAATTATGAAACTTGAAATATAAGCCTAAAACAAGTGCAGAAAACTACGGCTGACGGAAATTTTGTTTTCTGACACGCGCCACTTTCGGCGGCGCGTGCACAGCTTCCGGCGGCCACGCGCGGCCCAAACTTTTACCGAAGATGTGTTGCATGATTTCCTACATTTTTTGTTTAATGTGTTTTCTCAAATTCCTAACCGAACAGTACCAGAAATGGAATAACCTACTGTGACTTTTACTCTACTAGACTGAAGAACAAAATACTGTTCCGACGTTATTCCCGGAAAAACGACGATACTGATGCAAACTAGGGTACATCTGGAGCAACTTTCATGTTTAGACTAGGTTCAAATACTGAGAGTAAAGGTATGAAAAACGAGGGTGAAAACAGTACCTGCAAATGGTTTCTGAGCACTGTTTTTCCTTTCTGGACAGCGGTAGTTTAAGAATTTTAACGGAGAATCGGTTGATCTTTTTATGACACCTCCTTCACTAATATTTTACTGGACATCCTAAGTATCTTGAATAATTTTTTGAGAATTTTGGAACGTGTTCTTGGGTATAAGTGAGTAAATCCCCTTTTTTTTCAACCTTTAAGCACAATATTCTCACACCTTTTCAACTTGACACTAGACCACTAATCATCACAAAAATCTGAAGGAAAGCTCATCAAATGAGGTATGTGAAGGGTCTCTATATATAGGAAAGAACCAAACATGATATCCTATCCATGGAACACACTTTCCGATCACCGGTTGGGCAAAGGGGAGGTGGAGTGGTGGCCAAGAAACCTATTAACAAGTAATATATATATATATATATATATATATATATATATAAGCATAAAGATATTATAATAATATATTTATATAGAAATTTATTTACATATATATATATATATATAAAATTAATTATCCTAAAAAAAAAGGGGCATTACACGTGAACTTCTCGATAAGGGATTTGTGCGTGAGTCTATGTCTCCTTGTGCAGTGCCTGTTTTGTTGGTTCCTAAGAAAGACGGTTCATGGAGAATGTGTGTGGATTGTAAAGCCATTAACAATATTACCATCAAGTATAGGCATCCTATTCCTAGTCTAGATTATATGTTGGATGAATTGCATGGTTCTAGCATCTTTAGTAAAATTGATCTTAAAAGTGGTTACCATCAAATTCGGATGAGAGAAGGTGATGAATGGAAAACTGCTATTAAAACTAAGTATGGGTTGTATGAGTGGTTGGTTATGCCATTTGGGTTAACTAATGCACCTAGTACTTTTATGAGGTTGATGAATCATGTTTTGCGTGCTTATATTGGAAAATTTGTTGTGGTGTATTTTGATGATATTTTAGTGTATAGTAAGAACTTGAATGAGCATGTTGAACACTTGAGAATTGTGCTAATCACACTAAAGGCTGAACATTTGTATGCTAATTTGAAAAAATATGTGTTTTGTACAAAAGAGCCTGTGTTTCTTGGATTTGTTGTGAGTGCTCAAGGTGTCAAAGTTAATTAGAACAAGGTAAGTGCAATTTGAGATTGGCCAACGCCTACTTCTATTGGCCAAGTTCGAAGTTTTCATGGTCTTGCAAGTTTCTATAAGAGATTTGTGAAGGATTTCAGCACTTTAGCGGCTCCTATGACTGTCGTGATCAAGAAAAACGTTCCATTCCATTGGGGCGAGGAGCAAGAGAAGTCTTTTGATATTATTAAGAAAAAATTAATTAATGCTCCTTTACTTGTATTACCTAATTTTTCTAATACTTTTGAAATTGAATGTGATGCGCCAGGTGTAGGAATTGGCGGTGTCTTGATGCAAGGTGGACGACCAATTGCGTACTTTAGTGAGAAGCTAAGTGGAGCAGCGTTGAATTATCCTACATATGACAAGGAGTTCTATGCCTTGGTTCGTGTGCTTGAGACGTGGCAGCATTATTTGAGGCCAAAAGAATTTGTGATTCATACGGATCATTAGTCTTTGAAGCATCTCAAAAGACAACAAAAGCTGAACAAGAGACATGCCAAGTGGGTGGCGTTTGTAGAGACTTTTTCCTACATTATCAAGTACAAGCAAGGTAAGAAAAACGTGGTAGCCGATGCTTTATCACGAAGGTATATGCTTCTATCTACTCTAGATTCTAAGTTTTTTGTGATTTGAGTATGTGAAGGAGTTGTATGCTATTTGATTTTGGTGAGATTTATGCGTCATGTTTACATGGTCCAAAAGATAAATTTTTCATGCATGATGGATATTTGTTTAAAGAAGATAAGTTGTGTGTGCCTAAATCGTCCATTCGTGAGTTACTTGTTAGGGAATCACATGGGGGTGGTTTAATGGGACATTTTGGTGTGGCTAAAACTTATGAAAATTTGCATGAACACTTTTATTGGCCACATATGAAGCATGATGTTGAGAATATTTGTGAGAGGTGTGTGATTTGTAGGAAAGCTAAGTCTAAGACACAACCACATGGATTGTATACTCCACTTCCCGTTCCTAGTGAACCATGGGTAGACATTTCTATGGATTTTATTTTAGGATTACCAAGGTCTAAAAAGGGGAGGGATTCTGTGTTTGTGGTGGTTGATATATTTTCTAAGATGGCTCATTTTATTGCTTGTCATAAATCTGATGATGCATCTCATGTTGCGGACTTGTTCTTTAATGAAATTGTTAGATTGCATGGCATGCCTAAGAGTATTGTGTCTGATAGAGATACTCGTTTCTTGAGCTACTTTTGGAAAATATTATGGTGCAAACTTGGTACTAAATTACTGTTTTCGACTACATGTCATCCTCAAACGGATGGTCAAACTGTGGTTGTTAATAGGACGTTAGGAACTTTGTTGCATGCTATAATTAAAAAGAATTTGAAGAGTTGGGAAGAATGTTTTCCATTTGTTGAGTTTGCATATAATCGTAGTGTGCATTGTACTACAAAATTTTCACCATTTGAAATTGTGTATGGTTTTAATCCTTTAACCCCATTGGATTTAATGTATTTGCCTATGAGTGAAAGGGTTAATATGGATGAAAATAAAAAGGCTGAGTTTGTGCGAAATTTGCATGAGAAAGTGAAAGCGAACATCGAGAAAAAGAACTTGCAATACACAAAGCAAGCAAACAAAGGTAAAAAGAAGGTCGTATTTGAACCCAGAGATTGAGTTTGGTTGCATTTGCGAAAGGAGCGTTTTTCGGAGAAGCGGCGTTCTAAGTTGTTACCAAGAGGCGATGGACGTTTTCAAGTCTTGGAGAGGATCAATGACAATGCTTACAAATTAGATTTGCCAGGTGAGTATAATGTCAGTACTACTTTCAATGTTTCTGATTTATTTTTGTTTGACGTAGGTGATGATCAAGATTTGAGGACAAATCCTTTTCAAGAAGGGGAGGATAATGCGATCATGGATGGTTCGCGTGTTGATCGAGTGGCTAAGGATTCGTTGGAAATGCCAAGAGGACCAGTTACGAGAGGCCAAGCTCAGAAGTTCAAGGAAGCACTTCAATCCTTGATGTTGAAGTCACACGTGGGCGTTGGATTTCTTGATATTCAGTTTGGGGGATGTTATAATCTTATTGAGGTAAAAGGAGATCAAGAAAGTGAAGAAATTGAAGATCAAGCTCGAAGCTACAGCGCGCCCGCGCCTGAGACTTAACACGCCCGCGCCTTGATTAGCGAACCTACAGCACGCCCACGCCTTCTGATTGCGCGCCCGCGCGTTCGGATGCCAAATTGACGAAGATTTTGCGAAACTTCGGCGTGTCCGCGCCTACATATTGCGCGCCCGCGCCGTGTCCTGCACAGCTTTGGCATGCCCGCGCCGATGAGTTTTACATGCACCAAAGGTGCTTGTGTGTGTGCGAGATATTATGCTTATTTTTTATATTTTATGTTATTTTTGAGTCTTTTATTCCTACTAGGAAACTTTTAGGAGATATTATTATATCTTTAGATATATTTTGCGATATCTTTTATTATTTTGTAGTTGTATTATAAATACAACAAACATTCATTATTGAATGACCATTAAGATTTCAGAGTTTTATACATAAAATTCTCTCTACAATTTTTATTGAAGCTTTGTGCTTTGTTCAAAAATCAAACTTATCAAAGTTCATACTTTGTGACATTTGTCGATTGATTATCCTCGTGGGTTGTCAGAAACAGGTTTTCTGAAGGTCCCGTTGTGATCAATTGTTTTTCTCTTCGTGATTGTTTGTTGCTAGTTTCAAGTAAACTAGAGGTGAATAATCCAAAACCTTTACTTGTTTTCAAGATTGGGCAATTTCTTGATTTCTTTTCTTATTGGATTGAGGATACGATTTTAATATAGTCGTTGTCTTCCATACATTAAGAATTCATATCATCCATTTGCTGAGTGTTTCCCAAAACACTCACCCCTTACTTTCCTCCCCAGATAAGAATGAAGATCAAGTCGAAGAAGATGAACAAGACATATTTTGGGGTTAGAGATTGATTTTCAAGACATGAACACTTATGGAATTTGTTTTTGCTTTAGTTTCCCTTATGTTATCGCTTCCTCACTCATTTTGTATTGTAAAGACATTTTCGTTTTGTGTAATAGACTGCCTTTATGGTCTTTTGATGAACTACGAGGCTTATTGTTGCAATATTAATTATTTAACAATGTCGGTGCCGCGGCTCAGTCTCGAGACGTGACAGTGAGGCCAATAATCAGTAATCAGAGTTCAGTATTGATCAGAATATATATTTCTACTACTAGTTGACAAGTTAAGTGCATCAGAAAAATCAGTAATCAGTCTCAGTTTTCAAAAATCGGGATTCGAACACAATATCATGTTGGAATCAATTTTAAAGCATATAATCAGTTTTAAATCGGAAAGCCCACTTACTGTAATTTGCCAAACAAATTATTAGATTGTTCTTGCAATTAGCTTGCCCTTGCCCATTTCACTAGTTGAACTTAACTGGATGCTTTCGTACTCAACTAGATTATCAACTTAACTTCTTTCATTCGATGTATGTTGTATTTTTTTCTTAGAATTTGTGTAACTCTTAATCAAAAGTCTAAGTGTTATTTATAGGCACAATTTTGACTGTTACACCTCCATTCAATGTCATTAATCACCTTGATTTCAAGTTATTGTGTCAATTACAAATCTGTAATGGTTGGTGTCTTTGAATGGATTTGACTGACTAAACTGGAATAACACCGAACTGGATTTCTCATGTTCATCATTTCAATTCAACTGATCCAGTTTCCTTATTTCTCAACTGGTCAGTTGCTTCTTCTCTCAACTGGTCGGTTGCTTATCTTAGCTCAACTGCTTATCTCTCAACTGGTTATTTGCTCATCTTAGTTCAACTGATTGGCCAACTGAACTGGATTGGTCAACTGGTCCGAGAACAAATGATGGATCGGTTTTCATAGCTCAACTAAACTAGTTCTACTCGTTAACCAACTGGTCTGCTTTATTCAATTCAACTAGACCGGTTAATATGCCTTCGCTCACTTGATCAGTTTCTTCTTAGTTCGAACTGGTTTAGTTCAGTTCTCTTCTTGCTCAAGTGATTTTCGGGTCTTCACATCCTTCCTTCCTTATAAAAAGTTTCATATATCCTCGAAACTTGATTTTTCCCGTGAGAGTTAAGGATATCGTTTGCGCATGTCCCTTTCTAATTCCCATATAAATTCACATCCCGTATGATTGGACCATTGGACTTAGCCATCAGATATAGTTCCTAGCTCATCTCAAAACTTGGCTAACCAATTCATTCTAAGTGTTTAAATCTAATTCCACCATGTTTACTAATCTAGTAGTTAACTTAAATCTAGCAACTAAGCACAACTTCCCACCTCTAGAAAAATATTGAAAGGTATTTTATATTATATATATGTTTCACGTATTATATATATATATATATATATGCACATACATACATACTAGCAGAGATATGTATGTCAAACCCTCCATCTTGACCGAGTGGGGGTTAAATCATGGAGTTGTCTAACTTCAAAATGGCTACATATAATTGTACTTTCACATATTACCAATACAAGGAAGACTCTCTATCTTACATGCACACCAAAGTACCCATGTCGCGACTTATTAGATTGGGGCTAATCTCACAACGATACAAAGACAACACACACTTGCTTGCATACCTTACACTTAACATTCACATGCAAGCACAATATACATATATATTAAACAAGTAGACCCCTATAGATATATCGCGACCAATGTCTAGAACATATAGTGTTTTTACTTGTGTTTGGGCCTATCTGCACCACGAAATATGTGATGAGTGTTGTCCTGGCCACCAGATGTTCCTTCATCAAATGATGTTGAAGTAGTATACTTTCCATCATTCTCAATGCCTAAAAGGCGTCGATTCTTGATTGGAGGCATTATTACTTCTGCATCAGCTTGGAAACTTGCAAGTATGAGTGCACAAGCAAGAAGAATAGAAATCACAAACTTCATGATTAAGGGAACCTGCTGAGAAAAAGTAATTCATCAGAGAAATATACGAGATTAAGTTGAAATTAACCATATATTAATGTAAATTTCGAGTCTTTAAGAATATTTATATATATCAAAAGTTTTGATATAGTGAGCATCTACTATGGGCACACCTAGGTGAACACCAGCTGATTTGGCGTTTACTCACTGGTTGTACAGGACGCCACCTCAGCAGTGGACACCCTGTGTGTGTGTGTAGACACAGACGCATAAAGATAGGCTAGATAGCTAAGAAAATTAGGTTTTTACAGTGCAAGAATATATCTATTCATATATATATATATATATATATATATATATATAAAGATAGGCTATATGGATAGATATAAAGATAGGCTAGATAGCTAGGAAAATTAGGGTTTTACAGCTATGCGTCTGATGCAAGAATATTACCAGTTATCTTCTTAACGTTCAGAGTTGCATTACTTCATGATACACGGAAATTAACTATCTGAGATCACATTATATAGTGGAAATTATTTGCTGTATTATTTATTAGTGGCAAACCAGGTAGAAGCACTAAAGGAACAAATAATTTAAGTAGTGGAGCATGCATTACATATGAATTATAAGCACTGCATGCATAGGAAACGAGATGTTATTGATGGGGTCTATTGATTTTTCAATAGAGTATATATACATGTATTATTAAGATAATTTATGAAGAAAAAAATACATAATCATTTACTTCTAAAGCTTGCAAACTCTTCATAAATAAAGACGATTTTTATCAGTTTAATTAATTATCAATGTTATAATACGCGTACTGAAAATTAGTATATAGAGACAGGGAATTCGGCAGCTAGCTATGTGAATAACCAACAAACATGGAACATATATATATAGACATAATTACACTCTCTCTTCTACACGTTTCTCCCAATATCAAACACGTCTCAATTCCTGGAACATTTCACTAAGTAAGTTGTTGCTTCAGCTTGTCCTCTGATCGATTTCTTGTATCGATTTTATACATACATGACTAAAAATAATGGAAGGTACGTATTAATATTGGATTATATCGATTCAAATTTCGATTTATTTCGATTTTATGTATTATGTTAACGTTTTTTATTAATCTGTATTATGTTAACGTTTTAACGGATTTTATTTCGATTTTATGTATTATGTTAACAAAATGTATGTATCTCATATACTCAATATTGCACTATCGATATCAGATATAGAACATGTTGAAACACGTACTAAGATCTGTCAGATCTGATACCCGTAGCAGCGGAAGGTTTAAAATTTTTATTTTCTGATCTGGAACGATTCCAGATCGTGGGTATCAAATCCTTACAATTAAAATAAATAAGTAAAATAAAACAAGATTAAATTTCACCTCTCAAGTCTCAACTTGAGGTTATGGACTCCAAGAGATAAATCTGCTCTTCTTGTATATCCTAGAAACTGATGACTCGATCGATCAACTTCTGAACCAGGTCCACGAACAAAAATCTAAACCCTCTGACATACTGCACTAGAAAGTCTATCAGAAGTTTCTACGAAAAGATTTAACAGATCTGATCTGCTAAACCAGACTGCAATTTTCAAAAATTGCAGACTGGAATTTTCGAACAGGAGAAGGGAGGGGGCGGCCAAACCTAGGGAGAGTGCTCTCTAGGTTTCGAAAATTATGAGCTCCTTGTATGTAATTTCTGTACTGCAATAACTTATTTATAACATGGGCTGCTAACAGCTTAGGGCCCATTAGTCATAAGTTCAAGTCTGACAAGCAAAGCCCGCATGTTCAGAAATTAATATAAAATTCATCGTGACTCAAATTGATAAACCAATTTTACTAATGTGTACAGAAACTTTTTCTGCATATTTTAAAGTCAAGATAAATATTCTGAATCCGAATTCAGTGGTTTTCAAAAATGGCATCCCTATGTCATTTTAGGAAATCTCACTCCCTCTACTCATCAATAAGAAGTCCTACTTCTCATTCGCTAAATTTAACTCATTAAATTTAATTATCTCAACGGAGATTAGAAATCTATTACTTGTGTAACCCTCAATGGTTCAGGGATACAGCTAGCCGTGGGCCCACAACTTCTTGTGACTCGGAACAACAATTTCCGATTTGCCCATCGAATCATGGTAAGAGCGCCTAGCAACATCGCCCCATGATTCCCTAGGTATCACTGATAGTGCTTGCAAGAACCAGTGGGTTTTGGTTAGTGTACAGTACGGTCCCTTCATCCATATATCCTGATCGAATCAACAATCATTGGTATATCGAGAGTCGTTCGAGATTCGATAATTATGCAATGCATCTTGAAGATCAAATAGTGACATCGCATGTGCAACTAGGAAACCAAATAACCTAAAGCACATTATGTACTCTAGCCAGAGATTTGTCACACTAATATCTCCTCAGATCGCTTAGGATATCCACACTCGCAAGCGTGTGGTGAATCCTTGACAACAAAGCATTGACTCCTATATGTGTCGTAACTGTACCCAATCTCGACACTTGATGACCCTCATGGAGTCGGTAAACGAGTCAAAGTACAGTACTTGCATATATAGTCTCCATGATGTTTCAAGTAGTAAGGACTAATAGTGTACAACCAAAACCACGGACTTATCCACTCAATTAGTGAAAACCACTTGGAAAGTTCGAGTAGGGTAGTTCGATCATCCATCCAATGAATATCCATTTGCATGCATGCTTCGAACATCTCTATGTTCCATACCAATGAAACGTGATACTCGGCATCGCAAATGCTAGTCTCAATCTCGAGCGATCCTTATCCTTATTGCGGACGGCTAAATTGACTAGGAACTGGTTTAGAATATACAGTACTTATAAGATGTGTTTCAGGATAGTCATCCATATTCACTATCACATCTTACGTGCACTCTAGTATATTCAAGTTCTTTATCTAAACATCGTATAGTACGTCACAACATAATAATATGATAAAAGATAAAGTAAATGTCAATAAAAAGTGTAAATTAAATTACATTAAACAAAGATTGTTTACAAATAGAGTCATAAAGGCTCTTAGCCACAAGTTGGCTAACAGGACACCCACTCTTTCAAAACAACCCTCGAACCATGACTAAAGTCAAGAAATTAATGGGATTTAGTGGTTTTTTTTTTAAACTAATGGAATTTCGTATTTTCTATATCATGATAAGTACTGATATATACAAAACTTAAATAAAATTATATAGATTGCATGTTAGAATCGATAGTTAATCGAGCTATTATACCCTTCTTGAAGTATTAATAGTCTATTAATTGTGCGGTCGAAAATCTTCATTAAATCTTAATTTCGGAAGGATATTTTATTGATGTTCCAAAGGTTAAGAAATAATAATTTTCATGCTTAGTCATACGATACAGTACACACACATGTATAGAACACGTGTTATCCATGGTTCAAAATATTGTAATTTTAAATATAGTTATGAGTTATCTCAAAACTACTCATGCATATACATAGAATAATATAAGATGAAATTTTAATAAATTAAAGTAATACTGAGCTAAACGAGAAATAGATATATTCACATTAGGAATATATAGTGTCGTGTCAACAAGAGTTTCTTTCAAGTACCCACTTACCATGCCCACCAATGATGTGACACTATTCTATTGGATGTGGTAAAGATGTGATAAATTGTAGGTCCAATAGAATAGTGTCACATCATTGGTGGGCATGGTGGTAGGCATGGTAGGTGGGCACTTGAAAAAAAATCGTGTCAACAATATCTAACATAAAAGAATATTCTATAAAAAAAGATTTAAAAAAATTATTACATCAATATATAAGACCTAAAGTTTGACTTAATATTAGAAGAATACAGGATTATTTTGTTCTTTCTTCTAAAATGAATTTGACAAGAAGTGAAGGCATAAACCCCCATGAATCAATATCCTCGATTGGTAAAACCAATGAATATAAGATAGTGTTTGGCAAATTTTTTAAAAAACACTTATCAACTTTTTTTTAACAATATTATTTTGAAAATTATGTGGTCTTATAGAATATAATCATCTGATCACTAGAATATAATCACCTGATCACTGCATGCACCACTGAATTTTTTTTTTTGCTTTACTTTTTTCAGTGCATACACCACTAATTTCATTCTTCATCAATGCTTTCATTCTGCTTGCCATTAATAAAAAGAGAAAACAAGTCACTATTTTCACAATATAAGTTGACTCATTGATGAAGTTCTATTCAACAAATGAAAACCTGGTTGTTCATGATCTCCGGTACCAATTCCTGTAAGTAAACTCATCGCATTTACGGGTTTTTTTTCGATCACGTGAAGAAGAAGAAGACGACTGTAATTATTACTGCTGATTCTTGCTTTGTATTCATTCAAGTCCATGCATGCCAAACACTATATATCTCGATGCCGTGGAGTTGATGAAGGTGATCGTGAAGGTACATCGATCATCCAAGGGCCAAGAAAATATATACTCATCACTATTAATTCATATATAGGGGGGGTGTGCTTTGTGCTTGTTTTTTGTATTAATGTTAATGTTTGAATCCTGTGTTAATTGTTGCAAGAATTTCCCTGAATTAATGTAAATCGTTGTATCATGTATAAACCGGATCACGACTCCAGAAATCGTGGAACCTAACCCCGAACCGTCGCGCAAAACCGGAATTTTCGGTTCGCTTCCAAAATGTAACCGGAAATGTGAGGAACCAAATTAATCTTAAATTTTTTAGATATTTTATTGTAATTAACTATTTGAGATATATATATATATATATAACTAAATTAAAGGGCTAATTGCATTCACACCCCCTGTGAAAAGTCTAAAAGGCATAAAACCTCTTAAGAAATATTAATAGGCTAATGCATCCCTCAGTTTTTTAAAATGTAGCACATTTCACCTCTATTTAATACAAATTCGGGCACATTTATACCCTCTCATAGGGGTTTTTATGCTAATTTTTTTAAAATATAGGGTCTAACATTTTTACACATGGGGTTTTATGCCTTTTAGACTTTTCACAGGGGGTGTGGATGCAATTAGCCCCTAAATTTAACCCGTTGTTTTTATTTTTTGGAAAAAAAACTACATATTATTTTATAGAGTTATTTGCATCAAACACCCCTGTGAAATATTGAAAATGTACACTTCTCCCCTGTGAAATTTTAATAGACATCTTCAACCCTGACCTTTTATAAAATTAGCACACTCGCCCCTTCAATTGAGTTATTGTTGCGCACGTACCACTCATGCGACTGGGCAAATATTTGATATATTTTTTACACCAAATACCCCTATGAAATATTAAAAATACATATTTGACCCCTTTAGAATATAATTTTTAAATCTATTCAACCCATAATACACAATATAATTTATAAATCTATTTAGAAATCATTTTTATTTTTATTATTTTTTATTTTTTATTTTAAATGTATTATCATTAATTAATTATTTTCTAAAAAATATTATTATTTTATCTTGCTATCATTATTTTATTAAACTCACTTCGTATTTCCAACTTTTCCATTAAACATTCATTCATAAACAAGGATTTAAATAATTTCAAGTATCAAAATATTGAACTAAACTGATAAGTTCAAACATATTGCTTTTTCGATTTAGTACTATATATTATTGAACCAAAATTTAAATTTTTCGAGAAGATGCATTGCACAATTTGTAATAAATAATAAAAAAAATAACATGGTTATATAATTCTAAATCGAGAAGTAATATTCATGAACTTATCATTTTGGTTCAATATTTTGGTATTTTTAGATATTTATATCCTTATTTATTAATCATGTTTAATGGAGAAGTTGAAAATACGAAGTGATTTGATAAAATAATGATAACGAGATAAAGTAATAATATTTTTTAGAAACAAATTAATTAAGAATTATAAATTTAAATTAATAAAATTAATAAAATTAAAAAATTTTGAAAAATATTTTATAATTGGATCTTAATAAATATTGTGTATTATTATTTAATGCAAATTCTACAATGCATTTTTAAAAAAAATAGTTTTTGATTAAAAAATATATAGTCCTAAATTGAAAAGTAATATGCATGAAATTATTATTTTGGTTTAATATTTTGGTACTTTTAGGTATTTAAATCTCATTTATAAATGCATGTTTAATGAAAACACTGAGTGAGTTTAATAAAATAATGATAGCAACATAAAGTAATAATATTTTTTAAAAAACAATTAATTAATCATAATAAATTTAAATTTAAAATAAAACTAAAAATTAATAAAACAAAAAGTGTTTGTTAAATATGTTATAATTAGATTTGAATAAAAATTGTGTATTATGGGTTGAATAGATTTAAAAATTATACTCTCAGGGTGTAAGGACCCGATATTAATTACCCAATTATTTGACAAGATTTATTGTTAATTATTTTAGAAGTGTTAAATTAGAATAATTAAGCCAAATATTATTATTGTGTTATAAAAATATGTATTTAGTAGATATCAAAATATAAATGATACAAGAGTACATATTAAATTTTTATGGCACACCAGAGTTGATATAATTGAACCTTGTCAAGTTGACCAATAATAAAGATTAAAAAGGGACACACACACATTTTTATATACATACATATACACGTATAAAGCATAAGAAAGAGAGAGAAAACCTCTTCCCCAAACCCCAAACTCATACCCGTCACCCTTGGAGCAGCCTGCGTATTTCGCTCGTATCTCCCTCGTTTGGTATCCAAACTTCGATCCATTTGTTGGTTTTTCTTCCTTTCATCCGTAGCTTCGATTTAAGCCATGAATCGCCTTATTTGATGCTGGTTTATGCCTGAATCGAACCCTGTAAGTATTTTGATTCTGCATGTTGGTTTCTGTTGTGTTTTCTCTTAGGATCAAGCTTCGTTCTTGGAGATTTTGGACCGTATTTGGGCAGTATTTCGTAACTTAGGGGTATTTGAACCAGCCCTGTTCATTTGAGTCTTTTCCAGCCACTTTTCGGTGAGTTTTCCGGCGAGTCGTTGTCGTCCCTGTTTTAACTTGTTGTATTTCGAGTTAGGAAGCTTTAATTGAACTAGTTCCTACATTTCAATACATGTCAGCTGCGTTTTGAGCTTCTCCGGTAGGCTGCCACCGTGCCACCGCCTCGATACAGTAGCTGTTTGGTTCCAGTTCAGTTTAGCTCCGAGTATTGAAGCTTTTAAACTCAATTTCCAGCTGGTTCAGTCAAGGTATTATAGACTGCTCGGAATTGGGATTTTACTCGCTTGAATTTAATTCATTTTCGCTGGTTATATCGCACCGTTATTGATTAGGTTCGACACTTGGAGGAGTTTAAGATATAGTTTCATCAACCCGTAAATTATGTTGAATTGTTTAGTGCGACAATTGGAAAATATTATTGTTGTTTGAATATCATTGGGATTAATCTTAGGATTTCGAGTTTCTAAGGTTGTAATAATATCATGTTCGGAAGTATTATGCATTAAAATGTTCAGATACTAGTTCCGGGATATTCCATGTGTTATCTAAAAAATTCAGCTTCGAAATGTGGGAATTTTAGGAGATTTTAAAATGCTTTAAATTGGATATTTCAACCTTAGAATTGTATATTTAAATTGTTGGTAAGCTCGGTATATATCAAAATTTAATGATAAATGATAACTGCCAACAGGTTTGGATAACCGAGAACCATTCAGAGTTTCGTAAGAATTATTGTGGTAGTTTGTTTGACTTTGAGGTACGCTCAAACATGTATCTGACGATGTTTATGAAGTCATGTAATTGTATTAAATGCTTTGTTAATTGCTATTGTGTGCCTTGGATGACTTGTATGTGCATTCATGCATAATTTGAGATTATGTGCTAAGTTGAATAATTATCCCTAGTTTTTATTTTTAAATAAATAATATATTTTCTTTTTAAATAAATTAAAAAGGGATATTCATCAACTAGACACATTAATCTAATGGCATAGCATATTGAGTCTTGACTCCTTTGATTGTTGTTGATATCGATCTGTTGAGATTTGTTGAGTCATCAGAGGGACGGGTGGAATAGGATTAGCCACATTCCCAGATGGCAGCATGAGGGCGAGCGGGTAGCTCCCGTACCCTCGATGCTACGTGCATGGACGAGCAGCGACTTGATGCTGCATTCCTGGCACGGGTGGCCACTGGTGTGATGTTATTCGTTTTCACTCCTCTTGGTACCCGTTATTCCATTGTTACCATTCACACATTGCATATCATTGCATTGCATTTACTTGGTATTATTACATGTCATTTATTACATCGTAATTTACGGGTTTGTCGTACTGGGGTCCGACCCCTGTTTTTATTTTATGTCGTGGTTGTTTTTGATGTCATGGCAGGATTTCTAGGGACTTCTGACGCATCTGTTGGAGCGTCAGGTAGCGGTGGCCAGTGACGGCTAGAAGTTGTTGTGTTCCCAGATATACTTATATGTATTATGTCCTGGTTTGTTATTCTATCGGGTAGATGCCCCGTGTAGTTGTAATAGACTTTGTTGTTGGTTTGATTTTATTGTGGAGTGATCGAGTCTTGCCGGCTCTGTTTGTGTTTAGTCCTGGCCAGTGCGGATGTAGGAATTGTGTTTGTGGAATACGACTCTATTTTCGAGTATATGATGTTGTGTTGTGTTGTTTGGATTATTCGGGATGTCCTATTTACGGGGAGGTCATGCCAAAATTTTTGTAGGCCAAAAAGGAAAATTTTTAATCATTTTCGATGTTTACACTAATTAATCCTAGTTGTTTGGTCATTAAACATTAATCAGGAGCAAGGGCCCTCATATTTGGTATCAAAGCATAAATTGGAATATGCTCGAATTAGAGTCTAGGAGACTTGAGTCTAGGCATAAATGAAGATGATTGCATATGTGTTTCACTACATGTTCTTAATTGTATTTGTTATGATTTATTTCAATTGTTTGATTTAGAGCTAGTAGTTAACTAGACTGTGATTTTTATTTAAGCTTCTAAGCCTGGTAACGCAATTTTCTTGTGATATCTAGTTGTATAAGCATTTGACCTTGGTTTCTTATTAGATTACTCTTAGAATTAGAGGTGACAAAGAAAGTTGTACAAGAATCTGAGGCTCAAAACGATATTTGTTTCGATTGAGTTGTACAAGGTAGACGTGGTTGTTTTGCTGTGAATGTAGGAAAGAATATTAATGTTGAATATATATATTTCTTTCAAGGGTCGAAGATATAGTTGACTTGTTATTATTGTTGTTAGTCCCAAGTTGACCAAGTCGTGGGTCAATTAGAGATACTTATTTGTGAGGTAGTTAGTATTCTTGGGGATAACTTGTTGAAAATATTAGCGAGTGATGTTATTATGGGTATATAGATTTCATTGCTTAAATAAGTTTCTAGATAATACGAGCAATTGATTTAGTATTTTCTTTCCGTATGAAATTGACTTATGAGTTATGATACACCTATGGAAAAAGGTGTTAGTATTGATAATTTGATTTACTTATCTCCAATAAGATAAACTAATGTGATGTTTTATGGTATAGTCTACACTAATGTGAAATATTTGAGTACTTGGATTTAATTTGATAGTATGATGATAATGTCATGTACCTGAATTTCATAGTCCCTCCTAAGCATGCCTTTGATTATATTATTGGGATGAATTAAATCTTCATGTTGGGCAAGTCTTATGTATCTGAGAAATCATGTTTGAGAATTTTGGTATATTTCTCAGTTTGTCGAATTATGATATTAAGTTTTAACTTAAAACATAAGATTTTGACATCAGTTGTAAATCATAATATCTTTAAGCAGAATTTAAAATGAGATTGATAGAAAATTTTGAATCCTTAAGCCATCTCTGCAACACGGGACAATTAGGTAGTGGCTTCTACAAGACAAAATTGTAAGCATCAGGTTTTCTTAGATGCGATAAATAGGCAATCCGAGGATGGATATTACGTAAGCAAAGTATTATTTTTGGGGTCATATCATTGTTTCTTTTAAGTGTTATTGGGAAACTTGTGAGCACAAGGTATTGATAATGATTGTGGGATACTCATCTCGTAGCCTAAGTTTTGCTCTCGTTATTGGGACAAATATGATTTTCGGACAATAGTGAATCGGTTACGAATGAGCTTTTTGACTTTATGAGATCTATTATTCTGATCATTATTTTATTTTTCCTCTTTATGCGCATATTCATTGCAACATATACTTTTGAATGTTTGAAATCTCTTTGCACGTCCTTTGTGCATCTATGGATTCGTATAGCATCGATCATTGTTGTATCCTACCACTTGGGAACTGGTTGAAATTTTTAATGCAAATTTTTCTCTTCATATTTCTTAACATTTTGCATATGATTCTTAAGCCATATGTTGATGTGGGTGAATTTCATTTTGTATTCTAATGGTGATCTACGTATGATGTGTGGTTGACATCTGGTAATGCCTTGGGACCGTAGTTCCCTGATTATTGAATCATGCGCGGATTCCTCATGAATGAGGCCACACTGATTGCCCTTGATTGTGGGGTATATTTTGATCTATTGGGCATGATGTCATTAATCATGGATGAGAGATCACCAGATTTGTTATCTTGTTGGCTCGTATTCATTGTTCTTGGAGCCTTCATTATTATTTACTCGACTGTTGCATTTAATTGTGAATGAGTTGTTCTCAATCGTCCAAATTTTATCTCCAGCCAGTTTGCTTTAATGTCTGCACTATTTCATTTCGTATTGGGTATCATTACCAGCATGTTTGTATCCTTTCATGATCCGTCATGATAATGATTTGGGCCGAGTTATGGTTTGAACTATCATAATTCGATTTCTTCTAAAGTGAATTGGCTCGTAACCGCGTAGTAAGTGTTTAGAGCATGGGGATTTAACATTAATACTAGATAAGACCCTAAGTCATCGTCGTGCTCTGAGTAATGATGACTATCATTTATATCAAGCTCTAGCGAGAAGACTTCTAGTTAGTTAATTAGTTGAATGTCTTATTTTATTATAAATGGGATCATTAAGAGTAACCAAACGGTTTTGGTAAGCTGAATTGTTGTGTTAATGATTTTATTTGGAATTGAAAAATTTTTAGGAATGAATATTTCGTGTTTAGAATCGATGATTTGGTTGAGTAGTTACGATTTGACAAAGAAAACTGTCTCAGAGCACTTTTGGGTACTTGACATATATATTTTGAGATTGTGTGAATGTCCTTTGGTGTGATACAGAATGATGAATAGATTACTCATGAAATTTTTTGGATGAGCTATAAATATATGCTTCGATGAAATATTAATGTATTTGAGGTACAATAGAAAGCAATTACGATTAAGTTAGGGACTCTTTTGGATGTCCAATTGTATTCTTGGAATATGATTTCAGGTTGGACTATATAGAAATTTGGGTGTTTTTAGATTCTAGACCATTTGAGTGAGCTGGAGGTTCAAAATGTGTCTTAATGGAATATGTAAGAATTATCGGGTATTAGAGACAATTGAACCCTATAAACGGAAAATAACTCATGATATATTCTGACTTCAAGAGTAAGTACAGATTACTTGGTTGTTGAACCTGAAATAGAAAATGTGGCTAAATCTGTTAGAAAATTTTAACTAAGAATTGCAATACCACCGAAGAAAAGTATGTCATTTGGCTAATTGGATGATTCACAATTTCAAGATTTCGATTTCATGAACGTATTATTGAACTTTGGTAGAATTAAGATGATTTGAGAATATTTTATGAGCCATAAGTCGATGACTTCCTTATTCAGTACTTTATGTACTTGAGCCACAAATTACTTCTAAATTCAAGAAGGCCTAAGAGGCAAAGGTATAAATTGGTGAATTGATGAATTGGATCTGTCTAGTTACCCATTTGGATTTCATTTATTAAAGGTTAATTTCTTACTAATGGATAGCATGCTAGAAGTGTCAATACGTACACTTTTGGAGAAAACTTTTGGATAGTTACTGCAGTCAATATGTTATTATTACGATGATTCCGTAAGAAGACACTAGTAGAAAGATAAATAAGTGATGCAAATTGAAATACCAAGCATAGACTTTTTGGTTATGTTCCTGAATTGATTATTGTTTCGTAATACTATTGATTTGGGTATAAATGGAAGTTACCTCATTTTATCGGTCCATATGAAATTGTTGAGAAGATTGATATTTTGGCTTAACGTTTGGACTTGCCTTTGAGTTTGTCTACAATACATGTGTATCATGTGCTTATGTCATAGAAGCATAAGGCAGATCCACCGTAGATCTTGAAGACCAAGGAAGTAGAGTTGGATAATTCTCTTAACTAAGTCGATCATCCATGTCCAAATATTTGATCGTAAGGACAATTTAACTAGTTACGGTTCAGTGGAGTAGACATGGGAAATTTAGGCAAAGATGCCTCAAGAATGACCTCACTTGTTTGAGAATGTGATGATTTTTCCATGAACTCTGATTTTCCTATGTGTTATCAGTGGTAAATGCTTAAACCACTTTATATATTTGTCTTTAGTGTGTTTGATTTCGAAGACGAAATCTTCTTTTAGTGGGGAAGTATTGTAAGGACCCGATATTAATTACCCAATAATTTGACAAGATTTATGGTTAATTATTTTAGAAGTGTTAAATTAGAATAATTAAGCAAAATATTATGGTTGTTTTATAAAAATATGTATTTAGTAGATATCGGAATATAGATGATACAAGAGTACATATTAAATTTTTATGGCACACCAGAGTTGATATAATTGAACCTTGTCAAGTTGCCCAATAATAAGGATAAAAAGAGACACACACACATCTTTATATACATACATATACACGTATAAAGCATAAGAAAGAGAGAGAAAACCTCTTCCCCAAACCCCAAACTCATTCTCGTCACCCTTGGAGCAGCCTGCGTATTTCGCTAGTATCTCCCCCGTCCGGTATCCAAACTTCAATCCGTTTGTTGGCTTTTCTTCCTTTCATCCGTAGCTTCGATTTAAGCCATGAATCGTCTGATTTGATGTTGTTTTAGGTCTCAATCGAACCCTGTAAGTATTTTGATTCTGCGTGCTGGTTTCTGTTGCATTTTCTCTTAGGATCAAGCTTCGTTCTTGGAGATTTTGGACCTTATTTGGGCTGTATTTTGTAACTTAGGAGTAGTTGAACCAGCCCTGTTCATTTGATTCTTTTCCAGCCACTTTTCGGCGAGTTTTCCGGCGAGTCATTGTCGTCCCTGTTTTAACTTGTTGTATTTTGAGTTAGGAAGCTTTAATTGAACTAGTTCCTGCATTTCAATTCATGTCAACTGCGTTTTGAGCTTCTCCGGTGGGCTGCCGCCATGCCACCGCCTCGATACAGTAGTTGTTTGGTTCCAGTTCAGTTTAGCTCCGAGTATTGAAGCTTTTAAACTCAATTTCCAGCTGGTTCAGTCAAGGTATTATAGACTGCTCGGAATTGGGATTTTACTCGCTTGAATTTAATTCATTTTCGCTGGTTATATCGCACCGTTATTGATAGATTATGGATTTATTGTTGTAGGTTTGACACTTGGAGTAGTTTAAGGTATACTTTCATCAACCCGTAAATTATGTTGAATTGTTTAGTGCGACAATTGGAAAATACTATGGTTGTTTGAATACCAATGGGATTAATCTTAGGATTTCGAGTTTCTAAGGTTGTAATAATATCATGTTCGGAAGTATTATGCATTAAAATGTTCAGATACTAGTTCCGGGATATTCTATGTGTTGTCCGAAAAATTCAGCTTCGAAATGTGGAAATTTAGGAGATTTTAGAATGCTTTAAATTGGATATTTTGACCTTAGGATTGTATATTTAAATTGTTGGTAAGCTCGGTATATATCAGAATTTAATGATAAATGATATTTGCCAACAGGTTTGGATAACCGAGAACCATTCAGAGTTTCGTAAGAATTATTGTGGTAATTTGTTTGACTTTGAGGTACGCTCAAACATGTATCTGTCGATGTTTATAAAGTCATGTAATTATACTAAGTGCTTTGTTAATTGCTATTACGTGCCTTGGATGACTTGTATGTGCATTCATGCATAATTTGAGATTACGTGCTAAGTTGAGTATTTATCCCTAGTTTTTATTTTTAAATAAATAATATATTTTCTTTTTAAATAAATTAAAAATGGATATTCGTCAACTAGACACATTAATCAATGGCATAGCATATTGAGTCTTGACTCCTTTGATTGTTGTTGATATCGATCTGTTGAGATTAGTTGAGTCATCAGAGGGACGGGTGGGATAGGATTAGCCACATTCCCAAATGACAGCATGAGGGCGAGCGGGTAGCTCCCGTACCCTCGATGCTACGTGCATGGACGAGCGGCGACTTGATGCTGCATTCCTGGCACGAGTAGCCACTGGTGTGATGTTATTCATTTTCACTCCTCTTGGTACCCGTTATTCCATTGTTACCATTCACACATTGCATATCATTGCATTGCATTTACTTGGTATTATTACATGTCATTTATTACATCGTAATTTACGGGTTTGTAGTACTGGGGTCCGACCCCTATTTTTCTTTTATGTCGTGGTTGTTTTTGATGTCATGGCAGGATTTCTAAGGACTTCTGACGCGTATGTTGGAGCGTCAGATAGAGGTGGCCAGTGACGGCTAGTAGTTGTTGTGTTCCCAGATATACCTATATGTATTGTGTCCTGGTTTGGTATTCTGCCTGGGAAATGCCCCGTGTAGTTGTAATAAACTTTGTTGTTGGTTTGATTTTATTGTGGAGTGATCGAGTCTTGTCGGCTCTGTTTATGTTTAGTCATGGCCAGTGCGGATGTAGGAATTGTGTTTGTGGAATATGACTCTATTTTCGAGTATATGATGTTGTGTTGTGTTGTTTGGATTATTCGGGATGTCCTATTTACGGGGAGGTCATGCCAAAATTTCTGTAGGCCCAAAAAGGAAAATTTTTAATCGTTTTCGATGTTTATACTAATTAATCCTAGTTGTTTGATCATTAAACATTAATTAGGAGCACGGGCCCTCACACAGGGGGTCAAATATATATTTTTAATATTTCACAGGGGTATTTGGTGCAAAAAAATATCAAAATGTTTGTCCAGTCGCATGAGAGGCACGTGGGCAACAATCACTCATCTGAAGGGGCGAGTTTGCTAATTTTATAAAAGGTCAAGGTTGAAGATGCCTATTAAAATTTTACAGGAGATAAGTGTGCATTTTGAATATTTCACAGAGGTATTTGGTGCAAATAACTTTTATATCATAACTGTTCAAAAAAGTAACTTATAATATCTCACGTATTAGATCGTTATTTTTCCTTTACTTTAAATTTAAACAAATAAATTTTACTTCAAATGAATTCACAACCTAGATTCATTTGCACACAAAATAATCTTTTTTTTCATCAAGTTTAAATGATCTTATCAATACTCATCCAAAAAATATTATAAATTAAAATACCATAATTTTTTTAAAAATAATCTTGAAAAAAATTATCTATGTAGAGCTTTTAAATGTAACATATACGGAAAAATATTTTTTGGGTCAATTAATTTATCCAGTTTTGATATTAATTTGGTCCATAAATTAAATTATCAAAATTTGATATTGATACACTAACTTTTAATTTTCAGATATTTTGATCCAATTACAGACGTGACAATTGTAAAAATTAGTATTTCGATGTCATCATGATGACATCAAATATATTAATTAACCACACTAAAACAACAACGGTTTTATATGTAAACTATTGTCTTTTAGTCTTTAACAACGGTTTTTACGAAAACCGTTGTCGTTGGCCGTATTTTAATTAAAAACGACAACAGTTTTGTATATATGTCAAAAATCGTTGTCTATGAGCGGGTTTTTTTGTGACCTACGACAACGGTTTTAATTAATCGTTGTCTATATGCGTTCTTTTTGGGGTCTACGACAACACATATTTTAATCTGTTGTCGTTGTTATTTTTTATTTGTTTTTATTTTCAAAAAAATTTTACACATATATATACATAATAACCTACTACACGCACGCTTCAGTGGCTTAAGTGTGATCGAAAAAAAGAAACCCAATCCCTAGCCCCGAATCGTCGCCCCTTCAACCCTGCTCTTCTCCGGCGCCCCAGACGTCGATTGATCGCCTGAAACAAGTCGTCCGACCTCCTTTCAGCTAGCCCAAGCCTTAGTAACTCCAATCGTGACTTCAATCTCAAGTTTACAGCTTAGATTGACAGTACAGTCGCGACCATCACTGTGTAAGTTTTGTTTCTTTGTTCAGCTTTGTTCTCTTGCTTCGTGGTCTTTTAGTAGATGCTAAGGTCTAGGTTTACTGTTGTTTGGGCTTTTGGTGAATGGGTGGAGAAAAGGGGTTAAAGATTGAATACTTCTGTTTTCTGTTCTTTTTTTTGGGTTCCTTCTTGAGCTCGTATGTCTTCTACGAATCTCTGCTCTGATTTCCCTTTTATTTACCTCAATTTTTCTAGCCCTAGAGAGATTTCGACACCACCCACCAGTCGCGGGGGTATGGTTTCCATTTTTATTTTATCATTTTTCTCGAAGGAGTATAATTTTTTATTTTCTAATTTATTTCAAATAACGTTATTTGTGCTGCAGATTTAACGATTTTTACGCTTCTGAATCTTGTTTTTTTGGGTGTGTTTTCTACATGATTTTTTGCGGATCTTTTGTATTGGAGTTGCATATTGAAGTAAAGTAAGCCCCTTACGTTCGTAACTCTGTGAGGAATGCTGAATTTGAATATGCATTTTTGTTTTCCGTATAATTTAAGTTTTGCGGTATGTTGAATTGGAAATTGAATGTAAAATATTATGTGCAATTTATTTAGTAAATGACTTGAATTTCTCTGTTTACAATCTTCCTATATTATCCTTGTTTTCTGCTTATAATTTGGATTTTCACTTGATTTTCGTTCGAAGTTATTTTAATGATACTGTGATTTGAAAAATTTGTAAGAACCACGATTTGATATATTTATGAGAAGAAGTGAGCAGAATTATTGGGATCTTATAGGAAATTTACATGTATATAGTTCTTGTGCTGCTTTAATCCAATTTTATTACTATAGTTTGTATTTTGAGAGCACTTGTTTAATTTCCAGTCTGGGCAAATGTTATTTTTTTGCCCATCTTTCGCAAGTTTTTTGCTACTGAATGTTCTTGTACTATGTTGTTCTTAATTATAAATATATTAGACAGGTCCAATCTTTAGTGAATTCCCTAATTTTCCTCTTTTACCCACTTGTTTTCTTTCTCACCTAGATGCAGTCTTCTTGCCTTTGGATCTGTATCTTACAGTTGATTTTGGTGTTGGGTATCAAATTTGGGTTTTCATGTTTAACTAGTTTACTGCCTTGAACTATCTCGAAAACATTACCTTTTGTGGTTTTGTTAAATATTTCTTAATGATTTTTTTGCTTTCTAGTTTTGCAGTTCCAAAACTAGGGGGTTCACCTTCCGTTTAAGATTGTAACTGTGCCACTCAGATTTGTAGTGAAGCTTTTGCTCAGCATCGTCGAGGAATTCCTTGTTGCAAGCGTTGAAGGTCAATCCCGTCATCTCTTCTTCTGATTCTTTTGCTTTCTACAATTTTTTTAAGGTATAAAATTGAATAACTGATGATTTGGGCAAAAATGGATGATATATAATAATTTTAAAATGTTTGCCAGCATTTTCAGTTCAACATCAGCAATTGGACTAAATAAAATAAAACTGAAAGTCAATGTACCCGATCTTTGAAAATCTAGACTAAAATCCAAAATTGAACAAGATGATGGACAAAAAAAAAAATTCCCTATTATAATATCTAAATTTCCACTTAAAAAAATTTTAAGCCGAAGAAAATTATTATATTTCCAAGTATTGTGTATCAAGAGACGCTAATACAAATGAAAGTGGTACAACTTTAGATATAATTATAATAGGAAAATAGTTATGTGTATCAAGAGACACTAATACAAATGAATGTGGTACAAATTAATATTTAATGTGCATTGAATATTATATTTTAATTTGTGATAATCCAAAATAGAATAAAGAGTCCAAAGCCAATAAATAAATTAATAGTGATATATTTCGATTTTTATATATCGTTGTAAATGCTTTGTATATAAATCAAATTTCCTCCAAAAAATAAGGAAAAAAAACTATAAAGTTTTTAAATAATTCAATATTGAAGTATAAAAATTTAAATTTTATTTTATATATATTATAAAACTAATTATAGCTTCTCTAAATTATTTTATAAATGGAGTATGATTTTATATTTAGAAGAACAAAATATATATGTAGATTTATTATAGAAAATAATAAATTTATTATTTAGAAATATTATTTAAGGAAACTATGTATGATAACCAAACTCATACCTCATTAATAATTAGCATGATTGTGAATGTGTTGCGTGCTTATAAAATTGTTTTTTTTTGGCTAATTATTTAATTGGAAGTCTAGTTTATATTTATGTAAAACTATGGAAATTAAATTGAAAATATTTTAGATTATTTTTAATTATTTTTTGGATAATTTGTTATTACTGCATGGAAAATAATTATACAGCTATATTAATCATATTATTAATTTGTATAAATAATATGTGAATTTTTGAATTTCAGATTATGTGTTATTTATGAATTTATTAAAATATTTATCTATGATAATTTTCTTAAGCAAAAAAAAATATTATTTTTCTAAGATAATAAAAATATTATTTTTTTGTAAATTTCAATTGACGCAACAAAATCGAATCGCTAAGATTTTATGTATAGTAACACAATAAATATCTTTTATAATATTATAATTTTGAGTAAACGACAAATGTGGTCTTATAGTCATAGATTGACTTCATTTTGATTTTGATCCTTCATTTAGTTAAATTTGGGTTTCAGCGTAATAACTTTGGTTGTATTACAATTTCTTTTTTTTTTAGAATATGTTAATATTAAAATTTCATTAAAATAGCTTTGCTTCATGTCAACACAAAAATCCCATAAGAATCTAACATTAGGGCCCCTCTAGTCCTCTGGTTATATTTATGGTTAATGAGATTTGACGGTGTGGGTACGTATTGTCCTTATTACAGATCTAATGGTCGTCATTATTGGACAAAATATGCGGACTTTAAAACATTTGATCTCACATAAAAATATTTTTTTTATCCATCTATGGCTATTGAATTTATCATGAAGATAATACTTATAAAATTAAGTTGAACTAAACTCGTATTACCTTTAAGAAAAAAGAATTAAGGAACAAAGTCACAAACAATTGACCGCCCGTATTACATATGAGTTGAGGTTTCAGTACTTAGTTTGATTATGGCAAAATAGTCAAATTCTTCATCTAGATTTGGCTATTTTAGGTGTTCTTGGTTTTTTTTTTTTTTTTGTCCTATTTCACCATAATGATGACATATCTAGGGGTGGGTTTCGGTATACCGTATAAAAAATTTTGGCATGAAAAAAATTCATACCAGTACCAATATCAAAATTCTGAAATGTTGGTATGGAAAAAATCCATATTAATACCGTATAGATACAGAAAAAAATTCAATATACCAAAAAAATGTCTATATTTCGAAAAAAGTTCGGTACGGTATCTCAAAAAATCGGTATTTTAGCTCGGTATCCCAGCCCTAGACATATCATTAGAAAAGCATCGAAATATGATTATTTTTTCGGAGAAATAGCCCCAAAAGCCACAAAAAAAAATAAAAAATAAAAAAAATACCAACCTAATTTAGGGAGTGTTAGGTAGATCTTATACAAAGTGCTTCTTAGCTTCTAGCTGCATAAAAAGTGCATTTGAGTGTTTGTGAATGTTAAATTCTGTTTTAGCTTCTACAACTTTTATCCAAAAGCAAGATGTAACAATTTGATGCTTTTTTGGCTTTTGCTTTTTTGTTTAAAGTATAAAATTACAAACTAACATTTATACCCTTAATAAACTTATCATATTACGTATGCTTTTATTTTTTTAAAAAAAATATTTTAAATTTTACATTGTTATTACAAGTATTTTTTAAAAAAAATTATTACATTTTCATGAATTTTTTTGTACATATCTTGTATATTTATACAAATTTTGCCTTTTATTATATATTTTTTTTATTAATCTTATTTTTTTTTCAAGTATTCATGTTATAAAAAATAAAATATTTTTGATACAAAATTCATAATGTAATAATAATATATAAACACATTTTTTATAATGTGAGTATCAAAAATTAAATGATTAATAAGGGTATGATTGTTATTTAATTAAAAAATTAAGTTTGAAAACAATTATTCTTCAAACACTAAATTTTTTAGCATGTATTCACTTTCAACTTCTATTTTCAAACACTCTTTACTTTAGCTTCTCACCAACTTCAAAATAATCTCTATAAACCATTTAGAATACCAAAACCCAAAAAAAATCAACTTAATTAGAGTGCAATTTGGCGATTTTCCCTCTTGATTCAAACTTTATCGTAATTAAAAACCTGTTTGATTAGCTTACAAGTTTGATTGACTTAATACTTTATTTTAACAAAAGAATTGCAAACAAAAGTTGATATTCCTTTCTTATCACCTTCAAGGACAACACGGGACAGCATCTAAATGTATGTTTGGGCCAGAATTATACCTTAATTACATCTCACTTATTACCATTAATTAACGAAGGAAGTGCTCATCAGTTATGACACTTTTCAAGTAATTCGTTACCTTTTAAACACGATTTTGAGTGTTTTCGCCGATAATATAATTGGAGTGTTAGTGAAGTCATTAAACCACAAAACATTTCGAGGCTGCGTAAAGTGAACTCCATCAACTCCATCCTTTCATTTACATTTTTGAGTAGATTTTTTGTGAGACGATCTCACGAGTCAATTTCGTGAGATAAATATCTTAATTAAGACATTGATAAAAAAATATTACTTTTATGTTAAAAGTCACCAAAGTTGTGTTGTACATTTTTATGTCACAAAGTTTCTTATTATCCCATGGACGAAACCTATACATTTTTTATATATAATATAATATAATATAATATAATATTGAGAAAAATACGAAAAAAAAAGTTTGTTCAAACTAAAAATATCAAAAAATACTTGAGAAGAATTCGATTGGAACCAAAATCACACTGTAGTGACCCTTACCGCGATCACCTACTACACAGAACTTAGGCATGCAATTAACTTAATTAAAACAGTAATCAGAACTAAGTTGCGGAAACCAATAAACATTAATACAATCCCAAAGAAAGGAATCTTCAATACCCAAATATTTATACAACCAAATCGAATAGTTGTATCAACCCAAATATAATAGAATGAAACTCTAAGCGAAGCTCCAGCTGGCCATCCTCTGTCTAGCCCCTCTTGGATCCACCCGCCTCATCCAATCGCAAACCTGCCCCATGGAATACGGTGTCCAGATACACAAAGTACGAGACGTAAGCATAAAACGCTCAGCACGAGAGTATGAGTATACATGAATGCAAGTGTACCGTCTACTGACTAGAGGTCAAGAATCAGATAACAAAGACAGACCGGGCCCTGTTATGTAGCACGTTGTGTCGTCGCTTCAGGAGGTGGCTCACATACCGAAATACTAGTAGATACGCCGGACCCAAATCGATGAAAGTCCATCCACTAATAGGATAGGGTAGAACCCTACTAACAGACATCTCAAAATAGATAGCTCAAGATGCATATGTATGCAGCATAAAATCATGTCATATAAATCATGTAGTCACATAATACATGCATACTCAGTTAGTATATCTCGAATAGTACTTTCGTACCTCAAATACTAGGCAAGCTCTACCAGCTCTAGGTCCACGCCTACAATCCGCATTACATTGCCAAATGATACTAATATCATTATAGTGCTCTAAAAGCCTTAACTAAGTTATTACATACTCCTAAATATTTTTAAGAAGCAAAAGCTATACCTGCGTCCGTCGTTAGCCCGTTGCTGTCGCTTGCCTCAAAACTAGGTCACAGCTCCGCTACGACGCCTGGATCGCTATGCCACTTTTGGATTCCCAACGGGACGCCTAGAAAGCCCTAGATCTAAGCTGGAAGACCGAGGAATTGAGAGAAGAGAGGTGATTGGTGCGCTCAAATGTGAGACTCGGCACCCATATTTATAGACGGAGTTCGGGCCGTCCGAACTGGCTTCGGAGCCTCCGAACACGTTTGGACCGTCCGAACTCAACTTCGGAGCTCCGAAGTTCCATCAATGCGTCATCAATGACGTCACCTTGCTGACATAAGCAATGACGTAATACTGGACTTGGATCGGGCCGTCCGAACCTGCCGACGGAGCGTCCGAACACATTCGGAGCCTCCGATCCTGGCTTCGGAACGTCCGATCCCGTTCGGAGCCTCCGATATTCCATTCGAAGCCTCCGATCTTCCCTTCGGAGCGTCCGAGCTCGAGTTTCCTAGTTACGATTATTTTTATTAATTACCTGATTTGGTTTCGGGCTGCTACACACACACTCTACAAATGTTTGAAAATCATAACGATGTTTTTTTCACCATTTGGTCCTAGATTTTTAATATTAAGAGTGTGTTTAATTGGCTAAACTTATTAAAAATAGCTTATAATCTTTTAGAGCTTAAAAGTGTTTTATAAGATTATAAAGTGTCAGAAATTATTTTAAATAATATGTTAAAGTATTTAGATAAACTTATTTTAAACAATTTAAAGATGTTGATTTTGGTATTATAAGATCTTTTTATTGTCAAATTACCAAAAAATGGTATAATGTTGTGAAGGTAATGAAAATATTTATACATATATAAAAATAGTTTTACAATAAACTTATATAAAAAAAACTATCAATTTAGAAACTTTTATATTATTTGGAAAAAAAAATTACAATAATATTAAATATTTTATGGATGAAAGACATGGTAGAGATTTATGAAAATATGCAAATGATATTTTTTATAAAGAAAATATTAAAGTAGATTTATTTTTTAATCAGCTTATTTTGATATCTTATAAATTTGAAAAAAATTATACCAAATAAATTTTAATAGCTTATAAGTTCAAAAAAAACTTAGAGTACAGAGCTTATATGTTCAACAAAAACTGTGAGACCTCTGTCCCACATGGAAAAAATGAAAACTTTAAAATGAGTTTAAAATGAGATACAATAGACTTCTATAGCAACTTATGTAGTAGCCCAGTTCCAATTTACAAGATTAATTGGTTAATTATATTTTATTAACAAGAGCACAAGTTAAGATCAAGAACACATGACATGAGTAGCTCGGGTCGGTCATCAGTAGCTCGGGCCGGTCATGGTTGTTCAACAATAGCTCAGGCATTGAGCAAGAGCTCGGGCATTGAGCTAGAGCTCGGGCTTGGAGCTAGGGCTCGGGAATGTGTTTGTGCTTGGCTTGGGTCGGGGCTTAGGGTGCTCAAGAAAGTGATGCAAGGCCAGGGTAGTGTTCGGTCATGGAAAGAACACATGGTATTCAGGTCGGGAATGAACACGTGGCTGGAGCTAAAACACGATTAGTGTCCTGCTAGGTGTCATGCACTCGATTGACACCTGTCCCGGCTCATCCTCTATAAATAGGAGTCAAGGGTTCGGTCATTTTACACCATTTCATCTCACTTCTTAGTTCTACTCGGACCAAGGAGTAGCTCGGAAGCTCGGGAAAGAGTAGCTTGGGAGTTCGGGAAGGAGTAGCTCGGGGCTTGACCAGGAGACGTTCAGGTCGGGCTTGACCAGGAGCAGTTCAGGTCGGGCTTAACCAGGAGCAGTTCAGGTCGGGCTTGAAGGGAGAGGTCAGGTCGGGTTAGTCTTGAGACAAGGTCGGGTCGGGACTTGGACCTAAGGCAGCTAGGGGTTGTCTTCTTCCAGCTTAGTTCAGACTTCGGTGTTAGGTACGATAGTACTGTTCGAGATATCCTGACTGAGTATGCATGTATTATGTGACTGCATGATTTCTATGTCATTGATTTATGCTGCATTCATCTGCATATTGAGCTATCTTCTTCGAGATGTATATTAGTAGGGTTGTACCCTATCCTGTTAGTGGATGAACTTCCATCGATTTGGGTCCGGCATATCCACTGGTATATTGGTATGGGATCCACCTCCTGAAGCGACGACACAGCATGCTACATACCAGGGCCCGATCTGTCTCTGTTATCTGATCTTTGACCTCGAGTTATAGGGAGTTCACTTTGCATGCATGTATACTCATACTCTCGTACTGAGCGTTTTATGCTCACGTCTCGTACTTTGTGTTTCTGGACACCCTATTCCATGGGGCAGGTTTGCGATTGGACGAGGAGGGTGGTTCCAGGAGGGGCTAGGCAGCGGTTGGTCAGCTGGAGCTTCGCTTAGGTTTCTATTTCTGTTGTTATCGAATTGATACAGCTTTTCGATATGGTTGTATAATCTAATTGGATTTTTACAGATTCCTTGTCTTGGGATTGTAGTATTTTTAATGTTTTCGCAGTTTATTCTGATATCTGTTTAATTAATTTAATTGCATGCCTAAGTTCTGTTTAGTAGGTGATCCGGGTAAGGGTCACTACATTTATGGTATCAGATCATGCATAGTTTTCTTGGGATTTAGATTCTGCATAAGATAACCGTGAGGTAATTTGTGTAGATGGCAGATCGTGACGATCAGAGCAGCCATGGCAGTGTAGGTGGACGCTGGGAAGACGATGACCGAGAGCATCGTCGTGAGCGCCATCATCGTCGCCATGATGATCAGCGTTTTAGCGTACGCCGATTTCTTCCGATGGATCCTAAGCCCTTGGTTGGAGGTGAGTCTCCGGAGGATGCGGAGAATTGGTTAGACCGCATGGAGACGACTTTTCAGACGTTCCGTTGCACTGAGGAGCAGAAGATGAAGACGCTGGGATATCTTCTGGAAGGGCGAGCCCGAAAGTGGTGGAGGTTCACTTCTGCACCGTTCGTCACGGCGAGGGGGGTTGCTACTTGGGCTGAGTTCCGCACAGCTTATCAGAAGCTCTATTTTCCTCCTGCACTCCGTCAGGCAAATTACTGAGTCTGCGACAGGGTGCCATGTGTATTGACGAGTACCAGCAGAAGTTCTTTGATCTTCTATCCTATTGCCCCGAGATTGCTGACAGCTCGGAGATGAAGTATAACCTGTTCCTTCAGGGTCTCAACCCTGAGATTCATGACCGTGTGACGGTTGGAGATGACATGTCCTACGAGGGTTTGGTAAGCCATTGTCATCAGGCAGAGGACAGCATTCGGAGGAACCAGTCTTTCTCTCAGTCCAGGCCTACTAGTTCTTTGGGTCCCCGTGCTCAGTCTTTCAAGAAGTCTGGATCTACTTCTTCTTCCTCTGGTTCCGCTGGTGTTATCTATTTTGGGAAGAAGGAGAAGTGAGATCATTGTGGGAAGAACCATCCGTCAGACAAGTGCCGTAGAGTTTCTGGAGCTTGTTTCCGTTGTGGAGAGGTGGGTCATCTCCGGAGAGATTGTCCACTATCTGGGCGAGGCGGTTCTGGTTCTGGATCAGGTTCTCAGACCACCGTTCAGCAGAGGTCGCAGGGACAGCCTGCTGGGAGTTCTCACTTGAGGCCGCGGGCTTCTGGCCAGGTGTTTGCCTTGAGGCACGACCAGGCCGTGGAGGAGAATGAGAAGGTCATTGCAGGTACATTTATGTTATATGGTTTACCTGCTCTTGTACTCATTGACACTGGTGCATCTCATTCCTTTATTTCTGCACGTTTTGTTAAGAGGCATAAGTTACCTTACATTGCACTAGACGTAGTAGTTTCTGTTTCTACTCCGACGGGTCAGTCTGCTTTGGCCAAGCGTCTAGTGATGGGTTGCCCTTTAGAATTCGAGGGTAACATTCTGATTGCGAATCTCATGGTTCTTGCGATGGACGACTTTGATTGCATTCTGGGAATAGATATGTTGACTACCTATCGAGCTTCAGTGGACTGCTATCAGAGATTAGTACGCTTTCATCCGGAGGGGAGTGATAGATGGTTTTTCTATGGTGAGGGAGCGCGACCCCCGATGCCTTTGGTATCTGCTTTGAGAAACTGTCGAGCTCTAGAGTCTGGCGGGGAAGGTTACCTCATCTATGCAGTTGATTTGTCCGCTGAAAGCGTAGAGATAGAGAGCATTCCGGTCGTGAATGAATTTCCAGATGTATTTCCAGATGAGATTCCGGGTTTATCTCCTGTTAGGGAAGTCGAGTTTGGCATATAGTTGATGCCAGGTACTTCGCCTATTTCTCGAGCACCATATCGTCTGGCTCCGTCAGAGATGCGTGAGTTGAAAAATCAGCTACAGGATCTTTTGGACAAGGGGTACATTCATCCTAGTGTATCTCCTTGGGGAGCTCCTGTTCTCTTCGTGAAAAAAAAGGATGGGTCGATGCGGCTGTGCATTGACTATCGTCAGTTGAACCGAGCAACTGTGAAGAACAAGTATCCTTTATCTCGTATCGATGACTTGTTTGATCAGTTGCAGGGTACTTCAGTCTACTCCAAGATTAACTTGAGATCTGGGTATTATCAGATGAGAGTCCGAGATCAGGATGTAGCCAAGACAGCATTCCGTACTCGCTATGGGCATTACGAGTTTTTAGTGATGCCATTTGGTTTGACTAATGCGCCGGCTATATTTATGGATCTGATGAACCGTGTATTCAGGGAGTACTTGGATAAGTTTATCGTGGTCTTCATTGACGACATTCTGGTGTATTCGCGTAATGAGGACGAGCATGTTTCTCACTTACGGGTGGTACTGCAGTCTCTTCGGGACGAGCAGTTGTACGCCAAGTTGAGTAAGTGCGAATTCTGGATGGATCAAGTGGTATTTCTTGGCCATATCATATCCAGGGAAGAGATTTTTGTCGATCCGAGCAAGATTGAGGTTGTGCTTAATTGGTCATGTCCGACGACAGTTGCTGAGATCCGTAGTTTTCTGGGTCTAGCAGGATATTATCGTCGTTTTATTCTGAATTTCTCTCAGTTAGCTCGACCTTTGATGCAGCTTACCCGCAAGGGTGTGGATTTTGAGTGGTCCTCCGAGTGCGAGGAGAACTTCTGTGAGCTTCAACGACGGTTGACTTTTGCGCCGGTGTTGGCATTACCGTCAGGATCTGGAGGGTATGTGGTGTACACTGTTGCTTCTCTTCAGGGGTTAGGTTGTGTCCTGTCTCAGAATGGGAATGTGATCGCATACGCTTCTAGACAGCTGAAGCTTCACGAGGATAATTATCCGGTTCATGATTTGGAATTGGCAGCGATTGTGTTTGCTTTGAAGATCTGGCGTCATTATCTGTATGGCGAGAAATTTGAGATCTTCACCGACCACAAGAGTCTCAAGTATTTGTTCACTCAGGCAGAGTTGAACATGAGGCAGAGACGTTGGATGGACTTGCTTAAAGACTATGATTGCGAGATTAAGTATCATCCGGAAGCTGCTAATCTCACTGCTGATGCCTTGAGTCGCAAGGTGCGTCTTTCCACACTGCAGACTTGTTCGATGTCTAGTGCGATCGAGGATTGTTGTTTTTCAGGGTATACCTTCAAGCACAAGAAAGGTATGCAGTGTATCAAGATGTTTGCAATTTTATCTGAGCCAGCTTTGTATTCGCGAATTTGAGATGCTCAGATGTCTTATTCGAAGATCCAACGTTTGGCTCGCCTAGCCAACGAGGGTAGTATGTCTGGATTTCACTATCAGTCAGATGGTTTTCTGTGTTTGTCTGGTAGGCTTGTGATTCCGGAGGATGAAGAGTTGCGAGATGATATTTTGTCTCAGGCGCATCGCACTAAGTTGAGTATTCATCCAGGGAGCAACAAGATGTACAAGGATCTATGTACTCATTTTTGGTGGAAAGGAATGAAACGCAGTGTGTATCAGTATGTTTTGAGATGCTTGGTTTGTCAGCAGGTCAAGGCAGAACACCGACGACCTGGAGGGTTGCTTCACAGTCTGCCTATTCCTGAGTGGAAATGGGAGTTGATCACGATGGATTTTGTGACCCATTTGCCAATGAACTCGAGGAACTGTGATGTTATCTGGGTGGTGGTAGACCGACTCACCAAGTCAGCACATTTCATTGCCTATAGCCGAGAGTATTCTGTGGTTCGTATGGCACGGTTGTACATTCAGGAGATCGTTCGACTTCATGGAGTGCCTGTGAGCATTGTCAGTGATCAAGACCCCAGGTTTACTTCTAGGTTCTGGGGGAGTGTTCAGAGTACGATGGGTACTACTCTCAGTTTGAATACTGCTTATCACCCAGAGACAGATGGTCAGTCAGAGCGCACTATCCGTACTTTGGAGGATATGCTTCGAGCGTGCATTATGGACTTTGGTTCAGCCTGGCAAGATCATTTGCCTTTGATTGAGTTAGCGTACAACAACAGCTATCATACTAGTATTGGTATAGCACCTTTTGAGGCGTTGTACAGGCGACGTTGTCGTACTCCACTCTTCTGGAAAGAAGTGGGGGAGAGACAGGCTGAGGGACCAGAGTTAGTCCAACAGGCAGCGGATGTTGTTGATCAGATCAAGAAATGGATTAAGACTGCACAGGATCGTCAGGCCAGCTATGCTAATACCAAGCGTAGGCCTTTGCAGTTCAATGTTGGGGAGAAAGTATTTCTGAGAGTGTCACCTTTCCGCAGAATTCTCAGATTTGGCCTTAAGGGCAAGTTGTCTCCCAGATTTATCGGTTCGTTTGAGATTTTGGAGAGCATCGGCAATTTGGCTTATCGTCTAGCCTTTCCACCGTATCTGTCTAGTATCCACGACGTGTTCCACGTATCTTTGTTGCGACGGTATGTGGCGGATCAGTCTCATATTTTGCAACCGTCTGAAGTTCGGGTGGATACCGATTTGACTTACGTGGAGAGACCTATTCGTATCCTGGATCATAAGGATAGTGTCTTGCGTAATAAAGTCATTCCTTTGGTTTTAGTTCAGTGGCAGCGTCGATGCACTGAAGAAGCCACTTGGGAGCTTGAGAGCAGGATGCGTTCAGAACATCCTGAGTTGTTTTGATTCTATTGTATTCAGTTTTATCTTGTAAAATTTTCAGTTTGAATAAAGGAACGTTTGTATCTTGTTTTACATTCAATACTTAAGATCTTATTTCAAGGACGAAATATCTTAAGTGGGGGAGAATGTAGTAGCTCAGTTCTAAGTTACAAGATTAATTGGTTAATTATATTTTATTAACAAGAGCACAAGTTAAGATCAAAACACATGACATGAGTAGCTCGGGTCGGTCATGAGTAGCTCGGGTCGGTCATGGTTGTTCAACAATAGCTCGGGCATTGAGCAAGAGCTCGGGCATTGAGCTAGAGCTCGGGCATTGAGCTAGAGCTCGGGCTTGGAGCTAGGGCTCGGGAATGTGTTTGTGCTTGGCTCGGGTCGGGGCTTAGGGTGCTCAAGAAAGTGATGTGCAAGGCCAGGGTAGTGTTCGGTCATGGGAAGAACACATAGTATTCAGGTCGGGAATGGACACGTGGCTGGATCTAAAACACGATTAGTGTCCTGCTAGGTGTCATGCACTCGATTGACACCTGTCCCGGCTCATCCTCTATAAATAGGAGTCGAGGGTTCGGTCATTTTACACCATTTCATCTCACTTCTTAGTTCTACTCGGACCAAGGAGTAGCTCGGGAGCTCGGGAAAGAGTAGCTTGGGAGTTCGGGAAGGAGTAGCTCGGGGCTTGACTAGGAGCAGTTCAGGTCGGACTTGACCAGGAGCAGTTCAGGTCGGTCTTGAAGGGAGAGGTCAGGTCGGGTCAGTCTTGAGACCAGGTCGGGTCGGGACTTGGACCTAAGGCAGCTAGGGGTTGTCTTCTTCCAGCTTAGTTCAGACTTCGGTGTTAGGTACGATAGTACTGTTCGAGATATCCTGACTGAGTATGCATGTATTATGTGACTGCATGATTTCTATGTCATTGATTTATGCTGCATTCATCTGCATATTGAGCTATCTCCTTCGAGATGTATATTAGTAGGGTTGTACCCTATCCTGTTAGTGGATGGACTTCCATCAATTTGGGTCCGGCATATCCACTTGTATATTGGTATGGGAGCCACCTCCTGAAGCGACGACACAGCGTGCTACAAACCAGGGCCCGGTCTGTCTCTGTTATCTGATCTTTGACCTCGAGTTATAGGGAGTTCACTTTGCATGCATGTATACTCATACTCTCGTACTGAGCGTTTTATGCTCACGTCTCGTACTTTGTGTTTTTTGGACACCCTATTCCATGGGGCAGGTTTGCGATTGGACGAGGCGGGTGGTTCCAGGAGGGGCTAGGCAGCGGTTGGTCAGCTGGAGCTTCACTTAGGTTTCTATTTCTGTTGTTATCGGATTGATACAGCTTTTCGATATGGTTGTATAATCTAATTGGATTTTTACAGATTCCTTGTCTTGGGATTGTAGTATTTGTAATGTTTTCGCAGTTTATTCTGATATCTGTTTAATTAATTTAATTGTATGCCTAAGTTCTGTTTAGTAGGTGATCCGGGTAAGGGTCACTACAACTTGGGTTAATCATTTTTGTAAAGCGAGGACGAATACGAAGTTGTTGTTGTAGGGGTCCATTGTGCAGTCACCCTCGACGAGGACGTTGCCTTCTGAAAGAGGGTTGTGAGACCTTTGTCCTCATGGGAAAAACGAAAGACGAATACGAAGTAGCTTCTATAGAGGCCCGTTATGCAGTCGCGCAGATGCGGCCCTGATCCCGGGGCGTGACTAAAGCCCTCTAAATTTTGTTTCAAATATCATGCTTTTAAGACACGTTATAATTAAACATGATGTTTATTTGTGATTTTTTTATTAAAAGTACGTAAATTTTGAAAAAAAAAAAAAAAAACATCATTTACTTGCTTGTACATGCTTGTGCCTGCCGAGTATGGTCCACAGATTAATTCAAAATGTTTGTAAAGATTTTGTGATCTTCTAAGTCTAGTAACTACTATAATTTGATTAAAGTTTTACAAGGAGAAGAATTTTTTCGGTAAGTTCGACCCCCTATGGGGTAGGTGAAACCCCATCATTGGTTCAATCATGTGGGCTCCATGTCAATCATGTGGGATCCACATCATTTGGACCAATCACATGTTTTCACCTATCCCATAAATGGGGTAAAACTCATAGGATAGGATCCAATTTTCCAATTTTTTCCCACTAACTTGTTCCAATTTGAGTTTTCGTTCCTTAAATTAATTAAATTAAAAACATTTGAATGAATTAAATTCTGATTGTCAACAATTTTTGACAGTTAATGGCTAATAACTTTCATATATATATCTCCGATTTGAGCCTATTTTTATTTCAGAGTCGACGTTGCACTAAATTTTGTCGATGTTGCAACAACCATTTCCAAGGGGGACCGAATAATATTGACGTCGCATGCATCAGCGCTCAAACAATTATTATTATTTTTTAAAAAAAACACGAATTAAACTTAGAACAATATATATTAAAGTTATTATAATAAAAACCAAATTTGACAAAACAGAGAAAAAATAATACTTAGGTTAATTAATACACACAGCAGTAATTTTGCAAAATCTCTAGTTTTTTCGGGCCACCGCAAGCCTTTGGAGTCGATCCAAATGAAATAGGGTTTGGACCACCGTGTTAGGCACCCAAATTCGAATTTCTGATATGCCAGGAAAACAACTCTAACGTACGGGAAAATGAAATCTATTCACCAGCCATGAATATATATATTGGTTTCCCCTAGCTTGCTAGTTCTTCTGCTCTTTCAGGACTTTTCCACACCAGTTTTTGTTGTCTTATTTCATGGGTGAGGATAAGCTTGACCAAAAGCAATACAACCCCGGCCCCCATTTTCAAATTTTTATTTTATATATATAAATATATATATATATTCCTGAGTCCAGAGTCCTCTCATGAATTTTCCCCCAACAAGAGTTAACTACAGCATGCATGCTGTCGGCTGAAACTAAAACATCATCTGCAGTAACAAAATTAACCTTATTTGCGTTTCATTGTCGCGCTAATACTTTTTCGGTTATCCCATCAAGTTATTACATTATTCTGACGTATAATCGAGAAGAAAATTTATGTGGTTTATTTAGGTTGTTTCTCGTAATGATAATAAATTTTTTAATTATTTTTCTGACTAATATAATTTATCTAATTTTGAGTTTTGTCCATTAAATTTTCAAAAATTTGATTTTTTTAAACTTTTCCTTGTTTTGGTCTAGTTGTCAAGGACAAGGTAGAATCACAATTCAATAGTTAGTATATATATCAAAAAAGTTATTTTCCCTAAAATATATGGAAATATTATAATTTTGATCCTACGTGCGACTTTCATATTTTTCATTTTGGTTATGTTATCTGTTGATTTATTGTATTAATCCACTAATATGTATTGTTCGGATTTTAGTCATGATTAAATGATAACCTAGTAAGATATTAGTTGGTTATCCGGATTATAAGTATTAATTAAGATCCCACTTAAAATGTTCTGCTTTGCTTAATCAAGCATGTTCTATGGTAGGGATGGCATTTTAGCTTTGGGAGCATAATGATGCCTATTGGCCGCAACTGTGCCAATTCTTTGATCATGAAATCCATGTATATTTATATATCACTATATATTATTTAATACACATGGTGCCATGATTTGTTATGTAATTATATTTTTAAATTCTATACGTTTAAAAGTGGCATTTATATATATATATATTTAAGTCAACCTATCAAGTAATTATATATCTATTTTCTTTAGATTAATTAATTGATGATAATATATATTTATATATATATATATGAATATATATATTGTAGCCTTTGGAAAAGTTTCACATGCCTCTTTAATCAACTATGATTAAACTTGTTCTTCTTTTCATTAAAAATTATCATCTTTGTAGGCCTCTCTAATTAAGCCGGTAGCTCAAATCTTGGCTTGTTTTTGGAAACAAAAACCACATATAATCTTTAAAAATTCCAAAAATATATATTTTAGAATTATAAATTTAAAAACAAAAAATTCAAATCCTACTTACAAATTTATTAGAATTAATTATGGTTAGAAAAAAATAATATAAAAAAATTTCTCTTTAAGTAACTTGTGTATACAAAAAATTGTTTAATATCAAATTCGTATACTATATTAGCAGGAGTACTACCGGTAAATATTATACTGTAGAGTGTAGCCGTCATGCACAAGGATGTGAGAAATATAATGTGGAATAGAGAATTAATATATTAAATTAAAATGAATAATATCTTCGAGACCAATTGAAAACAGAAAAATAGTTTTCTAAATTAGTCTATTTTGGGTTTTATACATTTACATTAGGATTTATTATTATTTTTTCGGATTTCAGCTCTAGCTAGCTAGCTATATATGTCGTCTGAATGTTAACATGACGTGAGAAATTGCTAATTTATTATTAGATATTGCTGACACAATACTCGTTATAATTCACATGATACTAAATATTGTTGACGTGTCAAACTATCATATCAACATTAACATTAAAAAACAAAAAGAAATATTTTACGTGGAAAATATAGTGTTTTGGCTATTTAAATGGGAAAAAAATAGACCAATTTACATCATCATTCTTATAATTTTTCCTGACTTCCACAAGTACCTACTTCTAATTGGGAAATCGTCTGAAAGTAAACCTCCGACTCAGCAGATATTATTAGTGATTAATCTTGCTTAGCTGAAACATTTTATCCCGCAAACATCAATATAATCTATAACATTAGAATATTTTCTAAATTTAAATAATATAATCATTAATTATATATATAATTATTAATTATAATATATATCAATAGTTATATATATATATATTATATATATAATATATATATATAATAAAGACACCTGTCTGAAGGAAATGAAAACGACAATGTTGCTGAGAATGTGGAGCCTTTGGATTTAATTAAACGTACCCAAAAAAGTGCATGAAAATGCCAAGGAGACTCCATTACAAACAAGACAGATGATCCAGCTTAATTTATTATACGTGCCAGATATAATACCACATGCATTGTCTTTTGTCTTTTATTTTTCTCTGCTTTCTTTTTCTTTTTCATTTTTTTTTAAGCTTTTGTTGGTGGTGGGAAATCTAACAAAAATATAAATAGAGAGAATATTATTTTTTGGTCATTCAAATTTTCACATTTTGAGTTTTAGTCTATTATATAATTAAGTTTTTTTTTACACTGACTTTGATTTTATTGGTTTTTTAGTCATATTTCTTGTTTCACCGTACCGGAGTGCTAACGTGAAAGTCGAAACCAAAAACTGTTGGCGTTATACAAAAAAATACTGATGTGAAACCATGAATTGATGACATGACATCGAAAATTATTGATTTGTTCGCTCGCGCTACATCAGTATTTAACCCAAAATATTTGAAAAATAAAAGTTAGTGCTGCAAAACCAAAATTTAAATATTTAGAGAGCCAAAACGCAAAATGAGACAAGTTAATGAACCAAAAATATTATTATCTCCGATAAATCTCAAAATTGTGGGTTGTAGATATACCATCACACCCAGTTTGGAAACTAGCCTTGCTCGCTCTACTCAATCAATTGCTACCAGAGCAATTCCTCAATGACAGGTACTAGTGATCACGTATGATCTCATCGTGGAATTTTTTATATAGGTAAGATTTCATATATCGCTAAGTTTTCCGACTAACAAGAACTTGTAAATATAAACAATATTAACTCTAAAAAAAAAAAAAAAAGATATAAACAATATTAAGTGAGAGACTAAAAGGCTAGGTATTACTTAAATTACGATCGATATAATTCCCTGGATATTTGTATACGTGAAAAGACCCTTATTTTGGCATATATTGAATTATCATTATCAATGGCTCTTTTGTATGGGTCTCGCTCATCTTCACTTTTGTCCGACGAATCGTGAGGTTATGTTAAACGATTAAAAGCTGTTGAGTTGGTTATAAGGGAAAATAAGTTTTTTAGTCCAGTAGTTTTACCTTCTTTGGTTTTAGCCCATTAATTTTTTCGATATGGGTTTTGGTACACTAACTTTGCATTTTCAGTGTTTTTTGGTTCAACTGCATACGTGTCAGCTTCTGATTGGTCCACGTCATCATTTTGGACCAATCAAAAGTTGACACGTATGCAGTTGGACCAAAAAACATTGAAAATACAAAGTTAGTGTACCAAAACCCACATCGAAAAAGTTAATGAACCAAAACCAAAACATGGACAAGTTAATGAACCAAAAAACTTATTTTTCCTAGTTATAATTAAGTTCGGATAAGAAGATATATGAAACTCTGCTACAAGAAAACAAGGCTTCAGAGACGGAAAATCCGTTTCCGAAGTCCTTTTTTTCTATCTCTCGAAAAAAGTTTGATTGAAAAGCTTATTTTCAAGATCGAATTAAGAGTTGGGATCGGAGCTCTTACGTAATGAGTTGATCTACATCCAGGTAATTGAACTCATGATCCTCAACCCAAGGACTATATATAAACTAATGTGTGCTACCTGGTTTATCAAGAAAGTTTGATGTGGATGTCCTAAGTTTCAACCACTCATTATGTATGGATATCATGACTGAGCATTCGATTAATTGGATGGATAGATGTCAAATTCCATGACTTGTTTGGATGAACAAAATTTCGGTGATTTCAAATTCACTTCAATCCGTTATATTTGGATGGAAAGATTTGGAATTCATGAATTTAAATAAAAATTTTATTATTTAGATAACTTCTACAAATGAAAATAAAATGTATATCTACCCTACTTATTTATACTACAACTATACTAATTGCAATGAATTTGAAATCCTTAAAATATTTGAGTTCTTTGAATTCATTGTGATTAGTAAAATTATAGTGTAAATACTTAAAAGATGTATTAGAGTTTTCTCAGTTTAACTTATTTAACGATGAAAATAAATTTGAGTTATGTAAAGAGTATCGGTGTCAAATAAGTAATATGCAATGAGATTAGTGGCTTCAGGCAAAAAATGACATACCAAAACCGAAACTTCGACAAGTAATAAAGCTATTAGACAAAACAGACCAACTTATATTACTGTGTTTGCAATGTTCCTTGGTTAAATTGATGGATTTCAAACTCAAATTTATTTATCTGACAAAATTCAAATGAACTTCAAATTCATTTCATTCTTCAAATTCATTTCATTCTTCAAATTCTACCCCAATCAAATCTGTTTTCCGAATCAAATCCAAAAATATCATTTTATTTGTTATTTAATTTTTTAAAAAATGAATATTATTTTTAAAAATATCCAAATTTAAGCACAAACAATTATATTAGCAAATACGAAAACAAAAGCAGTAATGAAGTGATAACATGGAGAAAACAGAAGTCAGGAGTAACGCACATGAAAATGGACCCTTCTCTACACTGCGGGCCCTGCCCACCACATGGCCCAAACTTCAATACAAATATTGTCCACTAAATTATTCGTGTTATACATAATAATAATACTAATAATTAAGTTCAAATATCTTATGAGATAGTATCATAGATATATATAGTCAAAAAATTACAAAAAAAAAATAATATCTTTTATGGATTGCGTTAATTAAAATTTATCTCATAAAATTGATTCATAAGACGGTTTTGCATATAGTCAAAAAATTACAAAAAAAAAAATAATATCTTTTATGGATTGCGTTAATTAAAATTTATCTCATAAAATTGATTCATAAGACGGTTTTGCATGAGTTTTTATAAATTTTGTTTAATACAATTCTCGCAAAATTATGTATAATTCTTACATTAATTTGAGAAACGAAAATGTACATATTTAACCTTAGTTAAACCTTCTCAAAAAAAAAATTTCCAAAAACTTTCTTATGTTTAGAACTATGTGTTTACCTGAAATACTCGGTTCATAATTAATCACCTATTCAACGAGCTACTTGAAAATAAAAGTTTGAAATATATTTATTTAATATATAATTATATTATATTAGTAAAATATTAAAATTTGAGAGTTGCTCGAATATAAATAAAATATTTTTCGAGTCTATTCGATTTGAGAAGAAAATGGTTGATAAAAAATAAAAAAATGAAAATGAACAAATTTATCCATATTGCAAATTCAAGTTATGAACGCAATAATAACCGATCCATTCATTTATTATTATAGATATAGATATATAGAATAGAATGGAAATAGAATAATTATTTAAAATAAAAAAAAATTATTTAGGCATGTGATGAGCCTCCGCGTGCCCCCCGTGATTCCTTTTAAAGCTTCCATTTTCTCTCCCACCCTTTCACCATTTTCTCTCCCACCACAGCAGAATGCATCGATACATGATGGATAATTCGATTCATATTTAGCCGAATTCTTCTCGATTTTCGCGAATCTCCAGTGATTCAGGTAGCAATCGTTCCACTGTTTCATCGAATTACTTACTTCCGCTGTTTTTTTGTTTGTTCGATTGTTTCGATGAATGAGATTGAGGTTTCGTGATTTGAATTCGTTCGGTTTTTGACTTTTTATTTGATTCGATGATTTTCTACTATTGTATATGTTCGTTTTGGTGTGATTTAATCTGTTTATAGAGTATGTAGATATGAGCTGAGATTGAATTGTGATTGTGTGTGTGTGTGTTTGTGTGAGTGTGTGTGTATTGCTGATTCTTATTGGTATTAGATTTTTGGAGATGTGATATCCGTTTTTTTTTTTTTTGGCTACTTTATTTGATTTGATACCTCTTTGAATCCATCGGTAGTTGTGTTCTGAATCTAACTCACATTCGGTTGAATTTTGGAGCTGCAGATTGAATTAATTCTCGATCGTACAAAATAAAGCGGCTGAAGATGTCGTCATCTCTGCTATCACCAAATCCAGCAGTAAATTCTGACAGATCATTAGCCAGAAGAAAGAGGAAGAAGAAAATCCAGAGCCCAGCTGTCGGAGAGAATCTCAGCGACGCCATCCAGCTGCAAAATGCGCCTGTTCAATGGAAATCCGACGCCCAGCACCAAATCTACACCTCCAAACTGCTGCAGGCGCTGCGCCAGGTGAGGCAGAACAACGCCTCGTCGCCTCAGAAATCAGCTTCGAGGCGCGTGCACGAAGCCGCGGACAGAGTGCTGGCCGCCACGGCCAAGGGCCGGTCCAGGTGGAGCCGAGCCATGCTCGTCAGCCGCCTCAAACTCAAGTTCATGAAAAAGAACAACATCGCCAAACGGCAGCAGTCCGTGATGACGGCAATCACCACCGGCAACAGCAGCCGCCCGCTGAAGAAATCGAAGGTCAGCATTCTGCGCCTCAAGTCCAAGAGCCTGCCGGCAGTCCAGCGCAAAACACGCATTCTGGGCCGCTTAGTCCCCGGCTGCCGGAAACAGCCATTGCAGGTGGTGTTGGAAGAGGCCACCGATTACATACCCGCGCTTGAAATGCAGGTACATATATCTATTTTTCTTCAATATTTGAATTGGAATTCTCCATTGATGAACAAGAAATCCGCGCCCATTGCAGGTACGAGTAATGAGCGCTTTAGCAGAGTTACTATCTGTATCTTCTTCTTCATCATCTTCTAGCGACTCCATTAGTGGTGGTGGTACAGCTGGTGGGCTTACTCAGTTCCGCACAAGCCGGCCTCCCACTACCTGATATGTAATTTTAAATATTTTGTTTTTGTTTTTTGTCAATTGAATGAATATTCGAATGTGAATTATTTTGTTTGATAAAAAAAGGGGTTTGTTTTGTACTTAAAAAAATGGTATTATTTGGTGAATTTGGGGATAGTTAGGAGGAATTGAAATGGTGTGGGTGAGTGAGGTGCAACGAATCCAGGTCACAATCTTCTTTATTCACGTGGTGGCAAACTTTGTAAATTTTGGGTACTTGGAAAATGGTCGACTCTCGAATCTTTCCCAATATATTAAGCAAAAGGAAGGCTAACATACCCCTAAGAAAAGCAGATTATCATATGAAAGTGTACTCTTTGGTTCCAATTTATTTTTAGTTTATTTGGGCTAATGGAATTCAATGGCTCGCACGTGGTTTGTTACTTGTGAAATTATTGTCATCGACTAGTTTATGGCCTTTTCATGCCCTACGTTTGCTTTTGCAATTTAATATTCAATTCTATCATTCAACTTGGTTTCGGTTTATCGAACGTGTGACGCCTGGATTAATTAAGAGTGTTTGCAATCATTAAAAAATAATGATTGTTAGACTTTGACTTAAAAAATTACTTTTGTGTGTTTTTTAAACCTAAATTATATGTTAACTTATGCTTAACTTAATTGAAATTCAAAATCTCGTCATATGGTGATTATGATTTTCCAAAAATAATTCTAATAAAAAAGGTCAATGTTAAAATAACTCTAATTACTTATTTATCAAACAATATCCAACTTTGATTTTTAGATTTTCACATTTGTTTCCAAACACTACCAACTTTTGATTTTCTTAACTTTTTTATAATTTTTAAATTTAATCACTTTTATAAAAACGTAATTTTTTGCAAATACTCTCGTAATAAAAGATTGGATTCCAACGAAAGTATTTGGATTTCAATGCATATTTTTGACGAAAACATCCACAAATTTATTTCTTGTTTCCAAATGACATGCTAGTGGTGGTCTTTCGATATATAAACAAAAGAAGAATGTAAAATTTGAAGTATGTAATAATTGAATTATTTTCTTAAATTTAGAAAATGAATTTGATTGTTGGGAATTTGTAGCCCATCAGGCTTTAAATCCAACTCTCGAAATGCAACGTGTAACAATGTTCGGAATTTTTTCATTTACAAATTTGTATGGTTTTTGTTTCTGTTTCAAATATTTTTCATTTATCAATAGCGCAAATATTCAACATTGCTAAAAAAAAATATTATATCATTCTTTGAAAGCATATTTCCAGATTTGGATCTGGTTTATAATTGATCGTCCTAATTATCTAATATTTTTTTAAATTCATTGATAATATGTGTGGTCTGATCAATTTGATTGCATAGGATTTAAATCTCATATTAGCACCCCATTTTTACATTTTAAAATAAATTTCGATAATTTCAATTTTTTAATATTCAACTTTCTCATCATAACCGAGACATCTTACATCATCGCACTATATTATAACATAATGTATTATACCTAATTTTCTAACACTTTAAAACTAAACACAAAAATTCATGTGACACGATTTCATGGGTCAATTTTATGAGACAAGATTCTTACTTGGAACATTCATGAAAAAATATTATCTTTTTATGTCATAAATTTTTTAATTTGTTATAAATATAAGTAAAATTGTCCGTCTCATAAATAAAAATATATGATATTCACAAGAGAACTACTCAAATATAAATAATCGAACATCTTCTGACATGGTAGCTATGTTAGAAAATAGTATCTTATTCTAAAATACAATCAAGAATTAACAATATCCCCTTATCGATCTTTCGAAAATACATTTTCTGAAAGTATTTTTCAAAATCACTAAAAACTTATACGAATATATAGATAATTGTGCACACATACAATATGAATCCATATAAATCAACCACATAATCTAACGAACATTACTAACAAATCATGCTATAATTTTTTCATAAGCAATTTATTTTGTTCTCTTTTTTTTTTTTCCCCGAATCAATGGAGAGATTAATGTTAGAGTAGATACCCTGCAAGCCAATTGTTGGCTGAGTATTTTATTGACTCAAGTGTAATAAATAATCTTTATTTTAATATAATTAATCTTTTATTCAATTTTGACATTTACTTTATCTGCATACCCATACAAGCTGCATAGATAAAGACCTTAAATATACTATAATAAATAAATATGTGATTGTACATGTGATGACAATCATGAAACATATATTTTAATTAATGTACATTCTAAATTAAGTTCCTAGTCGATTGAGCCGTCCAAAATAAGGATAAGGATCGTTCGAGCTCGAGACTAGAATCTTTGATGTTGTGTACCACGTTTAATTGGTATGGACATAGAGATGTTCAATCATACAGATTAGTGTTCATACGATGAGTTCACTGAATTACCCTCCCTCGGACTTCCCAATTGGCTATCATTTATCGAGTGGATAAGTCTGTGGTTATGGTTGTACACCATTAGTCCTTACGACCCGAGACAACACTGAGGCTCTACATGCTAGGACTATGCTTTGACTAGTTTACCAACTCCTTGAGGGTCATCAGGTGGCGAGATTGGGTACAGTTGCGACACACGTAAGAGCCAGTGCATTGTAGTCTGGAATTCACCGCTCACCTATGGGTGTGGATATCCTATGTGATCTTATGGGATATTAGTGTATGGAATCTTTGGCCAGAGTATGAGATGTGCAGTAGGGTAAAGTAGTTTCCTAGTTGCACATGCGATACCACTATGTATTCTGTAATATGTATCACATCGTTATCGAACTTCACATGCAACCCTCGATGAACCATGGTTGCAGATTCGATCGGGATATATGAGTTGAAGGGACCGTACTGTACGATTACCATAATCAATTGGTTCTTGCAGACACTATCAGTGATACCTAAAAAATCATGGAGCGATGCTACTAGACGCTCTTACCATGATTCGATGGGTAAAATCAGAAATGAATTCTGACATTCTTATAATCAAAGTGTTGATGCATAGAATGGGGAAATTTAGGGCAAGTCTGTATAAAGGATAATGTCCTGAATCACAAAGAGTTGTGAACACACGGCTAGCTGTATCCCTGAACCATTGAGGGTCACACAAGCACTGGTTTTCCTGTTCCCATTGAGATAATAAATTTAAAAAGTTGAATTTATAATAAATAAGTTTGATAGGATCAAACGATAAGAGCTTATAGAAATTTCAGTGCACTTGCTTAATTTACAGTGGAAGTGTTCCAAAATTAGCAGTTGCCTTTTGGTTATTTCGAAAATCAAAATGTACATCATAATAACAAGAGAGTTAAAATTTTCACATAAATGATGTTGGATCATTGATCGGGATTATGATGAGAGCATTGTAATTGGCACATGATTTATGGAATTGTAAGAGTACAAATCTATAATGCAAAATAATTAAAATCTTAAATAGATTTAATTAATTTTATTCAAGTTGGACTTGGATTAGAAGGGCCCATAAAGAATACATATAAATACATATTCATGTATATGGATATATATATATATACATATACATATACATATATAGAGTTCTTTTATGGTGCCCAACTCATATGCCCAACTCCATGCCCACCATGTACAATATGTGAGTTGACCAACACAATTGATGAGTTGACTTATCACATATTGTACATGGTGGGCATGGAGTTTGGCATATAGAGTTGGGCACCATAAAAGAACTCTACATATATATATATATATATGTATATATTAATATGCTCATACACGTAAACATATATATGTATGCAATTATGTTTGGAATAATATATATACATATATATATATATATATATGTGATATATGTATATAAGGTAATAATATACAAGAGTTGATATATTGTTGCTTTAACACACAAACTTGCTCATTAAGAAAATACATAATTGTTATGTATGATTTTCGAAAAATCACTCTCAAGCATGATGTGCAAGAATTCGGCCACTATCTCTAATTGATAGATAAATTTTGTGTGGCATTTCTTGTGATTTTAATATCTCAACGAAAAACTTCTTCTTATCTCTGTAGTGCGAGTTCGAAGAGGAACGAGTGATCCGGTCGTGGACCTGATTCAGAAACTTGAAGAAAGTTGTATTTCAAGTTGATTGTTCGTAGGAAATTACAACAAAAGCTATCTCCGTTAATCCCGAATAGTTGTTGCAAAGTGAAATATTCACTAAATGTATAATTTTTGTAAACACCCTATGTATGTTGATTAAACCATACGAGTGTCCAAGTAATTTGGAATGTCAAAATTAAAATTTTAAACTTTGCGTTTTGGTTACGAGAACACGGTACTTCAACAATTAATTTATCATAAAATATGAAATATCGATCGCAGATGAACTCTATAACAAACCATCGGCAATTTTTTAACAAGTAATTGAAGCCACATTAATTTCACAAAATACTAGTAAAAAGTTGTATTAATGTATAATTTCTTCAAGGGAAACAAAATAGATATAGTCACCAACAAGTTCGACTTTATCGAGATTATACTATGACAAGACATCATTCGGGAGAAATGTGACGTGGATTTCAATTGGGATTTGTACGAGCGAAATATGAATACAGTACTATACAACCATTACCCTCGTTACTTGTCCCAAATTTTACTCATTCGTAAAATTCATTGATTATATATATTTATTATATGTTTTTTTAAGACGATATCAATGATCATATTTAAATAAATCTACTTATATTTATAATAAAAAAAATGATATTTTTAACTTAAAAAAACAATTATTTTAGAAAATTTAAACATATATAGTTCCAAATTGGATATATATATATATATATATATATATATATATATATATATATATATGCATGTATGTATGTAATTTATATTGAGGTCAATATACCTAAAGCTCCTGCTGAGAACTCATATTTGCATTGATTTAGTTGTCACAAGCACATTCTTGTGCACATGCATGCACTACCACCATATAAAATTTGCAATTTTCACCACGTTTTTCTTTTTGTTGTTTGATAAAGCATAGATTGGTTTATTTTGCAGTGTTCGATGAATATCATTGAAAAAATTCAATTTCATTGACATTAAATAAATTGATTAACATGTAAATTCTTATGAGATGGTTTTATGAAACAATTTTGTGAAATGAATCTCTTATTTGATCTAAATCATTAAAAAGATATTATTTTTATGTAAAAAGTTATTATTTTTCATTATAGATATGAATCTGATCAACTCGTCTCATGAATATTGATCTGTGATACTATCTCAAAGAACACACATTAAATAAAGTAGCACTTTAACTCATTATTTAATTCATATATTATCGTCTTCTGATTTTTCACTTTCTACCATCTAATCACAATATTGTCAAAAACAAAAACAAAGCAAAACAAAAATAGAAACAAAATACGTATGATAAGATAAATTTTACCGCTAAATTTTATATAAAATACCCAGAAAACGACCTCTGGACTATAACGTAACAACCGTTCAAAAAAATATGGAACAAGGAACAAATGATATCTTATTATAAAAAATTTATTAAAACCCCCTACCCCCACGAACCCTATTTGGATTAACGCATTATTCCCTCTTCATTATACATAAAATTCAAAGTACCATTCTGAATAATTTAATATTATTTGATAATTATAAGGATCGGACTCAAATTAACAAAAAACAAAATATGCTTTATGTAACACTTATTATCATAATAACTATATGATCATATTGTTTGAATCTTAGTTTAGGGGCCAAGTTTTAATCATTTCCGCTATAACCACGCTCCCATGCATGTTTCCAATTCTAACATGTTTCCACAAAATATGTAGCATTAGATAGATAGATCGAATGGGCGGAATAATACCGTGGTTAATTAATTCGGTCAAGAATTAAAGATGAGACTCAAAATGGATAAAAATATAATATATATATTAGCATTGACGGGACGCTAATTTGACGTCAACAATTCGACGTGGTGTTCATATATGTAGTGTCATATTAATATTTTCAATGAAAATAACAATCATTGCCAAAAAAATCTGGAAGATACAAGAATAACTCATAATTTCGACAATATAAATGATCAAAACTATGCAAAGACAAAGATAAAAAAAAATTGCAGTTTTATCCCATTTATATATAGAGGGGGATGTTTGATAAAGAAGATAGAGAGATGACATAAAACTAAACCGATTAATCCAAAGCAGCCACTAATTTGATATTAGTGTAATGGTCACATCTAATTAATTGAAGTGATTATTTTACAAAAGTGGAAACACCAAGTAGTGCTTTGATCAATCAAAGAAAACAAAGCACATGGTACTTGTGGATTAATCCAAAGATTGGGTCCCAAAACTAAATTTTTTTATATATGTAACAATTAAATTGAGCAAGAAGCAACAACACGAAATGTATAAGAAAAGAGGAATAATGTAGTGGGCTCCATAGTAACAAAATGGTAAGCATGTGGAAATTGCATTACAATCATTCATATTTCACAGTGGTTGAAAATTAGCTACCTCATCGTCTATATGGCTACATATATATATAGACTAGCCATCCACACTATATATACATAGATAAGTAATTAGTTGAGAATCATTTGTTGGTTCCACAATCAAGTAATTAGTGATAGGATAAGTAATGCATAGATAAGTAATCTAATGTAAATTAAAAATAAATAAGAAAAAATAGTTAATACATTATTTGATTTGATAGATAGATTATAATTTATTTCATTTAATTGATGTAAAATTTTTAATTAATAAATAGATAAATAATATGACGAAAATAAGGAGAAGTTGATTGTGATAAGTTATACATAGATTAATAATACATCAAACCAAACAATGCCTAGAGGAGATCCAGTTTAATCCGTAAAGCATCATTAATGTGAGGCCATTAAAGTCTTAATCACGTAGCTAGTCAAGGGATTAGATTGGCATTAGGTCGATAAATCACATCGTGTCCAAATCCTTGCAAAATAATTTGTTTTGATTGGACTAATCTAATTTATTTTACTGCCTAATGACCATTCATTTTATTTTTCTCATAAAAGTTTTGATTCCATCAATAATGTAGTCTAGTGAATATTGGAATTTTCTTTTAATAATTAAGTTCACTAATATTGTCCCATGTTAACATTATGCTTGATGGGCCAGATTGGCAAAGCGTTTAACCCAGTATCTCAAACTCCTCGGCCCATTTGCGATCTTGGACCCAATATTTGGACATTCTAGCTGGCCCAACAACGAATTGAAAAATAGGCCCATTTCACACCACAAAATTGAGCACACCGAGTATGTAAGCCCAAATTCGGAAAACGGGAACCAAATTTGAAGGAAACAGAGGGCGGAAGATTCCGCCGGCTGCGTCCGTGGAAGTTGGAACATTTCTTTTGCACTAACACCTCCCAATCAGATTTCGATTTAACCTCCGTATTCGCTTTTATCATAGAGTTTAGAAATATATACACATCTAGATACACATATACATACATTTTTTTAATAAAAAAACGAACTATACAAGTACGGAACACATACATTCTAGTATTAATATATTATACATAATGGATGCTCAAAATAAAATCGCCAGACATCATGGAAAGAACAAAAGAAAATTTAAGAATCGTGGGGATTACAGGCTGAATGAAAGTCTTAAACATGTTTTTCATATGATTCATGAGACTTTTTTCTTTACGGTTCTTACATTTTTCATATTTCTTAGTAATATTTTCAGGTAATTTAGTTGTAGGAAATATATGTGTGTGTGAAGACTATTTGACTCTATATGCTGAATTGGAAGGCTAGGATTGCGTCATATCATTAATGAGATATCTAATGGCTGTCATATGTTCAATCTTGTGGGCCTATTCATTAGTTAAATAAGGATGAGTCGGTTACGAGGCTTTTCAAATTGATTTTATGAAATAGAGATATCTCTCTCCTTCCCAAAACCAAAAGAAACACTTCTTTGTTCTTTCAGAAATAGAGAGCTGAGTATTTTTCTTGTAAAATCCCGTTGTCATGTATAATGGATTTTGTATTGTCTCTGTGAGAATCTGAATCTTATAAACTCATCTTTGATAGTGGATTCAATTGGGGTTGTAACCTGAACCTTCACATTTATACCTGATTTAAAGAGAAATTTGATCTCCTTGGGTACAATGGATTAAAACGGATTTAGATATAGAGCCGAAAATGATGTTCTAAAGGTTGTTAAAAGATCCCTGGTAGTAATAATGAAAGAAATTCTTAAACAAGGGCTGTATATATGTTTTGCAAGGAATTGCCATCACCGGAGAAGTTAGATTAACTACATCAAGACTTGGTCATATGAGTCTCAAAGGACATCAGGAATTAAGTAAGCAAGGCTTATTGGACTCCAAGCAGATCAGCAGCCTTGAGTTTTGCGAAAACTGTGTACTTAGAAAAGCTTGTAGACTCAAGTTTAACACTGCCATCCATAGCACCAAATCAACACTTGACTACATTCATTCTGATTTGTGGGATCATCTAAGGTACCTTTTTCACTTTCAAAATATCAATACTTTATTTCTTTGATTGATGATTATTTTAAAAAAGTTTGGATATATTTTCTGAAAACTAAGGATGAAACATTTAATAAATTTGTTGAATGGAAAGCCTTGATTGAAAATCAAACAGGAAAGAAAATAAAACGATTGAGAACTGATAATGAGATAGAATTTTGTAATCAAGAGTTTGATGAATATTGTGCAAAATCTGGATTTTCTAGACACTGTACATGCACAGGTACACCACAACAAAATGGTATAGCTGAACGTATGAATAGAACTATCATGGATAAAGTTGGATGCATGTTAAGTGAATGTAGTTTGCCCAATAAATTTTGGGTAGAAGCTGCCTCAAAAACTTTCTACCTTATAAATAGATCTCCATATTTTGCTATAGATTTTATGGTCCAAAACATAAGTGATCAAATGTAAAACCTGAATATAGTCACCTTAGAATTTTTTGTTGTGTGGTCATATTCATGTTAGTCAAGAAAAACTAAATCCTAGGGAAAAGAAAGATATATTTCTTGGATATCCTAGTGGTATTAAAGGTTACAAAGTATGTTTGTTATATGATAAAAAAATATGTAATTAGTAGAGATGTAATTTTTAATGAAAATGAAGTTTATAAAACTAACACAAATCTTCCAGAAACAGCCAGCTCTAAAGAAGCTGAGTAAATGTACAATCTCAGGTGAAGTTTCAAAAGTTTGATGACAGATTTGAAGCTGAAATTACAGGAAATCGAGATCTAGGTGGAGTAGGCAACCACCAACATGAAAATTTTTCTGATGTGCCTCAAGATGATGATAAAATATATACAAATATTGACGATCAAAATCAGAATATAGAAGGATTTCATAGTGAATCTGAAGTTGATCAACATCTTGATAATTATGTTCTCTCTAGAGATCAGGCAAGAAGGCAAATAAAACCTCCGTCATGATTTGCAAATGCAGATATTATTGATTTTGCCTTAAATGTGGCTTATTTGTTAGAACTTGAAGAACCAACTAGCTACAATGAGGCAAAAAAAGTAAAGGCTGGCCTTACTGGAAGAAGGCTATGGAAGATAAACTTCAGTCGATCAATTTCTAAGAATCAAACATGGATTTTTGTTGATAGACCTAAGGAAAAAAGGGTTATTGGTATCAAATAGGTCTTCAAACGCAAACAGGGAATTCTAGGGGTAGAATCTTCGAGATTTAAAGCCAGACTACTGGCTAAAGGCTTTTTCCAAGTTGAAGGTGTAGACTACCATGAAGTTTTTTCTCTTGTCATTAAGCACACCTCAATTATGATTCTATTGGTGATTACTGCATCCAGAACTAGGAGTTGGAGCAGTTAGATGTCAAGACCGCTTTCTTGCATGGCAACCTTCAAGAAGAAATCTTAATGACTTAACCAAATGGTTTTGTGAAAGATGAAGAAGCTGGAAAAGTTTGCTTACTTAAAAAATCTCTTTATGGCCTCAAGCAATCCCCAAGACAGTGGAATCAATGTTTAGATGATTTTATGTTGCAAAAAGGATTCCAAAGGTCCAAATATGACAGTTGTGTCTATTATTCTGAGTTTCAAAATCATTCTTTTATATATCTAATTATCTATGTAGATGATATGCTCATTGCATGTAATGAATTGAGGGAAATAGAGAAACGTAAAAGGTTTCTCAACTCTAAATTTGATATGAAGGATCTTGGTCCATCAAAATGAATTTTAGGAATGGGGATAATCAGGGACACAGACTTGCGGATTTTAACTCTATCTCTGAAGGATACATAAAGAAAATTGTCGATATCTTTGGAGTGAAAAATGCTAAAAGTGTTAACACACCAATTGGTGCACACTTCAAGTTGGTCTATGTTAAAGATTAGGAAGCGGAATCGGAATCTGCACATATGAAATCTGTACCTTATTCAAATGAAGTGGGCAGTATGATGCATTCTATGGTGTCAACTAGACCAGACATTGCATATGGTTTGGGTTTAGTCAGTAGATTCATGAGTAAGCCCAGTAGAGAGCACTGACAAGCTGTTAAGATATCTTAAAGTCGCTAATAAGCTAAAACTTATCTACTCTGGCGAGGCACAATCAACTTGTGAAGTTATAGGATATTGTGACTCAGATTTCGCTGCTGATCTTAACAAAAAGAGGTCACTTTCTGGATATGATTTTAATGTTGGAGGGAATGTAGTGATTTGGAAATCAAGCCTACAACATGTGGTAGCCTTGTCGACAACCGAAGCTGAGTATATTTCTCTTACAGAGGCAGTAAAAGAATCTCTATGGATTAAAGGATTTGTTGGAGAAATTGGATCTGAGCAGAAATGTGCAACTATTTTTTGTGACTCACAAAGTGCTATCTATTTATCTAAAAATGTTGTGTTTCACGAAAGAACAAAGCACATTGATGTGAGGTTACATTATGTGAGGAAAATCATCTCAAGACAGCTTGTAAGTGTGAAGAAGATTAACACCAGAGTTAATCCTGCTGACATGCTCACAAAGGTCATTCCAATAAGCAAGCTCAAAGATGCATTGAGTTTGATCAAAATTCAGGAGTATCTATAATGGATTCACAAGATACTCCAATTTAATCCATTGTATGTTGTATGTATTAGAGTCAAAAGATGGAGAATTTTGAAGGCTATTTGGCTCTATATGCTGAATTGGAAGGCTAGGATTGCGCCATGTCATTAATTAGATATCTGATGGTTGTCATATGTTCAATCTTGTGGGCCTATTTATTATTTAAATAAGGATGAGTTGGTTACGAGGCTTTTCAAGCTGATTTTCTGAAACAGAGATATCTCTCTCCTTCCCAAAACAAAAAAATGCGTCTTTGTTCTTTGAGAAATAGAGTGCTGCGTATTTTTCTTGTAAAATCCTGCTGTCATGTATTATTGATTTTGTAGCGTCTCTGTGATAATCTGAATCTTGTCAACTCATATTTGATAGTTGATTCAATTGGGGTTGTAATCCTAAACCTTGGATGTTGGATTATTCAAATCCGAACCAAGTAAAATTATGTGTTCTTGTTTTTATTACTTCTCGTTTTTTCTGCCTTCTTGAATATTATTTTGGAGGTTTTTCTCATCAGTGTGTGTAGATTTATTTTTGTTATGATATGAATCCAAACCAAAGTGAATTCAATTCCAAAGATGCAAGAATCAAGTGCTTAGTTGTTTCACAGAAGTTTTCTAATTTACAAGGTTGATCACAAAACATTGCTATCAAACTCTCATATTGATGCAATGAACTTATACACAATCTGGGGACCTCGGGTGCTAATCTCAATTCATAACATACAATCTATGTTTATCTAATTCGGGGAAACAAGATAAGAATCAACAATTTTTTTAAGGGAGGCGCGGGCGCGCCCCTATCTCAGACCATGGCACCATGGTGCCATGCATAGGCGCAGGCGCGCCTTCGTTGATGCGTTGGCGCGCCGCGCCTTCGGGTGCACTCCATGCCCAGCTGAAAAATGAAAGTTTTGCCCCTGTTTTAATTCTTAAACATCATCTAACATTCATATCATGATTCCAACATCAAAATTGAATAGAAACATGTAATACAACAAGATGTTTAGGGATACTAGAACAACACAACTTCTTATCACATCTCATGCCAAGAAATTCAACATCGTTCTTGTACTTCAACCATACATATAGACTTTTTAAGGTTCACACAAATACGTAACTATAATCTAAAGATGAAGTTCTTGACAACAACTACTACAACTCAAACACGAATTCTCCACATCTATCTCGATCTTGTTCTTTCACGGGCGTCCCTGACTCGTTCCTGCCCCACCTATTGCCATGCACACATACAAACAAAGAAATAATCAGATAACTCCGGTGAGAATATAATTCCAGTATAAAACAACATAATCATGCATTTAATCAAAACAACAAAATATATCTTCAAATCATCACGCAAGAAACCAAGCATAATCAAGGAGGTAGAAGTTCTTCTATAACTAAATAAAAGCAATGCATGATTTAAAATCGGTTACCATCTTGGTATCGTTTCTTTTGGGATCTCGGGGAAGAAGAACACAACAAATCTCCCACCAACACTCCCATTAGAAGTGGCGTTGGGTTCCTATTCTTGGACTTTGACCCACTATATCAAAATTCTAGCAATAGGGATAAATCAATCGCCTAGACTCCTCGATATAAGTCCAAAAATCCTATCATTTCTTGGCAACTCAGCCATCAAAATCTCAAGAGAAAGTTGGCTCAATATGAATGCAATAACATCTAATACCATTAGAATCAAAGCAAACTAGAAGCAAGCTAATTCAAGCAAGCAAGCATATAGGCAAATACCAAGAACATAAGCACATTATATGTGGTTTTGAAAGGGCACATCAAGAAAATCATCTTGAGTGTTGAATCCCCTCTACTCTTGTGATGTCTTATACCTTTATTTTTCTTGGTTTCATAGCTCTTCAAATCCGATATAGCTGCAATCACATAAGCTCTATCAAAATCTGCTCACAACCCAACTCAATCCTCAAGCTAGAAGTCACAAACCTTGTTCTTTCTCCCACCAGTTTCGAAGTCGGGATTCTTGAGTTGACGTCCCCTATTTTCAATATGAAAATACAGCAATATATCTAGGAAACATCATGAAAGACCATGTCGTGCACATGTCTTTAAATTGTTTCCTAATTGCATTCAATTATTAATTCTAGAGTTTTGCCTTTCTTAGACAAGTTTTAAATTTGGTGATATATTTTATTAATTCATGAAAATATTTGATTTCTGATTATGCCTTGTTTCCATGATGTGCAAGATCTTATTTGTGAAATATATTCAAGATCTATAAAAGGGATGCATGGACCGATCAGAAGAGACGAAGATTGAGAGAAAAGAATCGAGAGATTAAATAGAGAGCAAAATATATAAAGAATTCACGACAGAAATTCTAGAGCTTTGAAGACCGATTGTTGAAGAATTTTTGGAGTGATCGTTGCTGTTACACTGTGTAACTGAGTAGTGTTGGAAACACTGAAGAACACACAAGTAAAATGTTGCTCTGAAAGTGGATCCTTGGTTTTTATTTTTTGGCATAGAACTTCTTATTGGTTTATTATTCTAGTTCTTACTAGTTTTTAAGAAGTCTTTTTTTTTTCTCAATCTGTTGAGAAAAGTAGATTTTTTCATAACAATCACTAGTTGGTTTTTGTAAACTGATTTGATTTTCTAGTGATTATTTCGCCATGAGGTATCGCACAAATATTTAATACTTGTGCATAAATATCTTTGTGTTATTTACTGTTATTTGTTTATTCCACTGCATAGTGTTTTCTTGAAGTGTTGACAACACTAAAAGATAAAAAAAACTATTAAAGTGAAAAAGTTATTTTTGGTATTTCTGTGATTTCATACTGTACAAACCTTACAAGTGGCGTCAGAGACATTCACTTGACGATACTAAGTTTGATTTTGTTTTTGTGTTTGACAGGACATCACAATGGAGATACCTTATTCAGGAACTGCTCAACGTCCTCCAATCTTGGATGGATCCAACTATGCTATCTGGAAGTCAGGATGCGCGTCTACATCAAATCGATTGATGAAAAGGCATGGAAACGTATGCTACAAGGCTGGAATCCACCCTGGAGAACTGATGGAGAAGGAGACTTTCCACTCAAATCAAAAATGGAGTGGAACGCTGATGCAACTGCTGCTTCAAATATGAACAACAAAGCCCTTAATGATATATTTACTTCTCTTGATTCTAATATGTTTGCACTTGTAACCAACTGTGTATGTGCTAAACAGGCTTGGGAAAAACTTCAAATGAACTGTGAAGGATCCGAAAGTGTGCGTCAAACCAAAAGAAGGATTCTCACCACTTAGTTTGAAAACTTGAGGATGGAAGAAAGTGAGACAATCAATGATTATGAACGCTGCTTGAGGAAGATCGAGAATGAAGCAATTGATCTTGGTGATGCTATTTCAAATGAACGACTTGTGAGTAAAGTGTTGCGATCACTGCCTGAAAGATTTCAAATGAAGATTTGTGCTATTGATGAATCGAAAGACACATCAATTTTGGGCTTGGATGAATTGATGAGTTTTCTTCGAACTTATGAGTTGGAGATGAATTTTGGAAAAAAAGGACAAAGGTAAGTCTATTGCACTTCAAGTTTCTAATGACTCAGACAATGATTTTGTTGATCTGACACAGGAAGTCAATGAATCGGACATAGGAGATGATTCTATTGCCTTACTTACCAAACAATTTGGTAAATACTTAAAGAGAATGAGAGATTATAAGAAACCTGGTCAGAAACCTAAAGTTTTGAATACTCCTGCTGTTGGAAAACCTTTGAGAATTTGCAGACCAGAACAGAACACCATCCAATAAAAGAGTCAAAATCATTTTCAAAAAGAAGGAAAAACACTGAATAACTCAAATAGATTTGAGTCTGTGAAGTGTCATGAGTGCACAGGCTTCGGTCACTATGCTAATGAGTGCCCAACTAAACTTCGCAAAGGAATGTGTGCTTCCCTAAGTGATGATGAAGATGAGGAGGGTACATAACAAGGAGAAGAAGAGACTCACAATGCACTGTCAATTTTGGTGCTGCAGAAGAAACACAGTGTTGTCACAGGTGTCACAACAATTGGCCACAACACTGACCTGAAGCTATTTTATCTGAATGCTTTGGTACAAAAAGATTCTAACAATCAGGATGCTAATGAGGAAGAGCTGTATTTAGAGAATGCCCAGAAGATGTATGAAGAATTGTATACTAACTAGATGTTAAGGAACAAATCAAATTCAATTCTATCAAAAGAGAACAGTGAACTGAAGGCATCAATGGCTAGACTAGAATTTGTTCTAAGAAAGAAGGATTTAGAACTATGCAAGGTCAAAGAAGAGCTTGGAAGAGCCAATGCAACACTCGCAAAGTTTAATTCGAGCAAGACCAAGCTGGAATCACTATTGATGATGGGAAAAAATGATAGAGCTGGTCTAGGATTTCAAAATAGCAAGTTTGAAGAAGGAGAGTCATCACAAACTGTTTTTGTTAGGGAGAACAATAACTCTGCTAGTGTTCCAATTGCAATTCCTAAGTCAAAACCAATTTCATTGAAGACACAAGATCCTGTTCAGAGGACCAAGCAAAGGAAGCGTAGGTTTGTTTGTCATTACTGTCACAAGCAAGGTCACATCAAGCCTTACTGTTTTAAGCTCAGGTATGACTATATGTACTGGAATACCAGGCAAGTGTTGCCATCAGTGTTGCCAACACTGAACCAAAACACTGCCAAGAGGAAAAATACTGAGAAAAAAGTTTGGATACCAAAAGCTAAATCCAGTTGTAATGTTATTTATACTTCCTTGAAAACTAATGTTGCAGGTCATTGGTACTTCGACAATGGCAGTTCACGCCACATGACAGGGTTGAAGAAGTATCTTTCTGACTATGTTGAACAAGATAAAGGAAAAGTAACATATGGAGGAGGAGCCAATGGAAAGATTGTTGGAAAAGGAACTTTGAATGTAGAAGGACTGCCTAAGCTTCACAATATTCTACATGTTGAAGGATTAAATGCCAATCTTATTAGCATTAGTCAACTCTGTGATGACGATCTTTATGTTAAATTTGATAATAATCTGTGTCAAGTATTTGATAAGAGTAATTCTTGTGTTTTGACAGGCTCTAGATCATCGGACATTTGTTATCAACTTGAAGAGGAAATTGCCTGCAAATTCACCAAGGTTGATGATTTGAATTTATGGCATCAAAAGTTAGTACATGCTAACTTCAAAGCTCTGAAGAAACTGAGCAAGTATGAAGCTGTACTAGGAATGCCAAATCTAACTTCTGGAGTTCCATATGTGTGTGGAGACTGTCAGAAAGGTAAGAAAACTCGTGTGTCATATCCAGTGTTACAACACTATGGGACAACACGATGTCTTGAACTCCTATACATGGACTTAATGGGACCTATGGAGGTTGAAAGTTGTGGAGGTAAGAGATATTCATTTGTGTGTGTTGATGACTTCCCAAGGTACTCATGGGTAAGTTTTCTAATAGAAAAGTCTGAGACATTCGAAGCTTTCAAAAAATTGTTGGAACACGGTCGTTCTTCGGATCAAAAAAGAAAGTGATACCCGGCGCAGCGGAAGTTTTAAAATTTTATATGGAACAATTCCATATGGTTATCAAATTCCTACGATTAAAATTGATAATATAAAATTTAAACAATGTAAATTTTACCTTAAAATCTCGAAGCGAGATTATGGACACCAACAGATTAAACTGCTCTTGTTGTATATCCCAGGAACTGATGAACGAACGTTTCTTCAATCAGGTCCACGAACAAAAATTTAATCCCTCTGACAGACTGCACTAGAAAGTCTATCAGAAGTTTCTACGAAGAGAAATAACAGATTTGATCTGTTAAACCAGACTGCAAATTCGAAATTCACAGGCTGGAATTTTCGAACAGAGAGAGGAGAGGGGGCGGCCACACCTAGAGAGAACAACTAGGGTTTTCGAAAATTTTGTGACCTATCTTGTGTAATTTCTGTACTGCAATAACTTATTTATAATGTGGGCTTCTAACAGCTTAGGGCCCATTAGTCATAAGTTCAAGCCTGACAAGCAAAGCCCGCATGTTCAGAAATTAATATAAAATTCATCGTGACTCAGATTGATAAACCAATTTCACCAATGTGCACAGAAACCATTTCTGCATCTTTTAAAGTCAAGATAAATTTTCTGAATCCGAATTCAGTGGTTTCCAAAAATGTCCATCACTATGTCATTTTAGGAAATCTTACTCCTTCTTCTTTTAAATAAGAAGTCCCACTTCTTTATTCACTAAATTTAACTCTTTAAATTTAATTATCTCAACGGGGATTAGAAATCCATTACTTGTGTGACCCTCAATGGTTCAGGGATACAGCTAGCCGTGGGCTCACAACTCCTTGTGACTCGGAACAATAATTTTCGACTTTCCCATCGAATCATGGTAAGAGCGCCTAGCAACATCGCCCCATGATTCCCTAGGTATCACTGATAGTGCCTGCAAGAACCAATAGATTTTGGTTAGCGTACAGTACGGTCCCTTCATCCAAATATCCCGATCGAATCAACAACCATTGGTAAATCGAGAGTTGTTCTAGATTCGATAACTATGCAATGCATCTTGAAGATCAAATAGTGACATCGCATGTGCTACTAGGAAACCAAGTAACCTAAAACACATCATGTACTCTGGCCAGAGATTCGTCACACTAATATCTCCTCAGATTGCATAGGATATCCACACTCGTAAGTATGTGGTGAATTCTTGACAACAAAGCATCGACTCCTACCGACACCTGATGACCCCAATAGAGTCGGTAAACGAGTCAAAGTACAGTACTAGCATATAGAGTCTCAATAATGTTTCAAGTAGTAAGGACTAATGGTGTACAACCAAAACCGCGGACTTTATCCACTCGATAAGTGATAACCACTTGGAAAGTCCGGATAGGGTAGTTCAATCATTCATCATATGAATATCCATTTGCATGCTTTGAACATCTCTATGTTCCATACCAATGAAACGTGGTACTCGGCATCGCAAACGCTAGTCTCAATCTCGAGCGATCCTTATCCTTATTAACGGACGGCTCAATCGACTTGAAACTGTTTAGAATATACAGTGACTTTAAGATGTGTTTCATGATAGCCATCCCCATGTGCTACCACATCTTACATACACTATAGTATATTCAAGGTCTTCATCTAAACATCTTATAGTATGTCACAACATAATAATATGATAAAAGATAAAGTAAATGCCATTATAATAGTGTAAATTATATTAAACAAAAGATTGTTTATACATAGAGTCATAAAAGCCCTTAGCCACAAGTTGGCTCACCGGGCACCCACTCTTTCAATCTTCCACTTGCCCTAAAGCCAACTAGTCATACTACGTAGTCTCATTGCTTCGCGATGTTTGTCAAATAATGGTCCTGGCAAGGGCTTAGTAAGTGGATCAGCGATATTATCTGCAGAGGCCACTCTCTCGACATTGATGTCTCCTCTTTCCACGATCTCCCGGATAATGTGGTATTTCCTCAGTGTGTGTTTGGATCTTTGATGAGACCTTGGTTCCTTTGCCTGAGCAACGGCACCCGTGTTGTCACAGTACACCGGGACTGGACCAACAGCTTCAGGAATAACGCCCAACTCTTGGACGAAATTCCTCATCCAAACGGTCTCTTTAGAAGCAGCTGATGCCGCAATGTATTCTGCCTCAGTGGTGGAATCCGCTGTGGTGTCCTGCTTGGAACTCTTCCAAGAGACAGCACCGCCATTGAGCATGAACACAAATCCAGAGGTTGACTTCGAGTCATCCACATCACTTTGGAAGCTAGAGTCGGTATAGCCTTCCAATTTCAGTTCTCTTCCTCCATAAACCATGAATACATTCTTAGTTTTTCTCAAGTACTTAAGAATATCCTTCACGTCTTTCCAATGCATTTGACCGGGATTGGCTTGATATCTGCTCGTGACACTCAGAGCAAATGCCATATCCGGTCTGGTAGATATCATCCCATACATGATACTCCCTATGGCTGATGCATATGGTATGTGTGTCATTTTTTCTATCTCTTCGTCAGTCTTGGGACACATAGACTTGGATAGAGAGACTCCATGACACATAGGTAGATGTCCTCTCTTGGACTCATCTATTGAAAACCTTTTCAATATAGTGTCGATGTAGGTAGCTTGAGTAAGTCCTATCATTCTTTTAGATCTATCTCTATAGATCTTTATCCCTAGAATATAGGACGCCTCACCCAAATCCTTCATCGAGAATCTACCTGATAACCATATTTTTGTTGACTGCAACATCCCTACATCATTCCCAATGAGTAAGATGTCATCAACATAAAGTACTAAGAATGTCACAGCATCCTTAATTACTTTCTTGTATACGCACGGTTCCTCCGGGTTCTTGATGAAACCAAAATCCTTTATTGTTTCATCAAATTTCTGGTTCCAACTTCTTGATGTCTGTTTGAGACCATAAATCGATCTCTGAAGCTTTCATACCTTATGCTCGCTTCCCATGGATGTGAATCCCTCGGGTTGCATCATATAGATTTCTTTCTTAATGTTTTCATTAAGAAATGCAGTCTTCACATCCATTTGCCATATCTCATAGTCATACCATGCTGCTATGGCAATAAGGATTCTTATGGACTTGAACATTGCGACTGGTGAAAAAGTTTCATCATAGTCAACTCCTTGTCTTTGAGTATAACCTTTTGCCACCAATCGTGCCTTGTAGGTCAGTACCTTTCCATCAGGCCCAAGTTTTCTCTTATTGATCCATTTACACCCTATTGGAACAATTCCATCGGGAGGATCTACTAAAGACCAAACTTGGTTTGTATGCATCGAATCTATTTCCGACTGCATAGCTTCAAGCCATAAATTCGAATCCGCATCAGAAATTGCTTCCTTGAAGTTTCTTGGATCACATCCAATGTCGGGTTCACTTTGATCCCCTTCAAGAAGAAAACCATATCTAATAGGAGGCTTAGAAGTCCTCTCGGATCTTATAGTAATAGGCGTGTCAATCAATGGTTCCTGAGGTGTAGGATCATTATTTTGTATCTCGGGTTCTTCTCGAATTTCTTCGAGTTCCATCATCTTGCCTTTCTTATCCAATAAGAACTCCTTCTTCAAGAAGGTGGCATTCCTTGAAACAAACACTTTTGTTTCAGTAGGATGATAGAAATAATATGCGATTGAATTCTTCGGATACCCTACAAAATAACATAAGGTGGATCGACTATCCAACTTATCTCCCACTGTTTGCTTCACGTAAGCAGGACATCCCCAAATCCTCAAGTACGAATACTTAGGAGCTTTTCCATTCCATAACTCATATGGTGTTTTGTTCACTGCTTTAGTGTGGACGTTGTTCAACAACAATACCGCCGTTTCAAGAGCATAGCCCCAAAACGAAGGTGAGAGCTCAGTGAAGCTCATCATAGATCGAACCATGTCCAACAATGTTCAATTGCGACGCTCCAAAACTCCATTCAGCTGAGGTTCATAGGAGGAGTCCACTGAGAGAGAATCCCATTCTCTTTTAGATAGCTCAAAAACTCGGTACTTAAGTATTCTCCACCTCGATCCGATCGAAGTGCTTTAATACTCTTACCTAGTTTGTTTTCTACTTCAGCCTTGAATTCTTTGAACTTTTCAAATGATTCATACTTATATTTCATCAAATATAAGTACCCATACCTAAAATAATCATCAATAAAAGTAATGAAGTAGGTGTGACCAAATCTTGTACCAATACTAAATGGTCCGCAAACATCTGTATGGATCAAATCCAATAGATTTTGACTATGCTCAGGTTTTCCTTTGAAAGGAGATTTAGTCATTTTTCCTTTCAGGCAGGACTCACAAGTAGGTAGAGAGTTAATATCAGACATATCAAACATGCCCTCTCCCACTGGCTTGTTCATCCTCCTTGAGGAAATATGACCTAGCCTAGCATGCCACAGGTTTGCCGGGTTTTGACTATCGTCCTTTCTTTTAATTGTTGTTACCGGTTTATCAACATAATTAATTGGAACGTCTTTTAATTTTAAGTTATATAGATCGTTTTCAAGTTGTCCATTTCCAATCAAACATTTATTCTTGTAAATATTGCAAATCCCATTCACAAAATTGCAAGAAAAACCATCTCTATCAAGCATAGAAATAGATATAATGTTTTTGACCAAATCCGGAACATATAAAACATCTCTAAAAAATAACTTAAAATTATTCTGCAAAACTAAATAAATGTCTCCTATAGCTTTGGCTTCGACTCTAGAACCATTCCCGAGCCTTAGCTGAGTCTCACCCATTCTTAGCTTACGACTTCTTGTCATCACCTGCAAATCATTGCAAATGTGAGATCCACATCCGGTATCCAATACCCAAGAAGAAATATTAAGCAAAACATTTATTTCAATGTAAAACATACTCTTTGCAGTTCGCAACTGTTCGAGGTATTCCTTGCAGTTACGTTTTCAATGACCGGGTTTCTTGCAGTAATGGCAAACGTTTTCATCTTTTATCCCAATTGAAGCCTTGGCCTTTTCCTTCTTATTTGGTACAATCTTCTTGGGCGGGGCAGAACGTTTCTTACCCTTTCCACTTGGTCATTTCTTAGAGTTAGAAGAGGAGCCAACCAAGAGTACCGGTTTATCCTTCTTTAGTGTGGCTTCATATGTGACAAGCATATTTACCATCTCTTCAAGGGTGGCCTCTATCTTGTTCGTATTGAAGTTCATCACAAAACCATCAAACGATGAAGGAAGTGATAGAAGCAACAAGTCCGCGCTAAGTTCATGCTCCAAAGTAAAGTCGAGTGTTACCAACTTTTCAATGAGCCCAATCATGCGCACCCCATGCTCACGGACCGAAGTCCCATCTCGCATGCAGCTCGTCATGAGCTCTCTGACGGTGGCATACCTCTCCGACCTTGACTGAGCTCCAAAGAGTTCCTTGAGGTTCTTGTGAATGTCAGCAGCATTCACGGCATCCTCGAATCTCCTTTAAAGCTCATCAGACATCGAAGCCTGCATGTAGCATTTGGCCTTGATATCATGGTCCCACCATAAATCAAGTTTGGCCAACTCTTCTGGACTTGTATTAGCCGGGGCTTCCTTCGGAGGCGGCTTCTCTAACACGTAGAAAGTTTTTTCCGAAGTAAGAATAATTTTCAACTTACGGAACCATTCCGTATAGTTTGCGCCAGTCAATTTGTTTTGTTCGAGAATTGAAAACAGTGGATTGCGTGGATTCATTGTAATATAATACTGAAAAGGAAACAGACAATAATCAATGATTTGTTTAATTAATTTACTAAGACATAAAATATGGAGAATTTTAATTTTATGAATTACACTCCCACTATTTTAACGATTTCACTACCCTCTAGTGAAAACGGGAAACTGTTTTCCTTAGTGAGAACATGGAGTCCAATTGACAAATCATGATCCCGAATAATATTAGCCAACCATAATTTTCAAAAGGTAGAGCCCAATTACTTCCAAAGTAACCCCCATGTTTTTACCTCATGTCCAATAAGGGCCCAATAATATGACGCCGTTTATTGTGACATGTCAAGATAACCCATCAATATTAAGTTGTGATGGACGGTCGCCATGTGGATCCCCCAATAATATGATCCAATCCCATGGGAGTTCCACCCAACTTACAACATGTGTCGATCCAATGTACAGCTTTCCGACGAACAGGCCCCCCCAATAATATGAGCCGGACCTCATCCGCGGGTAGCATCTCATACATTGATCGTTGATGGAAGGTAGGAACATTTAAACAATATTTAAATTCCCTTTTTATTAATCTTGATATCAATTTTAAATCATATTTAAAATGAGGGATTTTTAATTTTGAAAATTTGTCTCATCATGCAATTTATGTATGCTTGCGGGATTCATACAATTTAGTCTAAACATGCATACATCAATAATATCATATATTATTTAAGGATGATCGATCCCATTAACTAATCGACCCGTGGTTGCCAATCATGAGTCTAAGTCCAATCTTAAGTGATATGCAAGTATGCAATGCAATCCTATTACATTGTGCTTCCAATTTACATTTCTTCGGTCTTCATTGTCTGCTGGGCCCACCATTTCTTCAAATCTTTGTCTCCCACTAAGTCTAATAAATTTACAATAAATTTCGATGACAAATATGGGATACATTTTTAGGGGTGGGAACGGGCCATAAACCAGGCCCACTTTTATTACATATGACAATCATATTGGGCTATAAACCAAGCCCATTAATAAACACCAACAACAATAAGACAAATATAAATCACCTAACATACACCTAAAACATTGGTCATGGCAATCGATCATCCTTTATCCATTAATTAATTCAATAATTAAATAATTGGATAAACATGCAAAGACATCATAATTTAAAAGATAAAATCATATTTTATCTTATCCATCCATAAGATCATATCTTATCATCAATTGTACCAAAATAATTAATTTTATAAAATTTAATTTAACGGATAAAATTTATAAATTTTCCAAAAATTCAAATTTATCCAAAAATAAATTTTAAAATTTTCGGACTCGAACAATTCGATCCGATACCTCGTGAACCAATCAAAAACAATTTTCGATCGGATCAAAAACTAGAATTTCAAAAATTAAAATTTAATTAAAAATTGAAAATAATTTTTTCCGGGCGCCCCAAAAAGGGGCCTGGGCTGGGCTGGGCAGCCCGTCGCTGCCCCTTGGGCAGCGACAATCGCTGCCCGATTTGCCCATTAAAATTCAATTTTAAATTTTCGTTTTGTTTCAAAAACCGAGGCTTAAAAATTTTGTACAATCGATTAATTTAATCGTTTGATCTGAGCAACCTGGCTCTGATACCACTGTTGGAACACGGTCGTTCTCCGGATCGAAAAAGAAAGTGATACCCGGTGCAGCGGAAGTTTTAAAATTTTATATGGAATGATTCCATATGGGTATCGAATTCCTACGATTAAAATTGATAATATAAAATTTAAACAATGTAAATTTTACCTTAAAATCTCGAAGCGAGATTATGGACACCAACAGATTAAACTGCTCTTGTTGTATATCCCAGGAACTGATGAATGAACGTTTCTTCAATCAGGTCCACAAACAGAAATTTAATCCCTCTGACAGACTGCACTAGAAAGTCTATCAGAAGTTTCTACGAAGAGAAATAACAGATTTGATCTGTTAAACCAGACTGCAAATTCGAAATTCACAGGCTGGAATTTTCGAACAGAGAGAGGAGAGGGGGCGGCCACACCTAGAGAGAACAACTAGGGTTTTCGAAAATTTTGTGACCTATCTTGTGTAATTTCTGTACTGCAATAACTTATTTATAATGTGGGCTTCTAACAGCTTAGGGCCCATTAGTCATAAGTTCAAGCTTGACAAGCAAAGCCCGCATGTTCAGAAATTAATATAAAATTCATCGTGACTCAGATTGATAAACCAATTTCACCAATGTGCACAGAAACCATTTCTGCATCTTTTAAAGTCAAGATAAATTTTCTGAATCCGAATTCATTGGTTTCCAAAAATGTCCATCACTATGTCATTTTAGGAAATCTTACTCCTTCTTCTTTTAAATAAGAAGTCCCACTTTTTTATTCACTAAATTTAACTCTTTAAATTTAATTATCTCAACGGGGATTAGAAATCCATTACTTGTGTGACCCTCAATGGTTCAGGGATACAGCTAGCCATGGGCTCACAACTTCTTGTGACTCGGAACAACAATTTCCGACTTGCCCATCGAATCATGGTAAGAGCGCCTAGCAACATCGCCCCATGATTCTCTAGGTATCACTGATAGTGCCTGCAAGAACCAATAGATTTTGGTTAGCGTACAGTATGGTCCCTTCATCCAAATATTCGGATCGAATCAACAACCATTGGTAAATCGAGAGTTGTTCGAGATTCGATAACTATGCAATGCATCTTGAAGATCAAATAGTGACATCGCATGTGCTACTAGGAAACCAAGTAACCTAAAACACATCATGTACTCAGGCCAGAGATTCGTCACACTAATATCTCCTCAGATTGCATAGGATATCCACACTTGCAAGTATGTGGTGAATCCTTGACAATAAAGCATCGACTCCTATATGTGTCGTAACTGTATCCAATCCCGACACCTGATGACCCCAATAGAGTCGGTAAACGAGTCAAAGTACAGTACTAGCATATAGAGTCTCAATGATGTTTCAAGTAGTAAGGACTAATGGTGTACAACCAAAACCGCGGACTTTATCCACTTGATAAGTGATAACCACTTGGAAAGTCCGGATAGGGTAGTTCAATCATTCATCATATGAATATCCATTTGCATGCTTTGAACATCTCTATGTTCCATACCAATGAAACGTGGTACTCGGCATTGCAAACACTAGTCTCAATCTCGAGCGATCCTTATCCTTATTAACGGACGGCTCAATCGACTAGGAAATGTTTAGAATATACAGTGACTTTAAGATGTGTTTCATGATAGCCATCCCCATGTGCTACCACATCTTACATACACTATAGTATATTCAAGGTCTTCATCTAAACATCTTATAGTATGTCACAACATAATAATATGATAAAATATAAAGTAAATGCCATTATAATAGTGTAAATTATATTAAACAAAAGATTGTTTATACATAGAGTCATAAAAGCCCTTAGCCACAAGTTGGCTCACCGGGCACCCACTCTTTCAAAAATTGATAAGACAGATTACTAACTTGTTTTCTTTGAAGGCTATCAGGATTCAAACTGACCATGGTAAGGAATTTGAAAACTCATTGTTTGATCAATTCTGTGAAAAGGAAGGTATATCACATGAATATTCAGCACCTAAGACACCTCAGCAGAATGACATTGCCGAAAGAAAAAACAGAACCCTCCAAGAGATGACAAGGGTTATGTTAAGCTCGAAAAATATTGCAAAAAGATTTTGGGCTGAGGCTTTAAATACTGCATGTCACATATCCAATAGGGTGTATTTAAGGAAAGGTTCTACTAAGACATCCTATGAAATTCTCATGTGAAAGAGGCCTAACCTTAAATATTTTCATGTTTTTGGATGCATATGTTATGTTTTGAATGACAGGATGCAGTTGACCAAGTTTGATTCAAAAAACAATAAGTGTTTATTTCTTGGATATGCATTGAATAGTCGAGCTTATCGTGTGTTTAACTTGAGAACTAGAACTATCATTGAATCTATTAATGTGGTATTTGTTGATTATGCAGATCTGAAGGAAAAAACAATTGAAGACAATATTTATGATCTGTTAGATACTGTCACTCCCAGACTGATTCCAGTGTTGTTACTAGTGTTGTCCCACCTAAAAAATCACACAGCACAACACTGAGTCCAACACTGAATCTGAATGAAAAGAGTACAGAAGATCAGGATGGTTCTAAAAAAACATCACAAGATGATGAATATGATGTACGAAGCAGAATTCAGAAAAACCATCCTACTTCACAAATTATAGGAGATGCACAAGGAAGAATGCAAACCCGAAGAAAGGAAAAGTTGATTACAGAAAAATGGCAGGGTTAGCGTGCATGTCTTCTGTATACTCTCAGATAAGACATTCTTGTTTTGTGTCGAGTATTGAACCAAAAAATGTTGGTGAAGCTTTAAAATATTAATTTTGGGTCAATGCTATGCATGATGAACTTGAACAATTTGTTAGGGAATGATGTGTGGATCTTAGTTTGTAGCGACCCGACCCGGATCTACTACCTAATCAGAGTTAAGAGCATAATTAAGCATGCATTAAATAAAATCACCGCGGAAGACTTAAATACAAGCAGACCGGCAGAATACAACCGGCTAACAAACTCGATTTATACAACCCAATCGAATTACTTAGATAAAAACCTACAGCTAAATACTGCTGTCTTCAAGGTCGCTGGCCCCTCCAGGCTCCTGGTGCTCAATCCTGCACCTACTGCTACCCCGTCGAAATAGGGTATCCAGATACATAGAAAATACTGGACGTGAGCTCTAAGCTCAATACGAAAGCATGGATAAACATACAAATATGATGCATGAAAATGACAGGGTATCCATATCTGGGATAACTGTATACAACTGCTCAGACTGAAGCCTAGGATATAAGCCCGTCACATCGGGGTAGCTAACCACTGTGTGCGACCACTCATTCCCGAATCACAGACGTGGACCACGGAGTCCTCGGGGTATCAGTACCTAGGGGTAATCGATATCAAACGTCCTAATAGGGCTGAGCAACCCTAACTGGCTCATCTCAAAAGATATACAGATGTACAGGCACAAGATGATATGCACATGCCTCATAACAATAATAACATGCAAACACATAAATGCAACATATAAGCATGCATATCCGCTGGCAATCTCAGTCAGTACTTACGTACCTTTCTAAGGCAGTCCTAGTAGTCCCACTCTAGGTTCCAAGCCTATCATCAGTCTACAATACAAATACCCATGCATCATTCAATAAGCGCTAAAAGCCTTAACTAAGCTATTGCATACTCCTAAATAATTTAAGGAGACCATAGCAATACCTGCGTCCGTCGTCAGCCCACTGATGGCGACCATCCCGCAACTAGGGGCACACCCTTGCTGTAGCTCCACAGCCTCGAGCACTACTCCGCTACACAAGCGCTGCTCCGCTACTCGAGCACTGCTCCACTACTATGTCAGACACTGTCTGACTATACTAAAATATATTCCCTACTCCAACTCTAAAATAAGAGTACCCAAAGCCCTAAAATAGAGCTACTAGGCGAAGGAGAAGAACTCGGAATTGGCAAGAAATGAGGATCTCGGACCTCATATTTATAGGCATCGATCGGAAGCTCCGAACGTGTAGATCGGAAGCTCCATTCCCCCGATCGGAAGCTCCGTTCGCTACGTGTCAATTCGGTCCACATGCAACCATACACCTGTCACCGACAGCCATCGAAAGCTCTGATCCTAATCGGACGTTCCGATCTCCCTGCTTCCGATGTGGTTCCGAACTCACCAAGATCGGAAGTTCCGATCCTGGATCGATGGTTCCGATCCCACTCGAATCTTGGGACCCTCCAAACCATTTTCGAGTGTTCTGGATCCATTTCTGGACTCCGTTAACCCTTCTGGAATTTATTTAATTATGTTTTACTTAATCCAAACATAATTACACGATTAAATACTTATTAATCGTTAATTCTGGATACGGGCTACTACATTCTCCCCCACTTAAGATATTTCGTCCTCGAAATCCGATCTTAAGTACCGAATGAAAAACAACTCAGGATGTTCTGAACACATCTTGCTCTCAAGTTCCCAAATAGCTTCCTCAGTACTTCAATGTCGTCATTGAACTATCAATCAGAGGAATAACTTATTACGCAAGACCTTATCCTTATGATCCAGGATACGAGTAGGTCTTTCCACGTAAATCAAATCAGTATCCTCTTGAATCTCAGACCGCTGCAGAATATGAGACTGATCCACCACATATCTTCGCAACAGAGATACGTTGTGAATACTGGGAAAATAAGGTAGCAAAGCTAGCCGATAATCCAAATTGCCAATGCTCTCGAACGAACCATAAACCTAAGAGATAACTTGCCCTTAAGGCCAAATCTGAGAATCCTGCAGAAAGGTGACATTCTCAGAGTTACTTTCTCCCCCAGCATCAAGCTGCAAAGGCTCACGCTTAGTATCTGGCATAGCTGTCCCGATGATCCTGTGCACTCTTAATCCGTTTCTTGGTCTGATCAACTATGTCTGCTAACTGCTGGACTAACTCCAGTCCTTCAGTCTGTCTCTCCCCCACTTCTCCCCTAGAAGGGTGGAGTATGACAATGTCGTCCGTACAACGCCTCAAATGGTGTCATCCCAAAGCTACTATGATAGTTGTTGTTGTACGCGAACTCAATCAATGGCAACTGATCCTGCCAGACTGAACCAAAATCTATAACACATGCTCGCAGCATATCCTTCAAAGTAAGGATTGTGCGCTCTAACTGACCATCTGTCTCCGGATGATATGTATTACTCAAACTAAGAGTAATGCCCATTACACGTCGAACCCTCCCCCAAAATCTGGAAGTAAACCTGGGGCTTCGATCACTGATAATGCTCATAGGCACTCCATGAAGTCGATCGATCTCCTGAATACATAACCGAGTCAAAACGATCCACATTGTACTCTCGGCTACAGAAAATGAAATGTGCTGACTTGGTGAGTCGGTCCACCACAACCCAGATAGCATCACAATTCCTCGAGGATACCGGAAAATGGGTCACAAAAAGTCCATCGTGATAACTCCCATTTCCCACTCAGGAATAGGCAGACTGTGAAGCAAACCTCCAGGTCGTCGGTGCTCTGCCTTGATCTGCTGACACACCAAATATCTCGAGATAAGTTGATAAACATAGCGTTTCATTCCCTTTCATCCGAACCGAGTACGTAGATCTTTGCACACCCTGTTGCTTCCCCGGATGAATACTTAACTTAGCGTGATGCGCCTCCAAAGAACAGATCTCAAGAAATCCACTGGAAGCACCCAAACTAATCATTCCGATTAACAGTCTTTAAAATTTGTCCACTGACAATCCTTGGACAATCACTGAATCCTATTTTCCATGCTGAATCAATCATTGCTAAAACCAAGCAATGCTCAAATCAAAATCCGCCCATGGTAATCTCAGCAACGCTGTCAACGAAGCCACCCTATGACTACTTTCGTGATCCATAGAATCCAAAAGTCCAGATCTCCGCATTCCGGAAGATCCTTAGCGATGAAGAATCCCCTAAATACACTTGAATCGCTATATTAAGCATACAATACTTAAAGTACTATTTCCAGCACTTGTTGATTCACTACATCCCAATCAACACCGATTGGAATAATATGATCGATCAAGTCAATCTACTGTAGCTCTTGATCTTCCTGACGATATCAACCTTAATTAGACGATCACAGATCAATGAACTCTCATGGATGATCAATATCGATGATCTCCCTGACACACGTCCGCAGATCCCAAATATTTGGAATCAAAATAATCACAGCTGATTCAACCACTCATCTTTGTCAGAGTCAGACAATAACCACGAGTAATCACCAGTGCCGAGCCGGCATCCGTCTAGACATACTAACCACTGTCTATACTCGTTCAAGATTATCATAAGGACTTGTTCAACTCAAATCACAATACAAGTCCGAAAGATTCCAGATAACGCTGAACATGATCCTGTTAATTATATCTCTCGCTAAGATTGCAACAAATCGAGACTGAGGTAACCTGTCAAAATGTACCACCTGGAATCACCACCAAGTGTACACTGGTATAAGTCACGCTTTCCTCACGCCTCAAATAGCCATGTACAATCCTTAGCATCAGATATAATCTATCACTGAAGAAAACTATCCTTGCCGAAAAATACTCATCCCCGAGTCAAATGCTCTAGGAAATTCACTAACACAACTCCTGAATAGCCCTTATCACCAGAGCATCCAAACAACGACTAGATCCACTAGTCCAGCAATATTTGATAGGCTAAAACTATCTGCTCAGAGTACGCACTTGTCAAGGAAATCCCTCCAATACTGGTTCATATGACAAAACTAAAACCAATATCCCTGACGACAGTCAGACGATATCTAAACAACTGATACCTAACCAGGTATCTAGTCCTATGCCATAACCCGTCGTGGCTGTTACCAAAACTCTAGACTAAGTAGCCTTCCCACCGCCAAATCCTGAAGCACGAAGGCTTCCAGGCATTCTCCGAAGTACGAAAGACTCCCAAAGTAACACTGGCATAGGGTCGTGCTCCATCATGTCTAGTCTTGGTCATAGTCCACAACTCTCGGCATATACTCGACTTGGTATCCCGATGAAATCCCATCATCACGAAGTTTCAACCTATGAAGGTCAATCAAACTACTGTCCTAAGGAAACAACTTAGAACAAAAACTCAAAATTCCATACAAGATCAATATTTCCATGCCCCCAGATGAATTACCTCATCAATGGCACTAACCCAGTCAAACGACTAATTAGGTCAGCCTTAGGAAAATACCTAGACTAACCCCATGTCAATCCGTTACCGCTGGCTTACTCAAAATCCATGAGCTATCCTAGTTGATTACTAATCAACTAATTCCAAGCCAAACTTTATAAAATTACTTGCAATCAATCACGAATTGCTGAATAAGTAACACATGTATCATTACTTCAAGTTATGTACAATTTTCTTTATTACAATCCCATGTAATACATACAGTATTCAAAATAAAACAAAATATACATCCAATAACTTGAACTGATACAGCCAAATTTTGATGATTCATTACAACTGAAATACTGTTTACAACTACAACAATACAGTATTTGAAATCATCGTACTAGTCTTCGTTCCTTGAGCATGAAGCTTCCAATCTACACACGCATCGATACAATCATACTTTCGTCCAAGTCTCTCTACATGTACTCCTGCGAAGAACTCCGGAGAAATGGCACGTGATAGCTAACCAGCTATGCTCTGCGTCAGTGCATGTCAGTCGACTTCTTCTGCTCACGATCTACCATCAGCGTTTTTCTTGTATCCAAATCATGCTTTTGAACATGAAGTTTTCCGTATTCCTACCAAAAGCATCGATACAAGCATACCGGCAAAACCATGTTCTGCACGAGTTTACAGACCTTACGTTCGAAATCTGTCATGCCTTAGGCACTCAAGGTATTCCTTGGTAAAGGTCTATCTGACAATCTCTCCAGCTACGAGTGAAGAATCTTCAAGGACTGGAACCACATGGATTACTAAACACCATTCGTTCCAAAAAGCCCTCAGAGGTATCTGACGCGATATACTCGATCTTCCCTTCCAATCTTCCCTGGTTGGAATACATATATTCTTCGATCAGCATTCCAATGCATCGAATGATGAACTGTCCACAACAGTCAGTCTATCTATCAATATGCTACTACTGGTGTTCTCATCACTATTGCATTCCTTATAGTAAAAACTTATGCCGCAAACCTCGGCAATGAAGAACCAAATCTTCCTTCGCTAGGCCTCAATCAATCCTACAAGGATAATGAAGAAGTCTTTTTATCAATTTTCTAAGTCCCTTGCATGCAGTGATCTGATACCAATAAATGTAGCGACCCGACCCGGATCCACTACCTAATCAGAGTTAAGAGCATAATTAAGCATGCATTAAATAAAATCGCTGCGGAAGACTTAAATACAAGAAGACCGGCAGAATACAACCGGCTAACAAACTCGATTTATACAACCCAATCGAATTACTTAGATAAAAACCTACAGCTAAATACTGCTGTCTTCAAGGTCGCTGGCCCCTCCAGGCTCCTGGTGCTCAATCCTGCACCTACTGCTACCCCGTCGAAATAGGGTATCCAGATACACAGAAAATACTTGACGTGAGCTCTAAGCTCAATACGAAAGCAAGGATAAACATACAAATATGATGCATGCAAATGACAGGGTATCCATATCTGGGATAACTGTATACAACTGCTCAGACTGGCGCCTAGGATATAAGCTCGTCACATCAGGGCAGCTAACCACTGTGTGCGACCACTCATTCCCGAATCACGGACGTGGACCACGGAGTCCTCGGGGTATCAGTACCTAGGGGTACTCGATATCAAACGTCCTAACAGGGCTGAGCAACCCTAACTGGCTCATCTCGAAAGATATACAGATGTACAGGCACAAGATGATATGCACATGCCTCATAACAATAATAACATGCAAACACATAAATGCAACATATAAGCATGCATATCCGCTGGCAATCTCAGTCAGTACTTACATACCTTTCTAAGGCAGTCCTAGTAGTCCCACTCTAGGTTCCAAGCCTATCATCAAGTCTACAATGCAAATACCCATGCATCATTCAATAAGCGCTAAAAGCCTTAACTAAGCTATTGCATACTCCTAAATAATTTAAGGAGACCATAGCTATACCTACGTCCGTCGTCAGCCCACTGATGGAGACTATCCCGCAACTAGGGGCACACCCCTGCTGCAGCTCCACAGCCTCGAGCACTACTCCGCTACACGAGCGCTGCTCCGCTACTCGAGCACTGCTCCGCTACTATGTCAGACACTGTCTGACTATACTAAAATATATTCCCTACTCCAACTCTAAAATAAGAGTACCCAAAGCCCTAAAATAGAGCTACTAGGCGAAGGAGAGGAACTCGGAATTGGCAAGAAATGAGGAGCTCGGATCTCATATTTATAGGCATCGATCGGAAGCTCCGTTCCTCGATCGGAAGCTCCGAACGTGTAGATTGGAAGCTCCGTTCCCCCGATCGGAAGCTCCGTTCGCTACGTGTCATTCGGTTCACATGCAACCACACACCTGTCACCGACAGCCACCGGAAGCTCCGATCCTGATCGGACGTTCCGATCTCCCTGCTTCCGATGTGGTTCCGAACTCACCAAGATCGGAAGTTCCGATCCTGGATCGGTGGTTCCGATCCCACTCAAATCTTGGGACCCTCCAAACCATTCTCGAGTGTTCTGGATCCATTTCTGGACTCCGTTAACCCTTCTGGAATTTCCTTAATCATGTTTTACTTAATCCAAACATAATTACATGATTAAATACTTGTTAATCGTTAAATCTGGATACGGGCTACTACATAGTTCCTCCTCCTGATCATAGTAATATCATTGGAACAAAGTGGATTTTTAAGAACAAAACTGATGAATCAGAAAATATTGTAAGGAACAAAGTTAGTTTGGTAGCTCAATGGTATACACAAGTTGAGGGGATGGACTTTGATGAAACCTTCGCACCTGTAGTCCGTATAGAATCTGTTAGATTGTTGTTAGCCATTGCATGTCATATGAAAATGAAACTTTTTCAAATGGATGTCAAAAGTGCATTTTTGAATGGAATTTTGAATGAAGAAGTGTATGTAAGGCAACATAAGGGATTTGAAGATCCACATCATTTTGATCATGTTTATAAGTTGAAGAAGGCCTTATATGGATCGAAACAAGCACCTCGTGCTTGGTATGGAAAGCTCACGAAGTATTTGCTTGACATTGGATTCAAAAGAGGTGAGGTTGACAAAACACTTTCTGTTCAAAAAGTACAAGGTAATATTCTTATCTGTCAAATCTATGTTGATGACATAATTTTCTGTGTTTTGTCTCAAAAACTTGTGAATGAGTTTGTTCAAAGCATGACTGCTACCTTTGAAATGAGCATGGTAGGTGAGTTAAATTACTTTCTAGGATTACAAGTGAAACAAATGAGTGATGAAATCTTTTTGTATCAAAGCAAATATGCTAAGAATTTGGTGAAGAGATTTTGTACTGATCATGTTAGACATATGAAAACACCAATGGGAACTAATGAAAAACTGTGCAAAGACAGTGCTGCTGACAGTGTTGACAACACTCTGTACAGAAGCATAATTGGTAGTCTGCTGTATTTGAGTGCAAGTCGACCTGATATTATGTTTAGTGTGTGTTTGTGTGCCAGATATCAATCTGATCCTAAAGTCACACATATGAAAGCTGTAAAAAGAATTTTGAAGTATGTTGCAGGCACTTTAGACTTGGGTTTATGGTACACTAAGGAAACCAATACTAATTTGGTAGGCTATAGTGATTTTGATTGGGCAGGAGATGTTGACGAGAGAAAAAGCACCACGGGTGGTTGTTTTTATTTGGGTAACAACTTGGTTTCATGGTAAAGTAGGAAGCAAAACTATGTATCACTTTCCATTTCTGAATTTGAATATGTGGTAGCGGAAAGTTGTTGTTCTCAATTAATTTGGATGAATCAAATGCTACAAGACTATGGTCTTAAAAGTGAAACTCCAATTTTGTATGGTGATAACTTAAGTGCAATAGATATATCAAAAAACCCAGTACAAAACTCTCGAACTAAACACATTGACATAAGACATCACTTCATTCGAGATTTAGTTGAGAAGGACATGATCCATATGCAGTTTGTTGGGACCAATGACCAACTGGCCGATATTTTTACAAAAGCATTAGACTTCGAGAGATTCTTCAGTCTCAGGAAATCTCTCAATATGTGTTCATTATAAGCACTCACGTTTGCTGTTCCTAAGTGTTTCCAACACTGAAGGACAACACCAAACATGCATGGGAATTTTTAGGACTTTAGGCATACTGCATACTCATAATGTTCTATGTTTTGCACTGTTTGATGACACTGATCAACATGTTTTAGTTCTTCTGCAAAAATTTCTTTTTAGAAAACACTTTCCATGAAAATGTGTTCTAACTAAACCACGAAGTAGTTGAATGATGTTCGTGTATTCCATGATCTTGTCCCATGTGAAAAGTTGTTTCACAAATCAAGAATACAAGTTTGATAAAATTTCAGTGACCAATGTCTTGAAAATCAAACTAAAATCGGAAGAAAATCGGAAAAAGCTACCTAAAAGAGTCCAATGATGACCGTTCTTTTAGTGTGCAGGCTACCACTTCTGAACTAAAATAAAAAATAAGGATAACATGGCTCTGGAAGTATGAAAATTCAAAATTATTTTGAAAACTACAGTGTTGTTGGAAAGTGTTGCCAATACTGGTGCTTAACACGTGCTGCACACACTTTTCATGCATTATTATTATTTTTTTTTATCTAATCTCATTACATTCTGTTTAGAAATAAATTAGGTCATGCATTTTTCATTTACTGTGATCATATCGTGCTCAGGGTGAAAAGTTCAAAGATGAACAAAATTGGAAAAATTGCCCAACTTGCTGAAAATTGAATTGTTTGTGATTGAACATGTTTCAGTGGAGTTAAAACTTGATGTTGAGTTATTTATTTTTTGGGAATATTGATTTATTCTTAAGTGAGAGTTGTTAGGGTATCTTTAATTAATCAAATTTAATTTCCTTAATTAAGAGATTTTTTACCTGTTGAGATTTGTTACCGTTAGGGGGAGAATTCAAGTCTGATATGATAGATAGGGGTTGTGATTTTTTTGTAGTGACCCTTACCTGGATCACCTACTAAACGGAACTTAGGCATGCAATTAACTTATTTAAACGGATATCAGAATAAACTGCGGAAACCATAAACAATATACAATCCCAAAGCAAAAAATCTGTAAATACCCAAATATTATACAACCATATTGAACAGCTGTATTAATCCAAATAACAACAGAATAAAACCTAGGCGAAGCTCCAGTTGACCAACCACTGTCTAGCCCCTCTTGGATCCACCCGCTTAATCCAATCGCAAACCTGCCCCATGGAATAGGGTGTCCAAAAATACAGAGTACGAGACGTGAGCATAAAACGCTCAGCATGAGAGTATGAGTATACATGCATGCAAAGTGAACTCCCTATAAACTCGAGGTCAAGGATCAGATAACAGAGACAGACCGGGCCCTAGTATGTAGCACGCTGTGCCGTCGCTTCAGGAGGTGGCTCCCATACCATAATACCAGTGGATATGCCGGACCCAAATTGATGGAAATCCAACCACTAACAGGATAGGGAAAAATCCTACTAACAAACATTTCGAAGGAGATAGCTCAGTATGCAAATGAATGCAGCATAAATCAATGACACATAAACCATGCAGTCTCATAATACATGCATACTTAGTCAGGATATCTCGAACAATACTTCCGTACCTCAAATCAGTGCAAGCTCTACCAACTCTAGGTCCTCGCCTATAGTATGCTCTACACTGCCAAATGATACTACTATCATTATAGTGCTCTAAAAGCCTTAACTAAGCTATTGCATACTCCTAAATATTTATAGGAAGCAAAAGCTATACCTTCGTCCGTCGTTAGCCCTTTGATGTCGAGTGCCTCAAAACTAGGCCACAGCTCCGCTACGATGCCTGGATCGCTAAGCCACTTTTGGATTCCCCGCGGAATGCCTAGAATTCCCTAGATCTGAGTTAGAAGGCTAAGGAATTGATAGAGAAGAGAGGAATTGGTGCACTCAAATGTGAGCTCGGCACCCCCTATTTATAGACGACGATCGGAACCTCCGTTCCTCGATCGGAACCACCGTTCCTCGATCGGAACTTCCGATCTTCGATCGGAACGTCCGATCCCGACATCGGAGCTTTCGATCTCACTTATCTGCCACGTGTAAATTATCACTGGTTGACTTCGGATAGGGGCGATCGGAACTTCCGATCCTGATCGGAGCTTCCGATCCTGCCACACGTCATGCCTGATGTAATACCATCGGAGCTTCCGATCCTGTTCGGAGCTTCCGAACTCACCTTCGGAGCTTCCGAACTCTTCCCAAGTAATTATTATTAATTCCTTAATTACTAATTTTGGTTACGGGCTACTATATTCTCCCTCACTTAAGATATTTCGTCCTCGAAATCAGATCTTAAGTACTGAATGTAATACAGAAATCAGAAACATTCTTTATTCAAATCAAACGTTTACAGAGTTTGCAACTGAATACAACTAAAGAATGAAATCAAAACAACTCAGGATGGTCTTCACGCATCCTGTCCTCAAGCTCCCAAGTAGCTTCCTCAGTGCCTTGGTGCTGCCACTGAACTAAAACCAGAGGAATGACTTTGTTTCGCAAAACCTTATCCTTATAATCCAGGATACGAATAGGTTTCTCAACATAGGTCAAATCCTTGCTCACCTGAACCTCAGACCGCTGTAGAATATGAGACTCATCCGCCACATATCGTCGCAACAGAGATACGTGGAACACGTCGTGAATACTAGAAAGATGCGGTGGCAAAGCTAGTCGATAAGCCAAATCGCCAATGATCTCCAAGATCTCAAATAGACCGATAAACCTGGGAGACAACTTGCCCTTAAGGCCAAATCTGAGAATTTTGCGGAAAGGTGACACTCTCAGAAACACTTTCTCCCTTATATCGAACTGCAAAGGCCTACTCTTGGTATTAGCATAGCTGGCCTGACGATCCTGTGCAGTCTTAATCCGTTTCTTGATCTGATCAACAATGTCTACCGCCTGCTCGATAAACTCCGGTCCCTCAGCCTGTCTCTCCCCCACTTCTTCCCAGAAGAGTGGAGTACGACAACGTCGCCCGTACAATGCCTCAAAAGGTGTCATCCCAATGCTAGTATGATAGCTGTTGTTGTACGCGAACTCGATCAATGGCAAATGATCCTGCCAGGCTGGACCAAAATCCATGACGCACGCTCTAAGAATATCCTCCAAACTATGGATAGTGCGCTCTGACTGACCATCAGTCTCCGGATGATAGGCAGTACTCAAAATGAGAGTAGTACCCATCGCACGCTGAACACTCTCCCAGAATCTAGAAGTAAACCTGGGGTCCCGATCGCTGACAATGCTCACAGGCACTCCATGAAGTCGAACGATCTCCTGAATGTACAATCGAGCCATACGATTCACATTGTACTCCCGGATATAGGCAATGAAATGCGCTGACTTGGTGAGTCGGTCCACCACAACCCAGATAGCATCACAGTTCCTCGGGGATACCGGCAAATGGGTCACAAAGTCCATTGTGATAAACTCCCATTTCCATTCAGGAATAGGCAGACTGTGAAGCAATCCTCCAGGTCGTCGGTGCTCTGCCTTGACCTGTTGACACACCAAACATCTCAAAATAAACTGATAAACATTGCATTTCATTCCCTTCCACCAGAAACGAGTACGTAGATCCTTGTACATCTTGTTGCTCCCAGGATGAATACTCAACTTAGTGCGATGCGCCTGAGATAAGATCTCCTCTTGCAACTCTACATCCTGCGGAATCACAAGCCTACCAGACAAACATAGAAAGCCATCTGACTGATAATGAAATCCAGACGAGCTACCCTCGTTAGCTAGACGAGCTAAACGCTGGGTCTTCGAATCAGACATCTGAGCATCTCGAATCCGCAAATACAAAGCTGGCTCAGATAATATCGCAAACATCTGGATACCCTGCATACCTTTCTTATGCTTGAAAGTATATCCTAAAGTACAATAGTCACTGATCGCACTAGACATCGAACAAGTCTGAAGTGCGGATAGTCGCACCTTGCGACTCAATGCATCAGCGGTGAGATTAGCAGCTCCCGGATGGTACTTAATCTCGCAATCATAGTCTTTAAGCAAGTCCATCCAACGTCTCTGCCTCATGTTCAACTCCGCCTGAGTGAACAAATACTTGAGACTCTTATGGTCGGTGAAGATCTCAAATTTCTCGCCATACAGATAATGACGCCAGATCTTCAAAGCGAACACAATGGCTGCCAATTCCAAATCATGGACTGGGTAGTTGTCCTCGTGAAGCTTCAGCTGTCTAGAAGCATATGTGATCACATGCCCATTCTGAGTCAGGACACAACCTAACCCCTGAAGAGAAGAATCCGTGTATACCACATACCCTTCAGATCCTGACGGTAATGCCAACACTGGCGCAGAAGTCAACTGCCGTCGAAGCTCACAGAAGTTCTCCTCACACTTGGAGGACCACTCGAAATCCACACCCTTGCGGGTAAGCTGCGTCAAAGGTCAAGCTAGCTGAGAGAATTTCAGAATGAAGCGACGATAATAACCTGCTAGACCCAGAAAACTACGGATCTCAGCAACCGTCATCGGACGCAACCAATTAAGCACCGCCTCAATCTTGCTTGGATCAACAGAAATCCCCTCCCTGGATATAATATGGCCAAGAAAGACCACTTGATCCATCAAGAACTCACACTTGCTCAGCTTGGTGTATAACTGCTCATCTCGAAGAGTCTGCAGTACCAACTGCAAGTGAGAAACATGCTCTTCCGTATTACGCGAATACACCAAGATGTCGTCAATGAAGACCACGACAAACTTGTCCAAATACTCCCTGAAGACACGGTTCATCAGATCCATGAATATAGCCGGTGCATTAGTCAAACCAAATGGCATCACTAGAAACTCGTGATGCCCATAGCGAGTACGGAATGCAGTCTTGGCTACGTCCTGATCTCGAACTCTCAACTGATGATACCCAGATCTCAAGTCAATCTTGGAGTAAACTGAAGTGCCCTGCAGCTGATCAAACAAGTCATCAATACGAGGCAAAGGATACTTGTTCTTCACAGTGACTCGATTCAGCTGCCGATAGTCAATGCACAGCTGCATCGACCCATCATTATTCTTTACAAAAAGAACAGGAGCTCCCCAAGGAGATACACTAGGACGAATGTACCCCTTGTCCAAAAGATCCTGTAGCTGATTCTTCAACTCACGCATCTCTGATGGAGCCAGACGATACGGTGCTCGAGAAATAGGAGAAGTACCCGGCATCAACTCTATGCCAAACTCGACTTCCCTAACAGGAGGAAAACCCGGAATCTTATCAGGAAATACATCTGGAAATTCATCCACGACCGGAATGCTCTCTATCCCAACGCTCTCAGCAGACAAATCAACTGCATAGATAAGGTAGCCTTCCCCACCAGACTCTAGAGCTCGACAGGCTCTCAAAGCTGATACCAAAGGCATCGGGGTTCGCGCCCCCTCTCCATAGAAAAACCAGCTATCACTCCCATCCAGATGAAAGCGTACTAATCTCTGGTAGCAGTCCACTGAAGCTCGATAGGTAGTCAACATATCTGTTCCCAGAATGCAATCAAAGTCGTCCATCGCAAGAACCATGAGATTCGCTAACAGAATGTTCCCCTCGAACTCTAAAGGGCAACCCATCACTAGACGCTTAGCCAAAGCAGATTGGCCCATCGGAGTATAAACATACATCACTACGTCTAGTGCTATGCATGGTAACTTATGCCTCTTAACAAAACATGCAGAAATGAAGGAATGAGATGCACCAGTGTCAATAAGTACAAGAGCAGGTATACCATAAAGCAGAAATGTACCTGCGATGACTTTCTCATTCTCCTCCACTGCCTGATCATGTCTCAGGGCAAACACCTGGCCAGAAGCTCGTGGCCTCAAATGAGAACTCCCAGCAGGCTGTCCCTACGACCTCTTCTGAATGGTGGCCTGAGAACTAGATCCTAAACCAGAACCAGAACCGCCTTCCCCAGATAGTGGACAATCCCTCCGGATATGACCAGTCTCTCCACAACGGAAACAAGCTCCAGAAGCTCTACGGCACTTGTCGGATGGATGGTTCTTCCCACAGTGATCACACTTGTCCTTCCTACCGATACGGACAACACCAGCAGAGCCAGAGGAAGAAGAAGTAGATCCAGACTTCTTGAAAGATTGGGCACGGGGACCCAAAGAACTCGCAGGTCTCGACTGAGAGAAAGACCTGTTCTGCCAAATGCTGTCCTCTGCCTGGTGACAACAGCTCTGTAGTAGCCCGTAACCAAAATCAGTTATTAAGGAATTAATCATAATTACTTGGATAGAGTTCGGAAGCTCCGAAGGTGAGTTCGGAAGTTCCGAACAGGATCGGAAGCTCCGATGCAGGATCGGAAGCTCCGATGGTATTTTGTCAGGCATGACGTGTGGCAAGATCGGAAGCTCCGATCAGGATCGGAAGCTCCGATCACCCCTATCCGAAGTCAACAAGTGATATTTTGACACGTGGCAGATCAGGATCTTCGGAAGCTCCGATGGCAGGATCGGACGTTCCGATCGAGGTTCGGACGTTCCGATCGAGGATCGGAAGCTCCGATCGTTGTCTATAAGTAGAAGGCCGAGAATTCATTATCAATTGCCAATTCCGGATTTCCTCTCTACTCTAGTCGTATTCGAGTTGTTCTAGCCTTCCTAGGCTTGACCCGGGAGTCGTCGAGGCGTTCGATAGTCGTAGCGGAGTTGTGCCCAAGTTTTGGAGGCATCGACATCAAAGGGCTAACGACGGACGAAGGTATAGCTTTTGCTTCCTATAAATATTTAGGAGTATGCAATAGCTTAGTTAAGGCTTTTAGAGCACTTTAATGATAGTAGTATCATTTGGCAGTGTAGAGCAGACTATAGGCGTGGACCTAGAGTTGGTAGAGCTTGAACTGATTTGAGGTATGAAAGTACTGTTCGATATATCCTGACTGAGTATGCATGTATTATGTTACTGCATGGTTTATATGTTATTGATTTATGCTGCATTCATTTGCATACTGAGCTATCTCCTTCGAGATGTCTGTTAGTAGGGTTTTTCCCTATCCTGTTAGTGGTTGGACTTCCATCGATTTGGGTCCGGCATATCCACTTGTATTTTGGTATGGGAGCCATCTCCTGAAGCGACGGCATAGCGTGCTACATACTAGGGCCCGGTCTGTCTCTGTTATCTGATCCTTGACCTCGAGTTTATAGGGAGTTCACTTTGCATGCATGTATACTCATACTCTCGTACTGAGAGTTTTATGCTCACGTCTCGTACTCTGTGTTTCTGGATACCCTATTCCATGGGGCAGGTTTGCGATTGGATGAGGCGGGTGGATCCAAGAGGAGCTAGGCAGTGGTTGGCCAGCTGGAGCTTCGTCTAAGTTTTATTTCTGTTGTTTTGGGTTGATACAGCTATTCGATTTGGTTGTATATTATTTGGATAAAATTACAGATTTCTTCCTTGGGATTGTATTTATTTATGGTTTCAGCAAGTTTATTCTGATATATGTCCTATTAAGTTAATTGCATGCCTAAGTTCTGTTTAGTAGGTGATCCAGGTAAGGGTCACTACATTTATGGTATCAGAGCATGCATAGTATTCTTGGGATTTAGACTCTGCATAAGGTAACCGTGAGGTACTTTTGTAGATGGCAGATCGTGACGACCAGAGTTCTCATGGAAGTATTGGTGGGCATTGGGGTGATGTCGACCGGGAGCCTCGTCGGGAACGCCGCCATCGTCATCGAGATGAAGAACGTTTCAGTGTACGTCAATTCTTGCAGATGGGGCCTAAGCCCTTAGTTGGAGGTGAGTCTCCAAAGGATGCGGAGAATTGGTTAGACCGCATGGAGATGACTTTTCAGACTTTCCACTGCACCGAGGAGCAGAAGATGGAGACCCTTGGCTATCTTCTGGATGGGCAAGCCTGTAGGTGGTGGAGGCTTACTTCTGCACCCTTGGTTTCGGCTAGAGGAGTGGCCACCTGGGCCGAGTTCCGCACAGCTTTTCAGAAGCTGCATTTTCCTCCTGCACTTCGTCAGTCGAAAGCGGGCGAGCTACTGAGTCTGCTCCAGGGAGCCATGTCTATTGATGAGTATCAGCAGAAGTTCTTTGATCTGCTATCCTATTGCCCCGATATTGCCGACAGCTCTGGGATGAAGTATAATCTGTTCCTTCAGGGCCTTAACCCTGAGATCCATGACCGTTTGGCGGTTGGTGACGACATGTCCTACGAGGGTTTGGTGAGCCGTTGTCACCAGGCGGAGGACAGCATTCGGCGGAACAGGTCTTTCTCTCAGTCGAGACCTGCTAGTTCTTTGGGTCCCCGTGCCCAATCTTTCAAGAAGTCTGGATCTACTTCTTCTTCCTCTGGCTCTGCTGGTTTTGTCCGTTTCGGTAAGAAGGACAAGTGTGATCACTGTGGGAAGAACCATCCATCCGACAAGTGCCGCAGAGCTTCTGGAGCTTGTTTCCATTGTGGAGAGACTGGTCATATCCGGAGGGATTGTCCACTATCTGGGGGAGGCGATTCTGGTTCTCAGGCCACCATTCAGCAGAGGTCGCAGGGACAGACTTCTGGGAGTTCTCATTTGAGGCCACGAGATTCTGGCCAGGTGTTTGCCCTGAGACATGATCAGGCAGTGGAGGAGAATGAGAAAGTCATCGCAGGTACATTTCTGCTTTATGGTATACCTGCTCTTGTACTTATTGACACTGGTGCATCTCATTCCTTCATTTCTGCATGTTTTGTTAAGAGGCATAAGTTACCATGCATTGCACTAGACGTAGTGATGTCTGTTTCTACTCCGACGGACCAATCTGCTTTGGCTAAGCGTCTAGTGATGGGTTGCCCTTTAGAGTTCGAAGGGACATTCTGTTAGCGAATCTCATGGTCCTAGCGATGGACGACTTTGATTGCATTCTGGGAATAGATATGTTGACTACCTATCGAGCTTCACTGGACTGACATCAGAGATTAGTATGCTTTCATCCGAAGGGAAGTGAGAGCTGGTTTTTTTATGGTGAGGGAGCGCGACCCCCAATGCCTTTGGTATCAGCTTTGAGAGCCTGTCGAGCTCTAGAGTCTGGCGGGGAAGGCTACCTTATCTATGTAGTTGATTTGTCCGCTGAGAGTATTGGGATAGAGAGCATTCCTGTTGTGGATGAATTTCCAGATGTATTTCCTGATGATATTTCGGGTTTTCCTCCTGCTAGGGAAGTCGAGTTTGGCATAGAGTTGATGCCGGGTACTTCACCTATTTCTCGAACACCGTATCGTCTGGCTCCGTCAGAGATGCGTGAATTGAAGAATCAGCTACAGGATCTTTTGGACAAGGGGTACATTCGTCCTAGTGTATCTCCTTGGGGAGCTCCTGTTCTTTTTGTAAAGAAGAAGGATGGGTCGATGCGGTTGTGCATTGACTATCGGAAGCTGAATCGAGTCACTGTGAAGAACAAGTATCCGTTGCCTCGTATTGATGACTTGTTTGATTAGCTGCAGGGCACGTCAGTTTACTCCAAGATTGACTTGAGATCTGGGTATCATCAGTTGAGAGTTCGTGATCAGGACGTAGCCAAGACTGCATTCCGTACTCGCTATGGGCATTACGAGTTTCTAGTGATGCCATTTGGTTTGACTAATGCGCCGGCTATATTCATGGATCTGATGAACCGTGTCTTCAGGGAGTATTTGGACAAGTTTGTCGTGGTCTTCATTGACGACATCTTGGTGTATTCGCGTAATACGGAAGAGCATGTTTCTCATTTGCGGTTGGTACTGCAGACTCTTCGAGATGAGCAGTTGTACGCCAAGCTGAGCAAGTGTGAGTTCTGGATGGATAAAGTGGTCTTTCTTGGCCATATCATATCCAGAGAGGGGATTTTTGTTGATCCAAGCAAGATTGAAGCGGTACTTAATTGGTCGCGTCCGACGACGGTTGCGGAGATCCGTAGTTTTCTGGGTCTAGCAGGGTATTATCGTCTCTTAATTCTGAACTTCTCTCAGTTAGCTCGACCTTTGACGCAGCTTACTCGCAAGGGTGTGGATTTCGAGTGGTCCTCCGAGTGTGAGGAGAATTTTTGTGAGCTTCGACGGCGGTTGACTTCTGCGCCGGTGTTGGCATTACCGTCAGGATCTGGAGGGTATGTGGTATACACTGATGCTTCTCTTCAGGGGTTAGGTTGTGTTCTGACTCAGAATGGGCATGTGATCGCATATACTTCTAGACAGCTGAAGCTTCATGAGGACAACTATCCAGTCCATGATTTGGAATTGGCAGCCATTGTGTTTGCTTTGAAGATCTGGCGTCATTATCTGTATGACGAGAAATTTGAGATCTTCACTGACCATAAGAGTCTCAAGTATTTGTTCACTCAGGCGGAGTTGAACATGAGGCAGAGACGTTGGATGGACTTGCTTAAGGACTATGATTGCGAGATTAAGTATCATCCGGGAGCTGCTAATCTCACCGCTGATGCTTTGAGTCGCAAGGTTCGACTATCCGCACTTCAGACTTGTTGGATGTCTAGTGCAATCAGTGACTATTGTACTTCAGGTTATACCTTCAAGCATAAGAAAGGTATGCAGAGTATCCAGATGTTTGCGATATTATCTGAGCCAGCTTTGTATTCGCGGATCCGAGATGCTCAGATGTCTGATTCGAAGACCCAGCGTTTAGCTCATATAGCTAACGAGGGTAACTCGTCTGGATTTCATTATCAGTCAGATGGCTTTCTGTGTTTGTCTGGTAGGCTTGTGATTCCGCAGGATGAAGAGTTGCGAGAGGAGATTTTGTCTCAGGCACATCGCACTAAGTTGAGTATTCATCTTGGGAGCAACAAGATGTACAAGGATCTACGTACTCGTTTCTTGTGGAAGGGAATGAAACGTAGTATTTATCAGTTTGTTTCGAGATGTTTGGTGTGTCAACAGGTCAAGGCAGAGCACCGACGACCTGGAGGATTGCTTCACAGTCTGCCTATTCCTGAATGGAAATGGGAGTTTATCACAATGGACTTTGCGACCCATTTGCCGGTATCCCCGAGGAACTGTGATGCTATCTGGGTTGTGGTGGATCAACTCACCAAGTCAGCGCATTTCATTGCCTATAGCCGGGAGTACAATGTGGATCGTATGACACGGTTGTACATTCAGGAGATCGTTCAACTTCATGGAGTGCCTATGAGCATTGTCAGCGATCGGGACCCCTGGTTTACTTATAGATTCTGGGGGAGTGTTCAGCGTACGATGGGTACTACTCTCAGTTTGAGTACTGCCTATCATCCGGAGACTGATGGTCAGTCCGAGCGCACTATCCGTACTTTGGAGGATATGCTTAGAGCGTGCGTCATGGATTTTGGTTCAGCCTGGCAGGATCATTTGCCATTGATCGAGTTCGCGTACAACAACAGCTATCATACTAGTATTGGGATGGCACCTTTTGAGGCGTTGTACGGGCGACGTTGTAGTACTCCACTCTTCTGGGAAGAAGTGGGGGAGAGACAGGCTGAGGGACCGGAGTTTATCCAGCAGGCGATAGACATTGTTGATCAGATCAAGAAACGAATTAAGACTGCACAGTATCGTCAGGCCAGCTATGCTAATATCAAGCGTAGGCCTTTGCAGTTCGATGTTGGGGAGAAAGTGTTTCTGAGAGTGTCACCTTTCCGCAAGATTCTCAGATTTGGCCTTAAGGGCAAGTTGTCTCCCAGGTTTATCGGTCCGTTTGAGATCTTGGAGAGCATTGGCGATTTGGCTTATCGACTAGCTTTGCCACCGCATCTTTCCAGTATTCACGACATGTTCCACGTATCTCTATTGCGATGGTATGTGGCGGATGAGTCTCATATTCTGCAGCGGTCTGAAGTTCAGGTGAACAAGGATTTGACCTATGTTGAGAAACCTATTCGTATCCTGGATTTTAAGGATAAGGTTTTACGGAACAAAGTCATTCCTTTGGTTTTAGTTCAGTGGCAGCGCCGAGGCACTGAGGAAGCTACTTGGGAGCTTGAGGACAGGATGCGTGAAGACCATCCTGAGTTGTTTTGATTTCATTTTTAAGTTGTATTCAGTTGCAAACTCTGTAAACGTTTGATTTGAATAAAGAATGTTTCTGATTTCTGTATTACATTCAGTACTTAAGATCTTATTTCGAGGACGAAATATCTTAAGTGGGGGAGAATGTAGTAGCCCGTAACCAAAATCAGTAATTAAGGAATTAATCATAATTACTTGGATAGAGTTCGGAAGCTCCGAAGGTGAGTTCGAAAGTTCCGAACAGGATCGGAAGCTCCGATGCAGGATCGGAAGCTCCGATGGTATTTCGTCAGACATGACGTGTGGCAAGATCGGAAGCTCCGATCACCCCTATCCGAAGTCAACAAGTGATATTTTGACACGTGGCAGATCAGGATCTTCGGAAGCTCCGATGGCAGGATCGGACGTTCCGATCGAGGTTCGGACGTTCCGATCGAGGATCGGAAGCTCCGATCGTTGTCTATAAATAGAAGGCCGAGAATTCATTTTCAATTGCCAATTCCGGATTTCCTCTCTATTCTAGTCGTATTCGAGTTGTAGGCTTGACCCAGGAGTCGTCGAGGCGTTCGATAGTCGTAGCAAAGTTGTGCCCAAGTTCTGGAGGCATCGACATCAAAGGGCTAACGACGGACGAAGGTATAGCTTTTGCTTCGTATAAATATTTAGAAGTATGCAATAGCTTAGTTAAGGCTTTTAGAGCACTTTAATGATAGTAGTATCATTTGGCAGTGTAGAGCAGACTATAGGCGTGGACCTAGAGTTGGTAGAGTTTGCACTAATTTGAGGTACGAAAGTACTGTTCGAGATATCCTGACTGAGTATGCATGTATTATGTGACTGCATGGTTTATATGTTATTGATTTATGCTGCATTCATTTACATACTGAGCTCTCTCCTTCGAGATGTCTGTTAGTAGGGTTTTTCCCTATCCTATTAGTGGTTGGACTTCCATCGATTTGGGTCCGGCATATCCACTTGTATTTTGGTATGGGAGCCACCTCCTGAAGCGACGGCACAGCGTGCTACATACCAGGGCCCGGTCTGTCTCTGTTATCTGATCCTTGACCTCGAGTTTATAGGGAGTTCACTTTGCATGCATGTATAATCATACTCTCGTACTGAGCATTTTATGCTCACGTCTCGTACTCTGTGTTTTTGGACACCCTATTCCATGGGGCAGGTTTGCGATTGGATGAGGCGGGTGGATCCAAGAGGGGCTTGGCAGTGGTTGGCCAGCTGGAGCTTCGTCTAGGTTTTATTTCTGTTGTTTTGGGTTGATACAGCTATTTGATTTGGTTGTATATTATTTGGATAAAATTACAGATTCCTTCCTTGGGATTGTATTTATTTATGGTTTCCGCAAGTTTATTCTGATATCTGTCTTATTAAGTTAATTGCATGTCTAAGTTCTGTTTAGTAGGTGATCCAGGTAAGGGTCACTACAGGCTCACCAAACCCTCGTAGGACATGTCATCGCCAACCGCCACACGATCATGGATCTCAGGGTTAAGGCCCTGAAGGAACATGTTATACTTCATATGGGAGCTGTCAGCAATCTCCGGACAATAAGATAACAGATCGAGAAACTTCTGCTGATATTCCTCGATACTCATGGCTCCCTGACGCAGACTCAAAAGCTCACCTGCCTTTGTCTGTCGGAGAGCAGGAGGGAAATACATCTTATAGAAAGCTGTACGAAACTCGGCCCAGGTGGCCACTCCTCTAGCCGAAACCAAAGGTGCAGAAGTAATCCTCCACCACCTGCAGGCACGTCCCTCTAGAAGATAGCCCAATGTCTCCATCTTCTGATCCTCGGTGCAGTACAATATCTGAAAGGTCGTCTCCATGCGTTCCAACCAGTTCTCAGCTTCCTCCGGAGGCTCACCTCCAACTAAGGGCTTAGGACCCATAGCTAAGAATCGACGCACAGTGAAACGCTCATCGTCATGATGACGATGACGCCGTTCTCGATGACGCTCTCGGTCGGCATCGCCCCAACGACCGCCTCCACTTCCGTGGCTACTCTCGTCATCGTAGTTTGTCATCTACAAAAATACCTCATGATGAGACTAAATCCCAAGAATACTTTTGCATGCACTGATACCATAAATGTAGTGACCCTTACCTGATCACCTACTAAACAGAAATTAGACATGCAATTAACTTATTTAAACGGATATCAGAATAAACTGCGAAAACCATAAACAATATACAATCCCTAAGCAAGGAATCTGTAAATACCCAAATATTATACAACCATATCGAACAGCTGTATTAATCCAAATAACAACAGAATAAAACCTAGGCGAAGCTTTAGCTGACCAACCACTGCCTAGCCCCTCTTGGATCCATCCGCCTCATCCAATCGCAAACCTGCCCCATGGAATAGGGTGTCCAGAAACACAGAGTACGAGACGTGAGCATAAAACGCTCAGCACGAGAGTATGAGTATACATGCATGCAAAGTGAACTCCCTATAAACTCGAGGTCAAAGATCAGATAACAGAGACAGACCGGGCCCTGGTATGTAGCACGCTGTGCCATCGCTTAAGGAGGTGGCTCCCATACCATAATAACAGTGGATATGCTGGACCCAAATCGATGGAAATCCAACCACTAACAGGATAGGGAAAAACCCAACTAACAGACATCTCGAAGGAGATAGCTCAGTATGCAAATGAATGCAGCATAAATCAATGACACATAAACCATGCAGTCACATAATACATGCATACTCAGTTAGGATATCTCGAACAATACTTCCGTACCTCAAATCAGTGCAAGCTCTACCAACTCTAGGTCCACGCCTATAGTTTTCTCTACACTGCCAAATGATACTACTATCATTATAGTGCTCTAATAGCCTTAACTAAGCTATTGCATACTCCTAAATATTTATAGGAAGCAAAAGCTATACCTTCGTGCGTCGTTAGCCCTTTGATTTTGAGTGCCTCAAAACTAGGCCACAGCTCCGCTACGATGCCTGGATCACTAAGCCACTTCCGGATTCCCCGCGGAACGCCTAGAATTCCCTAGATCTGAGTTAGAAGGCTAAGTAATTGAGAGAGAAGAGAGGAATTGGTGCACTCAAATGTGAGCTCGGCACCCCCTATTTATAGACGACGATCGGAACCTCCGTTCCTCGATCGGAACCTCCGTTCCTAGATCGGAACTTCCGATCTTCGATCGGAACGTCCGATCCCGACATCGGATCTTCCGATCTCACTTATCTGCCACATGTCAAATTATCACTGGTTGACTTCGGATAGGGGCGATCGGAACTTCCGATCTTGATCGGAGCTTCCGATCCTGCCACACGTCATGCCTGACGTAATACCATCGGAGCTTCCGATCCTGCATCGGAGCTTCCGAACTCACCTTTGGAGCTTCCAAACTCTTTTCAAGTAATTATGATTAATTCCTTAATTACTGATTTTGGTTACGGGCTACTACATTTTTTTTTTTTACCGTTTGAACCCTTTTTCCCTATATAATTCTATCACTGTGGAGATTGATTCTATACTCTTATCGGCCTAAATCTTCTCTCAATCTCTCTGCAAAAATTCTCTGAAACCCTTACGTTCTAATTTTTTGGATAATGGCAGGCAAAGCTTTTGATTCCCACGATATACGATTGGAGATGGGTTACCAAGAGGAAGACAAGACTTTGGAGGTTTTCTCTAAAAACCTTACCCTCGAAATCGTAGTTGTTGCCATTCAACCTACACCATTGGCATAACTTGCTCCAGGAGAACCCGGAAACGAGATTGACCTTGAGAATCTTCCTAATTTCTCAGTGTTGAATCGTGTGTTCCCAACACCGTCAATATCGAGGAGGTCAAAGCGCCAAGCGGGTTACAACCTCGATTTTACAACCATCAAGAGATTTCGTGGTAACGGGGAGTCTTCTTGTCCTATGTTAGATGATCCAGATTTTTCATTTGGAGATGATTCTGCAGATCAAGATTTTGAGGTGATTGCAATACCAAAAACCTCTGTTGCTAAAAATACCAAATCAATGAATGAAGATTTGTCTACTGGTGATAATTCAACTGATGAAGATTCTACTGACGTGGCTTCTACTGAGAAAGAGCCATTTAGTGTTGTTGTTGTTGATGATTCCAAAAAGACAAACACAGAGGCTCCAGTGTCTACTGATGAGGAAATTTCTCTGGCCACATTCATGGCTAACATTCGGAAATCCAAAGCTAAACCAGCTGAATCCTCATGTGTTCCATTTGATGATACCCCCCGATGCTGAAATGATGCAAGAGTATGATGATAACCGGCCCCAGAAGCCTAATAGTTCATCTTCTTTGAGTTTTGAGGAAGAAGATTATGAAGATGATGCTTCTGATGATTCTGAGAGTTCTGAGGAACAAGTTGCTAATGACAGTGTTTCCAACACTGCGGACAACACTGCTGAGGAATCTGACACTGAGATTGATCCTGCTAAGGCATACAATCTTCAGTTTTATTCAAAGGAATCCGCTGATGAATGGGAAGCTATTTTTGGCAAAGATTGTTGGGAAGAAAGAAATATTGATGAAGCGTCCTTTGAGATACAGAATTTGGTGACTTTCTTGAACCAGCAGAATTTATATTCTACTGTCACCACTTCCGGTCCATTTTCAAGAAGATCTATGTTAGATTTTTACTGCAATCTGAATACAAGGACCGGAGATGAAGAATCATTTAAGTTTGGAAGAGTGTACATCCATGGAAAGGTGTATGATTTCACTCCTATTCTGATCAATGAGCACTACAATACTTCTGATGTCGAAGATGATGAAGTCTCTGAAGATATTGATCAAATCAGTAAGGTGATAACTGGAGGAATGGTTCAAAAGTTTCCTCTGCATCCAGACAGGTTGTCAGCTGCAAAGCTTAATTCTTTCTTTTGTGTGCTTCATAAGATTGCCACAAGAAATTGGACACCATCTACCAATACAACAGTGGTTACTAAACCACAAGCCCTTGCGCTGTTTGCCATTGTAACTCAAGCTCCTTTGGACTTTGGAAAGTTGGTGTTTGACAATATTATATCTTTTAGAGAAGGTGGTTGGAAAGCAACTAAGTTTTCTTTTCATTCGCAGATCTATGGTATGCTGGAATCTCAAGGCTTTAAGAAAGATGATGCTGAAGAGTTGATTGGAGGAGATGAGCTTATCAAGATTGCACCTGGTTTGCTAAAGGGAAATAGGAAGATTGATCTACCATGGACTGATGTTGTACCCAGTGTTGCCAACACTGAGTCTGTTCCACCAATGACCATTCATAATACTGCTCTGCTTATGTTGAATTCTATTGCAATTCGCGCTCAAATTGCTCATGCTGAGATGAAAATTGCTCAAGCAAAAGCTAATATTGAGTACTATGAAGATTTTTTAGCTGAGTACAGGACTAAACTTGGACTACTAGGGCCCTCTGGACAAAAAGGAGGAGTAGGATCAAGTGCTGATAAGCTGAAGAAGAAGATGTTTAGATTGGTTTTAGGAATTTTCTTTTATCCTTATCTTTTTTATTGGTTATTTTGCTCTAAGTTCTTAATATATTTCTGAGTTGATTAGTTTGTGCTCCTTATTACTCTCTGATATGCTACTATACTAATTGATACTCTGATCTAGTAAGTGTTGCGAGTCTGTGTTGCCAACACAATCACACAACTCATTGTTTTGAATTGATTAGAATCAGGGGGAGCTTTAGCTGTATAATTTAGAGGGAGTTATTTGCACTTGTGTGTGTGTTTTGTCCAGAAAGGAAAAAAGAAGAAGTTTGAAAGACAATGTCATGCACATGTCTTTAAATTGTTTTCTTATTGCATTCAATTATTAAATCTAGAGTTTTGCCTTTCTTAGACAAGTTTTAAATTTGGTGATATATTTTATTACTTCATGGAAATATTTGATTTCTGATTATTCCTTGTTTCCATGATGTGCAGGATCTTATTTATGGAAATATATTCAAGATCTATAAAAGGGATGCATGGACCAATCAGAAGAGACGACGATTGAGAGAAAAGAATCGAGAGACTAAATAGAGAGCAAAATACATAAAGAATTCACGACAGAAATTCTGGAGCTTTGAAGACCGATTGTTGAAGAATTTTTGGAGTGATCGTTGCTGTTACACTGTGTTACCGAGAAGTGTTGGACACACTAAAGAATACACGAGTGAAGTATTGTTCTGAAAGTGGATCCTTGATTTTTGTTTTTCGGCGTAGAAATTCCTATTGTTTTATTATTCTAGTTCTTACTAGTTTTAGGAAGTCTTTTATTTTCTCAATCTGTTGAGAAAAGTAAATTTTTTCATAAACAATCACTAGTTGGTTTTTGTAAACTGATTTGATTTTCTAGTGATTATTTTTCCATGAGGCATCGCACAAGTATTTAATACTCGTGCATAAATATCTTCGTGTTATTTATTGTTATTTGTTTATTCCGCTGCATAGTGTTTTCTTTAAGTGTTGACAACACTGAAAGATAACACAAACTCTTAAAGTCAAAAAGTTATTTCTGGTATTTCTGTGATTTTATATTTTCCAAACCTTACACATCAGCAAGAACTAAAACATATCACAGTTCAATTACATAGATTCAAACTCAACCATTTTCAAACCGGTGGCGTAACAGTAGCAAAACCGACAACCGTAACTCATTTCTATCAAATCTAACAATCAAATACAACTCAAATACATCTCATATCAGCTCAATATCATCAAATATAATCATATAAGAAGGTAGGACTTTCAATAAGCTTCAAAAAATCATAATAAATTCATACGGTGCTCGTTCTTCGATTCGAATTCGAATATACAATGCATATAACCTCAAGAACACATAAACATACTCAAATTCTGATTTCTCAAACATCAAAATCTCGAAACATGCGGGATCATAATAAAACTTACGTTATTTCGAAGCTCTTGCAACAAGGATCGCAAAACTATGCCTGGATTTTAAATCGGATAGCCGGATCTTGAAATATTGAAGTTTGAAAATGAATTCCAAGGAAGAAGATGAAGTGCACGGTTGTGGGCTGAGAAATTTGATGCAATTTATGTACATACACGTTAATATCCTATAAATACCATGTGTCCCACTAAAAATGGCATAATTTTACTTTGGCCCCTCAACTCTTCATTATATACAAATCAGTCCCCGTGCAATCTTTTTAATTTAATTTCATTCCTTAATAATTTAAAAATATTAAAATTTAATTATAAACTTCAAAAATTCTCAAATTAAATATTCTCATATTAAAATTAAATAATCTCGGGCCTTACACACAAGATCAAGAATCACAAAGAAAAATGAATAAATATATTAGCACAAGCAGATGTACGTGGTTCGGTAAAAATACTTACCTCCACCTCCACAGCATATCCAACAACAACAGAATTTCCACTCCTGGCTTCCTTCCTGATGATGTAGATACAAAATATTACATTATCAAAGTTTTTGTCAGTTTTCAAATCCGATGAGTTCCATACAAAAATTATTTAAGATTTTGTTAATGAAGAACTTTTTGATAATAATATGGGTATTGGGTGTTAGGACAATTTGAATATCACGGAAAAATAAAAATAGATTGAACAAGTTGAGGCTCGTGGCGAACATGATTTTCTTAAGAAGATTTTGTCCCGCTCTTGGTGCTGACGGAATAAAACAATATTCTCACAAGATATAACAACTTTAACTTTTGATCATAGCACAATAAATCACAAGTTCTGTAACCAGAAATGTTATAAAATCTCTTTGTAGAAATAAGAAGAAGAAGAAATATGAATGCATAAGTATAAATAAGAAGAAGAATAAAGATGAATGCAGAAATATGCTTTTAAAAATCTAAAAATCTATATATGAAAATTATGTTTGATTTCATATTTAAATTGTCTGTTTGCAGGGAAAAAACATTCATCATGTGGTGCGTTTATTGGTTCAAATAACTAATAAGAACCATCAAAAGGAGTCATTTGGATGCAGAAAACTCGAAAATTCATCACAACTCTTCATGAAACAGAGCCTAAGGCGCTACAAAACAATAGCCATATAAGAACGGTTTTTTTAGTTTTAAGATCCGTTTTCCACCGATCTTAAACTTTTACCAACGGTTACTAGACCGTTCCTCTTATCACTGTCCCTATATCTTATAGCAACAGTGTAGTGACCCGTCCCGAAGTCACTAAGTGACCAAATCTTAAGCATACAATTAAAATTTAATTAACAAAATCAGAGAAAAACTGCAAAAACTTAAATCAAATACTAACCGGGCAGAATACAACCGATAAATAACTGAAACCCATAATAATACAACCCAATAAAAAATCCAATATAAAGGGACAAGCCTAACTAATACCGCTCACACCAACTGAGTTCCAACTCTTCGGTTGCCAACTACTCACTGGTTCCCGAACCTGAGAAACCTGCAACTGTCCCATCGAATGGAATTTCCAATAAAACACACGAACGTGAGCAAATAATGATCAGCACGGAGTATGAGTATACACATGTTATGAATGCAAATACAAATGCATATGAATGGGTACCGGGAACCTATCATAGATAGAACACTGCTCAGTCAAAGGTGCCATGATATGTAGTACGCTGGGACATCACATCAGGAGGTGACTCCCATACCATAATTCCTATGGGCTTATCACCGGATCCAAAACTATGGAAATCCACCCACAAATACTGGAGCTGGGCGGCCCCTCTACTAGTAGTATCAATGAGATACATGCTCAATGTGCTAATGCATTTTACATAATATCCGTGACATAATAAATGCACATATAATTAATGCCACATAAAACATGCAGTCATAGAAAATGCATACTAATCATAATATCACTTATAGCTCCAACCCCGGCAGCGCTCCGTCACCTCCTAGCCCTCGAAAGAACACCTAAAAGTCCCTAAAAGCTAACTAGAATGAGAGAGAGAGAGAGAGAGAGAGAGAGAGAGAGAGAGAGAGAGAGAGAGAAGATAAGATCGTGTGAATGAAAAGGGGCTATCGGCCTCTATATATAGACTAGAGATCGGATGGCCGATCTCTAGTTCGGATCGTCCGATCTCCCCCAATCAACCCCCTCCGAACACATGTCTCCTTATCCTGATAGCATGTTGCCGACAGAGTTCGGATGGTCCGATTCCAAGTTCGGATCGTTCGAACTCCCTATGCTTCCAAACTCAATAGGAGTCTCCGAACTGATCGGATGGTTCAATCTTCTCTTTGGGTCGTCCGAAATCCTGCAACTGTCCAATCAAATCTTGACTTTATCTTATCTTATCCAATGGAGATCGGATTATCTGATCCTAGCTTTGGATCTTCCGAACTAGCCCTTTCCAAACTCCAACTTACCTTCCGAACCATCCAAGATCGGATCCTTTGATCCATGGGTTCGGATCTTTCGATCCACCCGAGAACTTGGAACCCTCCGTCCATTTTCGAGTGTTCCGAATTCATTTTCCAACTCCTTATGCCCATTAAAAAAATTCCTTGGTCATGTTTTAACCATTCTAAACATGCTTAGTCTTTATAATTACTAGAATGGAATTCAGGTTACTACAAACAGTTTTTTCAAGCGATGGTGACAGCTGAAAAATCGCTCCAATTGTTTGTTATAAGCACGAGTGATAACCGTTCTTAGATGTCATGCAATTATCAACAGTTTCAAACCAATCCTGCAGTTGTGAAGACAAGAGTGGTTGTAAACAACTTCGAAATAAGTAATATGTAAGGACGTTTTTTCACAAGTGCTACAAGACATGAATATAAGAACGGTTGTAAAATGCTATTGATGCTAGATATATAGGACCAGTGTGAACCTCTCCTACTAGCCATGGATATAAGACTATTTAAAAAATGATGTTGAAGCAATAAATATAGGGATGGTTTTAATTATCTGGTGTGTTTAATAATGGTTTTTGACCGCTTCTATACATCAAAGCTATGAGATTGGTTTCAAACCTCTCATTTAACTAGTAATTTAAGAGTGGTCGAGAACGATCATGAAGCATTTGCATGTATGAGCGGTTATTAACCAATCTTGAGACCGGATATATTGGAGTGATTCCCGACCGATCCTAAAATACTTTGAAAGCACTTGTAAAACCATAAATTTGAAGAAATTCAGAATCACTATCAAGCCGTGAATATAAGAGTAGTTTCAGACAATTCGTAAAATAATAGATATAGAAGCGGTTTTTGAGACTTGAATTTAAAGTGGTTTGAATCAAATGTGTAATTTAAGATTTAAGAACAGTTGAATGACTTACATATAAATATTCAAATTGCATACAGATTTTGCAATTTTTAATTTTCTTATCTTTCTAATATATATATATATATATATATATATATATATATATAAAATAAATGACCACAAATTAAATAATAAAAATCTTTAATATTGATATCCGAAAAAAAAAGTGAACATATAAAACAAAAAAATTTACATCCATAAAAAGAGAAATATTATTCCAATTACTAATATAAAATAAATGAAAATCTCTAAAAATTCAAAACATAACAAGAAATGCTAACTACATAAAATTGTTTCTCAAAATTCAATTTATTCACTATCCTCTGATAGCAATGGAGATCTATGATCACTTTCATGTGTATTTGATGAAATATTTTTTTGTTCCTGCATAATATTTATCATGATAGTTGCCATCTGAAAAATAAAATTTAATATCATATATTTATACTAATTTTTTCTTAAATTGATTCATTAGTATAATATAATAGTATCAAATATGTGATTACCTGTGAAGGCAAAAATTCTGGTCCACGAGATCCTTCCTTAGTTCCAGATACCATACTTTGAAGTACACGAATAAAAATTTATAACTGAAGATTTTGCATCTGCCGCATCTTTTTCATTTTCATTTGCCTTTGTGCTTCTAGATCCTTCATTTTTTCCTCCATTTCTCGCAACTTATCAGTAACTTCGGGAGTAAAATTGTTACTCTGTGTAAAAATTACTCTTCGCTTACATTGTTTTGGAAAAACATGGCTAGGTAATACAAACTCCTAGAAAATGAACCCGACCAGAATGCTCTAATCCAAATACCTCACTGAACAAAAATATATAATTAATAATAAAATGTATAATGATTTTCATAAAAACAAGAAAAATATTTAAATGAGTTATAACTGAAATACTTCCTCATGTACTTCTGTCGGTTGTGTTCCTTTAGGCTTATCGAGGAGATGACGTTGCACAGATTCATTTAGTAAAGCCTAACAAAAAATTGTAATTAAATTAAAAAAAATAATGAAATGATTATTCTGAAATTTTGAAAAAAATATTACTTCAGTTCGTATTGCTTCATCGTCAATAAGAACTCCTCTTTTTTTTTTTTTTTTTCACTTTTTCTGCTATGTAATAATAATTCAATACGTGTTGGCTTTCTATCATTTTCTTGAATCTAAACACAAAAAATATACAACTTTTAGATTAAATATGAAACTTATAATAAACAAAAGGCTTAGTCATGATATGCATTAACATTATTAGTGTAAAAAAAATCATTAGTTATTAACATTTTAAATATTTAACAAGAACAATTTCTTGAAAAAAAATGACTAACTAAAGCATAAAGTTGTAATAATAAATCCCTTATATTTCTAATATATACATTAGAAAATTAAAAGTAAATAGAAAAGAAACATGTAATACAATAAACTAATAAAATGAATTATTCATAAAGAGAAATCATGATCTTGTAATACTTACAAATTTATCTTCTAAGGACGCAATATTTGCCCGTCCTCGTGCATGAATCCCACACCTTTTTATTTGCATTTTCTCGTTTTTTTTTTTTAAATTCTCTACAAGAAAAATTCACATAAAATTTATCCGATCTATAACAATATATACATATTTATATAAAATTCAATAATATAAAAACATCCTCATTCAACTTCTGCCAAACTGCTGGTGTGAGATCATGAGGAACGGAACGGATTTGCACAAGTTCATTTAATGGAATATTTGGATCATAAGAAGTAGCTTTAACTTCAGCCTTCCATCGCCTCAACGAAATTCCCATCATTTGCAATGCCATAGCTCTATGATGATTAGGGATATCAAAGCGTGCCTGTAATTAAATTATTATAATAATTTTATACATATATATATACATATATATATATATATATCACTACAAACATTCTAGGTATTTGCGACGGTTTTTCGGTCGCAAAAAGCGTCGCAAAATCACTACAAAAATTTCTCGGTATTTGCGACGGTTTTTTGGTAAACTCGTTATAACAGTTTTTAAAAAATCGTAGCAATATTTGCGACGGTTTATTTAAAACCGTAGCAACATTTGCGACGGTTTTTCAAAAACCGTAGCAAAACGTTGCTACGGTTTTTTAAAAATCGTAGAAAATTTAGCTACGGTTTTTTAAAAACCGTAGCAAAAACATAAATATTTTTTTTAAATAACCGTGTAAGAATACACACGAACACACGCAGAAATACACACATACACACACACTGAAATACACACACATACAAGAATTACAAACATACACACCTTAAAAATACGTATGCACAGACCGATATACACACACACCCACAAACTATATACACGCACCAACACACGAAAATACACACTCACACACCGAAATACACGCACACACACAATGAAATACACTCACACACAAAAAAAAATACACACACACACATTAAATACACACGCACACATAGTACAATACACACGCATAAAAATAGAATATACACACGCACAAACACAGTAATATACACAAACACACGCACATAAACACCCACGAGCAATAAAAATACGATATATACATACCAAAATGTAGATCTCGTCGAGAGCTTTCCGGATCTTTATTTACTTCCGAAATAAGATGAATAAACGGGGAGATCGACAACTATGGAATCTGAGGTGAGGAAGAAATGAGAGAGAAAAAATATTTTTGGGGAAAGAAAAGCATAAGTTGTGACAGTTTATTTTAAACCCTCGCAATTTGTGATGGTTTAACATAAACCGTCGCATATTTGATGCTACAGTTTGTAATAAACCGTTGCACCATTGATATGAATCTAGAAGGCGCTCAAAGATTCATATTGTTTCAAGAATTACTCCATAATTTGCTAGAGAGATTAGACGGATTTGGGATCCATGACAATCAAGTTGAAAAGCATGGCAATCAAGATGGTCCACTTGGAGTTCATTTTGGAAGAGATTTAATGCCTTGAAGTGCACAAAAGCCTGGAAGAATCAGTGAAATTATCAAATGAGATATCGGACGACATAACTCGTGCCCCAGTGGGAAATTTTTGCGCTCGAGCACGAGTTGCAATTCTAGTAGCATCATGTTTTGGGCGTGCTTGAGCGAGCGTTTTGCGCGCTTCAGGGCGAGACGAATTCCAGAGAGTGCCTTAATCGGGCGCGCTCGAGCGGGGCTGAATTTTGCTCCAGCGCGAGTTGGCGTATGCACACATTCGGAGGTGTTTGTGTGTGTGCGGGATTTTGATAGTATTTTAATATCTTTCTTATTTTAAGTGTTTTGGTTTAGTTGGAAACTTTTCCATGATATCTTGTGATATCTTTAGCATTATTTTATATCTTTTTGAGATTTAATATAAATAGGATTGATACATTCATTATTGACAATTAAGATTTCAGTTATTGATTTTAACGGTCTAAAATTCTCTATATATTTTTACTTGAATCTTTGTGATTTGTTAAAATAAAACTTATCAAACTTTCATAAACTTTGTGATATTTGTCGATTGATTATCTTCATGGATTGTCAGAAATAATTTTTTTGAAGGTTCCGCTATGATTAATTGTTTATTCTGCGATTATTTGTTGCTAGTTTCAAGTATACTAGAGGTGGATACTCAAAAATTGCTTGTTTCAAAGATTGAGAAAACAATTTTGATTCTTTTTGGTATTGAACTGAGGGTGCGATTCAATATAATCGTATTTTCTTTTCATTCCATTAAAGATTCTTATCATTTGGTAATCAGATCTTAAAGTTTTGATTCAAGTAAGTATTATCCTTCTTTTATCCATATTATTTCTTCGTATCTTGTTCTTCGTTCTTCGTATTAATTGGTGTCAAGAACAAAGGTTTTGAGACGATTTTCAATATCTTTGTTTTTAACCGTTCTTCGTTTCTTTTTGTGTCATTTATGCTATCTTGTTGCCCAAGTTTTGTTTTTTGTGCTATAAGTTATTCTTATAAAAAAAAGAGAGAAATTCAAAATTTTAAAAAAATCGAAAGTATCAAGTTAAAAAAAGGGAGATACAAAATAACTTGTGGAAAATTTTTCTTGCGTCTTGTTCATCCTTGGGTGCCAAGTCTATTCTTTGTTCATAAATCCTTTGCTTATTTTTGCGCAGTCTACGTGAGTCGATTGAAAAGTGTTTACAAATTTTGAACTTGTGAGTTTGATACACATAAAACCACAAAGCATAAGTCTCTTTCTACATATATTTGAGTGAAAAAAGAAGTGCTTGAGTGATTTTCTTTGGAGTGACTAGTGAGAATTTGAGTGAGGTAAATTTTATTACTAACCTTTCTCTTGCAGGTACAATGTCTTATAAAAAAATTAATAAAGAAGGAGGAGATGGTTCGAACCTAGATTTTTCTAAGGTTCAAACAGAAGAGTTGACCGAGATGATGAGAAAGGCGGTTAAAGATGCGTTTAAGCCAATACATAAGAAATTGAGTAAGTTGGAGGATGAATTGGGCATTGTAGGAATGCAGAAAGTTGTAGTGAGAATTGGAGGAGAGAAAATAGAGATTATATGGATAGAAGTAAGATAAAAAGAATTCCGTCGTTTCATGGAGATGAGGATCCGGAATTGTATTTGAAGTAGGATAAAAGGGTAGAGAGTGTACTAGATGGTCATGATATTTTCGAAGCTAAGAAGGTTAAACTTGTCGTAAAAGAGTTTATCGACTATGCTTGCACTTGGTGGGATAGATTGGAGAAGAATAGAGAATGATGTGGAATGAGTCTTATATCCACATGGGATGAGATGAAAAGAATGATGCGAAACGTTTTGATCCTAATCACTATGAGAAGAAAAGTGATAGAAGTATCTTGCATGAGGCGTCCACATTGAGATCTAGACCAATGAGGAATTCAAGGAGTGAAGTTCCCAAGCATGATTATCGAAGTAAATATAAACTTTCAAATTCTCGTACTGGTGATATTGTATGCTTATGGTGTCATAAAGTCGGGCTTGATATGGGCCAATGTCTGAGAGAGGTGGTGATGAAAGTGATGGATTCTCAAGTAGATGTTGAATCCAAGGTTGTAGTTGATGTTGAATCTGAAGCTTTAGTTGATGTGGAATCAAAATTTGAAGTTGAGAAAGTTGACGATAATGATGTTCCAATTATTGATGATGTGAATATTGGAGAATGTGATGTAGAAGGTGAATATTTATTTGTGGAAGAGTTTTCTAATATTCATGTTGTAGAGGACAATCATTTTGGTATCGCTATTGAGTCTATTGATGAGTTAGCAGATGAACCATGTATTATTTCTTCTCAATTGAGTCCAAAAGAATTTCTTGAGGATCAATTGGAATGTGAAAAATTGAGTGATATGGCTGAAAGAAAGAGTGAACAAAAAATTGAGATAGTCATTGAGAAAAATGAAAAATAAAAGGCCAAAAAAATGAGTGTACAAAAGAGTGAGATGACCTTTGAGGTAAAAAAAAGAGTGAAAAGAAAATGAGTGGGAAGAGACCAAGAAAAATAGAATTATGGTCCAAAATTGTGAGGTTGAAAAAGTTTTACAATTGAATAAAATCCCTAAAGTACTTTGTATAAATAGGTTTTATCTCATTGTCATGATACAACAGGTTCAACTCCGAGCAGTTTATTTCTTCTTTTTAGGATGTAGGTGGTGGATCGATGAGGAGACAAAGAAGATGCTACGTTAAGGGAGTCAAGAAGTTGAGTCCGTATAGAGTGGAGCATACGATAGGTGATGCGGTGCACGCGTTTGGAGAGGTTAGAGATTTGAGAGTTGTTCCATTCGAGAGGTATGATTTAACTTTAAATGTTAAATACCAATAAAATGTCTACTTTCAAATGTCTAAATTTTAAATTGCTTGGATGAAATTTCTTAGTTGAATGATTTGTGAATCTGCTATCTATGAAATATGGATTGAATCTAAATCTTGATCTTAAGTTATTGGAATCTAGGTATGTTGAGGAATTGAATAATCTGGATCATATGGTAGTGTTAAAATCATTTGTTGATCTTAGTGTGTTTGAATCTTGGTATGATACAAGATTAAGTAAATTGGTGTATGTTGTTGAGTATGATTGGAGTTACTTGGATGTGTGTTTATGGTATATGAGTTACGTTGGTGGAATGTCTTATATGCTAGTATGGTTAGATATGGTTGTTGGATTTCCTAATGTGTCTAATATTTTCATGAAGATGATGAGATTTGTTTTGCATGCACATAGAGGTAAATTAATTGGGATATGCTATGATTATGCCCTAGTATGTAAAGAATTTTTGTATGAGCATGTCAAATATCTTCTGTTGGTGTTATTGACGCATAGGAATGAAAACTTGTTTGAAATTTTGAAGTTGAGTGTATTTCGTGCAAGAGAACTTGTTGATTTTGGTGTAAGTTCTCAAGGATTTAGAATTGTTAGTAAAGAGTTGATCAAGTACCAACGAGGTAATGAAAATGTGGTAGTTACTACACTACTACAAAGGTATGAGTTCTTATATATTTTGGTTACAAGGTTCTTATGCTTTCAAAATACTAATAAATTGCGTGAATGGGCTAATTATTTTGAGGATGTGTTTGAAAAAACTTGTACAGGGTTCATGATAATTTTATGTGAGCAAGTATCTGTTTAAAGAAAATAAGTTTTTCTCTGTATGTTCGTCATTGCATGATTTGCTCGATGAAAGGACGTGTGTATTGAGTTTGAAGTGTAACTTTGAGAAATCCAAATTAAAGATATGTTGGATGATTATTTGCTATGGTTGCACATGAAAATATTTATTGAGTGGAGAATAAGCATGTTGCATGTGTACAAAAAGTGTGAAGAGCGCAATTCTATGATGGTTTAATTCTTATTCCTAGGATACAATGGTTTAATATGACAACAAAATTTGTGTTGGGATTAACTAGGTCTAAGAAGGGGAGAAATCTTGTATATATTATTTGTAATGAAGTTTATGGTTTTAATGTTAATAGTTGGTACATGAAGAATTTCATGAATATTGATATAGTTATGAGTATGCGAGATATGCTATTGTGTGTGAAAAATAATTATTAAATTATTGATATTTTTCTGTTGGGTTTTGCAGGTAAGAGGCAAGATTTGAGGACAAATTTTTTTGAAGAAGGGGAGTCTGATATGAATTTAAAAGGCGCTCGAAGATTCATATTGTTCCAAAACTTACTCCGTAATTTTCCAGCGAGATTAGACGGATTTGGAATCCATGACAATCAAGTTGGAAAGCATGGCAATCAAGATGGCCCACTCGGAGTTCATTTTGGAAGAGATTTAATGTCCTTGAAGTGCACGTAAGCCTGGAAGAATCAGTGGAATTATCAAATGAGAAATTGGACGACATAACTCGCGCCCCAGCGGGAGATTTCCGCGCTCGAGCGCGAGTTGAAATTCCAGTAGCATCAAGTTTTGGGCACGCTCGAGCGAGCGTTTGCGCGCTCCAACGTGAGAAAAATTCCAGAGAGTTCCTTAATCAGGCGCGCTCGAGCGGGGATGAATTGCGCTCCAGCGCGAGTCGGCGTATTGCACACATTTGGATTGTTTGTGTATGTGCGGGATTTTGATAGTATTTTAATATCTTGCTTATTTTAAGTGTTTTGGTTTATTTGGAAACTTTTTCATGATATCTTGTGATATCTTTAGAATTATTTTATATCTTTTTGAGTTGTAATATAAATAGGATTGATACATTCATTATTGACAATTAAGATTTCAGTTATTGATTTTTTCAGTCTAAAATTCTCTTTCGAATTTTACTTGAAACTTTGTGCTTTGTTCAAATCAAACTTATCAAAGTTTCATAAATTTTGTGGCGTTTGTCGATGGATTATATTCGTGGATTGTCAAAAACATGTTTTCTGAAGGTTTCGTTGTGATTAATTGTTTATTCCGCGATTATCTGTTGCTAGTTTCAAGTAAACTAGAGGTTTATATTCAAAACTTGCTTGTTTCAAATATTGGGGAAACAATTTTGATTCTTTTTGTTATTAAACTGAGGGTGAGATTCAATATAATCGTATTTTTTTTCATGCCATTAAAGATTCTTATCAACCATATATGTTATATATTCAATAAATATGTTAATTAAGGAAATAAAATCAATTTTTATTCTATAAATATGTTAATTAACCTTTTTACCAATAATATATACCCTTCAATATATAAACTTTCCATATATATATGTATGCATTTGCGACGATTTTAAAAAAACCATCACAAAATATTGCAACCGTTTATGTTTGCGACGGTTTATTAAAATCGTTACAAAAAATTTGCCATGGTTTAGTAAAAGCGCCGCAGATATTGTGCAACGCAATTGCGATGGTTTATTTAAACCGTTGCAAAATATTTGCCACGGTTTTTTAAAAATCGTCGCAAATGAAACGATTTTAATAACCATGGCAAATTATTTGCAACGGTTCTACATCAATGCGACGGTTTTTAAAAACCCGTCGCATATTGTTGCTACTGTTTTCAAAAAACAGTCGCATGTGTTCCATTTTATTTTAGTGTATATATATATATTTGTGTGTTTGTGTGTGTGTGTGTTTGAAATATAAAACTTGCTAAGTTACTGTTAAATGTCTCCATGCATCATCCAAGAAACTAGTGGGCATTTTTCTCCAATCTGAGTAACCAAGAGACAACACATTTTCATTCCGTGCAATTGTGCCCACAAAATTAGTTAACGTTGGTTGCATTTTTCCACAAGGTTGATCTCTTTAATTAAATTTTATCATTAGATGGTAACCAAGTGGTAAGGCATGACACATACCCACATTACGACCTAAAAAACATATGCAAAACATGAGATTTATTTCAAGTTGAAAACATAACCAATAATTCATGAAAAAGAATAATAAGAATAACCTTTTTCGTTATCCTCATTCTATCTCGATCCTATTGAATCATTTTGTATCTACGATAGAGAATTTGATCTTGAGTCTCGTGATTCAGGTTCATCTCCAGATCTCTTATTGTTTGATCCATCTCTTTCATATCGTCTTCTTATATTTTGAATCAACATTCGCATTCTTTTGTTTGTCATATTCAAAATCAACCTAAAAATAATAATACATATCTATTAAAAATAGTTTCAAAGTAAAAGGATGAAAAAACAAGAAAATGTAGCCAGAGGATGAAATACTTGATTAGGATATCTGAAGAGGTTTTAATAACAAAAAACAAAATATAAAGTTAGTGGTATAATTAGTTGTGATATAGCTTATCTTTAAAATTTGATTCTCGGCAGATTTGATTTCAGGTTGTGCCATATATATTTTGATAAATGTTGGCGGCCTTTCCAAACAAAATAGGCGGTTATTTTGTATTAGGAAAAACAATTGGCGGTAGTTTTGATTTTATTTTGACATAATTAATTGTAATCTAATAACTAGGAAAGATAAACAATGAATATTAATAAATGGCTTAAATTTAGGCAAATTAATTATTAAAGAATGTTTCTATAGAGTTAATTAATATAATGTAAGTAAATGAAAATTTTTCATGGTAAAAAAAATTAAAATTTAGTAAATATATGTATTTATATATTTTAAATTATGTGACCTTCAATTCAAATGCCATTGTGCTTTCATTTTCTTGATATAAGAATTATATTTAATAAACTTAAGAACTAACTAAGTATCAAATTAAATATATTAAAATGTTTATTAATGTAATAACCCGTATCCAAAGATAAGTAATTATCTTGGTAATAAGGATTAAAATGGGTAAAAATTGATTAAGAGATCTCTTAATGAGTCTAAAGAGTTGAAAATGGGATCCAAAACACTCGAAAATAGCCCGGAGGATTCCAAGTCATCGGGTAGATTGGATGATCCGAACCCGAGATCGGATGGTCCGAACTTGGGTAGTTCGGAAGGTATTCGGAAGCTCCGTTGCGATCTGACATTTCGATCAGGGTGTTCGGACGATCCAAACTCATTCCAGCCAAGTGTCCAGATGACGTCAGCAAAGATGACGTCAAGGTGGGATTGGACGTCCGAAGAGCAAGATCGGACCGTCCGATGTGCTGTTCGGATTGACGTCACAATTTCATTACATGTGGCAATTGGTGGAGATCAGACGATCCGAAGGTGGGGATCGGACCGTCCGATCGTGGCATATATATAAAGGCCAAGAGTTCCTCATTCATTGCTCATTCCTACTTCCTATTCTCCATTTCCCTAGTAGTTTTAGGTGTTTCTAACAACCTCGGCGGAGTTCGGGAGTTGGAAAGGCATTTCAAAAGTCATAGCGGAGCTGTTCTTAGGAGTTGGGACTTTCGACAGCAAAGGGCTGACGATGGATGCAGGTATAACTTTGGATCCCTAGTAGACTTAGGGAGTATTTAATAGTCTAGTTAAGGCTTTTAGAACAGTAATAGTGTTACAAATAATATTGGCTTGTAGGCTTGGATCTAGACATGTGGTTCTAGAGATTCAGGTGTTGAGGTACGTAAGTACTGAGCGAGATAGCCGACATGATATATACACTTATATGTTGCATTTTATTTGTCATGTTTTACGATTAATGGATGATCATATTGGACTCGTATCTCCTTAGAGATGATTCATATCGGTAGGGAGGCTCATCCCTATATTTATTGTGTTTTGTCTATCTTCGGGAGACGCCGCGACGGCAAGGACTGACGCTACAGTGATAGGGCGAGTATGTGGATGTACCCTGTGGAGTGGCTTCCAGTCGGTACTGCATATTCGATTGGTTCCCTTGAGCATATTGTTTTAAACCAGTATTTGCTTGCATCATATTTTTTTATATATTTATGCTTTAGTATTGAGCGTTGTCGCTCACGTCCGGTATTTCTATATTTTCTGGACAACCTATTCGATGGGACAGGTCTCAGACTGGGCGCCGCCGCAGGATCGCGGCAGGGTGGAGACCAGGGGCCAGGGTTGCAGTAAGTTTTGCTTAGATGTTAGGGATTTGATACCCCTTTCCATTTGGTTGTATTATACTGATTTTATGGTTTTAGTGTTGGTTGTATTCCGCCGACTGTGAGGTATTTTGGATATTTTAATTTTTGTTAATTTTTGATTTTGGTTGCTTAAGATAATTGCATGCTTAATTAGTTCTGATTAGTAGTGAATCCGGGTTGGGTCGCTACAATTAAGACCTTTGTTGGTTTGTGTATACAATCATAAAAATGTGGTCATATATAGAGTTGTCAAGAGAAATTGATGAGTTGGGTTATAGCTTTATTGGTCAATTTAAGACAGGCCTAAATGCGCACAGGTTGTTTTTTATTTTATTCTCAATATTATCTATATATATATATATATATATATATATATATAACATCAAATAATTTAAATCATAACTTTATACTTCATAAATAAATTTCATAAAACCATTAAAATTATTTAACACAATAAGTAAATGTATATTTAAACACATGAAACATCAACTTTTAAATCATTTACACAACACAATAAAATATTTAATTGAGAATAAACTTTTAATCATAAATAATAAAATACAATAACTTAAAATTCATTTAAAAATTCCTTTAATAAATCATGAATAGATTTATGAATTTTTCGAATATTACAACCCTCCTTAAAAAAAATTCGTCCTCAAAATTCGAACGATCAATCTCCAACAATGTAGGTTTTCATCAAATTAATCTATACAGTCCCACACTTACATGTCTAGTTCCCAATTTTATTGTCTCAGAAGTCATACATCCGCTGCGCACTCTGATAAAACAAAATGTTATATTGTTCTTATTTGTCTTTCTAATCCCATTCAAACCCATTTATTATCAATTTTTGTTGCTAAACACAACTTAAATTGAATTATTTCACCTTCTTACATCACCCTTAACTCAAATTTTTTTTGATTTTACATTACGCTTAGTACCATAAGTGAAATTTCGACCACGTGTTAACATGAACTTAAACATATAACCAAAAATTTGACGTTAATTTTAATCTCCTTAATACCACAAATTCATAATACTACAAATTCACCAATTGCATTTACTGATACAATCCAAACATCTATCCTCAAAAAACTGTGACCCGTAATTTTATCTTCAAATTTGTCCGTTAAAACATAGCGATTAAAATATCAACTTCAAAAATAAGCTTATTTCGCAAAACTTAACCTTGTAACATCAAAAAGAAATTTCACATTTTCACTAATTTTCTTGTCAAAACTTAATCAAAAATCAATTTTCCTAAAGTTTAGAGCAACAAACACCAAAACCAATCCTATCAACAAGGGTACCCAATCAAAAATTCAATCATCATCTTAATTTCCTCATGGTGTAAATATAACATCCAAAAGAAAATAATCTTAGCCGTAATGTACAAAGAAAATATTTCATCAAAAATTTCTGTGTCATCACGAAATCTTTTAATCCAAACAATAACATCCAAATTGTATTGACTTAAATCTAAAAATAATCACTTAGTTTAGTAAATCAAGATCTTCCTGTTAACTTAAATGGAAAAGTAATATCCATTTCAATCAATATTTTTGAACAACAAATTATTACTTCCCCAAGATACTCTTAATCAAATCAGACTCATCACAATCCCAATCCAAAAATTCATACAACACACGAAAATTTTTCTATTGAAAATCACACGCGTGATCATAATCTTAAGATAATCACAATCAAAAATTTTCGAACATAGAACTTACAATAATGGAAATAGGAGCATTCGATTCCTTGGCGAGATTGAATGCACGAACTATCAAAGAGAGCCAACTCCTCTGATACCAACTGAAACATCTCGTATTTTAAACATTTACTAAAATAGTTGCGGAAAAATGGTGGGAATTCTTTTTTTCAAAACTTTAAAAAATGCAGGGGATGCATCACACTAAATCAAAATGAAATTCAAAATCCAATAATAACAATATAATTTTGTGACTTCATCGCGCACAAAATATTTGAAACACGGATGCAACCCTACAGTCAAGACCATCTAAAATATGGCACGTCGAAACCTATTACTAACATTTAAATAGGATGGGGAAATGTAAGTTACTATAAACAAACTACGTACATAAAATACATTTGAAAATAATCGAGGAATCCTCACAACAATATCAAACTTAAATGAACATTAAAAGAGTACTAAACATTTGAAATCCCTCTTCATGTTACCCATCTGGCCACAACGGAAACAAGCAATGCCAGCTCCACGACAACGGTCTGTAGGATGATGTCTCATGCACTTTTCTCACTGACCTTTCTTCTTCTTCCAAAACTTAAACACACCTCCACCAGATCCCTATCCTGAAGTTGAAAATGCACCAGGTTTCTTGAAAGAATGAGCTTTGGGCCCCAAAGAGTTACCTGGTCGGAAAGAAGAGAAGTTATTGTTCTGGTTAATGTTGCTTTTTGGTTGGCGAAAACGGTTCACCAACATCTGTACGAAGTTGGATCATAGTTGATTGCTACTCGATCATGAATCTCTGGGGTTGAGACCCTGCAGAAAAAGATCATACTTGGCTTCTGAGATAGTGGAAACATACGGGCAATACGGTAGGAGCTCAAATAACTTCTGCTGATACTCGTTAATGGTCATGTTGCTCTGCCTCAAATTCATCAGCTCATTTGCCTATGACTGTCGGACTGCTAGAGGAAAGTACAATTCTTTGAACGCCATGTGACGACGCCTCGCTCAAATATCCAAGGTGCAGAAGAAGACTTCCACCACTTGCGAGCACTCCCTTCCAGGAGGAAGTTCACAGCTTGCATCTTCTGCTCGTCAGTGCAGTGATACACGTCAAAGAAGTTCTCCATCGACTCTAACTTATCCTCAACATCCGAAGTCTTGCCTCATATCAATGTCTTAGGAGCCATCTGCACAAACCTGCACAAATCGATTCGGTGTCTATCATCTCTGTGACGATGGTGCCTCCGAGGTTGCTAGCTATCCTCGTTGTCTCCCCCTAAAATATTAAGTTATTAATTACGGAATTAGAGATTTAAATTCCGAATTTTGGAAATTATTAATTTTGAAATTATGGAAATTAGAGATTTAATTTCCAAGCTGAAAATATTTAATTTGAGAATTTACGGATAGTGAGATTTAAATTCTGGGATTCTTAAATTAAAATATTAAGATATTTGAATTAGATATTTATGGGATTTAAGATTTAAATTCCATGTTTCCGGAATTAAAGGATTTAATTAGAGGTCGGAAGCTTTTCGAGGGACTGAATTGCAAATATTCCAAAGCTTAGGGGCCAAAGTGAAATTTCCCTTTGCAAGTGGGAAATCACACGTGTAAGGCATATATACATGTGTAATGGAATGAATTCAGCAAAAACTCCACCGAGAGCAACCATTTCAGATTTTGCAAGATTGTTCTTCATGTTCAAAAATTGATATCTCAAGATCCGGCTGTCCGATTTCAAAACCGAGCATAGTTTTGGAATCCTCGTGACAAGAGCTTCTTTGTGATGTAAGTATCTCTTTGATTCAGTAGGTCTCGAAATTATGATGCTATGATGTTGGGAAAAATCAGAATTTGAGTATGTGTTAGTGTTCTTGATGATATAAGCTTTACGATATTGAAACCGGAGCGAAGAACGGACAACATATGCAATTGTTATGATTTTCAGAATATGTTTCGAATGCTTGAACCTTCTGATATGCTGGTATAAGTTAATATATAAGCCGATATGAAGTGGATATGAGTTGTTATGATTGAAAGTTTTGATAGTTTTAAGTTTCGGTTACCGAATTTGTACCGTTACGCCGTCAATTTATGTTTGATAAATTCTGGAAATATATGCTGCTGGATTTCAAAATTAAGTGATGAAATGATATTGATATGAGTTATATATCAATGTTTAGATGATGTTTGAGTTGTTATAATTATCGGTTTCGAACCGTTACGTCGCCGGTTTGAATTTCGATCAAATTAGCAAGCCTTGAGTTGTTGAGCTTCGAAATGAGTTGAATGCAATATTGAATGACTTGATATGAATTTCAGATTGTTCAAGAATATATCGAGTTCGAGTTTGCACCGATTCGAATCAATTGAAGATTGGTCAAGGTTAGAGTTGCTAGCTTTGATATTTCTATTATTCTATCTAGTGAGTTGATACAAGCTTGGTGTGTATTGTAGCTTGAGGATTGGAGCTACTTAGCTATCATGATTGGAAGGTATGATTCGAAGATGACCAAAGCAAAGAATGAGCATCGAGATGAGTTTGATCTCTCGATCCCTTAAATCACACAATAGTTTCTATTTTATGTGTTTATGTACTTTACTATGCTTTATGTGAGTTATGTGCTTTAATTTCCTTACTTGAGTTCTTGAGTGATGGCATGTTTGTTAGGCTATGTAGGAGGTGATTGTGTATGGTGTCATCCCGTTGAGCCTAAACGTTCTTCTAGTTTTGCCTTGATATCGTTGATGAGTTTTAAACATCGATATCATGTATCAGTGATGAGATTCGAGCATTGATACCTAAAGCCGGGTTTATAACATCAATGAAGAGTTCTAGCATTGATGGTGAGTGATGTGTTTTAGCATCTAAACCGGTGTCGCCTTTGAGCCTTATTCCTTTTTAGCCATTTAATTTATTCTTCATTTCATAAGGTGTTATTTATGATTTGAAATGCATGCTATGGCTATTTGTGATTATTTATATGTTCCGTCTTTCATACTAAGTCTTTAGACTTACCGGTTTTCTGGCTGTTGCTTTGTTTTTGTGTGTGCATTGCAACAGGTGTTTCAGGGCCAAGTTATAGGAGGCCATGAGCATTGGGAAGAGTTTAGAAGTGGTGCTCCAGGTTGATTTTTAGCAATTGATTCAACTTACCTTTGAAGTTGTCTTGGTTGTATCTTGTATTAACCTAGTGTTGTAAACTTGGGCTAGTTTGAGAAATTGTTGTTCTTGTATGTTTGGTATTGTTTACCTTGAAGTCTAGGTTATAAGATAGCAAGAAAAGAGCAAAGGACAGCACAAGAAAATCTGCAGATTTTCGAACAGGGCTTGCCCGCTCGATCGGTAAAGTTCTACCGATCGAGCGGGGCCAGTTTTGCTTTAACCCGAGAGCTGGGATTTTCTTGGCCGCTCGATCGGTCAAGTTTAACCGATCGAGCGAGGCCCTCTTTTTTTAAAAAAAAATATATAAAATTTTTTTTTTGGTTCTTGTGCTGCTTCTTTTAAATGTTGTAATTGTTTAATTATGGTATTTTTTATTAGTCGAGCCCCGGGGTCCCACATTAGAGGGGGAGAATTGTAAGGCTTCGAAAATATTAAGTTATTAATTACGAAATTAGAGATTTAAATTCCGAATTTTGGAAATGATTAATTTGGAAATTATGGAAATTAGAGATTTAATTTCCGAGCTGAAAATATTAAATTCTCAAATTAAATATTTTCAGCTCGGAAATTAAATCTCTAATTTCCATAATTTCCAAATTAATCATTTCTAAAATTCAGAATTTAAATCTCTAATTCCATAATTAATAACTTAATATTTTCGGGGCCTTACAATTCTCCCTCTCTAAGACATGATTTCGAGACTGTTTATCTAGATACCAAATATTAATGCATACTCTGATACATAAAATGTAGCGACCCATCCCGGAATCACTAAGTAACCAAAGCTTTAAGCATGTCATTAACTTAAAATATGATTAATCAAAATTTAATAGCAGAAACTTAATTAACCCAACTTGAAAACTACCGGCAAAATACAACCGGTCTCGAATAATTAAGCATTATACCACCCAATCAAAAATATTACTAAATCCAACAACAAAAGAACTTGTTAAAGTACAATCCTCCCTGCTGAAGCTTAACGACCGCTACTGTAACGCCCACTATATCAAGACGGGTCTTTTCAGCGTGCTTATGTCCTCACTCACACGCACCGTGAGAAACTTCCCAAGAGGTCACCCATCCTAAAATTGCCCCAAGTCAAGCACGCTTAACTTTGGAGTTCTTATATGATGAGATCCCGAAAAGAAGATACACCTTCTTGATATGAGCAGTACATATGAAATCTTTTAAACCCTCCTCAACTATGTAGTCCCATACCTACATAGTCTCAGAATCTCCTCTCATTCCGGCACGGGATCGGTTCATTCATGTCTCCCTCCGCCTAGAAGCCTACCAGGAGCCGCTCATTGTCCGTGCAACCTCTTGGCACCGGCGATCACTCCCTGCCTCTTCAGCCCTGGGCGTCACATGCTCAATGGTACCAGGATTGAGGGAACATTGCATTTATGACCTGGAGTGCAAGGTTCGAATCCTGAGAAGGGCAAAAACTCCCCATCAGGGGGGAGAAGATCATGAGAGCAAGAATGAACTGGGCCAGCCCAGTTCATTACAACCTCCAGTATTAGGGGCCCCGTCCCTAGGCTGTTGTCTCTGCTGTTGTGGCTTCTGCTGGTTCGGGCCCTTAGACGGCCCAGTAAACTGCTTCTTCGCAGGAGGCTGCGAAGATGGTCGCTGAAACCCAGACTGAAACTGCCTCTTACTCTGCTGTTCCCTCTGGATCTCTCTCCTACCCTCCTCAGAACGCAAGGCTCTACTGACTGTGGCCTCATAAGTAGGGACGTCCGACTTGCGAACGTCATGCTTGATTTCTGCCCTGAGCCCCTCAATAAACTGTCTCATCTTCTCAGGTGCACTCCCAGCAATCAACGGCACAAGGTGACAGCCCCTCTCGAACTGTCGGATGTACTCCACAACGGTCTTGTCCCCCTGTCGGAGACTCATGAACTCTCGAATCATGCGGCTGCGCACGTCCTCAGTGAAATACTTGGAGTAAAACATCCTCCGGAAGTCTGCCCACAGCATAATAGTCAGATTCACTCCTCGTGATGCACTCTCCCACCATAAGTCTGCATCACCCTTCAGCATGTACACTGCGCATCTCACCTTGTCCGCATCAGTCAACCCCATATAATCAAAGATGCTCTCCAGAGAACGGATCCACCCCTCAGCAACGAGTGGATCTGTGGCACCTGTGAACTCCTTCGTCCCTTCTTCTGGAACCTCTCAGCCACGTCCTCATCATGGGAAAGTCTCGGACGTGCCGCCTGCTGCTCCAACAGAGCAGTAATCCCAGCCATCATGTTTGCATTGGCCTGCTCCAACGCTGAAAGAGGGTTCTGCGGAGGTGGGGACCCCCCACGCCTGTTAACTGGTCTCGGAGGCATTCTGCATCACCACATATTTCTTTACGTAAATCTCCATGCATAACTAAGTACTTAAAAATTTTTTGCTAACATAAATACTTAAGTCTTAAACATGCTACTACTAAATCATACTAAAAGCAATTAAAACTTACAGACCGGTAGCGTGGATTTCTGAGCTCGTATAGCAGTGATGACCCCTCCAAGAACGCGGCTTTGATACCAATTGAAACGACCAAATTTTCTAAAATAACATATGCGGAATTTTTTTTTTTATATCCTAAGTAAAATAAATGTGCATACATGCCCATACATATATGCACAACAATAAACAGATTTAAAAATAACTTAAATAAAATGCAACATTTCATACTTAAATATCTGAGTCAAACTTAAATAAAATACTGTCAAAACAATTAACTTAAAAGTTTGCATGCAATAAAATTACTTAATAAAAATAGTATTAAAATTCGCCACTGAAAAGACTTAAAAGAAATAAATAAATAACAGAGTTTAAAATTCTTAAAAATATTCATAATGACTCGGACGACGGCCGCAGGGGATCACTGCCTGTCTGCTCATACGTCCTCGCCGCCGGTAGGTACTACATCTTCCTCTACATACTCACCTGCACCATATAAGTGTAGTGAGTCTAGAGGCCCAACATGCTAACATAACAAGGATTTAAAATAATTTAAATCACTGAAATACTAATACATAACATATACATGAATGGGCATGCTTAAAAAAAATCATGAATCATAACTTAAAATCTTTCTTAAACTTGATCTTAAATATAATCATATAATACATACTTACACATTGTTGAGCATAACATTTTTCTAACATCGCATGGTCATATCCATAGTGTAACCTTAAACTTAAATGGTTCGACTGATCAGTCTCTTAAAACCAACGTACGCGGCGGTGATGAATCACCTCTTGCTGGTAGTAAACTACCCTTAAATTGACAGTAAACTTCCCTTAACATGTGGGGACTTGTCCCTAGGCATGATTAACGGGCCGGTTCGGCCCGAAACCGAACCGGACCCGACCCAACCCAATAAGCTCGGAACCGGACCCGGTATGGAAGAACCGGGCCCGAAACCGAGCCCAATCCATTTACTAATGGATTGAACCGGTTCAGGGTTTTCAGAACTGGTTTATCCGGTTCCGGTTCAGGTTCCGGTTCCGGTTTCGGTTCCGGTTCCGGTTCCTGGACCAAATCCGGATAAGTCCGGATCCGACCCGAAACCGGATCCGGAACCGGTAAAAAATAATAATAAATAAATTAAAAAAAAACAATTGGCCAACGGATACATTGTATCCGTTGGCAACAATTATGTACCATGCAGTAGTCGTTGCCAATGGCTACTGCATGGTTTAATTGCAAATTGGCCCCCAAATTAGGGGGCCAATTTTAAAAAAAAAATTTATAATTTATACCCAAAAAATTTCTATGAATACTAGATAGTTTTCATTATTTTGACACAACCATTTTCTCACAATTATCTACTTTACTTTCTCTATAATTATATCTCAAATATATATTTATTTAAATTCTACTTTCTCTACATTCAATGGCATCATCTTCAAACCGTGGTGGTGGTCGTGGTGGTGAACGTGTCTTCGATCTTGCTCAAGATTTTCTCTATATACCCGACTTTGATGAAGTCGAACCTGGGAACGAGGAGGAAGAAGCAATGCAAATCCCCAATTTAGATGCCGGGACACCATCTTCCACTCGGGAAAGCAACACGATTTCAACGAGTACGACGAAAAGCCGAGCAAAACGAAGTAAAGTTTGGGATCACTTTGATATCGAACAACAAGGTACGAACAACTCTTTTGCCATATGTAAAATTTGTAAAACCAAATATTCTTACAAAACTGGTGGTGGTTCTGGTGGTACTGGTACTTTGAAAAAACATTTAGTCAAGGTACATAAACTTGACCCGGATACTCTACAACCATTCAGTAGAGAACCAACTCAATAAAAAATTAATCCTTCAAGTGGTAGAGCTTTTACGATTACTAAAGATATTTCTCGAAAAGCCATTGTTAAATTTGTTACGAAATGTTGTCAACCTTTCCTACTAGCCAAACAAGAAGGTTTTGTTGAATTTACTAGTACTATTCAACCGGGTTTTCATAATATTTCTAGGCATACACTTAAAAAATATTGTTTCGATATGTATAAGGAATATAAGGAAACACTAAAATCGCATCTTTCAAATATTTCGTGTAGAGTTAGTTTGACGACTGATATTTGGACGAATATTAAATTTGAATCTTATCTTGTTGTTACATGTCATTGGATTGATGAAACTTGGTGTATGCAAAAAAGAATTTTATCACTCGATTATTTAGAATCGTCACACAATGCATACACTATAGCTAGATATGTTTGTAATGTTGCTAAGACTTATGGAATACAAAATAAAATAATGTCTATTACATTAGATAATGCGAGTGCCAATACTCTTGCAATTAGATACATAAAGGATTCATTAAAACCGATTTTAGATGGAAAGTTGCTTCATGTTAGATGTGCTTGTCATGTTATCAACTTATGTGTTAAATGTACATTGGATGATTGCTTGTGTACGGTAATAGAAAAATTCAAAACATGTGAAAAATTATTACGTGAAAGAAGATATGGACGTGATTGAAAAAAACTAGTAGAATCAAATGGGATTAGATTTAAAAAATTTCCTGCACCAGTTGACACTCGATGGAATTCTTTATATCATTTGCTTCAAACTTTATTACGTTTTAAAGATTTAGTTACTCCATACTATAATAATATTGCTGCAAATGCTTTAGTCTTGACTGACGATGATTGGAATATTTTGAGTCATGTTGTTTCTTTGTTAGAAATTTTTAAAGAAGCAACCGAAAAATTTTCTGGCATTCACTACCCCACTTCTCCCATGTTTTTGCCTTTGATTTTCAATATGATATTTAAATTTATGGAACATCGTGGTGATTCATTTATGCATGATTTTATTTCTAACATGGAAGATAAATTTTTGAAATATTGGGAGAATATCCCAATTTCGCATGGTTTAGCAACACTACTTGATCCTAGTCAAAGCCAAGGTGGATTAGACATATTTTTTGAATATTACGCTAAATTTCTTGGGAAGAATATTGACGATCAAAAGAAGTCAATAACACATTCTCTCCAAGAATTGTTTGATTTGTATGCAAGAGAACAGGGTGAACCGAGTGCACAGTCGGATGAGAGACCAATGGAGATAGGCAAAACTGGAGCAATCAACTTCTTTCAAAGTTTGAAAAGACAAAAGTTGAAGGGAAAAGCTACAACAACTAATTACAATGAGATCCAAATTTATCTGAGCCAATATATTGAGAATACTGAAAGTTTTGATGTTCTAAATTGGTGAAAAGTAAATTCTCAGCTTTATCCAGTGTTAGCGGCAATTGCACGAGACGTCCTAGCCGTTAAAAGTTCTAGTGTTGCTTTCGAATCGGCATTTTCAATATGTGAAAGAATCATTGGTGATCAAAGAACTAATTTAAAGCCAGAAACACTTAGTATGTTGACATGCCTCCAAGACTGGTTTGTAGCCAAAAAAAGAATAGGACCGCTGGAGCATTCGACGAATTTCAAAGTTCAAGCTCCGACGAAGAGCCGGAGTATTCGAAGTATATTTTAGTTAATCGTGATGAATTTTAGATTTCAATTGTAAAATTAAACGTTTCAAGTTATGTAAGGACCTCGGTTATAATTATCTAATAAAAAATAAATCATTCAAACATTGATACAACCAAGAACCAAGAATATAATCAACCAAAGTTTCAAAGTTTTTTTTTTTGTTATAATGGCCACGGACCCCGTGCATAGGGTCCGTGCCCTTCAAATTTTTTTTTTTTTAGAAATCTACTCAAACCCGATGGCACACAGACCTAGGCACAAAGGTTAGTCCAGGGTCCGTTCTCTGCTTTACTCCAACTTCGGAACCGGTTGGAACCGGACTGGAACCGGTCCGATTGGCGTCGAACCGGACATAGGTTCGAATTGGTTCCAAGGTAAGTAACCTTGGAACCGGAACCGGTTCTAACCGGTTCCCACCGGTTCCGACCATTATGGAGCCGGAACCGGACCGGAACCGGTCCGGTGGAACCCTTAAGCATGCCTACTTGTCCTCCTTAAATTGTCACACTACTTCAACTTCCAACATAAATTTATTTTCTTGCTCAACCTTAAACATTAAATCATGCCATAAAATTATTTCATGAATGCATGTACTTAAATAAAAATGTGTGTCCTTCATATATATTTAATTTAATTTTTATACTAACATATAAATACTAAAATAACTTCCATGCATAAAATAATTAAATATATAATTAGGACACATGCAATTTCTCATGGTTTGTACTGAACCACTGGCCCTAACACTCAAGCCCATTTTCTTAAATTCTGGCTCATTAACACTGAAATTGGCCCACTAACATACTTAAGCCCATTAACTCATTTCTAAGCCCAATAAATCAATTAAGAAAATGAGTTCAAAAGCCCAAAGACTGGCCCAATAACTTCCATGGGCTCCCAAGCCCATAAAATTATTGGGCTAACTTAATTTAATTTAATTAAGCCCAATAACAATTAAATTCAACCCAAGTAATTAAATGGAGCCCAATTAATTTTTTTTGGGATTTAAATAGGCTCATTTAACACTTAATTAAACTTAAAACTTAAAAATAAAAATACCCGAGCCCAACTCGCTTAACCCGGACCCGGACCCAACTAACATAACCCATGACTTTCCAGACCCGACTCGGACCCAACAACCCGACCCGGATCCACCCTAAACCCTAAAACCCGACTCCCTCTCTTGCACAGCCCTCGGCCGCGAGCAGCAGCCACTCCATGGCTGCTGCCGGCCTGCTCCGGCAGCCCCTGGCCGGAGCTCCGCCGCCCAGATGTAGCCCATGTCTGGGCGGTCCTAACCTGACCACAACCCCAGCCCCATGCAGCCCTAGCCACCTAGCCGATCGCCCCTTCCTCTGAACCCTAAACTGCGCACAAATGAACCCGATCTTGCACCAGCCCTTACCTGGGCTCGTTTGGCTCGAACCCCTCGAGCCACTCGAGTCCAGACCACCCTCACACAGCCTAGGAACCCTTGGCCAGCAGCTGGACGCACCCATGGCAAATAAAACGTGAGCATGATTCAACAAATACATGAACAAGGCGCATACATCCAAACCAATCTCGATTTCTCTGAAAATTCTTGAATAAATCTGATACTTACACACACACACGCATAAACACTGATATGGCATAAAGAAAAACGAAAAGAAACATGCCTAGCACCGAAGGTTGAAGAGAAGTAGGCGTAGATGACGATTCCGGGACGATGATCAACCACCTTGGAAGCTTAAACTCCCCACCAGGGGGGAGAAGATCATGAGTTCAAGAATGAACTGGGCCAGCCCAGTTCATTACATAAAAGGGCGCCCTTTTATGTAATGAACTGGGCTGGCCCAGTTCATTCTTGCTCTCATGATATTCTCCCCCCTCTATAGGTTATAACAATGGTAAAAGGCTCAACATGATAATGCTTGCAACATAATATCCGTGACATAATCAATGCACATATCAGTAATGCAACATAAAACATGCAAACATAGAATATGCATACTCAAACAGGATATCTCGGATATTACATTTGTACCTCAGAATAAGCAACCCAGTGATATTGTCTCTCTAGTCCAAGCCTATAAACATATAATCACCGTATCACTAAAATCCTAAACTAGACTAATAGCTACTCACTGAAACTAATCAGAGTCTAGCAATATACCTGCGTCCATAGTCAGCCCTTTGATGACGATGGCCTCAAAACTTGGGCACAACTCTGCTGCAACCCCGACAATGCTTCGTTGCCACTTGGCCCTCGAATAGGACGCCCAAAAAACCCTAAAAGCTAGCTAGAATGAGAGAGGTAGAAGTTGGGATGAGCAAATGAAAGTGATATCTCGGCCCCCTATTTATAGACCACGTTCGGAACTACTGAACTCGCGATCGGAACTTCTGATCTCCCTTCGAAGCTTCCGATTGTTCTCCACCAACTACGTGGCTCTGATTCGACAACTCGGCTACTGACAGTAGTTTGGAACTACCGATACATAGTTCGGAGCTTTCGACTCCCTTACGTCTAATCATCCAATAAAAACCCATACTTTGTCCAACTGTTACAATATCGGAACTACCAATCTCTAGTTCGGAATTTCAAACTACTCGGACCTTCCGATCAGCAATGCTAGCTTCCAAACATGTTTCGAGCTCCTGAACCCTCCTTTGGAGCTTCCCACTGCTCCAATACTCTAAATCCTAGAAACCATTTTTGATCATTTCGAATCCGATTTTCAACTCCTTAGGCCCAATTTAGAATCTTTTAATCATGTTTAGTCATTATTAGTTTAATTAGTTGTCGGGCTACTATATGGAGGAAGGTTCAAAATTGATAAAACATTCTTGTCTTCATCGATAAGGAGAAATCCTGACCTTGGGGTACGATCTAACCTACAAACGACGAACGAAACAAGGAAACTTTCTACTCCAAAGTGTGAAAATTTTTGCGAGAAGGTGAAGAGAAAGGGGAGAGTGTAGTGGCGTGAAATTAAGAAAAGAGAGGAAGGAAATTTGACTCAAAGTTGGTAGTAAAATCATGGGCCGAAAGGTGGCCTGTTAACTTAAAATACTCTCAACTCCTTCTAAAATTTGAAAATTAAATACTAAGAACAACTTTTATATTTAAAATAAAAAAAATATGTGTAATAAACTCACTTGACTTAAAATTACTTGAACCTTGATCGAAGGTTAGTCTCGATTCATTTCGTCACTGGAATTAAACCCGTACTTGAAAAACAACAAACTAATTTTTTGCATAATTTCATAATCCAAACATTTAAAACATAATTTTCAAAATTATTTAAATAAATCCTCTCGATTGGGTTTTGTGGATTTTTGGATCTTACAACTCTTTCCACCTTAAAATAATTTTGTCCTTGAAATTTGACTTACCGAGTAACTCGGGGTAACGGATGCGCATATCTGTCTCGATTTCCAAAGTAGCTTTTCCCACCAAATGATTTGGCCATAACACCTTGACCATCTATATCTCTCTATTCCTTAACTTCCGCACTTGTCTATCCAATATTTGAACAGGTATCTCCTCATAGGACAAGTTCGGCATCCACTGGACCCGTTCTTGGCGAATAACATGAGAAGGATTCAAAATATACTTCCTGGTCATGGGCAACTCGATATGCTCGAGCCCCTACTCTATCTAGGATTTCGAAAGGTCCTATGTACCTCGGACTCAGCTTTTCTTCCTTCCCAAACCTCATCACTCCTTTCATAGGTGACCCATTAATGAAGACACGGTGTGAGACCTTGGTTTTAAACAGCTAATCTCGGATTAAACAATAATTAAGCATACAATAATCCAAGGTTAAAAACAATAAAACAAAAAAAATTTAAAATAAGGCCTCGCTCGATCGGTAAGATCCAACCGATCGAGCGAGCAACAAATGTTAAAGTTACTGCCCGAAAAAAACCAGCTCCGCTCGATCGGTAAGATTCAACTGATCGAGCGGGCCACTTAAATTCAAAACAGAAACTTGGCACAAATGTCATCGCTCGATCGGTTAAATCTTACCGATCGAGCGGTGACAGAACAGAGCTAAAAAAACAGCAGAAAACTTGCCAAATGCTCAAGTTCAATACATCAAGATGCATAACAAGGTTCATAGAACATGCAACGACAACATTCAATCCACAATATTCGAATAATAAGAACTAAAACATCAACAAGTTCGAGTTCTAACATGCTTCAAAGCCTAAACTAGATTGACATGCTGATTCAACTTCTAAACCGAGTCTCACTTCTATCCCTTGATCTCGAAGCTAACCAAGCCTTCTCTAACTTGATCCTGCCCCACCTCTTTCCAAGTACACATACAAAACAAAGCAACAGCCGGATAACTCCGGTGAGAATGATATTTCTAGTATAAACAACATAACATGCAATAACAGGTAATATATATCAATAGCATGATATAAAGACAACATCTTCAAAATTAATACGAATGAAATGCATGTCTTTAAAACAGGGATATCAACTCTGATAATCAAGGAATTTCTGCTCTGTTTTTGGGATCCCGAGGAAGAGATCACGTAACGACTCACCAACTCTTTCAATTGAGGTGGTGCCACGTATCCCAATCCCCTAGACTTTGGTGCGACTATGAGGAGTATGCTGACACTAGGTGAACTTCTACAATCCAGGCCACTCGCAACATAGCCCCCAAAACGTCTAAATAAAAAGAGTCGTTCTGCCCGCTGAAATCAAAGGTTTGGCTCAAGATAAATGCATAAGAAAACATAAAGCATTAGGCCATATAACAAAGCTCAAACAACAAAATACACGTTCCACATTCTAGAAACGTATTGATGCAAGTATGTGATTTTAAGGGAAACTCAAGAACTAACTGTCTCGAGTGTGCTATCCCGCTAAAATGATGACTGCTTGTACCTTTCGATACGAAAAGCTCCAACTCTGGATAAGCTACAATAAAAAGGTTATATCAGAAACTATACAACCTAACAACAACAACCGCTCAAGGTAATCTCTTTACCGCTCTTCGTCCAACTCTTCGACGATCGACTTCTGCTAACTCTAGGCTCGACAAACTTCAAACGAATCTGTACAGAGGCAACAGATGATCCACAACGACGAACAACCCAATTGCCAAAGTTTAGTAACTCAAACGGTACAAAATCCCAAAACTCAAACCGGCGGCATAACGACTATAAACTGAACAAACCGAAAACGCAGACAGCATTGCAGCATTGCAAACAACTCAAATCAATGCTAAAACAACAATAAAAACCCAAATCCAACACATCTCAAAATCTCCATTTCTTCGAAAATGCTTCCAAAAATCATAATAATTCCGAACGACGCTCTATTTCAAAACCGACTGAGAATAAACGATAAGAACTCATTCAAGAACAACATAACGGAAACTCAATCGATTCTAACAACATCCGAAAATAGGAGTGCAACTGATCGAAGGAAAACTTTGTATAGAACGAAGCTCTCGCTACCGTGATTGCTAAAAAAACTCGAAACAAATATGGTCCCAAAACAGGTGACTCAAAAAAGGATCATCCCAAAACAAAGAGGTTTTCAATTCTGCTTATACAACTCATCAAAATATGTCATCCAGATAATCATCTGATAGTTGTCGTTGTACAAAACTCCATGGGAGTTAGCGACACTCGTCAGCTAGTGCGGGATCAAGCACCAAACTCCAGGTATTCTCCTCTCGGAGTCGGAGAGTTTCATAACTTCCTCTAATACGAACCATGGACCTTCAGGCTAGGTACCAAGAATTACCAAGTCTGGTAATAATTTTGAGTTTTAAGAGATGGCATGGACCGCTCACCCTCACCTAGTCCAAATCAGGCTATACAGATATTGGGTCGGCCTAGCACTATAGCTCGGCAAAGCCTCTAATACAAAATGTCTGTTCTGACTGTCCGTCGTTTTGAGGATAACAAATGCACTCATCTGCAATCGAATAACAAAATCCTCTTAGAAGAATATACCAAGAAAGGGTATATCAAAGATCTATGTCTGAACGCCCAAATCTGGCAATCAAACAATCTGACAAAATTCTGACGGAAATCCATCATCTGATTAATTCTGAGAATCATTCTCTACGGAAAACAGTAGTAGCTTTCACCAATCAGTCTATCTTATACAAATGGTATCTCAACTCAGACTGCTCAAAGAAGTTTTTTGACGAATCCATCAGAAACATGATCTCTATACCATTCTGAACCCGAATAAACTGTATAACAGACCGTCGGGTCGTTCTCTCTCTGCTATCAACTGCATATAGTTCAGAACATCGGAAAAACATACCTTTAACATTGTTCTTCATCTACTAATACCAAAACTGACTCTGCAATCATCGTATACCTTTCGATCATCTGAAAGAATACTGAAAATACTGAATTGTGCCAATATCAAGATACGATGTCTCCATCAAAAACATTCTGCACATCTAAATGCTTAAACACAACAAAAGCATAAACACCAACCTGAATCTCATATTGGTTCAGTTCTGACCTTTCTTCAACGAATACTGATAAATTGAAATGAACTCTGAACTATCTTGATCTTCTCAAACAATTCTAATCCGGCTCAAAAGCAAGGTTCTGATAGACCTCCTATCTGCTTCAAACTCAGATCAGAAGTGCAAAAATCAACGATCACAACGATATACCGAAAATGGATAAAAATAAGCACAGATCTTTCGGCTTAGAGAAACAACTGCTGCATTCAATTACTCCGGATATAAAGGATTTCCAATCGAAAATTCCTCAGTACCTATAATCATCTTCTCTTTCTCATACCCAGTCTGAACGGCAAAACCAGTACTATAGCTTCTAAGATCAGGAAGATTAAGGAAATCTCCTTGTGAGAAAATAGATACCAGATCTTCCCAAATCTGGCAATCAAACAATCTGACAAAATTCTGACGAAAATCCATCATCTGATTAAGTCTGAGAATCATTCTCTACGGAAAACAGTAGTAGCTTTCACCAATCGGTCTATCTTATAGAAATGGTATCTCAATTCAGACTTCTCAAAGAAGTTTTCTGACGAATCCATCAGAAACATGATCTCTATACCATTCTGAACCCGAATAAACTGTATAACAGACCGTCGGTTTGTTCTCTCTCTGCTATCAACTGCATACAGTTCAGAACATCGGAAAAACATACCTTTAACATTGTTCTTCATCTACTAATACCAAAACTGACTCTGCAATCATCGTATACCTTTCGATCATCTGAAAGAATACTGAAAATACTGAATTGTGCCAATATCAAGATACGATGTCTCCATCAGAAACATCTGGCACATCTAAATGCTTAAACACAACAAAAGCATCAACACCAACCTGAATCTCATATTGGTTCAGTTCTGACCTTTCTTCAACGAATACTAATAAATTGAAACGAACTCTGAACTATATTGATCTTCTCAAACAATTCTGATTCGGCTAGAAAGAAAGGTTCTGATAGACCTCCTATCTGCTTCAAACTCTGATCAAAAGTGCAGAAATCAACGATCACAACGATATACCGAAAATAGATAAAATAAGCACAGATCTTTCGGCTCAGAGAAACAACTGTTGCATTCAATTACTCCGGATATAAAGGATTTCCAATCGAAAATTCCTCAGTACCTCTAATCATCTTCTCTTTCTCATACCCAGTCTGAACGGCGAAACCAGTACTATAGCTTCTAAGATCAGGAAGATTAAGGAAATCTCCTCGTAAGAAAATAGATACCAGATCTTCTAATCAATAAGATCGCTACGAGCTCAAAATCCATAATCAGACATTGAGTCTCGAGCGTCTTCATCTGTTTCGATGCTCATGCTATAAGTGGTTATTCTGAACAAGAATGTACCTCAATCTCAATAAGAATAAGGGCAAGCACAAAAAGGTTGTCAATACAGAAGAAATAAAAGAATAATAAAGCGCTGATCAACCTCTTCTTCAATCAATAAGAACTAGTATCATAAGATTAAGTCCAGACAGAAGAACATATTCTGCTGAGTAATCGGCTTCACACCCGATAAGAATCCCTCGAAGAGTCTGCGATGGAAATTGATAAATTAAGAATCTTCCAATTTCTAGGTAAGGACGTCGCTCTAGATTAATTCATATCGGCTCCGGTCTCGAGGTGATCAACAAAAATTTCTGCCTCCGGATAATATGATCGAGGAAGGACATCTTGATCCAATCTGAATTCAGACGTCGATAGAGGAAACATATCACTGCTCGGCATGCAAATCTGCAAAAAACTCTCAAACTCTGAAAGATTAGCACGAATCTTCAACGAACAAGAATTCATCGATAAGAATAGTCACAATTTCATCCAAATATCTCTGAAAGATCCGGCTCCTAAAATTCATATGCACTGCATGAGCGTCTGCCAAATCAACGGCAATACACAGTTCAAGCGACATACCTCGTTCTGAGTCCGGTCTTATGAAGATGATACTCTGATTTCAACTCAAGCTGAAGTCAATCTGACGAATTGGAATCAAAATCGGAAGCTCATCCTGCTATATCATCATCTGCAAATTATATAACCACTGGTGTATCAGCCAGATCGGGTTAAAATTCAGGACATCCTGTGCTAACAAAAGAATTCCTCTGCACATTTCTGTAATAAACGGTCATTCTACATAACAAATATCAAAAGAATCTACATTTCAAGAATTCTTACCGGAGGATTTCTACTCGTCTAACGAATCAGATCTGAAATCTGGAAATTTTCTAAAAATAATCCTCGGTTGCCCTGTACTTGGTTAAATAGCTCAACGGATAATAAACTCATAATCCGATAACCTAACTACCAGCTGCCTAGTTCAAGCTTATTCCCATTCAAAACAAGAGTTGCTACTAAATTAACCTCAAAGCTCAACAAAAGGAAATGCATCAAACTAGATTCCTCAAGTAATAAGGTAGGGAAAGTACCAATATCTAACATTCAACAGGCAGAAAACTAAAATTTCGAATGATTACCTGTCTTATCATCTCCAGGTGCAGCCCGAGTCTGCGGATCCTCATTAAGAGCAAAGACTAAAGTCTGTTGAATCGGAGGTTAATTCATACTCGGATAATTAAATCCGCAATTTTAATATATATCATGCTTTAATATTTAAATCACATAATCCTGTAATTCAAATAGTTCATGGAATAATAAAACATGCTCGCATGACGTTAAAATAGTCATTTAAAGAATTCAATCACATGCGAGAAATGAAATCATGCGGACTCGATCTACCCTGCTCACTTCTAGTTCAACCAAGAACTTATTGCTCTAATACCACTTAATGTGAGACATTGGTTCTAAACAACTAATATCGGATTAAAAAATAATTAAGAGTACAATAATCCAAGGTTAAAATCAATAAAACAAAAAAAAATTTTAATAGGGCATCGCTCGATCGGTAAGATCCAACCGATCGAGCGAGCAACAAATGCTAAAGTTACTGCCCGAAGAACACCAGCTCCGCTCGATCGGTAAGATTCAACCGATCGAGTGGGCCACTTAAATGCAAAACAGAAACTTGGCACAAATGTCATCGCTCGATTGGTTAAATCTTACCGATCGAGCGGTGACAGAACAGAGCTAAATAAACAGCAGAAAACTTGCCCAATGCTCAAGTCCAATACATCAAGATGCTTAACAAGGTTCATAGAACATGCAACGACAACATTCAATCTACAATATTCGAATAATAGGAACTAAAACATCAAAAAGTTCGAGTTCTAACATGCTTCAAAGCCTAAACTAGATTGACATGCTGATTCGACTTCTAAACCGAGTCTCACTTATATCCCTTCATCTCGAAGCTAACCAAGCCTTCTCTGACTTGATCCTGCCCCACCTATTGCCAAGTACACATACAAAACAAAGCAACAGCCGGATAACTCCAGTGAGAATGATATTTCCAATATAAGCAACATAACATGCAATAACAGGTAATATATATCAATAGCATGATATAATGACAACAACTTCAAAGTTAATACGAATGAAATGCATGTCTTTAAAACAGGGTTATCAACTCTGATAATCAAGGAATTGTTGCTTTGCTTTTGGGATCCCAGGGATGAGATCACGTAACGACTCACCGACTCTCCCAATCGAGGTGGTGCCACGATCTCAATCCTCTAGACTTTGGTGCGACTATGAGGAGTGTTCTGACACTAGGTGAACTTCTACAACCCAGGCCACAACATAGCCCCCAAAACGTGTAAATAAAAAGGGTCGTTCTGCCCGCTGAAATCAAAGGTTTGGCTCAAGATGAATGCATAAGAAAACATAAAGCATTAAGCCATATAACAAATCTCAAACAACAAAATACACGTTCCACATTCTAGAACAAGTATTGATGCAAGTATGTGATTTTAAGGGAAACTCAAGAACCAACTGTCTCGAGTGTGCTATCCCGCTAAAACTATGACTGCTTGTACCTTTCGATACGAAAAGCTCCAACTCTGGATAAGCTACAATAAAAAGGTTATATCAGAAACTATACAACCTAACAATAACAACCGCTCAAGGTAATCTCTTTACCTCTCTTCGTCCAACTCTTCGACGATCGACTTCTACTAACTCTGGGCTCGACAAATTTTAAAAAAATCTGTACAGAGGCAAAAGAATATCAACAACGACGAACAACCCAATTGCCAAAGTTCAGTAACTCAAACGGTTCAAAATCCCAAAACTCAAACCGGCGGCATAACGACTATAAAATGATCAAACCGGAAACGCAGACAGCAATACAGCATTGCAAACAACTCAAATCAATGCTAAAACAACAATAACAACTTAAATCCAAAACATCTCAAAATCTCCATTTTTTTCGAAAATGGTTCCAAAAATCATAACAATTCCAAACAAAACTCTATTTCAAAACCGACTGAGAATAAACGATAAGAACTCGTTCAAGAACAACATAACCAAAACTCAATCGATTCTAAAAACATCCAAAAATAGGAGTGCAACTGATCGGAGAAAAACTTTCTATAGAACGAAGCTCTCGCTGTCGTGATCGCTAATCTGTCTTCAGAAATAAATTCTAACGGACGGATCGACCGAAAACTAAAATATGAAAGCTTGAAATGAAAAATGGGCGTCTTCAATGGAGGTATAACGAGATGGGGAAGAAGATGGTGTGAAGAAGAAGTCAAACCAAGCTACAAATATCTAACAAACTCCATATTTGCGTTTTAGTACCTGAAAAATCCAAAATTTGCAAAATAGACCCTGATCAAAATCAAGTCGGCTCTTGAACTCTGTAATCTCCGATTATCTTAAATAAACTTAATTAAAATAAATTTTGGGCATTACACACGGTCTTCCACTTCAAACTCCAAGTCTCTACGCCTCTGATTGGCATACTCTTTTGATGAATTTGAGCAGTTTGCATTCTATCTCGAATTGTAGCCACTAGACTCACTATTCGAGTCACAATATCTGGTCCCAAAAAAGCTCTTTCACCAACTTCGTCCCAATGCAATGGAGTCCTACAATTCCTCCCATACAATGTCTTATAAAGAGCCATACAAATTGTAGATTGGTTACTATTGTTGTAAGTAAACTCCACTAATGTCAGTTTCGACTCCCAATTGCCTCAAAAATCAATCATGCAAGCTCGGAACATATCCTCTAGAATCTGAATAACTCTCTCCGATTGACCATCAGTTTTTGGGTGAAAGACAGTGCTATAAGAATGTTTTATACCTAATCCACAATGCATACTTTCCCAAAAACCTGATCTGAACTTAGGATCTCTGTCAGACATTATTGGGCTTGAATTCCGTGTAGTCGGACAATCTCACGGATATAAATCTCAGCATATTGTGTCATCGTGAATTTCGTTCTCATTAGTATGAACTATTTTGATTTCGTCAGCCTATCAACGATTACCTAGATAACATTAGATCACCCTAGAGTATTCGTAATCCAACCACAAAGTCCATAGTAATATCTTCCCATTTCCACGTTGGGATAGGAAGCGGGTTCAATAGTCCGACTGGTCTCTGATGCTCAGCCTTCACTTTTTGACACATGAGACATTCGTTCACAAACTTGACGATGTCCTTTTCTATTCCAAGCCACCAATGCAACAATTGCAAGTTTTTGTAATTCTTCGTACTCCCGGGGTATACGGAACACAGAGTAGTATGTGTCTCAGTCATGATATCTTCCCTTAATGAATCGACTGCTAGAACCCATGTGCAACCCTTGTACTATACGATCCCATAATTAAATGTGTATAGGGCGTGGCCCTTGGCCTAATATCCACGCTTCCATTCCATCAACTGTTGTTCAGATGCTTGTCCTAGACGAATCCAATCACGAAAATTTGGTGTAACTGTGAATGTCGACAAGCTAGATTCCTCATTTGGCTAGACCACCTCTAAACGCAACCGCTGAAATTCTGAAATCAATTGTTGTTGATTCTTTAACTGTGATAATGTCGCAAACTTGCGACTCAGAGCATCAGTCACTACATTAACCTTGCCTGGATGGTAGCTAATGTCACAGTCGTAGTCTTTCACTAACTCCAACCACCTTATCTGCCTCAATATTAATTCCTTTGGCGTGAAGAAATATTGCAAGCTCTTGTGATCAGGGAAATCTGGCAACATTCCTCATAAAGGTAATGCCTCCAAAGTTTCAAAGTGAACACTACTGCTGCCAACTCTAGATCATGAGTTGGATAGTTTCGCTCGTGAACCTTTAACTGTCGAGATCCATAGGCAATAAATTTTTTATCTTGCATCAAAACTGATCTCAAACCATTTTTGGATGCATCTGTATGCACGAAAAATCGTTCAGTACCCTCCAAAATCGCTAATACTAGTGTCTTCATCAATCCCTCTTGGGCTTCTGATCCATCTCATTGCCTTTGTGGATTGGGATAGTGATGGATCTTCCCATAACACACTCCCTGTATAGCATTTTATTAGCTCAAATTCAACCACACATCATTTAGATGTTTAGGAGGAGAATTTGAGACATTACTTTTCAAGTAATTGAATTTAAGAAATGGCCTCGTTTAGATTCAGCCACACATCATTTAGATTTTTACGAGGAGAATTTGACACATTACTTTGCAAGTACTTCAATTTAAAAAAATGTCCTCGTTCGGCAAAATAATTAGAATAGTTTTTCAATTTGGATATCATATATTTTTAATCAAAATAATTTCATGAATCAAAAAATATTTGTGGTCTGTATCATAAAAGTTCCCAATAATTGTAATTTTCGTAGAAGTTTTCGGGTAAATTGCAGTTGCTATTGGAAAATATTCAAGTTCAAAATCCCTAGTGATATTGTAGGAAAAACCATCATGGTGGCTAATGAATCACATTCTCCTAATATGGTAGGGGAAGAGTTTGGTGAACTTTATATCAAACTAACACGTTATTGCACGTGTTGCGTGTTTGTACAGAATTTTTTTTTCTTCCAATTTTATCTATCAAGTTAATATGGATAAAATTATAATTATAATATTGCTAAGGTTAAAATTTTAATTTCTTAAAATGGTCATAGTATTTATGAAAATTGCTAAGTATGAAATGATATTTGTTAAAATAAGGAAGGGTGATTTTTTTGCAATTAAAAATAAGGTCATACCAAACCTACGAAAAACTTGTCTCTATTAGGCTAAGACTTAATATATATATATATATATATATATATATATATATTATATATATATATATATATATATAAGGGGGATATGGTATGGAATCGAGTGAGATGCATGATTGTAGTAGTACACGGAGTAGATAGATGGATTGATTGAAGAATTATTTTATTGATAGGATTGAAAGGTTACAGGAAATTGAAATACAAAGCTATTGATAGATTAAATACAAAAAATTGAATTCTTTCAGAGGAATTAAAACAGATACAGAGGAAAAATTTTAAAATTTATCTCTCTATTTTTTGATCTGTCTAAATTGGCTCTGCCTTTTCTCTGGATCTGCCTGTCTGCTTTATAGTAAATGAGGAACACCTATAGTAGGATTTTTTCTTGTTGATAATGGCGAAGGGACTTGTCTCGTTTGCTTTCTTGAAAGCACTTGAGGGAAATCTTGACTATTGGGCAAAGTAGACGTCTTGTCTTATTTTCCTTTTCTTTGTCATGAAGCAAACGTCTTGTTTTTTTTCTTTTCTTTTTCTTGAAACAAAATAATTGCTTGTGTTTGTCGACATAATCTTTGTATCTTTTGAAAATAAAATTGTGACTACTGTTTTTTTTACGTGTAGTCTGCTTTTGAAATTTATTTTTTCTTGACGACTGACTACTGTTTTTTTCAAGTGTAGTCTGCTTTTTCTTGTCTTGTTTTTTTCTTGATTTTTCTTTTCAATAATTGATTACAATAATACATATTCTTGAAAGTATTGTCATCACTATTCCTTCCCCGGGTTTTTGAAATTTCCAAAGAATCTTGAATTTTAAAATTGGACATAAAATTTAATTATTTACCAATATTATGTAATCCTTCTTCCCCTAAAAGATCCATGAGGTCATAATGCTTATCTTCATTCATTGGTTCTGGATCAAAGTCATCTTGAAGCATGTTTATAACCATTTTTTAGTAGAGTTTGCAGTAATGTTCAAAAATATCTGGTGTCTTTGTTTTGAAATAGAATTTGGAATCTTGGAGATAACTTCCAAATTTGATGTAAACCTTGAGAATCGGAGTTAATCCAAACATATTGTAACTTTCACATTTGTGGTCTAGGAAATGGTGTTTAAAAGCAAAATTCTTGAGTCTTTGATGTTTCATCTGTTCTTCCATAGGTCTTGAACAATTGTCGATATAGATTGTTTTCATAGGATCTGTAAAAATATTGAAAAATTGAAGACCTCTTACCCATACTCTATGGGTAGCTGGTTGAAGTTCTGTGTCTATCCATTCTAGACCCGTTGAATCAGTTTCTAATTGAACAAAAGGAAAACCTTTACTGAATTGATTTCAAATTGCTTCTTTCAGTAACGAACTATTGAGACTTTCAAATTAAGCATCTTTGAATATGATTTGGGAAATTAATCCTAAATCGAAAAGGCCATTGATATTAAGATCAAATGTTGTTTGGTTATGTGAGATATGAAGGTCTTAAAAATAAAAGGCTACTATCGAAGTGATAACAAAAGAATATGTGAAATGACCATCTAAAGGGTGCATTCCAATCATTTCTAATAAATATCAATGTCTGAACTTTGTGGATTTGAAGAAAGACATCTTTGGATAATAGAAAATTTAGAGATAAATTTTTCTTGGCTAAAGAATAAATATATTCAGAAATAAAATTTGGAAGAGGACTAAGTATTGATGTAATTTTGAAGAAAACTCGAGCTGGGTTTATTTGAACTAATGGACTGGTCCTGTCCAATTCAACAGAACTAGGATTGTTCTGAATAAGATAGTGTTTTTTAAGAAATTCTATCTCTTGTGTTTTTGCAATAAGTGCATTTTGTAATTGAAAAATCTCATCTGATTGTTCTACAATCTTTTCTTTTAATTTTAAATTTTTGATATCTAATTCAATATAAAAAGGATCAGATAACTGAGAAAGCTTTTGAACTGTTTGAACCTTGAAGGCATCTAATCTTGCTGCATAATCAATAAAAAAGTTAGGCCCTAGTCTATTTCTTGCATACTTTAATGCATCTATCATGTGGACAAATGAATGAAAGATAGGGTTTAGAATATATATCATTGATAGATTCTTGCAATATGTCTAGAGAATCGTAAATTCCAAGAAATCTACCATTTAAGAGGACAAAATACTTGGGCTATGGTAGAGGAGATTTGTATTGAAAAAAAAAAATAATTGGCTAAAGCATTTAAAACAAAGCTTTTTGTTTTGAATTATTTGGGGAAATATTCCATAAGGAATTTAAAAGAGTTTTTTTTATATTGATCAAGGTTATAAGGTTCGCTTGGCTTGAAACATTGGTCGAGCAAATACTACCACTGAAAATCAACCTAAATATATATATCAATTAAGCTCGAATATATCGCAAGTGCACGAGTCAAGTAATAATATAGTGTACAAAGTACGAGTATCGTCCCACAGAGATTGATGTCTAACAAAATTACTCAAGTATTATTCATTAGTTAATTAAGATAACATGATAATAAATTAATAAACTAAAATAAAAGATGGAAAAAAAACAAAATAATAAAATTACATTCAGAAAATAAATAAACGATTATTAGGATCTCGGTTCACCTACCCTTTTTTCTTCTCTAATGATTGAAATTCAGTTCTCAAGTCATGCTTTTGACGGAATTCCCTAATCTATCAATATACTCTGTCGAGTTATATTAATCTAATTAACAAATTGCAATAACCAAGTGTCCTTGTGTTATTTAACAATTGCAATTGCATTACGATTTGTGGAATCCTCTAGCTTTCGACCTATTGGACTATGACTATCAACATGTATCCAACCTCATATGTCTATGTAAGTTGTAGATCCATGGACTATATTACTCTATCATGTTATAAAATCTCCTTTCAGTATCAATTATAACACATAAAATCAATTCAAAGTTGATCAATCTCCAAATAATCAATAAACACAGTAATATAATCAAGAATGCATAAAAACCAAATTCAATCTTCAAGAAAAAATCAAAACAAAGTTTTGGGGGTAGGATCCCCTAAATCCCAACAAATATAAAAGAAAAAAGAGAAAACTAGTGTTGCGGTTCTTGAGTTCTTCAAGTTTCCTCCCTCTTCACGTTCTTCTCCTTGGATGGCCGCCTCCTCCCTTGCGTTTCTGATGTGTGGAACTTCGGAACTCTTTCTCACGTTTGATATGTCCCCTTTTATATGTGGTTGAAAGCCCATCCAATAAAGCCCCAAAAAATCGCAACTTTTAATGTTAGAAAATTAATATTTTTTCAGTCTGCGTCGCGCCATGGCGCAGAAAAGTCACGCCATAGCGTGAAAAGTTCTGTTTTCACTTCTTCAAAATCCTCGCTTCATGCCACGGCGCAGGAAAAATCACGCCATAGCTTGAAAAGTTCTGCCTCTAGTTTTCAGCGCGCAGTTATCTTGAAAAAATCATAACGTGAGTTCTAACTGTCGGATTGAGCAAAAATTTTGACAACATCTTCAAAACATCTTGAAATTTAATTTGGACGGTGGAGATTTGATTTGGAGATTTCAAAAGTTAAATTTTAATTTTTGATCAAGAAAGCTCCGTAATTCATTCTTCAAAAACCCATTTTCCTACAAAATTAACCCGGAGAGTGAAATGCTTATGCATGAGATTAATTACAAATAAAACATATAAAAACACACATGAAACCATATGAATGTATGCCAAATAGACATAAAATAATGCACACAAAATGCACTTATCAATATTCCCATACTTAAATCTTGCTCGCCCTCGAGCAAGACATGCAAAACAATATGCAAACAACTACAAAAGTAAGAATGAATCATGAACGTGCACAGCCTCCGAAAAGTTCCCACATTCAAAAATTTAAAACCACAAACTTTTGATTGTTCACAATACACTATCAGTTTAACGTAAACGTGTGTGTATGCCATGTTATTCAAGTTTTGTGCAACTCCAAAAGAATCCATCCTAAGAATGTTTAGCGACCTATGACAATTCAATCAAGTATCACAATCCAGCACTCCTTCATCCCAACAATCCCAAACAAAACATGCATTCTCTTGAGAATAATTACGTACCTCCGGATTTTGCACCCGGTTTTTTTTCTAAGCCCCAATAATTACCCGCAAACTTAGCTATAACTAAGATAGGATTCGAATTTCAATCCCCTCGTCTATAGCCCGGATGGAACTACAATCCCATTTATCCCGCAAACTTAGCTATGGAAAATTGATCAGGATTTCAAACATTTTCCAGGCCCGGATGGAATTGTTATTTTAAAATTTTGTATTAACCCCATGGACTCCGCATACTTAGTCAAGAACAAGAGATTAGGATTTCAATCCCTCGCTCGTAACCCGGATGGAGTCAACTTAATTTTCCATAAAAGTTTTTTTTTCAAAAAAAAAAATTTTATAGGTATGCCCAAGATTATACATGCAATGTCTAACAACTATCAAGAATCCAAAGACACTATCATGATCAACAAACATCTATTGTCGTGCAATGGTCAAACAAACACGAACTTCATCAATTACTTCGCTACACTACACCAATCTAACATGCGTGCTTAATATGATTCACGATTCAACCAACAACTTCTCATGTTCAATCAAAAGCAACATTTTTTCAAAAACAATTTTTTTTCAACTCTATCATCATCAGCTAACAGTCATCATTCTACTTATTCACATAATACAAACACAAAATATAATGATATGCATGAATACAAACTATATGCAATAATCTAAACCATATGAATGAAAAACATAATGGCGAACGAAACAAAACTAAATAACACCCCCTCATACTTATCTAAAGCATTGCCCTCAATGCTCTAGAACAATGAACAGAATGAGAAACGAACAAATGCAAAACAAAAATAAACACAATGAAAATAAAATAACACTCTCCTGGTCAATCATCGTGGTGTATATCCATCTGCCGCTGCTGCACCACATTTCTTAGGCCATCAATATTCTTATATATTACCTTGAAAATCCAAAAATTGAGGGATTAAACATGATCAACTCAACACGAAACGACACTAGATAAAAAACTAAAATTAAATAAACAAAACAGAAAGAATTAGAATTCTTGGGTTGCCTCCCAAGTAGCGCCTGATTTTCAGTCCTTGGCTCGACCCTCAGAAGCTCTCATCAAAGAGCGGTTGACGCCCAAAGTAAGTGTCATATGACACCACCAATGGGTGTTTGTTCCATGTACCCTCAAGCTTGGCCAGATAAATGTGGTTTAAACTCGTCACCTTAACAACACCCCATAATAGCTGGTAAACATGGGAAGAGAAAATCTCTGTTGGCTCTCCATGTTGTTGGGTAAAACTCGTGAATACTTGTCGATTGATCATCTCAAAGTATTACGCCAGATGAATTCCTGCAAGAATAGAATATACAACGATAGATCACGCAGGAATAAAATAGAATAAATAAAAAAAAGAAATTAACTAAAGAAAATAACAAAAAGTAAAATTTGTCTATTTCAATCCCCAGCAACGGCGCCAAAAACTTGGTCGAGCAAATACTACCACTGAAAATCAACCTAAATATATATATCAATTAAGCTCGAATATATCGCAAGTGCACGAGTCAAGTAATAATATAGTGTACAAAGTACGAGTATCGTCCCACAGAGATTGATGTCTGACAAAATTACTCAAGTATTATTCTTTAGTTAATTAAGATAACATGATAATAAATTAATAAACTAAAATAAAAGATGGAAAAAAAACAAAATAATAAAATTAAATTCAGAAAATAAATAAACGATTGTTAGGACCTCGGTTCACCTATCCATTTTTCTTCTCTAATGATTGAAATTCAGTTCTCAAGTCATGATTTTGATGGAATTTCCTAATCTATCAATATACTCTGTCGAGTTATATTAATCTAATTAACAAATTGCAATAATCAAATGTCCTTGTGTTATTTAACAATTGCAATTGCATTACGATTTGTGGAATCCTCTAGCTTTCGACCTATTGGACTATGACTATCAACATGTATCCAACCTCATATGTCTATGTAAGTTGTAGATCCATGGACTATATTACCCTATCATGTTATAAAATCTCTTTTCAGTATCAATTATAACACATAAAATCAATTCGAAGTTGATCAATCTCCATATAATCAATAAAAACAGTAATATAATCAAGAATGCATAAAAACCAAATTCAATCTTCAAGAATAAATCAAAACAAAGTTTTGGGGGTAGGATCCCCTAAATCCCAACAAATATAAAAGAAAGAAGAGAAAACTAGTGTTGCGATTCTTGAGTTCTTCAAGTTTCCTCCCTCTTCACGTTCTTCTCCTTGGATGGCCGCCTCCTCCCTTGCGTTTCTGATGTGTGGAACTTCGGAACCCTTTCTCACGTCTGATATGTCCTCTTTTATATGTGGTTGAAAGCTCATCCAATAAAGCCCCAAAAAATCGCAACTTTTAATGTTAAAAAATTAATATTTTTTTAGTCTGCGTCACGCCATGGCGCAGAAAAGTCACGCCATAGCGTGAAAAGTTCTGTTTTCACTTCTTCAAAATCCTCGGTTCATGTCACGGCGTAGAAAAAATCACGCCATGGCTTGAAAAGTTCTGCCTCCAATTTTCAGCGCTCAGTTATCTTGAAAAAATCATAACGTCAGTTCTAACTGTCGAATTGAGCTGAAATTTTGACAACATCTTCAAAACATTTTGAAATTCAATTTGGACGGTGGAGATTTGATTTGGATATCCCAAAAATTAAATTTGAATTTTTGATCAAGGCTGCTCCGTAATTCATTCTTCAAAAACCCATTTTTCTACAAAATTAACCCGGAGAGTGAAATGCTCATGCATGAGATTAATTACAAATAAAACATATAAAAACACACATGAAATCATATGAATGCATGCCAAATAAACATAAAATAATGCACACAAAATGCACTTATCAAACATTTGTTTGATGACTCTGGGAGTAAAGGAAGAGACATATCTCCAAATACTAAAAGTGTATCATCCTGTGATCCAACTTATGAAACTAGACATTTTCTCTTATTTGCCATCTGCAAAGTTTTTGAATTAATCATATTAATGTTTTGAAAAATTGATCTTTTCTTTAAAGTATTTATGTCTTGAATCGGTGTTGGATTTAGAAAAAGAAAACTAATTTCTTTATTTAAAACAATTGAATTTATCCTTTTTTCATTAACATAAAAAAGATATAATTGGACTATAAATGGTGTATCAAGAATGGCATCATGTTCTAAATCTTTAACAAGATAAAATATATTTTTAAAGCAAACATTTTGATTATACACATGTGCATTTGAGAGTTTGTATTTGATTTTCAAAGGACTTCCGTTTGCACCAAATAATCTTTAGGTTGTCTTTTTGAAATATTTGGTTGAAATTAATCCTTCACGAATACAGTTTTGATCTGCACCGGAATCAATTAAAAGTTTTTTTTTTTAATTTGAATTGTTTATTGACAACAATTGTTTCTTAAGAATACCAGTTTTTAAGGCTGATTTATTTATGACACATTGAAGTTTATCTTCTTTGTCGTCATATTCAAAATCAGAATTTTGAGGAGTTGTATTTTTACTTGAAGATGAAGAATTATTATTTGAATTAATATCTTCATCTTTTTGTAATTGAGGATTTAGAAGTGTAAGCTCTATTTTAACGTCAGAGATATCTTTCTGAAATTCTTGAATTTGATTCTTCATGTGATTAATTTCAAATCGAAGATCAGAACATGTGGAAGGTGTTTCATTAGATTTTGAATTAAATCTAGACATAACTTTATTTAGACTATATTATTCTTGTTTCGGTTCTTGAAGAAGATTTCCAAATTTAGCTTTTAATTTTGGATCAGTTATTTTACTAATAACATCTTGTAATATTTCTTTTTCATTTGTGATAACATTTATTGTAGATTTGCAATCACAAACTTCGTCATTGCAATTACATAATTTTTTCCCTTCTTCAGAAGAAGAAGAGCTTGAATATTTAGAATCAGATTCTTCTTGGATAGGAAAAAGAATATCTTCTTGATAATCATCAGAAGATGAAGGAATTAAAATTAATAATTGATTTTTAAAATTATCATCTATTTGAAGTTCATTGATTTTTCCTTGCAATGGACATTTATTTGAATAATGTCCAAGTTGTTTATATTTAAAACGTGTAACTTGGTTAGATTTATTTTTGAAAAGATTTTTTGAATTTTTATAAAAAGCTTTTGATTTTCTAAAAGGTTTTGAATATCTTGAATTTTCAAAATAATTTCTTTTAAAAAATTTCTTGTAAAATTTTCTTTGAAATTTATTTTTATTATGTTTTTTTGAAGGAGAAAGTAATTGTTCGAAACCATACTGAGCACAAAAGGAACCGAGTTCTATTCTGCTCTCATTATGCTCCCGTTTGAGTTTTTCTTTAATTTTTAAATCATTGCACAAAGCTAGTCTTTCGGCATTAATATAAATATATATGTGTTTGATGTTTGGTTTTGGTCAGAGACCATGTTGCAATTTTTTATTATGGCCACACCAACCTACAAACTTTCTGTCTCTATTAGGGCAGATTTTCTTGAAGGAGGAAGTAATTGTTCGAAATCATACTGAGCACAAAAAAGGAACCGAGTTCTCTTCTGCTCTCATTATGCTCCCGTTTGAGTTTTTCTTTAATTTTTAAATCATTGCACAAAGCTAGTATTTCGGCATTAATATAAATATATGTGTTTGATGTTTGGTTTTGGTGAGAGACCATGTTGCAATTTTTGATTATGGCCACACCAACCTACAAACTTTCTGTCTCTATTAGGGCAGATTCTTAGAATAAGAATATATATAAATATAAATATATATATATATATTCATAATTAAAATCAATATACATAATTTTTTGTTAATACTCTATTTTTTCTTCGATTTTCTAACCGAATCAAATTTAATTGTAATCAATAAAATATCAAATTAATTGCTGATATTCAGTCTGAATTCTTTTCATTAAATAGTAATATATATTTCATCAAACATCCATGATGATCCATCTACTCAAAACAAAATTCATTTTTGGCAACTTGCCATTGTCAAGGGACGTGCATGTGCTCAATGCACATGATGACTCGGGGTTCGCTTAAAAGTTCCCAAAGTGGTGCGGTGTGACTTGATTAATCGAACCACGAGCTTGATCGGGTTTTGGTTAATTATCGTGAGAACTCTGGGTTCTCTTGAAACATCAATAACCTTTTTTTTTTAGAGGAGAAACATCAATAACTAAGATTGACAAATAAAGAACAATTTTATGAATACAAACTTGCATAAAGATAACCAATTAAACATAAGGTAGCAAGCTGCAAAATGGAAGATTTATTCATTCAGTAAATAACTATGCAGTTCCTGAATGGTACATGAGCTCATAAAATATGACAATATCTACAGAAAGAGGAACGGAGATAAGAGTATCTGAAAAGCAGTAAAAATTCAGAATTTACCTACCTCGACAGATTAGTGCATGAGTACATAAGCTTCACAGGTTCAGTACAAAGGACGACAAATTAGTAACTATCTCTCCCTCCGGTCATTGGAGTTTATTGCAGGAGTACACCATTCAGGATCTTAAGATCAGTTGTAAAACACACCCGTTATCCCATCGAAATTCCTTCCTTTTTAGGTACAGTGGAGGTTGCCTTGGGATCTCATAGTGACTTGATCGATCAAGAAACAGTACGAAATTGCGGGAGAAAAGTTCAGACACTCCATATGAATATCATGGGACATCCATTATTCAACTTGGTAGGACGAAAGATTCAGAACAGATCTCCTTACAGGTTCCCTGGAAGGTGTCTCGAGGTAAAACTTAAATATTGGTGTTGTCTGGCATCTTGATGAATGCTGGAAAGATGAAACCTTACTCGTAGCCGAACATCAGCGTGTATTTGTCAAGGAACTCCGTGGTACTGGGAGATCAAGAATGATGAGGAAATAGCATCTTTCGGACTCTCTGATATATTGAACTTCACCATTCATATGCTTCAAAATTTTTCTGCACATGCTAAGGCCCAGGCCTTGCTGAGTCATCCATCGACTGCTGTGGAACATGTCTTTGACCAGTTCGGCTGGAAGACCTTCACCTCGGCACACGATCCTTCAAAATGGTAAAGCATTAACCAAGGCATATGATTTTAGAAATTTAATGGATGTCTCAATTTTAAAATGTTGTAGGAAGACACCACTCTATTAATCAAAAATCAAATATGTTGAAAGAAAGTGGAACTAACAGTTTAAAGAAACTCGGAGACTAGCAGATAGAAAAATTGTGACTACAGGTAATATGATTGGTTTCACCTCCTTCAATGGCAAGAAAGGAACAACTTTAGTTTGGCGTATGGACCATTACTATTATGCTATTGATTATGGTTTGGTTACCGCAGTAAGAGTAAAACATTTCCATAATTTGTATACATGATTGATGATTGCATGAACAGATTCGTATTTAAGGGCCCGTAAAATTGAACATGATAAGGATATTATAGGAACTTCTTTACTCTATCTAAAAACCAGCACAGATAAGGAAGATGTTCGGCGCCTAATTTTTTGAAGTAGCAAATATGGGAATAATTATACACACACACACATATATATATGCACATGGGAATAGTTTACCTGAATTCAATTTGTGCTGTGGTTATTCCATCAGAAATTTGCTTCATACTTGGTCTAAGTTGAATTTCTACCCATCCTTCTGGTGATGGTGCGTACCACGCCATGTTTAGTAAAAAATCAGCAAGGACCTGTTGAATTCTAAATTGATCGCCATATACTGCCAGTGTCTTGACTTCCTCGGGTATATCATGGATCAATTGCAAACCTCGTTCTCTAAAAAACAACATGACTTGGCTAACAACAGCATCTATTACATTCCCAAGCACAAATTCTACTTTCTCCAGCTCCAGAGAACTACCAGAAAATAAGCTTTGGTTAAATCGTTACCAGATCAGCGACAGAATGATTAAAAATACAACGCTCCATCTCCCCGGAATTTAAATTTGTGAGAGCTGTCAATTATTATAGGAATTTCATTTAATAAGTTCAAATGTTTTATGAATTTCATTTAACGAGCAAACTCTGCATGCCTTAAAGTTTAAAAAATGATTGTTTTTATCCAAGTTAAATAAATATATATCAAGAGTCGTTATAAAGAGAACATATTTCCAAGTGTAAAGTTGAACAACTGTACCCATTCTCAATGTTTTCCAGGTCAACATCCTTCATTATTTTTAACATTTGCTTCTCACAAGCAGCACTGGTCTCAAGCAACTGCTTTTGGTCTTCTGTTAAATTTGTGGCTTCAAGGAGGGAGTTGGTGAAACGTAAACCATTCAATGGATTTTTTATTTCATGAAGAATATAGGCCAGCTCTTTCATCTTTGAATCGCACTTCTTTTCCTGTAGCCTTTGCATGCTCAGAGATTGCTGCAGTTCAGGGCTTGCAATCTGCAAGAAACAAAAAGCTCCAATAATGTGACCATCCATATTTACCCTCTTATTTGCAGTCAAGAGAGCTTGCACATAGTTCCCATTTCTATCAAAAAAAGAAAATGGGAACTTGTCAGTATCTTGGCCTCCAATTGCGTTGTGCAAGACAATCATGAATTTTGTCATAGAATCAGGGCCCTTGAGCTGACAGAAACCACCAAATACTTCCCCAACTAGCATCTTCCCCATTACATCCCGTCTATTCCACCCAGTAAGCTTTTCCATAGCAGTGTTCCACTCAGAGCAACAGGTGTTCTCATCCAAAGCAAATATAGGCGGAATTAGCGGGTTGGGACCGTGTACAATTGCCTTGTAATCACCCTGAATGTGAATGAACTTGTCCATCACCACTCTCTGCCCAGTAACATCCTGACCGACGAAACATACACCAACTATATTATCTGTATGGTCCTTGCTAGTGCAAGCATTGACCACCACAAATACAGCTTTCGTAAGATGTTCAGAGCCAAATGTCCTCAGCCGTAATTCTACATTTTTATCTTCCTCACCTGTATTAATTATTCATTCTATGAGTTAATACAAACCTTTTGTGGTAATCGAAGGGTGTCGTTTAATTTAAAGGCTCTAACCTTGAGGTGTGTTTATATATCTATATATAATAACTTTCTGTTCCCAATATACATGTGCTACACTTCATGATAAATCATATTAGTTAAAAACATTTTAAATATATTTTCTGTCTCCATTAATTAGGTGCCTCAGATTTTGTTTTATATTTTAAATAACTTACCAGTCATTAAAATATTTTCCATAAAAAGTTTTAAAAAAACATACAGTACATCGTGCATTCGCATTGTGTGTGTCTATTATGTTTCTAAAATAGAACAGAAGTGCACCTTTTAGAGCATTTAACAGAAGCTTTTCAGCAGTTTCTTTTGATTCATTGAGTAAGAGATCGTGAACCAAGGACTTTCCCATCGCTTCGTCAACAGATAGTCCCGTCAACTCTGCAACTTTTGCATTCCAACCATTAATGCGGCCTTCAACATCAACAGCAAATATAGGAGCTGTTGCAGTCTCGATTAATCTAACCATTTCTCTGGCAACAGAACTGAGTTCATCCATCCCTTGTACCACTATGTCCTCCACCTGTGCCTGCACAACAGCCTTGGAAGTGCTTCCATCAGCATGTAGAAATGAATCTCTTAAAATTAGCTGCAATGAGTGAATTGCATCCATTTCTGAATTATCCCATGGCAAACTCCGGCTCTTGACAACTTCCAGAAATGCCTTAAATGAAGAGCGGGGATGCATCCTCTGTCCGTCGTCTTTGTCATCGGGATGATGCTTTGCTCCACCCCACTTGATCTCTTTAGCAGTATGGGAACGGAACCAGAACAAATAATCCCTTGAAGTGATGCATGCAACGGCTATTCCACAAACTGCATCCCCTAGAGAAGCTGCCCCAGGATACCCTGCATCAGCTAGACTGTCAGTGCTCAAACCAGTTGAGTCCCCATGGAATGCCAACAGCCATGCCACAATATCCTTTATCTGTGCCTCGGAAGGAGTGATACCCAGAGGATAATACTTCCCTTGGTAGTACAGTGCAGCCCCATCACACTTGACAAGGTCCATGATACTTGGGCTCTGTGTAACAATTCCAGTGGGCGAATCTCGAAGTAGCATATCACACAGCAATGTCTGTGTCTTCAAAACACGTTTCTCAGAAACTTGCGATGCCAATTGTAATTCCATATTCAGTTGAAGCCCAAATGCTTGCATTAGGAACTCGCAGGCATATCGAAGTGGGAAAGGAATGCATCTGGCTGAAGTGTGATGGCCAACAACTAAGCCCCACAGCCTCATTGAATTTCTTCCTCCAACACCATCTTCATCATTTCCATTGATTATAACAGCCAATGTCAATGATGCAATTGACCCCATATTTGCCATATATTGAACATGGCAACCATGAGGAGACCTAAGCGTTGAACCCACCAAACACAAGGGCTGCATCAATGCCTCATCCTGGATGACCTTAACTGGGGTGGCATGACAGTCAGCGATCATTCTTACCCTATTTTGCTTAAACAAAAACCTGGAAGCCTGGGGAATGTCCGTGGCAGGGTAATGTAAACCAATATACGGCTCCAAATCCGGCCTCTTACACTCTGCCACAACCTCACCATGCTCATCCTCGTGAAATTTATAGACCATAACCCGATCATATCCAGTGAGGTCCCTCACACTCTCAACAACTGTGTCACATAACAGCTTAATATCCCCACCGGGTAGCGACTGCAAATGGGAAATAGCCCTCACAGCGAGCTTCTGTGACTGGACAGCACCCGCAATCGAAAGGGCGGGGTCCTGACTCCTCGCAGGCTCTAAATCAATTACAATACCAACATCTATCCTATGCAAAATTGCATAAAACGGCTTCCCTAAATTTTTCGAGTGAATCCAAACAGGATTCAATAGCGTGATCTCCCGCGCCCCAAATGCCCTCTCTAGCAAAACCGAGCTCGAGGGGGTAAAAAGGGCCCTTACATCAGTCCCAATTGAAAGAATGTCCAGCTTCTCGAGACTAGGGACTGACTGAGGCATCAAGCCCAGCATTTCCCGAGCATTCTCAGAGTAAGCTATCACACGAAAATCCGATTCATCCACGGCTATCATACAGCCAAAAGGTTGGATGAGGCTGCCGCGCTGTATTTTCGACAAATAAGCAGTGATCTGCTCCTCGGAAACAGATTGATTAGAAGCCTTAACACTCTGCGAGTAATCAAAAGATTTCCCAGACTCACCAGATTGCTCGAAAACAGCGTGAAGCCTTGCATCCGTTGTGTACTGCGCCACAGCTTTACTCGCTGAATCACCAACCCTGTTCATGCTGGATGCATTATGGACATTGTAATTCTGGCGACGATGACTACCCCCACTCGATGATTGAGCTTGATTAAAAGCTTGGGAATTGCGTCTATTCTCAGAATGCGTTTCCCTGCTTGCTGACGCACTCATTTCTGCTGACATTATCTGCACGATACTGGCCTGCCGTGATTTCAAGAAGACATCAGCAAGAACCCAGAAAGGTAAACAGAAGTTATTTGAGTGCCAAAGTCTCCCGTTGCTCCGCTTCCTGGATCGGCAATTTCATCAAACAACTAGCGCTCAATCCCATCTCGCTCGAAAAAAAAAGACAGATACAAAATCCCAAAAAGACAACTTGTTAATGTTGTTGAGGTGTGGGGGGGTATTTGCATGAATTATTTCGCCCGACAAGTGAAGTAAAAATGGAAAATTTACTCGAATGACGCCATTGCTGATATATATTATTTATACAGCAAGAAGGAACCGAGGAAAAAGGGAAAGCAAATAGGTCTACGTGGGTGGGTTGGTGCGATTTACTTTCAATTGTCAAAGCGACTTAAATTGGGGACCCCTGACTCAATATCATTTCTTTATTTTTTTTATTAGTAATGAATTGTTGTAATCGAATTTTGAATTAAAAAAATTTGCAAAATAATCTTTAAATACAAAGAAAATGCAAAAACAAAACAAAGAGAAAAATCGAGAAGGATATATTTCTAAATCATGGTCAAACGAGGATTATTTAGTTAAATAAATCCGTTTAAAAATTAAGTATACTTTATAACTCTATAATTTTAAACAATGTTTAAAAACTGTAGAGACCGTATATCAAAATATTAGTCAAATGAAAAATAAATAACCAAAATTTATCTAAACATTTCAGTTATATATATATAATATATATATTGATGTGAAGATCATAAAATGAGTTCTCAAAAAGGTGAGTGGGCGGTCTCCCGAGATGTCTTTCCAGTACCGTTTCTAGGGGTGCAAATGAACCGAACATGTTCGTGAGCTTTACGAGCCCGCTCGATAAATATTTGATTCGTATTCGAGCTTATTGAACTCGAGCCGAATTCGAACATGTTCGAACTTTTTTTCGAGCCGAACTCGAGCCGAAATTACTCTGTTCGATAGTTCGCGAATAGTTCGCGAACCTTAATATTTAATTAATATAATATAATTATATAATAAATATATATACATTTCGAACTTTTTCGAGCTTTTCGAGCTTTTCGAACCATAATATCCGAATAGTTCACGAATAGGTTCGAATATTTCGAACCGAACTCGAACTCGAACTTCATTTCGAGCCGAGCTCGAGCCAAAATATTTGAAATTATCGAATTTCGAATCGAGCTCGAACTCGAATATACTCTTATCGAGCCGAATTCGAGCCTTAAAATTTTATCATTATTCGGCTCGATTTGGTTTGTTTGCACCCCTAACCATTTTTACACACACGAAAACAAGAAAATCGTCAGTGGGGCGCCGGAGGGTTCTCCGACATCGCCACTCCACTTAAGTCCAGACTAAGTGTAAGGAGTGAGCTTACGAAGAAAAATTATATGTAAATTTGGGAATTTGAGGGAATGTACCCCTTTTCTTGATAGAATGGTATTTATATTATTAAGGAAAACAATTTCCGTCATTCCTGGGTGAGACTCATACCCTCTCGCACCTCTTCACGCAACGCCCGGATAATGCCCATACCTCTATTCATCATTACCCCCTGCAATTCCTGGGTGAGATCCATACCCTCTCGCACCTCTTCACGTAACGCCCGGACAATGTCCATATCTATTCATCATTGCCCCTGCAATTTCTGGGTGAGACTCATACCCTTTCGCACCTCTTCGCGCAACTACTAAAAATAGATAAAGCCAGAGCTCTTGTTTGACCCCTTCCCGGATGGCTCGCACCACCCCGGGTACTCTGTCATATTTTTTTATAATATACAAATAAAATATTTTTTATTATATAAAAATAAAATATAAAATAACAAAAAAATTATACCGAGGTACATAAAATATTGGATAATTTTTTTATTCAAGATATGTAAGAGTATGAGATGTATAAATTTTGATCTTCCAAAATGTTTCTAATCTAACATGATGATAAACAAGATATATCTAAATTATACTATTTAAAATCTTAGAATAATTTTTTTCTAAAAAAATTAATGTATCATAATTGTTTTAATTTTTAATTAATTATATTTTAAATATAAATTTGATCATATGCCATATAAATTTTATTTAATTTCAGTAGTTAATTTGACCAATTGAATTTTATATTTTCGTTGGCAAATTGATATAGGTCATTCGGTTTTTAAAAAATATCTTCTTATTTTTTTTATTTTAACTTGATTCTAATCATTTAAAAATTTAAATATGTCAAATATATATTTTTTAAAAATAATATTTATATTGTACACATTTTAAATATTCATCTTTTCTATTTTGATTATTGGAATTAAAATTTGTGCAGTAAAAAATTAATTCTAAAATGTTGTTTGAACATGAACAAATTTTATTTAGATGGAAAAACAATCGATATTTTATATATTTAATCATGTTAAATATATAATTTAATTGAAAATTTATAAAAGATAAAAAATTTATTTTTTTAAAGAAAAACGTTATTCTATGATTTAAAATATAATGTAAATATATATTTTTTATTGTCATGTTAGATTAGCAAATTTTTGGTACTTTTATATTGAATAAAAAAATAAACAAAATTTTATATGAATTTTGTACTTTTATATAAAATAAAAAAACAACCAAAATTTTTTGTGCATCGGTATAATTTTTTTTTGTTATTTTATATTTTATTTGTATATAATAAAAAATATTTTTATTTTATGTTATAAAAATATGGCAATATATTAAAATATTAAATTTTTATTTGATTTTAAAAATAAATTTTAATGTATAAAGATATTATATTTACATGTTTTTTAAATAATCAAAATTTCATAATTCAAGAAAAGTATATGCAAGGGTCAATTTGTCTAAAAATTGATTAATTATATGAAGTGAAATGTTATTAATACTTTTTGAAATGTAAATAACACTTTACTTTGTAAAATCTCAAACCATATTATATATATTAAAATAAAAAAACAAGTCAATGACAATTGACAAGTAATAAACGTAATGGGGAGTGGGGATATAGGCAGAAGCTGAGATTTTTGAATGGGAAAATGCGTTTGTGTAAATAAATCATGCCACGTTCAAAATGTAATATTCACCACTTTTTTCTATTTTATTTATTATTATCAATTTATTATACTCTAACGACTCTAAGATTAGACACCACCCGAGATATTTATGGTCTCTTTTATGTTGGTAAAGATTTTTTATCATTCAATAATTGAATCTCAAATTCAAATATTCATCTCAAATTTAAAATCTTGATATCAGATAAATTATAAATATTTAAAATAGTGTTTTGTTTTAAAGTTGATTATGGCTGGTTTTTTTTTTTTTTTTTTGAATTCGATATTTATGGCCCATTGGATAACCTTTTTCCATGCATTCATTACCTAGATATTTTGCACAAGTAAGATAATAATAAATTAAAGAGTATGGAGTATTTTTGTCCTGTCACCAATTGCCAAAAGAAAAACGGCTTGTATTGTGTATCTAGCCAACATCTGGCTGACATTTTGAGACAATATTTATTTATTCATAATATCTTCTTGTTGGGCTAATACTAAATTAGAATAGATAGTTTCCAAGTTAATTTTACTCATATTTTTAATGAAAATTAATATTTTGGTATAAAAAATAAATTTTTTTTATAGATGACATAAATAAAAGATCCGTCTCATAAAATTGATCTGTGAAACCGTCTCACAGAAATTTTTTTGATATTATTAAGAAACTTTTTTACTATTGTCCTGGATAAAATTGATCTATTAAACTGTCTCACAAAAATTTTTCTGATATAATGAAGAAACTTTTTTACTATTGTCCTGGATATATTGTTTGATCCAGCATTTACTTATATTTTTACTTAGTTTTATAATATATTCTTATCAACTATATGAAACCATTTTTGAATTTATTAAATATGTATTAGATAAAAAGTCTGTAAATTTTTTTTAATGACTTTCTTAATAGTGGGAAAAATAAACAAGTTTATATATCAGGGAATGAGAATATATAAAATAGAAGAAAATATACCATGCGTTGAAGTATTTTTCAAATTATAATTATATATATATATATATATAATTATGTATAAAGTTTAAATTTACAAGCAATCTATTATCACCTCAATAGTATGTCTTAATACGGATAAATTAGTATTTTTGTACCTATTATTGGGGGGAACTTACATTTTTATCATGTTGTAATTTCTATTTTTGATAAGGTTAAGTACGAATTTACATTTTTAATCATGTAATTTGTATGTATTTTTTATTTTTATCATGTTAATCTTGAGTTTGCATTTTTTAATCATTTATCTTATATGTTTGTTGTTTTTTTTCTTCCATTTTTGGTCATTTTTATCGGAGTCCATCGTGTAAGCCGAAAATTGCTTATGTGATGAACGTGGATGTTGATGTGGATTTTCTGAAAGAAATTTGCACATGTATATTTTTTTTTAGAATATCATTTGAAATAAAACACGACGGACTTTGATAAAAATAGATTACCAAAAAATAGAAAAATAAATGCAATTTACAAGACTAAAAATACAAATTCACCATTAGTATAACAAAAACAAAAAAAAACATGCAAATTTATTTTTAATATAAAAAAATGAAAGGGTGCAAATTACATGACAAAAAATGTAAGTATTCCTATTATTTGAATAAAAAAATTGTAATATGTATCACGTCACAAAAAATTGATTAACACAACGAAAAAACATGAAAATTAGGGAACTAGTAATGCAAATTTATTTTTGGGTCAATGATAAGTGCATTTTTTGTGCATTATTTCGTGATAGGTTTTTATCTATTTTATATGCATTCATATTGTTTTTATGTATTTTTATGTGTTTTAGTGCATGTGTATGTATTTCACTTCTCGTGTTAATTTTATAGGAAAATGAATTGTTGAATAGTGAATTACAAAGTAGCTTTGTTCAAAAAATCAAATTTAATTTTATAGAGATCAAATTCCAATCTTCACCGTTCCAAATAACGTTCAAGATGTTTTAAAGCTGCTGTCCAAATTTCAGCTCAATCCGACGGCTAGATCTTGATATATGAATTTTTCAAAATCATCGCTCGCTGCAAAAATTTTGTATCGCGAGCGCGAGTTGCTGGTTCAGACTCTGTTTTTTAATGCTGCGCGCGCGCGAGACTTCTCCAGGCCCGCACGCGCATGTTCCAGCCTCAGATTTGTTCCGCAAAGTCCTTGTTTTGAAAGGAAATTAATTGGCATGGGTTCCGGACCATATAAATAGAAGATATATCATATTTTTGGGGGTTCCGAAGTTCCAGAAGGCAGAGAGATTGCACAAGGGAGAATGCGGCTGCTGTAGGCTTGAGAGAGAAGATTTCTTTTCTTTTTTTTTCTTAATTTTTTTTTATTTATTGTTTTCAATTATTGAGTAGTTTTTCTTCAACCAAGACGGCGTGATTGGGTCGAACAAATTTATGTAGAAAATTTGGATGTTTGTTTGGGATTTTACAGAGTTGATTTTATTTTATTGATTGTCAGATTTATATTTGTCTTGTGAATAGTCTGATCAACTATTTGCTTGCATGTTAATTGATTTCAAGTCGACAGAGGAGGTTTTGATTTTGATCACTTTGATAATCATCATATTGTAAAACCGACTAGAAATAGAATTCGGTTTCAGTGTGCGGTTTGGGTGTAAACTGAATTTTTACAAATATTTAATGCATTCAAATTTGATTAGAATTACGAAATATTAATCCATCAATATTTGAATAGGTTTAATTGTTCTAGAAATAGACCTTTGAACAAGATAGGAGAATTCCCGTGATCTAAGATTAAATCTGAGTCCTGAATCAACTACATGTTACATGATTTGTTTGGTACCTACGTCTCTTGATTGCCTCGTTTTAATTATTTTTATCTTCAGTTATTTTAATTCTTATTTTTTAAGCAGTTTTTATTTATATTCTTATCTTATTTAATTCAAAATCTTTTCTATTATTTTGTCTAGATTAAGTAAAATAATTAAATCTTGAGAATTGACAACAGTTCCTGTGGGATCGATACTTGGACTCTCAGTCCACTTTACTATTACTTGACCTGGTGCGCTTGCCAGTAGATTTTTATCAAACCGATTTAGTAGGTCAAGTTTTTGGCGCCATTGCCGGGGACTGTATAGTTAATATTAGGATAGATTATTTTCTTGAGACTAGATATTTTATTATTTTTAGTTTTTTATTTTTTATTTTTTATTTTATTGTTTCTTACTTGTGAGGTACTTGGAGATGGATAATCGACAGGTGTTCACAAGATTTGGCCAACAATACTCAGAGCCTTACTATGCTGCTTGGGGGAGATTCAATGAATTGACGAACAGATTTCCATGTCATCAATTTTCGAACAACACGCTCACTCAGATTTTTTATGGTGGTTTGGATGAGACTACAAGAAGTTGGGTGGATTATGGTGCTTTGGCCACTGGCAATCACCTGTTCAAAAGAGATGAAAATAGTGTTATGCACTTGTTAAATGATATGACGGATTACGACTACCATTGGCATTGTGATCCTTCATTACAAGGTTGGAGTCACAAATATCCTCCAGAATTCAACTCCAAAAATTTTGCGAACCAACCACCGGAGCATCAAGAAGAGTGTGTATGGTATTTTTGTACGAGAAAACTAGTCACGTGAACCTTTTTGAAAAAAAAAAACCAGAAACCATTGTTAACATATAACAGACAACCGAAGCCTGTAAAATTACAGTTTCCTTAAAATAGATTCGTCCCCTCCCGGATGTACTTGGAGGATCACGACGGACGTCTGTTTCCCAGGATACAACGGCAGAACCTCGTAGTCACTTAGCACGAGGAGACTACGCTGGCGAACTGAATATACACCTTCACGGTATCATGTAGAAGCTCAAAACGATGATGTGATTAACGAGTTGCGAGGGTGACTGGGGCTTACACACTTAGTGACTGAAGCTCACACAAATCAAGCATGTAGAAATACAGAGTGCGCATGAAAGACAGCATACGTCAATTGGAGCTCAGGACATGAAGAAGGAGCTCTTCACACGAAGACGAAGACTTTCGAAGAAGGAAATAGGCGAAATAATTAATTTATCAGCAGAAGCTCGAGACAACTCATTTATGCAAGAATTTTCATGCAAATTGACAATGAGAGGTCACAAAGCAGCCAGACAAGACCCATAGAATTAGTTGGGCTAATAAATATAAAGGGCATCCGAGAATTAAATGGAAATTTCATGCAAAATGTGTACAAAACAAGCAGACACTATATTTTTCAAAAAAAATGGCTTACAACCCATAATTTCCATTCAATTATTCCAATAATCCCCCACATGAATGGAAATTGAAAGATAAAATGAAGATGTACATGATAAAGTTCAACAGTTGAATCCTGCATAGGATAGGTAGGTGTTACCCTTTGAACCTTCCCTTGTGAAAGTATAGCAATTCACTGGTTGACAGTAGACGCAATGTCTTTGAACTGCAAAACCATTTTAGTAAATTAAGATATACTTCACACAGGACTCTCCCTGATACAATTCAGTTCTCATGATCGTGTTCGTTTTGGCCATGAACACTTGCCTGGTTCTGTGAAAGGTCTAGAATTGTGCCTTGCAATTCCTTCGAAGCGGCCCCACTTCTCTCTCACATAGGTGATTCTATGTTTAATTACATCAGAATCATTAAAAGCTATATGCTTATCCTCAACATTCACTGTTTACAATAGACTGAGGATAACCCCCACAGTGATCTACCAAACCAGTGCGATTAGGTTGTCCCATTGAACCTAGTTCTTGGGATCTACAGTCATCGTAGGTTGGGTTTTTCCTTCGCACAATTTATTCTTTAGGCTTCAGTCTCATTCCTTTTGACGATTTTTGAACTAACTCTCTGTTTAACCCTTTGGTTAACGGATCCGCTATATTATCCTTTGATTTTACATAATCAATAGAGATAACTCCAGTTGAGAGTAGTTGTCTAATGGTGTTATGTCTACGACGTATATGTCTAGATTTACCATTATACATATTGCTTTGTGCCCTTCCTATTGCAGATTGACTGTTACAATGAATGCAAATAGCCAGTACAGGTTTTACCCATCCTGGAACATCTTCTAAGAATAGACGCAACCATTCAGCCTCTTCAGCACACTTATCAAGTGCTATAAACTCAGATTCCATCGTGAATCTGGCTATTAAAGTTTGTTTAGAAGATTTCCATGCAATTGCTGCACCTCCTAAAGTGAATACAAATCCACTTGTTGATTTTGAATCTTTCATATCAGATATCCAGTTTGCATCACTGTATCCTTAAATTACAGCAGGATATCTTGTATAGTGCATGTAGTGACCCGCACCGTGATCACCTACTAATCAGAACTTAAGCATGCAATTAATTAATAAAATAATCTTAATCAGAGAAACTGCGGAATTAAAGTAAGTCAAATACCAGGTAAGCAAAACCTAGTGGTCAACCCCGCTATCCAGCCTTGGTCACCACCTAACCTCCCTGTCTCCGGGAGAACTACCTGCATCTGCCCCATGGAATAGGGCATCCAACCAACAGAAAAATAACCGGAAGTGAGCCTAACATGCTCAGTACGAGAGTACGAGTATACGGTGTTATGTGTCCATGTATGCAAGTGAACTGGGTACCAAGACTCTCAGGTCAAGAAACAAGCTCAAAGACTGGGCCCAGGGTATATAGCACGCTGCGCCGTCGCATCAGGAGGTGGCTCATATACCCAGTGGATAATGGTGACCTGATACTAGTACATGTGTGCAACCATCACGGTGACCTGACATAAGACTTACGTATCCAACCATCCACAAACTCGTAGGGTGAGCGCCCTACTACAGGATACCTCTAAGGTAAAGGCTCAATATGCTCATGTATGCAACATACAGTCATGACATGCTGTATATAAAGGCATATAAAACATGCAATCACATAATTCATGCAAACACATAATACATGCATACTCAATCTGGATATCTCGAATAATACTTCCGTACCTTACTAAGGCAGATCCTAGAAGCTCCCCCTCTAGGTCCAAGCCTACCATGCAGCACTACAACATAAATAACCATGAATTACCTAGCATGCCAAACATCACCTACTAGGCTCTAAAAGCCTTAATTAAACTATAGCCTACTCCCTATTTACTATAGGGAACCAAAGCCATACCTTCGTCCGTCATCAGCCTGCTGATGTCGCATGCCCCAGAGCCTGGGCATAGCCTAGCTATGACTCCTAGATGCCTCGCCAGAGCTCCGCCGCCTGGCTGCTACTGCGGACACTGTCCGCTATAAAATAAACTATTTCCTACTCCAACTCTTAAAGAAAGAGTCCCGAAGCCCTTAAATAGAGCGATTATCGGGAGAGGAGATGGAAAATTGCACTTAAAAATGAGGGATTCGGACCCCTATTTATAGGCCATGATCGGAAGCTCCAATCGGTGCATGTTTGCCACGTTTTGGACGGCCAAGATCGGAAGCTCCGATCGCAGGATCGGAAGCTCCGATCTCCTGCATCTGGCCACGTGTTTCAATCTCCTTGACACCTGTTTTTGGTTGAGATCGGAAGCTCGGAAGCTCCGTTCTCGGATCGGAAGCTCCTATCTCGGATCGAAAGCTCCGATCTGCCCTGTAGCTCCGAACTGTTTCTCATGCTTTTGAACTGGTTTTGGTCCTTCGGGACCCCCGGGACCTACCCCACCATTTTCAGACGTTCTGGATCTGATTTTCCACTTATTTTAACCAAATAAGGACTCCTTAAACATGTTTTGACACTTTTAAAATTATATGTCATTTTCTAACATGTTTAAAATCACTTAATCTTGTAAAATGGAACCGAGCTACTACATTCTCCCCCTACTTAAGATATTTCGTCCTCGAACAATCTTAAGTACTGAATGCAGTAAAATATTGAATAAACATCTTTTATTCAAACTGATTCATTTTACAAGTTACAACCTGAAAATACAACAATTCAAAATCGCTCTGGATAATCTGTACGCATATGACTCTCAAGTTCCCAAGTGGCCTCCTCAGTGCCTCGGCGCTGCCACTGAACTAGAACAAGAGGAATGGTCTTGTTGCGTAATATCTTATCCTTATGACCTATGATACGCAAAGGTCTCTCCACGTATGTCAAATCCGAATCCAACTGTACCTCAGACGGCTGTAAGATATGAGACTCATCTGCCACATTCCGTCGTAACAGTGAAACATGGAACACGTCGTGGATACTTAGACAAATATGGGGGTAAAGCCAACCTGTAAACAAGATCTCCAACACTTTTCAATATTTCAAATGGACCAATAAACCTAGGAGATAGCTTAACCAAATCTCAAAATCCTGCAAAATGGTGAGACTTTCAGGAATACTTTCTCACCCACCTCAAACTGTAAAGGTCTGCGCTTGACATTCGCATAGCTAGCTTGTCGATCCATCGATCGAATTCCAATTCTTACAGGAAAATTTACCTAAGTAAACTCATCACTTAGAATTTCCTGTTCATCTCGTAATCAAGATCCTGATCACTAAAATACCTCTGATAGAATCAGACAATACTGGTAAAACCTCCTGGTTCTCCCCCAGTATCACGTGCGAGAACTACCCGTCCAGAATATTCACTTGTCAAGGAATCCTTTCCAAGACTATTCTGTCCACGGAAACGAAAGTCTGTATCTCTGATGAAGTCAGACGATAACTCAAATACCTTGGAACTAATCCAGTACCAAGTATAACTCCAGAAGACTCAAATAAATCCTGAATATTCTCCTGATAGTTATACCCATTGCTATGACTATACAAACAACGAGACTGAGGTAAGTCTTCCTATAATGCCAAAATGAAACAAAAGAATCCTTCTAGAGTACACCGGCATAAGTTCTCACTTACTATACCATCTCGGAACCCGACAGTCAAGAGCACCCTGGCATAACTCATCCCTGAGTCTCTGATATTATGCAATCATTCCTTTCTGGACCAAAATCATTGGTCAAGGAAAATTCTCTGTAGAGGCACAACTCAAATCCCGAGTCTGCAAGCATCTGATAATTAAATCCTGTTGAATATCAATTCAACTAATCTCCTAGATTAAATCCCGATATCACAAATCAAGATCAAAAACTTATCTACTCAGAACAATTACTTGTCAAGGAAAAATCCATTCCAAGACTGTTCTGACAATGGAACATCTTTATCTCAAACAGAGGATAACTAAAACTTTATACAATACCTGGTATCTGTCCTATCCAAAGTCATAACCTGCTGTGACAGTGCCAAATTTCCAGACTGAGTAGCTGTTGGAACACGCGTTCTCTGATCACATGGATGTGATACCCGAAGCAGCGGAAGTTTAAAATTTTTATTTTTCGATATGGAACGATTTCATATCGTGGGTATCAAATCCAAACGATTAAAATTGTTGCAAGTAAAAATATAAATTCATAATTAAATATTTTTACCTATTCAAGCAAAGGCTTGATTATGGACTCCAACAGAATTTAATCTGCTCTTTTTGTAAATCCCAGGAACCGACGACTATCACGATCAACCTCCGGAATTAAGTCCACAAATAGAAAACTGAAACCCTCTGATTGATTGCACTAGAAATCAATCAGATGTTTATCGAAGAGAAAAAACAAATTTGATCTGTCAATTCAGAATGTAATTTTTCACAAAAATTACAGACTGAATTATCTCAAAAAGAAGTAGAGGATTTTCGAAAAATCCTCTTGAAAATATATGTGTGTAATTCGAAAATTGCAAGACTGAAAGCTTATGATTTTCGAACACTACACATGTATTTATAGATAATTTCTAGACTAGATTAAGTTATAATTGTATTAGGACTCTAACTGCTTAGGGCCCACAATCCATAACTTAAGCCCAACAAGTCAAGCCTGTTATTATAGAAATTAATATAAAATTCATCGTGACTCCGATTGATAAACTTATTTTACCAATGTGCACAGAAACCATTTCTGCATCTTTTGAAGTCAAGATAATTTTTCTGAATCCAAATTCAGTGATTTCCAAAAATGCCCATCCCTATGTCATTTTAGGAAATTCCACTCCTTTTATTTAAGAAGTCCAACTTCTCTTTCATTAAATTTAACTCTTTAAATTTAACTATCTCAACGGGGTTTAGTAATCCATTACTTGTGTGACCCTCAATGGTTCAGGGATACAGCTAGCCATGGGCTCACAACTCCTTGTGACTCGGAACAACAATTTCCGACTTGCCCAACGAATCATGGTAAGAGCGTCTAGCAACATCGCCCCATGATTCCCTAGGTATCACTGATAGTTCCTGCAAGAAACCAGTAGATTTTGGTTAGTGTACAGTACGGTCCCTTCATCCATATATCCCGATCGAATCAACAATCATTGGTGCATCGAGAGTCGTTCGAGATTCGATAACTATGCATTACATCTTGGAGATCAAATAGTGACATCGCATGTGTTACTAGGAAAACCGAGTAACCTAAAACACATCATGTACTCTGGCCAGAGATTCGTCACACTAATATCTCCTCAGATCGCATAGGATATCCACACTAGCAAGTATGTGGTGAATCCTTGACAACAAAGCATCGACTCTTATATGTGTCATAACTGTACCCAATCCCGACACCTGATGACTCCAATAGAGTCGGTAAACGAGTCAAAGTACAGTACTAGCATATAGAGTCTCAATGATGTTTCAAGTAGTAAGGACTAATGGTGTACAACCAAAACCGCGGACTTTATCCACTCGATAAGTGATAACCACTTGGAAAGTCCGAATAGGGTAGTTCGATCATTCATCATATGAATATCCATTTGCATGCTTTGAACATCTTCATGTCCATTACCAATGAAACATGGTACTTGACATCACAAATGCTAGTCTCAATCTCGAGCGATCCTTATCCTTATTAGCGGACGGCTCAATTGACTAGGAACTGTTTAGAATATACAGTGACTATAAGATGTGTTTCATAATAGTGATCTCCCGTCGCTGCCCCGTTGCCCTGTTCAAATTTAATTATCGTTTAAAATTTTCGTTTTGTTTTCCAAAAACCGAGGCTAAAAATTTTGTACAATCGATTAATTTTAATATTTTGATCAAAGATTACAACCTGGCTCTGATATCACTATTGGAACACGCGTTCTCTGATCACACGGATGTGATACCCGAAGCAGCGAAAGTTTATAATTTTTATTTTTCGATATGAAACGATTCCATATCGTGGGTATCAAATCCAAACGATTAAAATTGTTGCAAGTAAAAATATAAATTCATAATTAAATATTTTTACCTATTCAAGCAAAGGCTTGATTATGGACTCCAACAGAATTTAATCTGCTCTTCTTGTAAATCTCGGGAACCGATGACTATCACGATCAACCTCCGGAATTAAGTCCACGAACAAAAAACTGAAACCCTCTGATTGATTGCACTAGAAATCAATCAGATGTTTATTGAATAGAACAAACAGATTTGATCTGTCAATTCAGAATGTAATTTTTCACAAAAATTACAGACTGAATTATCTCAAAAAAGAGTAGAGGATTTTCGAAAAATCCTCTTGAAAATATATGTGTGTAATTCGAAAATTGCAAGACTGAAAACTTATGATTTTTGAACACTACACATGTATTTATAGATAATTTCTATACTAGATTAAGTTATAATTGTATTAGGACTCTAACTGCTTATGGTGCACAATCCATAACTTAAGCCCAACAAGCCAAGCCTGTTATTATAGAAATTAATATAAAATTCATCGTGACTCCGATTGATAAACTGATTTTACCAATGTGCACAGAAACCATTTCTGCATCTTTTGAAGTCAAGATAATTTTTCTGAATCCGAATTCAGTGATTTTCAAAAATGCCCATCCCTATGTTATTTTAGGAAATTCCACTCCTTTTATTTAAGAAGTCCAACTTCTCTTTCATTAAATTTAACTCTTTAAATTTAACTATCTCAACGGTGTTTAGTAATCCATTACTTGTGTGACCCTCAATGGTTCAGGGATACAGCAAGCCGTGGGCTCACAACTCCTTGTGACTCGGAACAACAATTTCCGACTTGCCCAACGAATCATGGTAAGAGTGTCTAGCAACATCGCCCCATGATTCCCTAGGTATCACTGATAGTGCCTGCAAGAACCAGTAGATTTTGGTTAGTGTACAGTACGGTCCCTTCATCCATATATCCCGATCGAATCAACAACCATTGGTGCATCGAGAGTCGTTCGAGATTCGATAACTATGCATTACATCTTGAAGATCAAATAGTGACATCGCATGTGTTACTAGGAAAACCGAGTAACCTAAAACACATCATGTACTCTGGCGAGAGATTCGTCACACTATTATCTCCTCAGATCACATAGGATATCCACACTCGCAAGTATGTGGTGAATCCTTGACAACAAAGCATCGACTCCTATATGTGTCGTAACTGTACCCAATCCCGACACCTGATGACCCCAATAGAGTCGGTAAACGAGTCAAAGTACAGTACTAGCATATAGAGTCTTAATGATGTTTCAAGTAGTAATGACTAATGGTGTACAACCAAAACCGCGGACTTTATCCACTCGATAAGTGATAACCACTTGAAAAGTCCGAATAGGGTAGTTCGATCATTCATCATATGAATATCCATTTGCATGCTTTGAACATCTCCATGTCCATTACCAATGAAACGTGGTACTTGGCATCACAAATGCTAGTCTCAATCTCGAGCGATCCTTATCCTTATTAGCGGACGGCTCAATTGACTAGGAACTGTTTAGAATATACAGTGACTATAAGATGTGTTTCATAATAGTGATCTCTCTTTATTCACTATCTCATCTTACTTACACTATAGTATATTCAAGGTCTTTATCAAAACAACAATAGTATATCACAATATAACAATATGAAGAATGACAAAGAAAATGTCATTAATGAATGTAAATTATATTAAACAAAGATTGTTTATACATAGAGTCATAAAAGCCCTTAGCCACAAGTTGGCTAACCGGGCACCCACTCTTTCAGTAGCCTTCCCTATATAGTCTATGGAGCACAAAGGCCTCCAAAACAACCTCTGAAGTAAGAAAACTTCCAGAGTAATACCGACTAAGGGTCGCGCTTCCTCACGTCTAGTACTGGTCACAATCCACAACTCTTGGTATTACTTAGTCTGTCATCCTGATGAAAATCCATTACCACTAGGTAACAACCTAAAAAGATCAAAACAGCCAACTGTTCTAAATAAATTCGTCTAGAACAAACATTCATGCATCCTGATGAATCACATCATCCATGGCAAACACTTGGCTTAATAGAATATTCTAGATAAAACATCTAGAACTATTCATTGAAAACATGCAAAATTCCCAAGTACTCATTTAAAACAATGATCAGTCTTTTATTCAAAATAACCAAGTTAATCTCAAAGATTACAACACTTGAACTACAAATCCAGGTTCTAATATAATCTTTATTACAATCCCATGTAATATATAACTTAACCAAAAGATTATACTGAAAGATGTACAATACAACAATAACTGAGTACATCAAATACTGAAATCTTTAATAAATCTGATTACAACTGAAATACTGTTTACAACCAAATACAGTATTTAAATTCATGCGGAAGTCTTTTATTCCGTCTACTGATCTTGAATGTGAAGTTTCCCGTCTGCTACTCATGTGAGCAGAACTTCTACCTCACAAGATGTCAAAGAATAAAATCTTGCTAATCTACCGGATCCTTCCAATATTGTTGGGTTCCTTATTTGGTAGATGAGACAAGATTTTCCAGTCAATCTCTCCAACTACTAGTGAAGATTCTTCCGGGGTGGCTTCCTTGGTCGACTTAGAATGGATGACTACATGTCACACATTCCGTTCAACCTGGAAAAGTGTCTGGCGTTGAAAACTGGATCTTCTCTTCCAGCTCCATCCTGCTGGGATCCACATAATACGATCCTCCGCTGCCAACCATGGCAATGAAGATCTTGGAAAAGCCTAGAAATCCTGCTATTCCAATTCCTGATACTGCTATCGTTATTGAATCCAACTTGTAATCCTACAAAGGATAACCCAAAATTAATACTATGTCCCAAAGAATCTTATTGCATGCTCTGATACCATACCTGTAGTGACCCGCACCGTGATCACCTACTAATCAAAACTTAAGCATGCAATTAATTAATAAAATAATCTTAATCAGAGAAACTGCGGAATTAAAGTAAGTCAAATACCAGGTAAGAAAAACCTAGTGGTCAACCCCGCTATCCAGCCTTGGTCACCACCTAACCTCCCTGTCTCCGGGAGAACTACCTGCATCTGCCCCATGGAATAGGGCATCCAGCCAACAGAAAAATAACCGAAAGTGAGCCTAACATGCTCAGTACGAGAGTATGAGTATACGGTGTTATGTGTGCATGCATGCAAGTGAAATGGGTACCAAGACTCTCAGGTCAAGAAACAAGCTCAAAGACCGGGCCCAGGGTATATAGCACGCTGCGCCGTCGCATCAGAAGGTGGCTCATATACCCAGTGGATAATGGTGACCTGATACTAGTACATGTGTCCAACCATCACGGTGACCTGACACAAGACTTACGTATCCAACCATCCACAAACTCGTAGGGTGAGCGCCCTACTACAGGATACCTCTAAGGTAAATGATCAATATGCTCATGTATGCAACATACAGTCGTGACATGCTGTATATAAAGACATATAAAACATGCAATCACATAATTCATGCAAACACATAATACATGCATACTCAATCTGGATATCTCGAATAATACTTTCGTACCTTACTAAGGCAGATCCTAGAAGCTCCCCCTCTAGGTCCAAGCCTACCATGCAGCACTACAACATAAATAACCATGCATTACCTAGCATGCCAAACATCACCTACTAGGCTCTAAAAGCCTTAATTAAACTATAGCCTACTCCCTATTTACTATAGGGAACCAAAGTCATACCTTCGTCCGTTGTCAGCCCGCTGATGTCGCATGCCCTAGAGCCTGGGCATAGCCTAGCTACGACTCCTAGACGCCTCGCCAGAGCTCCGCCGCTTGGCTGCTACTGCGGACACTGTCGCTATAAAATAAACTAATTCCTACTCCAACTCTTAAAGAAAGAGTCCCGAAGCCCTTAAATAGAGCGATTACCGGGAGAGGAGAGGGAAAATTGCACTTAAAAATGAGGATTCGGACCCCTATTTATAGGCCACGATCGGAAGCTCCGATCTCCTTATCGGAAGCTCCGATCGGTGCATGTTTGCCACGTTTTGGACGACCGAGATCGGAAGCTCCGATCGCAGGATCGAAAGCTCCGATCTCCTTCATTTGGCCACTTGTTTCAATCTCCTTGACACCTGTTTTTGGTTGAGATCGGAAGCTCCGTTCTCGGATCGGAAGCTCCTATCTCGGATCGGAAGCTCCGATCTGCTCGGTAGCTCCGAACTGTTTCTCATACTTCCGAACTGGTTTTGGTCCTCCGGGACCCCTGGGACCTACCCCACCATTTTCGAACGTTTCGGATCTGATTTTCCACTTAATTTTAACCAAATAAGGATTCCTTAAACATGTTTTGACACTTTTAAAATTATATGTCATTTTCTAACATGTTTAAAATCACTTAATCTTGTAAAATGGAACCGGGCTACTACAGTGCAGCCCATGATCACGAGTGTATCTTAAATATCTTAGCAATCTGATAATTTCTTTCCAGTGGTCAGCTCCTGGATTACTCGTGAATCTGCTCAATTTTCTTACAGCATAGGCTATGTCTGGTCGTGTACAACTCATTAAGTACATCAGACTTCCAATGACTCGAGAGTATTCTAATTGGGAGATACTCTCACCCCGGTTTTTCGATAGATGTTGACTTGTATCTATCGGGGTTTTAGCCAATGCAGTGTCATCCTTACTAAATTTTTCAAGAATTTTATCCACATAATGTGATTGACTTAGAACCATCCCTTCGGATGTTCTATGGATTTTAATTCCAAGGATGACTTCGGCTAATCCCAAATCTTTCATGTCAAATTTTGAGTTCAATAATTTCTTAGTGGATTGAATCATCTTATCATTACTCCCGATGATAAGCATGTCATCTACGTAAAGACATAAAATGACATATCCATTTTCAGTGTCTTTAACGTATACACATTTATCACATTCATTTATTTTAAATCCACTTCCTAGTATGACTTTATCAAATTTTTCATGTCATTGTTTTGGTGCTTGCTTTAAGCCATATAAAGACTTCACCAATTTACAAACCTTATTTTCTTGCCCACGTGCAGAAAATCCCTCATGTTGTTCCATGTAAATTTCTTCTTCTAAATCTCCATTTAGAAAAGAAGTCTTTACATCCATTTGGTGTACTTCAAGAATCCGCAAAGTGGCAATTGCAAGTATCACTCGGATTGAAGTTATTCTCGTCACTGGAGAATAAGTCAAAGTAATCAAGCCCTTCACGTTGACGGTAACCCTTGATTACCAATATGGCTTTATACTTATCTATTGTTCCATCTGATTTCATATTCCTTTTGAAAATCCATTTAGAACCTAGAGGTTTACTTCCTGGAGGAAGGTCCAATAATTCTCATGTATGATTTTGCAAAATAGATTTTATTTCAGAATTTATAGCCTCTTTCCATTGAGTTCCTTCAGATGAATTCACAGCTTCATTGAAGCTTTGAGGTTCACTTTCCATCATAAAAGTGATGAAATCCGGACCAAAGGATTTCTCAATTCTAGCTCTCTTGCTACGTCTAGGTTCAACCTCATGGTTAAAATCTTGTTCCATTGTCTCGTGAGATCTTTTGGATGAACCTGATTCTTCCTTAGATTTTCAAGGGAACACGTTTTCAAAAAATGAAGCATTTCTTGATTCCATTATTGTATTCTTATGAATGTCAGGTATTTGAGATTCATATACAATAAATCGATAAGCGCTGTTGTTGTGTGCATATCCAATGAAAATACAATCAACAGTTTTAGGTCCAATCTTGACCTTTTTCGGAGTAGGTACAACTACTTTAGCAAGACACCCCCACACTCAAAAATATTGATATGAAGGTGTTCTTCCTTTCCATAACTCATATGGACTTTTTTCTTGCTTCTTTCGGGGTACCTTATTTAAACGGTAATTAGCTGTTAGAACAGCTTCCCCCCACATGTTCTGTGATAAACCAGAACTCAATAACAGTGCATTCATCATTTCTTTCAAAGTGCGATTTTTTCTCTCTGCAACACCATTTTGCTGAGGAGAATAAGGTGCAGTTCTTTCGTGTCTAATACCATGTTGAGCACAAAACTCAGCAAAAGGTGATTCATACTCTCCTCCACGATTACTTCTTAGCACCTTAATTTTTTTATCAAGTTGGTTTTCAACTTCACTTTTATATTGGAAAAATTTTTCAATAGCTTCATCTTTACTTTTAAGAAGATACACGTAATAATATTTTGTACTATCATCAATAAAAGTAATGAAGTATTTATTTTCACCACATGTTTGCACTCCTTTTAAATCACATATATCAGTGTGAATTAAATCGAGGGGTCCATTATTTCTTTCAATGGATTTAAAAGATGATCTTGTTAATTTTGCCTCAACACAAATTTCACATTTGTGGTTTTTATCAATATGAAATGTGGGTATGTTTTTCAAGTTAATTAATCTACGAATTGTATCATAATTAACATGTCCTAGTCTACCATGCCACAAATTGAAAGACTCAAGCAAATAAATAGAAGCTTTCACTTTATTTGTTTTTGGCTTAATAGTCATTACATTGAGCTTAAACAAGCCATTACAAACATAACCCTTTCCAACAAACATTCCACATTTGGACAAAACAACCTTATCTGACTCAAAAATAATACGGAAACCATGCTTATTCAAAAGCGAACCAGACACCAAATTCTTTCGAATTTCTGGCACATATAATACATTGTTAAGAGTCAGCTCTTTCCCGGATGTCATTTTCAAGATCACTTTCCCTTGTCCTTTGATATTAGAGGTAGCAGAATTGCCCATAAACAATTTTTCACCATTCTATGATTCATCGGGAGTAGCAAATATGTCCTTGTCATAACAAATATGATGGGTGGCACCAGTGTCGATCCACCATTCCCTTGGATTTGATCCAACCAGATTTACTTCAGAAATGACAGCACAGAGGTCCATGTTTGAAACCTCTTTAGATATGTCCTCCAAGAGATTTGCCCCGCGGTTTCTTTTCGGTTTCTTGTAGTCAGCAGACTTGTGGTCCGGACCGCCACAATTATAGCACTTACCAAGAAACTTCTTTTTGAACGTGTCTTTCTTTGGGCCCAACTTGGAGCCTCCACCAGCAAATCTCTTTGCCTTTGAATTTTTCTTCTGCTCAACAATATGAGATTTAGCAGCACTTGGAAAATACAATCGTTTTTCAGAACTCTTGTTGTCTTCCTCGATACGAAGTCGAACAATGAGCTCTTCAACATTCATCTCCTTTCGTTTGTGCTTCAGATAATTCTTGAAATCATTCCAAGCCAGAGGCAAATTCTCAATTATAGCTGCCACTTGGAAAGTTTCACTAAGCACCATGCCCTCCGTGTGTATCTCATGCAAGAGCACTTGTAGTTCTTGAACTTGGCTGATCACTGATTTAGAGTCAATCATCTTGTAGTTCAAGAATTTACCGACAATAAACTTTTTAGCCCCAGCATCTTCGGTTTTATATTTTCGATCCAAAGACTCCCATAACTCTTGGGCCGCCTTTTTCTCACTATACACGTTGTACAGTGAATCAGCCAAACCATTCATTATATAATTTCTACACAAGAAATCTGAATGGTGCCATGCATCAACAGCACTAGTAGTCTGCACGTCTCCCTCAACAGATTTGGGAGCATCCTCAGAGAGGAACCTTGCTAAATTCAAGGTGGTAAAGTAAAACAGCATCTTTTGTTGCCACCTTTTGAAATTCAAGCCCTTGAATTTCTCCGGCCTATCAGCATGGCTTAAAGTCATCGTAGCAGCAGCACCAGGAAGAGTTACCTTTGGAACATTCGAGTGAGTCGAAAAGGCATCCATATATGAACTTGATTCACGTAACCGAATGACACGAAGAAAATCTGTTTTAAGTTTGTACGAGAAAACTAGTCACGTGAACCTTTTTGAAAAAAAAACCAGAAACCACTGTTAACATATAACAGACAACCGAGGCCTGTAAAATTACAGTTTCCTTAAAACAGATTCGTCCCCTCCCGAATGTGCTCGGAGGATCACGACGGACGTCTGTTTCCCAGGATACAATGGCATAACCTCATAGTCACTTAGCACGAGGAGACTACGCTGGCGAACTGAATATACACCTTCACGGTATCACGTAGAAGCTCGAAACGATGATGTGATTAACGAGTTGCGAGGGTGACTGGGGCTTACACACTTAGTGACTGAAGCTCGCACAAATCAAGCATGTAGAAATACAGAGTACGCATGAAAGACAGCATACGTCAATTGGAGCTCAGGACGTGAAGAAGGAGCTCTTCACACGAAGACGAAGACTTTCGAAGAAGGAAATAGGCAAAATAATTAATTTATCAGCAGAAGCTCGAGACAACTCATTTATGCAAGAATTTTCATGAAAATTGACAATGAGAGGTCACAAAGCAGCCAGACAAGACCCCATAGAATTAGTTGGGCTAATAAATATGAAGGGCATCCGAGAATTAAATGGAAATTTCATGCAGAACGTGTCCAAAACAAGCAGACACTATATTTTTCAAAAAAAAAATGGATTACAACCCATAATTTCCATTCAATTATTAATTTCCATTCAATTATTCCAATAATTTTGAGGATCATGTGGCTCAGTTGGAGAATTTTGTGAAAAGGCATGAAGAAACAAACCAGTTCTTCGAAAGCCGCATCAAATTTTTGAGTCTTTTGGATGAACAGATTGCGCTTCATAGAGAACCAGTTTCTGAGATCTGCCAAGAGCGTGAAGTAATTGAGCCAGAGCATGAGGAAATAATTTTTGAGGAATCTTCTTGTGAGGATGAATCAAAGGTGACAATGGAGGAGGAAGAAACATACAAGGCTACATATTTTACCTCATCAATGGTCGTTCCATGTACACCGTTAGAATATTCTTTCTTGCCATTGACGCCGACTCCACAATATTCCATTCTCTATGAGCTTCAGCCAAGATTCGGAGTCTCCTTACAAAAGAAAAAATTCATGCCGAGTGTTGTTGGACCGACGAGCTTCCCATGCATATATCACGCTAAGCTTGAGGGCGTGCACAATCAAGACCCATATGTAGAGTCGTATGATTCTTACTATGGGCGGAAGCCGCTATTTGATGGTTGCTACTGCATAGTCGGGAATTAGACTATAAATTTAGCGCTGACTGGGAGGCAACCCAAGCGTTCTTTCCCTTATTTTTTATTTTATTTTTGGTTTTTGTTTTTTTTATTTAATTTTTACTTTTTTCCCATTCCAGTTTGCCGAGCATGCCGATATACACAGTATGATGCTGCTGTCCCAGCTGATACTATCAAGAAGGAAGAGGATGAATCGAAAACTAGGGGAGTGTTATTGTTGTTTTCATTGTGTTTTAGTTCGTCTTTGCATTTGTGTATTTGTATGCATTCTATTAATTGTTTTGAAGCATTGAGGGCAATGCTTTGGATAAATATGGGTGGTAGACTAGTTTATTGCATTGGTTATTGTGTTGTTGTTTAGTTATTATGTTTTGTGTTCATTCTGTTTGCTTTAATTTGGTTTAGTTTTTGTGTTTGGTTCGTAATCATGCATATCATTTTGTTGTTGTTCGTGTTGTCTTGCATGAGTTGGATGAGTCATGGTAGCCTATGATGATGAAGTTTATTTGAAAAAAAAAATTGGATTTTTGAAAAAATTTGCTCTTGACTGGACATGAAAAACTGTAGGTTGAACCATAAATATTTATAAGCACTTGTGTTAGAACAGTGGAGTGCAACGAAAGATTTGATGAAGTTTCTGTCTGTTTGACCATTGCACGACAATAGGTGGTTTGTAGATCTTGATTGTGTTATATGAATTTTGATGAGGCTCTAGTTTACACTTATGATCTTGGGCGCACCTAGAAAAAAAAAATTTACAACTTCATCCGGGCTTGTACAATGATTGAAATCCTAATCATTGCTCCATAGCTAAGTTTGCGGGTAAAATGAGGTTGATGCTCTATTCGGGCTATAGACGAGGGGATTAAAAAAAAGAGAAAGATTTTTCGTATCCTAGCCAGTTATAGCTAAGTCAGCGGGTAATTATTGGGGCTAAAGCAATAGCGGGTGCAAAATCCGGAGGTGTGTAATTCATTATCTCAAGGGAGGTGAGTTTAGTCTAGAGGTCGTTGGAAGGAATGGGCACTTAAGAGTGAAACTTGCACTAATTTGTCATAGGTCGCTAAGCAGTTTTGAAACGAATTCGGTCTAAGTTGTATGAAACTGAAATGACAGTTCACACACACACATTCATGTTAAACCGAAGGTGTATTATGAAAAGTTGAGAGCGTCGGTGATTTTGTTTTTGTGATTGAACTTCTCGGAGGCTGTGCACTCTCATGAATCATCCTTACTTATTTTTTTGTGTGCATATTATTTTTGCATGACTTGTTCGAGGGCGAACAAGGTTTAAGTATGAGGGTGTTGATAAGTGCATTTTGTGTGCATTATTTTGTGATAGGTTTTTATCTATTTTGTGTGCATTCATATTGTTTTTATGTATTTTTATGTGTTTTAGTGCATGTGTGTGTATTTCACTCCTCGGGTTAATTTTGTAGGAAAATAAATTGTTGAAGAATAAATTACGGAGCAGATTTGTTCAAAAAATCAAATTTAACTTTAGAGAGATCCAAATCCGATCTTCACTGTTCAGAATAAAGTTCAAGATGTTTTGAAGCTTCTGTCCAAATTTCATCTCGATCCAACGGCTATATCTCGAGATAAGAATTTTTCAAAATCGTCGCTTGCTGCAGAAATTTTGTACTGCGCGCACGAGAATTGAGCTCGCGCGCGCGATTTGCTGGTTCAGACTCTGTTTTTTAATGCTGCGCGCGCGCGAGGCTTCTCCAGGCTCGCGCGCCCGTGTTCCGGCCTCAGATTTGTTCCGAAAAGTCCTTGTTTTGAAAGGAAATTAATTGGCATGAGTTTCGGACCATATAAATAGAAGATATATCATATTGTTGGGGGTTCCGAAGTTCCAGAAAGCAGAGAGATTGCACAAGGGAGAAGGCGGCTGCTGTAGGCTTGGGAAAGAAGATTTCTTTTTTTTTTTTTTTTTGGTTCTTTTTTCTTAATTTTTTTATTTATTGTTTTCAATTATTGAGTAGTTTTTCTTCAACCAAGACGACGTGATTGGGCCGAACAAATTTATGTAGAAAACTTGGATTTTGTTTGGGATTTTACAGAGTTGATTTTATTTTATTGATTGTCAGATTTATATTTGTCTTGTGAATAGTCTGATCAACTGTTTGCTTGCATATTAATTGATTCCAAGTCGACAGAAGAGGTTTTGATTTTAATAACTTTGATAATCATCATATTGTAAAACCGACTAGAAATAGAATTCGGTTTCAGTGTGCGGTTTGAGTGTAAACTGAATTTTCACAAATATTTAATGCATTCAAATTTGATTAGAATTACGAAAGATTAATCCATCAATATTTGAATAGGTTTGATTGTTCTAGAAATAGACCTTCGAACAAGATAGGAGAATTCCCGTGATCTAAGATTAAATCTGAGTCCTGAATCAACTACATGTTACATGTTTGTTTGGTACCGACGTGTGTCTTGGTTGTCTCGTTTTAATTATTTTTATCTTCAGTTATTTTAATTCTTATTTCTTAAGCAGTTTTTATTTTATATTCTTATCTTATTTAATTCAAAATCCTTTCTATTATTTTGTCTAGATTAAGTAAAATAATTAAATCTTGAGAATTGACAACAGTCCCTATGTGATTGATACTTGGACTCTCAGTCCACTTTACTATTACTTGACCTGGTGCGCTTGAGAGTAAATTTTTATCAAACCGATTTAGCCGGTCAGTCAAACATTTTCATGTATCACATCACAAATAACTATTAACATGATTTTTAGACGTTCTTTTATCCCTAATATTGATTCGCCGTTGAAAACTAACCGAAAAAGATACGTCGAACTCACGTTCTCTCCAAATTAAATATCTCTTTAAACAAGATAATTTGTTTATTTAATTTTATTATTTAAGATCAAAATCAGTTTGAAACTTATGGAGATCGTCTCAAATATTAATTTTGTTAAACAAATATCCAATCTGATCCGATCCATAAAAAAATATTATTTTCTATGTCAAAAGTATTGTTCTTTCACTACAAATATGAAAAGTATCGACTCATCTAATAGACATTATTCCATAAAACTGTCTCACAAAATAGTCAGCTCAAAAGGTTTTGGTTTCTTTTAGGTTAGTTTCTAACGCCAAATTTAACTCTGAGGACCAAATGCGTCAAAACTCGTAAATTGAGAGATATTTTTGGCACATTAGGAGCACTTGAACAAGAGGGAAAAAAGATGAATGACATGTCAACAAAATGGTAGACCAACAAGCAAAGCAAGAATTTTGGGACATATGGACATGGAATTGAGGTAGTGGAAGGCACAAACATGAGGCAAGAGCTGGTGGGACAAGCATGGGGTACTATATTCCCTTTCAGACCATAGACTCCCACGTGAAATTTGTACATTAATTGACCCCAATCAACTTCTTACGTTATCTCAAATTTGTGCCATAATAATTCACCCCTCTCTCTATACTTTATGATCTTATCTTATGTGCATCATGTTCCTGTTCCTCAGGTGGGCTCGCTTATATTTGTACCATAATCATCTCCACTTTTTGTAATCTCATCTCAGGTAGGCACATTCTCTCAAAAAGTTGCTACTAACTTGTGAGATGGAATCCTCATGGAGACCATCATAATGCTCCTTGTTGAGTACAAAAAATTAAAATAACTTGAAATCGAGGCTCTGGGGGTCCGAACTTCGTTCTTGGATCAAGTGAAAGAGATCCTTAATGGCATGGGGTTACAGAACAAGTGTAACTTGAATAAGCAGCAGCATCCGATTACAGTAACAACATTAACAGAGTGGGACAAAATACCCAACTCACCACACAATAGAAAAAGGAAAAGGAAACAAATACTTAAAAAGGCTACAGCTAGAGATGCCGAATTGATGCAGATAAGAGAATAGACAAAATACTCTTTGCTCAGATTCTTCTGCGCAATACACGAGCTCTTCACGATGGAAAATGACCACTGATTCTATGTGGCGATTGCAAACAATGACCTCCTAGTGACTATGGCTAAAGCTTATTGAAGCGGTACGGATAGTGAATCAACTCAAAATTGGATTAACAATGAGCAAGAATGAGCATTACTTAGGGGGTTGAATCTAGCCCATTTCTATGTGTAGAAGTTTCACTTGGTGTAGAGTACGTCTTCCCATGGATGGCGGTACAGCGGTTGCTTCAGTCTCTTCTGGTCGAATGTATGCCTGAATTCAGAAAATATGGCATATGAATAGTTGATAGAGAGAAAATTGCAAGTAAATATGTGAAGCGGAAAATATTGTCCTGCATTTCTAACTCACCCAATGAGACCAATGGAGCGAGCCAGCACAAAGAGACCATTGAGATAACCGATCTCCACAATCTCATCAATTTCTTGCTTAGTGAACATCCCACTTCCGGCTAGGAGATCCAAGAATAGGGACCCAATGGCACCATCAACATTGAGTACTAAATTGTTGGCCTTTGTGAGGGTGTACGTTTCAACTTCAACAGCGTACTCCATGTACTTCACAGACGGGAAATTAGAACGTGCATACTCTTGCAGCAACTCTACCCTCTTATCTCTGTTGTCGCCTCTCTTGATTCTTTATTAATACAAAAGAAATATCTCCAGATTATGGTTTGAATTGAAATGACTACTTTAAAGAACTGAACAAATTGAGAACTCCAATACCTGTGTCCGATACCAGGAACACGAATGCCTTTCTTTTTCATGTTCTCCACAAATTCATATGGCGTCAGACCCTGAGAATACAGCACATCAGAAGCCATCAATATATCACAGAGAAGCGACAGAACAGAGAAATCTGATAAAGCCACTTAACATCAAGAAAAGGAAGAAGGAAAAGCTAAAAACTAAGATCAGCATGCTTGAACCATGATCACAAAAAATTATAACCCACCCTTTCATATGCATCCTTGAAGTATCGAGCAGCATCATCAATTGCTCCACCAAATCGGGGACCAATTGTCAACAAACCTGTTTTACAATCAAGATCACACCACTCATTAATAATGTCACAAACTTAAGCATCACCATGCTTTAATCAGTTGTTTAAAGTATTAGATATATTCACTTCATATCACGTGGAAGAAACATTAGACATTTGACCAACCTGAAACAAGACTAGAAACCAGATCTTTTCCAGCCCTAGCCGTCACTATGGTGTTGTGAGCACCAGAGACACAGGGACCATGATCAGCACACAACATAACACAAATCTGGCATGCCAATATAGGTATTGCAGAAATGTAGTGTAAGTCGAAACAGAAATAATAAATGGGGCAGAAAATTGAAAATGAACCAAAGGAAACTGTGAACATAAAACTTTTTCAGGGTCGATTCAAAACATTGTGTGAAGTAATGAAAGGCTGAGGCCTAAGGAATGAACACAAAGATAAGATATAAAAGCACCTCAATAAAACGTGTGCAATAGCGAGGAAGACTTCGTTTGAACCACAATAAAGAAAGGACATCGCCCACACCTAATCCCTGTTCAACAATGGAAGACATTGCAACACCAGCATAGGTTGGTTCTTCACCTGCCAATGAGTAAAAGTTTGAGTTTAAGCACTCAAAATTCCTATTGATCCATCGCATAGGGTGGCAATGATAAAGAATAAGAAAGCAAACTCCTTACCCCTGTCATCAGAGATTGTGGATATAATGTGTGTTGGAGCCCGAACTTTGCCACTCTTGATGGCTACATTAAGGTCCTCGGGTATTTGAGGTGGTGTCACTTCCTTTATTGGTGCAGTTTTACCATCTTCAACCTAATCAAAGAACCAAGAATTTTAGCAACCAGTGGTGGAGAAAGAATTTAGCACGTGAGAAACATGTGAATGCCATCGAAGACACGTAAAGCTTACCAATTTTTCAAATGTTTCTTTGATTGTTATTTCAAATGCTTCATAAGAAGTGGGAACAACAGCCCCAGCTTGTCTAAGGGCTTCATTCTTGGCCTGTGCAGACTCCATCTCACCACCACTCTTGGCCCCCTGATAATTAAAAAGAAGTTGGGATAAAAATCATAATGAGATAATTTTGTAATAATAGCAAATGTTACAATGAGAGCAGATGAATTAGCTTACAGCATGACCAAATTGTACTTCCGACTTGAAGAGCCTCGCACAAGTTCCACTAACCCATGCAACCACGGGCTTGTTGATTTTCCCCTGTTTAAGGGCCTCGACTAAGGAATATTCATCACGTCCACCAAGTTCCCCAAGAACGACCATCATTTTGACCTGGTTTCAATCAAAAAATGAGAGCCAAAAACAAAATGTCCAGTTCTTCATGTCCTAGTTTTTAGGAGGAAAAAGATAACACAAAAAAATAACCAGAAAACAACAGCTATGGAATATCACATATACCTGAGGGATGTTGTTAAACCGCAGTACATGATCAGAAAGTGTCGACCCAGGAAACACATCCCCTCCAATTGCAATTCCTACATAGTCACAATTAAATTGAAAATTATAACCTGACAGCAAAACAAGAGAAGACTTGGGGGTCCGGTGGTTAAAAACATCCAACCTTCATAAATTCCATCAGTGACACGAGCAATTGTGTTGTACAACTCGTTGGACATACCACCCTGAAATCAAGACTTTATCTTCAGAAATCGAGCCGGTCTGATGATGCATAATTGAATAAATCATGATAACAGCTCATCAGATGCAGCAGAAAGGAAAGTATGACAATGAATTTTACAAGGCATTTTATCAATTCCCAACAATGATTAAATAAATTAAAATGAACCTATAAATCAATAGGTACAAGGTCCACTGTATTTGTGGACTAGAGCATTAACTTGTCAGCAATATTTTACGTTTAATCGCAAGCTATAAACACAAGGAAGGAAACTTTGTAATGATTACGCACAGATTTTGAGACAAAACCAACAGATCCAGGCCTGTACAGTTTGCACTGAATTATATTGTCAATTGTTCCAGCAGTATCACCAATCTTGAAAGCTCCAGCTTGAATACCTCCGACTGTAGCTGGGCCGATGACAACCTGGCACATGCATCTTTGTAATTAACACATTTTCCATAACATTCACAAAGGTGAAGCAAACAAAGTAATATGAAAAAAAAAAAGCTCGTAATAGAGAATATTTTTCTTGCATGTATATTAAAGCGATACATCGAAAAGAGAAGACAAAATACTCACCTTATTGTTTGCTTTAGCATAAGCAATCAACTGTTTGGCATCTGACTCAGGGACACCTTCAGCTATTATGGCAACGACTCTAATGGTTGGCTGTTTGAGAGCAGCCATAGATGAAGCAGCAGCACTAAACAATAGAAGTACAGTTATCAGGCCATACAAGAAGCAATATATCTCATATATTTGTAGGTCTTAAAGAACAACCTTCTGAATGATGCAAAGTTGATAAATACATCAGCAGTGGGATGTGCGGCACAAGCGGCGTCAATTCTACAAAGAAAGAAATATAATTTGAATTAGATTATCCAATGGTAAATGGTTCAAAAGAAAATATGAGTGAAATACAGATGTAATAAGGGTGATTGAATTTTGTTGTCTAATGTTGATGCTAATGGTTTTTCCTTAGGAAAGTCACATGTCAAGTGAATAGTGATAAAAAAAATGAGAAAGAAAAGTAAACGCACGCTGAGTGCACTGGAATTGCAATTTCCTCTTGACCGAAAAATAGTTTCTGAAAACCCTCAGAACCAGGATTTACAATTCCAGCAACAGAAGGTGTTTCTCTGCCTGTAAAAGAAAAACAGCGGATAGAATTTTATTGATGAAATAACTCAAAATCCATACTTCATTGAATAGGCAATAGCTTGATAAAAATACACTATCCAAAATGAAGTACTTATACTTACCACAAAGAAAATCAAAATCAAGCATTCGCTGAATTGGCAGTTGCTTGTAATTGTAAAATAGAGCTTGTGTTGCTTTCGAGAAAAGTTGTCCAGTCGCCATATTGTTGCCTGAAAAAACATTCATGTAAATGTATCAGCATATAAGCATTCCATAACAAAACTTACATCCAAAGGTAATTAAAGGCGAAGGAACAAGCAAGACAGGAAACAAATTAAGAAAACCACTCATGCTCATAAGACAAGAAGCAGAACAAAATTGTTTTAAAGGTTTGTGTATACAATCACTATTTTCAAGTTTCAAGTCTTGAACTCTTCCTGGAAAATCGGGTGATCTGCTAGAATTATTCTCTCTTACCATTTTGTTAAACAAGTAAAATTTTCACCAACAATTTATCGTGCCCGTGATTCTTAATGCTGTTACATGATCAGAACCATCCAGCCAGACGTCTACATTAGCATCATGTAAATAATTGCAAAACAATATAGATGTGTGACATACAGGTTCTTTGTTAGGATTTTGATGGAATGGAAAGTGAAGTTAAGAGACCAATTGTAAAAACACCTTACATAACCAAACATTAAGGTATTAAGTTTACTTATATCCTTTTAACTTTTTATTTCATTTTGGGTGAAAATACATTTGGAAAACAGTTAAACTTGGATTGATTATGAACAAACCAAATTTTGTGGAAAAAGGCTCCTACAAATAGGTCGGTCTTAGGATTTTATGATAGAAAAAATTGACCATACCCATCCAAGTTCACAAATTATAGGAACCAATTACATTAATTACTATGCATTGGCCCATTGGGGCTAAATATGTTCCGAGGATAAAGATATTATCTCATCAAACTTTTAGGAAAACCACTGAGATTTGGATAGCAAGGGCCATGCGTTCAAATTTGAAAAATTGAGGGACCACATCTGAAAATTGTAAACACGAGGGACCGAATTTATTCTTAACCTAAAGATGAGCAAACAAAAATGTAATGATCCCATAGGAAAATCAATAACAGATCTTTCATCCTCAGATGAGCTGCAGGGGTAGTGGATATAAGCCACTAAAGCATAACTACAGAGCTTGGTGAACACCAATACCAGCTAATCATAAACAATAGATTCTACACTTGAGGTAAAAGTGCAAGAGGTCAGCAACCGAATTTCAAGATCATCTTTAGTTTTCAACAGAGACGATCACTTACACTAACAGAAAAGACAAGATCTAGCTCTAAGATAATGCATTTTAGATAGTTCTCAATTCCTAGAAAGAAGCAAACAAATGACATATTCACTCAATAATTCAAAAAACAAAAGTCCAACAGCAAAATCTTTGACAATGATGAAGCCAAGGGGGGGAAAAACAAAAAAAAAAAAAAAAAAAAAAACAACACTTCATGATGATGTAAATGATCAATTGCATACTCAACATTTCAACTGAGTAATGGATCTTACTTTACATACCGAAATGTCGCTTCACACAGATATCACTAATCCAAAATTCAATAAAATGGAAACTAGTGAAAGCAGAAAGATCTGTTTTTTGGCCCGAAACTTAAAAGATTCGCGTAAGAAGAAGAAAAAAAAAAAGAACAAATCAAGGAATGTTCCCTCGAAAACATCTAAAAACAGTTACACAGAGATCCGGCGCATCAAATCCCTTTCCCCACAACAGACACAAATGGGAATCAAGGATCAACTCTTAAAACCAATAAAAAACAGATCTTTCCATCCCAAACTTATAAACAATCCACAACGAGACAAGGGTTGATAAGAAAACCCAAAATTTGAACAAAGAACAGGAAATCCAAGAAAATGCGGATACCTTCCGTATAAAGAATACAGTTGAGCTCTCTACCCGTGAACGAGACACGAAGGATAGCTTATGTAGCAGGAGATGGGTATGGAGGAAGAAAGAAAACGAATTTGTGTGCGAGTGGATGAATTATATATATATGTGTGTATATAGGAAGAATTGTTAATTGTTGGGTGTTTGGTATTTGTTGCTCAAGAAAAAGGTATGCTCGCAATACACATTAATTATTGGGATTGCACCAACCGATAATTCACCCAGCGAGGACGTGGCATGGGGCCACTGGTAGGTAGAGCTCACACGCAGCGAGTGTGTTGGTGCGTGTTGCCATTTACGCGAGTGGTGGTTGGGTTAGCTGTTGAGGTTTTTTAATGTACTCATGGAGAAGATAGAGATGGAAAGCTTGAAAGAGTGGGAAAGATTGGTGGGTGGAAAGTCCCCTACTACTGTTTGGTGGATTTACACTTTGTTCCACCAATTTCATGCTGCCATTTGAATACGCCATGTTTTCCAAATGTGTAATTGATCTATATCTTAAAATAAGTTTCAAGATTCCCACTACGTACGGCTAGACAGACTGATTCTATGTCATGTGCTGAGTGTTCCTCTCTCTGTGTTTTTGTAATATTTTGTACAAAATAATAAAGTATTGGCACACTTTACATGACTTGTTTTTTATTTAGGGGTTTCGTATGAATATGTTGTGTAAAACTGTAGAAGAACAACATCGAGAGCATATCATTCCATATAGTATAGAATCATATTTGTTAGACTGTATACTATGAACGTTGTTTTTAATGTTTTTGTATTCATTAAAACAGTAGAGGTAGCTCGTATCGATTAAAAAGACTATTCCCACACATGTAACAATTTGTTCATATAGTGTTTGTGAGTGTGTCGATGCTATCATGCGAGCACTGCCCGAAAGATGCCGTGAACATCTCGGGTGCCATCAAAAAACAAAGGATTATTAGATCAAGTATATGGGCACTGAATATTGTAGCATTGGTAAATCCAATTTTTTACTCAATGAATATTTAATCCCATGTAAATGAGGATACATAACACGTTTTTCCAATGTTGTGACATTTTCTTGATCTTATAAACATTAAAATAAGTTCCATTTTTTCACAACTCGCCCCTTCGCCTCGCATTATTGCTTTGCAGAATCTTTTCAAAATCTGATGTACTCATCGTGTATCCATAAATTAATTCATCCAAGATTGTAGATATATCACGTGCTGATAAAAAGAATGGATTTGGTACTATGACAATTTTGCCTTGTCGTGTCTATTTACATGTACTAAAAAAATACAATGAATCCAACCGACTCCTATTGATGTGAGGTACATATGGTAGCTGAAAATAAAGGATTGAAAGGGACTAGTGAAACAAGTCCCAAGGTAGCATTAATTTTTTGGTTCACACAATTACTAATCTAATATATGCATGTGTTTCTCACCTGAAGACAAAATTATATGGCGTGAAATTCATAATAATATTGGACTTTGGAATACATAGCAGCAATCCATAATTGACCGTATAATATATTCTTAGGTTCCCATTAATTAATTACTAATTTATTGACTAGGTATACGTAGCTTTAATTGCGTGATATATTTTGAAAAATGGATATCAAGTGGATTGTAAACAATTAAACATGTTAATTGTGTTTTTTAACTGATTATATAACTACAACAGTTCAAGTGTCACGTTTCGGTTTTGTTCCACTTAGTTAAGAAAATTATCACACTTAAACAAGATATCTGTCAATAACTGCACTCTCCGCAATAATCAATAGCAATTAACATGTGTGACATTTCGTGATGTCAATTGTAAGACCGAATACTCGTTTTTTTTTTTAACCAAAAACTATGGTTGATAGTAACAACGCAACTCAAACTTTTAAATCATACCATAGCTCAATCGCCACATTCAATTATTCTACCCATCAAAAATAATTATTGCACTCCTAACCTAATTTTTTTCATTGTATTTGAAAGTATTGCATGTCGCCTTGCCTGTTACATTAATGCTACTTGAAAAATATTTTGTATTTAATTTAGGTCATAAAGAGTGTGTAGAATTCCACCATGAAGATAAAATAAGTCTGGCAACCTCATATCGTTCATACCTAAAAGTTGAGAAATACGAAGTTGACAATTATAACTGGTCGATTCAAAAATTAAACCTTGTTTAAAAAATTAATAAATATAAAGAAATTCTCATCACATGTACGTATTGTCAATCTCTCATATAAAGAATAGGATCATAATAATGAAATAACCGATTTGAATCGATACTAGGATCTTTGCGTCGAAAACTCAAGGAAAAACTGCGTTATTAGTTATATATAAACTAAAACTTCCACAACAAGACCACTGATTGATGACAATTAATTAGTTCTCCTAAAACGATTAGGGGAAACCAAAATTCAAAAAAACTAATTAATTATAAACTTGGTTCACCAACCACAAGCAGCAATCAATTATTTCAAGTTTATAAAACTTGAAATTAAGGGAGTGTTTGCAATCACTAAAAAAAAGTGATTGTTAGCTTTTGACTTTAAAAAATTATTTTTGTGTGTTTCTTAAACCTAGATTATGTGTTAGCTTATGTTTAACTTAATTGAAATCCAAAAGCTAGTCATGTGGTGATTATGATTCTCCAAAAGTGATTCTAATAAGAAGGTCATTGTTAAAATCAATCTAATCACTTATTTATCAAACACTACCCAACTTTATTTTTTAGATTTTCACATTTATTTCCAAACACTACCAACTTTTGATTTTTCTTAACTTTTTTATTATCTATAAATTAATCACTTCTACAAAAGCACAATTTATTGCAAACACTCCCTAAATACTGTAGAAAATTTTGGTTCCGATTTTGTAAGAGAATGATAAATCCGGGATAGAAATAATAAAAAAGTCAAGAGAAATAGGATTCCAATAGCCTTCAATGTACTTCACAAAGTCTCGGATTGCATCCAAAATTTCTCTATGTTTTTTTCTTATGTTTTGGACAATTTCTTTCTTGTTTTGTTGTTTCTCGGTTACTATAGCTGACTGGGCTCATATGACTAAGATTTTAAATAAAGAACACAATGGTCTGTCGCTAATTTGATATATATCATAATTTTAAAGTTTGATATGATATATCATGTTCGACACTTAATTATAAGAAGTTCATCTCTTACTAAAAAAATTATTCAAGACAGAACCCTTACGACACCACATTATGAGCTCGTTTGCTTTCAAATTAAAGTGTTTCTTAAAAAATAAGTGATTTTTTAAGTGTGTTTTTAATATCATTTTTTTAAGTAAAAACTGAAATAATTTTGTGTTTGGATAAATAGATTGAAAACACTTTTTTAAAGTTGAGTTGTAAAAAAAGCATTTGAAAAGCTATAAATATGATTTTTTTTTTTTAAAAAAAAACATATTTTGGCTTAATTATAAGTGCTTTCAATAGCACTTCAAATTTATCCAAACACATTTGAAAAAAAAACAAACAGATACGAGAGCATCCCCATCGCTAGGTCCGTGGTCTATCAATCACATGTAATATCTAACCCCAAACATCTACATTTATCCTTGCACGGTCGATGAAGGAAATATTTATTTCCTTAAATCTTTTCAAGTTTTAAAAGATTTATTTTAGTTTTTTTTGCCTTTCTTGGACTTGAAGTATTTTAAATTGATTGAGATATTTTAAATAGAAATTATCTTGTTCTCAATTGATTTGTTTACTTAATTGTTTGGTATGATATATTATGTATTTATCATAATATATTTTTATCTCCTAACTTATCAATATTTCTTTATCTTTCTAGATTCAAGTTTGAATTAAGGAAACAAGTTCAAGGCTTTTTAGAGACAAGTTTTACACGCTTAAAAACAAGAAGAGTGCATAGAGATTGGTGTGGCTTGCAGAAAATAGTAGAGAAGAGAGCTTGTAGTGATCCGTATTCAGAATTAGCGATTAATGAGTATATTAATCGTGTAATCATGTTTAGATTAAGTAAAACATGATTAAGAAAATTCCAGAAGGGTTAACGGAGTTCATAAATGGATCTAGGACACTTAAAAATGGCTTAGAAGGCCCCAAGACTCGAGTGGGATCGGAACCACCGATCCAGGATCGGAGCTTCCGATCTTGGTGACATCGGAACCAAATCGGAACCATATCGGAAGCATGGAGATCGGAACTTCCGATCAGCAATCGGAGCTTTCGATCGACTGTCGCTGACAGGTGTGTGGTTGCATGTGGTTGAGATTGACACGTGGCATCGAAGCTTCCGATCGGAGGAACGGAGCTTCCGATCTGCCGAAACAGAACGTCCGATCGAGGAACGGAACTTCCGATCGATGTTTATAAATATAGGGTCCGAGCTCCTCATTTCTTGCCAATTCCGAATTCCTCTCCTTCGCCCTAGTAGCTCTATTTTGGGCTTTGGGTACTCTTATTTTAGAGTTGGAGTAGGAAATATACTTTAGTATAGTCAGACAGTGTCTGACATAGTAGCGGAGCAGTGCTCGTGTAGCGGAGCAGTGCTCGAGGCTGTGGAGCTGCAGCAGGGGTGTACCCCTAGTTGCGAGATAGTTGCCATCAACGGGCTGACGACGGACGCAGGTATAGCTATGGTCTCCTTAAATTATTTAGGAGTATGCAATAGCTTAGTTAAGGCTTTTAGATCTTAATAAATGTTGCATGGGTATTTGCATTGTAGAGCTGATGTAGGCTTGGAACCTAGAGTGGAACTGCTAGGAACTGCCTGTAGTAAGGTACATAAGTACAGACTGAGATAGCCAGCGGGTTTGCATGCTTATATGTTGCATTTATGTGTCATATTATTATGCAGCATGTGCATATCATATTGTTCCTGTCCATCTTGTGAGATGAGCCATGTAGGGCCGCTCAGCCCTGTTAGGATGGTTGATGTCTAGGGCCTAGTGACTGACGGGTCATGGGTGATTAGCATCTGAGGACACAGTCCACGTCCTGTAGGAATGAGCAGTGTACGCAGGGTTTGCTCCCCGGGTTGTACCACTCATGTCCTAGGCGCCATTACTGAGCAATTATATACAGTTATCCCATATATGGATACCCTATCATTTGCATGCATCATATTTGTATGTTTTACCCAGTGCTTTCGTATTGAGCTTAGAGCTCACGTTCAGTCTTTTCTGTATATCTGGACACCCCATTCGACGGGGTAGGTGTAGGTGCAGGATTGAGCACCCGGAGCTTGGAGTAGCCAGTGACCAATGAAGACAGCAGGATTAGCTGTAGGTTCTGCCTTTAGGCTATTTATTCGATTTGGTTGTATAAATCGAATTTATTTAACCGGTTGTATTCTGCCGGTCTGTTTTTATTTAAAGTCTTCCGCAGCGATTTATTCAATGCATGTTTAATTATGCTCTTAACTCTGATTAGGTAGTGGATCCGGGTAGGGTCACTACATTTATTGGTATCAGAGCATATGCATGCAAGAGACTTGGGATATAGTAATGAGACTTTGGGTTATCCTTATAGGATTGATGAGACCTTGGAAGAGGTGATGATGCGGCAATTAGTTTGTCCAGAGACTATCATCATCGGTAGGATTTCTAAATTCCAGCAAGTGCGGACAGGAGTGATGGATCGTGTCCGAGTTTTCGAGATTTCTACTCATGTGGATCCTAGTTTTGGATCGAGTATCGGATGTCAGAGGCAGTGGCAGAGCATTGGATGGGACGCACTTGATGCTTGCATCTGTATCGTCCATACCATGATGACACTACTCTGAAGATTCTCCAGTCATAGTTGGAGAGATTGTCAGATAGACCTTCACCAAAGAATGCCTCGAGTGCCTAAAGCATGACAGGTTTCGAGCGTGAGGTCTTTAACCTCATGTAGAACATAGTTTTGCCGGTATGCTTGTATCGATGCGTTCGGTAGGCACACGGGAAACTTTATGTTCAAAAGCATGATGTAGTTACAAGAAGAAGGCTGATGGTAGATCGTGAGCAGAAGGGGTCGACTGACATACACTGACGCAGAGCATAGCTGGTTAGCTATCACGAGCCATTTCTCCAGAGTTCTTCGTAGGAGGACATGTAGAGAGACTTGGTCGGGAGTATGCTTGTATCGATGCGTGTGTCGATTAGAAGCTTCATGCTCAAGAAACGAAGACTAGTACGATGATTTAAATACTGTATCGTTGTAGTTGTAAACAGTATTTCAGTTGTAATGAATCATCATACTATGGTTGTATCATTTCAAGTTCGATTGTACATTTCATTGTATTTTGAATACTGTATGTATTACATGGGATTGTAATTGAGAAATTGTACATAAATGGAAGCAATGATACATGTTTTATTTATCCAGCAATTTGTGGATGATTGCATGATTGTGCGAAAGTTTGGATTGAGTTTAGTTGATTAGCGTTCAACTATTGCAGCTCATGGAATTTGAGTGGGCTGACTGTGACGGTTTGACTTGTGGTTGGTCTAGGTGTTTTCCTAGGATTGACCTGGTTAGTCGGTAGACTATGTTAGTGCCAGCGATGAGTGGACTCATCTAGGGGCATAAGGGTATTGTTCGGTTTAGAACATTTGGGCTTTGTTCTAGGTTGTTTCCTTAGAACAGGCTGTCTGACCTTCGTTAGGTTGAGACTTGTGATGATGGGTTTTCATTAGGATACCAGGTCCAGTATATGCCGAGAGTTGTGGACTATGACCAGGACTAGACGTGATGGGGCGCGACCCTATGCCAGTGTTACTCTGGGAGTCCTTGTACTTCAGAGGTACCTGGGAGCCTTTGTGCTTCAGGATTGGCGGTGGGAAGGTTACTCGGTCTAGGGATTTGATGACAGTCACGACAGGGTATGACCTTGGATTAGATATCAGGTTTGATATCGATGGTTCGATATCGTCTGGTGTACCAGAGATATAGTTTGAGTATTCTGCGGTAGTGACCAGTCGTGGAGGGATTTTCTTGACAAGTGTGTACTCTAAGCAGATAGGTTTTTAACCTTTGGGTTACTGCTAGACGTGTGGATCTAGTAGGTGGACGGATTTCTACCAGCGATGACTAGGGGTTGTCATCAGAGTTGTGGTTAGACTTTCCTTGTGATAGGAATTATCCAAGATATTGGATGGGATGTTGTTACGAGACTTTGACTCGAATACGTGGACTACACCATGATGATTGGGGATATCATCTGGCTAGCATCATATTAGAAATATGATTGGATTCTCCTGATATGAGACTTATTTAGGAGGGGAGAGTGAAGACTATCAGAGACGTTGACTCGGAGGTGAGTAATTCCAGCGATGTTAGTCTTTCATCAGTAATGGGGTTGTTCGTCCTAAGGATTGTATAAGATTAATTGAGGCATGAGGGAAGCGTGATGCCAGTATACACTTGGTGGTGATTATAGGTGGGACATGGTGGTAGGCTACCTCGGTCTTAATTTGTTGAACAATCTTAGCGAGGGATGTAATCAAGATTGTGTCCGAAGATTGTGGAAATCTTTGGGAATATTTAGTTATTCTTCTTGGACTTGACGAGCCGTGGTGTTCATTCTGAATGAACGAGGTAAGGATAGTGAGTCCAGTGGTTGCGCTAAGTACTGTCTGATATTTTTAGAGATTGAGCGTAGGATTTTCCATGGGATGGAATGGGCTTAGTTTATGTTTGCCTTGGGTGAACAAGACAACGATTAGTAGTGCTAAGGTGGCACGGGATCTGTGCTAGTGACTACTAGTGGTTATTGGGTAACTCTGTCAGAGTTAGGGTGATTAAGTTCAGAATACGAAGCAACAGTTAGTAGTGCTGAAAAGGCGCAGGACTTGTGCCAAGTAAACTACTTATGTACTGTGATCTGACACCGTTTGGAAATGGTTCTTTGTGGCAGCTGAGTCATGGTTATTGACCGAGCCATGTAGGTTGGATGATCAGTGGTGGTTTGATCTGATAAGTGCGAGCTTAAGTAGATCGACGGGTTTGATTGGTTGAGCTAATCAGAGTTGATCAGGATGTAGCAATTAAGAAATACTTGGGATAGTATTTTGTCAAGTAATGCTTATGGGAAGAGTACTGAATACCATCTCAGAGAAATCGGAGATTTGAGTTATTTGGTCTCAATGATCGCCAGAGATGAATCTTCTGGGATTGCTGTAATCGGGAACGATTGCAAGTGGACTTGTATGATCAAGTTAGGTGCTAACTTGACAGTGGAAACAAGCAAAGGAGTTGGTAGTTTCCAGTATATTGCATTCTTGTTAAGAAGGAAACTGATATTGATCCAATAAATTGCTTAGTGATAGCGATAGGTCAGGAAAGGATCATGTTATTGTTTCATGTGAGAGTTTTCCATTGAACAACAATAGTGAAGAATGTTGACCAAACATTTCAGTTAAGTGAGGACATCTATGTATACCGTTGTGTTTGGATCCGACGAGTAGTTAGAAATGCTAATGGACATTAGCAAGGAACGTTAGTTGTCTAATCGTGAGGTATGACATTAGCTGGGGTCTAATTCTTGAGATCTAGCAGGATGTGTCACTAATCATCCAGCGAGTGATGTGCGATATGCGACTGAGATAGTCAAGAATCGACTTAGTAGCCAACGAGGTTTGCCTATGGGGTTGAAGATTTCGCAAGATCGTGACGGATAGAGTTTGTTCTATCGAGTCAGTGAGTCCCATCTAAGCAGACTATTTGCCAAAGATATTGCGTTGTAGCAATAAACGAAAAGCAGAGATGCATTGTGCGACAAATTACTTCGAGCACGAGTATTTCCCAGGATTGACTAGGGAATCGACGAGTTAGATCGTTCAGTGCTGAGACTGATGCGTTCGGCAAGGGAGCGATTTGACTATTGAGAATCCGTTGGGATTTATTTTCCAGGATCTTTATGATTCAACCTTGGGAGGTTGGGATGAGCGATGATGGTATCATCAGAGACTCCGAGTTGAGTTATACCAGGTACAATGACTGTCGATTTTGAGACGGAATAGGAAGCGTTTCCATATGTCTGTGCACTGTGGAATGTCCCAGTCGAGCATATTGGTGGGAGCTTGCCTTAGTCTTGATGTGTGTACAGTGATTGCGAGTATGTATAACTAACCAGAGGATGTCTAGCGATTTAAATTCATGAGGTGAATAACCTATGATCGAGGTGATGTAGATCATCAGCGGCGTGATGACTTCCATTGCAATGTATGCATGACTTCGCAGGCCAATGGCTAGGAGATGACGTAGCGTCATGAATTGCAAGTGATGATAGTTATCATCAGGGCACAGTGTTGAGGTTATACTAAGAAACATGGACAACAGAATGTACTAGACATGATGGTTTAAGTTCTCAGTATTCCTTGGGAAGCCGGTTGTGCTTCAGGGAGAGTGGGGAGGGTAACCAGTCTAGGGAACATTGTGAGAAGTTACGTTGAAGTATAGACTTGAGTCAACTAGATTATCTTAAAGTGAGATTCATGTTAGAATGTGTCAGCACAATGTTGGGGATTAGTGTTTTCCTAACTAGAGGTGTTGAGCACCGGGAACTTTTGGAACCATTAGGTTGTTTAGATGCAATTAGTGATTCGACGATTGTCGTAAACCAATCAGGTTACGATTTGGTTTTGTCAGTCTAAGAATTTTACTTGGGACAATGATCTCGATCAAACAGGTGTTTGTATCCTTCTTGATTAGGGAGATCTTGGTCAGGATGGAAGGCGTATCAGTGTTGTGATATACTAGTGCTAGAGGAGTTCGACTGACGACCAGTAGCGAAGTAATTTTCAGCTGGGAAAATGTTAATGCGGTTCAGCATTAATGAAGCTTGCAGAGAATTCTACGGGAGTCTGAGTGTGTCGGAGGATATTTCGACCAGACACTCGAGCCAAGATTTTCTTGTACGTTCTCAAGGTTCTACCTTAGATTTCGAGGACGAAATCTTTTAAGGGGGGGGGGGGGGAGAATGTAGTGACCCGTATCCAGAATTAGCGATTAATGAGTATATTAATCATGTAATCATGTTTAGATTAAGTAAAACATGATTAAGGAAATTCCAGAAGGGTTAACGGAGTTCATAAATGGATCCAGGACACTCAAAAATGGCTTAGAAGGCCCCAAGACTGGAGTGGGATCGGAACCACCGATCCAGGATCGGAGCTTCCGATCTTGGTGACATCGGAACCAAATCGGAACCATATCGAAAGCATGGAGATCGGAACTTCCGATCAGCAATCGGAGCTTCCGATCGACTGTCGGTGACATGTGTGTGGTTGCATGTGGTTGAGATTGACACGTGGCATCGGAGCTTCCGATCGGAGGAACGGAGCTTCCGATCTGTCGGAACGGAATGTCCGATCGAGGAACGAAACTTCCAATCAACGTCTATAAATATAGGGTCCGAGCTCCTAATTTCTTTCCAATTCTGAATTCCTCTCCTTCGCCCTAGTAGCTCTATTTTGGGCTTTGGGTACTCTTATTTTAGAGTTGGAGTAGGAAATATACTTTAGTATAGTCAGACAGTGTCTTACATAGTAGCGGAGCAGTGCTCGAGGCTGTGGAGCTGCAGCAGGGGTGTACCCATAGTTGCGAGATAGTCGCCATCAACGGGCTGACGACAGACGCAGGTATAGCTATGGTCTCCTTATATTATTTAGGAGTATGCAATAGCTTAGTTAAAGCTTTTAGAGCTTAATAAATGTTTCATGGGTATTTGCATTGTAGAGCTGATGTAGGCTTGGAACCTAGAGTGAAACTGCTAGGAACTGCCTGTAGTAAGGTACGTAAGTACAGACTGAGATAGCCAGCAGGTTTGCATGCTTATATGTTGCATTTATGTGTCATATTATTATGCAGCATGTGCATATCATATTGTGCCTGTCCATCTTGTGAGATGAGCCATGTAGGGCCGCTCAGCCCTGTTAGGACGGTTGATGTCTAGGGCCTAGTGACTGACGGGTCATGGGTGATTAGCATCTGGGGACACAGTCCACGTCCTGTAGGAATGAGCAGTGTGCGCAGGGTTTGCTTCCCGGGTTGTACCACTCATGTCCTAGGCGCCATTACTGAGCAATTATATACAGTTATCCCAGATATGGATACCCTATCATTTGCATGCATCATATTTGTATGTTTTACCCAGTGCTTTCGTATTGAGCTTAGAGCTCACGTTCAGTCTTTTCTGTATATCTGGACACCCCATTCGACGGGGTAGGTGTAGGTGCAGGATTGAGCACTCGGAGCTTGGAGTAGCCAGTGACCAGTGAAGACAGCAGGATTAGCTGTAGGTTCTGCCTTTAGGCTATTTATTCGATTTGGTTGTATAAATCGAATTTATTTAACCAGTTGTATTCTACCGATCTGTTTTTATTTAAAGTCTTCCGCAGCAATTTATTTAATGCATGTTTAATTATGCTCTTAACTCTGATTAGGTAGTGGATCCGGGTAGGGTCACTACAGAGCTTGAGCGTACAATTGAGAGATTTCTGAAAGAAGCAAAAGCTTGTTTTTCAGCCACAGTTAGTATTGTGATTTACTTGATTGCCTTGAAGATTTGAGAACATTTGAAAATTGGTCGATGGCCTGTGTTGCTCTCGTATTTTGGCATCAAGGATCAAATCTTTTCTTAGATTTTCTTGTTCTACTTCCAGTAGACTTTTAGGGAGTTGTTTTATTTTCTTTACTTATTTTATTTTCTCACTTGTTTTTGAGAAAATTGACTTTTGATGTTATTCACTAGTATTAGGGTTTTGTAAAATATTTTACAATTTTCTTGTGAAGCTTTTCGCCCTGAGGCACTGCACGAGTACTTTGTACTTGTGCTTAAATCATTCATGTGTATTTATTTATTTGTTGTTGTTTTATTCATGCTTTTTAATATTTCTACTGCAAGTTGTGTCGGATGTTGCTGACATCTGAGACAACATCTTAATCTGATATTTATCATACCCCAATATTCCTAACAAGTGGCATCAGAGCCATATCTTGAGACACTAAGACTGATCCTGATTATTTTATTGATACATGAATATTATGGATTTAGCAACTACAAAATCCTTTCTCAAACATCCAGTTCTAGATGGTGCAAACTATGCCATATGGAAGACTCGAATGCATATTACTATCAAGGCGATGGATGAGCGTGCATGGCAGAGTATTCTCACTGGGTGGACTCCTCCAAAAATCCAAGATTTTGATGGTGATTATATTGCCAAACCCAAAACAAGCCGGACCACTGAGGAGGCACAGATTTCGAGCTTCAACGCTAAAGCATTGAATGCAATTTTCTCAACCGTGGATATGAGGATGTTTGGACTCATTGCAGATTGTGTCACAGCCAAAGATGTATGGGATTTTCTACAAGAACATTGTGAAGGGACTGAGAGTGTGAAACGAACGAGGATGAGGCTGCTGAACACCAGATTTGAAAACCTCAAGATGGAAGAAGATGAAACTATTGCTACTTATGATCAGTGTCTTCGAGAGATAGCCACTGAAACTTTTACTCTTGGAGAACCTATAGAGAATGAGCGACTTGTGAACAAAGTTCTTCTATATTTGCCAGAAAGATTCAACGGGAAAATTTGGGCTCTTGAAGAAGTGAAAGATACTTAAAAGATGAAGTTAACAGAACTGATAAGCATTCTTCAAGTGTTTGAGATAAACACGAGCACACAGAAGAAAGACAAGGGAAAATCTATAGCCTTTCATGTGTCGAATGACACATACAAGGATATAGTTTAGTTCGGTCAAGAATTCCTTGAATCAGATTTAGGAGATGACTCCATTTTACTCATCACTAAGAAGTTTGGTGATTATCTGAAAATAATGAGGGGGACAAAAAGGTTTGATTAGAAAATCAAAGCTCCAATGTTTCTTACTGCCAAAAAGACTCTGAGAATATGCGGGCCTAAACAATCACCAAGGAAGTTTCCCGATCCTCAAAAGCCTCGAATCATGCTGGAAGGAAATAAAAAGTCTACTGCAAAGAAGATTGATATGGTTCAGTGTCATGAATGTCAAGGCTATGGTCATTATGCCAATGAATGTGAAAATAGGTTTTGGAAAGGGATGAACACATCCTTGAGTGATGGAGAATCTGAGGAAGATGAAGAAAAGACTGATGAAGAAAGTCACATAGCCCTGACAACATCGATGGAAAGAAAGAAGCTCCTGCAAGCCAAACCTTTAAGTGTTTCCCTAGGTGTTGCCACACCTAGCCGCAACATCTCCCAAAGGTCAGTATGTTTAAATCCTTATACTATTGATGACGTGAGTCATCCTGATGCAGATGATGGAAGAATGACTCTGAAAAATGTGCAAATGTTATATGAAGAGCTATATTTTGACTGGATTGAAAGAAGCAAGATGAATACTATCCTCAAAGAAAAATTCTGAGTTGAAGGCTACTGTTTCCAGACTTGAAGTACTATTGAGTAGGAAGGATCTGGAATTGTCTCAAGTAAAGGAAGATCTCGGGAAAGCTAAGAATACACTGGCCAAATTTAACTCAAGCATAAACAAGCTTGATTCTTTGCTCATGATGGGAAGAGATGGTAAGGCAGGATTAGGTTTTGAAAACAGTAAGTTTGAAGTTGGTGAAACTTCAAAAACTCTAGTGTTTGTCAAGAAAAGTAGTAGTTCATTGATTTAACCCAAAATGGTCTCAAAAACCAATCTGCCTCAATCAAAGCCACAAGTTTCTGTTCCTAAATAGCCCCAAAGTAAACGTAATTTTGTGTGTCACTACTGTCACAGGCCTAGTCATATCAAACCTTTTTATTTCAATTTGAAGGAAGACTACAGACAGAGCTCTGCATCTCAGATGTTGCCTAAGATGTTACCCAACATTTGTAGTAACACGAATCCAGAATTTATAATTAATTTGCGATTAATGTAGTAATCGTGTTTGGATTGGGTAAAACATGATTAAGGAATCTCCAAATGGGATCAAGGAATTAAGAATCGAATTGAAGACGTACGAAAATGTCCTGCAGTGTTCCAAGTGATCGGATGATCCGAACCCCAAGATCGGACCATCCGAAGATGCTTAGTTCGGAGGCTCTGATCATGTTCGGAAGTAGGTTAGATCGAACGATCCGATCGAATGTTCGTACGATCCAAACTGCTGATGTTCAGATGGATGGTTTGAGTTCGAAAGCTACGAGGCGATCGAACGCATCAGGTGATCGGACGATTCGAACTCAAGGTGGACAAGTGTCCAAGACCAGTCAACGTGATGACATCATGTATGACGTATTTTTGAAGGATCGGATGATCCAAATAGAAGGATCGGACCGTTCGATGTGTCAATAGGACAGGTGTACGATATGAATGCATTTGATTGGACACGTGGAGAAGATTGGACCGTCCGAAGGTGCAGATCGGATGATCCGAAGTGCTGGCAAGACAAGTGGACCACATGCAGAGATCGGACAATCCGATGGGGGAGTTCGGACCATCCGAACTCTGTCTATATATATAGGGTCCGACAACTCATTTGGTGCACCATTTCCAACTTCTTCCTCTCTCTTTTAGTTAGTTTTTTTAGGTGTTTCTAGTCACCTAGGCAAGTCCAGGAGTTGGCGGGTAGTCTCCAAGGTAGTAGCGGAGTTATGCCCAAGTTGTGGGGTTATCGCCATCAACGGGCTGACGACGGACGCAGGTAAGGTCCGAAATCCCTAAAAATATTAGGAATTATTCAATAGCTTAGTTAAGACTTTTAGAGCATAATTAATGATACATGGTTATATTGGTTTGTAGGCTTGGGACCTAGAGTGGTGCTTCTAGGACTGCCTTAGTAAGGTACGTAAGTACTGACTAAGATTGTCAGTGGGCATGCACGCTTATGCGTTGCATTATGTGCCATGATTCATGTTACTACTTTGAGATATTATGCTGCATGTGCATATCATATTGAGTTTGTATCTCATTCGAGATGAGCCAGTGTAAGGTGGCTCAGCCCTGTTTGGACGTTTGATGTTGAGGGCCACAGTGACCGACGGGTCGAGCGAGCACTGAAATCCAAGGAAACCTAGGTCCATGTCCAGTTAGAAGTGAGTGGTTGGGTCCAATGGTTTGATTCCCCGAGTCTACATCTCATATCCTAAGCGCCAGCCTGAGCAGTTTGAATCAGTATATCCTAGATATGGATACCCAGACATTTTATTTTGCAGGCATCAAGTTTGTATGTTTACCCATACTAACGTGCTGAGCCTTATGCTCACGTACAGTGTTTTCTGTGTTGTTTGGACACCCCATTCGACGGGGCAGGTGCAGGTACATGTAGTTCACTTAGGAACTTGGAGTAGTCGGTGACCAGGGCGGGGCGCCAGAGTTAGTGCTAGGTTATATTTTATTGTATTAAGTTGAATTCTATTGGGTTGTATATTGGTTTTATTTAACCGATTGTATTCTGTTGGTCCAAAATTTATTTGGTTTTTCGCAGCTTATCTCTGATTATTGTTTATTGCATGCTTAATTAAGTACTAAGCTCTGATTAGTAGGTGATCCGGGTAAGGATCACTACAACATCTACCACAACATCTTCCTAAATTGATCTACTATAAGAAAATTTTGGGTACCAAAAGCTGATATTCACTATTATATGATTTTTATTGAATTAAGAACTAATGTTTCAAGTTCTTGGTACTTTGATAGTGGAAGCTCTCGTCACATGACAGACACAAGATAATTTCTCACAGATTATGTTAAATTGAAGAGTGGGAAAGTGACTTATGGAGGAGGATCAAAGAGAAATATTGTTGGAAAAGACACACTAAATGTTAATGGATTGCCTAAACTTCACAACGTGTTACATGTTGAAGGATTAACTGCAAATATAATAAGCATTAAACTTTGTGATGATAATTTGCATATGATATTTGATAAGAATGTGTGTAAAGTATTTGATAACTCTAAATCTTGTGTCATGATAAGTACGAGATCAGTTGATAATTGTTACCAACTCGGAGAGGAGATGGCTTACATGCATACAAAAGTGGATGAATTCAACCTATGACATCAAAAGTTGGGTCATGCTAACTTCAAAACTCTGAAAAATTTAAGTAAGATTGATGAAGTTAGAGGTATGCCTAATTTAAAATCTGAAATTCCGTTTGTGTGTGAGACATGTCAAAAGGGGAAGCAAACCAAGGTGTCGCACCAGATTTTGTCAACATCTGAGACAACACGGTGTCTTGAGCTTGTGTATATGGACTTGATGGGTCCGATGGATGTGAAAATCTTTGGAGGTAAGAAATACTCTTTTGTTTGTATTGATGATTTTTCAGGATATACTTGGGTATGCTTTGTGAGAGAAAAATCAGATACCTTTGATGCTTTTAAGAAGTTGCTCACAAGGATTTTGAATCTTCACAACTTGAATGTGACAAGAATTTGCACTGATCGTGGTAAGGAGTTCAAAAACTCTTATTTTGCGAATCTATGTGACAAAAAAGGTATTTCTCATGAATTCTCTGCTCCTAAAACTCCACAACAAAATGGAATTACTGAGAGGAAGAATAAAACTTTACAAGAAATGGCTAGGGTGATGTTGAGTTCTAAAAACATTTCAAAATGTTTTTTGGCAGAAGCCTTAAACACAACATGTCACATTTCAAATAGAGTATACTTGAGGAATGGTTCTACTATGACTTCCTATGACATTCTCATGGGAAAGAGGCCGAACCTTAAGTACTTTCATATTTTTGACTGTGTATGTTACGTTTTAAATTATAGAGATCATCTTGCAAAGTTTGATTCTAAAAGTGACAAGTGCTTGTTCTTAGGTTATGTTTTGAATAGTCAATCTTACAGAATGTTTAACTTTAGCTCAATGGTACCAGACTTGATAAAACTTTGTACTTAGCCTGGAGGTACAAGGTTCGAGTCTGGGGAGGGCATGAAACTTCCCACCAGGGGGGAAAAAGACCATGAGTAGCAAAATGGTTGGGCCAGCAGAGAGAAAAGCCCAGTCCATTACAAAAAAGGGCACCGTTTTTGTAATGGTCCGGGTGTGTCCCATCTCTCTTGGGGGCCCGCAACCATTTTGCTACTCATGGTGTGAGACCTCGGTTCTAAACATCTAATTAAGGAGTAAACAATAATTAAGCAACCAAGATCTAAGAACTAAAAGCAAAGCAAAGCAAAAGGAAATTTTTTTTTTTTTTAAGAGGGCCGCGCTCGAGCGGCAGTTTTTGGCCGCCCATGCCTCTTCTGACTTGATCCTGCCCCACCTGTTGCCAAGTACACATACAAAACAAAGAAACAGCCGGATAACCGGTGAGAACGACATTCCCAGTAAAAGCAACATAACAATTAATACAACAATCAACATGCTTTAAATACAACAAAGAAATCAATAATAACATAATGAATGCATGTCTTTTAAACCGGGATATCAATCTGATAAATGAGGGATTGCTACTGTGCTTTTGGGATCCCGAGGATAAGATCACGTAACAACTCACCGACTCTCCCAATCGAGGTGGTGCCATGTATCTCACTCCTCTAGACTTTGAGCAACTATAATGAGTATGCTAGCACTAGGCGAAACGACTACGACCTAGGCCACTCAATCATAGTTCCCAAACGTCTAAACAAAAAGGGCGGTTCTGCCCGCTGAAAACAAGATTGGCTCAAGATGAATGCATAACATAAACATAACACATAAGCCATTTAACAAAAGCCAATACAATCAAACAAGACACAAGTTCCTCATGCTAGAACAAGTGTAAATGCAAGTATGTGATTTCAAAGGGGAAACTCGAGAACCACAGTCCTGAGTATGCTATCCCGCTACGATGACTGCTTTTACCTTTCAATGCAGTAGCTCCCAACTCTGGATACGCTACAAAAGAGATTGTATCAACAACTATACAATCTAACAACAACGAGGCAACGGTTCAAGGAAATTCTCTATACCGTTCTTCGTTCAAATCTCGGAAACGATCAAACAGCTGCTAACTCTGGGCTTGGTACCTCCAAACGAATCTGTTACGGAGACAAAAGAATGATCAATAACCACGATCAACTTACAAGTCTAGTTCAACAACTCAAATACGGTTCGAAATCCCCAAAACTCAAACCGACGGCATAACGGTTATAAACTAAACAAACCGGCAACGCAGACAGCAGTTCAATACCGATAACAACTCAATTCAATGCTAATACAACAACAACAAGGCAAACCCAACACATCTCAAAACTCACATTTTCGAAAATAGCTTCCAAAAATCATAACAATTCCGAACGTCGCTCTAATTCAAAACCGACAGATAATAAACAATCAGAACTCCGCCAAGAACAACATACTAGAATCTAAATCGATTCTAAGAACCTCCGAAAAATAAAACATATCCGATCGGAGAAATACTTACGGTATAACGGAGCTCTCACTGCTGTGATCACTAATCTGCCTTCAGAATTAATTTCCAACGGACGGATCGAGTTCGGACTGGATTTTAAGAGCTTGGAGAAAGCTTTGGGCGTCTCTAATGGAGAGAAGCCGATGAAGAAGAAGAAGATAAGGCAAGGAAGACTTGGTCAATCCAATTCCAAGAGTAGATAATATAACAATCTCAAAATTTGCGTTTTAGTCCCTGAAATTTCCAAAATTTACAAAATAGACCCCGATCAATAAAAAGTCGGCTCATTAACTCTGGAAACTCTGATTATCTCAAATAAGCTCAATTAAGATAACAACGGGGCTTTACAATTCTCCCCCACTAAGAAGAGATTTCGTCCTCGAAATCAATGAGAACCACAACTCATAAGATAGAATAAAGAACTAAAGACAGTAAGAAGAACTCACGTCAACTGAATAACTCTAGAAAACGGTGTCTCATGTCAGACTCTGTCTCCCAAGTCGCTTCCTCGACTCCGTGACGGCTCCACTGTACTTTCACTAATGAAATCAACTTGGTTCTGAGTTGCTTCTCTTTCCGATCAAGGATCTGAATCGGTCGTTCAAAATAGCTCAGAGTCTCGTCTAACTCGGCTTCGTCAGGCTGAAGGATGTGAGTAGGATCTGGATGATACTTTCGCAGCATAGAGACGTGAAAAACGTCGTGAATACCAGATAAAGATGGAGGAAGTGCAAGTCTGTAGGCAAGATCGCCTATCTTTTCGAGAATCTCGTACGGACCGATGAATCTCGGAGATAACTTTCCTCTCTTACCGAATCTGACGGTGCCTCTGAACGGAGAAATCTTAAGGAAAACACGGTCTCCCTGCTCAAAACTCAGAGGTCGACGTCTGACATTCGCATACTTTGCCTGTCTATCTTGAGCTATTTTCATTCTGGTCTGAATGATCTTAACCTGCTCTGCCATATCTCTAAGCATATCCGGTCCCAAATCTGGTGACTCGAACAAATCATCCCAAAACAACGGAGATCGGCATTTCTTACCATACAATGCCTCAAAAGGCGCCATACCGATACTTGCTTGGAAGCTGTTGTTGTAAGAGAATTCGACAAGAGACAAAGAATCCTGCCAACTAGTGCCAAAGTCTAGCACTACCGCTTGCAGCATATCCTCTAACGTCTGGATAGTCCGCTCTGACTGCCCATCTGTCTGAGGGTGGTAAGCTGTACTCAGGTGCAAACGAGTACCAAGTGCCTCTTGCAAACTGTGCCAGAAGTGCGAGGTGAATCTAGGGTCTCTGTCTGAAACGATCGACTTTGGCACTCCATGCAATCTCACAACATTAATAACATAAAGCTCAGCCATCTGATCGTGACGATATGTCATCCTGTACGGAATAAAACAAGCAGACTTCGTCAATCGGTCGATCACTACCCAAATAGCATCGCATCCTCGAACGGATTGTGGTAGCTTCGTGACGAAATCCATAGAAATGTGATCCCATTTCCATTCAGGAACAGATAGACTGTGCAACAGACCTCCTGGTCGCTTCCGTTCTGCTTTCACTTGCTGACAGTTCAGACACCGAGATACAAATCTCGCAACATCGCCCTTCATTCTCTTCCACCAGAACTGACTCTTCAGATCGTTGTACATCTTACGACCTCCAGGATGAACACTGAACCGACTGCAATGAGCCTCTCGGAGAATACGCTGTCTCAACTCTGAAATATCAGGCACAACAATACGGTTATTCACAAACAAGACGTCATCTCTAACATGGAATTCTGACTGATGCCCAGATCTGACTTTCTCTACTAAAACCTGAATGCTCGGCTCAGACTTCTGTGCTTCTCTAATCGCAACAAACAACTCCGGCTCGGCTTGAATAGCAAACACTCTGATAGTCTTCCTATCTGTTTCAAACTCTAAACCAGAAGTGCAACAATCATCGATCAACTGAGAAACACCGATAGTAGAAAGAGATAAAGCACACAGCTTTCGGCTCAACGCATCTGCAACTGCATTTGACTTCCCGGGATAATAATTGATTTCACAGTCGAAATCCTTCAACAGATCTAACCATCTTCTCTGTCTCATATTCAGCTCTGCCTGTGAAAACAAATATTTAAGGCTCTTATGGTCAGAAAAGATCTCGAAAGACTCACCATAAAGATAGTGACGCCAGATCTTCAAAGCAAATACAATCGCAGCTAGTTCCAGATCATGAACCGGATAACGAGTCTCATGCGGTTTCAGTTGCCTCGATGCATACGCTATCACATGCTTATGCTGCATAAGAACACAACCCAAGCCTCGGTTAGAAGCATCACAATAGACTGTGAAACCCCCAGTACCTTTTGGAATAGAAAGAATCGGAGCACTGGTCAGTTTCTTTTTCAACTCAACAAAACTAGCCTCACAATCTGCAGTCCAGACAAAAGGCGCATTCTTCTGAGTCAGCTGGGTAATAGGCTTGACAATAGACGAAAAACCCTCGATGAAACAATGGTAGTAACCGGCTAAACCCATGAAGCTTCGGATCTCAGGTACTGATGTCGGTCTAGGCCAATTCATAACCGCTTCGATCTTGCTGGGATCGACAGAAATCCCATCTTCAGAAATAATATGACCGAGAAATACAACTCGATCCAACCAGAATTCACACTTAGACAACTTGGCAAACAACTGTTCAACTCGTAAAATCTGCAATACTGTCCTCAAGTGCTCTGCATGGTCAGTACGGTTCTTCGAGTAGATAAGAATATCATCGATGAAAATAATGACGAACTCATCTAAATAACGCTGAAAGATACGGTTCATCAAACCCATAAAAACCGTTGGAGCGTTAGTCAAACCGAACGGCATGACTATAAACTCGAAATGATCATACCTCATTCTGAATGCGGTCTTAGGAACATCTTCCTCTCGCACTCTCAGCTGATGGTATCCTGACCTCAGATCAATCTTAGAATAGACAGAAGAACCCTGCAGTTGATCAAAAAGGTCATCTATTCTGGGTAAAGGATACCTGTTCTTGACTGTAGCCTGATTCAATTGGCGGTATTCGATACAGAGTCGCATAGAACCATCCTTCTTCCGTACAAACAGAACAGGAGAAGGCGATACACTGGGTCTGATATATCCCTTGGCAATCAAATCCTCAAGCTGTTCTTTCAATTCTCTCAATTCAACAAGTGTCATACGATAAGGAGCTTTTGAAATAGGTTGAGTACCTGGCACTAAGTCAATACTGAATTCGACTTCTCGAATAGGCGGCAATCCAGGAACATCTTCCGGAAACACATGCGCAAAATCTCTAACCACTGGTATATCGACCAAAGCTGGGCTAGATTTCAGTACATCAACTGCATACACCAAAAATCCTTCTGCACCTCTCTGTAGCAAACGAGTCATAGATAATACTGAAATCAAAGGAATTCTAGATCGAGAACCCTTACCAAAGAATTTCCACTCGTCTGCCATTTCAGGTCTGAACCTGACAACTTTCTGAAAACAATCGACTGTTGCCCTGTACTTGGTTAAAGCATCTATACCGACAATACAATCAAAATCTGACAGTCCAAGCACAATACAGTCGAATTCTAGAAAATTTCCCTCAAAACAGAGCTCACTGTTCCTGACTAATCTGACAGAAACAATTCCTTCACCCAAAGGTGAAGTAACAGCTACTACTGTAGGCAACAATTCAGTTGGAAAAGCATGCAATAATACAAATTTCTCAGAGATAAAGGAATGGGAAGCACCTGTATCTATCAAAACATGAGCAGAATGACCAAAAATCGAACAGTTACCTGCTATAACATCATCAGGTGCCGCCTGAGCCTGATCCTCTGTCAAGGCAAAAACTCGTGCCTGCTGTCTCGGAGGCTGGTTCGCACTAGAATTACCTCCCTGTATGTTCTGCTGCTGAGGCTGGAAAGAGTGCACTGCAGACGACTGCCTCTCCGGCTGAACTGCAGGTCTAGACAAACTCCCACTCTGAGCTCTATCTTTGTTACGCTGAGGGCACACCTTAGAGAAGTGTCCCGGTTGCTGACAGGTGTTACAATTACCGAAGACTCCCACACACTGATCCGGTGAGTGTCTTCCTCCATACTTGCTGCAGTACAAGGTTGATGATCCAGAACTCTGCCCTGAACCAAACTGTCGAGAACCACTGGAACTAGACGAACTGTTCCCCTGCCTTTTGAACTGTTTACCTCTTGCCTTGTACTGATCTTTTCTGTTTCCCCCACTGCTACCACCTTCATACCTCTGCTGCTGGTTCTGATGCTGTGGTGGCTGATTCTGATACTGAGATGGTGGGTTCTGATACTGCCTCTGTTGCTGAGGTGCTACCTGGTTACCTCTTTGCCTCCACAAGCCTGCTTCTGCTCCCTTTGCGTGATTCATGGCATCCGCAAAGTTGTTAGGCCTGTTGGTGTTAACCAACGTGAAGACGTCGGGGTTCAAACCATTGATGAACTGATCTGCCTTAGCTTCTTCATATTCGGCAATTAGCGGTGCAAAACGCAACAGACTATCGAACTTAGCCACGTACTCTTCAATGTTCAGATTCCCTTGCCTCAGATTGGCAAACTCTGCTCCCTTATCTTTGCGATACGAGATAGGAAAAAAACGCTTATAAAATTCAGATTTAAAAAGAGTCCAAGTAACCTCTGTACCTCTACTCTCAAATGATTTCTTTGTCATGATCCACCAGCTCTTAGCACCACCACGCAGCTGAGAATTACTAATCTGATTCGGCGGTCATCTGTGTAGTCAATGGAATCAAACAATTGATCCATATCATCCAACCAACTCTCACAGTCAACTGGATTTTCTGAACCCATCAACAACGGCGGATTGAACGACTGAAACCTCTTCAGCAAGGTTTCCATAGGAGTCGTTGAAGCATCCAACTGATCAACTTCAGTGCTAGCTTGCTCAGTCGTAGGAATAACTGGCGGTGTGTTTCTGTTTATCACTCGACGATGACCCATCTGATAATCAAAGGTTAGGACACGAGATATCTCAATCGCTACAATCAGTGCCCTTACAACCGCTTGGAATACAGGATACCAGTCGATAACAGAAACAGTTATATCTCAAGTAGATCATGCTTTATAAATTAAATCACATAACCATGTAATTCAATAATTCTCAATAATAAAGCATTCGCATGGAATTAAGTACACAGTTAAAATAATTCAAACACATGCGAGGAGCCAATACATGCAGACTCGATCTACCCGCTCACTCTAGTTCAACCAAGAATCTTAACGCTCTGATACCACTTAATGTGAGACCTCGGTTCTAAACATCTAATTAAGGAGTAAACAATAATTAAGCAACCAAGATCTAAGAACTAAAAAAAACGCAAAGCAAAAGGAAAATTTTTTTTTTAAGAGAGCCGCGCTCGGGCGGCCAAAAACTTCCGCTCGAGCGCGCCCTGGACATTGGAGCTACTGGATTCTCAGAGTGGGGTGCGCTTGGGCTGCTAAAAAATGCAGCTCGGGCGCCCCCTGCAGCAGAAACAGAACAGCAGAAACATGCTTGGCAACTCCAACTAAAACTATTCCAATGCAATCCAAATCAACACATACATTATAAATACAGTTCCTCCGATTAATACATGAAGTTCTAGAGTTTAACAACTACTCCAAAATAGAACATGCCACGATAACAATACGGCAAAGCTTGCATGACAATACAACATAATAACGAATTTCGATATCTAAACATGTTCTAACAACACTAGGTAGACATGCTGACACGACTTCTAAACCGAGTCTCACTGCTACAACTTTCCCTCGGAGCTAACCATGCCTCTTCTGACTTGATCCTGCCCCACCTGTTGCCAAGTACACATACAAAACAAAGCAACAACCAGATAACCGGTGAGAACGACATTCCCAGTAAAAGCAACATAACAATTAATACAACAATCAACATGCTTTCAATACAACAAAGAAACCAATAATAACATAATGAATGCATGTCTTTTAAACCGGGATATCAATCTGATAAACGAGGGATTGCTGCTGTGCTTTTGGGATCCCGAGGATAAGATCACGTAACAACTCACCGACTCTCCCAATCGAGGTGGTGCCACGTATCTCACTCCTCTAGACTTTGAGCAACTATAATGAGTATGCTAGCACTAGGCGAAACGACTACGACCTAGGCCACTCAATCATAGTTCCCAAATTTCTAAACAAAAAGGGCGGTTCTGCCTGCTGAAAACAAGATTGGCTCAAGATGAATGCATAACATAAACATAACACATAAGCCATTTAACAAAATCCAATACAATCAAACAAGACACAAGTTCCTCATGCTAGAACAAGTGTAAATGCAAGTATGTGATTTCAAAGGGGAAACTCGAGAACCACAGTCCCGAGTATGCTATCCCGCTACGATGACTGCTTTTACCTTTCAATGCAGTAGCTCCCAACTCTGGATATGCTACAAAAGAGATTGTATCAACAACTATACAATCTAACAACAACGAGGCAACGATTCAAGGAAATTCTCTATACCGTTCTTCGTTCAAATCTCGGAAACAATCAAACAGTTGCTAACTCTGGGCTTGGTACCTCCAAACGAATCTGTTACGGAGACAAAAGAATGATCAATAACCACGATCAACTTACAAGTCTAGTTCAACAATTCAAATACGGTTCGAAATCCCCAAAACTCAAACCGACGGCATAATGGTTATAAACTGAACAAACCGGCAACGCAGACAGCAGTTCAATACCGATAACAACTCAATTCAATGCTAATACAACAACAACAAGGCAAACCCAACACATCTCAAAACTCACATTTTCGAAAATAGCTTCCAAAAATCATAACAATTCCGAACGTCGCTCTAATTCAAAACCGACAGATAATAAACGATCAGAACTCCGCCAAGAACAACATACTAGAATCTAAATCGATTCTAAGAACCTCCGAAAAATAAAACATATCCGATCGGAGAAATACTTACGGTATAACGGAGCTCTCACTGCTGTGATCACTAATCTGCCTTCAGAATTAATTTTCAACGGACGGATCGAGTTCGGACTGGATTTTAAGAGCTTGGAGAAAGCTTTGGGCGTCTCTAATGGAGAGAAGCCGATGAAGAAGAAGAAGATAAGGCAAGGAAGACTTGGTCAATCCAATTCCAAGAGTAGATAATATAACAATCTCAAAATTTGCATTTTAGTCCCTGAAATTTCTAAAATTTACAAAATAGACCCCGATCAATAAAAAGTCGGCTCATTAACTCTGGAAACTCTGATTATCTCAAATAAGCTCAATTAAGATAAAAACGGGGCTTTACAATTCTCCCCCACTAAGAAGAGATTTCGTCCTCGAAATCAACGAGAACCACAACTCATAAGATAGAATAAAGAACTAAAAACAGTAAGAAGAACTCACGTCAACTGAATAACTCTGGAAAATGGTGTCTCATGTCAGACTCTGTCTCTCAAGTTGCTTCCTCGACTCCGTGACGGCTCCACTGTACTTTCACTAATGAAATCAACTTGGTTCTGAGTTGCTTCTCTTTCCGATCAAGGATCTGAATCGGTCGTTCAAAATAGCTCAGAGTCTCGTCTAACTTGGCTTCGTCAGGCTGAAGGATGTGAGTAGGATCTGGATGATACTTTCGCAGCATAGAGACGTGAAAAACGTCGTGAATACCAGATAAAGACGGAGGAAGTGCAAGTCTGTAGGCAAGATCGCCTATCTTCTCGAGAATCTCGTACGGACCGATGAATCTCGGAGATAAATTTCCTCTCTTACCGAATCTGACAGTGCCTCTGAACGGAGAAATCTTAAGGAAAACACGGTCTCCCTGCTCAAAACTCAAAGGTCGACGTCTGACATTCGCATACTTTGCCTGTCTATCTTGAGCTGTCTTCATTCTGGTCTGAATGATCTTAACCTGCTCTGCCATATCTCTAAGCATATCCGGTCCCAAATCTGGTGACTCGGACAAATCATCCCAAAACAACGGAGATCGGCATTTCTTACCATCAATGCCTCAAAAGGCGCCATACCGATACTTGCTTGGAAGCTGTTGTTGTAAGAGAATTCGACAAGAGGCAAAGAATCCTGCCAACTAGTGCCAAAGTCTAGCACTACCGCTCGCAGCATATCCTCTAACGTCTGGATAGTCCGCTCTGACTGCCCATCTGTCTGAGGGTGGTAAGCTATACTCAGGTGCAAACGAGTACCAAGTGCCTCTTGCAAACTGTGCCAGAAGTGCGAGGTGAATCTAGGGTCTCTGTCTGAAACGATCCACTTCGGCACTCCATGCAATCTCACAACATTAATAACATAAATCTCAGCCATCTGATCGTGACGATACGTCATCCTGTACGGAATAAAACAAGCAGACTTCGTCAATCGGTCGATCACTACCCAAATAGCATCGCATCCTCGAACGGATCATGGTAGCTTTGTGACGAAATCCATAGAAATGTGATCCCATTTCCATTCAGGAATAGATAGACTGTGCAACAGACCTCCTGGTCGCTTCCGTTCTGCTTTCACTTGCTGACAGTTCAGACACCGAGATACAAATCTCGCAACATCGCCCTTCATTCTCTTCCACCAGAACTGACTCTTCAGATCGTTGTACATCTTACGACCTCCAGGATGAACACTGAACCGACTGTAATGAGCCTCTCGGAGAAACGCTGTCTCAACTCCAAAATATCAGGCACAACAATACGGTTATTCACAAACAAGTCGTCATCTCTAACCTGGAATTCTGACTGATGCCCAGATCTGACTTTCTCTACTAAAACCAGAATGCTCGGCTCAGACTTCTGTGCTTCTCTGATTGCAACAAACAACTCGGGCTTGGCTTGAATAGCAAACACTCTGATAGTCTTCCTATCTGTTTCAAACTCTAAACCAGAAGTGCAACAATCATCGATCAACTGAGAAACACCGATAGTAGAAAGAGATAAAGCACACAGCTTTCGGCTCAACAAATCTGCAACTGCATTTGACTTCCCGGGATAATACTTGATTTCACAGTCGAAATCCTTCAACAGATCTAACCATCTTCTCTGTCTCATATTCAGCTCTGCCTGTGAAAACAAATATTTAAGGCTCTTATGGTCAGAAAAGATCTCGAAAGACTCACCATAAAGATAGTGACGCCAGATCTTCAAAGCAAATACAATCGCAGCTAGTTCCAGATCATGAACCGGATAACGAGTCTCATGCGGTTTCAGTTGCCTCGATGCATACGCTATCACATGCTTATGCTGCATAAGAACACAACCCAAGCCTCGGTTAGAAGCATCACAATAGACTGTGAAACCCCCAGTACCTTTTGGAATAGAAAGAATCGGAGCACTGGTCAGTTTCTTTTTCAACTCAACAAAACTAGCCTCATAATCTGCAGTCCAGACAAAAGGCGCATTCTTCTGAGTCAGCTGGGTAATAGGCTTGGCAATAGACGAGAAATCCTCGATGAAAAAATGGTAGTAACCTGCTAAACCCATGAAGCTTCGGATCTCAGGTACTGATGTCGGTCTAGGCCAATTCATAACCGCTTCGATCTTGCTGGGATCGACAGAAACCCCATCTTCAGAAATAATATGACCGAGAAATACAACTCGATCCAACCAGAATTTACACTTAGACAACTTGGCAAACAACTGTTCAACTCGTAAAATCTGAAATACTGTCCTCAAGTGCTCTGCATGGTCAGTACGGTTCTTCGAGTAGATAAGAATATCATCGATGAAAATAATGACGAACTCATCTAAATAACGCTGAAAGATACGGTTCATCAAACCCATAAAAACCGCTAGAGCGTTAGTCAAATTGAACGACATGACTATAAACTCAAAATGGCCATACCTCGTTCTGAATGCGGTCTTAGGAACATCTTCCTCTCGCACTCTCAGCTGATGGTAGCCTGACCTCAGATCAATCTTAGAATAGACAGAAGAACCCTGCAGTTGATCAAAAAGGTCATCTATTCTGGGTAAAGGATACCTGTTCTTGACTGTAGCCTGATTCAATTGGTGGTAGTCGATACAGAGTCGCATAGAACCATCCTTCTTCCGTACAAACAGAACAGGACCACCCCAAGGCGATACACTGGGTCTGATATATCCCTTGGCAATCAAATCTTCAAGCTGTTCTTTCAATTCTCTCAATTCAACAAGTGTCATATGATAAGGAGCTTTTGAAATAGGTTGAGTAACTGACACTAAGTCAATACTGAATTCGACTTCTCGAATAGGCGGCAATCCAGGAACATCTTCCGAAAACACATCCGCAAAATCTCTAACCACTGGTATATCGACCAAAGCTGGGCTAGATTTCAGTACATCAACTGCATACACCAAAAATCCTTCTGCACCTCTCTGTAGCAAACGAGTCATAGATAACACTGAAATCAAAGGAATTCTAGATCGAGAACCCTTACCAAAGAATTTCCACTCGTCTGCCATTTCAGGTCTGAACCTGACAACTTTCTGAAAACAATCGACTGTTGCCCTGTACTTGGTTAAAGCATCTATACCGACAATACAATCAAAATCTGACAGTCCAAGCACAATACAGTCGAATTCTAGAAAATTTCCCTCAAAACAGAGCTCACTGTTCCTGACTAATCTGACAGAAACAATTCCTTCACCCAAAGGTGAAGTAACAGCTACTACTGTAGGCAACAATTCAGTTGGAAAAGCATGCAATAATACAAATTTCTCAGAGATAAAGGAATGGGAAGCACCTGTATCTATCAAAACATGAGCAGAATGACCAAAAATCGAACAGTTACCTGCTATAACATCATCAGGTGCCGCCTGAGCCTGATCCTCTGTCAAGGCAAAAACTCGTGCCTGCTGTCTCGGAGGCTGGTTCGCACTAGAATTACCTCCCTGTATGTTCTGCTGCTGAGGCTGGAAAGAGTGCACTGCAGACGACTGCCTCTCCGGCTGAACTGCAGGTCTAGACAAACTCCCACTCTGAGCTCTATCTTTGTTACGCTGAGGGCACACCTTAGAGAAGTGTCCCGGTTGCTGACAGGTGTTACAATTACCGAAGACTCCCACACACTGATCCGGTGAGTGTCTTCCTCCATACTTGCTGCAGTACAAGGTTGATGATCCAGAACTCTGCCCTGAACCAAACTGTCGAGAACCACTGGAACTAGACGAACTGTTCCCCTGCCTTTTGAACTGTTTACCTCTTGCCTTGTACTGATCTTTTCTGTTTCCCCCACTGCTACCACCTTCATACCTCTGCTGCTGGTTCTGATGCTGTGGTGGCTGATTCTGATACTGAGATGGTGGGTTCTGATACTGCCTCTGTTGCTGAGGTGCTACCTGGTTACCTCTTTGCCTCCACAAGCCTGCTTCTGCTCCCTTTGCGTGATTCATGGCATCCGCAAAGTTGTTAGGCCTGTTGGTGTTAACCAACGTGAAGACGTCGGGGTTCAAACCATTGATGAACTGATCTGCCTTAGCTTCTTCATATTCGGCAATTAGCGGTGCAAAACGCAACAGACTATCGAACTTAGCCACGTACTCTTCAATGTTCAGATTCCCTTGCCTCAGATTGGCAAACTCTGCTCCCTTATCTTTGCGATACGAGATAGGAAAAAAACGCTTATAAAATTCAGATTTAAAAAGAGTCCAAGTAACCTCTGTACCTCTACTCTCAAATGATTTCTTTGTCATGATCCACCAGCTCTTAGCACCACCACGCAGCTGATGAATTACTAACCTGATTCGGCGGTCATCTGTGTAGTCAATGGAATCAAACAATTGATCCATATCATCCAACCAACTCTCACAGTCAACTGGATTTTCTGAACCCATCAACAATGGCGGATTGAACGACTGAAACCTCTTCAGCAAGGTTTCCATAGGAGTCGCTGAAGCATCCAACTGATCAACTTCAGTGCTAGCTTGCTCAGTCGTAGGAATAACTGGCGGTGTGTTTCTGTTTATCACTCGACGAGGACCCATCTGATAATCAAAGGTTAGGACACGAGATATCTCAATCGCTAAATCAGTGCCCTTACAACCGCTTTGAATACAGGATACCAGTCGATAACAGAAACAGTTATATCTCAAGTAGATCATGCTTTATAAATTAAATCACATAACCATGTAATTAAATAATTCTCAATAATAAATCATGCTCGCATGGAATTAAGTACACAGTTAAAATAATTCAAACACATGCGAGGAGCTAATACATGCAGACTCGATCTACCCGCTCACTCTAGTTCAACCAAGAATCTTAATGCTCTGATACCACTTAATGTGAGACCTCGGTTCTAAACATCTAATTAAGAAGTAAACAATAATTAAGCAACCAAGATCTAAGAACTAAAAGCAAAGCAAAGCAAAAGGAAATTTTTTTTTTTTTAAGAGGGCCGCGCTCGGGCGGCCAAAAACTGCAGCTCGAGCGCGCCCTGGACAGTGGAGCTACTGGATTCTCAGAGTGGGGTGCGCTTGGGCTGCTAAAAAATGCAGCTCGGGCGCCCCCTGCAGCAGAAACAGAACAGCAGAAACATGCTTGGCAACTCCAACTAAAACTATTTCAATGCAATCCAAATCAACACATACATTATAAATACAGTTCCTCCGATTAATACATGAAGTTCTAGAGTTTAACAACTACTCCAAAATAGAACATGCCACGATAACAATACGGCAAAGCTTGCATGACAATACAACATAATAACGAAGTTTGATATCTAAACATGTTCTAACAACACTAGGTAGACATGCTGACACGACTTCTAAACCGAGTCTCACTGCTACAACTTTCCCTCGGAGCTAACCATGCCTCTTCTGACTTGATCCTGCCCCACCTGTTGCCAAGTACACATACAAAACAAAGCAACATCCAGATAACTGGTGAGAACGACATTCCCAGTAAAAGCAACATAACAATTAATACAACAATCAACATGCTTTCAATACAACAAAGAAACCAATAATAACATAATGAATGCATGTCTTTTAAACCGGGATATCAATCTGATAAACGAGGGATTGCTGCTGTGCTTTTGGGATCCCGAGGATAAGATCACGTAACAACTCACCGACTCTCCCAATCGAGGTGGTGCCACGTATCTCACTCCTCTAGACTTTGAGCAACTATAATGAGTATGCTAGCACTAGGCGAAACGACTACGACCTAGGCCACTCAATCATAGTTCCCAAACGTCTAAACAAAAAGGGCGGTTCTGCCTGCTGAAAACAAGATTGGCTCAAGATGAATGCATAACATAAACATAACACATAAGCCATTTAACAAAAGCCAATACAATCAAACAAGACACAAGTTCCTCATGCTAGAACAAGTGTAAATGCAAGTATGTGATTTCAAAGGGGAAACTCGAGAACCACAGTCCCGAGTATGCTATCCCGCTACGATGTCTACTTTTACCTTTCAATGCAGTAGCTCCCAACTCTGGATACGCTACAAAAGAGATTGTATCAACAACTATACAATCTAGCAACAACGAGGCAACGGTTCAAGGAAATTCTCTATATCGTTCTTCGTTCAAATCTCGGAAACGATCAAACAGCTGCTAACTCTGGGCTTGGTACCTCCAAACGAATTTGTTACGGAGACAAAAGAATGATCAATAACCACGATCAACTTACAAGTCTAGTTCAACAACTCAAATACGGTTCGAAATCCCCAAAACTCAAACCGACGGCATAACGGTTATAAACTGAACAAACCGGCAACGCAGACAGCAGTTCAATACCGATAACAACTCAATTCAATGCTAATACAACAACAACAAGGCAAACCCAACACATCTAAAAACTCACATTTTCGAAAATAGCTTCCAAAAATCATAACAATTCCGAACGTCGCTCTAATTCAAAACCGACAGATAATAAACGATCAGAACTCCGCCAAGAACAACATACTAGAAACTAAATCGATTCTAAGAACCTCAGAAAAATAAAACATATCCGATCGGAGAAATACTTACGGTATAACGGAGCTCTCACTGCTGTGATCACTAATCTGCCTTCAGAATTAATTTCCAACGACGGATCGAGTTCGGACTGGATTTTAAGAGCTTGGAGAAAGCTTTGGGCGTCTCTAATGGAGAGAAGCCGATGAATAAGAAGAAGATAAGGCAAGGAAGACTTGGTCAATCCAATTCCAAGAGTAGGTAATATAACAATCTAAAAATTTGTGTTTTAGTCCCTGAAATTTTCAAAATTTACAAAATAGACCTCGATCAATAAAAAGTCGGCTCATTAACTCTAGAAACTCTGATTATCTCAAATAAGCTCAATTAAGATAAAAACAGGGCTTTACACATGTCCTTCTCCCCACCTGGCTAGGGGAGTTTTTGCCCTCCCCAAGAATCGAACATTGTACCTCCAGGCTTAAGTACAAAGTTTTCTGATTCTTAGTACCATTGAGTTAGACTAGCTCAATGGTACCAGGAATCAGAAAGTCTAGCTCAATGGTACCAGGAATCAGAAAACTTTGTACTTAAGCCTGGAGGTACAAAGTTCGATTTCTGGGGAGGGCAAAAACTCCCCTAGCTAGGTGGGGAGAAAACCATGAGTAGCAAAATGGTTGCGGGCCCCTGAGAGAGATGGGACGCACCCGGACCATTACAACCATCCAGCTTCAAAGGTCATTGGTGATGTACATGGAAACATGCAAACCCATAGGAAAGAAAAAGTGGATTACAGGAAGATGGTTGGACTGATTGCATGAGCAGGTAAGATACTTGTGCTTTGTCTCAAACACTGAACCCAAAAATATAAACGAAGCTTTAAAAGATGAATTTTGAGTCAATGCAATGCATAAAGAGCTATAAAAATTTGTTAGGAACGATGTTTGATACTTGGTACCTTCACCCGATCACGACAATGTAATTGGAACAAAATGAGTTTTTAAAATAAGACCGATGAATCAGGAAACATCGTGAGGAATAAAGCAAGGTTGATAACTCAAGGGTATACACAAGTTGAGGGGGTTGATTTTGATGAGACTGTTAGGACCTAATGGAGGGGGGGGGATTTAGGTTCTATTGGAAACTTTAACAATTTAAAGCGATTATGCAAATACGCAAGCGAAAGACTTAAAGCAATCAAAAATAAATGCGGTAAATAAATGCGTAAAAGAAATAAAGCGATAAATGAGATAGGATATGTTTATGGAAGTTCGACGATAAACCGTCTAAGTCTCCCCTTCTTGGTTAAGATTGATTAACCAAGGATTCACTAGCACTTCAACTTCTTGGCCTTGATGGCTCCAAGGATAGCCGTAAAACTTGACACGGTCACCGCGCCGATACAACTCGATACTCTTGGCCTTAAGGGCTCCAAGGATAGCCTCAACACAAACACTTGGCTTCACACTCAAGTGCTTACAACAATAGCACAACACACTTGGCTTCACACTCAAGTGTTTACAACAATAGCACAACCAACTCACAAACTATTTTTACAAACACTCTCAAATATATCACACAAAAACTTTGATAGTGAGAAATTGCTTGCAAAAGAGAGAAGAGATGAGTTAGGATGTCTCCAAATGAACTTGGATGGCCTCTATTTATAGTTGGCAAAGATTTGAATCTGATTTGAGTGCTTGGAGCGTGTGTTAAGAAGTCAAGGAGTGATAAAAAGTGTTCGGTGCCGCTGCCTACTTTTTCCCAGCACTGAGCGGATTTTGTGGAAAAATCATATCTTCCAATCTAACCGTTGGATTGATCTGAAATTTGAACTGAAGCTTTAAAACATCTGGATCTTCATTATGAACGGTGAGGATTTGATTTTAATAAGTCAAACATTTCCAGTAATTTTCGGAAGTCACTTCATCAAGTTTTCAAACTTGTTCTATGCAACAAATATAAAAAATTAATATCTCCCAATCCATCCGTTGGATTAATCTGAAAGTTGGACAGAGGTTGTAAAACATCCAAAATTTGAATTGGATTGGTGGAGATTGGATTTGGATGTATCAATCATTACCAGTTACTTTTTGAATTTGATTCTTCATCATTTGCTTCAAGTTCTGCAGAAATAGGTACTGTGTAACCTTTGTGTAAAAAATCATAACTCCATATCTACCCGTTGGATTGATATGAAATTTTGATATAAGTTTGAAAACATCCTGATCTTGATGTTGATCGGTGGAGATTTGATTTGGATGTCTCAAGCACGTCCAGTAATTTTCAGAATTTGATTATTCATCCTTCGCTTCAAGTTCTGCAGAAATAGGTACTGCACAACTTTTGTGGAAAAATCATAACTTCATATCTAGCCGTTGGATTGCTTTCAAATTTGGACAGCACATGTAAAACTTCTTCATGACGATTATGACCGGTGAAGATCGGATTTCAATGCTTATAAAATTCCCAGTAAGTTTCGGACGTTGCTGCTCCATACTTTGGCTTCTTCTTGTCTTTTTCTTCATATCTCTTAACAATGTTTCATTCATCCACATAACATTGTGTCCATTATATGAGCAAATTGAGACTTCATAAATACATTGATAGCTTCAAAATAACTTTCAATAATTTATTTGTCAATAAATCTAATCTGCAAAATCTCACTTTAAATGGTTAGTAACAATTAACCGAGTTTTATAATCATCAAAACATAATATTATGAGACTTGTTAATGCATTAAAAACATTAATCTCATCACACGAGATTTGTATGCGTTTAAGGCGTAACAATCTCCCCCTTTTTTGATGATCACAAAACATGGTTAAATAGGAGAAATAAATGTACAATATTAAATAAACAATTTAAATTTGCACAATATAATTGCATGAATAAAACTCCCCCTAAATTAAACAATTAGCTAAGAAGAGAATGTTTATCAAATAACTAATTTTATTCTCCATGCATTTAACCGAACTAACTCTCCCCCTTAGTTAAAATATTTAACCAAACTAATTCTTCCCCTTTTTGTGATAATCAAAAATACTGGAAAAGTAAATGCAAAACAAGAGAATTGAAATATAATTTTTAAAAAGCAACACATAAATTTCACATAAAATGTGAGCTTTATAACTTTGAATAAATACAATTAATTTGTATTATCCAACATTAAATTGCTCGAATTTAATATTAAGCTCCCCCTTAATATGACATTAAATTTAAACTTATGTCTACAAGCGATTACAACTCAATCATGCCAAGTTCACCACGCAAATGAATAAAAGTATTTTCATCTAGTGGTTTTGTAAAAATATCAGCAATTTGATTAGTTGTGTCAACATATTGAAGTTCAACTTCATTTCGTTCGATGTGGTCGCGAATAAAATGATGGCGAATGTCAATATGTTTGGTGCGCGAATGTTGAATCGGATTCTTTGTAAGACATATGACGCTTATGTTGTCACAGAAAATAGGAATTTTTAAAAAAGATATACCATAGTCGAGAAATTGATGGTTCATCCAAAGAATTTGCGCACAACAACTACCGGCAGCCATATATTCGGCTTCGGTCGTTGACAACGCAACACAATTTTGTTTCTTTGAAATCCAAGAAACTAAACAATTTTCTAAAAAGAAACAAGTTCCACTAGTGCTTTTACGGTCCACCTTATATCCACCAAAGTCGGCATCACAGTAAGCTTTTAAATCAAAAAAAGAATTTTTCGAATACGACAAGCCGAGATTTGGAGTATTTGAAAGATATTTGAAAATGCGTTTTAAGGCGAACAAATGTGATTTCTTTGGACATGATTGAAATCGTGCACACAAGCAAACACTAAACATAATGTTCGGTCTATTAGCAGTAGCATAAAGTATGGAGCCAATCATACTACGAAAGGAAGATTGATCTACAGTTTTACCATTTTCATCCTTTTCGAGTCTGATTGTTGTGCTCATCGGTGTGGATGATGATTTTGTGTTCTCCATCCCAAACTTCTTTAGAATCTCCTTGATGTATTTGCTTTGGTTCACAAAGAACCCATCCTTGCACTGTTTGATTTGTAATCCGAGGAAATAGTTAAGTTCCCCCATCATATTCATCTCGAAGTGTTCCTGCATCAACTTAGAGAATTCTTGACAAAGAGTTTCATTAGTAGAACCAAAAATTATATCATCAACATAGATTTTCACAATTAATAAATCATCTTTGACATTCTTGGTGAATAAAGTAATGTCGATCTTTCCTCTTGAAAAACCATTTGAAAGCAAGAAAGTAAACAATTTATCATACCAAGCTCTAGGATCTTGTTTCAATCCATACAAGGCTTTGTTAAGTCTAAACACATGATCAGGCAAAGCAGTATCAACAAAGCCATCAGGTTGTTCAATGTAAACCTTCTCTTTCAATTCACCATTAAGAAATGCACTCTTGACATCCATTTGAAATAACTTGAAATTTCTAGAGCAAGCAAAAGCAAGTAGCATGCGAATAGATTCTAGTCTAGCAACAGGCGCATAAGTTTCATCATAATCTATGCCTTCTTCTTGACTATATCCTTTAGCTACAAGCCTAGATTTATTTCTAGTGATAGTACCATGCTCATCAAGGTTATTCCTATAAACCCATTTAGTGCCAATAATAGATCTATCATGCGGCCTAGGAACAAGATTCCAAACATCATTACGTTTAAACTCATTCAATTCATCTTGCATAGCAATAATCCAAGAATCATCTAATAAAGCATCATTAATGCACTTAGGTTCAACATGTGAAACAAAAACAAGATGATTGCAAATATTATTAAGAGAAGAACTAGTAGTTACTCCCTTCGAAGGACTACCAATGATAAGATCTATAGGATGATCTTTGTGAAGCGTCCAATCCTTTGGAAGTGGTGTTTTCTCAACAGAAACATCTAAATCATTTAGACTTGATGAAGCCATCTCTTCTTCGAGTAATTCTACATCATCGTTAGTAGTACGAGAAACTATAGATTCATCAAAGATAACATGCATGGATTCTTCAACAAGTAAAGTGCGTTTATTAAATACTCGAAAAGCCTTACTTGTGGTATAATATCCGAGAAAAATACCTTTGTCGGATTTGGCATCAAATTTGCCAAGGTTGTCCTTACCGTTATTATGAATATAGCATTTGGAACCGAAAGCTCTAAAGTATGAAATGTTAGGCTTTCTCCCTCTCCATAATTCATATGGAGTTTTCTTGAGAATTGACCTTATTGATACACGATTAATGATGTAGCAGGCAGTGTTCATTGCTTCAGCCCAAAAATATTTTGGTAGAGAATGCTCACATATCATGGTCCTTGCAATCTCCACAAGTGTCCTATTTTTTCTCTCAACGACCCCGTTTTGTTGAGGAGTCCTAGGACAAGAAAAATTGTGACCGATGCCTTTCTCTTCACAAAAGTTTGAAAAACTCTCATTTTGAAATTCAGTTACGTGGTCACTAATGATCTGTTTTATAGAAAGATTTTTCTCATTCTCAACTCGTTTGACAAAAGTTCTAAAATAATCAAAGGCATCATTTTTGTGGGCTAAAAACAGTGTCCACGTGAAACGTGAAAAATCATCCACAATGACACATGCATAAATCTTTCCTCCTAGGCTAGCGTTCCTCGAGGGACCACATAGATCTAGGTGAAGAAGTTCAAGGGGCATAGAAGTTGATACAAAATTTTTGCTTTTAAAAGATTCCCTTGTGTGTTTGCCAAGTTGACACGCATCATAAACAGAATCTAATTTTAAATTGAGTTTTGGCATACCAACAACTAAATCAAGTTTAAAAAGTTTTTCTATGGTACTAGGACCAACATGACCTAGTCATCTATGCCAAAGAATGTTGTCATCAACATTCAAGGATACAAGGCTTTTGATATTTGATAAAGATAAATTATTTAAAGAAACCTTGTATACATTTTCACTTCTATATCCTTTGAAATTTATGGATTTGTCAGTCGTGAGTGATATAGTGCAGTGTTGAGGAGTGAATTTGACTTCATAACCTCTATCGCACAATTGACTTATGCTTAGTAGATTATGCTTAAGTCATTTCACTAGGAATACATCATCAATTAAGCAGGATTTAGAAATACCTATTGAGCCGATTCCTTCGATAACTCCTTTGTTGTTGTCTCCAAAGGTGACAGATCCATTCTCCTTTGGTTTGATTGATTGGAGTAGCTCCTTGTTCCCCGTCATATGTCTAGAACATCCACTGTCTAGATACCATATGCTAGGAAGAACAGTTTTCTTATTTCCCTACAAGAATTTGATTTTGGTATCCTTTATTTCTTTTGGGTCCACAGTGTTAGAAAAGAGAGATACAAAATAGACTTCTAAGAGTTCAATCTCTCATAGCAACATCATCGCCACTTTTTAAGAGTGCTCCCAGTAGTAGGTGGGCTATGGCCTCTTTAAAAACCTATTTTCTTGGACAGAGCAGCGTTCATCAGGAAGACCAGTCGCAAGTCAAGGCAGTTTAAATCGGTCTATGATGAACTCCCTTAGATCATGATCTCATAATGCCGACTGATGAGTTGTTAAGTACTCTTAGGCCTCCATTTCATATAGCTCTTTTGATCATATTAAAATCTTAAAGATCTACATTTATGTCTAACATGACCAATTTTACAACAATAAGAGCATGTAGGGGGTGATCTCATTTTTGCCTTAGCAATTAGGCTAGTAAAGTCTATTGATTTCTTACCATACCCTATTCCACCCTTATCAAAACTACATTTCTGCATGCTTAGTAAATTATTCAAGTTGTTACTACTAACATTGAATTTATAAAATGATTTTTCTAAGGTAGCTATGTCATACTTTAATCTTATGTTTTCATGCTCCTTAGATTCTAATTCATTTTTGAGGTTTCTATTTTCTTTTCTAAGTGATTTAGCCATGTCAAACATAAGATTATAAGCTTGTATTAATTCATCGTAAGATGGTACCTCATCATCATCGTCGGAGGTGATGTCATCATCCTTGGCCATGAGACATATGTTGGCTTCCTCCTCATCGCTATCTTCATAGGTTTCCATCTCAAATGTCTCATGTTTGAGCTCTAGGAGGTCAATCTTTGTTTTCTTGACCTGGTTGGTTTCCTCGTGGCATATCTCCAATTTATCCCATATTTCTTTAGCGGAGGAGCACATTGATATTTGGTTGTACTCGTTTATATCTAAAGAACAATGCAAAATATTCATAGTTTAGCATTTTGAGAAATTAATCGCATGTCCTCCTTGGTAAAGTCATCCATTCCCTTAGAAATTTTAATCCCTTCAACCTCTTTCATTGGTTTGTAGGGACCTTTTACCGTAAATTTCCAAAGATCATAATCTACGTATTGAATATATAGGGACATTCGATTTTTCTAATATCCGTAGTTTATGCCGTTGAAAAGAGGAGGACGATTGATTGATTGCCCTTGAGCATAATCGCTCGCTAGATTTGCCATAGAGCTTTTTTGAAATATTTTTCAAAAGTGTGGCTCTGATACCACTTGTTAGAACCTAATGGGGGGGGGGGGATTTAGGTTCTATTGGCAACTTTAGCAATTTAAAGCGATTATGCAAATATGCAAGCGAAAGACTTAAAGCAATCAAAAATAAATGCGGTAAATAAATGCGTAAAAGAAATAAAGCGATAAATGAGATAGAATATGTTTATGGAAGTTCGACGATAAACCGTCTACGTCTCCCTTTCTTGGTTAAGATTGATTAACCAAGGATTCACTAGCACTTCAACTTCTTGGCCTTGATGGCTCCAAGGATAGCCGTAAAACTTGACACGATCACCGCGCCGATACAACTCGATACTCTTGGCCTTAAGGGCTCCAAGGATAGCCTCACACTTGTCTTCACACTCAAGTGCTTACAACAATAGCACAACACACTTGGCTTCACACTCAAGTGTTTACAACAATAGCACAACCAACTCACAAACTATTTTTACAAACACTCTCAAATATATCATACAAACACTTTGATAGTGAGAAATTGCTTGCAAAAGAGAGAAGAGATGAGTTGGGATGTCTCCAAATGAACTTGGATGGCCTCTATTTATAGTTGACAAAGATTTGAATCTGATTTGAGTGCTTGGAGCGTGTGTTAAGAAGTCAAGGAGTGATAAAAAGTGTTCGGTGCCGCTGCCTACTTTTTCCCAGCACTGAGCGGATTTTGTGGAAAAATCATATGTTCCAATCTAACCGTTGGATTGATCTGAACTTTGAACTGAAGCTTTAAAACATCTGGATCTTCATTATGAACGGTGAGGATTTGATTTTAATAAGTCAAACATTTCCAGTAATTTTCGGAAGTCACTTCATCAAGTTTTCAAACTTGTTCTATGCAACAAATATGAAAAATTAATATCTCCCAATCCATCCGTTGGATTAATCTGAAAGTTGGACAGAGGTTGTAAAACATCCAAAATTTGAATTGGATCGGTGGAGATTGGATTTGGATGTATCAATCATTACCAGTTACTTTTTGAATTTGATTCTTCATCATTTGCTTCAAGTTCTGCAGAAATAGGTACTGTGTAACCTTTGTGTAAAAAATCATAACTCCATATCTACCCGTTGGATTGATATGAAATTTTGATATAAGTTTTAAAACATCCTGATCTTGATGTTGATTGGTGGAGATTTGATTTGGATGTCTCAAGCACGTCCAGTAATTTTCAGAATTTGATTATTCATCCTTCGCTTCAAGTTCTGCAGAAATAGGTACTGCACAACTTTTGTGGAAAAAATCATAACTTCATATCTAGCCGTTGGATTGCTTTCAAATTTGGACAGCACATGTAAAACTTCTTCATGACGATTATGACCGGTGAAGATCGGATTTCAATGCTTATAAAATTCCCAGTAAGTTTCGGACGTTGCTTCTCCATACTTTGGCTTCTTCTTGTCTTTTTCTTCATATCTCTTAACAATGTTTCATTCATCCACATAACATTGTGTCCATTATATGAGCAAATTGAGACTTTATAAATACATTGATAGCTTCAAAATAACTTTCAATAATTTATTTGTCAATAAATCTAATCTGCAAAATCTCACTTTAAATGGTTAGTAACAATTAACCGAGTTTTATAATCATCAAAACATAATATTATGAGACTTGTTAATGCATTAAAAACATTAATCTCATCACACGAGATTTGTATGCGTTTAAGGCGTAACAATCTCCCCCTTTTTTGATGATCACAAAACATGGTTAAATAGGAGAAATAAATGTACAATATTAAATAAACAATTTAAATTTGTACAATATAATTGCATGAATAAAACTCCCCCTAAATTAAACAATTAGCTAAGAAGAGAATGTTTATCAAATAACTAATTTTATTCTCCATGCATTTAACCGAACTAACTCTCCCCCTTAGTTAAAATATTTAACCAAACTAATTCTTCCCCTTTTTGTGATAATCAAAAATACTGGAAAAGTAAATGCAAAACAAGAGAATTGAAATATAATTTTTAAAAAGCAACACATAAATTTCACATAAAATGTGAGCTTTATAACTTTGAATAAATACAATTAATTTGTATTATCCAACATTAAATTGCTCGAATTTAATATTAAGCTCCCCCTTAATATGACATTAAATTTAAACTTATGTCTACAAGCGATTACAACTCAATCATGCCAAGTTCACCACGCAAATGAATAAAAGTATTTTCATCTAGTGGTTTTGTAAAAATATCAGCAATTTGATTAGTTGTGTCAACATATTGAAGTTCAACTTCATTTCGTTCGATGTGGTCGCGAATAAAATGATGGCGAATGTCAATATGTTTGGTGCGCGAATGTTGAATCGGATTCTTTGTAAGACATATGACGCTTATGTCGTCACAGAAAATAGGAATTTTTAAAAAAGATATACCATAGTCGAGAAATTGATGGTTCATCCAAAGAATTTGCGCACAACAACTACCGGCAGCCATATATTCGGCTTCGGTCGTTGACAACGCAACACAATTTTGTTTCTTTGAAATCCAAGAAACTAAACAATTTTCTAAAAAGAAACAAGTTTCACTAGTGCTTTTACGGTCCACCTTATATCCACTAAAGTCGGCATCACAGTAAGCTTTTAAATCAAAAAAAGAATTTTTCGAATACCACAAGCCGAGATTTGGAGTATTTGAAAGATATTTGAAAATGCGTTTTAAGGCGAGCAAATGTGATTTCTTTGGACATGATTGAAATCGTGCACACAAGCAAACACTAAACATAATGTTCGGTCTATTAGCAGTAGCATAAAGTATGGAGCCAATCATACTACGAAAGGAAGATTGATCTACAGTTTTATCATTTTCATCCTTTTCGAGTCTGATTGTTGTGCTCATCGGTGTGGATGATGATTTTGTGTTCTCCATCCCAAACTTCTTTAGAATCTCCTTGATGTATTTGCTTTGGTTCACAAAGAACCCATCCTTGCACTGTTTGATTTGTAATCCGAGGAAATAGTTAAGTTCCCCCATCATATTCATCTCGAAGTGTTCCTGCATCAACTTAGAGAATTCTTGACAAAGAGTTTCATTAGTAGAACCAAAAATTATATCATCAACATAGATTTTCACAATTAATAAATCATCTTTGACATTCTTGGTGAATAAAGTAATGTCGATCTTTCCTCTTGAAAAACCATTTGAAAGCAAGAAAGTAAACAATTTATCATACCAAGCTCTAGGAGCTTGTTTCAATCCATACAGGGCTTTGTTAAGTCTAAACACATGATCAGGCAAAGCAGTATCAACAAAGCCATCAGGTTGTTCAATGTAAACCTTCTCTTTCAATTCACCATTAAGAAATGCACTCTTGACATCCATTTGAAATAACTTGAAATTTCTAGAGCAAGCAAAAGCAAGTAGCATGCGAATAGATTCTAGTCTAGCAACAGGCGCATAAGTTTCATCATAATCTATGCCTTCTTCTTGACTATATCCTTTAGCTACAAGCCTAGATTTATTTCTAGTGATAGTACCATGCTCATCAAGGTTATTCCTATAAACCCATTTAGTGCCAATAATAGATCTATCATGCGGCCTAGGAACAAGATTCCAAACATCATTACGTTTAAACTCATTCAATTCATCTTGCATAGCAATAATCCAAGAATCATCTAATAAAGCATCATTAATGCACTTAGGTTCAACATGTGAAACAAAAGCAAGATGATTGCAAATATTATTAAGAGAAGAACTAGTAGTTACTCCCTTCGAAGGACTACCAATGATAAGATCTATAGGATGATCTTTGTGAAGCGTCCAATCCTTTGGAAGTGGTGTTTTCTCAACAGAAACATCTAAATCATTTAGACTTGATGAAGCCATCTCTTCTTCGAGTAATTCTACATCATCGTTAGTAGTACGAGAAACTATAGATTCATCAAAGATAACATGCATGGATTCTTCAACAAGTAAAGTGCGTTTATTAAATACTCGAAAAGCCTTACTTGTGGTATAATATCCGAGAAAAATACCTTTGTCGGATTTGGCATCAAATTTTCCAAGGTTGTCCTTACCGTTATTATGAATATAGCATTTGGAACCGAAAGCTCTAAAGTATGAAATGTTAGGCTTTCTCCCTCTCCATAATTCATATGGAGTTTTCTTGAGAATTGACCTTATTGATACACGATTAATGATGTAGCAGGCAGTGTTCATTGCTTCAGCCCAAAAATATTTTGGTAGAGAATGCTCACATATCATGGTCCTTGCAATCTCCACAAGTGTCCTATTTTTCCTCTCAACGACCCCGTTTTGTTGAGGAGTCCTAGGACAAGAAAAATTGTGACCGATGCCTTTCTCTTCACAAAAGTTTGAAAAACTCTCATTTTGAAATTCAGTTACGTGGTCACTAATGATCTGTTTTATAGAAAGATTTTTCTCATTCTCAACTCGTTTGACAAAAGTTCTAAAATAATCAAAGGCATCATTTTTGTGGGCTAAAAACAGTGTCCACGTGAAACGTGAAAAATCATCCACAATGACACATGCATAAATCTTTCCTCCTAGGCTAGCGTTCCTCGAGGGACCACATAGATCTAGGTGAAGAAGTTCAAGGGGCATAGAAGTTGATACAAAATTTTTGCTTTTAAAAGATTCCCTTGTGTGTTTGCCAAGTTGACACGCATCATAAACAGAATCTAATTTTAAATTGAGTTTTGGCATACCAACAACTAAATCAAGTTTAAAAAGTTTTTCTATGGTACTAGGACCAACATGACCTAGTCATCTATGCCAAAGAATGTTGTCATCAACATTCAAGGATACAAGGCTTTTGATATTTGATAAAGATAAATTATTTAAAGAAACCTTGTATACATTTTCACTTCTATATCCTTTGAAATTTATGGATTTGTCAGTCGTGAGTGATATAGTGCAGTGTTGAGGAGTGAATTTGACTTCATAACCTCTATCGCACAATTGACTTATGCTTAGTAGATTATGCTTAAGTCATTTCACTAGGAATACATCATCAATTAAGCAGGATTTAGAAATACCTATTGAGCCGATTCCTTCGATAACTCCTTTGTTGTTGTCCAAAGGTGACAGATCCATTCTCCTTTGGTTTGATTGATTGGAGTAGCTTCTTGTTCCCCGTCATATGTCTAGAACATCCACTGTCTAGATACCATATGCTAGGAAGAACAGTTTTCTTATTTCCCTACAAGAATTTGATTTTGGTATCCTTTATTTCTTTTGGGTCCACAGTGTTAGAAAAGAGAGATACAAAATAGACTTCTAAGAGTTCAATCTCTCATAGCAACATCATCGCCACTTTTTAAGAGTGCTCCCAGTAGTAGGTGGGCTATGGCCTCTTTAAAAACCTATTTTCTTGGACAGAGCAGCGTTCATCAGGAAGACCAGTCGCAAGTCAAGGCAGTTTAAATCGGTCTATGATGAACTCCCTTAGATCATGATCTCATAATGCCGACTGATGAGTTGTTAAGTACTCTTAGGCCTTCATTTCATATAGCTCTTTTGATCATATTAAAATCTTAAAGATCTACATTTATGTCTAACATGACCAATTTTACAACAATAAGAGCATGTAGGGGGTGATCTCATTTTTGCCTTAGCAATTAGGCTAGTAAAGTCTATTGATTTCTTACCATACCCTATTCCACCCTTATCAAAACTACATTTCTGCATGCTTAGTAAATTATTCAAGTTGTTACTACTAACATTGAATTTATAAAATGATTTTTCTAAGGTAGCTATGTCATACTTTAATCTTATGTTTTCATGCTCCTTAGATTCTAATTCATTTTTGAGGTTTCTATTTTCTTTTCTAAGTGATTTAGCCATGTCAAACATAAGATTATAAGCTTGTATTAATTCATCGTAAGATGGTACCTCATCATCATCGTCGAAGGTGATGTCATCATCCTTGGCCATGAGACATATGTTGGCTTCCTCCTCATCGCTATCTTCATAGGTTTCCATTTCAAATGTCTCATGTTTGAGCTCTAGGAGGTCAATCTTTGTTTTCTTGACCTGGTTGGTTTCCTCGTGGCATATCTCCAATTTATCCCATATTTCTTTAGCGGAGGAGCACATTGATATTTGGTTGTACTCGTTTATATCTAAAGAACAATGCAAAATATTCATAGTTTAGCATTTTGAGAAATTAATCGCATGTCCTCCTTGGTAAAGTCATCCATTCCCTTAGAAATTTTAATCCCTTCAACCTCTTTCATTGGTTTGTAGGGACCTTTTACCGTAAATTTCCAAAGATCATAATCTACGTATTGAATATATAGGGACATTCGATTTTTCTAATATCCGTAGTTTATGCCGTTGAAAAGAGGAGGACGATTGATTGATTGCCCTTGAGCATAATCGCTCTCTAGATTTGCCATAGAGCTTTTTTGAAATATTTTTCAAAAGTGTGGCTCTGATACCACTTGTTAGAAACTAATGGGGGGGGGGGGGATTTAGGTTCTATTGGAAACTTTAGCAATTTAAAGCGATTATGCAAATATGCAAGCGAAAGACTTAAAGCAATCAAAAATAAATGCGGTAAATAAATGCGTAAAAGAAATAAAGCGATAAATGAGATAGAATATGTTTATGGAAGTTCGACGATAAACCGTCTACGTCTCCCCTTCTTGGTTAAGATTGATTAACCAAGGATTCACTAGCACTTCAACTTCTTGGCCTTGATGGCTCCAAGGATAGCCGTAAAACTTGACACGATCACCGCGCCGATACAACTCGATACTCTTGGCCTTAAGGGCTCCAAGGATAGCCTCACACTTGTCTTCACACTCAAGTGCTTACAACAATAGCACAACACACTTGGCTTCACACTCAAGTGTTTACAACAATAGCACAACCAACTCACAAACTATTTTTACAAACACTCTCAAATATATCACACAAACACTTTGATAGTGAGAAATTGCTTGCAAAAGAGAGAAGAGATGAGTTGGGATGTCTCCAAATGAACTTGGATGGCCTCTATTTATAGTTGACAAAGATTTGAATCTGATTTGAGTGCTTGGAGCGTGTGTTAAGAAGTCAAGGAGTGACAAAAAGTGTTCGGCGCCGCTGCCTACTTTTTTCCAGCACTGAGCGGATTTTGTGGAAAAATCATATGTTCCAATCTAACCGTTGGATTGATCTGAAATTTGAACTGAAGCTTTAAAACATCTGGATCTTCATTATGAACGATAATGATTTGATTTTAACTAGTCAAACATTTCCAGTAATTTTCGGAAGTCACTTCATCAAGTTTTCGAACTTGTTCTATGCAACAAATTTGAAAAATTCATATCTCCCAATCCATCCGTTGGATTAATCTGAAAGTTGGACAGAGGTTGTAAAACATCCAAAATTTGAATTGGATTGGTAGAGATTTAATTTGGATGTCTCAATCATTCCCAGTTACTTTTTGAATTTGATTCTTCATCATTTGCTTCAAGTTCTGCAGAAATAGGTACTGTGCAACCTTTGTGTAAAAAATCATAACTCCATATCTACCCGTTGGATTGATATGAAATGTTCATATAAATTTGAAAAAATCCTGATCTTGATGTTGATTGGTGAAGATTTTATTTGGATGTCTCAAGCACGTCCAGTAATTTTCAGAAGTTGATTATTCATCCTTCGCTTCAAGTTCTGCAGAAATAGGTACTGCACAACTTTTGTGGAAAAATCATAACTTCATATCTAGCCGTTGGATTGCTCTCAAATTTGTACAGCACATGTAAAACTTCCTCATCCCAATTATGATTGGTGAATATCGGATTTCAATGCCTAGAAAATTTCCAGTAATTTTCGGAAGTTGCTGCTCCATACTTTGGCTTCTTCTTGTCTTTTTCTTCATATCTCTTAACAATGTTTCATCCATCCACATAACATTGTGTCCATTATATGAGCAAATTGAGACTTCATAAATACATTGATAGCTTCAAAATAACTTTCAATAATTTATTTGTCAATAAATCTAATCTGCAAAATCTCACATTAAATGGTTAGTAACAATTAACCGAGTTTTGTAATCATCAAAACATAATATTATGAGACTTGTTAATGCATTAAAAACATTAATCTCATCACACGAGATTTGTATGTGTTTAAGGCATAACAGAGACCTTCGTTCCTGTAGCCCGCATTGAGTCTATCCGAATTTTGCTTGCAAGTTCATGTCATATGGGAAAGAAACTTTTTCAAATGAATGTCAAAAGCACATTTTTGAATGACATATTGAATGAAGATTTGTATATGAGACAACCCAAGGGGTTTGAGGATCCACAACACCTAGATCATATTTATAAGTTGAAAAAGCCTTTGTATGGATTGAAGCAAACACCTCGTACTTGGTACGGAAGATTAACAGAGTACTTGCTCATAGGGGTGAGCATTCGGTTAATTCGGTAAAAACCCGAACCGAATTAACCGAAACCAAATTAACCAAATTATTTTTTGGCTAACCGAATCGAATCGAATTTATGCTAAAACCGATTTAACCGAACCGAATTAAAAATCGGTTAATTCGGTTACCGACCGAATTAACCAATTTTTTTCAAAAAAAATTATAAAATAAGATATTTTATAAAATTAATAATTGAAAAATAATATTTTTATCATTATAAAAATATATTAAGCTTAAAAAATTAAAATAACAAAAATTATGTAAAATATTAAATATAAACACATTAAAAATATATTATAAATTATATATAAGGCCTAATAAAAAAATTCAAAATTTAATTATTTTATAATTCGGTTAACCGAATTAACTGAATTTTTTTTAAGAAAACCGAAAACTGAACCGAAATAACTGATTTAACCGAAATTTTCGAACACAAAAACCGAATTTTTGAATTAACCGAACCGAATTTTCGAATTGAGTCGGTTCGGTCGGTTAATTCGGTTTAACCGAAATTTTGCTCACCCCTACTTGCTCAATCTTGAATTCAAAAGAGGTGAGGTAGATAAGACACTGTTTGTGTAAAAATCTCAAGGTAAAATTCTCATTTTCCAAGTTTATGTAGATGACATAATTTTCTGTGCTTCTTATGAAAAACTTGTTGATGAATTTGTCAAGTTCATGTCTTTTACTTTTGAGATGAGTATGGTTGGTGAGTTGAGTTATTTATTGGGATTGAAAGTCAAACAAATGCATGATGGTATATTTTTGTGTCAGAGTAAGTATGCTAGAAATATTGTGAAAAAGTTCTTGAATAACAACACTAAACACATTCGCACACCTATGGGATCTAGTGAAAAATTGTGTAAGGACGATGTTGCCGAGGATGTTGACAACACCCTCTACCGTAGCATAATTGAGAGTCTTTTGTTTTTGAGTGATACTAGACCAGATATCATGTTTAGTGTATGTTTGTATGTTAGATACCAGTCTAACCCAAAAGTTTCATATCTTAAGGTCGTGAAAAGAATATTGAAATAAGTGGTAGGGACTTTGGATTTGGGTTTGTGGTACACTATAGAAACCAACACTAATTTGGTAGGATTTAGTGATGCTGACTGGTCTGGAGATCTAGATGAGAGAAAGAGTACCACGGGTGGTTGTTTCTAGTTGGGCAATAACTTAGTATTTTGGTATAATAGAAAACAAAATTTTGTATCTCTTTCAACTACTGAATCAGAATATGTAGCAGCTGGAAGTTGTTGCTCACAACTCATGTGGATGAATAAAATGTTAGAGGATTATAACATTAAAAGTGAAACTCCAATAGTATACTATGATAGTTCAAGTGCCATTGACTCGAACCAAACGCATTGACATTAGACATCATTTCATTAGCTGATATATTCACTAAAACATTGGATTTTGAGAGATTTTCCAATCTAAGGAAGTCTTTTAGATTGTGTGCATTGTAAACAGACATAGATGTTGTCCTGAGTATTGCCAACACCTGAGACAACACCTAACATGCATTTTTAGGATCTTTAAAAATTCTGCATTCATGCATTCATACTATTTTGTGAAGTGTTTGATGCTTTGTAACCATCGACCAGTATACACTCAGGTTTATATGCAAAATTTGTTCTTTTTACAGGCTAATAGTTGTTAATCTGAATAGAGCTCTGAATAAATCACTAAGTAGTTGAGGGATGTTCGTGTATTCTATGATCCTGTCCCATGTGAATAGTGATTTCACAAATTCGGAAGCTCAACTTGATGAATTTATAAATAACAATCATATTGATCATCAAGATTTAATGAAAATCAGATGAAAATGAAAAAAGCAAGCTAAAGAAGTCCTTTTGAAGACCATTCCTTTAATGTGCAGACTATCACTTCTGTTGCAATAATTCTATATAGCTGTCTGTTCATTAAAAATTTCTGGAAATCTTGAGTGTTGCTGCAAGATGTTTCCAATATCGTCGATAACATTTCACTTGTCAACATTTTTTTTTGCGTGTTGTTGCAAAATTTGTGCCCGCAAGTGCACGGTGTCAAGTTTTAATATATAGTGAGTAAAGTATCGTTCTCACAAGGAGTAAAATTGATCATTATTAAGTACTTGTAATTAGAATAGTCTAAACTTTATCTAGAAAATCAATATTTAAGATGTTTGCAGAAAAATAAAATAAACAAAGATTTTCAGCTAGCGCGCACACAACTTCAACGAAATATCAATCAGAGGAAAAATGGTCTAGAGGTTTTGATTTCACCTGGTTTCGACAACAACTACTCCTAATTAAATTATTTTCATGAATTCTATTCAATTAATAGCCAAGAACACTTAAGTGTATTATTTCCCTCTCCCGAGCAACAAATAATGTGCATCAACTAAGATTCAATTCCAATATCCCTATTAAAAATCTTGTCTTAGTGATATGTGAAAAACGATGCTCTTCCTAAGGCTCCATTAACGCTATATACTCTCCCGAGCTATATAAACAATTAACGGTGTAATTTCTATTGGTCTTATTCAAAATCCCCTCTCCCGAGTGCCATATTCCAAATAAATATAATAAATCAATTATTGATCAAGTAATTGAAAAGACAAGCAATTCTAGCAAAACAATTAATCTACTAGAATTCAATCCAAAAATATCAAAAAGTTGTAGAAGTGTCTACACCAGGTTTCATTCAACATCTAGACTCTAAAAATTTAGTTCATAATCAAAATATTGCAAAAAAATTCATGTTCATGAAACTAGACATCAAATCAATAATAATAAGTTCTAAAGAAAGAAAACAAATCAGTAGTCGGTCTTTCGTGTCCGGTCGATCGATCTTTGTATTTGTTGATTGATGTTTTTCAAGTTTTGCCAAAATTTCTCTTCTCCAAATCTCACGTTTAAGCTCTCTTGATTTCTCTTGTTGTAAGAGTAGATGCCCTGCAAGCCAACTATTGGCTAGGGATTTTATTCACTCACGTGTAATAAACAATCTTTATTTTAATATAATTACTCTTTTATTCAATTATGGCATTTACTTTATCTGCGTACCCATGCAAGCTGCATAGATAAAGACCTTGAATATACTTTAGTAAATAAATATGAGGTTGTATATGTGATGACAATCATGAAACAAATATTTTAATTACTGTATATTCTAAATTAAGTTCCAAGTCGATTGGGCCGTCCAAAATAAGGATAAGGATCGCTCAAGCTCGAGACTAGAATCTGTGATGTTGTGTACCACGTTTCATTGGTATGGACATAGAGATGTTCAATCATACAGATTGGTGCTCATACGATGAGTTCACTGAACTACCCTCCCTCGGATTTTCCAAGTGGTTATTATTCATCGAGTGGATAAATCCGTGGTTATGTTTGTACACCATTAGTCCTTACGACCCGAGACAACACTGAGGCTCTACATGCTAGGATTGTGCTTTGACTCGTTTACCGACTCCAAGAGGGTCATAAGGTGGCGAGATTGGGTACAGTTACGACACATGTAGGAGCCAGTGCATTGTAGTCGGGAATTTACCGCTCACCTACGGGTGTGGATATCCTATGTGATCTTATGAGATAGTAGTGCATGGAATCTCTGGCCAGAGTATGAAATGTAAATTAGGGTAAAGTGGTTCCCTAGTTGCACATGCGATGTCACTATGTATTCTCTTAGATGTATCACATCGTTATCGAACTTCACATGCAACCCTCGATGAACCAATGGTTGCAGATTCGATCGGGATATATGAGATGAAGGGATCGTACTGTACGATAACCATAATCGATTGGTTCTTTCAGGCACTATCAGTGATACCTAGGGAATCATGGGGCGATGCTACTAGACGCTCTTACCATGATTCGATGGGTCCAATCAAAAATGAATTCTGACATTCTTATGATCAAGGAGTTGATGCATAGAATGAGGCTAATAAGGGTAAGCTCGTATAAAGGACAATGTCCTGAATCACAAAGAGTTGTGAACCCACGGCTAGCTGTATCCCTGAACCATTGAGGGTCACACAAGCACTAGTTTCCCTATTCCCGTTGAGATAATAAATTCAAAGAGTTAAATTTATAATAAAAAATTTTGATTGGATCAAATGATAAGCTTATAAATGAGTTTATAATGGCTTATAGATTTTTTTGAGAGCACAATTGCTAAAAACAGTTAAGGGAGTGCACCTGCTTAATTTGAGTGGAAGTGTTCCAAAATTAGTAGCTGTATTGTTTATGCTTTATTGGTTTCGAAAATTTAAAGTGTGCATCATAATAACGATTAAGTTAAAATCGTCACATCAGTGATATTGGATCATCGATTGGGATTATGATAATATTAATACAATGGGTGCATGAATCATGGGCTAGTAGGAGTACAAGCCCATCATGATAAATTATTAAAGTAGTGGACTTTAATAAATTAATAATATTCTAGTTAGACTAGATTAATAAAGCCCATTAAATTGTATTAATACATGGTATTAATTTGTTTAAGGAAATATTCTTGATACCATAATATATAACTTGCACACAAAGGAAAATATAATTTATAAGATATATATAATATATATAAGGCATCGAGAATGACATTCAAAATGAGGAATGATTTTTCTAAAATCTTAATTATATATATATATATGTTATAATTAAACTTGTTTAATTATATTTACATATATAATTAGGATACACTTATATATATTAATATATAGATAGATATATATATTGGAGAATAAGATTTTCGAAGCCTCCATTCATTCTAGCAAACAATTTTTCGAAATTGCTCTCTCCCTTGTGCTCTTAGGATTTCGGCCACCCTAATCAATAGGGATTTGAGTCGTCACTCCTTGTTTATTCAATCTCAACGCAAATTTCTTCTTTTCTCTCTAGTGCGAGTTAGAAGAGGAATAGGCAAACTGGTCGTGGACTTGATTCGGAGATTGAAGAAGGAGATACTCCAGTTGATCGTTCGTAGTGAATTACAACAAAAGCTATATCCGCTAATCCCGGAATAGTTGGTGCCAAGTGAGATATTCACTAAAGGTATAATTTCGTAAACATTCTATGAATGTCAATTAAACTATACGAGTGTCCAAGCATGTTTTGAATGTCAAGATGAAAAATTTTAAACTTTCGCTGCGTCTTGGGCACGAGAACACGGTACTCCAACAGTGGTATCAGAGCCAGGTTCTCTATATCGTATGGTTAATTTCATGTTGAGTTTTTTTATTTCTAACTGCATAAGAAAATTCACAAAATCGCATCACCTTAAAAATTCACGACACAAAATTTACTGTTCACGGTGAACAATAACCGAGTTACTGTTCACGCGTGAACAATACCCGTGAACAGTAACTCGTTTACTGTTCACGGCTGCCCGAACTGTTTGGGCAGGCTGCCCGAATTGTTCGGGCACGCCCTGGAATGAGATTGGGCTGCCCAAAGTATTTTTGGGCAGTCTCGATAATGGGCTCGGATGAGAAGTTTGGGCCCGATGCGATTTTTATAATTTTTGAATTAATTTGGGTTAAATTGAAAATTTTGTGAAAATTTGACTTATTTATCCTAAAATTAATTTTGGTAAAATTATAAATATTTTCTTATGAAATAAATAATTAGAGTGATTTTAATTATTTATAGTAAAAGGAGTTTTACAAGAAATTAATTATTATTGAATTAATTGGAAATTAAATAAAGGAGTTTATTTAATTTATTAATTCATTTAATAATTATGGCGGTTAGTAATAAAATTACAAGATACATGATTTGTTGATTTTTTTATAATATTTGATATTATATGCATGAAGGATGGTCGAGAGCCGTGACCAATATGCTAGGTGTATGTTAGGATATTATACTGTTTTTTATTATTTCTTTTATTTTGAATAAAAGTGGGCTTGGTTTATGGTCCGTTCCCACCTCATGAGATGTATCCCTTATGTGTCATGGCTATTCAAATGTAATTATTAGAATTAGTGGGAGATTAAAATTGGAAGATGGTGGGCCAAATGAAAAAGATGAAGATATGTAAAATATTGGAAGCTTATGTAATAAGTTGCATTTGCATCCCTACATTTACCTAGGATTTGGACTTGGATCAATGTTTGGCTCACATGGATCAAATAGTATTGGCAATCGATCATCCTTGTTTATTTAATTATCATATTATGATATATGTGATATATAGTAATATGCATGTATGTATATTATTAGATAATATAGTTGCATGAATTTGGCAAACATACAAAATCATGACACGATTTTTAAAATAAAATGATGAGACAATTTCAAAATTAAAATCCCTCATTTTGAATGAGATTCAAAATTTATATCAAGCCACAAAAGTAAAAATTAAAAGAGTTTAATTTATTCTTGTCTTCCATCAACGGTGGTTGCATGATGAACGCTACCAGCGGTCAGTGTCTGGCTCATATTATTGGGGAGGTCTGGACGCCGGAAAGCTGTGACTTCCACTGACATAGATGATGTGAATTGGGTGGAACTCCCATGACTTTGGCTCATATTATTGAGGGAACTCATGGCTACCGTCTACTACAATTCAATATTGATGGGTCGGCTTGACACTCGAAGATAAACGACGTCATATTATTGGTTCCTTATCAAGAGTGAGGCAAAACACGTGGAGGTTGCATGAGGATGCAATTGGACTCTACCTTTTAGAAATTATGATTTGCTGATATTATTCGGGATCATGATTGTCTAGATTGGACTCTACGTGCTCACTAAGGAAATGCGAATTCTCGTTTTTCACCAGAGGGTGGTGAAAATGTAAAAATAGTGGGAGAAAAATTTATAAAATAAAAGTCCATATTTTATATCTACAAATTATTTTAAAATAATTAGTAACTGTTATCTGTTTCTTCATTTTCAGTATGCTCAAAATGTCGACACGTAATCCACTTTCTATCATTCTTGATCAAAACAAGTTAACCGGACCTAACTATAATGACTGGCTGAGGAATTTATAGATTGTTCTAAATTCGAAGAGGAACGCGTATGTGGGGACCTCGGGTGCTAATCTCATCTTAAAGAGCGATTAATAACAAGAAATATTTAATCAGAATATTAATCTGCTTAAAAATCAAATAAATAATACAGGATATTTGGCGACGCAAAACCATACATTTGGCAACGCAAAAACACGTCGCAAAGGATCAACAAATTTTTATTTTTTTTTTTGGAAAACTTGACGCGCGGGCGCGCCTAAGGCTTGGGCCAAGGCACCCAAAGTGCCTTGGTTAGGCGCGGGCGCACCTCTGGGCTGGGCGGGCGCGCCTGGCCCTCTGATTTGACTTCCAAATAGCTGAAAAATAAAGGTTTTGCCCCTGTTTTGAATCTCAAACATCCTCTAAATTATTAAGCATGAATTCAACATCAAAATCTAGAAGAAAACATGCAAATCCATGAGCTAATCAAGCAACTAAACATGGAACTTGACATACAACCCATAAGATCTTACATTGTTCTTATTCTTGCCAAACATAAAAGTCTTTATGTGCAAGTGTTTATAACAAAACATATACAAGATCTAGATACAAAGGTTGACATCAACTCTACTGCATAAACCCGAGTTCACCACATGCTACTCTTGATCTCGTTCTTCTTACAACCTTCTTTGTCCTGTGCTCGCCCCATCTATTCCCATGCACACATACAAACATAGAAATAGCCGGATATCTCCGGTGAGAATTGAATCCCAGTATAAAACAACTATATCATGCATATCATAGAGTTTAAGGAAATACTCATATAAACATCTCAACAAGCATTAAATCAATCTATAGCAATGCATGACTTAAAAATCTGCTATCAAGTTTTATATCGGTTCTTGGGATCCCAGGGAAGAAGAACACAACAAATATCCCACCTACTCTCCCTTTCAGGATGGCGTTGAGCTCTTTTCCCGAACTTTGGCATACTATATCAAGTTTCTAATAATAGGAATCGATCTATCTCCTAAGTTCCTTGATATATATCCAAACGCCCATATTCTTTTGTCAAATCTGCCATTTAAAATCTCAAAGGGTTGTTGGCTCAATATGAATGCATCAAAGTCTAGAAGCATAAGAATAAAAGCCAACTAATAACAAGCTAAGTCAAAGAAGCAAGTAAATGTGCAAATACAACACATATAAGCACATAGTATGTGGTTTTGAAAGGGCATTCAAGAAAAACCTCTTGAATATTCAAAGCCCTTTTTCTAAGGTTGTCTTATACCTTTCAAACTTGGTTTCAAATCTCTTCAAATCTGATATAGCTGCACAATAAGAACATAATCAAAATCTGCTCATACTCTTCTCAATCTTCAAGGCTAACAAGTCACAAACCTTGTTCTTCCGTGGATCGGTTTCTAAGTTGTGATTCCTAACTTGAAGTCCCCTGTTTTCAATCTGAAAATACATCAAACATGTCTAAGAACATCAGCAAGAACTCACATAATACTCAGCTCAAACAATCTAGACTCAAACTTGATCATTTTTCAAACCGACGGCGTAACGGTACGGAATTGGTAACCGAAACTGAAATCCAACCAATCTATCATTCATATCTACTTCAAATACATGATATACCAGCCAAAATACATCAATATACCAGCATATCAGCAGCTACCATTTCGAAATACATGCTGAAAAATTCATAAGAAATAGAAACGGCATCCAATCTTCGACCCGATTGCGATAATACAACACATAGAATCTCAAGAACACATATTCATACTCAAATTCTGAGTTCTTTATCATCTCAATTTCGAAATATGATGGACCATAAAGATACTTACACCAAATTGAAGCTCGTCTTTCAAGGATCGCGAAACTATGCCCGAAATTTAATTTGGATGCACGGATCTTGAAATATTAAAGATTTAAGATGAAGAAATGCCTTGAGTTTCCTTTCTATTCTTCTCTCGGTTCTTGATCTGTATTTTTTGATGATAATGGTGATAATACACGTGAATATGCATAAGTAGACAAGTGTCCCACTCAAAAAGCCATAATTGCACTTTGGCCCCTCATTTCTTCACTATTTGCAAATTGGCACTTGAAACTTCTTTCTAATTAAATTTAAATCCTAAATAATTTAAGAATATTAGAATTTAAATCTAAACTCCAAAAATTCTCAAATTACATATTCTCGGATAAAAATTAAATAATCTCGGGCCTTACAATTCTCCCCCTCTAAGATATGATTTCGTCCTCAAAATCGTATGCAGTCTATATGCATATAAGATAAGAAAATAACAGAAATACTGAATAAGAACTCACATCAGTGAAATAGGTCTGGAAAGCGTTGTTTAATATCTGATTCGACTTCCCAAGTTGCTTCTTCAACTCCATGTCGACTCCACTGAACTTTCACGAGAGGAATAATCTTGTTTCTGAGTTGTTTTTCTTTCTGATCAAGTATCTGTATCGGCTTCTCAAAGTAACTCAGAGTCTCATCTAATTCTGCTTCGTCTGGCTGGAGAACATGAGAAATATCAGGCTGATACTTCCGCAGAATAGAAACATGAAAGACATCATGTATTCCAGAAAGAGCTGGAGGAAGAGCAAGTCTATAGGCAAGATTGCCTATCTTCTCGAGAATTTCGTAAGGACCAATAAATCGTGGAGATAATTTCCCTCTCTTGCCGAATCTGACAGTGCCTCTGAATGGAGAAATCTTCAAGAACACTCGGTCTCCTTGTTCAAAACACAAAGGCCTGCGTCTGACATTTGCATATTTGGCTTGTCGATCTTGTGCTGTCTTCATTCTTTTCTGAATCAGTCTTACTTTCTCAGTCATCTCTCGAATCATATCTGGCCCAATATCAGGTGTCTTTGAAATATCATCCCAATAAAGAGGAGATCTGCACTTCTTTCCGTACAATGTTTCAAATGGAGCCATCTCGATACTAGTCTGGTAGTTGTTATTGTACGAGAATTCCACAAGTGGTAGTGAATCTTGCCATCTAGTGCCAAAATCTAGCACTACAGCTCTAAGCATATCCTCGAGTGTCTGGATAGTCCGCTCTGACTGTCCGTCAGTCTGAGGATGATATGCAGTACTCAAGTGCAATCGAGTACCAAGAGCTTGTTGCAAGCTGTGCCAAAAGTGCGATGTAAATCTAGGATCTCGATCTGAAACGATAGATTTAGGCATACCATGTAATCTTACCACTTCTCTGACATAAATCTTTGCCATATGGTCGTGTCTGTATGTCATTCTATACGGAATAAAACATGCTGATTTCGTCAATCTGTCGATAACTACCCAAACAGCATCACAACCTCTGGATGAACGCGGTAGCTTCGTTACAAAATCCATAGAAATATGATCCCACTTCCATTCTGGAATAGGTAAGCTATGCAATAAACCACCTGGTTTCTTTCTTTCGGCCTTTACCTGCTGAAAATTCAGACAACGAGATACAAACTCTGTAGCATCAAATTTCATCTGTTTCCACCAATACTGAGTTTTCAAATCATTGTACATTTTTCTGCCACCAGGATGAACACTGTATCTGCTGCAATGAGCCTCTTTCAATATCTGCTGTTTCAAATTTGAAATATCTGGAACAACAAGTCTGTTATTTACATATAAAACACCATCTACACTAACCTTGTATTCAGACTGATGCCCTGATCTAACCATGTCAACGGACTTCTGAATACTCTGATCATTTCTCTGTGCTTCTTTGATTCTAACCAACAATTCTGGCTCAGCTTGAAGTGAAAAAATTCTGATAAACTTCATATCTGTTTCAAATATCAATCCAGAAACACAGAAATCTTCTACCAATTTAGTGATACCTATCGTAGATAAGGATAAGGCACATACCTTTCTACTCAAGGATCTGCAGCTGCATTGGACTTTCTCGGATAATATTTGATCTCACAGTCAAAATCTTTCAATAAATCTAACCATCTTCGTTGCCTCATATTCAGTTCAGACTGTGAAAATAGATATTTCAAACTTTTATGGTCAGAATAAATCTCAAATTTCTCACCGTATAGATAATGTCGTCATATCTTCAATGCAAATACGATAGCTGCAAGTTCCAGGTCATGAATAGGATATCTGGTCTCGTGTGGTTTCAGCTGTCTCGAGGCATAAGCAATGACATGTCCTCGCTGCATAAGCACACAACCTAATCCCCTTTGAGAAGCATCACAATATACAGTAAAATCACCAGTACTTGAAGGAATAGTCAAAACTGGTGCACTTGTCAATCTCTTCTTTAACTCAAGGAAACTGGCTTCACATGCTTCAGTCCAGACATACGGTACATTCTTATGAGTTAACTGAGTAATAAACTTGGCAATACTGGAGAAATCTTTAATAAATCTGCGATAATAACCTGCTAAACCCATAAAACTCCGTATCTCTAGTACAGATGTCGGTCTAGGCCAACTGATCACCGCTTCAACCTTGCTAGGATCAACAAAAATCCCATCTTCGGATATAATATTCCCAAGTAAGACCACTTTCTTCAACCAGAATTCACACTTTGACAGTTTGGCATACAACTTTTCTGTTCTCAAAGTCTTTAAAATAATTCTGAGATGCTCGGCATGATCACACAGATTCTTAGAATAAATCAGAATATCGTCAATAAAGATAATAACAAAGTCATTGAGATATTTCTGAAATAATCTATTCATAAGACCCATAAATACTGCTGGAGCATTTTTCAGACCAAACGACATAATAATAAACTCAAAATGACCATACCTCGTTCTGAATGCGGTCTTCGGTATCTTCATTCCGCACTCTCAACTGATGATATCCGGATCATAAATCAATCTTGGAATACACTGAGGAACCCTGCAACTGGTCAAACAAATCATCTATTCTAGGCAATGGATATTTATTCTTTACCGTCGCCTTGTTCAATTGCCGGTAGTCAATGCAAAGTCTCATTGAGCCGTCTTTCTTTCGTACAAATAGAACCGGAGCGCCCCAGGGTGAAACACTCGGTCTAATGTACCCTTTTGCTAAAAGATCTTCAAGTTGTTCTTTTAATTCTTTCAACTCTATTGGTGCCATTCTGTAAGGTGCTTTAGAAATCGGTAACGTACCTGGCATCAATTCAATACTGAAGTCTATCTCCCGAGCTGGAGGTAATCCTGGAATTTCGTTTGGAAAGACATCAGCAAACTCACTGACCACTGGCATATCTGCCAATTCTGGGCTAGTTTTCAACACATCTACTGCATAAACAAGGACTCCCTCTGCCCCTTTTTGCAATAAACGAGTCATAGATAGAACTGATATCAAAGGTATTCGAGATCTTGAACCTTTACCATAGAATTTCCATTCCCCTGCCATTTCTGTTCTGAATCTCACAACTTTCTGAAAACAGTCTACAGTAGCCCTGTACTTGGTTAACATATCGATTCCGATAATGCAATCAAAGTCTGAAAACCCAAGCACAATACAGTCTATTTCTATCACATTACCTTTAAACTGTAGTATACAATTTCTGACAGATTTCACTGATACTATACCGCTCCCCAAAGGTGAAGATATAGATACTACAGCAGATAATGACTCAACAGGCAATGCATGTAATATAGCAAATTGTTCAGATATAAACGTATGGGATGCACCTGTATCTATGAGCACATAAGCAGGATAACCACAGAGAGTACAGTTACCTGCTATAACGTCGTCAGGTGCTGCCTGAGCCTGCTCTTCAGTCAAGGCAAAGACTCGAGCTTGTTGTCTTGGAGGTTGATTCGTTGCTTGACTACCTCCTGCTCTATTCTGTTGCTGAGGCTGTGGCTGGAAGGAGTGTACAGTAGATGCTTGCCTTTCAGGCTGAGCCACTGATCGTGATGATCCCGCACCTTGAGACCTCACTGAACCACGCTATGGACATACTTTGGCAAAATGTCCTGGCTGATGGCATATGTTACAATTTCTAGACACACCTTTGCACTGATCACTGGGATGTCTTCCTCCGCATTTGTTGCAATACATTCCTGTATAGCCTGAACCCTGTCCAGCACTGCTCTGTCTTGGCCTACTAGAGCTGGATGAACCACTGTCTGACTTCTTAAACTGCTTTCCTTTTGCTTTCAGATAATCTTTCTTACCACCGCTGCTGCTACCTCCCTCAAATCTAGGAGATGATTGTTGAAACTGAGCTGGGGGTTGTGGTTGTTGTTGATACTGTGCAACAAACGATGCTCCTCTCTGTTTAATCAAACCAGCCTCCGCTCCCTTTGCTCTATCAAGTGCATCAGCAAAGTTATTCGGCCTCCCAGAGTTCACAAGGGTAAAGACATCTGGATTCAGTCCATTGATGAACTGATCAGCTTTGGCCTCTTCACTTCCGGCTACATGTGGAGCAAAGTTTAGCAACGTAGAGAACTTGGCAACGTACTCTTCTATATTCAGATTCCCCTATTTCAAATTTGCAAACTCTGCACCCTTGTCCTTTCTGTATGACACTGGAAAGAAACGTTGATAAAATTCTTTTGTAAATATTTTCCAAGTGATAGTCGTACCTTGATTTTCAAGAGCTCTCTTGGTTGTTATCCACCAACTCTTGGCAAACTCGTGTAGTTGGTGCCCAATCAATCTGACTCTTCTGTCATCTGCATAATCTAGGGAATCAAACAACATTTCCATATCCTCTAACCAGCCTTCACATTCAACTGAGTTCTCGGTTCCTTTCAAAGTAGGCGGCTTGAAGGATTGAAACCTTTTCAGTAAAGTCTCCATAGGTGTTGCTGTAACATCCATTGGATCATTGGATGTACTATCCTGTTCTGGTCTAGGAGCTTCTGTAGCCTGTGGCACATCTACCTGTTCTAGCGGAGGAACGACTAATGTCTGTCTAGTAACCGGCGCTTGACGAGGAGGCATATCTGATATTCAAAAGGATTAGCACACAAAGGTATCAATATATCAGACTCACCCATTCTGTTTCAGTCCCTCTCTGATTAACATTTTCATGCCTTCTCTAGAGATCAAGTTCTGATCCAAAACCGGTTCTAATTCATTCTCAAATAATACATACTTGATAAAGCAGTAACGCATGCTTATAAAATCAATACACATAATCAAGTGATCAATTTAATCTAAAACATTAAATCATGCAAGAAAAATCAATCAATCAAGAGGACTCGATCTACCCCACTCACTTATCTCTAATCAGTCCAGAACTTACGCTTTGATACCACCTGTTGTGGGGACCTCGGGTGCTAATCTCATCTTAAAGGGCGATTAATAACAAGAAATATGCAATCAGAATATTAATCTGCTTAAAAATCAAATAAATAATACATGACATTTGGCGACGCAAAACCATACATTTGGCGATGCAAAAACACGTCGCAAAAGATCAACAATTTTTTTTTTTAAGAAAACTTGACGCGCGGGCGCGCCTAAGGCTTGGGCAAGGCACCCAAAGTGCCTTGGTTAGGCGCGGGCGCACCTCTGGGCTGGGCGGGCGCGCCTGGCCCTCTGATTTGACTTCCAAATAGCTGAAAAATAAAGGTTTTGCCCCTGTTTTGAATCTCAAACATCCTCTAACTTATTAAGCATGAATTCAACATCAAAATCTAGAAGAAAACATGCAAATTCATGAGCTAATCAAGCAACTAAACATGGAACTTGACATACAACCCATAAGATCTTACATTGTTCTTATTCTTGCCAAACATACAAGTCTTTATGTGCAAGTGTTTATAACAAAACATATACAAGATCTAGATACAAAGGTTGACATCAACTCTACTGCATAAACCCGAGTTCACCACATGTTACTCTTGATCTCGTTCTTCTTACAACCTTCTTTGTCCTGTGCTCGCCCCATCTATTCCCATGCACACATACAAACATAGAAATAGCCGGATATCTCCGGTGAGAATTGAATCCCAGTATAAAACAACTATATCATGCATATCATAGAGTTTAAGGAAATACTCATATAAACATCTCAACAAGCATTAAACCAATCTATAGCAATGCATGACTTAAAAATCTGCTATCAAGTTTTATATCGGTTCTTGGGATCCCAGGGAAGAAGAACACAACAAATATCCCACCTACTCTCCCTTTCAGGATGGCGTTGAGCTCTTTTCCCAGACTTTGGCATACTATATCAAGTTTCTAATAATAGGAATCGATCTATCTCCTAAGTTCCTTGATATATATCCAAACGCCCATATTCTTTTGGCAAATCTGCCATTTAAAATCTAAAAGGGTTGTTGGCTCAATATGAATGCATCAAAGTTTAGAAGCATAAGAATAAAAGCCAACTAATAACAAGCTAAGTCAAACAAGCAAGTAAATGTGCAAATACAACACATATAAGCACATAGTATGTGGTTTTGAAAGGGCATTCAAGAAAAACTTCTTGAATATTCAAAGCCCTTTTTCTAAGGTTGTCTTATACCTTTCAAACTTGGTTTCAAAGCTCTTCAAATCTGATATAGCTGCACAATAAGAACATAATCAAAATCTGCTCATACTCTTCTCAATCTTCAAGGCTAACAAGTCACAAACCTTGTTCTTCCATGGATCGGTTTCGAAGTCGTGATTCTTAACTTGAAGTCCCCTGTTTTCAATCTGAAAATACATAAAACATGTCTAAGAACATCAGCAAGAACTGACATAATACTCAGCTCAAACAATCTAGACTCAAACTTGATCATTTTTCAAACCGACGGCGTAATGGTACGGAATCGGTAACCGAAACTGAAATCCAACCAATCTATCATTCATATCTACTTCAAATACATGCTATACCAGCCAAAATACATCAATATACCAGCATATCAGCAGCTACCATTTCGAAATACATGCTGAAAAATTCATAAGAAATAGAAACGGCATCCAATCTTCGACCCGATTGCGATAATACAACACATAGAATCTCAAGAACACATATTCATACTCAAATTCTGAGTTCTTTATCATCTCAATTTCGAAATATGCTGGATCATAAAGATACTTACACCAAATCGAAGCTCGTATTTCAAGGATCGCGGAACTATGCCCGGAATTTAATTCGGATGCACAGATCTTGAAATATTAAATATTTAAGATGAAGAAATGCCTTGAGTTTCCTTTCTATTCTTCTCTCGGTTCTTGATCTGTATTTTCTGATGATAATGGTGATAATACACGTGAATAAGCATAAGTAGACAAGTGTCTCACTCAAAAAGCCATAATTGCACTTTGGCCCCTCATTTCTTCACTATTTGCAAATTGGCCCTTGAAACTTCTTTCTAATTCAATTTCAATCCTAAATAATTTAAGAATATTAGAATTTAAAACTTAACTCCAAAAATTCTCAAATTACATATTCTCGGATAAAAATTAAATAATATCGAGCCTTACAGCGTATGTGCTTAAAAAGAAGCCCCCGAAGGAGGCAGCTGCTAACATCAGTGAGACTGAGCTAGCCAAGCTTGATAAATGGTGGAACCATGATATTCAAGCTAAAAGCTACATCCTTGCTTTTATGTCGAATGAACTGCAAAGGCGGTACGAGGATGCTGCGAATGCTGACATTCACTATCATCTAAAAGAGTTGTATGGTGTACAAACTCGATCTGAGAGACATTCTACTGTTAAGAAACTCATGACTACAAGCTTGCGAGAAGGGGCCTCGGTCCATGAGCATGGTGTTAGGATGATTGGGCTCATTGAGAAATTGGTGGGACTCGACATGGTTATACCTGCTGAGCTCTCGACTGAAATTCTCTTGCTGTCACTCCCTTCCTCATTCGATGGATTTTGGTAAATTTCAATATGAACAAGCTAGAGGCCATCCTTGAAGAGTTGGTCAATATGATTACTACTTATGAAGCCACAATCAAGAAAGAAAAGCCTGTTCTGTTTGTGGGATCGTCGTCCGGGACAAAAAAGGGAGCCCAAAGCAAGGGGAAAAAGCGTTCTGCCCCGCCAAAAAGGAACAAGCCCAATAAGAAGCCATACAAAAAGCCTTCTCAAGGGCCCGCAAAGCCCGACAAAAAAGAACAAGTTTGTTTCCACTGCAACAAGCCTGGACATTGGAGGCGTAACTGCACTGAATATCTAGCCCAAAAACGTTCTGGCCATGGTATGTTTTATATTGAAGTTAATATCTCAGTCAATTCTTCTTCTTGGGTATTGGATACCGGATGTGGTTCTCATCTATGCAATGATTTGCAGGTGATGGCAAGAAGCAAGAGACTTAGAGAAGGAGAGACTTTTCTAAGACTTGGAAATGGAGCAAGGGTTGCTGCCAAAGCCATAGGAGATATTACTTTAATATTAGACAATGATTTTAAGTTACTTTTGAGAGACATTTTATATGTTCATGATTTGGTTAAAAACATTATTTCTATTTCTATGCTTGATAGAGATAATTATTATTGTATTTTTGCTAAAGGAGTTTGCAATATTTACAAGAATGAATGTTTGATTGGAACTGGCGAATTACAAAATGATCTCTACTACTTAAAATTAAAAGATATTTCATTAAACAATGTCCAAACAATAACAACAACAAACAAAAGAAAACAAATGGTCAAAATCCTGCACACATATGGCACGTTAGACTAGGTCATATTTCCCAAAGAAGAATGCACAAACTAGTGGGAGAGGGAATGTTTGACTTGTCAAATATAAACTCTCTACCTACTTGTGAATCCTGTCTAAAAGAAAAAATGACCAAAAATCCCTTTAAAGGGAATGTGGAACGTGCACATGATCTTTTGGATTTGATCCACGCGGACGTATGTGGCCCGCTAAGTGTTAGCACTAAATATGGGCAATCCTACTTCATTAACTTTACTGATGACTACTCGAGGTATGAGTATTTGTATTTGATGAAACACAAGTCTGAAGCATTTGAAAAGTTCAAAGAATTCAGATCTGAAGTAGAGAAACAATTAGGAAAAAATATTAAAACACTACAATCTGATCGAGGTGGAGAATACTTGAGTACTAAATTTTTGGACTATCTAAAGGAGAATGGGATTCTCTCACAGTGGACTCCGCCAGCAACGCCACAATTTAATGTTGTTTCTGAACGTCGCAATCGAACTTTGATGGACATGGTTCGATCAATGATGGGATTCACTAAATTACCTGCATCGTTTTGGGAATTTGCGCTTGAAACTGCAGCAATGTTGTTGAATAATGTCCATACAAAATCAGTGGATAAAACACCATATGAGATATGGATGGGAAAACCTCCCAAATATTCTTACCTAAGAATATGGTGATGTCCTGCTTACGTGAAGCAGACAGTGGGAGACAAATTGGATAGTAGATCTATTTTATGCTACTTTGTGGGATATCCAAAGTACTCTGTTGGATATTATTTCTATCATCCCAAAGAAACAAAGGTGTTTGTTTCAAGAAATGCCACCTTCTTAGAGAAGGAGTTTCTATTAGATAGAAAGGGTGAGATGATAGAACTCGAGGAAATTAGAGATACACCCACGACTGTAGAGGTCGAACCTAATCCCCAACAGCCAGTAGTTGAATCACATGCACCTAGAAGGTCTGATAGAGTGATCAGACCGCCTGCAAGATATACACTTCTTCATGAGCAAGGCCATGATGAGCCTAATGATGGATGTGATCCAAGAAATTTCAAAGAAGAAATATCTGATGCTGAATCATCAAAATGGCTTGAAGCCATGCAGTCCGAGATGGACTCCATGTATTCAAACCAAGTATGGACTCTAGTAGATCGACCTGAGGGAATTGTTCCCATAGGATGCAAATGGATTTACAAGTGAAAACTTGGGGCGGATGGGAAGGTATTGACCTTCAAAGCGAGACTAGTGGCTAAAGGTTATACTCAAAGACAAGGAGTTGATAATGAGGAAACTTTTTCACCAGTTGCTATGTTCAACTACATTAGAATTTTATTAGCCATAGCTGCATGGTATGACTATGAAATATGACAAATGGATGTGAAAACAGCATTCCTCAATGGAGACATTAAAGAGGAAATCTACATGTCTCAACCTGAGGGTTTCACATCAGTGGGAAGTGAGCATAAGGTATGCAAACTTCAAAGATCGATCTACGGACTCAAGCAGGCATCTAGGAGTTGGAATCTCAGATTTGATAGCACTATCAAAGAGTTTGGTTTTGTTAAGAATCCTGAGGAACCATGTGTGTACAAAAAGGTTAGTGGGAGTGCAGTAACATTCCTAGTGCTTTATTTCGATGATATCCTCCTCATTGGGAATGATGTAGGACTATTGCAATCGACTAAAGTATGGTTAGCAAGTAAATTCTCCATGAAGGACATGGGTGAAGCATCCTATGTATTGGGAATACAAATCTATAGAGATAGATCAAAGAGGATGTTGGGGCTCACCCAATCCACCTATATTGATACCATACTAAAGAGATTCTCTATGGAAGAGTCCAAGAGAGGATACTTACCAATGTGTCATGGTGTTACTCTATCTAAAGCAATGTGCCCCAAGACTGATGAAGAGATAGAGATGATGACACGCGTTCCCTACGCGTCAGCGATTGGTAGTATAATGTACGGTATGATATCAACACGTCCTGATGTAGCGTATGCTCTAAGTGTTGCAAGCAGATATCAGGCAAAACCTGGTCCATTGGATTGAAAAGCCTGAAAGATATTCTTAAGTACTTGAGAAGGACTAAGAATTTGTTCACGGTTTTTGGGGGCGGAGAATTGAAATTGGAAGGCTATACTGACTCTAGCTTCCAATGCGACGTGGATGATTCAAAATCGACTTCTGGTTTTGTATTCGTGCTTAATGGTGCTGGTGTCTGTTGAAAGAGTTCCAAGCAAGACACAGTTGCGGATTCCACCACTGAAACCGAATACATTGCAGCGTCTGCTGCAGCCAAAGAGGCAGTTTGGATGAGGAATTTTGTCCAAGAGTTGGACGTTATTCCAAATGGAGTTGATCCAGTCCCGGTGTACTGCAACAACACTGGTGCCATTGCACAAGCAAAGGAACCAAGGTCTCATCAGCGATCCAAACACATACTGAGGAAATTTCACATCATCCGAGAGATAGTGGCAAGAGGAGACATATCAGTCGAGCGAGTCACCTCTAAAGATAACATTGCTGATCCACTTGCAAAGCCCTTTCCAGGACCATTGTTCGAGAAGCATCGCGAAGTAATGGGATTGCAATTCATGAATAGTTGACTCTAGGGAAAGTGGGAGATTGTTAGAGTAGATGCCCTGCAAGCCAACTGTTGGCTAGGGATTTTATTGACTCACGTGTAATAAACAATCTTTATTTTAATATAATTACTCTTTTATTCAATTATGGCATTTACTTTATCTGCATACCCATGCAAGCTGCATAGATAAAGACCTTGAATATAATATAGTAAATAAATATGAGGTTGTACATGTGATGACAATCATGAAACACATTTTAATTACTGTATATTCTAAATTAAGTTCCAAGTCGATTGGGCCGTCCAAAATAAGGATAAGGATCGCTCGAGCTCAAGACTAAAATATGTGATGTTGTGTACCACGTTTCATTGGTATGGACATAGAGATGTTCAATCATACAGATTGGTGCTCATACGATGAGTTCACTGAACTACCCTCCCTCGGATTTCCCAAGTGGTTATTATTCATCGAGTGGATAAATCCGTGGTTATGGTTGTACACCATTAGTCCTTACGACCCAAGACAACACTGAGGCTCTACATGTTAAGATTGTGCTTTGACTCGTTTACCGACTCCAAGAGGGTAATCAGGTGGCGAGATTGGGTACAGTTATGACACATGTAGGAGCCAGTGCATTGTAGTCGGGAATTCATCGCTCACCTACGGGTGTGGATATCCTATGTGATCTTATGAGATAATAGTGCATGGAATCTCTGGCCAGAGTATGAAATGTACATTAGGGTAAAGTGGTTCCCTAGTTGCACATGAGATGCCGCTATGTATTCTCTTAGATGTATCACATCGTTATCGAACATCACATGCAACCCTCGATGAACCAATGGTTGCAGATTCGATCAGGATATATGAGATGAAGGGACCGTACTGTACGATAACCATAATCGATTGGTTCTTGCAGGCACTATCAGTGATACCTAGGGAATCATGGGGCGATGCTACTAGATGCTCTTACCATGATTCGATGGGTCCAATCAGAAATGAATTCTGACATTCTTATGATCAAGGAGTTGATGCATAGAATGAGGCTAATAAGGGTAAGCTCGTATAAAGGACAATGTCCTGAATCACAAAGAGTTGTGAACCCACGGCTAGCTGTATCCCTGAACCATTGAGGGTCACACAAGCACTAGTTTCCCTATTCTCGTTGAGATAATAAATTCAAAGAGTTGAATTTATAATAAACAAATTTTATTGGATCAAATGATAAGCTTATAAATGAGTTTATAATGACTTATAGAATTTTTTGAGAGCACAACTGCTAAAAACAGTTAAGGGAGTGCACCTGCTTAATTTGAGTGAAAGTGTTCCAAAATTAGCAGCTGTCTTATTTATGCTTTATTGGTTTCGAAAATTTAAAGTGTGCATCATAATAACGATTAAGTTAAAATCGTCACATCGGTGATATTGGATCATCGATCAGAATTATGATAATATTAATATAATGGGTGCATGAATCATGGGCTAGTAGGAGTACAAGCCCATCATGATAAATTATTAAAGTAGTGAACTTTAAAAAATTAATAATATTCTAGTTAGACTAGATTAATAATGCCTATTAAGTTGTATTAATACATGGTATTAATTAGTTTAAGGAAATATTTTTGATACCATAATATATAACTTGCACACAAAGGAAAATATAATTTATAAGATATATATAATATATATAATATATATAAGACATCGAGAATGGCATTCAAAATGAGGAATGATTTTTCTGAAATCTTAATTATATATATATATATATATATATTTATTATAATTAAACTTGTTTAATTATATTTACATATATAATTAGGATACACTTATATATATTAATATATTGATAGATATATATATTGAAGAATAAGATTTGCAAAGCCTCCATTCATTCTAGCAAGCAATTTTTCGAAATTGCTCTCTCCCTTGTGCTCTAAGGATTTCGGCCACCCTAATCAATAGGGATTTGAGTCGTCACTCCTTGTTCATTCAATCTCAACACAAATTTCTTCTTTTTTCTCTAGTGCGAGTTAGAAGAGGAATAGACAAACTAATCGTGGACTTGATTCGGAGATTGAAGAAGGAGATACTCCAGTTGATAGTTCGTATGGAATTACAACAAGAGTTATATCTTCTAATCCCGGAATAGTTGGTTCCAAGTGAGATATTCACTAAAGGTATAATTTTGTAAACATCCTATGAATGTCAATTGAACCATACGAGTGTCCAAGCATGTTTTGAATGTCAAGACAAAAAATTTTAAACTTTCGCTGCGTCTTGGGCACGAGAACACGGTAATACAACACTTGTGATGTGTGGCCGCTTCATCTTCAATTATGTGCAAAATAATCCCTTTTATATGTGCTTCAAATTCAATAAATAAAAGCCCACGAAAGTCCGAAGGTTTCCTTCCCGAAAAACCAAAAAAACTGACTTTCGCGATGGCGCGGGCGCGCTTGAAGAGAGGGGTTCCCGCACATGTGATTCTGTCTCCTGGAGTTTCAAAATTGCTCAACCGGCGCGCCTGCGCATGAAGATAGGCGCGCCCGCGTATATGCCTCGGGTCTGAAATTCTGCATCGCGTGATAATTTTCAAAAAATAATATCTCACACTCTAACCGTTGGATTGAGCTGAAATTTTGACAGCAGCTTTAAAATATCCTAAAATTTATTATGAACGGTGGCGATTGGATTTGGATACATTAAGAATTCCCAGTAATTTTCTGAATTTGGTACTTCATAATGCATCCTTCCGCTTCTTCTTGCTACTTTTGCGCCAATCCTTGCAACTCACAAAAACAACAACTAATACACATAATATCCACTCAATACATCACAAAAGTCAAGTCAAATCATATATAAATTAAGTGCATAAATTGCACTTATCAAATTCCCCCAAACTTAGGCTTTTGCTAGTCTCGAGCAAAACAATAATGAGAAATATAGTTAGCCTCCGAATTTTTACATTTCAAGATTCAATACACATTTCCGCTAATTTTCTCCTGAGTTCTTGTGTGTGTGTGTGATTTGTCAATCTTGTATATACACATCTCATTCGATACACTAATGCAACAAGTTTATTTCATAGAATCATCAATTCTGCTCTCTAATTTTAAATACCCTCAACCAAGTTCAACTTCTACTCACTAAGACCAAAAGAACTTTCATGTTCATCACAATTTTCATAAAATCACCGGATTTTGCACCCGGTTTATTTTATTTAGCCCCAATAATTACCCGCATACTTAGTTATAACTAAAGATAGGATTCAGATTTCAATCCCCCCGTCTATAGCCCGGATGAAGCATCAACCCCATTTTATCCGCAAACTTAGCCATGGAACAGTGAATAGAATTTCAATCACTTTTCAAGCCCGGATGGAGTTGTAAAATTGTTTCAAAAATCTATTTTTTTTTTTTTATAAATTTGCAACCCCATTTATTCCGCAAACTTAGCCATGGACAAAGGAATTAGGATTTCAATTCCTCATCAATGACCCGGATGGAGTTGTTATTAAGTTATTCATATTTTAATGCCTAAATAATTTCTAAGCTCGTAGAAGTCTACCTCAGTTTCAAGTATAGATCACCAAAGTTAAGAATCAAATCATCCAATTTACTCACAAAATCACAAATCTTCTCTAATCACGAGGGTCTAGACAATCAATGCATAGTGCATATGGGTGAGAACTCAAGATTAAATATAGCTAACCTTGACATTTTTGACACAAAAAATTATTTCATCATAGGCCAACACAATTACACATCACGCCTTCAACTCAAACTAATTCATCACAAATTTTCAAAATTTTCAAAATTTTTAAACACGTCCCCCCAAACTTAAAATGTGCATTGTCCTCAATGTACGAAAAGTAAAATAAAAACCAAGAACACATACCTTGGGCACCGAGCGCCAGTACTCGACACCATCTTAATCACTCAAAACTCTTCATGCAGGGGTGGCGCCTAAACTTTCACCGCTTCAACTTTTTCAACTACAAAACTCAAAATCATTATTGATGTCTAGTTTCAACATGCACAAAAGATAAAATAAAAACAAAAACAACTAAAGAAAAAAATATAAATAAAGCAAAAAACAAAAATAGCTTGGGTTGCCTCCCAAGGAGCTCTTGGTTTAGAGTCGTCAGCCCAACTTTCATCGGTGTTAAACGGTCTTCCCTTTCTCTTTCATACGCTAAAAATATTCAACAACCCTCTTGATATTTGGTTTTTTTTTCTTCTTCTTCTTCTTTAGCACCGACAGATCCTTCTCTCTTGGCACTTCTATAGCACTAACATCTGCATGACAGCTTTCCATCTTTTTTGATTCTTCAATCATGAACACCTTCTCCGTGAATGGATTGTTAGCCTCTTTGAACACATTAAAAATCACTTTCTCGCCATCAACTCCCATCGACAGTTCTCCTTTCTTAACATCAATCTTGTCTTCAACAGTAGCCAAGAACAGTCTCCCCAAAATCAAAGACATATTTTCGTCCTCTTCCATATCTAACACAACAAAATTCGCAGGGAAAATAAATTTATCTATTTTTCTAGAACATCCTCGATGATTCCACACATATATTTGATAGATCTATCAGCTACTTGCAATGCGATTGTCGTGGCCTTCACCTCTCCAAGTCCTAAACTCCTTAAAATAGACAAAGGCATTAACTTAATACTAGCTACTAAATTACAAAGTGCTTTATTAAAATTAGAAGAACCAGTAGTACAAGGAATCGTAAAACTCTCTGGATCCTTTAATTTTTGTGGTAGCTTCTTTTGTAGGATAGCACTGCAGTCTTCAATCAAGTTCACAGTCTCAAACTCCTCCAATTTTTGCTTTCTCGACATGACCTTTTTCAAGAATTTGGCATAGTTTGGCATTTGCAGCAAAGCATCGGCGAACGGAATATTAATGTGAAGTTTATTGAAGATCTCAAGAAATTTGGCAAATTTTTCATCCAACACTTTCTTATTGAATCTCTGCGGGTACGGAAGCTTTGGCTTAAACATAGATTTCTCTTCAGGCTCATCCTTCAACTCCATAGGCTCTTTCTCATTGACTTCAACCTCTTCAACTTTCTTCTCCTCCTTCTCCACTTCAAATTTTGACTCATTGACTCCAAACTCTTTTCCGCTTCTCAACTCGATGGCTTTACAATATTCTAATGGATTCACCTCAATATTACTTGGAAACTGACCTCTGTTGTGATCTTTTAATACATTTTCCAACTGTCCAATTTGTGTTTCCATAGATTTCGTCATAGCACCAATATTGACCATATGTGTCTCCAAGCTATCGAGAAGATTTTCAGTTCTCGCCATCCTCTTACCAGATTCAGTGACAAAAGTACTTACAACATCTTCTAAAGAAGGCTTCCTTTCTCCCTTATTTGCATAAAAAAATTTTCTTGGTTACGCAATTTAGAATGATAAGAATTTGAGAAAGAGTTACCTCGATAGCCTCATAACCTCTTTGGTTGATATACTGTACTTGTTTAGAATGATGAGATTCATCCATAGCACCCGGCACACCTGCTGGTTCTGCAACACTCACTTTATTCAATGCAGCTACCTGTGTAGTAAGTGCAGATAATTGGGCAGTGATAGATGTGAGAGGATCCACTGAATAAACTCCAACTGGCTTCTTGAATCCCATACGCTCAAATGGCTATTGAAAGCTATTGATCGTCATCTGTTCCAGCATATCGTAGGCCTGTACAGGGTCCTTCGCAAATATGATACCTCCAGAAGAAGAGTCCATATACATCCTTGTAGGCGCATTTAGCCCATTGTAGAACAACTCGATTTGCTCCCAATCTGCAAAATTATGATTAGGACAACATCTAAGAAAATATTTGTAAGGCCCTGAAATTATTATTTCTTGTGATTAACAGAATTTATTATTATTTATTTTGGAGATTTATTGAGCCGGGATTGAATCGAATTAAATTGGGAGTTTTAGGGACCGAAATGCAAAAGTTGGATTTTATATTATATCTCATGCAAGTTGACTTATCAAGTCACTTCACCATCACTCATCCTTCCTCTCCCTTCCTCTCCATTTTGTACGTACTAAAGCGAAAGCCATGGGAGCTTTTCAAGCTTTTCTTTCGTCCGATTCGCACGATCCTTCCGTCAGATTTTGATTCCGAGTTGAGTTTCACGATCACCGCAACGAGGGCTTCATTCTGGCGTAAGTTTTGCTACGATCCTCAAACTTTGATTTTTTTTGGATTGTCAGAATTTGATAATCTTCGAGTATGTTGTGCTTGAGCTAGCATAGATCGTGTATTCAAAGTCGGTTTGGAAAAAGAACGAAGTTTGGATTTTATATGAATTTTTAGGCTTAAATTTGAAAATGGGGTGTTGGATTTTGGTTGGATTCTTATTGATTTGTTGGTTGGGAAGTTGTTATGGATGGTATAGAATGGTTTGATGGTGTTGATGATTTTTGATTTGATCGGTTTATAGCCGTTATGCCGTCAAAATCGAGTTTGGACTATTGGTTATTTTGTTTCGGTTTGATTTCCGGGTTTGATTGAATTGGTAGATTGATATCGAATCCGTATATTCTTCATTTTCAGATTTGGATTGGAGTTTCGGGTTTGGATCGAACTTGGGAGTTGATCGATTGAGAATCGAATACGGTATATTGATTGAGTTTATTTGTTTTCGATTGGTTGTGATTCGATTGATTATTTATTTGAGTTCGTTGTTATTTTCAGATTTGAATCCTCGACGGACTTAAAAGGTAAAAGACGACATTGATTAGAATGGGTTTGAATACTCGAGTTCGATTGATTCTCGATCCCCGAAAATCACATACTGCATGTTTATTTGCTTGTGTGAATTGGATTGATCATTTTATTTACACTTGCATCCATATTGAGCCGATTTCTCGATTCGTTTGGAAATTAGACGATTTAGGGAGCTATACTGAAGTGGTCTTGGATTTCGAGTTTTTCCAAGTGCCAGAATACTTCTTATAGTTGCTCTGAATTCTAGGAGTTGAGTTGAACGACATCCACCCCGAATGGGTGTGTCGGTGAGTTGTTGTGAAGACTTGGCCCCGGGATCCCAACCGAATACCGATTGATATTTTGATTATCTGATTTGATAGTCCCAAGATTTGAATTCATGCATTCATTCATTCTCATTTTGATTTGTTATTGATTATTGCATTTCAATATGAGGTGTTTATCCGATATTGCATGTCTGTCTCTTGTACTTAGAAATTGTTTTCTAATCGGTTTATCCGGCTGTTGTCTTTGTTTGTATGTGTACTTGGAAACAGGAGGATCAAGAGCAGGACCAAGTCGTTTGGGTTAGCTCTGGGTGAGATGATAGAAGTGAGACACCGTGTCTTAGGGTTGTGTCCTTTTGGACTTGTATTGTTTTGATTAGTCGATCGAATTATGTTGTCGAACTTGTATGGTTGATCGTGTTTTGTTGGTGTTTCGAATCCCTTATTTAATGTATGAGTTATGGATTGAACCTTGGTTGCTGGGATCATTGAATTGAGTTTGTAAAGATTTTTTCGTGCCCTGGATTTCTGCAGCTCGAGAGGGCGGCGCGGGCGCTTTGTTTCTGGCGCGGGCGCGCCGTTGTTCCGTGAGGATTGGGCACGGGCGCGATGGTTTTTGGTGAGGTCCCGGCGCGAGCGCGCGACCTTTAAAAAAAAAAATTGATTCACTTTCCCACTGCTCCTTGTGTTCGATTGTGTTTAATTAATCGAGTATAGAAGATTAGAAACGGTGTCTCACATTAAGTGGTATCAGAGCGATAAGATTCTTGGATTTGAACTAGAGTGAGCGGGGTAGATCGAGTCCGCATGAATTGAATTCTCGCATGTGATTGATTTATTTAAATGATTATTTTAAATACGTGCGAGCATGCTTTATTGATTCTTGAATCAATTGAATTACATGATTTGTGATTTAATTTATAAAGCATGAATTACGTGATATATATCTGTAAATGTGCTATTATCTGTCATTAGATATCATTGAGATTCATGAGTACTCAGAGCAGAGTTTGGACACCGAGATTTTGAGATTGAGATTGAGTTTGAGATATTGTGTCCTAACCTTTGATATTAGATGGCACCTCGACGATCTGTGAGAAGGAATCCACACCTTTGACTCCTCCTTCTACTAAGAATCCGCCGCCAGTAATAAATCCTCCGAATGATCAGGGTAGTATGGGAGTGGATCAGTTTGATGCAACCGCAACCCCAATGGAGACTCTATTGAAGAGATTTCGATCTTTTCGACCGCCTACCCTGACTGGTACCGAGAACTCCGTTGACTGTGAGAGTTGGCTAGAGGACATCGATCAGCTCTTTGATTCCCTTGACTATACTGATGACCGCAGAATCAGATTAGTCATTCACCAGCTTCAGGGTGTTGCCAAGAATTGGTGGACCACAACCAAGAGGGCAAATGAGAATCGAGGCACCGTTGTCACTTGGGATTTATTCAAGACTGAGTTCTACAAGCGGTTCTTTCCTGTCTCGTATCGTAAGGAAAAGGGTGCCGAATTTGCGAATCTGAAGCAAGGGAATCTGAGTATCGAGGAGTACGTGAGCAAGTTTGACAGTCTCTTGAGGTTTGCACCTCACATTGCAGATAACGAGGAAGCCAAAGCCGATCATTTCATCAATGGCTTGAATCTTGAGATCTTTACCTTGGTCAATACTGGGAGACCCATTTTAGAACAACTCGATTTGCTCCCAATCTGCAAAATTATGATTAGGACAAAATCTAAGAAAATCTTTGTAAGGCCCTGAAATTATTATTTCTCGTGATTAATAGAATTGATTATTAATTATTTTGGAGATTTATTGAGCCGGGATTGAATCGAATTAAATTGGGAGTTTCAGGGACCGAAATGCAAAAGTTGAATTTTATATTATATCTCATGCAAGTTGACTTATCAAGTCACTTCACCATCACTCATCCTTCATCTCCATTTCGTACGTACTGAAGCGAAAGCCATGGGAGCTTTTCAAGATTTTCTTTCGTCCGATTCGCACGATCGGACCATCAAATTTTGATTCCGAGTTGAGTTTCACGATCACCGCAATGAGGGATTCGTTCTGACGTAAGTTTTGCTACGATCCTCGAACTTTGATTTTTGTTGGATTGTCAGAATTTGATAATCTTCGAGTATGTTGTGCTTGAGCTAGCATGGATCGTGTATTCGAAATCGATTTGGAAAAAGAACGAAGTTTGGATTTTATATGAATTTTTAGGCTTAAATTCAAAAATAGGGTGTTGGATTTTTGTTGGATTTTGATTGATTTGTTGGTTGGGAAGTTGTTTTGGATGGTATAGAATGGTTTGATGGTGTTGATGATTTTTGGTTTGATCGGTTTATAGCCGTTATGCCGTCGAAATCGAGTTTGGACTATCGGTTATTTTGTTTCGGTTTGATTTCCGGGTTTGATTGAATTGGTAGATTGATATCGAATCCGTATATTCTTTATTTTCAGTTTGGATTGGAGTTTCGGGTTTGGATCGAACTAGGGAGTTGATCGATTGAGAATCGAAGACGGTATATTGATTGAGTTTATTTTTTTTCGATTGGTTGTGATTCGATTGATTATTTATTTGAGTTCGTTGTTATTTTCAGATTTGAATCCTCGACGGACTTAAAAGGTAAAAGACTACATTGATTAGAATGAGGTTGAATACTCGAGTTCAATTGATTCTCAAGCCCCGAAAATCACATACTGCATGTTTATTTGCTTGTGTGAATTGGATTGATCATTTTATTTACACTTGCATCCATATTGAGCCGATTTCTCGATTCGTTTTGAAATTAGACGATTTAGGGAGCTATACTGAAGTGGTCTTGGATTTCGAGTTTTTCCAAGTGCCAGAATACTTCTTAAAGTTTCTCTGAAGTCTAGGGGTTGAGTTGAACGACATCCACCCTGAATGGGTGTGTCGGTGAGTTGTTGTGAAGACTTGGCCCCGGGATCCCAACCGAATACCGATTGATATTTCGATTATCTAATTTGATAGTCCCGAGATTTGAAGTCATGCATTCATTCATTCTCATTTTGATTTGTTATTGATTATTACATTTCAATCTGAGGTGTTTATCCGATATTGCATGCATGTCTCTTTTACTTAGAAATTATATTTCTAACCAGTTTATCCGGCTGTTGTCTTTGTTTGTATGTGTACTTGGCAACAGTAGGATCAGGAGCAGGACCAAGTTGTTTGGGTTAGCTCGGGGTGAGATGATAGAAGTGAGACACCGTGTCTTAGGGTTGTGTCCTTTTGGAATTGTATTGTTTTGATTAGTCGATTGAATTATGTTGTCGAACTTGTATGGTTGATCCCGTTTTGTTGGTGTTTCGAATCCCTTATTTAATGTATGAGTTATGGATTGAACCTTGGCTACTGAGATCATTGAATTGAGTTTGTAAAGATTTTTTCGTGCCCTGGATTTCTGCAGCTCGAGAGGGCGGCGCGGGCGCGCTGTTGTTCCGCGAGGATTGGGCGCGGGCGCGCTGTTTCCTGGCGCGGGTGCGCTGGTTTTTGGCGAGGTCCTTGCGCGTGCGCGCGACCTTTAAAAAAAAAAATTTGATTCGCTTTTCCGCGGCTCCTTGTGTTCGATTGTGTTTAATTAATCGAGTATAGAAGATTAGAAACGGGGTTTCACAATCTTTGTACCTTTCCCACGCCTCGTAGAGTTGTTCAGAATCCATCTGCCTGAAATTGCTAATTTCAATCTTCAGTTGGGTGGACTTGGCAGATGGAAAATATTTCGCTAAAAACTTGACCGCCATATCCTCCCAAGTAGTGATGCTTCCTAGAGGCAACGATTATAGCCAATTTCTGGCTTGGTCCTTGAGAGAAAAAGGAAATAACCGTAAGCGTATAATATCATCAGAAACACCATTAAATTTTACCGTGTCTGTTATCTCCAGGAAAGTGCGCAGGTGTAGGTGAGGATAAGCAGTTGCACTCCCATTAAACTGGTTCTGTTGAACCATGTTAATCAGTGCAGGATATAGCTCAAAATTGTTAGCATTGATAGTTCCACAAGCTATTCCAGAGTAGTGAGCCTGGATTACTGGCCTGAAGTGGTCTCTAAATGGCACCAAGGGAGCTTCTTGTGCATTCTCTTCAGCCATTTTTTGTTCTTCTTCTTCTTCCCTCCTTGATCTCCTCAAAGCACGTACAGTTCGCTAGATCTCTGGATCAAAAAGCAGAGAATTCGCACTTTGAGATCAACACATCATCTTGGACTTAGCTTTATTTTTCACCTTCTTCGCCATCTTTGGATCTCGCCCACTTTTCAACTCTATTCCTAAACAAAAAATTATTCATTGAAGAATAAAATAAATCAATGTGATTACAAGCACGTACTCCATCTTGGTAATTCGTGGTCTTATAAATATTAAAAGTGACCGCTTCCCCACCAACTCGTAGAGTTAATTCATCCTCTTGCACATCAATTAAAGCTCTTCCAGCTGCCAAGAATGGTCGCCCCAAAATTAGAGGGACATCTTGAGCTTCTTCCATGTCAGGCACTACAAAGTTAGCAGGAAAAATAAATTTATCTACTTTTACCAATACATTTTCCACAATACCGCGAGGATAAGTCAGAGAACGGTCAGCCAAATGCAGAGTAATCGTGGTTGGTTTCACCTCACCAAGCTCCAAAGACCTTAAAATAGGCAAAAACATTAAATTAATACTTGCACCTAAATCACATAATGCCCTATTAACTGTTGCACCACCAATAATACAAGGAATAGTAAAACTCTCTTGATCTTTCAATTTTTGTGGTAGTTTCTTTTGCAGGATGGCTGATAAGTGAATTTTGTATGCATTAGTTTGTTATATTTTTATGTCTATTTTGTGTGCATTCATATTGTTTTATAAGTTTTATTCATGATTTATTGTATGTGTGTGCATTTCACTCTCCGGGTTGATTTTTGTAGAAATATTGAAGAAATCATGATTTTTGGAGAAAGAGAAGAGCCATAAGCATGAATTACGGAGCAGCTATGGTCAAAAATATATTTTTAATGCTAGAGAGATCGAAATCCGATCTTCACCATTCAAAATGAAGTTCCAGATGTTTTGAAGCTGCAGTCCAAATTTCAGCTCGATTCGATGGCTAGAACTGAAGATATGAATTTTTAAAGAAAACTGCGCGCAGGCAAGGATGTATGCACGGACCCCGTGCATGGGTCTGGATAAGGGTCCGTGCATCCTCGTAAAAAATTCGGCGTTTTCAGTTTAATGCACGGACCTAGACACGTACCCTTATCCAGGGTCCGTGCATGTCGCAGAATCAGAAAAAATAGAATTTTTGGGAATTAAAACTTTTAACTTTTCGGGCTTTATTTCTTGGGCTTTCAAAGACATATAAATAGGAGATTGTCAGACGTGAAAAAGGTGGGAATCGCATAAGAGAGACGACGTCTAGGAGGCTTGGAGATTGAAGAACGCTCCATTCGAGTTTTTCTTCTTTTCTTCTTTAGATTATTAAACTTTTGTTTGAACTATATTTTCGTTTATTGATTAGTTTTTCTTCAACCAAGACCGGGAGATGGGGCCAGACAATTTTATGTTGAATATTTGGATGTTTATTTAGGATTTTTGGATTTTTGTTAATATTATTGATTGTTGGATTTAAATTATGTCTTGTGAATAACCTGATCAACTATTTACTTTCTTGTTAATTGATTCCGAGTCGAAAGGTTAGGAATTGATTTTGATCACTCCAATAATTGACATATGGTTAAACCGACTAGAAATAGTATTCGATTTCAGTATGCGACTTTAGGTGAAAACTGAATTATCACAAATATTGAATGCATTCATGTTTGATTAGAATTATGAAAATTAATCCGTCATAACTTGAATAGGTTTAACATGTTCTAGAAATTGACTGTTAAACAAGATAGGATAATTCGCCGTGATTTAAGATTAAATCTGGATCCTGGATTTGTCACTTGTTTGCATTATTTGTTTGGTACCTTCGTGTGTCTTGGTTGTCTCTATTTAATTGAATTTATTCTTCTACTAGTTTAATTCTTATTTTATTTTAGTAATTAAATTTTTATTTAATTTTTAATTCTCATTTTATTATTCTGTCTAGATTAAGCTAAATAATTAATTCTTGAGAATTGACAACAGTCCCTGTGGGATCGATACTTGGACTCTCAGTCCACTTTACTATTACTTGACCTGGTACTCTTGCCAGTAGATTCATATCACATCGATTTAGCCGATCAAGTTTTTGGCGCCGTTGCCGGGGACTGTTTAGTTAATATTAGGATAGATTATTTGCTTGAGACTAGACTTATTATTATTATTATAATTATTTTTCTTTTTTTTATTTAATTATTTATTTTACCTTGTGAGGTACTTGGAGATGGTTAATCGATGGATTTTCACAAGGTTTACCCAACAGCTCGCATGCGATGATGAGCCAAAAGTGAATTTTGATGATAAAGATGAATATCAGTTCATGTCGAGTGTTGTTGGACCGACGAGCTTTCCATGTCAATATCACGCCAAGCTTGAGGGCGTAGGAAATCAAGACCCATACATAGAGTCGTATGATTCTTACTATGGGTGGCAACCGCTCTTTGATGGTTGCTTCTTTATAGTCGGGCTGTAGACTATAAACTTAGCGCTGACTGGGAGGCAACCAAGTGTTCTCTTTTCATTATTATTATTTTTTTTGTTTTTGTTTTTGTTTTCTTTTTATTATCTTTTGCTAATTCTATGCCTTACCTGCCGCCTTTATATGTGCAGTATATTGCCCCGCCACCAGAAGTTGCTGTTGGACTTTTACAAAGGAAGATGAAGAGGATGAATACGAAACCAGGGGAGTGTTATTTTTGTTTTCATTGTGTGTTTGTTTCGCATTCTGTTCATGGTTCTGAAGCATTGAGGGCAATGCTTTGGATAAGTATGGGGGGGTCGACTAGTTTATTTTTTTGTTTGTTGTGTTTGTGTTGCATTAGTAATGTTTTGTGTTTGTTTGCATCTCGTTCATTTTTGTTGTTTTTTTTTGTTTTGTGTTGCATGAGTAGGATGAGTCATAATAGCCGATTATGATATAGTTGAAAAAAAAATTTAAAAAAATGTTGCTTTTGATTGAACATGAGAAACAGTTGGTTGAATCGTGAATCTTATTAAGCACGCATGTTCGACTAGTGTAGTGTAGCGATGTAATTGATGAAATTCGTGTTTGCTTGACCATTGCACGGCAATAGGTGTTTGTTGATCATGATAGTGTCTTTGGATTCCCGATGATTGTTAGACATTGGATGTATGATCTTGGGCGTACCTATAAAATTTTTTGAAAAAAGTTTGTGGAAAAAAAAAAAGTTAATTCCATCCGGGCTTGGAAAATGATTGAAATCCTAATCATTCTTCCATAGCTAAGTTTGCGGGCTAAATGGGATTGTAGCTCCATCCGGGCTATAGACGAGGGGATTGAAATTCGAATCCTATCTTAGTTATAGCTAAGTTTGCGGGTAATTATTGGGGCTTGAGAAAAACCGGGTGAAAAATCCGGCGGTGCGTAATTAATCTCAAGAAAGTACATGTTTTTGTTTGGGATTGTTGGGATGAAGGAGTGCTGGATTGTGATACTTGCATTGAATTGTCATAGGTCTCTAAGCATTCTTAGAAAAGATTCTTTTGAAGTTGCATGAAACTGGAATGACATGACGCACACACACGTTTACGTTAAACTGACAGTGTATTGTGAACAATCAGAAGTTTTTGGTTTTTAGTTCTTGAAGTTGAAACTTATCGGAGGCTATGTTGTTTATGAATCGTCCTTACTTATGTTTTTGTGTGCATATTGTGTTTTTGCATGTCTTGCTCGAGGGCGAGCAAGAGTTAAGTATGGGGGTGTTGATAAGTGCATTTTGTATGTACTAGTTTGTTATATTTTTATGTCTATTTTATGTGCATTCATATTGTTTTATAAGTTTTATTCATGATTTATTGCATGTGTGTGCATTTCACTCTCCGGGTTGATTTTTGTAGAAATATTGAAGAAATAATGATTTTTGGAGAAAGAGAAGAGCCATAAGCATGAATTACGGAGCAGCTATGGTCAAAAATATATTTTTAATGCTAGAGAAATCCAAATCCGATCTTTACCATTCAAATTGAAGTTTTAGATGTTTTGAAGCTGCAGTCCAAATTTCAGCTCGATCCGATGGCTAGAACTGAAGATATGAATTTTTCAAGAAAACTGCGCGCAGGCAAGGATGTATGCACGGACCCCGTGCATGGGTCCGGATAAGGGTCCGTGCATCCACGTAAAAAATTCGACGTTTTCAGTTTAATGCACGGACCTAGAGACGGACCCTTATCTAGGGTCCGTGCATGTCGCAGAATCAGAAAAAATAGAATTTTTGGGAATTAAAACTTTCAACTTTTCGGGCTTTATTTCTTGGGCTTTCAAAGACATATAAATAGGAGATTGTCAGACGTAAAAAAGGTGGGAATCGCATAAGAGAGATGGAGTCTAGGAGGCTTGGAGATTGAAGAACGCTCCATTCGAGTTTTTTTACTTTTCTTCTTTAGATTATTAAACTTTTGTTTGAACTATATTTTCGTTTATTGATTAGTTTTTCTTCAACCAAGACCGCGAGATTGGGCCAGACAATTTTATGTTGAATATTTGGATGTTTATTTAGGATTTTTGGATTTTTGTTAATATTATTGATTGTTTGATTTAAATTATGTCTTGTGAATAACCTATTCAACTATTTACTTGCTTGTTAATTGATTCCGAGTCGAAAGGTTAGGAATTGATTTTGATCACTCCAATAATTGACATATGGTTAAACCGACTAGAAATAGTATTCGATTTCAGTATGCGGCTTTAGGTGAAAACTAAATTATCGCAAATATTGAATGCATTCATGTTTGATTAGAATTATGAAAATTAATCCGTCATAACTTGAATAGGTTTAACATGTTCTAGAAATAGACTGTTAAACAAGATAGGATAATTCGCCGTGATTTAAGATTAAATCTGGATCCTGGATTTTCCACTTGTTTGCATGATTTGTTTGGTACCTTCGTGTGTCTTGGTTGTCTCTATTTAATTGAATTTATTCTTCTTCTAGTTTAATTCTTATTTTATTTTAGTAATTAAATTTTTATTTAATTTTTAGTGCTCGTTTTATTATTCTGTCTAGATTAAGCTAAATAATTAATTCTTGAGAATTGACAACAGTCCCTATGGGATCGATACTTGGACTCTCAGTCTACTTTACTATTACTTGACCTAGTGCACTTGCTAGTTGATACCGAATTAAGCGGTCTATGGCGCTGCACTCTTCTGTCAACTTCACTGTCTCAAATTCTTCAAGATTTCTCTTTCTTGCCATCACATCCTTCATGAATTTTGCATATTGTGGCATCTGTTCCAAAGCATCAGCAAATGAAATATTTATATGAATTTTCTTGAAGATGTCAAGTAACATAGAAAAATTCTCATCCAACGCTTTTTTCTTGAACCGCTGAGGATATAGCATAACAGCTTTTGGCACTGGTGGTTTTTCAGGCATAACTGCAGACTTGCAAGAATTTTTACTGACAGATTTCTTTAATTCAACTTCACTCTCTTCAACTCGATCTTCATCATCCACTACCTTTGGTTCATCTACCCCAACTTCCTTACCACTTCTCAAAGTAATAGCCTTGCATTGCTCTATTGGATTCACCTCAGTGTTGCTAGGAAAAGATCCTCTCTGCTGATTCGTCAAGGCATTTGCAAGTTGACCAATTTGTATTTCAAGATTTTTCATAGAAGCACCCATATTGGCCAAGTGTATCTCCATATTATCAAGCCTATTCTCAGTTCTCTCAAATCTTTTTGTTGACTCAAAAATAAAATTACCAACCAAATCCTTCAAAGATGACCTACCCTCATCCTTTTTATTATTGAACCCCGGTGGAGGATTCAATACATTATTATTATTTACATATGAAAAATTCTCATGATTGCGCAAACTAGGATGATATTGATTTGGTACATGATTACCTCGATAGCCAGTAAAATTTTGGTTGTTACTGAGCTTGCTCCACACTCACAAATCCATCAGCAGAAGTTACGACATTCACTACTGATGCCGATTCATTTGAACTTTGATTTCCTTTGGTCAGCGCAGCCAATTGTGTAGAAATAGTAGCCATCTGAGCAATCAAAGCAGTGAACGCATCAACATCATTTATTCCAGCAGGCTTCCTTATCGCAGATCTCTCACTCGGCCACTGATAACTATTAATAGTCATTTGTTCAAGGATCTCATAAGCCTCCGTAGGAAATTGAGAGAATATCGAACCTCCAGCTGCAGCATCCACAGAAATACGAGTTGACCCAAACCATTGTAGAATAATTCGATCTGTTCCCAATCTGAAAAATTATGATTTGGACACTTCCGAAGAAATTCCTTGTAACCCTCCCAAGCTTCATACAGTAGCTCATAATCTTGCTGTTTGAAAGTAGTGATCTCAATTTTCAGTTGAGCTGACTTGGCAGACAGAAAATATTTAGCCAAAAATTTTGAAGCCATGTCATCCCATGTAGTGATACTTCCAAGAGGTAGTGACTGCAACCAACTGCGATCATTGTCCCTAAGAGAGAACAAGAACAATCATAATCTGATGGTGTCTTCAGTAACACCATGAATTTTCACTGTGTTAGCAATCTCCAGAAAAGTGCGCAGATGTAAATTCGGATCTTCAGTCGCTGCACCCCTGAATTGATTCTGCTGCACCATATTGATCAAAGCTGGCTTCAATTCAAAATTATTTGCCGTGATATTCTGCCGAGCTATTCCAGAATAATGATTGTTGATCACCGGTCTAAAGTGATCTCTGATTCGCACCAGAGCATTATTTACAACTCTTTCTCTTTCTTCAGCCATTTGCTGCAACTCTTCTCTTCTAGCTTTTCTCAAAGCTTTAGCAGTTTTCTCCATTTCCGGATCAAAGAGCAGTGAGTCGTAACTCTGGCTTTTTCGCATAAACTGCATAAACAAGAGAAATATTTAAAATTAGAACAAAAAAAAAATAAAATAAAATGCTCTAAATCAAACTTAAGACTAATTAGCACAATTTAATATAAATCAAATAAAATTCATTCCCCGGCAATGACGCCAAAAACATGTTGCGTAATTTTGTGCCCGCAAGTGCATGGTGTCAAGTTTTAATATAAAAAATGATTTAAGTCGATGCCACAGAGAATGAATAAAATGATATTATATTAAATATTTGCAACTAATAAAATCTTAATCCTATGTAGAGCTATGAGAATGGTTTGAGTGTAAATAACTAAAAATTGCAATAAATAAAATTAATTAACGACGAGTTCGCAAGAGGAAAATTCAATGAGAGACAAATTCTAGAGGTTCGACATCGCTTAACCATCCACCAAGTTAATTCATAAAAAAATCTATATCATAAATTCTTCTAGTTTATTAGCCAAGAATTTTTTTTATTTTCTACTACCTCTCTCGAGTGTCAAGCAGAATTCGTATTCAATAGAAAACTCAATATCTCTATCTAAGTTCAACTATTAAATCTGGTAAATGGCACAGTAATTCTTACAAAGGCTTCAATGGAGTTATAAGCCTCTCGAACTCTATAAACATTAAAGATGTATTTTCCTACGGTCCTATTCAAAATCGTCTCTCTTGAGTGCTAGATTTCAAATAAATATAACAATTCAACTAATGATCAGTTAATTGAACGCAATCAATTCAAGAAAACACAAATAAACCGAATGAATAATTCTAATATATCAATCAAAATATCAAAAAACATGGTTTCAAGTCAAGCTACGTCGTCCCTCTAGACAAATGAATTAGTTTATAATGAAAATAAAAATCAAACAAAGCATGTTCTTGAACATCATTCAAAAATTAGGAGAAAGAATGAAATAAAAATGAAGGTAGATGATGCTTCTCCGTCTCCGGTAGTCGCTTCGTCCGTATTCGTGCCAAGAATGCTTATTCTCCCTTTTCCTTGGTCTCTAGCCGTCTCCAGCCTTCAAAAACTAATGAAAACCCTTGATTCTAACCTGATATATGCCAAAGAGTCCTTTTAAAGTTCGAGACTAAAATTTTTCAAAAATACGACATGTCAGGCGCGGGTGAGCTACCCTCGGGCACAAGTGCGCCGCGTTTTTGGGTTCCAGGGTGCGGGTGCGCTGTCCTAGGGTGCAGGGGCACTTATCGCTGATAAGTTTCTCAAAATAAGAGCTACAGGGTGCGGGTGCACCGGTTTCGGGCGCGGGAGCGCTACAGCGCATCCAACTCGCGCAACATTCTTGAAAAAATCATAACTTGAGTTCTAGCCATCAGATCGAGCTGAAATTTTAACAGAAGCTTTAACACATCCCAAAATTCATTTTGAATGGTGAATATTGGATTTGGGTGTATCTAGAAGCTCCAGTAATTTTGTAAACTTGCAGCTCCATAATTACTTTTTTCGTTTCTTCTAGTTACTTTTTCTCCAATCCTTGCATCTCACAAAAATAACAACAAATACGCATAAAATCTACTCGATGAAGCACAAAAGCGAAGTCAAATCATATGCAAATTAAGTTCATAAAATGCACTTATCATAGTGATGCATGAGTATTTTGCATTGTAGTGTTGGACTGTAGATGCGAGGCATCTAGGAGTATATTATTGAGGTACACACATATTATCCGAGATATCAGGTTGAATATACATATATTGTGTTTACGTGTTTTCTGTGGCATTTCTATATGCATTGATATTATGTTGCATGCATGACCATGTTGAGCTTTATGCCTTGATTTGCATAGTTGTAGTAGGGGCCGCTCAACCCCATATTTTTAGTGGATGGATTCCATGAATGTGGATCCGGATATATCCGCAGTTTTATGGTATGAGAGCCAACTCTTGATGCGACGAACCAGCGTGATACATACCATGACGCCTTGACTGAGCAGTCTTCTAGATAGGTTCTCCAGTACCCGTCATATTGCATGTGCATGCATGGTATATGTATATTCGTACACTTGTACTGAGCTTTAATGCACACGTCCAGTTTTTTTTGATTTTCTGGACACCCCATTCGACGAGACAATTGCAGGTGTTCCACAAGGACTTGGGATTTTGTGGTGACCATGCAAGAGCTTCAGGAGTAGTAGTAGCTAGGATATTATATTGATTTATTTCAATTGTTTTGTATAATTGGATTTATTTTGCCGGTTGTATATTGCCGGTCCAGTATTTATTTGGTTTCTGTAGCTTATCTCTGATTATTTTTTATTGCATGCTTAATTAAACTTAAGAATTTGATTAGTAGTGGATCCGAGTTAGAGTCACTACAAACATCCTGGATAACACATATGTTTATACTAAGAGGGATAATGTATTATCGAAATCAGGGGGAGATTTGGCATTCAGGGGGAGTTGTGATATGTGCTGAATTGATTAAATATATTTTCTCCAGAAAGACAAAAAGGGAAAGATTGAAGATAATATTTATTTTCTTAAATATTTTCAAGTTTTAAAAAATTTATTTAAGTTTTTTTCCTTTTTTGTATTTGAAGTGTTTTAAATTGATTGAGATATTTTAAATAGGAATTATCTTGTACTCAATTGATTTGTTTAATTAATTGTTTGCTATGAGATATTATGTATTTATCATAATATATATATTTTTATCTTCTAACTTAATTATCAATATTTCCTTATCTTTGTAGATTCAATCTTGAATTAAGGAAACAAGATCAAGGCATTTTGTAGACAAGTTTTACACCCTTAAAAAAAAAAGAGTGCGTAGAGATCGGTGTGGCTTGTAGAAGAGAGTAGAGGAGAGAACTTGAGCGTAAAATTGAGAGATTTCTGAAAGAAGAAAAAGCTTGTTTTTCAGCCAGAGTTGGTATTGTGATTTACTTGATTGCCTTGAAGATTTGAGAGCATTTGAAGATCGGTCGAAGGCTTGTGTTGCTCTCGTATTTTGGCATCGAGGATCAACTCCTTTCTTAGATTTTCTTGTTCTACTTTCAGTAGAATTTTAGGAAGTTTTTTTATTTGCTTTATTTATTTTATTTTCTTATTTGTTTTTGAGAAAATTGATTTTTGATGTTATTGACTCGTATTATGGTTTTGTAAAACATTTACAATTTTCTAGTGAAGTTTTTTGTCTTGAGGCACTGCACGAGTACTTTGTACTTGTGCTTAATCATTCATGTGTGTTTATTTATTTGCTGCTATTTTATTCACGCTTTTTAATATTTTCGCAGCATGTTGTGTCGGATGTTGTTGACATCTGAAACAACATCTTAATATGATATTTATCATACCCCAATATTCCTAACAATCTATGTGCCAATGACCACAGGATCGTGGTTCAGGCCATAGGCCGAACATGGCCAAATTAAAATGTAACAACAGAAAACATATAAAAATGATCTCTGCACCGATCGGAGACGTAGTACTATGCACAAATCTAGACCTAGTAGTTTTGATTAGGATTGTGCAATTATTAGATTAAATCGAAAAACCGACCAAACTATTATTTATTTTTTTTGAAAATTCAGTTCGGTCATTCGATAATGCGGTTTTGAAATTTGAAAAACAAATAGTTTCAATTTGTTAGGTTTTGGTTTTGGTTTCGAAAAATTGAGTTTAACCTATTTATAATAAATAATTTATTTAAATTATATATGGACTACAAAATTAATTACATCAACACATTTTTCATATCTCAACCCAATATATCATATATGGGTCGCACATCAACCCAATATTTAATAAGAATTACATCAACCCAACTGCGGCGTGCGACTGTGCGAGGTTGCGATGGTGTAAACGAATTGAGCCAATTTGTGAGTTTTTTGAGCCAACTCGATAAATATTTGAATCGTATTCGAACTTACCGAACTCGAGCCGAATACATACATGTTCGAACTTTTTTTTCGAACCGAGTTCAAGCCAAAATTATTTTGTTCGATAGTTTGCGAATAGTTCGTGAGCCTTAATATTTTATTAATATAGTATAATTATATAATAAATATATATACATTTCGAACTGTTTTGAATATTTTGAGCTTTTCGAACCATAATATCTGAGTAATAGTTCGAATAGTTCACGAATAGATTCGAATATTTCAAACCGAAATCGAACTCGAACTTCATTTCGAGCCGAGCTCGAGCCAAAATATTTAAAATTTTTGAGGTATGAATCGAGCTCGAACTCGAATATACTTAATTCGAGCCGAATTTGAGCCTTAAATTTTTATCATTATTCGGCTTGATTCGGTTTGTTTGCACCCTTAGTTGCGAGCAACGGCCATGGCCGATTTCTCTTCCTAAATTTCATATGTCTCCCAATAATTGATGGACAATTAAATTATACTAGCAATTTTGGCACACCTGATTCGTGTGTGACGTAGTACTGTTAGATCACATTCTCGGATCGGTCAGATCTGATACCCGTAGCAGCGAAAGTTTAAAAAATTTTATATTCTGATCTGGAATGATTCCAGATCATGGGTACCAAATCCGTACGATTAAAATAATATACGTAAAATAAAACAGAATTAAATTTTAACTCTCAAGTCTCAACTTGAGGTTATGGACTCCAACAGATAAATCTGCTATTCTTGTATATCCCAGGAACCGATGCCCCGATCAACTCCTGAATCAGGTCCACGAACAGAAATCTAAAACCCTCTGATAGACTGCACTAGAAAGTCTATCAGAAGTTTCTATGAAGAGAAATTAACAGATCTGATCTGTCAAACCAGACTGCAATTTTTGAAAATTGCAGACTGGATTTTTGAAATCGGGAGACTAAAATTTCGGCCAACCCTAGGGAGAATGCTCTCTAGGTTTTCGAAATTATGAGCTGTATTATTTAATTTTTGTACTGGAATAACTTATTTATAACATGGGCTGCTAACAGCTTAGGATCCGTTAGTCATAAGTTCAAGCCTAACAAGCAAAGCCCGTATGTTCAGAAATTAATATAAAATTCATCGCGACTCAAATTGATAAACCAATTTTACCAATGTGTACAGTAACTTTTTCTGCACATTTTAAAGTCAAGATAAATTTTTTGAATCCGAATTTAGTGGTTTCCAACAATGGCATCCCCATGTCATTTTAGAAAATCTCACTCCCTTTATTCATCAATAAGAAGTCCTACTTCTCGTTCGCTAAATTTAACTCATTAAATTTAACTATCTCAATGGGGATTAGAAATCTATTACTTGTGTGACCCTCAATGGTTCATGGATACAGCTAGCCGTGGGCTCACAACTCCTTGTGACTCGGAACAACCTTTTTCGAATTGCCCATCGAATCATGGTAAGAGTGCCTAGCAACATCGCCCCATGATTCCCTAGGTAGCACTAATAGTGCCTGCAAGAACCAGTGGGTTTCGGTTAGCGTACAGTACGGCCCCTTCATCCATATATCCTGATCGAATCAACAACCATTGGTACATCGAGAGTCGTTCGAGATTCAATAATTATGCAATACCTCTTGAAGATCAAATAGTGACATTGCATGTACAACTAGGAAACCAAGTAACCTAAAGAACATCATGTACTCTGGCCAGAGATTTGTCACACTAATATATACTCAGATCGCATAGGATATCCACGCTCGCAAGCATGTGGTGAATCCTTGACAACAAAGCATCGACCCCGATATGTGTCGTAACTGTGCCCAATCTCGACACCTGATGACCCTCATGGAGTCGGTAAACGAGTCAAAGTACAGTACTAGCATATAAAGTCTCAATTTTGTTTCAAGTAGTAAGTACTAATGGTGTATAACCAAAATCATGGACTTATCCACTCAATTAGTGAAAACCACTTGAAAAGTCCGAATAGGGTAGTTCGATCATCCATCCAATGAATATCCATTTGCATGCTTCGAACATCTCTATGTTCCATACCAATGAAACGTGGTACTCGGCATCGCAAATGCTAGTCTCAATCTCGAGAGATCCTTATCCTTATTGCGGACGGCTCAATTGACTAGGAACTGGTTTAGAATATACAGTTATTATAAGACGTGTTTCATGATAGTCATCCATATTCACTATCACATCTTACATGCACTCTAGTATATTCAAGGTCTTTATCTAAACATCATATAGTGCGTCACAATCATAATAATATGACAAAAGATAAAGTAAATGCCAATAAAGAGTGTAAATTATATTAAAAAAATTGTTTACAAATAGAGTCATAAAGGCCCTCACCCACAAATTGGCTAACAGGGCACCTACTCTTTCAAGTACATGAATATTTATATATAGGCATGAAAGCAGTCATCTTCACATAATTCGGAAGGAAAAAAAAGTTAATTGAAAAGGGAGAAAAAATGTAAATTGGAAATGACAGAAAAAGTGGGTGAGTGGAGGGGCATTTTGGGGTTAGGAAAACCAGACCAAGACACCATTCAGTTTTTATGTGGTTCTTAAACTTAATAAACAGTAAAATATTATACTTCTTTCATTTTTCACACAAATTACAAATATCATGGAAAAACCAATAATATAATTTTTTTATATTTTATATTTATGTTTTAAAATAATTGATAGAAATATGATTGAATTATAGTAAAAGAATACGAAAATTATTACATATAAACACTTGACTTTATATTTAGATTGAACTAATCAAAATCAAAATCAAAATCAGTCTATATATCTAAAATGAGGCATGCAACAACATATCCTAGATTTTAGCCGCATCGTTCTGATAATTCTGTCTTCACACTACAACACTTACATATGCTGTCAAAGTGTCAACTAGTGCAATAAATAAACAAGTGCAAATACGTACGTATTAATTAATGTAAACAAAATCAATGAAACACAAGGAGATTATTAATGAATAACATTAATTAGCAAACACTACACTTCTACAACATTTTGCCATATGATCAGTAAGACAAGAAAAAAGCAGAAATCTTTTTCCTTACAATCAAGCCTAGCAAAAAGTGGCATACTTGAATTCGAGCGGATAAATGAAGGAGTTAGCGTACGTGAATCTGATGATCTGACTGCTCTTCATTGGCTTTCCGCCATTAACAACACAATCATCGAAAGACAGCCTTTTGAAGATTCTCGGGTTCACTATTCTTGCGGAGGCAAACCAACCGCAGTGGATGTGGATGTGGATGTCGGAAGGAGCGCAGCCGGAGACGCAAGTGTTCACGATCTGAACTATGAACTGTGGGATCCCACTTGTTGAATATCTGCTCTGCGAAATGCTTATATCCCTATTTCTGCACGTCCCAGCTTCTACGCTCATAAAATACAGATACATGTTAAAAAAAAAGGGATTTTGTAATTCAAAACGAAACTTATAATTCAACGTGTAACCCTCTTTGTACATGTAGTAACTTACCATGTAACTGTAACATGAGCTTTCTGTGGCTATAGTATACATGAGTTTCTGGTTCCAATTCCATACTTGTGGTTCTGTTGGCATCTTCACTTCCGAAATGCGTAAAATTTCCTAAAGAAAATGGGAGATCGATATCGCGAAATAGCACAACTATGAGCACCATGAAGAAGTAGAAGAGGAGGTAAAAAGTATTCATCGATCAAGAATTATGACGTAAACAAGCTTCGTTATGATCATGCATGTATATTATAAAGCTGAGGCCAAATTTTGGGTTATTTTAATTTCCTTAGGTTTTGCAGAGTTATATTTTGTTGGTTTCTTGGAATTTCTCTTCTTTAGAAACAGGTGTATAGGAAGGTAAGCAATAAATGTGCAATTCAAAAGGTTACATATTTTGCTGTGTCTGTGCATGTTTTCTTTCTTTTTTTTTCCACTTCTTTTTACAGCATAAGTCGCTTCATTCATGGTAGCCTAGGAAGAAGAATAGAAGGCAGGTTAGACATAATGCGGCTAATTGTTTCAATAAAGTAATCTTGCAAGAAGAAGAAAGAAGATTAAAAAACTTACTATATTAATTATATTGTATTGATTGTTTATTCTCTACAAGGCAGAATAACCATCGAAAAGATAGAGTCCATCACAATCCAATGGTTGACGACAATACATGCATCGCCAGAGACGTAAACATAGAATTTTAATTTCCTCAGACTTTAATAGACTAGTTACGCTTAGTTGGCTAGTTGGCTAGTTCAGCTTTAGGTACCTTTATTTATCTACTACTTTATACTAGGGAGGGGATTGATTCATATTGTTCTTAATTTCCTTTTCTCAGGTTATAGGGACCTTAAATGTCAATATCACGTGGACATTGTATTTTAACATCAAATCCCTCAGTTTGTGCTTGCTGTATCTATTATGAATCCCAAAAGGGTTCTTTGCAATTTGTACCCAAAGGCCAAAGCAAGTGGATCTGCAAATGTTGTCAACTTTTAACGATGATAAATTAAAGTAGATTTTAGTATCCCCATAAACCCCCCCAAGGGAAAAGTGGTATCTTTTGAAAGGACAGTGTAGGTGAAACTTTTTTTAAGGGCAAATTATTTTAAACTTTTCACCACCAAATTTCTCTTTAACTTAACTTCCTACCCACCATTTTCTTTATTTTTACTCCCTAGTGGTCCTCATATTTGAATTAAAAATTAATTAAAACTAGTCCTTTGTACGTGGCTTTGTTATACTTATCGAATCAGTCCCGGCCATGCAAGACTATAAGTTACGCAAGGTTTCCAGCCGATATACTCCAGATTAGGGTTCAACATGCTTCCGTAAGATTAATTAAATTTAAATACCTCTTTGACCATAATGTCGTTGGGTCATACCTGCCGAGTTTTACGAAGTGCTCCTCACACCCCAACCACACAGTCGCAACAGATGGTTTCTGCACAAGCTCCTTCAACGACACCCAGCACAGCCTTAATTCATTTTCTACCTTAAGGCGTATGGTATATAAATTTAATTATAAAATATGAGCATGAAAGAACGAGAGATTTAGGAAATTTATTCAGACATAATATTATTACATAAATCAACTCATTTGAAGAGGAGAAGACAACTTGTTTAGCTACTCATAGTAGCCTTGTTCTTGAAATACATAAAAGAAAACTTAATACAATAGAAAGAGAAATATTACAACAATTTATTTGTAAGAAAACTGAAGGGAATGATCGATATCTTCAGCTTCCTCAAATGCCTTTATTTATAGCTGTAGTTCCACTCGTTTCACAGAAAAACTTCAGGGAATCTCACAGCTGTCTTGTATTTCTTTATGCCATTATTGATGACATCTTTTAATAGTGGAGGAGGCAACTGTCTTGTATTTTTTATGTCATTATTGATGGCATTTTTACTAGTGGATGAATCACATGTCTGCCACTTTCTTTTAGCTTTATTCTCCTCACATGCCTGTTTTATTATTGTCGGAGCATCTTTTGCTTTTGAAGTAGGCCCCTGTGAAAACGCATCTTCGGTGGTCCTTGTCCACCTTTGCTTGTCTCGAAAAAATCCTTCTGATCCGTTCGGGGTCTAAAGGTTTTTCTAAATTCTGGCTCCTTCTGATTTGGGCATTCTGGGCAGATATTCTCTGACCATCGTCCAATATGAGCCATGTTACAAAATTTTCGGCGAGTTTCTTTACTCCCGGCAGCTTGTTGTTCCACAAAAGATTTCTCTTCTTTTCGAAGAGTTCCTCCACAAATGCTATAGTTTTCCCTGTCATTGTGTTTAACAGGAACGATCCATTCACAGAATTCTGATAAAATTTGAATGGGAACTTGACTTTGTCCATCTCAGTAAGACAGACCCAAATACCACATGCCCTTCTGGTTGAGATCTCATTTTCCCCGAAAGTGGACACCAAGGGTATTTCTTCAGTTTTAGGATCCTTGATAAATTTATGACTATTTATATCAGGTCTCCTCAGCTTGATGAAATGAAAGGGTTCGTGTGATCCTTTCATTGTTGATTCTGGAGCTGTAATGAAAAAGTATAACTCAAGCACATCTCCCAGAGGCAGAGGGTTGACTTGATGAGTTATCCTCATCTATTGTTGCTTCATCCAGATCATCAAAGGCTGATGATAGATTAGCACTTGTTTTTTGAGTTTTAGATTCCTCAACATCTTGTTTCACAACCAGTGGTTGTATTTCTTGTTCTTGTAAAACCAATGGTTTTAGCATATCTTGTTTATAAAAAACCAATGGTTTCTCTATAGTCTTTATAATTGGCCCTTGAATAGCAGCCCATAGTTGAGTTTGAGCTTGCATATATCCTGTAATTCGATTAGATACTTTGATCCGATCAGCTTGTTGTAACCTGCCGGCCATTTCAGCATTAATGGCTAACTGGTTGAACTCGTTTTGAAGCAACCCAAGGTGTTCCCTGAGATGCCTCTGCATTTTCATGATGGAATCCACGTCATTGCCCTCCATCTCTTGTTAAGAAATCTGCAAGAATATTTTCATGAGATTTAATAATAACAATATCAAAAATATAATTTTGACATAATGCTTGCCATCTTAATAACCTAGCTTTCTCAGGTTTAGATTCAATCTTCTTTTTTAGGAAAGCTTTTACCTGGGTGTTATCAACCTTCAGCGTGAATTTTTTAGCAAGTAAAAATAATTACCATTTTTCAAAAGCCCTTTTAACTGCATAAAATTCCTTTTCGTTGATATGCCATCTGATGGCCTCTGATTCTGAAAAAAGACCGCTACAGTATCTGCATGGTATTTCCCCATTTGGAGTGATCTTGGTAAGGACTGCTGCCCACCAATCGTCACTGGCATCCGTAAATAATATCAGATCATCTTCATCTACGGGTATGGCCATTTTTGGGAGATTCTTACATATCTCTTTTAATTGGTTTACCCCTTTAGTATGGTCATCCGTCCATATAAACCTAGCATCCTTTTTTAACAAAGGACTGAACACCTTTCTGTACATTGTTAGGTTGTTAATGAACATCCCTGCAAAATTAACTACTCCAAGAAAACTCTGGAGTTGTTTTACGTCTTTGAGTTTATCTGGAAAATTCTTTACCTTTTCCAAAATATGGGGTTGCAGAATTATTCCAGTTTCATCAATCTCAATACCAAGGAATTCAATTTTCCTTGTTACTATGACTGCTTTCTTTTCAGATAAGACCAATCCTTCTTGTTTACAAATTTTAGAGAAAATCTCTAAGTGTTTAACGTGTTCGTCTATATTTTTTGATGTTATAAGAATATCATCAATATAAACAAACATAAAGTTGAAATAATCTTTAAAAAGGTTATCCATCTTTCTTTGAAATATCTGGGGTGCATTAGCCAATCCCATAGGCATAACTTCCCAAATATAGTGTCCTTGTGGAGTGGAGAAGGCTGTGAATTTCTTACTGCCTTCTTCCATTCGAATCTGGTAAAATCCAGACTTACAATCAAATTTTGAGAACACTCTAGCATTTCGTACACAGCTAATTAGGTGTTCTCTACTCGGTATGAAGTACCCATCAAACTCCAGGATTTTATTAATACATTGGTAGTTAATAACTAGCCTGAGTTTCCCTCTTTTTATTTCACCATGATTTCTAACCAGAAAATCCGGGCTGCTATATGGTGAAACTTCTTCTTTGATTAGAACAAGGTCCAAATGTTCCTTGATAATCATTCTCATATCCCTTTGATCTGTTATGTTCATCGGGATAGGCTTATATCTGACGAATTCATACTCTTTTCCTTCCTTTAGAGTAAGACTGGCTTTGAGTTGATTTCTATCCCACCATGCCAAAGGATGCTCGTTGTAACTTTCTTTGAGCCTCTTTTTGACATATTCAAGGGATACTTTATTCTCTAACTCTATATCTCTGTGATTTAGAGTTACCTTGAGAAGCTCTATATCCTCTGTTTGGAGTTCTTGTTCTGTTGTTATTTTCAACATGATTTCTCCAAACCTTCTTGGATCTTTCATTTTTGGGTGAAAAGTTGTACTTTATCACCACGCTGGCTGCGAAATATTATCGGCAATTGTCGATAAAAAGTAACCTTGAGTCTTTGAACGATAATTTTATGGTCACAAATTGTAGTGAACATAAGTCTTCTTGACTCATTGTCTTGTGTGTACTTCTTAAACATTTGTAAGAAGTTATTTCCTAACAAGATATCAGCTCCTGTATCGTTAAAATAGATTGGTGGTGTTTTTACCTTTTACCAAGGTGTTTGACCTGCACCTCCCATAAGGATCTCTGCTTGTTTTATTCCTTTGCAAAGAATTAAAATTTTTCGAGAGAAATCTCGTCCAGCAATTTTTGGCAATTCCTCTTCACATTCTTCAGGTAAGACTCCTTTTTTTGCTGTACAAATTCCTACCCCCGAGTCAATATAAGCTGCAAAATACTCAGCCTTATATTGTTCATATAACATCCCTATCGGAATGTATATGGAGAAAGGACTTGTTGTCATTTTTTAAAGGGATTACTAAATGACCCCGCCATTTTTAACAGACTGTGTTGTAACTCAGTAATCCGATTAAGACTATTTACCTTTAGTTTTCCTAAGGCCTCAGAAGGTAGAGTATGGTTACTCCTTTCTACTTCTTCAATGCGTTCTAGTAAATCATGTTCATGACTTACTAATTTCAACTTGCTTCTTCCTCTGTTTGTGAACAGAGTTCTTGAATCTGATTAAGGGATTGTCCCTTATCCAATTCTCTTGGTTTTCCATTTCGTAGAATTCTTATTGAATCCTCCAAGTCTTTTCTTTTGCCATGAACTCTATTCCTTTTTCAAGGCGTTTCCATGGTTTATGGTCCTCCAGGAATTCTAGACTAAGAATGAGTTGATCCATTTCTTTTCCCGGAATTCCCCAGATTTGAACTTCAAATTCTCCAATATTTATCACTCCTTGGTAAGTTCCTTTTTTCTGTTGTTCCAAATAGTAAATCGAGTTACAAGGGAACAAGTTTCGATGACTTGTAATTTCGAATACTATTTTCACTTCTTTTCATCCTTCTGGAGATCTAAGTTTTCCTATTATAGAAAACTCTTTTACTTCTGGTGGAATTTCTTGAATAGGAGATTTGTCCCATCTCCTGCTTGTCATTCTGTCTCCTTGGAAAGATAACCTTCAGGGTTCTATTTTAAGGTCTCTGTATAGAACCAGTCTGTCTTGAATTTGAATGTCTGTTTCTTTAATTAAAGGAAACTCAATTCTTTCCGAGTATATGGCTTGAGCAACTTTCCCAAAGATCTCTGGAATTTCAATGAACTCATTTCTAATAAATAATTCAGAATGGTGTGTATTAGAAAGAGCATATGAAATTTGATATGTAATAGAATATGGTCTATTACCTTCCTTCGTTAGTCTTTTTTCCTTGAAGCTTTGATGCAAAGTCAAGGCTCGACTAAAATCTCTATCAGCTAAATTGTAGGCTATTCTTGGATAAATAACTCCCACCATTTTTCCTGCACACAAATTTTCCGAGATAGTTCCTAGAACCGCATCTTGTATATTCCCCATTCTTTTATCGCATACTACGATATCTATGGGTGAATCTATTCCCTATTTAAAAGTAGCTTTGATCATAATCTGGAATGCTCCAATATGAATCCAAGACATTGTCTTTGCTACTTCTGCTTTTAATTTCTGTAATTCTTCTCTAATTTTTTCAAAGGGAATTAACTGCATTTTAATTTGATTACTGGTTAATTCCATAGGGATCGTCATTTCCCTTCTGGATATCTTATAAATCAAATTATGTCTTCTTTGTCTTAGCCCTAGGTTTCCTAAGACTCTTTCAACTTGTCCTGCCGAAAATCTTTGGTACTTCTGTAATGTTGAATTTTCTCTCATAACCCTTTGGAGCATATTATGAGATATCGTGGTTTGGCTAAAGAACCCAACCAAACTTTCATGTGTTTCATGGCGAAACACTTCCTCTTTATTTTGATTCTGATTCTGATTCATCCTCAGAAACTTCTTGACTAAACAATATCTCTTCTTCGTATATGCTTTCATCTGAGGGGATATCCTCAAATTGATATCCTTGGACTAGATCTTGAAAGAAGACCGCATCATCCATATCTGGTGTTGCTTCAAAGAGTTTAACTCATTTTTTCTCATTTTCTGGACAATTTGTAGATATATGTCCTTTTGCTCCACATGTCCAGCAGTTGCAATCCTTGAAACTTTCACTTGCTCTTGTATGAGTTCTTCTGAAAGTTCTTCTTGATGGTGTTCTTCCCCTGCTTTGTGATGAGCCTGTTGCTGGGAATGTTCTTGTAGGTCCACTTCTTCTACCTCATCTATAGGATTTGGCCTTTTGTTTGGACCAAAATGTTCTTGGTTTCCAAGAACTTTTCATTATTTTATTATAGGGATTATTTCTAAATTTCTTCCTTTTAAATCCCTGTGATCTGTTTCCAATGATCGTTGGAAGATCATTTTCTCTACAACACAAAGGTGTACGCTTATCTATACCCCTTATTTTCTTGTAGTTCTTCTGTAATGCTGCCATATGACACCATTCTGCTAATTTTCCTTTCAAAAAGGAGGCACGTCTTGCCAATGTATCAAGATTACCTGGAACATATTCTTTAATCAACATTTCTCTCCAAGGACTTGGCATTTTTGCGAAAAATAGCTGAATAGCTATATTTTCCTCGACTCCCGAATTTCATCTATATTTAGTGAATAACATAATGTATTCATCAACTAAACAGATATCATGTAACTCGAGGCTATAAAGAGCTTGAGTATATCTTCTCTTTTTCTCTGTATCTTGATTATTGAAATAGTCTACCCCTATGAATTGTGCTTTAAATAGGGTGGCCATTCTTCCTCCAATCTCGTTGAGGGATTCTCCTACTAAGATTGATTCCTTAGTTTCTGGCATAGTCATCTCCCATGCGATCTTAACAGATCCCATTAGACTCATTTCTAGAAGTTTAATGAATCCTTCTTTATTGAGATCTAATGTCCCTGCTGCTATCCTCATAGCTGACGTCCAATAATCTATAAGATCTTCTCTGTTTTTGAAATCCAAAACATCAAGGTTTAACATAACCCCGTAAGGATGTATTGGATCTAAAACAGTTTTTCCGTAAGGAGTTTGATGGAGTGAGATTTTACTCCTTCTTGATCTGGTTCCTGCTGGATGTGAATTTTCTCCAAGCTGAAACTTACTATGTGGTACTTCTATTTTAACCACATATCTTGGGGGATTTCCTATGGGTTGTTCACCCTCAGGGGAATTCATTTTTAGATCTACTACTCTGAGATTTGTAAAAGAATCCGCAAGATCTTGTAGATCTTCGAGATTTAATCTTTCTAAAGTAGTCATCAGATAGTGTTTTTTTCTGATACTGCTTTTATAAGATTAATCATCATTTCATCATCGGTTAAAGGTTTTTGGACCATTTTGGTTTTACCTTTCTGAAGTAACAAAGGTTCGGTACCAAATGAGAGTGGTAACCTTCCTCCTGTATTTCCTTTTCTAGAACCCGAAGTGTGTTCTAGATTTATGATTTTATTTTGAAGATCCTTTAGAGTTCCAAGAATTTCTTCTTGTTTCTTAAGGATTTCTTCTATTTTTCGAGGTATTTCATACAATTGATTGTTGTAATATTGTACCGTCTTTTGCATTTCTCTAAGATCTCCGGAGAGTTTAGATGAATCTGGGGTAATCTCTAAAAATTGAGAGTTAGAAATCATCTTTCTTTATCACTTCAAAATTAAGAGCATTAGTCACAACCTGTTGTAAGTAATCTATTGTGAATAGATTAACTTGTTTATAGGATTTCATATGAATAAAATCCTTTGATTCAAACCTTCATTTGAAGTCATCTTTTGTAAAAATCTTCTCATCAACAAAGAAAAGCATGAATTAACGAAGAATATTATGTCTGAATAATTAACCTAAGGCTTTGATACCATTTTTGCGGATAATAATTTGTACCATGATTAAGCACAAAATCTTCAGATTTTAGCATAAAGTCTTTAGATTTTAAGCATAAAAAAGCATAAATCCAGTACAAGAATTAAACAATTAAATATTCAAGTTTCGTGGTCCTAGGGAGTTATTTCAAAGAATCTTATGGGTAGGGAGCTAGGGCAAAGTCAAGTTTGGGTTTGGGGATTTATCACCAATTTTCTCATTTTTTTAATGAGAATACAAGAAATGAGGACTCTTCCGGGACTTTTTTTGCCTTCCTTTTCGATAAGCTAAAGTAATAAGTTGCACATTCTGCTTTCTAAATTGGTATCCATGACAGGGAGGTATTGTGGGTTTTTATATAAGATAATCTTTTGTTTGATACAATTATTATTAAACCATGCTAATGTATTCTGAAAATGACAAAATTATATATATGTTAAAATAGGTTAACTAAACTCACTCCTCTCCCCCTATTAACAACCCCTTTCTCTATCCTACTCATTATTCCATTGATGCCATTTGCCCTAAATCCTTCTCCTCGAACATTTGCTTCTCCAAAATCATGTCCATCATCGAGTTCTTGAAATCCTGGTATGGGTCCTCTGATTTCTTCTCCACCGCGAAGCTCTCCCTCACTTTCACATCCAGCGTTCATGGTATCAGCTTCTTCAGCATCGACAATCTAACTGGGATCTCTCCATCCGCCTCAGGAGGTGGTTTGGGGACTCCGCCGCGCCGCCGCCTGGAGGAGACTGATCTTCTTTTGTTAATGATGGAAGATGAGACCAAGGTTGTAAGGCCCTGAAAATATGAATATTAATTACGAAATTAGAGATTTAAATTTTGTATTTGGAAAATATTCAATTTGGAATTTATGGAAATTAGAGATTTATTTTTCGAGCCAAAAATATTTAATTTGAGAATATACGGGTTTTGAGAATTAAATTCCGGGATTCTTAAATTAAAAGAATAAATATTCTAATTGAATATTTATGGGATTAAGATTGAAATTCCGAGTTTGGATATTAGAAGGATTTAAATAGAATCCGAAAATGGATTTAGGACCGAATTGCAATTATTAAGAAATTCAAGGACCAAAGTGCAAAATTCCAATTGTTGGCAAGTGGACTACACGTGGCCTTGTATATATGAATTGCATGTATTTCCTTCCTTACTCAACAGAATAAGTTGAGAAGAAGGAGAGAAATCATATTTAGCCATTGTTTTATCCTTCAAGCTCCGATTAAATTTGATCCGGCCGGTAGAATTTCAAATTGATCGTATATTTGCGATCACGGTTTCGAGTGCTACACTTTGATGTAAGTTTGGCTAAATTATACCGTGTTTGAATTTTAATATGTTGTTAGAATTACGATTTGATTGTATAAACATGTTCTAGTATATACGACGATAGCGTATCTAAGTCGAATTTAGAAAAGATCGTCGTTTGGACATGTTTTTGAATTATGGACTATTTTCTGAAATTTTTGGAATTTTTGGGCTACTGATTTCATGTGATATGGATTGAATTGAGTATGATGTGGTGTTTAGATGATGTATTGATGGTTATGATTTTGGAATTATCGAATTCGAGCCGTTACGCTGTCGGTTTTTGTTTGTCGAATTTATGAAAAATTCAAATGCTGATTTCGAAATTTTAGTGATGGAATGATAGTGATATGAGTTAGATATCAATGTTTGGTTGATGTTTAAAATATTAGAATCATCGGTTTCGAATTGATTCGTCGTCGATTGGATTTTTGGTTATTGACAAGTCTTGAAGTTGATTAAACTTTGATGAGTTGAAATGAGTTTGGAAAGCTAATTTTGAGTTGTAACATACTTCAAATTCAGATTGAAGTTGAAGGATATCGAGTTCAAGTCGACGATTCCGAATTGACTTGAAATGAGCTCCAAGTTGGACACAACTAGAGTATGAATTAACAAGAGTTGAGTGAGCAGATTTTTGAAGGAAGTGCAGATTTTTGGACAGCTTGTGTTTGATCAAGAGTTACTAAAGTTCAGAGATTGAAATCGAGATAAAGGTATGATTCAACATTAACCTCGACAGGTAGAATAACTCGAGAACGTGGTGGTTTTTGAGTTTGTTAAATCACATACATGCATGATTAGGTGTTTTATTTACTCTTATATGACCTATATGAATTACTTGACTTAGTTGATTTGGTTGATATATGAGTTGTTTGATTTAAACATGATTACTTGTTGAGATTGATGATTGATAATTTATTTGAGATTGATGAGTTTAGATTATTTTGAATTGTTGAGTTATGGTAGATTGGTTATAGAATTGAGAGTAAACTTCTTGAGTCATAATTCTTTCGAAACCTTGAAAACAGAATCGAAAAGAAAATATTGGACGTGGTGAACTTGTATATGAGAGGCTAGAGATCTGACTTGATTTCTTTTTGCCACGGTTCTCAGTATAGTGTTCACAGTCCAGGGAATACGAGATTGTTACCACCTCGAGCGGGAGCGTAGGTGGGAGGCTTGATTTTGGGCCTTATTATATTCCCGGGATCCCAACGAGATGATTTTTGAAAATATCGATTCTGTGAGACTTGAATCCTTTAAGCCTCGAATTGTCTTCGAGTCTTTATGTTATAGAATGTATTTTCTTTGAAAGATATTCGATAGGTAAGAGTATAAGGAAATGATGATTGTGATAGTAGATTTATTATTTGAATTATATCTACTTGATTTATATATATGTCTTTCATACTGAGATTTATTCTCACCGGAGTTATCCGGCTGTTGTTTTGCTTGTATGTGTGCATTGCATCAGGTTGAAGAGTATACGAGTCGGACTTGACATGGAAGCTTGAGATTGAGAGATTTAGAGTGGAGACTCGGGTTAAGAATAGAGGTTGTTGTTACTTAGATGTTTTGAATCAAGTTGAGATTGTATAGTTGCTGTCAACATTTGTTGGTTCAAGAACATTGATATTGTAGTTGATAGACATGAACTTTTGGTCTAGAGATTCTACTACTTTGATATGTATAACAATTGTTCTAGTTGTGTTATTCTTGCCTTGAGATGTTGAAGTTTATGTTATGATCTTGTTAATGACTTGTTTACCATGTTTGATGCATAAATGACTTGATAGAATTGTTAAGAGGGATCATAGAAGCCTGGACAGCAGCTGAGGGGCTTTTTAAATTTTTCTGGCCACTTGGCCTGCACACGGGCATGTACTTTTGGTCTTGAATTAACCGTTATGATTTGAGAGATTAGTGCCCGAGTCCTCACAACAGGTGGTATCAGAGCATAAGTTCTTGGAATAAGATAGAAGTGGAGCGGGATAGATCGAGTCGCATGCATTTTTAGTATTGCATTATTGATGCTTTACTTACTTGGATATATTGTATGTGAGCATGACTTACTGATTGAAGAAAATATATTCTACGTGCTTAACTGATTATGTGAATTCACATGAATTTTTGAATTCTTTGTAAGCATGTTTCTTTGAATAACATGAAGAGTTGTAAGCATGTGTAATATTGCAAAGCATGAGATTATATGTATTTTTGATGATTTGAATAGTATAATCTCTGTGTTTCTTATGAATCTTATTTTGAAGTAAGTCAGATTCTTTGGGTGATGTAAGAACCCCAGATTGAATAGAACAGTACTCCGCAAGTGAAGTAATTACCTTCGACTGAACAGATATGTATTGTAGTACGATATCAAAGTCGATGGATGCTACACTTACACCGATGGAGGTGCTATTTGAACGATTTCAGATGTATAATCCACCAACTTTGAAAGGTACCGAAGATACCAGTGCTTGTGAAGGTTGGTTAGAAGAGCTTGATCAATTGTTTGAATCTTTAGAATACTCCGATGAACGAAGAATCAAGCTAGTCGTATAACAACTGCAAGATTTAGCAAGAAGCTGGTGGTTTGTGACGAAGCAATGTCTTGAAAACCGAGGTTCAACAATTACTTGGCAGATATTTAAGACTGAATTTTGTCAACAATTTCTTCCGAGATCTTATAGAGAAGATAGAGCAGGAGAATTTGTTAACTTGCAGCAAGGAAATATGACTATCGACGGGTATGTTGCTAAATTCTCCAGCTTGCTCCGATTTGTTCCTCACGTGATTCAGGATGAAAAAGTCCAAACGAATTTGTTTATCAATGGACTGAATCCCAAAATTTATGCTTGGATAGATGCTGGGCGACCAAATAGATTGGCAGACGCTATTGACAGGGCTAAAAGAGCTGAAACCGGTTTTATGAGACATAAAGAAAGTTCAATTGAGCCTCAGCATTTTGAACAACCGCAATCTCAGTCATATTTGTCATCACAGAGCAGATATGAGGCAGGAGGTAGTGTTAGTGGAAGTAAAGAGCGGTTAAAGAATTTGAGGCAACAGTTAAAGAATTCTGGGAGTAGCTCTTCTAGCTCTAGCAGACCGAAGCAACTTGGTTTGGGTCAGAAAGCAGAATATGCTGGTGAATATTGTACTCATTGTGGAGGAAAACATGCTAGCGATGAATGCCGAGGAACTTTAGGAAAATGTCATCGTTGCTATCAAGTGGAACATTTTTCGAGAGTGTGTCCTAATTCATGGGGAACGAGGAGAAACCTGAATGAAGATCCAACTCTTAGGCAACAAGCATCTACAGATACCTCGATTCAAGATGCACCAGATGATGACACTACAGGTACATTTGAGCTTTAAGTAATTTGCCGACATACTGATGAATCTGGGTGCATTGCATACAGATATAGTTGCATAATTTATTATGTTACATTAACTGTATGTTGAATCATTATCTGAAGTAGTGCTTTGTACTAACCTTGGTGAACGGCTATAAAAGATGATATCAGCAAATTGAGTCTGAAAAGCTGAAGTATAGTTTGAAAGAAATAAGATTGAATTGAAGTTGATTGTGTTACTTGAAATATAGTACAAGTTCCCAAATTCAGGTTCCGCTTTATTTTGGGTATTGAATAAGTTTATGGATCAATCATGATTATTTGGGAAGAATTCAGAGATCTGATAAGATAAATATGAAAATCAGTTACAGTTGAGCCTTCTATTTGATTTTGCTGAATCTATTATATCATAGGATCATGACTCTTGAATTTCTTGATATCTATTATGAGGTTTTGTATTCGACCTCGATTGATTTTGATTGGCTCTTATTCCTTGATAGAGTCTTATTTTAATTCACTCGCTTTAAGTCGAGATGCAAGTGAGTTGTTTTCACTTAGCAGATTTTGTCATGCAGAATATTTGTTCTTTGGATGACCTTGACTTGAGTGAGTTTCTTTAATTATGAATTTAAAGAGTCGTTGATCATTTGGTATATATATTCAGTATATTTTGATGTTGTTGGCTCGTAACTAATAGAAAGTTTGATTCAGAGTATCAGTAAGAGTTTTGGATTGATTGTATGATTTTTCCATAACTTGAGAAATAGAAAGAAGAAATTAGAAGAATGCTTGATCAACTGATTAAAGACTTTGTTTTGTACTTGAGTTTCTCGACAAGATACTTAAATAATCAAGATTGTTGCAATCCAAACTACGTTAGATAAGTTTGGAAAGATTAAAGCAACATTGAGATTAAATCAAGAGATTAGAAGTTGGTTGAGAATGCTAGATTGAGATATGAGACAAGATAGCAGATCAGAGATACTGGATTTTGAGATGAATATTCGTTTGATTGTGACAGATAGTCTAGACATGAGATATCACTTTCTGGAAAAGGCACACTACAATAGATTATATATCCATTCAATTGTTTGGAAATGTTGTATGAATTAGTTGGAAATCAATATTGACAAAAGAAAATGGAAGAATATATGACAGAATTGAGTTTTCAATACCTATGTTTCCAGTAATAGAAGGAGAAAAGAAAAGACTGAGTGATCTATGAATCAATTTAGCAACTCTAAAGTCGAAACAAGAATAATTTTTCGACAGATTTTAGTTCGAAATTACTCACTTAAATCATCATGAGTTTGCGATTTGTATTGAAATAGATTCGTCAGATTCAAGAATACGCTGTATTAGCTGTAATATCGATATGAGTTGCTAGTTGTTAAGAAGTTGGTGATATGATAAAATTACAGGAATTGTTGAAATTTATTGTCGAGATAGAGATTTTAGATTTATTTGGTAGATTGTTGCATCGATTTTCAGAAGTTCTGAGTGTTTGATTGCATTATGCCACCCTTTGATTGATGGATTATCTAAGGTGACTATCCAGATTTGAGAAAATTCTCAGAACTATAGTATCTGATTCGATACTAACTGATAGATTTTGCTACATGTTTATTGCAATTCCTGTAACAGTTATTCGATTGATATAGAGATCGTGTTTTTGATTAAGAAATGAGAAGAAAAGCAGAAGTTTCTTTGTGATGATACGGTATTGCTAAAGTATCGGCGATCAGATCAGATGTATCTTAATAAAAGACAGAGAATATGAAGATTGATTCGTACTGAATTTGAACAGAGCAGATTAGGCAGAGTCAGAGTTTGAAGTTTGAACAGAATGTTCAGTGAGAAATGTTATTTCCGGAGCAATATCTGATTTAGAAAGAAATTTCATTATGATTTGATGAATAATCGATACAGATTTTGATCAGAAAGAAAAAGAAGATAAGATATCAGAAAAGATATCTAAAGCTCTTAGAATTGAAGTAAGAATTACTTCAGTCAGCTTTACAGTCTACGAGATTCTGTAGTAAGACTGAATACGATTTCGAGGACGAAATCATTCCTTAGAGGAGAGGAATTGTAAGACCCTGAAAATATGAATATTAATTACGAAATTAGAGATTTAAATTTCGTATTTGAAAAATATTCAATTTGGAGTTTATGGAAATTAGAGATTTATTTTCCGAGCCAAAAATATTTAATTTGAGAATTTACGGATTTGAGAATTAAATTCCGGGATTCTTAAATAAAAAGAATAAATATTCTAATTGAATATTTATGGGATTAAGATTGAAATTCCGAGTTTGGATATTAAAAGGATTTAATTAGAATCCGAAAATGGATTTAGGACCGAATTGCAATTATTAAGAAATTCAAGGACCAAAGTGCAAAAATCCAATTGTTGGCAAGTGGACTACACGTGGCCTTGTATATATGAATTGCATTTATTTCCTTCCTTACTCAGCAGAATAAGTCAAGAAGAAGGAGAGAAATCAGATTTAGCCATTGTTTTATCCTTCAAGCTCCGATTAAATTTGATCCGGCCGGTATAATTTCAAATTGATCGTATATTTGCGATCACGGTTTCGAGTGCTACACTTTGATGTAAGTTTGGCTAAATTCTACCGTGTTTTAATTTTAAGATGTTTTTAGAATTACAATTTGATTGTATAAACGTGTTTTAGTATATACGACGATAGCGTATCTAAGTCGGATTTAGAAAAGATCGTCGTTTGGACATGTTTTTGAATTATGGACTATTTTCTGAAATTTCTGGAATTTTTGGGCTACTGATTTCGTGTGATATGGATTGAATTGAGTATGATGTGGTGTTTAGATGATGATAATATTGATGATTATGATTTTGGAATTACCGAATTCGAGCCGTTACACCGTCGGTTCTTGTTTGTCGAATTTATGAAAAATGCAAGTGCTGATTTCGAAATTGTAGTGATGGAATGATAGTAATATGAGTTAGATATCAATGTTTGGTTGATGTTTAAAATATTAGAATCATCGGTTTTGAATTAATTCGTCGTCGATTGGATTTTTGGTTATTGACAAGTCTTGAAGTTGATTAAACTTTGATGAGTTGAAATGAGTTTGGAAAGCTAATATTGATTTGTAACATACTTCAAATTCAGATTGAAGTTGAAGGATATCGAGTTCAAGTCAACGAGTCCGAATTGACTTGAAATGAGCTCCAAGTTGGACACAACTAGAATATGAATTAACAAGAGTTGAGTGAGCAGATTTTTGAAGGAAGTGCAGATTTTTGGACAGCTTGTGTTTGATCAAAAGTTACTAAAGTTCAGATATTGAAATCGAGATAAAGGTATGATTCGACATTAACCTCGACAGGTAGAATATCTCGAGAACGTGGTGGTTTTCGAGTTTATTAAATCACATACATGCATGATTAGGTGTTTTATTTACTTTTATATGACCTATATGAATTACTTGACTTAGTTGATTTGGTTGATATATGAGTTGTTTGATTTAAACATGATTACTTGTTGAGATTGATGATTGATAATTTACTTGAGATTGATGAGTTTAGATTATTATGAATTGTTGAGTTATGGTAGATTGGTTATAGAATTGAGAGTAAACCTCTTGAGTCATAATTCTTTCGAAACCTTGAAAACAGAATCGAAAAGAAAATATTGGACGTGGTGAACTTGTATATGAGAGGCTAGAGATCTGACTTGATTTCTTTTTGCCACGGTTCGCAGTATAGTGTTCACAGTCCAGGGAATACGAGATTGTTACCACCTCGAGCGGGAGCGTAGGTGGGAGGCTTGATTTTGGGCCTTATTATATTCCCGGGATCCCAACGAGATGATTTTTGAAAATATCGATTCTGTGAGACTTGAATCCTTTAACCCTCGACTTGTCTTTGAGTCTTTATGTTATTGAATGAATTTTCTTTGAAATATATTCGTTAGGTAAGAGTATAAGAAAATGATGATTGTGATAGTAGATTTATTATTTGAATTATATCTACTTGATTTATATATAAGTCTTTCATACTGAGATTTATTTTCACCGGAGTTATCCGGATGTTGTTTTGCTTGTATGTGTGCATTGCATCAGGTTGAAGAGTATACGAGTCGGACTTGACATGGAAGCTTGAGATTGAGAGATTTAGAGTGGAGACTCGGGTTAAGAATAGAGGTTGTTGTTACTTAGATGTTTTGAATCAAGTTGAGATTGTATAGTTGCTGTCAACATTTGTTGGTTCAAGAACATTGAAATTATAGTTGATAGACTTGAACTTTTTGTCTAGAGATTCTACTACTTTGATATGTATAACACTTGTTCTAGTTGGGTTATTCTTGCCTTGAGATGTTGAAGTTTATGTTATGATCTTGTTAATGACTTGTTTACCATGTTTGATGCATAAATGACTTGATAGAATTGTTAAGAGGGATCATAGAAGCCTGGACAGCAGCTGAGGGGCTTTTTAAATTTTTCTGGCCGCTTGGCCTGCGCACGGGCAAGCCCTGCTCGCGCGCGCGTGCAGGCCAAGCCATAGGGCTGCTGCCCCATTGAGTTGCGCACGTGCAAGGGGTGATCCCCGCGCGCGCGCAGATCAAATTTTAAAAAAAATAATAAAAAATAATTTTTGGGCCTTTGATTTCTTGATCTTATTTCGTGTTATTGGATTAAATGTTATTATTTGATCTTGAAATAACCGTTATGATTTGAGATATTAGTGCCCGAGTCCTCACAAAGGTTGTGTTTCCTCCTCATGTCTTCCTATCCCAGTAGCGCGAAGAGGTGCTGCCCGAATTTCAGAAATCAAGGCCCATTATTACATGGGCTTGATCAATGATGCTCAGTAACATGGATGAGACGTTGGATTTATTAATGGGAACTACTCATCTATTATGATCGAATTTACTGAATTGATATTTCATGCGCAATGAAATTTAAATTTTTGGTTGATGTCGTCGGTGGATCTGTTGCTATTAAAATAAATTATATGAATAAAATGAATCGAACTTTACAAATGATATTCTTACCTCAAAGTGTTATGATATAGATAGAACACCACTACTCGTGTCCGATGTTAAATTTTAACTATAAAACTATCGCATGTTAATTGAACAATATCAGACCACTTATTTCACATACCAGACGAAAAATTAACAAAAAATTGAATCTAGACGATAATTTGATCAATAAAATTGTTATCAAAATATGCAAACTCAAAAAGTGAATATTACAGAAATAATATTACAAGAAGAAGGAATGATCGTATAACAATTCAATAGTATAACGAATACACAAATACTAAAAAGTATAATGCAAACAAGTAAGGAAATAGTCAAGCAAACCGAGGCCTATAACTAGTACAGTTTCCTTAAAACAGATTCGTCCCCTCCACAAGATGCTTGAGGATCAACATGCATAGACGTCTGTTTTCCAGGATACAACGAAAAAACCAGTAGCAAACTAAGCATAAATTCACTACTCCGGCTAACTTGAATCGTACCTTCACTTTATCACCAAAATTTAATGGAGGCCAAAAGAAGAGCTAACAATATGAGATGCAAGAGAATTCTTGAGTGAGATCTTGAATAATGTGTGTGTTTGGATTGAGGAAATGAGCACACTATTTATAGGCTTCAAAAAGCACACCAAGATTCATAAGATTAATTAACTCAATTAATCTTTCATTTAACTCAAGAATGTGGAGAGCCAAAAACCTCAAATTAATTCAAGAATCTGGAGAGCCAAAAGACACTCTCACATTCATGATCCATTATTTTCATTCAAAAATTTTATTTAAATATATTTCCAACAATCCCCCACTTGAATGAAAATTGATACGAATTTTGGTAATAAAGCTCTACAGTTGAATCCTGCAAAGGATAGGTAGGTGTTACCCTTTGAACCTTCCCTTGTAAAAGCATAGTAATGTACTGGTTGACAGTAGACGCGATGTCTTTGAACTGTACATCCGTTTGTGTAAATTAAGATATACTTCACACAGGACTCTCCCTGATACTATCAGTTCTCATGATTGTGTTCGTTTTGGTCATGAACACCAGCCTGGTTCTGCGAGAGGGTTTAGAATTGAGCCTTGCAATTCCTTCAAAGCGGCTCCACTTCTCTCTGACATAGGTGATTCTATGTTGAATTTCATTAGAATCATTAAAAGCTATATGTTTATCCTCAACATCCACTGTTTGCAATAGGAATGGACTAGGGATAACCCCCACAGTGATCTACCAAACCAGTGCGATTAGGTTGTCCGATTGAACCTAGTTCTTGGGATCTCCAGTCAGCATAGGTTGGGTTTTCCTTCGCACCGATTTATTCCATTGGTTTCAGTCTCATTCCTTTTGAAAATTTTTCAACTAACTCTCTGTTTAACCCTTTGGTTAACGGATCCGCTATATTATCCTTTGACTTTATATAGTCAATAGAGATAACTCCAGTTGAGAGTAGTTGTCTAATGGTGTTGTGTCTATGACGTATATATCTAGACTTTCCATTATACATCTTGCTTTGTGCCTTTCCGATCGCAGATTTACTATCACAAGGAATGAAAATAGTCGGTACAGGTTTCACCCATCCTGGAACATCTTCTAAAAATAGACGCAACCATTCAGCTTCTTCAGCACACTTATCAAGTGCAATAAACTCAGATTCCATCGTGGATCTGGCTATTACAGTTTGTTTAGAAGATTTCCAAGCAATTGTTGCACCTCTTAAAGTGAATACAAATCCACTTGTAGATTTTGAGTCTTTCATATCAGATAACCAGTTTGCATCACTGTATCCTTCAATAACAACAGGATATCTGGTATAGTGCAGCCCATGGTCACGAGTGTATCTTAAATACCTTAGCAATCTTATAATTACTTTCCAGTGTTCATCTCCTGGATTACTCGTGAATCTACTCAATTTTCTTACTGCATAGGCTATGTCTGGTCGTGTACAACTCATTAAGTACATCAGACTACCAATGACTCGAGAGTATTCTAGTTGGGAGATACTCTCACCCCGATTCTTCGATAGATGTTGACTCATATCTATCGGGGTTCTAGCCAATGCAGATTCATCCTTATTGAATTTCTCAAGTATTTTTTTCACATAATGTGATTGACTTAGAACCATCCCTTCTGATGTTTTATGAATTTTAATTCCAAGGATGACATCGGCTAATCCCAAATCCTTCATGTCGAATTTTGAGTTCAGCAGTTTCTTAGTGGATTTGATCATCTTATCATTGCTTCCGATGATAAGCATGTCATCTACGTAAAGACACAAAATGACGTAGCCACTTTCAATGTTCTTTACGTAGACACATTTGTCACACTCATTGACTTTAAATCCACTTTCTAGCATGGCTTTGTCAAATTATTCGTGCCATTGTTTTGGTGCTTTCTTTAAGCCATACAAAGACATCACCAATTTACAAACCTTATTTTCTTGCCCAGGTGCAGAAAACCCCTCAGGTTGTTCCATGTAAATTTCTTTTTCTAAATCTCCATTTAGAAAAGCAGTCTTTACATCCATTTGGTGTACTTCAAGATTCCGCAAGGCGACAATTGCAAGTATCACTCGAATTGAAGTTATTCTCGTTACTGGAGAATAAGTGTCAAAGTAATCAAGCCCTTCACGTTGACGGTAACCCTTGATTATCAATCTGGCTTTATACTTATCTATTGTTCCATCTGATTTTAATTTTCGTTTAAAAATCCATTTATAACCTAGTGATTTGCTTCTCGGAGAAAGGTCCACTAGTTCCCACGTATGATTTTGTAAAATGGATTCTATTTCAAAATTTATAGCTTTTTTCCATTGAGGTCCTTCAGATGAATTTACAGCTTCCTTGAAGTTTTTAGGTTCACTTTCCATCATGAAAGTGATGAAATCCGGACCAAATGATTTCTCAGTTCTAGCTCTTTTGCTACGTCTAGGTTCAACCTCGTAGTTAACCTCTTGTTCTGTTTACATTGTCTCATGTAATCTTTTGGATAAACTTGGTTCTTCCTTAGATTTGCAAAGGAATACATGTTCAAAGAACGAAGCATTTCTTGATTCCATTATCGTATTCTTATGAACGTCAGGAATTTGAGATTCATACACAAGGAATCGATAAGAGCTACTGTTGTGTGCATATCCTATGAAAATGCAATCAACAATTTTTGGTCCAATTTTACCTTTTTCGGAGTAGGTACGGCTACCTTGGCAAGAAACCCCCACACTCACAAATATTGGTATGAAGGTATTCTTCCTTTCCATAATTCATATGGACTTTTATCTTGCTTTTTTCAGGGTATCTTATTTAAAAGGTTATTAGCTGTCAGAAAAGCTTCCCCCACATGTTCTGTGATAAACCAGATCTCAGTAACAGTGCATTCATCATTTCTTTCAAAGTGCGATTCTTTTGCTCTGCGACACCATTTTGCTGAGGAGAGTAAGGTGCAATTCTTTTGTGTCTGATACCATGTTGAGCACAAACTCAGCAAATGGTGATTCATACTCTCCCCCACGATCACTTCTTAACACCTTAATTTTCTTGCTAATTTGGTTTTCAACTTCACTTTTGTAGTGGACAAACTTTTCAATAGCTTCATCTTTACTTTTAAGAAGATACACATAACAATATTTTGTGTTGTCGTCAATAAAAGTTATGAAGTATTTGTTTCCACCACGTGTTTGTACTCCTTTTAAATCACATAGATCAGAGTGTATTAAATCAAGGGGTTCACTTTTCCTTTCAACTGTTTGAAAAGATGATCTTGTTAGTTTAGCCTCAACACAAGTTTCGCATTTGTATTTTGTATCAATTTTGAATGTACAAGTTAATTAATCTACGAATCGTATCATAATTAACATGTACTAGTCTACCATGCCACAAATTGGAAGACTCAAGCAAGTAAGCAGAAGATTTCATTTTATTGATCACGGGCTTAATAGCCATTACATTGAGTTTGAACAAACCATTGCTTACATAGCCTTTTCCTACAAACATTCCACTCTTAGACAAAACAACTTTATCTGACTCAAACACAATGCGAAAACCATGCTTGTTAAGCAGTGACCCAGACACCAAGTTCTTACGGATGTCTAGCACATACAATACATTGTTCAAAGTCAGCTCTTTTCCAGAGGTCATCTTTAAACCCACTTTTCCTTGTCCCTTGATTTCTGAAGTTGTAGAATTTCCCATGAACAACATTTCCCCGTTCTCGGATTCCTCAAGATTTGCAAACATCTCTTTGTCAGGGCAAACATGGCGAGTGGCACCAGTGTCAATCCACCACTCCTTTGGGTTTGAACCAACCAGATTTACTTCAGAAATGACAGCACAGAGGTTCATGTTTGAAATCTCATCGGATATGTTTTCCACCATATTCACCTCTCGGTTTTTCTTTGGCTTCTTGCACTCAGAGGCCTTGCGGCCAAGTACCATCACAGTTGAAGCATTTTCCGAAGAACTTCTTCTTCGTAATGCCTCATTTTGGTCCCATATTCATCCTTTTGTTCGAACGATTGAAGTGTTTCTTTTTCGAGCTTTGGCCATGCTCGACAACATTTGCTTTAGCAGCAACTGGAGAAAACAGTCGTCTTTCGGAGCTCTTGTTGTCTTCCTCGATACAAAGTCGAACAATGAGTTCTTCAACATTCATCTCCTTTCTCTTGTGTTTTAAGTAGTTCTTGAATCCTTCCATGCCGGTGGTAGCTTCTCAAAAAATGGTCGCCACTTGGAAGGATTCTCTCAACGTCATCCCCTCAGCGTGAATCTCGTGAAGAATCACTTGGATCTCTTGAACTTAGCTGATAATTGTTTTGGAATCCACCATCTTAAAATCCAGAAAGCGGCCTACAAGAAACTTCTTGGCCCCCGAATCCTCGATTTTGTACTTTCTGTCAAGAGATTCCCACAGCTCTTTGGCCGTTTTCTTTTTCTCAATACACATTGTAGAGCGAATCTTCCAATCCGTTCATCACGTAATTTCGGCATAGGAAATCAGAATGATTCCATGCCTCCAAAGCACTGACGGATTCAACATCTTCCTCACCCTCCTTGAGCTTAGGAGCATCCTCCGAGAGGAATCTGGCCAGGTTCAACGTCGTCAAGTAGAAGAGCATTTTCTGTTGCCACCTCTTGAAGTCCGCACCAGTGAACTTCTCTGGCTTTTCTCCATGACTGTTTGGAATAGAAACGACATCACCACGTGGGGCAACAGGAGGAACGACACGATTTGGAACCGTGAAAATAGGGGCAACAAGAGTAGTCTCACTTGAAGCAGAAGCCATTTCTGAAACAAATCACGTAATGAGCACCAAGTCTGTTTTAAGTTTTTTATCAAAATATGCAAACTCAAAACGTGAATATTACAGAAATAATATTACAAGAAGAAAGAATGATCGTATAAAAATTCAATAGTATAACGAATACACAAATACTAAAAAATATAAAGCAAACAAGTAAGGAAATAATCAAGCAAACCGAGGCTTGTAACTAGTACAGTTTCCTTAAAACAGATTCGTCCTCTCCACAAGATGCTTGAGGATCAACACGTACATACTTCTGTTTTTCAGGATACAACGGAAAAACCAGTAGCAAACTAAGCATAAATTCACTACTCCGGCGAACTTGAATCGTATCTTCACTTTATCACCAAAATTTAACGGATGCCAAAAGAAGAGCTAACAATATGAAATGCAAGAGAATTCTTGAGTGAGATCTTGAATAATGTGTGTGTTTGGATTGAGGAAATGAGCACACTATTTATAGGCTTTAAAAAGCACACCAAGAGTCATAAGATTAATTAACTCAATTAATCTTTCATTTAACTCAAGAATGTGGAGAGCCAAAAGCCTCAAATTAATTCAAGAATGTGGATAACCAAAAGACACTCTCACATTCATGATCCATTATTTTTATTCAAAAATTTTATTTAAATATATTTCCAACAAAAATTTATGTGAAATCAATAAATAAAATCATCTTTATATTAACTTTCTCTTCAAATAAATAGTATCTATTCTATGATCAAAGGCACCTTGAAGACACACATTAGAGAGAAGTGGATGGAATGAAGATTTTGGAGCTAGCCCTTCCTAGTATTCTTTGTGAATGCACTAAACATGTAGAGTAGCCTAGGTTTTTTTTCAAAATTTTGATCACATTTTTCTCATATATATAAATAGGGAGTTAAATGGTCTTGCAATTGGCCGCTTTTGCCAAATCGGCATATAATTTTCTTTAAATACATTCCCAACCAATAATATTTCTCCACTTGGCCAAAAAATCTACTTTTTGGATAGAATTCGAGACTCCCAAACTTTGTGCAACGTGGCCAATTATTGTCCAATTGCTTAAGCACACGAAGTTACTTTTATGCCCACGTGTTATAACTTCACCATCCCACTTTTCGTTACGTGTTACCGCCAAAAATACCGGAGGATATATCCGTCATTCAGCGCAGAACTTCGTCTAAAGCCAGATTATCACCGTTGTGTGTTCTTCAGTTGAGCCGTTGAGAAGATGACACTGTTTTCATCTCCCTCTAAATTCGCTCTCCTTTCACCTTCTAAGATTCCGAATTCCTCCAAATTCAGCTTCCCAGTGCCCTTAAGAACCCTTCAATCTTCCTCTTCACACCCCGTTTCGAATCATGTACACGCGCATGAATCATCATCATCATCATCGCCGATTCTTCAAGAAAAGCCGCAGAAATCTGTGTCACAGGTGGACGGTGAAATGGAAGATAGAGATGACTTAGATGCAGAGATCGTGAATGCCAAGAAGTCTCTGGAGGAGTTGCTTGTTGTTCGTAGGCCGGTTATGGAGTTTTCAGATGAAGATGAAGAAGAAGGGAAGTTTTCTGGAGGTGGAGAAAGTTCTGTTATGCTGAAGAAACTTAAAACGCCTTCGGCTATTGATGCGGGGCTCTCGAGATTTGCCAAGAAGATGCCCATCTTTGAGCCTGAGAGGGTTGTGTCGAGTTCTGAGAGACCCCTTTCGGTGAATTTGGATTTGGCTTTGTACAGAGCGAAGATTTTGGTGCGGAATTATCAGTATGAAGAAGCAGAGGAGATTCTCAAGAAGGTAATCATTTATGTTATTTACAGAAATTTTGGGGTCTTTTTCATTTGTTTAATCTTTTGTAATCATTCAATGTTTTCAAGTGTATAAGTTACTGGCCGGAAGATGGGAGGCCTTACGTTGCCTTGGGGAAGGCTTTCAGCAAACAATCAAGAATGAATGAAGCAAGAGCTGTGTATGAGAAGGGATGTCAAGCTACACAAGGGGAAAATTCTTACATTTGGCAGGTTGGTTTTTGAGTTTTATATATCTTGGAGAAAATTAGTTGAAGAACATATTCCAATGTTTCTGTTTTTACCAGTGTTGGGCTGTTCTGGAAAACAAGATGGGTAATACAAGGAGAGCTAGAGAGTTGTTTGATGCTGCCACAGTTGCTGATAAGAGGCACATTGCAGCCTGGCATGGATGGGCTGTGTTGGAGATGCAACAAGGAAATATTAAGAAAGCAAGAAATCTTTTGGGAAAGGGTCTCAAGTATTGTGGTGGGAATGAGTATATATACCAGACACTTGCACTGCTTGAAGTTAGAGCAAAGCGATATGAACAGGCTCAGTATTTGTTCAGGCAAGCAACCAAGTGCAATTCGAAAAGCTGTGCTAGTTGGCTAGTAAGTTTTGGGAAAGAAATTACTGACATTACAAAATTCTGGTGATGGAAATGGAACTGATGTTTGAGTTTTGCTTATTTTGAAGGCTTGGGCGCAGCTTGAGGCACAACAGGAGAACAACCCTGCTGCTAGAAGACTTTTTGAGGTCTGTTTCTTCGAGCTCTCGATTCCGGATTGCTTTGAGGTGTTGTTTCTTTGTGTGTATGAACTTCCCTTGGGTTTTTGGGTGCAGAAAGCTGTGCAGGCTAGTCCGAAGAATAGGTTTGCGTGGCATGTGTGGGGAGTCTTCGAAGCTAATCTAGGCAATGTTGATCTGGCGAGGAAACTTCTGAAAGTCGGGCATGCGGTGAATCCTAGAGATCCAGTTCTCTTGCAATCACTTGCATTGTTGGAATACAGATACTCGACGGCGAATTTAGCACGAGTGCTCTTTAAAAGGGCGTCCGAGTTGGATCCAAGGCATCAACCTGTGTGGATTGTGAGTGCTTATGAAATGTCCCAAACTCTAGTTTCTAGTATACTCACCAAATCTTGGCCTACATTTATGCCCCGAAGCTACTGACAATTGATAATATTCCCACTGATTTTTAGGCTTGGGGTTGGATGGAATGGAAAGAAGGAAATTTAAGCTCGGCTCGGGAGTTATACCAAAAGGCTCTGTCGATTGATTGTAACAGTGAAAGTGCTGCTCGTTGCCTGCAGGTGAATGAACAGATTAAAGTTTCCTGGCTGTTATTGTAGCTTGTTTTCTTTATCAACTCTCATGTTCAGTAAATTTGTAGGCTTGGGGTGTTTTGGAGCAAAGGGTTGGCAATCTATCGGCAGCTCGAAGACTATTTAGATCTTCGCTGAACATAAATTCTCAAAGCTATGTAACATGGATGACTTGGGCTTCTTTGGAAGAAGATCAAGGAAATTCTGTACGAGCTGAAGAAATTCGCGACCTTTACTTCCAACAGGTATTAAGCTTGCGTGTGCGTGCTGATTGGGAGTTTCGACTTTGTGATGATTTCGTGCTTAAACCGGATTTTGTTGGTTTAATTTATACAGCGCACGGAAGTTGTTGATGATGCATCATGGATCATGGGATTCTTGGACATCATCGATCCAGCTATCGATAGCATAAAGAGACTGTTGAATTTAAAGAAAGGTGATGAATATTCAGGAACCAATAAAGATGACAAATATATCAGAGACTTTTCAGCTGATGTGGAGAGTGAAAGTGGTTTTAATTTGGATAGGTTTATTAGAGATAAACTATTGTTGGAACCTTCAAAACTCGAGGTCGATTTGGAGCCACCTCGAATAGCTCCGGCAAAAGCGAGTAAATCTTGGACAAATATCCGGGGATCGGAGAGAAAGGACACAAATTCGTCATAGATTTTTTGTAGTAAAAATAATCCAAACTATCAGAATTTTGTATGCCACACTAAACAAGATATTGCTTATTATTTACAATGCGGAAAACTGCAGGAACATTCATCATATTCACCCGAAACAAATTCGCTTAGAGTTCCTGTTTAAGCGGCTCGTTAGAGGAATTGTTGCCAGGTCCTAAGCTCGTGATAGGCTTGATATAAACTCCAATGGAGGCCAGATTGTCTGATGTTGCGGAGCCATAGAATCCTCCGAACTGATCGATTACCTCGTGGCAACACAGTTCCCTGTAGCTACCATTTTCTTTGCCGAAAGGCCCGTATTCTCCACAGTTTGTACCAATCTTGAGAGAAACCACACCCTCGTAGTTCAAGGTCGCACGGCCGGTGATCGAAGTTAAACGTTCTGAAGGGTAATTGAGTTTCACCTGTCACAAAAAAAAAAAAAACCATGAAACGATTTCTTTCTTGATTCTAATAATGATAATTACATGCATGAGATGATTATAATTATAAAAAAATTACAGCACTGAAGTTGTTTTGGGCAGTGGTTGTGCCATGACAATCAGACAACACCAAACGACCATTCTCCATGTACTGAAATTGAATAGCAGCACTGAAGTTTTTTTTAAAAAAACTGAATTTTTTTGAAGCTAATCAAGTCGAACCGAATTTATGATAAAATCGTCGTAATAGAACCGAATTAAAATAGGTTAATTCGGTCCATAACCAAATTAATCAATTTATTTTTTTTACTATTTTAAAACTAAAAATTAATTAATAATTTAATATGAGATTTTTATCATAATAAAACATATAATGCTTGAAAAATTAAAATTAAGAAAAAGTAAGTACAATATTAAATATATAAACATTTGACAAATACCATAAATTATATGTAAAGTTTAATAAAAAAATCAAAATATGATTATTATAATTTTGTTAATTCGGTAAGTGAATTTTTTTTAACAAAAACCAAAAATTGAACCGAATTAACCAAAATTTGCTAAACTTAAAACCAAAATTTCGAATTCATTCGGTTCGATCGATTAATTCAGTTTAACAGATATAATGTACATCCCTGATTCTCTTGAAACCATTAATTTCAATAAAAATGTCTCTCATACACATTCTTAATAATTTGTATTTCTTTTTAAAAGTATAACTGTAACGTCCCAATTTCTCAATCGAAACGTTACTCAAACATACATACTTAAAATTTTGGAAAAAATAAAAACTTTGCTGAATCATCATCTTTTTTATTAAAAGAGCATATAATAAGTGCACAAAAATAGAATAGCATCCAAAAATATTTGCCAAACATGGCCATCAACTTAAAAATTAAAACTTGTTTGTCTCTCATCAAATAAAAATGTTTAAAACATCTTCCATTCTAAAGCATTCACACTCATGCATTGCCCGTTGGACCGACCCCTGCTTCTTCTTCATGTCTGCCCACATAATCATCAATAAAAGCATCCACATCATCGTTAACTACACCATTCAAGTATAGTGAGTCGAAAGACTCAGCAAGAACATGCAGAAAAAGGATTTTCTAACTTTAAAAGAGAAAACATTAACTTAAACTTTCATGCAATAAACATAACTTTGATAAAGCCATATCATAAAAATATTTGGGGTGATGAAGTATGAGTAGTGTGGCAACCGCATAGTGAGCCATTCATAGATTTCTGTTGATCAACAAGCATATGACATTATGCCCGTAAACTTTCATTCTTTGGATAGCCGCTTCGGAGCTCATCCCGAAGTGCATACCCCGTATAACCATCCCGTGAGCCATGTTTGGATAGCCGCTCCGGAGCTCATCCCGAAGTGCATACCTTGTATAATCACCACAAGACACATAAATCATAAATAGTTTTCATACATAATAACATTCTTCGTATCATATCATTCTTCATGCACGTCATCATTATTCTTCCATCATCATGAACTTTCATAAACAATGTCGTGCATGCATAAACCAATGCGAGAACTATTCATGCATTAAGTACTTCCTACATTTCATGATTTTCATGGAAAAATATTTTTCATGAAGGTTGAAAACATAAACATGCATTACATAGTATATTCGATCCACGTGAGTCGTTCCATCCGTCCCGGACATTGAAAACTTGAAACTTTTGCATAAACATTCTTAAAAATACTTAAAATAGCTTTAAAGACCACAAATATGAAATTAGGATTTCAAAACACAACCTTAAAAAAAATTTGGACAGCACCTATGGTGCAAGGGCGCAGAAAACTTGCGCCCCTGCGCCACCAACGCTGCCCCCTAGTGCAGGGGCGCTCAAAAACTGCGCCCCTGCACCGGTGATGCTACCTGCGCACGCAGGCAGCAGGCGTGCAGGGTGCGAACTTCATATTTTTTTTTTGCTCTTTTTCGGTTCTTTTCGATTCCAAATCAAATCTATTCACTCACCCATCAAAACTTATAATCAAGCACATGAAAAACTTCAAAATATACGCACATCACGATCCAAATTTTCAAAGTTTTGAATCAAAACTTCTCATTCAAAATCTCTTCTTCCAAAATTCTTATTTTTACAACATAAATGCCCTAGAATCTCAATAAACTTATACCGAAAACATCAGGAATGCATCACGCTTCGCGATTTTACAACATATTCGTGTAACTTTCTAAAACATGCATCAATCAACACCATAAATCAACCTAGGGTTCATATCAAACATATTTATACTCTTGAATGGGTTTCAAAACATTTAAAACTTGTCTGAATCGTCTGATTGGGATTAACCTGGATGGCGGAACGATCTAGCCTTGAGAAGTCGAAGAACTCTACCCTTGATGCAGCGTTTGAGTGAGAGAGATTTGAAAGAAAAAGAGAGCGTTCAAAATGAGAGTTCAGAATAAAATTCTGAACGCTTATTTCTTTTGTGACTAATGGGTTTCAACACGGCCCATTAGTTACACTTAAAATCCTTTAAAATTTTACCCTCCCATTTAATAAAAAAAAATACACTGCATCCCTTTAAACTTAATTTAAAATAAACAAATTTTCTTTACTCAAGCCAAGGCTAGGCTCGTCCCTACGACCCAAAATTAATACCAACCTGAAAACTTTAAAATCATACATATCACATAACATTTCAGGCATTTAATTAAATCACATAATTAACATAACAATTAATTTATCTAAATAACATGCATTAATTCATATAATTCAATCAATTAATCGTGATTAAGCTAGTGGACTTTTCGGACCTTACAACTCTACACTCCTTAAAAGAATTTTGTCCTCGAAATTCGACTTACCAAACAGTTCAGGATAGCGTGCTCGCATATCCTGCTCGGTTTCCCAGGTAGCCTCTTCAACCAACTGGTTGCATCATAAGACTTTCACCATTGGAATCTCTCTGTTTCTCAACCTACGAACTTGTCTGTCCAAGATTTGAACAGACATCTCCTCGTAGGACAAGTCTGGCGTCCATTCCACTGGCTCATGGCGAATAACATGAGAAGAATTTGCCACATACTTTCTTAACATGGAGATATGGAAGACATTGTGAACACACTCCAAGTTTGGTGGTAGTGCCACTCGGTAAGCTCGAGCCCCAACTTTTTCTAGGATCTCAAAAGGTCCTATATATCTTGGACTCAATTTACCCTTTTTTCCAAATCTTAACACCTTTCCATGGTAAAAACTTTAAAAATACATAGTCACCTACTTCAAACTCCAAATCTCTACGTCGCTGGTCGGCGTAACTTTTCTGTCGACTTTGCGCTGTCAACATTCTGTCTCTGATCTTGGCTATCACATCTACTGTTTGGGTCACTATTTCCGGCCCCAAAACAGCTCTCTCTCCAACTTCATCCTAGTGTAGGGGAGTTCTACACCTTCTCCCATACAACGCCTCATAAGGAGCCATGCCAATACTTGCTTGATAACTATTGTTGTAAGTAAACTCTACTAAAGGCAATTTCGATTCCCAATTACCTCCAAAGTCGATCATACAAGCTCTCAACATGTCTTCGAGTATTTGGATCACTCGTTCTGACTGACCATATGTCTGAGGGTGAAAAGTTGTACTGAAAGCTAGCTTCGTTCCCAATCCTCTATGTAAACTTCCCCAAAAGTTTGAAGTGAACTTAGGATCTCTGTCAGATACTATCCTCGCCGGTACTCCATGCAATCTGACAATTTCTCGAATGTACAGCTCTGTATACTGATTCATGGAGAAGTTATTCCTGACTGGAATAAAATGAGCTGACTTAGTTAACTTGTCAACTACCACCCAGATCGAGTTCATCCTTCGTGGTGAAACTGGAAATCCTACCACGAAATCCATAGTGTCATCTTCCCACTTCCATGTGGGTATTGGCAATGGTTTCAGGAGTCCTGCCGGTCTTTGATGCTCGATCTTCACTTGTTGACAAGTCAAACATTCATTCACAAATTTTACAACATCCCTCTTCATACATGTTCATTAATATAAGGATTGCAGATCCTTATACATTTTCGTACTTCCTGAATGAATGGAATACAGAACATTATGGGCTTCAGTCATCACTTCAACTCTCAATGAGTCTACTGCTGGCACCCACATTCTACCTCGGTGATGAACAATTCCGTCTTTGACAGTGTACAATGTACCACCCTTGGCTTCATCTATGCTCCTCCACAACGTCAAATGTTCATCAGAAGCTTGGCCTGCTCGAATTCTCTCAAGAAAACTAGGTACTACTATTAAGGCTGCTAGAGTGCATACCTCCATTGGTTCGAATACCTCCAAACTCATCCGTTCAAATTCAGCAATCAACTCCTGCTGGACTGTCAATTGGTTCAATGTCGCAGAATTGCAACTCAAGGCATCTGCTACAACATTAGCCTTACCAGAATGATAGCTAATGTCACAGTCGTAGTCCTTCACCAATTCCAGCCATCTTCTTTGCCTCATGTTTAAATCCTTCTGAGTGAAAAAATATTTTAGGCTTTTGTGATCAGTGAAAATCTGACACCTTTCACCGTACAAGTAGTGTCTCCATAGCTTCAAAGCAAAAAAAAATGCCGCCAACTCAAGATCATGAGTCGGGTAGTTCCTCTCATGGATCTTCAGCTATCGAGATGCATATGCTATTACTTTATCATCCTGCATCAAAACAGCTCCTAATCCACTCTTTGAAGCATCGGTATAAACCACAAAACGACCCGTGCCTTCGGGAATTGCTAGCACTGGCGCTGACATCAATCTTTCCTTCAATTTTGTAAAGCTCTTCTCACATTGTTCTGACCACACAAACTTCACACCTTTTCGAGTTAAGGAAGTCAGTGGTAGAGCTATCTTGAGAATTCTTGAATAAATCTCCTGTAGTAGCCTGCTAAACCCAAGAAACTCCGTATTTCTGTAGCATTCTTTGGAGCAACCCAATTTCAGACCGCTTCCACCTTAGACGGATCCATCTCAATTCCCTTAGCTGAAACTATATGACCCAAAAATGAAATCTGCTCCAGCCAAAATTTAGACTTACTGAACTTAGCATACAGTTGCTTTTCTTTCAAAATCTGCAACACTGTAGTCAAGTGCTGACGATGCTCCTCTAGACTGCGAGAGTAGATCAATATGTCATCTATGAAGACTATGACAAACTGATCCAAGAAGGGTTGAAACACTCTGTTCATCAAATCCATGAACACAGCTGGTGCATTGGTCAATCCAAATGGCATTACTAAGAACTCGTAATGGCCATAGCGAGTCCTGAATGCTGTCTTCTGCACATCTACATCCTTCACCTTCAGCTGATGGTAGCCTGATCGTAGATCGATTTTTGAGAACACCTCTGCCCCTTGCAATTGGTCGAACAAGTCGTCTATTCTGGGCAAGGGATATCTGTTTTCACTGTAACTCGATTCAGCTCTCTATAGTCAATGCACAACCTCATTGACCCATATTTCTTCTTAACAAACAACACCGGTGCACCCCATGGCGATACACTCGGTCTGATGAACCCCTTATCCAGTAACTCTTGCAATTGATCTTTCAGTTCTTTCATCTCAGTCGGTGCTAATCTGTATGGTGCCTTAGAAGCTGGCTTAGTTCCAGACATCAATTCTATCCCAAATTCGACTTCCCTGACTTGAGGCAATCCCGCAACATCATCGGGAAAAACTTCTGGAAAGTCCTTCACTACCTCCACTTCCACAAGTTTCGGTCGCTGCACTTCCAGCTCGCCAGTTAGACTTGCAAGAAATCCTGTACACCCATTACCCAATAACTGCCAAGATGTTCCTGTAGAGATCATACCTGGTGAGCTCCTCTTAGATGTAGTGCGGTACACAAATGGTTTTCCGTTCTTATCTTTCAAAGAGACAGTTCTCTGTTTGCAGTCAATAATAGCCTCATGCTGAGCCAACCAGTCCATCCCAAAAATCGCATCGAAATCCACCATCTACAAAACAATAAAATCTGCACACAACACTAGACTCTGCATCTGAACCTTGCAATTTCTTACCACACTACTACTTTTCAGTTCTTCTCCCGAGGGTAACGACACACAAAATTCCGAAGTAGATTCATCCGGTAAGACCCTCAATTTCATCATAAAACTAACAGACATAAAAGAGTGCGTAGCTCCTGTATCTATCAACACAAAAGCAGGTAAATCAGCAATACAGATCATACCTCTGACAATTGCAAAATCTGGGTCAACCTGATCGTGAGTCATAGCAAACACTCTTCCCTTGACAGGCTCCTTTGATTGCGGACAGTCTTTGGCAAAATGCCCTGGTCTCTTGCAAAGAAAGCAAGTATTGGTCCCCAGCATACATTGACCGTAGTGTGATTTCCCACACTTCTGACAGATAGGTGCATTCGCCGGCCTTGGAGCATTGGCGTTCGGTTGATTCTGTCCCTGAGGTCGCGCCTGATTGGGGTTTTGGCGCTGCTGCTGCTGCGGTCTCCTCTGAGCTGGAGCTTGGTACGACCTCTTTTGACTAGGCCCTTGCTTCTCTCTCCCCTGGTAACTGACTCTTTTCGCTTGCGATTCCTTGATAATATCATTCCCATCTTTTTCTGACAACATAGCCTCATCGACTGCTTCTCGGTACGTTTGTGCCCCACTCAATCTGACATCACGTCGAATAGTGGCATTCAGTCTCTCTGTGAAATGCTTCAACTCCTCTGCAGCATTACCCGAAATCATGGGCACAAAGTACCTCCCCCTCTCAAACTTCTTCACATACTCGACAATGGACATGCTCCCTTGGCGGAGCTCCAGAAATTCTCTAGCAAGTCTAGTCCTGGTGCTGATAGTAAAATATTTCCCGTATAACACATCTTTGAATCCATTCCAAGTCAACGTAGTCATATCCACAGTAGAACGGGCTCCCTGCCACCAAACCCGTGCATCATCATGAAACATAAATATGGCACACCTCACACGGTTTGCATCCGTGAGCTGCATGTCGTCAAAAATGGTCTTTACTGACTGCACCCATTCCTTGGCTACAAGAGGATCAGCCCCTCCTTTGAACTCCTGTGGCCCTAGATCCTTAAACTGCTTAAAGATAGGATTGGTCAAAAGCGGCTGATTGTTGTTCCGTCCTCCCGCTTGTGCTTGGATTAACTGTTGGATCTGTTCCCCTTGGGCTCTACTATGCTCTTGCAACAGACTCGCCAACCCAGTCAAAAACTGGTTATTCTGATTGTCCTCATTGTTCGGATTCCTACAGTTAGCCATGATCCTGATGTCCAAACAGTCCACATGCATAATTACGTTATTTAAACATAACATCATAAACAACATGCATAATTTATTAATCGTAATTACTATCATGCATCTTAAACAATCCATAACATAAAACTTACAGACATGAAGATGAAGCATAGGGTCGTGGCGAGAATGCATGCGTGCAAACAATCCCAGAGCGAACTTCTTTGATACCAAGCTGTAACGTCCCAATTTCTCAATCGAAACGTTACTCAAACATACATACTTAAAATTTTGGGAAAAATAAAAACTTTGCGGAAGAATCATCTTCTTTATTAAAAGAGCGTACAATAAGTCCACAAAAATAGAATAGCATCCAAAATATTTTTTAAACATGGCCATCAACTTAAAAATTAAAACTTGTTTGCCTCTCATCAAATAAAAATGTTTAAAACATCATCCATTCTAAAGCATTCACACTCATACATTGCCCGTTGGATCGACCCCTGCTTCTTCTTCATGTCCGCCCACATAATCATCAATAAAAGCATCCACATCATCGTTACCTGCACCATTCAAGTATAGTGAGTCGAAAGACTCAGCAAGAACATGCAGAAAAAAGATTTTCTAACTTTAAAAGAGAAAACATTAACTTAAACTTTCAGGCAATAAACATAACTTTGATAAAGCCATATCATAAAAATATTTGGGGTGATGAAGTATGAGTAGTGTGGCAACCGTCATAGTGAGCCATTCATAGATTCCTGTTGATTAACAAGCATATGGCATTACGCCCGTAAACTTTCATTCTTTGGATAGCCGCTTCGTAGCTCATCCCGAAGTGCATACCCCGTATAACCATCCCGTGAGCCATGTTTGGATAGCCGCTCCAGAGCTCATCCCGAAGTGCATACCCCGTATAATCACCACAAGACACATAAGTCATCAAAATAGTTTTCATACATAATAACATTCTTCGTATCATATCATTCTTCATGCACGTCATCATTATTCTTCCATCATCACGAACTTTCGTAAACAATGTCGTGCATGCATAAACCAATGCGAGAACCATTCATGCATTAAATACTTCCCACATTTCATGATTTTAATGGAAAATTTTTTTTTCATGAAGGTTGAAAACATAAACATGCATTACATAGTATATTCGATCCACGTGAGTCGTTCCATCCATTCCGGACATTGAAAACTTGAAACTTTTGCATAAACATTCTTAAAAATACTTAAAATAGCTTTAAAGACCACAAATATGAAATTAGGATTTCAAAACACAACCTTAAAAAAAATTTGGACAGCACCTATGGTGCAAGGGCGTAGAAAACTTGCGCCCCTGCGCCACCAACGCTACCCCCTAGTGCAGGGGCGCTCAAAAACTGCGCCCCTGCACCGGTGGTGCTACTTGCGCACGCAGGCAACAGGCGCGCAGGGTGCGAACTTCATTTTTTTTTTGCTCTTTTTCGGTTATTTTTGATTCCAAATCAAATCTATTCACTCACCATCAAAACTTATAATCAAACACATGAAAAATTTCAAAATATACGCACATCACGATCCAACTTTTCAAAGTTTTGAATCAAAACTTCTCATTCAAAATATCTTCTTCCAAAATTCTGATTTTTACAACATAAATGCCCTAGTATCTTAATAAACTTATACCAAAAACATCTGGAACGCATCACGCTTCGCGATTTTACAACATACTCATGTAACTTTCTAAAATCATGCATCAATCAACACCATAAATCAACCTAGGGTTCATATCAAACATATTTATACTCTTGAATGAGTTTTAAAACATTAAAAACTTGCCTGAATCGTCTGATTGGGATTAACCTGGATGGCGGAACGATCTATCCTTGAGAAGTCGAAGAACCCTACCCTTGATGTAGCGTTTGAGTGAGAGAGATTTAAAAGAAAAAGAGAGCGTTCAAAATGAGAGTTCAGAATAAAATTCTGAACGCTTATTTCTTTTGTGACTAATGGGCTTCAACACGACCCATTAGTTACACTTAAAATCCTTTAAAATTTTACCCTCCCATTTAATAAAAAAAAATACACTGCATCCCTTTAAACTTAATTTAAAATAAACAAATTTTCTTTACTCAAGCCAAGGCTAGGCTCGTCCCTACGACCCAAAATTAATACCAACCTGAAAACTTTAAAATCATACATATCACATAACATTTCAGACATTTAATTAAATCACATAATTCACATAATAATTAATTTATCTAAATAACATGCATTAATTCATATAATTCAATCAATTAATCGTGATTAAGCTAGTGGACTTTTTGGACCTTAGAATAACGATGTTACTTGAAATGAAAATGCACAATATATGAATTATTTATTCTTGTTTTCATATTAACATTAATTAGTTGGTGCATGATTATATAGTATTGAGATATAAATTATAAGAATGAAAACAATTATACAAAATAATGTACAATATGTAAAAAAGAGTATTTTTTATAAAAAAAATTAAAATATATAATAATAAAAATTCAAAAGAGATATAAAAACCCCAAAATTTTTGGAAAAAAAACCAACAAAGAGGAAAAAATTAAAGAATAAAAATATATTTCAAAAAAATTAAAAAAAAATAAAAAATTGGTTTGTGGTGGGTAAACGACAGCATCCCCTACAGCATCCTTTGCTGTGGGATGCTCACAGTAGGGGATTTAATCTCGGAAAAAAACGGGTTATAGTACAAATATTATTTTTTATTGAGATTGAGATTATGCGGATATTATATATATATATATATATATATATATATATATATATATATATATATATATATATATACTGAGAGCGGGGGAAGATGAGGAACGAGAATGGGTTTTTACCCTGCTGCTAGCGTGATTTAATGTCTCATCTTCTTAATATTTTGTTGGAGATCAAACTCTAAAGTTTTGGTGATAACAAGTCAAAACAAAACTAATTAATAAAATAAACAAGAGTTTAAGGAGAAATGGAAGACAGATCAAAACGGACTCACTCATACCAAAGCTTAACAAGCTGTCAGATCAAATTTTCAATGCAATTGAAATTCCGAATGAATCGAGTATTTGATCTATATTTCCACAACAACTTACGTCAAAAGATCAAATACACTGAACCTCCACTAGAACAATCCAGATCATTCAAGCCAGATCAAGTAGCCATCAACCAAATCAAAGTGTCACTTGGAAGCATCCGTTGCTAAGGTTGTTGAGCTAAAAGACAAAAGCATTTAATGAGATTTTGAACGTTGGTTGACTTCCCTCAATATTCAAGATTTGTGAGCCAATTTATAAGATATATTGGCGGCTCAACTTCAAAAATTGTTGGCGGCTCACTGGCTAGTTTTTGAAGACTATAAATACTCCAAGATTTAAAGATTCAAAGACACGAGTGAACAACACAAGGTACTAAAATCAAAGATTGTCAAATTCAACCAAAAATCCAAAAATCTTTCACTCAATATCCTAACTTAGAAACACATCGTACCAAATCAAAGTTTCAAAACACTGAGTTAGAAAGTATTTCGAAGATCAATCGAGCTCTCAAAAACTATCTCCGGACAGCAGCCCTTAGCTTCAAAATCTGCACTTACATTAACTTCAAACTAAACCCAAAACACATGGGTGATTGCCTACAAACTCCAGCCTCTATCCTAGCTTCGAACTAACCTTTGAACTCACTCAAATCCGCCCTTAAAACTCCCACAATCCAGCTCAATCCTAGCTCAACCAAGCAACTAAAACAGACCCCAACAATCCAAAATTTCCGGATGCCCTATGCCACATCTCCTGAACCATCTCTAAGCCATCCTAGGGGCTACCATGTGATCTACATATCACCCATGGTAGCTCCTCAATCACCATCCAAGTCATCCCAACACAAAAACAGAAAATACCACAGTTTCGAACCGATTTTGCTAGCGAACTTCAACAAAATTCGAAACCTCAAGACATGAAAATAAAATTCTGGTAATGTGCACGGTTTGCATAATAACACTTACTTGCATTACAGATTAATATACATATCATAAACAACAAGAAGTACGAATTCACAGAAATAAAAAAAAAATCACATGAAAGTCTCGGCTATGTTATCTTGATTGTTGGATTGATTTGGATATTGTTTGGATTGCCGGTTTTTAGCCGTTATACCGTCGATTCAAAAAATGTCAAGACTTTGATATTTTTGATTGAATGAAACATGAAGTGGAGTTGAAATCTGATCTTGTTAGTTATTTGATATGTTATTTCTCAGATTTCATTCGAAGATTGACAACTCGAGAATCCCAATTCGAACTGAGAAGGAGTTGAAGCAAGGTTTGCTAGCATTGTATTTGAAATGAAGTTGAGAAGCTGAGCAGATTTTGACATGTTGTTGTTGATTGTATTTTCAGATTTGAAGTACTTTCAGACTCGACATCGAAAGGTATAAATGACAGCGAATCCAGATGGGATAGAACACTCGAAATAGCTATCGTTTCGAGTATTCCCTTGTTAATCACATACTTGGTTGATTATGTATTTTATGTGATTAGATGCTTTGATTGCTTTACATGCTTATGTGATTAGTTGTTCAAGATGTTTTATAGCATTTAATGCATACAGAACATGTTGCATTCATCTTGAACTCCAGCCTGAAAAGCACAGAGGGTTGAAAAGCCTAGAGTGCATATGACGTTTGGAGGGCTGTAATTGAGTGGCACGGATTGTAGACTTACTTACAGAGCCAGAAGACTCACTATAGTTGCACCAAAGTCAGAGGAAATAAAGTATTTAACTTCACCTCGATTGGGTGATTTGGTGTTCGTTAAAGATTTTATTTCCTCGGGATCCCAAAGAACTTATATCCTATTGATATCAGCTTGATAGCCTCTTTTGTCATATGCATTGCATTCACGTTTATTATCTCGCGCTTTATGTTGTTTATACTGGGATTTTATTCTCACCGGAGGTATCCGACTATTGCTTTGTTTTGTATGTGTGCATGGCAATAGGTGGGGCAGGAGCTGGTCAGAAAAGACAGGGATAGCTCGAGATAGAGTCTTAGCATGTGAGGACACGGGTTTTAACAGCACGACATGTACTTTGAGTTGATGAACCATGCTAGAAATGATACAAGAACATTGTATATTGTGGTTGAATACATGATAGTTGGTATATCTTGTGTATGGAAGCTTATAAGATGTTTTTAGATAGCATGTATCTTATTTGGTATCTTGTACAAGAGATTATGGTTTTATGTTTCCTCATTGACAGCAAAATGTTGCAGCAGAATTTTCTGAGTTTGGAGCCCGCTCGATCGGCTGAAATTCACCGATAGAGCGAGGCCCTTATTTTGCAAGGCAGAGAAATCGAGTTTTGTTGCCCGCTCGATCGGTAGAAATTCACCGATCGAGCAAGGCCAAGACTATTTTGGACCGAGAGTTGTTAATTTGAGCTCGCTCGATCGGGCAAGTTTACCCGATCGAGCGAGGTACTGTAGCTTTAAAAAAAAAATTTATTTTTTTAGCTCTTGGTTCTTTAATTCTTTTAAGTACTTGATTAATTGTTAATTATAATAAATTGCCCTAAGATAAGATTAGCAACCCGAGTCCCCACAACAAGTGGTATCAGAGCATAAGTTTCTGGATTTTGATAGAAGTTGCTGAGTGGGGTAGATTGAGTCTGTCTGATTGTTTGATATTACATGAGATTACATGTTGTATCTGATTATGTGCACTTTTTTCTAGCATGCTTTATATTTCAATAATTATGTGATTGCATGATTATGTGTTTTTATTGCTACTACATGCTATATATGCAATTGTATTCCAGATTATCCTCAGTCAGAACCTAAATTCTCATGAGAATGCATAAGAATGCTTATCAGAGAAGGATGGAATAAATTGCTGCATATGATATTATTTATGCACTAATCTGTTTGACAATCAGATATGCCTCCCCGTAAAGCACCAGCCATTAGTGGTTCCTCCAGCTGAACCAGCACCAGTGCCACCGCCAGCTGTTGAACCCCAGAATGCATAGGGTAGTACATCTGCTGATCCTTTGGATCCTACTGCTACTCCAATGGAGACTTTGTTGAAGCGATTTCAGTCATTCAAACCGCCAAAATTGAAAGGAACAGAAAACTCAGTGGATTGTGAAAATTGGCTGGAAGATATAGAACAGCTGTTTGAATCACTCGACTATACCGATGATCGTCGTATCCGACTGGTAATACATCAACTTCATGAAGTTGCCAAAAGTTGGTGGATTACTACAAAACGGGCATTGGAACAACGAGGTACGAATATTAACTGGACTGTCTTTAAAACTGAGTTCTATCAACGTTTCTTTCTAGTCTCCTACAGGAAGGATAAGAGTGCTGAATCTGCCAATCTAAGGCAAGGTAACTTGAATATTGAGGAATATGTGGCCAAATTTTCAAGTCTTTTGAAGTTTGCTCCACATATAGCAGCAACTGATGAAGCAATGGCAGATCAGTTTATCAATGGCCTTAATCCAGATGTGTTTACCTTGGTGAACAGTGGAAGACCTAATACCTTTGCTGATGCTTTGAACAAAGCTAAGGGAGCAGAAGCAGGTATATTATGACCACGAGGAACACCGTTCATTCCCCAGCCATTTCCATAGCTTGTATCAGCATTAGTTCCACAGAATCCGCCACAGTTTCAGCAACCATCTCCCAGATTTGAGGGAGGAAGCAGTGGCAGAAAGGATTCTCGTTTCAAGCCTAAAGGAAAACAATTTAAGCGGGCAGGTAGTAGTTCTTCCAGTTCTAGTGGACAGAGACAATTTGGTACAGGTCAGAGAACTGGTGAATCAGGAGTGTTTTGTGGTAAGTGTGGTGGACGACATGCTATCGATCAGTGCAAAGGTGTATCAGGTAATTGCAATATTTGTCGCCAACCAGGTCACTATGCCAAAGTATGTCCCCGACGAGCTATGGGTGAAAGTTCTTCTCGACCAACAATGCAGGCAGAAAGGCAATCAGTGCATTCATTCCAGCCTCAGCAACCTCAGCAACAACCCAGAACAGGAGGAAGCCAGACTGTTACTCAACCTCCTAGACAACAGGCTCGAGTCTTTGCACTTACTGAGGAACAAGCTCAGGCAGCACCTGACGATGTCATAGCAGGTAACTGCTCTCTTTATGGTTATCCTGCCTATGTTTTGATAGATACAGGTGAATCACATACATTCATCTCTGAAAAATTTGTTATGATGCATTCTTTATCGTCTGAGCCATTGCCTACTGTTGTTTCTATTTCTTCACCTTTGGGTGAAGGTATTATCTCTGTTCGAATAATTCGAAATTGTGCGTTGCATTATGACGGGAATGTGATTGATATAGATTGTATAGTACCTGGATTATCAGATTTCGATTGTATTGTTGGTATAGACATGTTAACCAAGTACAGGGCAACTGTAGATTGTTTCCAGAAAGTGGTTCGATTTAGACCAGAAATGGCATCTGAATGGAAATTCTACGATAAGGTTTCTCGAGCCAAGATCCCTTTGATATCTGTGTTATCTATGACCCGTTTATTGCAGAGAGGGGCGGAAGGATTTCTTATTTATGCAGTCAATGTATTGAAATCCAGTCCACCAGTAACAGATATTCCAGTTGTACATGAATTTGCTGATGTATTTCCTGATGAAATTCCTGGTTTACCTCCAGCCCGAGAGATAGATTTCAGTATCGATTTAATGCCAGGTACGCAACCAATATCCAAAGCTCCTTACAGAATGACACCTATTGAATTGAAGGAGTTGAAGGATCAACTGGAAGATTTGTTGGCTAAGGGGTACATTAGGCCAAGCGTTTTACCTTGGGGCGCTCCGGTACTATTTGTACGAAAGAAAGATGGTTCAATGCGATATTGTTGATTGCCGATTTATTGATTATCGGCAATCCAAACAATATCCAAAAGAAAGATGTATTGATTATCGGCAACTGAACAAGGTAACCATCAAGAATAAATATCCATTGCCTAGAATAGATGATTTGTTTGATCAGCTACAGGGTTCAGCTATCTATTCTAAGATTGATTTGCGATCTGGATATCATCAGCTGAGAGTACGAGATGAAGATATTCCAAAAACTGCTTTTAGAACAAGGTATGGACATTATGAATTCATCGTCATGCCTTTTGGTTTAACCAATCCTCCTGCAGTATTTATGGGATTGATGAATCGGGTATTTCAGAAATACTTGGATGACTTTGTCATTATTTTTATCGATGATATCTTGATCTATTCCAAGAATGTACATGAGCATGTTGAACATCTCAGAATCATTTTACAGACGTTGAGAAATGAGAAATTATATGCCAAGTTATCGAAATGTGAATTTTGGTTGCAGAAAGTTGTGTTTCTTGGGCATATTATTTCAGGTGATGGGATTTCAGTGGATCCAAGCAAGGTCGAGGCTGTATTGAATTGGCCTAGACCTACATCAGTGCCAGAAATACGGAGTTTTATGGGCTTGGCAGGTTATTATAGACGCTTTATCAAAGATTTTTCCAGCATTGCAAAGCCTATTACGCAATTGACACAGAAAAATAAGCCGTATGTATGGACTGAAGCCTGTGAAACTAGTTTCTTGGAGTTGAAGAAAAGGCTTACAAGTGCACCTGTCTTGACGATTCCATCAGGTACGGGTGATTTTGTTGTATATTGTGATGCTTCTCACAAGGGTCTGGGTTGTGTGCTTATGCAGCGAGGGCATGTTATTGCTTATGCTTCAAGACAGTTAAAGCCACACGAGACTCGATATCCTATCCATGATTTGGAGCTTGCCGCTATCGTCTTTGCATTGAAGATATGGCGACATTATTTATATGGTGAGAAGTTTGAAATCTTTTCGGATCACAAAAGTTTGAAATATCTGTTTTCGCAATCAGAATTGAATATGAGACAGCGTAGATGGCTTGATTTACTGAAAGACTTCGATTGCGAGATTAAATATTATCCAGGAAAATGTAATGCAGCTGCAGACGCCTTAAGTAGAAAGGTATGTTCTTTATCCTTGTCTAAGATAGGTGTATCTCAATTGGTGAAAGATTGTTGTATTTTTGGGTTAGTATTTGAAACAGATATTCGACCTATTCGTGTTTGTGCTATAAGAGCTGAGCCAGAACTGTTAATAAGAATCCAAGAAGCACAGAAAGAGGATCAGAATATTCAGAATTCTATTGCTATGGTCAGATCTGGTCATCAATCTGAATATCAGGTCAGTGCTGATGATGTTTTATATGTGAATAACAGACTTGTTGTTCCAGATGTTTCAGACTTGAAACAGCAGATATTGAAAGAGGCTCACAGCAGTCGATTCAGTATTCATCCTGGTGGCAGAAAAATGTATAATGATCTGAAGATACAATATTGGTGGAAACAGATGAAGTCAGATGTGACTGCATTTGTATCCAGATGTTTGAATTGCCAACAGGTAAAAGCAGAAAGAAAAAAACCAGGTGGTCTATTGCAGAGTCTATCAGTTTCAAAATGGAAATGGGATCACATTTCCATGGATTTCGTTACACAGCTACCACGTTCATCCAGAGGGTATGATGTCATTTGGGTGATTATCGATCGTTTGACGAAATCAGCATGTTTTATTCCGTACAAAATGACGTACAGACATGATCAGATGGCAAAAATCTACGTCAGAGAAGTGGTAAGATTACATGGTGTGCATAAATCTATTGTTTCAGATCGAGACCCTAGATTTACATCACACTTTTGGCATAGCTTGCAACAAGCTCTTGGTACTCAATTGCATCTGAGTACAGCTTATCATCCTCAAACAGACGGACAGTCAGAGCGGACTATCCAGACACTTGAGGATATGTTGAGAGCTATAGTACTAGATTTTGGTACTAGTTGGCAAGATTCATTACCACTTGCAGAATTCTCTTATAATAACAGCTATCAGACGAGCATTGAGATGGCTCCTTTTGAAGCATTGTACGGAAAGAAATGCAGATCACCATTGTATTGGGATGATATCTCAGACGTACCAGATGTTGGGCCAGATATGATCCGAGAAATGACAGAAAAAGTGAAGCTTATACAGAAAATAATGAAAACAGCTCAAGACAGACAAGCAAAATATGCAAATATCAGACGACGACCTCTATATTTTGATCAGGGAGACAGAGTTTTCTTGAAGATTTCTCCTTTTAGAGGTACAGTCAGATTTGGCAAGAGAGGAAAGTTATCTCCATGTTTTATCGGTCCGTATGAGATTATCGAGAAGATAGACGATCTTGCTTATCGACTCGCTCTTCCTCCATCTTTGTCTGGTATTCATGACGTATTCCATGTCTCTATGCTACGGAAGTATCAGCCTGATCCTTCCCATATTCTTCAGCCTGATGAAGCTGAACTTGATGAGACTCTCATATATTTTGGGCAGCCGATTCAGATTCTTGATCGCAAAGACAAACAGCTCAGAAACAAGACAATTCAGCTAGTCAAAGTTCAGTGGAGTCGACATGGCATTGAAGAAGCGACTTGGGAGACTGAGTCAGATATGAGACAGAGATTTCCAGAGTTGTTTCATTGATGTGAGTTCTTATTCTGCTTTATGTTATTTCCTTATCTTATGTGTATACAGATTGTCTATACAGCTTTCTTATGATTTCGAGGACGAACTCATGTCTTAGTGGGGGAGAAATGTAAGGCCCGGGATTATTTTATTTTAATCCGAGAATATTTAATTTGGGAATATTTAGAGTTTAGAATTAAATTCTAATATTCTTAAATGAATAAGGATTGAAATTGAATTAAATCGCTTTTTCGGGGACTGAATTGCAAATAGCCAAAAGTTCAGGGACTAAACTGCAATTTGGCTAATATTTATCTAAAATTATACTTATATTCAGCCATTTTTCACGTGAAGAGCAGAAAGAAAAGGGAGAAGATCAGTTCTAAACCTCACGCCATTTTTGTCTCTTAAAAGCTTCGATTTTGCGTGATCCGGTTGTCAGAAATTTCGAATAAATATATATCTGCGATCACCGCTCCGAGACCTTCGTTTTGGTACAAGTTTCATTCATCTTTATCAGACTTTCTTTTTATGTTGAAGATGGAATTTTATGATTTTAAGATATAGTCATATATGAGCTGTACCGATTGTGTATTCGCAGACGGTTTGGAAAAAGACTATCGTTCGGATTTTATATGATTTTAGCAAGCAAAATTCGAACCCTACCTTATCTGATTATGATGCTTTTGATGGTATTGAGACGATATTATCAGTTATCTTGATTGTTGGATTGATTTGGATATTGTTTGGATTGCCGATTTTTAGCCGTTATACCGTCGATTCGAAAAATGTCAAGACTTTGATATTGTTGATTGAATGAAACATGAAGTGGAGTTGAAATCTGATCTTGTTAGTTATTTGATATGTTATTCTCAGCTTTCATTTGAAGATTGACAACTCGAGAATCCCGATTCGAACCAAGAAGGAGTTGAAGCAAGGTTTGCTAGCATTGTATTTGAAATGAAGTTGAGAAGCTGAGCAGATTTTGACATGTTGTTGTTGATTGTATTTTCAGATTTGAAGTACTTTCAGACTCGACATCGAAAGTTATAAATGACAGCGAATCCAGATGGTATAGAACACTCGAAATAGCTATCGTTTCGAGTATTCCCTTGTTAATCACATACTTGGTTGATTATGTATTTTATGTGATTAGATGCTTTGATTGCTTTACATGCTTATGTGATTAGTTGTTCAAGATGTTTTATAGCATTTAATCAAAGGCACAAAGTGGCAATCTCGCTCAAATTTCACCACAAACTCAACCACAGATAAGTCTCCCTATCGCAGACTCAAAAACTCCGTCTTCAAACGGGCCCTCACATCAGCAGTGAAATACTTTTAAAAGAAGAGCCTCCTAAACTCAGCCCAAGGCAGGGTAGCCATGTCTACTGTCTTCTCCACTCCTTCCCACCAGAGGGCAGCATCATTCTGGAGATGAAAGACAGCACAACGGACTCGATCCGGATCTCCTAACTACATATAGCGGAAGATCACCTCAAGAGATCGGATCCATCCCTCCGCTACCAGTGGATTGGTGGTGCCAGCAAAGTCTTTCGGATTCATCTTCCTGAACTGCTCATAAACAGTCCCAAGTCCAGGCCTCGGAGCATCCACATTTTGCTCCAGGATACGGGCTAAACCCGCTAGCACCTGCGTCCCAACATCTCCAACTGGTGGAGGTGGCGGAGGAGGACGTGGCGGCGGTGGATGTGGGGGACGTCCACGACGAGCGGCCATCTGTACGCAAGTTCAAATTCCAAAAATTCCAATTTCATGCCTTAAGAAAAAAAAATAATTTTATCTAAACTTAAACATGCAAACTAATTAGGAAAACTAATGCTACTAATCTGAACAAATAGCAATAAATGAAACATAAATCTTACAGACTTTGAGGCGAGATCCCTTGAGTTTCGGCAACCGGTAGTAGGCACAGCCCAAACCAAGACCGTGCTCTGATACCAACTGAAACGACTCAAAACCTACTACTAAAATAATGATTAATTTAATATAAAAAAATACGGGATTTTTTTTTTCTTTTAAAAAAAATTTGCCATGACCCGTTTGAAACTATTACAAAGCCAACCTGTCACAGACAGCAATTTAGCAAAAGAAAGAGACACCCGATAAATTTAATCCAAATACGGTAATCATCAACAATCTAGAAAGGGGAGTTTATCCCACTCAGTGGCGGAATAAAAATGTTAAGTTTACATGCCAAAAGTTTTAAAACAGGGAAAATACCTCTGCCTACGACAGACAACGTATGAAAATATTCCACTCATAAATAGAAGACAACATCAGAGTTTGCGGAACAACTAAAGCACGTCGGTCAAGGACCTGCACCACCGGTGACCTCGCTCGTGGGATCCTGCCCCTCAGCCTCAATGTAATAATCATCACCTGAAAACAATAAGTGGATTGAGTCGAAAGACTCAGCAAGAATATTGGGGGGGGGGGGGGGGATAACGAGTACTACATAAATACAAACACAGGCAAATTAAAAATAGCTTGTAATAAAATAATTTTGTGCCCTTAACTTAAAATAAGTTATATCTAAATGGAAGGAATGAACATGAATGCACATATGCATGGCTAAGTCGATCATAAGCAATAAAACTGAGTAACCATGCGGAATCATTGACATAAATATTTGAACTTAGATCCTTGAATTGTAACTCTGTGATTTCGATCATGATCATGGCTGCAGTGCACTATGCCGCAAGGAAGTCAGGTAACACCCAACTCGTCTTGCCCATACTTGGTAAGGGAAGCCAGGATTTTTCCCAACTCTTCCAAACCCGTAAATTTGGTAAGGAAAGTCAGAACGTCTCCTAACTCGTCCAAACCCATACATTCTATAGTCACAATCATCTCACTTTGTTCCTAAAAAAAATTATTTTCCTTTCATACTTGAATATGAGACTTAGCATGCGTATAGAAATATGTCATAAATGTAGAAATGATGTAATTGTAAATATTAAGCGATAATCATGCATATGGCTCACACAAGAATGATCGGGATGGTGATTTAGGAACTAAACCAAGGATGGAAAATTTCAACCCAACAATAGCACGTATGACAATTTGAGCGGTTTACCCGAAAAATTTATAACTTAATAGAATCCTATCCAATAAGGATTCCGCTTGAAACCACGAATCCACGACGCTTAGAACTAAGTAAAGAAGTCATCCTCTGAATTCATTTCCTAAACAAGCAATTACAAAAATTTAAATTCCAGGCAGCAGCCTTATTGGTTTCAAAATCTGTACCTAGTCAAACAAAACTCTAGAACCCGACCAAAACTTATCCGAATTGATTCCCACTTGAACCGACGTATTCCCAACATCTTAGACCATTTTCGAACCTGAGCATTTGGCCAAAACCCAAGTTTAACCTATGTTTCAAAAACTATCTCCAGAAAGCAGCCCTTAGCTTCAAAATCTGCACTTACATTAACTTCAAACTAAACCCAAAACACATGGGTGATTGCCTAAAAACTCCAGCCTCTATCCTAGATTCAAACCAACCTTTTAACTCACTCAAATCCGCCCTTAAAACTCCCACAATCCAGCTCAATCCTAGCTCAACCAAGCAACTAAAACAGACCCCAACAATCCAAAATTTCCGGATGCCCTACGCCCCATCTCCCGAACCATCTCTAAGCCATCCTAGGGGATACCATGTGATCTACATATCACCCATGGTAGCTCCTCAATCACCATCCAAGTCATCCCAACACAAAAACAGAAAATACCACAGTTTCGAACCGATTTTGCTAGCAAACTTCAACAAAATTCGAAACCTCAAGACATGAAAATAAAATTCTGGTAATGTGCACGGTTTGCATAATAACACTTACTTGCATTACAGATTAATATACATATCATAAACAGCAAGCAGCACGAATTCACAGAAATAAAAAAAATCACATGAAAGTCTCGGCTGGGAAAAAGAGGAACTCGAACAGGGCATGATTCGTATAATATATATACTTCAACAAAAAAAATCACCAAGAAATTCAAGCCACATAATATCTAAACTACAATAGGCAAGGAAGGAACCATATCCTTGCCTATCAAAAAGAAATTCGAAAGACAAAGAGCCCGGAGCCGAGAGATGAATCGCAGCAGAAACGAACAACTCGAGTTAGAGGGAGCTGAAATCGAGCTCCAGAATCACTACCCACTTGCTATGGAATGATGAAATGGTGAAGAAATGACAAAAATGGAGCTTAATGAAGAATAGAGAAGAAGCCGATGGACTCCATGGAAGAACAGGGCAAGAATCGTCTTATTGTGTGATTGAGTGTGTGAGTGCGTGAGTTTTGTGTGAGAGTGAGTGTGAGTGTGTGGATGTGTGGCTAGGATTGAATCTTGTGCTAGATTAGGTAACCCTAGAAAAATGGAAGTGTTAAGAAATTTAGGTGAAAAAAATGTTATACACTAAAAAAAATGTCAGGCTAATAAAGAAATTAGGACTACTATTTAAATCGCACTAAATAAAAATACCAGCTTAAAATCCTAATTTTAAAATATTTAATTTGATTTTTACTAGTCCGGAAATTAAAATATTAATTTTTCGCAAAAGTCAAAAATAATAAATTCTAATGCGCGGAAGAATATAATATTTAGTCAATTAACCACTGAAAATTTAAAATAATTAAATTAATTAAAATAATAAATATTAAAGACTAATTTAGGCATGAAAATTAAATTAAGAAATTTTAGGCGTCACATCCTCTGTACTAGGATTGTTTCTTGTCCTACGAGGAGCCATTATCTGATAATAGAATATCAATGTATAAACAGTTAAGATATCAAAAAGATCATTTCAATATCTCTCATTTTCTGTTCTTTCAATTCAATCATGCTCAATTTCTTATCTAGAATCATTTTGATTCGTTCTTGAAATTCTCAAAGGGAATCGTTCTGATTCACTGTTCAATCATGAATGCTTTACAACTAATTCAAAAGTCAAGTAGTAACATAATTTTAAAGCAGTTAATCATGCTTGCATGGATTTCATATAATCATGCAATGTAATAAATCTCATGCGAAAATCAAATCAAGAGGACTCAATCTACCCCGCTCTCAGCCTTCAATGTACTCAAGGTATCTCAACCTCTCTCTGAGACCACCTAATGTGGAGACCTCGGGTGCAATTATTTTAAAAAAATCAATAAGACATTTGGCGACGCATACCTTACATTCGGCGACGCAAAAACGCGTCGCGGAAAGAATTTATTTTTTTTTTAACTGGGAGGCGCGGGCGCGCGGGCGCACCTGCATTGTGCAAAATTGCGCACCGGATGCGCGGCCGCGCCCCTGGACTGCGCGGCCGCGCTGGGGCTTCGAAAATCTCTATTTTTTTTCTTTTTTCTTGCTCCAAAGACCTGAAATGGTGACCTCTCAAAGTCTTGATCACAATATACAATAAAGAGATGTCCGAAAATCATTCAAACGAGTATCAAATGCAATAAGTTTGAAACTTCCAAATATTCAACAAGTTTTCAACATTTATTTAAAATCATTCGATTGCTAGACCCGAGCTCCACTTCTACTCTCATTTCAAATCTTTAAGGTCCTCTAAAGCTTGAACCCGAACCTCCTGTTGCAATGCACACACACAAGACAAAGCAACAACGGGAAAACCGGTGAGTATAAAAACCCAGTATGAATGACAGAAACAAATGAGTATTTAAACATTTCAATGATATCAATATAAATCCATAAGTAATCTCAAATGGATAATGCATGGGTGAAATGCATGCTCAAGAATCTGGGGTTATCAATTCTCTGATTCAGTCTGAATCTCGGTCTTAGGGATCCCAAGGAAAAAGAAAACATAACGTCACCACCTACTCTCCCAATCGGGGTGGGCGTTGAGCTTCTCAACCCCGGACTTCGGCACTCTTATATAGAGTATTCTGGTCATGGAAGTTGCTCTACATTCCATGTCACTCAAATATAGATCCAAACGTCTGCTGCAATCTAGGCAAGTCTGCCATCAAATCTGAACAAAGTCTGGCTCAATATGAATGAGATGATGCAATTCAATATATCAAAATCTCTGCTCAATCTGAGAATCTGATCTCATATATCAAATCATTAGCATGAATAATATATCGATAATCATCGAATAAAATCAAATTCATAATTTCATGATATTCAATCAATTCATATAATTCAAATAATATAACAAATACGTGTGTGATTTATTGGGCTCGAGAATCTCAAATCTTCTCGAGGATTCAATCCCAAGCTCTTCATTGTCTATCCATACCTCAATTCCAAGTTCGGAATGCTCAAGTCTTGAAAGCTACATCAATATGAAACTCATATCAATTTCTTGTCATTCTTGCTAAATAATCATTTAACAATTTCTTCAAGATTCAACCCGACGGCATAACGTCTAAAAATCGGGTATTTCTAAAATTCTTAACATCAATATTACTAAAATTCCATCACAATATCATCATCAAAATCATCTCTAATTTTTGAAAATCATTAACCGAAAATTCCAAAAATTCCAAAAATTCTTCGAAAATAAAAAACATGTTCAAACGATGGTATATTCTCAAATCATTTTAGATATACCATCTCTATTATTTCAAGAACATATTTATCCAACTAAAATTCAAATCCAACAACATCTCAAAATTAGAACTTGGTAGAATTTAATCATACTTACGTAGAAACGTAGCTCTTGTTGCGAGGATCGCAAAACCGTGCTCAAATCAAAATTCTACCGGTTGGATTTTCTTGGATCGAGGCTTGAAAAGCTTGAAAAGTCTTGGTTATGGCTTTCTCTCTCTCTCCGTGAAGTTGTGAAGATGGGAATGATTTGGAGACAACACTTAATTCTCATTAAGTGTATTGTCTAGCCAATTTGCATTTTAGTCTTTGAAACTCTCCCAAATTGCAATTTAGTCCCCGATCATTTATAAAATTCAATTTCAGTTCTCTAATTATGAAACATAAAATTTAATTCCAATTCTCATAAATTATTTAATTGGATATTTTTCGGGGCATTACAAAATCCATCATCAATAACCAATGACCCTAACACTAAGTCTCTGAGGAAATAAGTCATCTCTGGCACTATTTCAAATCACTGTCTTTCTGAATCATTCTAGGAAAAATCCTAGAACTGATCATATGAAAACTAGCACAAATCTAACCTCTAGTTATGCAATTATCTACCAATTCATCACAATTGAATATTAATCATAAAATACTTGAAATTAACTCTAGAAAATTCCCAAATCATAAATCCATGTGATTGTCAAAATACAGCTTATTACCATTCTGTTAACATACAACAAAACTATCAAACAGAAAACTCAAATATATCATCCGTCAAAATCATCATGAGTGCCATCATTCTTCTCTGACCGCGTCTGAGCTCCCTGCAATGCATATACCTAACCCTGGATCTGAGACTTCTGACCATCTCCATGATGCCTACTCTGCTGCAATGATGTCTCAGACTGTCTACTAATTCGAGATCCCATTCTAGAAGCTTGACCACTTTGTCCACTACGCTTGGGACAATCTCTCTTGAAGTGATCAACACTTCCACAGATGAAACAAGCTCCAACAGCTGCTCTACAATTTTCAGTGGGATGGTCTCTCCCACAATGATCACACTACAACTTTTTCTTTCCCGACTAACGAGTCTCACCAGATCCTGTAGATGAAAAAGATTCGGATTTCTTAAACGACTGAGTGCGGGGACCCAAAGAACTCGTGGGTCTATATGAGAGAAAATACCTATTACGTCGAATGTTATCCTCTGTCTGGTGACATAGACTAACTAATCCCTCACAAGTCATGTCATTACCCACAGCTACTCGATCATGGATTTACGGATTAAGGCCCTGAAGAAACAGACTGTACATGGCCTCAGTGCTATCAAAAATCTGGGGGCAATGGGGCAACAACTCAAAGAACTTCAACTGGTACTCGTCAATAGACATCGAGCCCTGCCTCAAACTCAACAGCTCACTAGCCTTCGCCTGTCGAAGTGCAGGAGGAAAATAAAGCTTATGGAAAGCTGTACGGAACTCATTCCAAGTAGCAACTCCTCGGGCTGCAATGATAGGTGCGAATGCAGAACTCCACCACCTCTGCGCTCGTCCTTCAACAATGAAATCGAGAGTCTCCATCCTTAGCTCCTCAGTGCAACGGAACTATCGAAAACAAACCTCCATACGTCGCAGCCAGTTCTCTGCATCCTCTGGTGACTCACCTTCGACCAAAGGTTTCGGACCCATCTGCATAAACATATGCATACTGAAATGCCTGTGATCATCATGGCGATGGTGATGATGGCCCCGATGATTCTCCCGATCGTCCTGATCACCCCGACGTCCACCAACGCTGCTATGGCTACTTTCATCACCATGTCCCGCCATCTATACGATGATCAAAAGGTTAATTCCCAATTTCAACAATCTAGATCCCAAGATTACTATGCATGCTCTGATACAATAAATGTAGTGATCCGCGCCATGATCACCTACTAACCATGTGAGACCTCGGTTCTAAACAACTAATCTCGGCTTAAACAACAATTAAGCATACAAGATCCAAGACCAAAGTAAGAAAGAATTTTTTTTTTTTAAAGGAGGCTGCGCTCGGGCGGGCAAAAACTGCCGCTCGAGCGCGTCCTAAACTCCAGCACTGCTGGACAATAAAAAGGGGGGGGGGTGCGCTCGGGCGGGCAAAAACTGCCTCTCGAGCGCGCCCTAAAGTCAGCGCTGCTGGATTACTCGAACTGGGGTGCGCTCGGGCTGCAAAAGCTGCAGCTCGGGCGCCCCCCTGCAACAGAAACAAAACAGAGCAGAAAAAGCTTGGCAGCTCAAACTAAAAGTTATTCCATACATCAAACTCAAATTCATGCATTAAAAACATAACTTCTCCAGTTATTACATGAAATTCTAGCGTTGATCAACTACGAACAAATCTATAACATGCAACATAAGACTCGCATAATCGATACAACATAAACAACGAAGTTCGAGATCTAAACATGTTCTAATATAACTAGATAAACATATTGACACGACTTCTAAACCGAGTCTCACTTCTACAACTTTCCCTCGGAGCTAACCATGCCTCTTCTGACTTGTTCCTGCCCCACCTGTTGCCAAGTACACATACAAAACAAAGCAACAGCCGGATAACCGGTGAGAATGATAATCCCAGTAAAAACAACATATCAATTAATACAACAATAAACATGCTTTCAAGACAACAACGAAATCAATAACAATGTAATGAAATGCATGTCTTTAAACCGGGATATCAAATCTGATAACGAGGGATTGCTGCTGTGCTTTTGGGATCCCGAGGGTGAGATTACGTAACGACTCACCGACTCACCCAATCGAGGTGGTGCCACGTATCCCACTCCTCTAGACTTTGAGCTAATGAGTATGCTAGCACTAGGTGAAACGACTACGACCTAGGCCACTCAATCATAGTTCCCAAACGTCTAAACAAAAAGGGCGGTTCTGCCCGCTGAAAACAAGATTGGCTCAAGATGAATGCATAACAGAAACATAAAACATATCCATATAACAAAAGCTCAATCAAAACAACAAAACACAAGTTCCTCATGCTAGAACGAGTGTAGATGCAAGTATGTGATTTTAAGGAAAACTCGAGAACCAATTGTCCCGAGTATGCTATTCCGCTATCGATGTCTGCCTTTACCTTTCAATGTCATAGATCCAACTCCGAACAAGCTACAACAAAAGATTGTATCAACAACTATACAACCTAAACAACAAACAACGGTTCAGGGATATCTCTTTACCGATCTTCGTCCAACTCTTGACGAACAATGCTGCTAACACGGGCTTGACAAACTCCAAACGAATCTGTTCAGATACAAATCAAAGATCAATTACCATGATCGACTTACAAGCCAAGTTCAACAACTTCAAAAACGGTTCAAATCTCCAAAACTCAAACCGACGGCATAACGGCTATAACTGAACAAACCGACAACGCAGACAGCAGTTCAATAGCGATATAACCTCATAACAATTCTAAGACAACCAAAACAAGGCAATCCCAACAAATCTCAAATCACAATTTTCGAAAATGGCTTCCAAAAATCATAACAATTCCGAACGTCGCTCAAATTCAAAACCGAGAGATAATAGACGATCAGAACTCTGTAGAGAACAACATACTCGAATCTAGAACGATTCTAACAACATCCAAAAACTAGAATGTATCTGATCGTAGAAAAACTTACGATATAACAGAGCTCTCACTGCAGTGATCGATAATCTGCCTTCAGAAATAATTTCTAACGGACGGATCGAGCTCGGACTGAAATCTAGAAGCTTGAAAAGGTGATGGGGCGTTTCAATGGAGGAGGAGCCGGCTAAGGAAGGAGAAGGATTAAAGAGAAAAGAAAAAAAGTTGAGTAGATAATATATAAAATCCACTATTTGCGTTTTAGTCCCTGAAAAATCCAATTTTTGCAAAAAGAACCCTGATCAAAATCAAGTCGGCTCGTGAACTCTGTAATCTCCTATTAACTCAAATAAACTCATTTAAGATAAAAACGGGGCGTTACAATTCTCCCCCACTAAGAAGAGATTTCGTCCTCGAAATCAACAAGAACCACAACTCATAAGATAGAATAAAGAACTAAAGACAGTAAGAAGAACTCACGTCATCCGAATAACTCCGAAAATCGCTGTCTCATGTCAGATTCTGTCTCCCAAGTCGCTTCCTCGACGCCGTGACGGCTCCACTGCACTTTCACCAATGGAATCGACTTGGTTCTGAGTTGTTTCTCCTTCCGATCAAGGATCTGAATCGGTCGCTCAAAGTAGCTCAGAGTCTCGTCTAACTCGGCTTCGTCAGGCTGAAGAACATGAGAAGGATCTGGATGATACTTTCGCAGCATAGAGACGTGAAAAACTTCGTGAATACCAGATAAAGACGGAGGAAGTGCAAGTCTGTAGGCAAGATCGCCTATCTTCTCGAGAATCTCGTACGGCCCGATGAATCTCGGAGATAACTTCCCTCTCTTATCGAATCTGACAGTGCCTCTGAAAGGTGAAATATTTAGAAAGACTCGGTCTCCCTGATCAAAACTCAGAGGTCTACGCCTGACATTCGCATATTCACCTGTGTATCTTGAGCTGACTTCATTCTGGTCTGAATGATCTTAACCTGCTCTGACATATCTCTAAGCATCTCCGGTCCCAAATCTGGTGACTCGGACAATTCATCCCAAAACAACGGAGATCGGCACTTCTTACCATACAAAGCCTCAAAAGGCGCCATACCGATACTCGCTTGGAAGCTGTTGTTGTAAGAAAACTCGACAAGAGGCCAGGAATCCTGCCAACTAGTGCCAAAGTCTAGCACTACCGCTCGCAGCATATCCTCTAACGTCTGGATAGTTCGCTCTGACTGTCCATCGATCTGAGGATGATAAGCTGTACTCAGATGCAATCAAGTACCAAGTGCCCCCTGAAGACTGTGCCAAAAGTGAGAAGTGAATCTAGGATCTCTGTCTGAAACGATCGACTTCGGCACACCATGCAATCTCACAACATTGCTAACATACAACTCAGCCATCTGATCATGACGATACGTCATCCTGTACGGAATAAAACACGCAGACTTCGTCAATCGGTCGATCACTACCCAAATGGCATCGCATCCTCGAACGGATCGTGGTAGCTTCGTGACGAAATTCATGGAAATGTGATCCCACTTCCATTCAGGAACAGATAGACTGTGCAACAGACCTCCTGGTCGCTTCCGTTCTGCTTTTACTTGCTGGCAGTTCAAACACCGAGATAAAAACCTCGCTACGTCGCTCTTCATTCTCTTCCACCAGAACTGACTTTTCAGATCGTTGTACATCTTACGACCTCCAGGATGAATACTAAACCGACTGCAATGAGCCTCTCGGAGAATACGCTGTCTCAACTCCGCAACATCAGGCACAACAAGACGGTTATTCACAAACAAGACTTCATCTCTAACCTGGAATTCAGACTGATGCCCAGATCTGACTTTCTCTACTGAAACTTGAATACTCGGCTCAGACTTCTGTGCTTCTCTGATTGCAACAAACAACTCCGGCTCGGCTTTAATAGCAAACACTCTGATAGTCTCCCTATCTGTTTCAAACTCTAAGCCAGAAGTGCAACAATCATCGATCAACTAAGAAACACCGATAGTAGAAAGAGATAAAGAACAAAGCTTTCGGCTCAAGGCATCTGCAACTGCATTTTACTTTCCGAGATAATACTTGATTTCGCAGTCAAAATCTTTCAACAGATCTAACCATCTTCTCTGTCTCATATTCAGCTCTGCCTGTGAAAACAAGTACTTAAGACTCTTATGATCAGAAAAGATCTTGAAAGACTCACCATAAAGATAGTGACGCCAGATCTTCAAAGCAAATACAATCGCAGCTAGTTCAAGGTCATGAACCGGATAACGAGTCTCGTGCGGTTTCAACTGCCTCGATGCATACGCTATAACGTGCTTGTGCTGCATAATGACACAACCTAAACCTCGGTTAGAAGCATCACAATACACGGTAAAACCTCCAGTACCCTTCGGAATAGAAACAATCGGAGCACTGGCTAGTCTCCTCTTTAGATCAACAAAGCTCGCCTCACAATCTGAAGTCCAAACAAAAGGCGCATTCTTCTGAGTCAGCTGGGTAATCGGCTTAGCAATGGACGAGAAACCCTCGATGAAACGACGGTAATAACCAGCTAGTCCGATGAAGCTTCGGATCTCAGGTACTGATGTCGGTCTAGGCCAATTCATAACCGCTTCAATCTTGCTGGGATCGACAGAAATCCCATCTTCAGAAATAATGTGACCGAGGAAAACAACTCGATCCAACCAGAATTCACATTTCGACAGCTTGGCAAACAACTGCTCCACTCGTAAGATCTGCAAGATGATCCTCAAGTGCTCTGCATGGTCAGTACGGTTCTTTGAATAGATAAGAATATCATCGATGAAGATAATGACGAACTCATCTAGATAGCGCTGAAAGATACGGTTCATCAATCCCATAAAAACCGCGGGAGCATTAGTCAAACCGAATGGCATGACTATAAACTCAAAGTGACCATACCTCGTTCTGAATGCGGTCTTAGGAACATCTTCCTCTCGCACTCTCAACTGGTGATAACCTGACCTCAAATCAATCTTAGAATAGACAGAAGAACCCTGCAGCTAATAAAAAAGGTCATCTATTCGGGGTAAAGGATACCTGTTCTTAACTGTAGCCTGATTCAATTGGCGGTAGTCAATACAGAGCCGCATAGAACCATCCTTCTTCCGCACAAATAGAACAGGAGCACCCCAAGGCGATACACTAGGTCTGATGTATCCCTTGGCAATCAAATCCTCAAGCTGCTCCTTCAACTCTCTCAATTCAACAAGTTCCATACGATAAGGAGCTTTTGAAATAGGTTGAGTACCTGGCACTAAGTCAATGCTGAATTCAACCTCTCGAATGGGTGGCAATCCAGGAACATCTTCCGAAAACACATCCGCAAATTTTCTAACCACCGGTAAATCCACCAAAGCTGGGCTAGATTTCAGTACATCAACTGCATACATCAAAAATCTTTCTGCACCTTTCTGTAGCAAACAAGTCATAGATAACACTGAAATCAAAGGAATTCTAGATCGAGAACCCTTACCAAAGAATTTCCACTCGTCTGCCATTTCAGGTCTGAACCTGACAACTTTCAGAAAACAATCGACTGTTTCCCTGTACTTGGTTAAAGCATCTATACCGACAATACAATCAAAATCTGACAGTCAAAGCACAATACAGTCGAATTCTAGAAATTTCCCTCAAAACAGAGCTCACTGTTCCTGACTAATCTGACAGAAACAATTCCTCCACCCAAAGGTGAAGTAACAGCTACTACTGTAGGCAACAATTCAGTAGGTAAAGCATGCAATAACACAAATTTCTCAGAGATAAAGGAATGGGAAGCACCTGTATCTATCAAAACATGAGCAGAATGACCAAAAATCGAACAGTTACCTGCTATAACATCATCAGGTGCTGCCTGAGCCTGATCCTCTGTCAAAGCAAAGACTCGTGCCTGCTGTCTCGGAGGCTAGTTCGCACTAGAGTTACCTCCCTGTCTGTTCTGCGGCTGGGGCTGGAAGGAGTGCACTGCAGAAGACTGCCTCTCGGGTTGAGCTGTAGGTCGAGATGAACTCCCACTCTGAGCTCGATCATTAAAACGCTGAGGGCACACCTTAGAGAAGTGTCCCGATTGCTGACAGGTGTTACAATTACCGAAGACTCCCACACACTGATCCGGTGAGTGTCTTCCCCCACACTTGCTGCAGTACAAGGATGATGATCCAGAACTCTGTCCTGAACCAAATTGCTTCGAACCACTGGAACTAGAATAACTGTTCCCCTGCCTCTTGAACTGTTTACCTCTTGCTTTGTACTGATCTTTTCTGTTTCCCCCACTGTTTCCACCTTCATACCTTTGCTGCTGGTTCTGATGCTGCGGTGGCTGATTCTGATACTGAGATGGTGGGTTCTGATACTGCCTCTGTTGCTGAGGTGCTACCTGGTTACCTCTTTGCCTCCACAAGCCTGCTTCTGCTCCCTTTGCGTGATTCATGGCATCCGCAAAGTTGTTAGGCCTGTTGGTGTTTTTCAACGTGAAGACGTCGGGGTTCAAACCATTGATGAACTGATCTGCCTTAGATTCTTCATCTCCGGCAATTAGCGGTGCAAAACGCAACAGACTATCGAACTTAGCCACGTACTCTTCAATGTTCAGATTCCCTTGCCTCAGATTGGCAAACTCTGCTCCCTTATCTTTGCGATACGAGATAGGGAAAAACCGCTTATAAAATTCATATTTAAAAAGAGTCCAAGTAACTTCCGTACCTCTACTCTCCATTGCTTTCTTTGTCATGATCCACCAGCTCTTAGCAACCCCACGTAGCTGATGAATGACTAACCTGATTCTGCGGTCATCTGTGTAGTCTATGGAATCGAACAACTGATCGATATCATCCAACCAACTCTCGCAGTCAACTGGATTTTTTGAACCCATCAGCAACGGCAGATTAAACGACTGAAACCTCTTCAGCAAGGTTTCCATAGGCGTTGCTGAAGCATCCAACTGATCAACTTCAGTGCTAGCTTGCTCAGTCGCAGGGATAACTGGCGGTGTGTTTCTGTTTATCACTCGACGAGGACCCATCTGAATAACAAAGGTTAGGACACGAGATATCTCAATCGCTACAATCAGTGCCCTTACAACCGCTTGGAATACCGGATACCAGTCGATAACAGAGCCAGTTATATCTCAAGTAGATCATGCTTTATAAATTAAATCACATAACCATGTAATTCAATAATTCTCAATAATAAAGAATGCTCGCATGGAATTAAGTACACAGTTAAAATAATTCAAACACATGCGAGGAGCCAATACACGTAGACTCGATCTACCCGCTCACTCTAGTTCGACCAAGAATCTTATTGCTCTGATACCACTTAATGTGAGACCTCGGTTCTAAACAACTAATCTCGGCTTAAACAACAATTAAGCATACAAGATCCAAGACCAAATTAAGAAAGAAAATTTTTTTTAAAGAAGGTTGCGCTCGGGCAGGCAAAAACTGCCGCTCTAGCGCGTCATAAACTCCAGCACTGCTGGACAATAAAAAGGGGGGTGCGCTCGGGCGGGCAAAAACTGCCGCTCGAGAGCGCCCTAAAGTTCAGCGCTGCTGGATTACTCAAACTGGGGTGCGCTCGGGCTGCTAAAAACTGCAGCTCGGGCGCCCCCCTGCAGCAGAAACAGAACAAAGCAGAAAAATCTTGGCAGCTCAAACTAAAAGTTATTCCATACATCAAACTCAAATTCATGCATTAAAAACATAACTTCTCCAGTTATTACATGAAATGCTAGCGTTGATCAACTACGAACCAGTCTATAACATGCAACATAAGACTCGCATAATCGATACAACATAAACAACGAAGTTCGAGATCTAAACATGTTCTAATATAACTAGATAAACATATTGACACGACTTCTAAACCGAGTCTCACTTCTACAACTTTCCCTCGGAGCTAACCATGCCTCTTCTGACTTGTTCCTGCCCCACCTGTTGCCAAGTACACATACAAAACAAAGCAACAGTTGGATAACCGGTGAGAATGATAATCCCAGTAAAAACAACATATCAAGTAATACAACAATAAACATGCTTTCAAGACAACAACGAAATCAATAACGATGTAATGAAATGCATGTCTTTAAACCGGGATATCAAATCTGATAACGAGGGATTGCTGCTGTGCTTTTGGGATCCCGAGGGTGAGATTACGTAACGACTCACCGACTCACCCAATCGAGGTGGTGCCACGTATCCCACTCCTCTAGACTTTGAGCAACTATAATGAGTATGCTAGCACTAGGTGAAACGACTACGACCTAGGCCACTCAATCATAGTTCCCAAACGTCTAAACAAAAAGGGCGGTTCTGCCCGCTGAAAACAAGATTGACTCAAGATGAATGTATAACAGAAACATAAAACATAGCCATATAACAAAAGCTCAATCAAAACAACAAAACACAAGTTCCTCATGCTAGAACGAGTGTAGATGCAATTATGTGATTTTAAGGGAAACTCGAGAACCAACTGTCCCGAGTATGCTATCCCGCTATCGATGTCTGCCTTTACCTTTCAATGTCGTAGATCCAACTCCGGACAAGCTACAACAAAAGATTGTATCAACAACTATACAACCTAAACAACAAACAATGGTTCAAGGAAATCTCTTTATCGATCTTCATCCAACTCTTGACGAACAATGCTGCTAAAACGGGCTTGACAAAATCCAAACGAATCTGTTTAGATACAAATTAAAGATCAATTACCATGATCGACTTACAAGCCAAGTTCAACAACTTCAAAAATGGTTCAAATCTCCAAAACTCAAACCGACGGCATAACGGCTATAACTGAACAAACCGACAACGTAGACAGCAGTTCAATAGCGATATAACCTCATAACAATTCTAAGACAACCAAAACAAGGCAATCCTAACAAATCTCAAATCACAATTTTCGAAAATGGCTTCCAAAAATCATAACAATTCCGAACGTCGCTCAAATTCAAAACCAACAGATAATAGACGATCAGAACTCTGTAGAGAACAACATACTCGAATCTAGAACGATTCTAACAACATCCAAAAACTAGAATGTATCTGATCGTAGAAAAACTTACGATATAACAGAGCTCTCACTGCAGTGATCGATAATCTGCCTTCAGAAATAATTTCTAACAGACGGATCGAGCTCGGACTGAAATCTAGAAGCTTGAAAAGGTGATGGGGCATTTCAATGGAGGAGGAGCCGGCTAAGGAAGGAGAAGGATTAAAGATAAAAGTCAAAAGTTGAGTAGATAATATATAAAATCCACTATTTGCATTTTAGTCCATGAAAAATCTAATTTTTGCAAAAAGGACCCTGATCAAAATCAAGTCGGCTCGTGAACTCTGTAATCTCCGATTAACTCAAATAAACTCATTTAAGATAAAAACGGGGCGTTACAAACCAAGAGCTTAAGCTTTCATTTAAACTTAATCAAGAACAATCAGATAAATTATAGCGGAAAGTATTGAAGATATACAACCAAATCGAAATAAATACCGAATAAAATTAAATCTATAACTCTTCTGAAGACTTATTCTACCAATCCTTGGTCACCGACCAACTACTGTTCTCGCTCGTGGTCCACCTCCAAACCTGCCTCGTTGAATGGGTGTCTGAGATAAAAGCAGGGACGTGAGCGCTAACGCCCAGTACGTAAAGTATCGAATTTACAGGTCTATATGATGAATGAATCATGAACTATGAATGATCTGGGTAAGCTGGGATCATATCTGAAAAATCCTGATGAGGACATAGGTGCCTTCAGTATGCGCACGCTGCTCCGAAGATTCAGTGGGTGCCATACATACTGAACTCGATCTTGGACTATCACCGTCGTGGGGAAACCGCACACGCTGCCCCGTCGGTTCAGTGGGTGTCACACGGTACCCTATCGTACAACAAAACAACCCTAGGGCTGAGCGACCCCAGAACAACTGGCTTTCTCAAAGGATAACATGCTCAAAATGGTATGTAAATGCTGCATACAAATTGTGAACAATATATCATGCATATCATGACAGATAATAATGCAATACATAATTATGCAACACATAAACATGTATATTCAGCTGGCTATCTCAGTCTGTACTTACATATCTTAATTACTAAGCAAGCTACACCAGCTCTAATGTCCAAGCCTATAGTCCGCACTACAATGCAAAGTACTCATTCATCATAACCTTATTCTAAAAGTCTTAACTAAGCTAATAGATACTCCCAAAAACTAATCAGAGTCTAGACTTATACCTGCGTCCGTCGTCAACCCTTTGATGTCGATGCCCCAGAACTGGAGCACAACTCCGCTGCGACTCGCGGACGCCTCGCCAAGACTCCGCCCCACGCCTAGGAATGCTGGAAACCCTTAAACAACTCAAGAGACAAGATTGGAAGGTTGGAAATGAGCAAGAAATTGTGATCTCGGACCCTATACTTATAGGCCACGATCGGAGGCTCCGATCGCATGATCGAAAGCTCCGATCTGCGCATGCATGCCATGTTTTGGATGGCTACGATCGGAAGTTCCGATCTCCTGCATGCGGCTACGTGTTCAAACCACCTTACGCCTGTTTCTGGTCGAGATCGGAACTCCGATCGCAGGATCGGTAGCTTTGAACTATTTTGGAACCCCAGGACCTACCCTACCATTTTCGGACGTCCCAAATCTAATTTTCCACTCATTTTAACCAAATAATGAATCCTTAAATATGTTTTGACACTTTTAAAATTATACGTCATTTTATAACTTGTTTAGAATCACTTAATCTCGTAAAATGGTATCGGGCTACTACAACAATCACGTGCAACATAGAAATATGTATAGATAACATTCTTGTAAAGAGCATACAAGCTTCAATCCACATTGGAGACCTTCAAGAGTGTTTTAACATTCTGAGGAAGTATAATCCACGTGCTTAAGACCAAGGAGGATAGTTCATGTTTTTGAAGGTCCTTGGCCCGTTTGAGAAAAGTCTATAAATAAAAGGGAACAATATGGCCAACCTTCAGAGCATATCCATTCATTAAATCTACGTGCTTAAGCCCGAGGAGGATAGTTCATGTTGGAAGGTCCTTCATCCGTTTGAGAAAAAGTCTATAAATAGAAGGTCTCCTTCAATTAAAAAGTACACTCTCATTTTCTCAATTTATGCTCTAAAATCTCTTTAGTTTTTGTGAGTACATATTTTGATTTTTGAGTGGATCGTTCACTTGAATATGGGAGGGTTTTCGTCGGGCGTTCCCCGGCACCTCTAATCTCATTTCATGATGCAAGTGACGACCCTAATTTTACTGGATTGGATACGTGAGGAGCCCTTGTTTTCCTAAAACTGTGGTTTACTCTAGTTGACTGAGCACGCGGAAAACCTTCTTCAGAGTAACAAGATTTCATACAGCATCAGCGGCATAAGACTCAATGAAATTGTCACAAATACAAGTAGAAATCCAGAGGCAAGGTGTCTTTTTTTAAAAAAAAAAAAAAAAGAAAAAAAGAAGAGAGAAGATGAAACTGGAGCAACATGAGCAAGACTACATTTCACCATATCTTGGTTCCAAAAAAATGTTTGAATTGGGGTGCACATGATATGTTATATCTACATTTCACCATATCTTGGTTCCAAAAAATGTTTCAATTGGGGTGCACATGATATGTTATATGTCACCCTTACAATCTATAATAGTCGATCACTAAAAATTGAGTGATTACTAGATGCATTAACGTATCTTCTATGTGGTATTAACGCTGAAACAATCTGAAAGATGAGGCCCCTAGCTTAATTCCTACATATTGAACACATCCATATTGCAGCAAAAGAATTGCACATAATCGCAAAATTTAGCAATCGAAATAGAGGCATTTTTTCAAGCATTTAGTGGAAGCGCGATGTATGACAAGAAGAATGGACATTATTAATGTGAAAAGGGAAGGAGACGGATGATGAAATATTGGGTAGTTGGTACAAGGACTTTAAGGAAGGGAATTAATTAATCATAAGATGCTTGATTTTACTCTCAATATGCCCAGAAAAATGAATGAACCTGTTTCTTCTTAACTTGCATTTATGTGTTTATGTCGCCAAGCAGATTAGGGGTCGGTCATACAATCTACATATCTAGTTTGAGCTATGAGAGTTTAGGAGATATGTAATGATGTTTTCATTTTCTGGATTAGTATTAATGATTGTGTTTTTCCATTTCCGAAGCTTGTGTTGATAAATTTTTTTGTCATGATTATCTATTCGATTAGCCTTGAATTATCATGGCACGAGAAAGACACTGAAGCCTCGGTCATCAATACAGGTTTCTTGCCAACTTTTGTAATACATCTTGTCTCCACAAATTATGGTTCATTTGCATTTAGCTGTAGATGATAATCAACCTCCTTATTCAAAAGTTGTCTTTTTTCTTCACATTTTTCCCAGGAAGCAGGCCGATCAACAAGTTTGCTCAATAAATATTTGATTTAGTGAATTCACCCTTTTAATTTCTGTAGTTGTATCAGATACGTAATTGGATGAATTATAAGCACCATCTATCTGGAAAAAAAAAAAAAAAGAAGAGAAGAAGATGATTCAAGTATAGAACATTTTGAAGTTTAATCTTTTATGTGCTTTCTTACTTTGCGTCAGAGACTTAAATGAAATTCTGGCTTTGCGTTGGCTGAGACACAGAGTTGAGAGATTTCATGAACTTCACAAGTGTGTTGTGGTTGTACTGGAATTTGATGCTTATGATTATCATCAAGCAATTGAAAATGCTTTCTAATAGAAAACAATACTTTTGTTTGTGCTTGGATTTTCAATGAAGGAAGCAAATCTCTCTGTACATAATTCCTTACTTTCCTTTGGAGGAATAAATTCCCTTCAGAGAGTTTTCCATCTACGAAGCATAAGAAATATTACAGTTGTCCGTCCACTTTCAAGCTAAATGATAATTATTAGAAAGCTCTAGTTCTAAACTCTCAAGTAACCTTTGATTCCCATCGGTCTCCGCGGCTTTAAATTGGGACAGAAGACAATTCCGTGCAAGCAATACCTAAGAGAATTCAAGAACCAACATAGGCCAATGCACTACGAATACTAGTTCATGATTTGAGTTGTAAGTCATTCTAAGTTTCAGTCATCAATTCTTAGTATTTAGTCCCATGTTAATTTTGGTCCTGTTGGTGTAATTTCAGGAGCTTAAGCGGACATAATTTTTCATTTATTTATGATGGAAGTGGGCTCCAGCTCTCGGGAAATATTGGATCCCAAAAAGGATCATGTGGCGATTGACATAGTGCATGAGGAGAATCTTGCATACTTAATCAAAGAAAAGATGGATTCCATTTCTCCGTCGCATTGCGTTTGCAGAGTCCCGGAACAACTTTTCAAAGAATATAGAGAATATTACTTCCCTTCAACGGTTTCGATTGGCCCCTTCCATCGCCACAAAGTCGAAGCCATGGAGGAGAAGAAATGGTGCTATTTCGACACGTTGCTGAGTCGGAACCACAAGGCAGAAGAAACTTTGGACAGTTGCATCAAGGCCGTGAGGCATGTCGAAAAACAGGCAAGAAAATTCTATGGCCAAACAGTCGACATGGGCAGCGATGAGTTTGTTGAAATGCTACTAGTTGATGGCTGTTTCATAATCGAGCTTCTTCTTGAGTACGCGATCAAGAGTTTGAGACGGAGAGACGATCCGATTTTCAGCACAAACGATACGATCTATGGGATAAGAAGGGACTTGATCTTACTAGAAAATCAAGTACCCTTTTTCATTCTTGAGAGACTATTCCACTTGGTCCCAATCCCCACTCAATGCCAATTATCCCTCGTAGAACTTGCCTTGTGTTTCTTCAAAAACATCCTTTCAATGCACGACGAACATATCCCTCGTGAAAAATATGATCCCAAAATTCATCACTTACTCGACCTCATCAGGCAGCATTACCTGCCTACATCACCTGAAGTCCTGTCAAACGTGCAACACGAGCACAAAAATCTACCCCACCATGCAATCCATCTCGTCGACATCGGAGCAAGCCTCAAACCGATGATTTCCGAAGAAAGTCCTCTCAACATAAACTTCCTCGACGGAGAACTCAAGATCCCACCTCTAAAAATCGATGGTTACACCGAAATCTTGTTCAGAAACCTCATAGCAATGGAGCTATGCTGCCACGAGCTTCCGAAACACGTCGCATCCTATGCGGTCTTCATGAAACGACTACTCCGGTACAAAAGGGACGTGAGATTGTGCCAAATGAAGAAGATTCTGATCGATGGGTGTGGGAGGGAAGGACAAATTGTTGGCCTTTTCAAGAGGTTGTGTGTGGATGTAGATATAGACAACACGAATTTCTCCTACAACGAGATTTGTGAAAGGATTCATGGGTATGAAGCAAACTCAAAGCAAGTGTGGTGGAAGAGATTAAGACATTCTTATCATAGGACTCATGCGGGAGTCGCAAGCCTCAGTGTGGTTCTGTTGTTGTTGGTTTTCCTTTTTACAGGGGTATTGTTCTTGGCTGTTAATTTTTTATTTCACCATTTTCAGTGAAATTTATTTGCCAAACAATCAATATTATCATTGTTATTATTTTGAGATTTTTACCCTTTTCTTAGCCAATAAAGTGAATAAAGATGATTTCTTTCTTTAAATAGACCAAAATTCAACTTGATATATATTTTTATTCCGACGGTAGAAAACAAAAGAAGTGCATCAGCTAATGGATGACGATTGATGGCTGCCTATACTTTAGTTCAACGCACTAATTGTGCATCTGCGGTCCCTTCTTTTTGTCGAATCCGACTCGTGAAAAAGTCAGACAAAGAACATATAATTGTAGAAAGAGAAGCCAAAAGTTCATAGAGAGAGAGAGAGAGATGGCGTCTACCAGGAGAGTTGGCGTGGCCGTGGATTTCTCGCCGTGCAGCCGAAAAGCTCTGCAGTGGGCGGTGGATAACATTGCTCGAAGCGGCGATCACTTGATCCTTGTCACCGCACGCCCCGAGGGCAACTATGAAGAAGGCGAGATGCAGCTCTGGGAGACCACCGGCTCTCGTATGCTATCTTTATCATTCTTCTTTCTCTGTATATGAATGATTCTTTGGTGGGTTTCATGGGAATCAGTGACCAAATAAGGAATCTGATATTGGACCATTGTTTTTTTTTTTTCTTGATCTGATTATTGACCCTTTAAAGGTAGCTTTTTTGCGAGTGGTTTTTCTCTTTTAACCGAGCTAGAACGAGGCTAGGGATGTTGATTTTGGTCCAGCTGATGGTTTACCTTTTCTTGATGCTCCAGGAAAAATTCTTCGAGATTAATTAAATTTGTAGTCAGTAGATTCTTCATCTTTGTTTTTCATTTTTATGTAAAAGTCAATTCTCCTGGGAGTTAGTTTCTTAATTTGATTCATGATATTGATTGCACGACTAGTGAAGGGGAATTATGTGCAGTGATGTTCACCAAAATCACAAGCTTATCCACTGTTGCAAAATAAGGTGTTATTAGGCAGCTATTTATCATCAGATCTCATATTCTGTAGCTCAAAACTCGTGTCATTTTTGTTATTCACTTGTCAAATGGACAGCGATCTATTTCGTGTCATTGCGAACCAACTGATCTACTTTCATTATCTTGTTAGCTTTGATTCCTTTGTGCGATTTCTCGAACCCTGCTCTCATGAAGAAATATGGGGTTACTCCCGACCCCGAATCATTGGATATTGTCTCTACAGCGTCGAGGCAGAAAGAGGTGAATTTCAAGTTGTATTCACTGCTTCCATTTTGTTTCTATAAAATTTCTGTATTGCAATATTTTAAACCATTCGTCTCCACTCGAATTCAGATCACGGTGCTCTTGAAAATCTTCTGGGGAGATGCTCGGGAGAAGATATGTGAATCCATCGACCACATTCCCCTTGATTGCCTGGTTGTTGGGAATCGTGGGCTTGGCAAAATCAAAAGGTTTGATTCATGCTATATCTTTCTAGTTGTTCCAAGATTCTCATTTTTTCATTTCTCGACCTGTAGACTACCCTCATGGAGGACCCTTTTCGTTACATATTCCATGTGTCTAACTGATCGTTCATAATGGTTTGCATCTCAACATTAATCTGCAGGGCCATAATGGGAAGTGTGAGCAACTTTTTGGTGAACAACGCCCCTTGTCCGATCACCGTAGTGAAGAGCCATGACTAGACTCAGACATTTCTGGTCCTGCAGCTTGCCCATTTTGTTCTCTGAACTCCAAAATGTTTTCTGTAAAGTAAATTTTCGACCGGAGGAAGCTTATTCAGTTTACTTTGTGTAGTGTGTGTTTCTGTAATAAGATGGAAGGATTTCAAAATCATTTGTATGGTCATTCTTGTGTGCTTAAGCACACTGAAGGCCTTTGTGTTTGTATGTTTTGTGTGTTCTCCGAATAAAACTAACTGTATTTCAACTGTTGTGATTTGTGAAGCGAGATAAGATATTGATATTAATACATCAATTTGGTTCGATATATTCGTTGCTTGAATTCTTTAAGCTCCTCTGCAAGTTGTCTATACAACAGAGCACTCCATTTTTAACATAACGATCCAAGTTACGGGGATGTTGAATTTCTCTTCAAGTAACTTGACCAATGAGAAATTGCTGATTATATAATTTTTAATATAGAAAATTTTGATTAAATCACAAGTATATTCTCTTTTGGCAACGAAAAGTACTAGACGACAAAATAAAGCTAAAGGAGGAACAAGAATCATTTCAGGTACTATATGTCACTGTATACATCGGGACAGGCACCACAGAGCTGCTTTACTAACAAAAAATGTTTAATTTTATGTAGGCAGAGCTGAAAACCATGCGAGAGGCTGCACAATGGAGACGTCTACAAGGTATGGTATCTTTTGGAAAATTTGGTGTGGTACCTATGCATGAAGTGGGTGGGTGATGTAATCCGAATGACTTGCTTATGGTTAATCATTGTGTTAAATTAAATATCTTCTTGGTTAAAGTCAGCTAAAGTGGTCTAATATTTACGACTGATGTTTTCAAATCCATCGCGGAACAGGGAAATTTGAAGAGATTTGACCTTATAGTTTGAGTTGCATCCGGGCACTTCATATGAAACCATTTTTTCGACACCTCTAATCAATCCTTTGCACCCCTGCTCTTCTTTATAGTAACACCTGGATGTCATGAAAATAATTGACAAAAAGCTTATGAGTGGATTAAATCTGAACTACTATCTTTCTGGTATTTGTGAACTGGTTTAATACTGGTTCCATGATTTTTGTTTTTTTTTTTAATTTCAGTGAATATAACTTCAATGGATATATGGCGCCGGAATATGCAATGCATGGCCAGTTCTCCATTAAATTGGATGTGTTCAGCTTCGGAGTTCTGATCTTTGAAATTTTGACCGGACAAAAGAACAACTCTTTTAGGAATGGGTAGAAACTAGAAGACCAGCTAAGTTCGGTGAGTAAAATCCAGAAACTTACTCCTGATATTGTTTGTTTTAGCACCTAAATTCAAATTATATAAATGTCTCAAATCTTTGCATTCTAAGTTTGTTGCAAGTATTAGTTACTGATAAAGGATATATGTCTCTGGATTGATTCAGGCTTGGAGGCATTGGCGTGAGGGAACACCTGCAAATATGATAGATCCTATGTTGAAGGATGGATTAATGTATAGTTTTTTTCCCTAGTGTTTATAGAGTTAGAATTTAATTATTTTTTTATAGATGCACTTTTAGTTTTGTGAAAATACTTGTGTATACATGCATATTTTTGGGTTATTTTGGTGGATATACTCGTGAATTTATGGATGATCGTTGTTTTGAGATGAATAATTTATGAACCTTATTAGTCTATTTTAAGTTTCAAAAATATATTTATATTGTGTAATTATTGTATCTAAATTTTAATGTAGTGGAAAGGCAATTTCACTAATCGACGAAGTAAAATAATGTCTTTTACTTCGTCAATTAGTGATTAGTAAAATTGCCAAAGTAAAAGACTTTATTCTACTTCGTCAATTTCATTAATCGACGAAGTATAAACATATCTTTTACTTCGGCAATTTCATTAATCGACGAAGTATAAGCATATGTTTTACTTCGAGAATTATGAAATTAGCGAAGTAAACGAATTTCTTTTACTTCGTTAATTAATGAAATTGCTGAAGTAAAAGATATGTTTTTACTTCGGCATCGGGCCAATCCTGAACCGGTTTTGGCTCCATGAACCGAACAAAGACTTCGGTAATTTCAAGGCTACGACTTCGGTTATAACGCGAAGTAAAACAGTACCTATTACTTCACGTGACACTACTTCGATAATTATCTATCTACGACTTCGGTTAATAACCGAAGTCTTTTGCGACTTTTCTACTAGTGTGAGCAATGGAAGTTAGAGAAGTGACGTTTCGGGCTAAGTTTGTAAAAGTGCTGTCAAAAATATGAATAATGTTTATAGCATGTGTTGGTTTTGTTGTACAAATCTAGTGGATGTAAACTTGGACCTATCTTAAATACTTATAGTATCTTGTAAGTTTAGCTTTTGAATAAAGTTGTCATGTATCTTGTACTTGTTGTTCTAACATATTTAGCCTTGTTTACATTTGATTACATGTTGTTAGATAGCAAGAGAATAGCAAAGTACAGCACAGTAGCACAAGGAAATCTGCAAATTTCTGCACTAAAAGGGGCCGCTCGATCGGTGCAATTTGACCAATCGAGCGGTGCATGTGAAATGCCAAACCCGAGAGTTTGGGATTTCTTGGCCGCTCGATCGGTCAATTTTAACCGATCGAGCGAAGGCACATTTTAAAAAAAATTATTTTTTTTGTATTACTTGTGCTTAGTTCTAATGCTTTGTGTGGAGTCATTGTATTAAAGTAGACGAGCCCGGGGTCGCCACACCAGATGTATTAACTCCATTGGTCAAACGTGCCAAACGTTGAGTCTTAACATCAGGCATCTGAGAATCTCGAATCCTCGAGTACAATGATGTCTCAGATAGAACAGTATAAAGACGAATTAAATCTCTTCCTTTCTTGTGCTTGAGCGTGAAAGTCAACGAACAAAATTCCTGAATTAGATGAGATAAATCACTAGTTTGAAGTGAATAAAGTCTTACCTGCTGACTCAAGGCATCAGCAGTAAGATTCGCAGAAATTGGATGATATTTGATTTCACAGTCATAATCCTTCAGTAAATCCATCCAGCGTCTCTGTTGCATATTCAACTCTGCCTGAGTGAATATATATTTCAAACTCTTGTGATCCGTGAATATTTCAAACTTTTTGCCATAAAGATAATATCTCCAAATTTTTAGTGCAAATACAATGGCTGTTGGAGAACGGTGATCAGATCAATCAGAGTTGATACCCGGTGCAGCGGAAGTTTTAAAATTTTATATGGAACGATTCCATAATAGGTATCAAAACTTTACGATTAAATTGTGCGTGTAAAAATTAAATAACAATTAAATTTTTACCTCCAATCTCGAAACGAGATTATGGACACCAACAGATTACTCTGCTCTTGTTTTATATCCCAGGAACTGATGGACGAACAATTCTTCAATCAGGTCCACGAACAGAAGTTTAATCCCTCTGATAGATTGCACTAGAAAATCTATCAGAAGTTTCTACGAAGAGAATTAACGAATTTGATCCGTTAAACCAGACTGCAAATTCAAAATTCACAGGCTGGAATTTTTTGAGCAGAGAGAGGAGAAGGGGGGCGGCCGCTTTTAAAAAAACACAGCTAGGGTTTTCGAAAATTGTGACCTCTGTTGTGTAATTTCTGTACTGCGATAACTTATTTATAATATGGGCTGCTAACAGCTTAGGGCCCATTAGTTATAAGTTCAAGCCTGACAAGCAAAGCTCGCATGTTCAGAAATTAATATAAAATTCATCGTGACTCAGATTGATAAACCAATTTCACCAATGTGCACAGAAACCATTTTTGCATCTTTTAATGTCAAGATAAATTTTCTGAATCCGAATTCAGTGATTTCCAAAAATGCCCATCCCTATATCATTTTAGGAAATCTTTCTCCTCTACTCTTAAATAAGAAGTCTCACTTCTTTGTTCATTAAATTTAACTCTTTAAATTTAACTATCTCAACGGGGATTTAAAAATCCATTACTTGTGTGGCCCTCAATGGTTCAGGGATACAGCTAGCCGTGGGCTCACAACTCCTTGTGACTCGGAACAACAATTTTCGACTTGCCCATCGAATCATGGTAAGAGCGCCTAGCAACATCGCCCCATGATTCCCTAGGTATCACTGATAGTGCCTGCAAGAACCAATAGATTTTGGTTAGCGTACAGTACGGTCCCTTCATCCATATATCCCGATCGAATCAACAACCATTGGTAAATCGAGAGTCGTTCGAGATTCGATAACTATGCAATGCATCTTGAAGATCAAATAGTGACATCGCATGTGCTACTAAGAAACCATTTCTTAAAACACATCATGTACTCTGGCCAGAGATTCGTCACACTAATATCTCCTCAGATTGCATAGGATATCCACACTAGCAAGTATGTGGTGAATCCTTGACAACAAAGCATCGACTCCTATATGTGTCGTAACTGTACCCAATCCCGACACCTGATGACCCCAATAGAGTCGGTAAACGAGTCAAAGTACAGTACTAGCATATAGAGTCTCAATGATGTTTCAAGTAGTAAGGACTAATGGTGTACAACCAAAACCGCGGACTTTATCCACTCGATAAGTGATAACCACTTGGAAAGTTCGGATAGGGTAGTTCGATCATTCATCGTATGAATATCCATTTGCATACTTTGAACATCTCTATGTTCCATACCAATGAAACGTGGTACTCGGCATCGCAAATGCTAGTCTCAATCTCGAGCGATCCTTATCCTTATTAACGGACGGCTCAATCGACTAGGAACTGTTTAGAATATACAGTGACTATAAGATGTGTTTCATGATAGTCATCCCCATGTGCTACCGCATCTTACATACACTATAGTATATTCAAGGTCTTCATCTAAACATCTTATAGTATGTCACAACATAATAATATGATAAAAGATAAAGTAAACGCCTTTATAAAAGTGTAAATTATATTAAACAAAAGATTGTTTATACAAAGAGTCATCAAAGCCCTTAGCCACAAGTTGGCTCACCGGGCACCCACTCTTTCAATCTCCCACTTGCCCTAAAGCCAACTAGTCATACTACGCAGTCCCATTGCTTTGCGATGTTTGTCAAATAATGGTCCTGGCAAGGGCTTAGTAAGTGGATCAGCGATATTGTCTGCAGAGGCCACTCTCTCGACAGTGATGTCTCCTCTTTCCACGATCTCCCGGATGATGTGGTATTTCCTCAGTACGTGTTTGGATCTTTGATGAGACCTTGGTTCCTTTTCCTGAGCAACGGCACCCGTGTTGTCACAGTACACCGGGACTGGACCAACATCTTCAGGAATAACGCCCAACTCTTGGACGAAATTCCTCATCCAAACGGCCTCTTTAGCAGCAGCTGATGCCGCAATGTATTCTGCCTCAGTGGTGGAATCCACTGTGGTGTCCTGCTTGGAACTCTTCCAAGAGACAGTACCACCATTGAGCATGAACACAAATCCAGAGTTTGACTTCGAGTCATCCACGTCACTTTGGAAGCTAGAGTCGGTATAGCCTTCCAATTTTAGTTCTCTTCCTCCATATACCATGAACATATTCTTAGTCCTTCGTAAGTACTTAAGAATGTCCTTCACGGCTTTCTAATGCATTTGACCGGGATTGGCGTGATATCTGCTCGTGACACTCAGAGCAAATGCTACATCCGGTCTGGTAGATATCATCCCATACATGATACTACCTATGGCTGACGCATATGGTACATGTGTCATTTTCTCTATCTCTTCATCAGTCTTGGGACACATAGACTTGGATAGAGAAACTCCATGACACATGGGTAGATGTCCTCTCTTGGACCCATCCATTGAAAACCTTTTCAATATGGTTTCGATGTAAGTTGATTGAGTGAGTCCTATCATTCTCTTAGATCTATCTCTATAGATCTGTATCCCTAGAATATAGGATGCCTCACCCAAATCCTTCATCGAGAATCTACCTGATAACCATATCTTTGTTGACTGCAACATCCCTACATCATTCTCAATGAGTAGGATGTCATCAACATAAAGTACTAAGAATGTCACAGCATCCTTAACTACTTTCTTGTACACGCACGGTTCCTCCGGGTTCTTGATGAAACCAAAATCCTTTATTGTTTCATCAAATTTCTGGTTCCAACTTCTTGATGCTTGTTTGAGACCATAGATTGATCTCTGAAGTTTGCATACCTTATGCTCGCTTCCCATGGATGTGTATCCCTCAGGCTGCGTCATATAGATCTCTTCCTTAATGTTTCCATTAAGAAATGCAGTCTTCACATCCATTTGCCATATCTCATAGTCATACCAAGCAGCTATGGCAATAAGGATTCTTATGGACTTGAACATTGCAACTGATGAAAAGGTTTCATCATAGTCAACTCCTTGTCTTTGAGTATAACCTTTCGCCACCAATCGTGCCTTGTAGGTCAATACCTTACCATCAGGCCCAAGCTTTCTCTTGTAGATCCATTTACACCCTATTGGAACAATTCCATCGGGAGGATCTACTAAAGACCAAACTTGGTTTGTATGCATCGAATCTATTTCCGACTGCATAGCTTCAAGCCATAAATTTGAATCCGCATCAGAAATTGCTTCCTTGAAGTTTCTTGGATCACATCCAACATCGGGTTCATCTTGATCCCCTTCAAGAAGAAGACCATATCGAATAGGAGGTCTAGAAGTCCTCTCGAATCTTCTAGGTATATGCGTGTCCATCATTGGTTCCTGAGGTGTAGGATCATTATTTTGTATTTCGGGTTCTTCTCGAATTTCTTCGAGTTCCATCATCTCGCCTTTCTTATCCAATAAGAACTCCTTCTCCAAGAAGGTGGCATTCCTTGAAACAAACACTTTTGTTTCAGTAGGATGATAGAAATAATATCCGATTGAATTCTTCGGATACCCTACAAAATAACATAAGGTGGATCGACTATCCAACTTATCTCCCACTGTCTGCTTCACGTAAGCAGGACATCCCCAAATCCTCAAGTACGAATACTTAGGAGCTTTGCCATTCCATAACTCGTATGGTGTTTTATCCACTGCTTTGGTGTGGACGTTGTTCAACAACAATACCGCCGTTTCAAGCGCGTAGCCCCAAAACAAAGGTGGAAGCTCAGTGAAGCTCATCATGGATCGAACCATGTCCAACAAAGTTCGATTACGACGCTCCAATACACCATTCAGCTGAGGTGTCATAGGAGGAGTCCACTGAGAGAGAATCCCATTCTCTTTCAGATAGTCCAAAAACTCGGTACTTAAGTATTCTCCACCTCGATCCGATCAAAGTGCTTTAATACTTTTTCCTAGCTTGTTTTCTACTTCAGCCTTGAATTCTTTGAACTTTTCAAATGCTTCAGACTTATATTTCATTAAATATAAATACACATACCTTGAATAATCATCAGTAAAGGTAATGAAGTAGGTGTGGCCAAATTGAGTACTAATTCTAAATGGACCACAAACATCTGTATGGATCAAATCCAACAGATTTTGACTACGCTCAGGTTTCCCCTTAAAAGGAGATTTAGTCATTTTTCCTTTCAGGCAGGACTCACAAGTAGGTAGAGAGTTAATATCAGACATATCAAACATGCCCTCTCCCACTAGCTTGTTCATCCTCCTTGAGGAAATATGACCTAGCCTAGCATGCCAAAGGTTTGCCGGGTTTTGACTATCGATTTTCTTTTTGTTTGTTGTTACCGGTTTATCAACATAATTTATTGGAACGTCTTTTAATTTTAAGTTATATAGATCGTTTTCAAGTTGTCCATTTCCAATCAAACATTCATTCTTGTAAATATTGCAAATCTCATTCACAAAATTGCAAGAAAAACCATCTCTATCAAGCATAGAAACAGAAATAATGTTTTTAATCAAATCTGGAACAAATAAAACATCTCTCAAAAGTAACTTAAAATCGTTCTGCAAAATTAAATAAACGTCTCCTACAGCTTTGGCTTCAACTCTAGAACCATTTTCGAGCCTCAGCTGGGTCTCACCCATTCTAAGCTTGCGACTTCTTGTCATCACCTGCAAATCATTGCAAATGTGAGATCCACATCCGGTATCCAATACCCAAGAAGTAGTATTAAGTGAAACATTTATTTCAATATAGAACATACCCTTCGCAGTTCGCAACTGCTCTAGATATTCCTTGCAGTTACGTTTCCAATGATCGGGTTTCTTGCAGTGATGGCAAACATCCTTGGACTTTTCCAGGTTTGAAGCCTTTGTCTTGTTCTTCTTCTCGGGTCCGGTTTTCTTGGGTGGGGCAGAATGTTTCTTACCCTTTGTACTTGGCCCCTTCTTAGCTGAAGAAGAGGAGCCCACCAAGAGAACTGGTTTATCCTTCTTTAAAGTGGCTTCATATGTTACAAGCATATTGACCATCTCTTCAAGGGAGGCCTCTATCTTGTTCATATTGAAATTCACCACAAATCCGTCAAACGAAGAAGGAAGAGAGAGAAGTAATAAGTCCACATTGAGTTCATGCTCCAACACCAAATCAAGCGTTACCAACTTCTGTATTAGCCAAATCACTCGTACCCCATGATCACGGACCGAAGTCCCTTCACGCATGCGACACGTCATTAGCTCTTTTACAGTAGCGAACCTTTCAGCTCTCGATTGAGCCCCAAAAAGTTCCTTGAGTTGTACGTGAATGTCAGCAGCATTCACGGTGTCCTCAAATCGCCTCTGGAGTTCATCAGACATCGAGGCTTGCATATAGCATTTGGCCTTGATATCATGGTCCCACCATGTATCAAGTTTGGCCAACTCTTCCGGACTTATATCAGCTGGTGCTTCCTTCGGAGGAGATTTTTCTAACACGTAGAGCATCTTCTACGAGGTCAAGACAATCTTCAACTTACGGAACCATTCCGTATAGTTTGCGCCAGTCAGTTTATTTTGTTCGAGAATAGAGAATAGTGGATTGCGCGAATTCATCTTAATGAAATAATGAAAAGAAACAGACAATAATCAGTGATTGTTTAATTAATTTACTAAGACATAAAATAGGCAAAATTTATTTTATGAATCTCACTCCCACTATTTTAACGATTTCACTACCCTCTAGTGAAAACGGGAAACTGTTTTCCTTAGTGGGAACATGGAGTTCAATTGACAAACTATGGTCCCGAATAATATCAGCCAACCATAATTTTCAAAAGGTAGAGCCCAATTGCTTCCAAAAGCAACCTCCACGTTTTTACCTCATGTCTAATAAGGGCCCAATAATATGACGCCGTTTATTGTGACATGTCAAAATGACCCATCAATATTAAGTTGTGATGGACGGTCGCCATGTGGATCCCCCAATAATATGAGCCGATCCCATGGGAGTTCCACCCAACTTACAACATGTGTCGATCCAATGTACAGCTTTCCGACGAACGGGCCCCCCCAATAATATGAGCCGGACCGTATCCGCGGGTAGCATCTCATACATTGATCGTTGATGGAAGGTAGGAACATTTAAACAATATTTAAATTTCCTTTATTTATCTTGATATCAATTTTAAATCATATTTAAAATGAGGGATTTTAATTTTGAAAATTTGTCTCATCATTTAAAATTTTGTATGCTTGCGGGATTCATACAATTTAGTCTAAAACATGCATACAACGATAATATCATATATTATATAGGATGATCGATTCCATTTCTAATCGACCCGTGGTTGCCAATCACGAGTCTAAGTCCAATCCTAGGTAATATGTAGGTATGCAATGCAATCCTATTACATTGAGCTTCCAATTTACATTTCTTCAGTCTTTATTGTCTGCTGGGCCCACCTCCGTCTTCAAATCTTCATCTCCCACTAAGTCTAATGTATTTACAATAAATAACTATGACACGTAGGAGATACATTTTAAGGGGTGGGAACGGGCCATAAAGGCCTACTTTTATTACATATGACAATTCATATTGGGCCATAAACCAGGCCCATTAATAAATCCAACAACAATAAAAACAAATGTAAATTCCTAACATATACCTACAAAATTGGTCATGCTAATCGATCATCCTTATCCAATAATATTTAATTCAAAATTAATTTATTGGATAACATGCAATGGCAATTAAATTAAAAGGATAAAATCATATTTCATATATAAAATCTTATTTTACATACAAAATCATATTTTATCTTTTTATCAAATAAAATCATATTTTACATATAAAATCCAATTTTATACATAAAATAATATTTTACTCAATGTTTCCATAAGATCATATCTTATCATCAATTGTACCAAAAATAATTAATTTCATAAAATCTGATTTAACGGATAAAATCTATAAATTTTCCAAAAATTCAAATTTATCCAAAAATCAATTTTAAAATTTTCGGACTCGAACATTTCGATCCGACGCCTCGTGGACCAATCAAAAACAATTTTCGATCGGACCAAAAATAGAATTTTAACATATTAAAATTTTAATTAAAAATTAAAATAAATTTTTCCCGGGCCGCCCGGGACGATCCCGGGCAGCCCGCACCCCAAAGGGGCTCGGGCCGGGCAGCCCGTCGCTGCCCCTTGGGCAGCGACCATCGCTGCCCCCCGGGCAGCGATCCAATCGCTGCCCGTGTTTTGCCCGAAAAAAAAAAATTTATTTTTTAAAAAAATTTATTTTGTTTCAAAAACCGAGGCTTAAAATTTTTTGTACAATCGATTAATTTAATCGCTTGATCTGAGCAACCTGGCTCTGATACCACTGTTGGAGAACGGTGATCAGATCAATCAGAATTGATACCCGGTGCAGCGGAAGTTTTAAAATTTTATATGGAACGATTCCATAATAGGTATCAAAACTTTACGATTAAATTGTGCGTGTAAAAATTAAATAACAATTAAATTTTTACCTCCAATCTCGAAACGAGATTATGGACACCAACAGATTACTCTGCTCTTGTTGTATATCCCAGGAACTGATGGACGAACAATTCTTCAATCAGGTCCACGAACAGAAGTTTAATCCCTCTGATAGATTGCACTAGAAAATCTATCAGAAGTTTCTACGAAGAGAATTAACGAATTTGATCCGTTAAACCAGACTGCAAATTCAAAATTCACAGGCTGGAATTTTTCGAGCAGAGAGAGGAGAAGGGGGGGGGGGGGGCGGCCACTTTTAAAAAAACACAGCTAGGGTTTTCGAAAATTGTGACCTCTGTTGTGTAATTTCTGTACTGCAATAACTTATTTATAATGTGGGCTGCTAACAGCTTAGGGCCCATTAGTCATAAGTTCAAGCTTGACAAGCAAAGCCCGCATGTTCAAAAATTAATATAAAATTCATCGTGACTCAGATTGATAAACCAATTTCACCAATGTGCACAGAAACCATTTCTGCATCTTTTAATGTCAAGATAAATTTTCTGAATCCGAATTCAGTGATTTCCAAAAATGCCCATTCCTATGTCATTTTAGGAAATCTTACTCCTCTACTCTTAAATAAGAAGTCCCACTTCTTTGTTCATTAAATTTAACTCTTTAAATTTAACTATCTCAACGGGGATTTAAAAATCCATTACTTGTGTGACCCTCAATGGTTCAGGGATACAGCTAGCCGTGGGCTTACAACTCCTTGTGACTCAGAACAACAATTTCCGACTTGCCCATCGAATCATGGTAAGAGCGCCTAGCAACATCGCCCCATGATTCCCTAGGTATCACTGATAGTGCCTGCAAGAACCAATAGATTTTGGTTAGCGTACAGTACGGTCCCTTCAACCATATATCCCGATCGAATCAACAACCATTGGTAAATCGAGAGTCGTTTGAGATTCGATAACTATGAAATGCATCTTGAAGATCAAATAGTGACATCGCATGTGCTACTAAGAAACCATTTCTTAAAACACATCATGTACTCTGGCCAGAGATTCGTCACACTAATATCTCCTCAGATTGCATAGGATATCCACACTAGCAAGTATGTGGTGAATCCTTGACAACAAAGCATCGACTCCTATATGTGTCGTAACTGTACCCAATCCCGACACCTGATGACCCCAATAGAGTCGGTAAACGAGTCAAAGTACAGTACTAGCATATAGAGTCTCAATGATGTTTCAAGTAGTAAGGACTAATGGTGTACAACCAAAACCACGGACTTTATCCACTCGATAAGTGATAACCACTTGGAAAGTTCGGATAGGGTAGTTCGATCATTTATCGTATGAATATCCATTTGCATACTTTGAACATCTCTATGTTCCATACCAATGAAACGTGGTACTCGGTATCGCAAATGCTAGTCTCAATCTCGAGCGATCCTTATCCTTATTAACGGACGGCTCAATCGACTAGGAACTGTTTAGAATATACAGTGACTATAAGATGTGTTTCATGATAGCCATCCCCATGTGCTACCACATCTTTCATACACTATAGTATATTCAAGGTCTTCATCTAAACATCTTATAGTATGTCACAACATAATAATATGATAAAAGATAAAGTAAACGCCTTTATAAAAGTGTAAATTATATTAAACAAAAGATTGTTTATACAAAGAGTCATCAAAGCCCTTAGCCACAAGTTGGCTCACCGGGCACCCACTCTTTCAATGGCGGCTAACTCGAGATCATGCATTGGGTAATTTACTTCATGTGTCTTCAGTTATCTAGAAGCATAAACTATAACATGTCCACGCTGTGTCAGAACACATCCAAGTCCCTGACCAGAGGCATCAGTGTAGACAATATAACCTCCCGATCTAGAAGGTAGATGTAGAGACCCGCGCCGTGATCACCTACTAATCAGAACTTAAGCATGAAATTAATCAATAAAATAATCTTAATCAGAGTAACTGCGAAATCTTAAAATAAAATAATACCAGGTAGGCAAAACCTAGTGGTAAACCCCGCTATCCAGCCTTGGTCACCACCTAACCTCCCTGTCTCCGGGAGAACTACCTGCAACTGCCCCATGGAATAGGGAATCCAGCCAACAGAAAATAACCGAAAGTGAGCCTAACATGCCCAGTACGAGAGTATGAGTATACACTATTATATGCAAATGAATGCAAATGAACTGGGTATCAAGACACGAGGTCAAGAATATCAGATAGAGAAAAACTTGGGTCTTGGTATGTACCACGCTGAGCTACTACTACAGGAGGTGACAGACATACCTAGATGCCCTGATGGTGACCTAACACATGCCCACATGTCCAACCAAATATCAGTGTCCTGATACGAGCTCATGTGTCCAACTAATATTGGTGACCTGACACGAGCCTATGTGTCCAACCATCTACTAAAAAGGTAAATATCCCAATACCGGATATCAAAAGGATACAGTCTCAATATGCTCATGTATGCAACATACAGTCGTAACATGTTGTATATATAAAGGCATATAAAAACATGCAATTACATAATCCATGAAACACATAATACATGCATACTCAATCTGGATATCTCGAATAATACTTCCGTACTTTTCTAAGGCAGATCCTAGAAGCTCCCATCTAGGTCCAAGCCTACCATGCAACACTACAACATAAATAACCATGCATTACCTAGCATGCCAAACATCACCTACTAGGCTCTAAAAGCCTTAATTAAACTATAGCATACTCCCTATTTACTATAGGGAACCAAAGCCATACCTTCGTCCGTCGTCAGCCCGCTGATGTCACATGCCCAGAGCCTGGGCATAGCCTAGCTACGACCCCTAGACGCCTCGCCAGAGCTCCGCCGCCTGGATGCTACTGCGGACACTATCCGCTATAAAAAAATACTATTTCCAACTCCAACTCTTAAAGAAAGAGTCCCGAAGCCCTTAAAATAGATCCATTACCGGGAGAGGAGATGAATTTTGGCATTCAAAATGAGAGCCTTGGACCCCTTTTTATAGGCCACGATCGGAAGTTCCGATCACCTGATCGGAAGCTCCGATCAGTGCATGTTTGCCACGTTTTGGACGGCCGAGATCGGAAGCTCCGATCGCAGGATCGGAAGCTCCGATCTCCTGCTTCTGGCCACATGTTCCAATCTCCTTGACACCTGTTTCTGGTTGAGATCGGAAGCTCCGATCTGCCCGGTGGCTCCGAACTATTTCTCATGCTTCCGAACTGGTTTTGGTCCTCCGGGACCCCCGGGACCTACCTGATATGAATCTTGTTGTGTTAGATTAGCAAACACGATTACAATTTGAATCGCACCCTCTAACCAATAAACAAAAGACTCAAAGTTTTGCCCAATCTTTGAAACAAGTAAAATTGATAGGGTTTTGGATTTCCACCTTTAATCGACGGTACGATTAACAACAGAAACCACAACAATTGAAACCAAAGAAAACCTTCAGATAAACTTGTATCTGACAATCTTCAGTGAGAAACAATCGACAAACGTTTTCAAGTAATTAACTGAGAAAGTTTGATTTGAAGAACAAAGCAAATCTTTGAATAAAATTCTTGAGAGAATTTTCAATAATTTTTGTATAAACTGAATCTGAATTCTATTAATGAAATAAAACAAAAGTATTTATAGTTTACAATCAAAAATAAAAGATAACGCAAAATATAGCCTAAAGATATCAAAGATATCATCTAGAAAGTTTCCTAGTATAATTAAAAACTCAAAATATAGAAAATAATGCCAAAATATCAAAAAGTGTCGCACACACACAACACGCCGAACTGTGTGTAAAATTCGAAGGCGCGGGCGCGCATGAAGTTCTGTCCGTCAGGCGCGGGCGCACGTCAGGGAGGCGCGGGCGCGCATACGTCTCGAGATGTGTTGCATATTTTTGAATTTTCTTCGACATTTTCTCCGCTCTCTTGACTTCTTTGGACTTCAATAACATTGTAACACCCTTCAAAATGATCTTCAAGCATTCCAATTTGATTGCCATGAATTCCAAACCCTTCAACTCTCGAATGTAAATCTTGAAGCAAGTCATGGAACAATATGAATCTTTGAGCGCCTTCTAGATTCATATCACTACCGCACCATTTTCGGACATTCCGGATCTGATTTTCCACTTATTTTAACCAAATAAGGACTCCTTAAACATGTTTTTACCCTTTTAAAATTATATGTCATTTTCTAACATGTTTAAAATCACTTAATCTTGTAAAATGGAACCGAGCTACTACATTCTCCCCCTACTTAAGATATTTCGTCCTCGAAAAATCTTAAGTACTGAATGCAGTAAAACAATGAATAAAAATCTTTTATTCAATTTTATTCATTTTACAAGTTACAATCTGAAATACCACAATTCAAAATAATTATGGATAATCTGTACGCATACAACTCTCAAGTTCCCAAGTGGCTTCTTCAGTGCCTCAGCGCTGCCTCTGAATTAGAACAAGAGGAATGGTCTTGTTGCGTAACACCTTATCCTTATGACCTATGATACGCAAAGGTATCTCCACATATGTCAAATCCGAGTCCAACTGTACCTCAGACGGCTGTAAGATATGAGACTCATCTGCCACATACCGCCGTAACAGTGAAACATGGAACACGTTCTGGATATTTGACAAATACGGCGGTAACACCAACCTATAAGCCAGATCTCCAACACTCTCCAAAATCTCTAATGGACCAATGTACCTAGGAGATAGCTTGCCCTTGAGACCGAATCTCAAAATCCTGCGAAATGGTGAGACTTTCAGGAATACTTTTTCACTCACCTAAAACTGTAAAGGTATATGCTTGACATTGGCATAGTTAGCCTGTCGATCCTGCGCAACCTTAATTATCTTCTTGATCTGTCCAACAATATCAACAGCCTGTTGGACTAATTCTGGTCCCTCAACATGTCGCTCCCCCACTTCCTCCCAGAACAGTGGAGTACGACACCGTCGCCCGTACAACGCATCAAACGAAGCCATCCCAATACTGCGATGGTAATTATTGTTGTACGCAAACTCAATCAATGGCAACTGATCTTGCCATGCTGGACCAAAATCCATAGAACATGCTCGAAGCATGTCTTCAAGAGTACGGATCGTGCGCTCTGACTGCCCATCAGTCCCTGGGTGATATGTTGTACTTAAACAAAGAGCAGTACCCATAGCACGCTGAAGACTCTCCCAAAATCTTGAAGTAAACCTTGGATCTCGATCGCTGACTATGCTCACAGGCACTCCATGCAATCGAACAATCTCATTGATGTACAACCGTGACATCCTATCAAAACTGTAGTCTCGATTATAAGGAATGAAATGTGTCGACTTGGTGAGTCGGTCCACCATAACCCAGATAGCATCACAATTCCTCGAGATCACCGGTAAATGGGTCACGAAGTCCATCATGATCAACTCCCATTTCCACTCAGGAATGGATAATCTGTGAAGCAATCCTCCAGGTCGTAGTTGTTTTTCCTTGACCAACTAATACACCAAACATATAAAAGCATGCTAATACACATTTTTCTTCATTCCTTTCCACCAGAAAGAACCTCAGACGTAAATCTTTTTACACCGAAAGGATTCGCATACTTTAGACTAACACTTGTCATAACACCTGTGACAACGTCATTGTACATAATTCTTGATTTCATTAACCTCTCGGGTTCTCTTCTTGGAAAACATCAATACAATTATTCTGTTGATTAACAAATCGATTAGTACAATTTCTAGTGCCAATTTATATTGACATCCATCTCAGAACTTCAGATAATACCTGAAAATGAGGATCTTGCTTATGATGTCACGGATAATCATTTCTTGTTGAATCCTGACTCGCACTACTGGGTGAACAAAACTGTTTCATCCTTCTTAGGCAAAGTCTTAAAACCAATACAACCTAGTAAAACCCCTGAATCGATCTCATCAAATCTAACATATCAATGACCTAACGCATCCAATAGACATCCCGAAAATAATTGGTGACAACAATCCCGCTGGACCTGATAACCTTAGATCTCAGCTGCTGTCCTTTTTCCATGTCTAAACACTTGATGCTATCCTGTTAGTATCCATTAAAATTCAAATGCTTGCTAGATCAATTTCTGTCACTGAAGTCCCAGAATTACTGCAAATCATTCCTGAGAACTGAATATCTGAGTACTGTACTCATTTTATCAGTCTACCAAAAAGTGAACAATTTCAATCATTCTTTATGCAAAAGAATATTTAGCTCCCCCATCACGGGGTTATAACATCTGTATGTACCTCAGAAAAATAGTTACAAATAGTCACTGGGCACCAAACTTGCATCAGTTTAACTGACCATTTCAAAACATGCATGAACACCTAAGTGTTCAACTTTCACTATCCAAGTGAAGTCTCATACTGACGAATCCATGCTGTAACTTAGCAGGCTCATGACATCTGTCAATAGAATCGAGTATCTTTTCAAGGTTATCAAACTGACACCAAATTATATTTTAATGTAACTGTTGCATGATCTCTAGACTGAGTAAATTTTCCATCCCCTTCTTAAGTACAAATGACTTTCAGAATATTAATGAAAATATACTCTTCCATGTCTATCGTTGATCACAGTTCACGTCTCCCAATATAAGTCATTACAGTGCCTTGATAAAATTCTTCTTTGCTTGACAATCCATCAATAGAATTCCAATTCTTACAGGAAAACTTATTTAAGTAAACTCATCACTTAAAATTTCATGTTCATCTCGTAATCAAGATCCTGATCACTAAAATACATCTGATAGAATCAGACAATACTGGTAAAACCTCCTGGTTCTCCCCCAGTATCACATGCGAGAACTACCCGTCCAGAATATTCACTTGTCAAGGAATCCTTTCCAAGACTATTCTATCAACGAGAATTAAAGTCTGTATCTCTGATGAAGTCAGACGATAACTCAAATCCCTTGGAACTAATCCAGTACCAAGTATAATTCCAGAAGACTCAAATAAATCCTGAATATTCTCCTGATAGTTATACCAATTGCTATGACTGTGCATACAATGTGACTGAGGTAAGTCTTCCTATAATGCCAAACTGGAACAGAAGAATCCTTCCAAAGTACACCGGCATAAGATCGCACTTACTATACCATCTCGGAACCTGGCAGTCAAGAGCACCCTGGCATAACTCATTCCTGAGTCTCTGATATTATGCAACATTCCTATCTGGACCAAAATCATTGGTCAAGAAAATTCTCTGTAGAGGCACAACTCAAATCGCGAGTCTGCAAACATCTGATAATTAAATCCTGTTGAATATCAATTCAACTAATCTCCTGGATTAAATTCAGAAATCACAAATCAAGATCAAAACTTATCTACTCAGAACAATTACTTGTCAAGGAAAAATTCATTCCAAGACTGTTATGACAATGGAACATCTGTATCCTTAACAGACGATAACTAAATCTTGATTCCATACCTGGATCTGTCCAATCCAAATTCATACCCTGTTGTGACTGTTGCCAAATTTCCAAACTGAGTAGTCTTCCCTATATAGTCCTTGGAGCACCAAGGCCTCCAAACAATCTCTGAAGTATAGAAACTTCCAAAGGAATACTGACTAAGGGTGGCACCTCCTCACGTCTACTACTGGTCACAATCCACAACTCTTGGTATTATTTAGTCTGTCATCCTGATGAAAATCCATCATCACTAGGTAACAACCTAAAAAGATCAAAACAACCAAATGCTCTGAGGAAACCCGCCTAGAACAAATACTCATGCCCCCTAATGAATCACATCATCTCTGGGAAATACTTGGCTTGCTAGAATATTCTAGGTAAAACATCTAGAACTATTCATTGAAAACATTCAAAATTCCCAAGTACTCATTTAAATCATAATCAATCTTTTATTCACTATAACCAAGTTAATCTTCAATGATTACAATACTTGAACCACAAATCTAGGTTCTAATAAAATCTTTATTACAATCTCATGTAATACATAACTTAATCAAAAGATTACACTGAAAGATGTACAATACAACAATAACTGAGTACATCAAATACTGAAATCTTTAATACATCTGATTTCAATTGAAATACTGTTTACAACAAAATACAGTATTTAAATTCCTGCGGAAGTCTTTCATTCCGTCTACTGATCTTGAACATGAAGTTTCCCATCTGCTACTCATGTCAGCAGAACTTCTTCATCTCAAGATCTAAAAAAATAAAATCTTGCTAATCTACCGGATCCTTCCAATATTGTTGGGTTTCTTATCTGGTAGATGAGACAAGATTTTCCCGTCAATATCTCCAACTACTAGTAGAGAGTCTTCCGGGGTGGCTTTCTTGGTCGACTTAGAATGGATGACTACATGTCACACATTCCGTTCAACCTGGAGAAGCACCTGGCGTTGAAAATTGGATATTCTCTTCCAGCTCCATCCTGCTGGGATCCACATAATACGAACTCCTACTGCCAACCTTGGCAATGAAGATCTTGGAAAAGCCTAGACATCCTGCTATTCCAATTCCTGATACTGCTATCGTTATTGAAACCAACTTGTAATCCTACAAAGGATAACCCAAAATCAATATTATGTCCCAAAGAATCTTATTGCATGCTCTGATACCATAAATGTAGAGACCCGCGCCGTGATCACCTACTAATCAGAACTTAAGCATGCAATTAATCAATAAAATAATCTTAATCAGAGTAACTGCGAAATCTTAAAATAAAATAATACCAGGTAGGAAAAACCTAGTGGTCAACCCCGCTATCCAGCCTTGGTCACCACATAACCTCCCTGTCTCCGGGATAACTACCTGCAACTTCCCCATGGAATAGGGCATCCATCCAACAGAAAATAACCGGAAGTGAGCCTAATATGCTCAGTACGAGAGTATGAGTATACATTATTATATGCACATGAATGCAAATAAACTGGGTATCAAGACACGAGGTCAAGAATATCTGATAAAGAAAAACTTGGGCCTTGGTATGTACCACGCTGAGCTATTGATACAGGAGGTGACAGACATACCTAGATGCCTTGATGGTGACCTAACACATGCCCACGTGTCCAACCAAATATCATTGACCTGACACGAGCTCATGTGTCCAACTAATATTGGTGACCTGACACGAGCCTATGTGTCCAACCATCTACTGAAAAGGTAAATATCCCAATACCGGATATCACAAGGATACGGTCTTAATATGATCATGTATGCAACATACAGTCGTAACATGCTGTATATATAAAAGCATATAAAAACATGCAATCATATAATCCATGCAAACACATAATACATGCATACTCAATCTGGATATCTCGAATAATACTTCCGTACCTTTCTAAGGCAGATCCTAGAAGCTCCCATCTAGGTCCAAGCCTACCATGCAACACTACAACATAAATAACCATGCATTACCTAGCATGCCAAACATCACCTACTAGGCTCTAAAAGCCTTAATTAAACTATAGCCTACTCCCTATTTACTATAGGGAACCAAAGTCATACCTTCGTCCGTCGTCAACCCGCTGATGTCGCATTCCCCAAAGCCTGGGCATAGCCTAGCTACGACCCCTAGATGCCTCGCCAGAGCTCCGCTGCCTGGCTGCTACTGCGGACACTGTTCGCTATAAAAAATACTATTTCCAACTCCAACTCTTAAAGAAAGAGTCCCGAAGCCCTTAAAATAGAGCCATTACCGGGAGAGGAGATGAATTTTGGCATTCAAAATGAGAGCCTCGGACCCCTTTTTATAGGCCACGATCGGAAGTTCCGATCACCTGATCGGAAGCTCCGATCGGTGCATGTTTGCCACGTTTTGGACGGCCGAGATCGAAAGCTCCGATCGCAGGATCGGAAGCTCCGATCTCCTGCTTCTGGACACGTGTTCCAATCTCCTTGACACCTGTTTCTGGTTGAGATCGGAAGCTCTGATCTCAGGATCGGAAGCTCCGATCTGCCCGGTGGCTCCGAACTGTTTTTCATGCTTCCGAACTGGTTTTGCTCCTCCGGGACCCCCAGGACCTTCCCCACCATTTTCGGACGTTCCGGATCTGATTTTCCACTTATTTTAACCAAATAAGGACTCCTTAAACATGTTTTTACCCTTTTAAAATTATATGTCATTTTCTAACATGTTTAAAATCACTTAATCTTGTAAAATAGAACCGGGCTACTACAGTAGAGCTAGCACAGGTGCAGTTGTAAGACGTCTACATAGCTCGTGAAATGAATCCTCACAATCTGAGGACCATGTGAAGGTAACATCTTTCCGCGTAAGCTGTGTAAAAGGCCTGGCCAAAATTTCGGATGAACCGGTGGTAATAACCAGCTATACCCAAGAAACTCCGAATCTCAGCAACCAACGTCGGACGAGACCAATTCAGAACTGTCTCAATCTTACTCGGATCCACAGATATTCCTTCACTAGAAATCACATGACCAAGAAACACTACTCAATCAAGCCAGAACTCGCACTTGCTCAATTTCGCATATAGCTGCTTCTCCCGTAGCGTCTGTAGAACAATCCTCAGAGCTGTACATGTTCATTCCTATCGTGAGAATAAACAAGGATATCATCAATGAAGACGATGACGAATCTATCCCGATACTCTTGAAACACTTGATTCATCAGATTCATAAAGACTACCGGGACATTCGCCAAACCGAATGGCATAACCAGGAATTCATAATGCCCATATCTGGTCCTGAAAGCAGTCGTAGAAATGTCTGAATCTCGTACCCTCAGCTGGTGATATCCAGATCTCAGATATTTTAGAATAGATAAAAGTACCCTGTAATTGATCAAACAAATCATCAATACGCAGCAAAGGATAATTATTCTTGATGGTGACACGATTTAGCTGTCTGTAATCAATACACAATCGCATCGATCCATCCTTATTTTGACAAACAAAACAGGTGTTCCCATGGAGAAACACTCGGACGAATATATCCCTTATCAAGCAGATCCTGCAACTGCTATTTCAATTCCCTCATCTCTGACGACGCCAGACAATAAGTTGCTCGGTATATAGGTGTTGTTGCTAGTACTAAATCAATACCAAATTCCACCTCATGAACCGGAGGAAAACCAGGAATCTCATCAGGGAATACATCAGGAAACTCGCTGACTACTGGTAAGTGATCAATATTCAAACTACTTGTGGACATATCAACAGCATATATGAGGTAGCCCTCCCCACCCGACTCTAAGACATGACATGCATTCAAAGTCGCTAGAAGTGGCATAAGAGGTTGTGCACCCTCACCATAAAATTACCAGCTATCACCCTCATCTGGAAGAAAGTGTACCAAGCGCTGATAACAATCCACAGTAGCATGATACAAAGTCAGTATATCTATTCCAAAGATACAGTCAAAATCTGCCATTGCTAGAACAATCAGATTAGCAGACAATACATGGCCCTCAAACTCCATAAGGCAACCCATCACTAAATGCTTAGCTACAACCTCCTGCTCTAGCGGAGTAGATACAACAAAATTCCAGTTTAATGAAACATAAGGCAATCTATGTCTCTTAATAAAACGGCTAGAAATAAAGGAATGCAATGCTCCAGTATCAATCAAAACAAGTGCAGGAATACCACATAATAAAAAGGTACCTGTCAACATGCGATCCCTTCCCTCCATAGCCTGCTCCTGAGAAAGAGCAAATACCTGCCCCTGTGCCTGTGGGCGAAAACTAGAAGAACTCGGTGGTGCTAGATGCTGACGTTGATGAGTAGAAGCCTGAGATCCAACCTGTGATCCTGATCCACTAGTAGAACTCGTACGCTGAGGGAAATCTCTCCGTAGATGTCCCTGCTCACCGAAAATATAAAAAGCACCAGATGCTCTCCGACAAGAAGCTGCAAAATGATTCCCTCCATAGTGACTGCAAAACTCGTCTTTCTTCTTCTTCTTCTCAAAGCGAAACATACCTCGTGAACCACGAGAACCAGAAGAAGTAGTAGTAGTCGAAGAAGAAGAAGATTTAGATCCAGACTGCATAACAGATGTAGCCCTAGGCCCAAGAGATCCACCAGGATGACCTGACATCATCAGATGTGCCCGCCTATTGTTGTTCTCCACTTGATGGCACTGATTCACCAGAGTCTCATAAGATGTCGGATCATCACAGACAATAACCTGTGAATATATATCTTGATGCAAGCCTTGCATAAAGATATCATACTTGGAAGCCTCACTCTCACTGATATGAGGACTCTATGCCAACAGATCAAGAAATCGATGCTGATACTCATCAATAGTCATAGATCCCTGCCTCAGAGTCAACCACTCCATCGATTGTGTCTGACGGACAGCTGGAGGAAAATATAATTTCTGAAACTGCTGGCGAAAATCCTCCCAAGTAACCTGTCCTCTCTTAGTGCGCGCCTGAGCAGCCTAGGCATCCCACCATAAGTGTGCTCGTCCATCTAGAACAAACTCCAAAACTTCCAGTTTCTGCTCTTCAGAGCAATCAAAATCCCGAAAATCACTCTCGATTTTGGACATCCAGCTCCTCGCCTCTTCAAGATTCTCGCCACCCAACAAAGGTTTCGGTCCTACTTGCATGAACTTATTGATAGAGTAGTGATGCCTACCCTCATGGTGACGATGTTGGTCATCATGATGATGGCGATGGTGACGATTTTGATGACCATCTCCCTGGCCAACACTACCATGGCTCTCATCAACTCTTTTGGCCATATCCTGAAAATATTTGCACATTTAAAATCCCAAATGCGCAACAATTATCAAGACTCATCTAAATCCCAAGTACTAATCCCAAAATCTATGCATGCTCTGAAAATATTTGCACATTGAATCACCTACTAACTTACAACTAATGGCATGCATTAAACTTAATTAAAACATGATTACTTAACATAGTAAAACGTGCGGAAACATAACCCATAATTTACATAAAAAAAGCTTAGTACAACAACTCTAGGCTTATTATTATATAAGTGATACAACCAAATCAAAATACGAAATTTAAAACTATCAAGCATACAGATAACAAGTCCTGCTGAATAAAAACCCCTGAAAGCTCTGCCTCCCTTAGACCTGCATCAAACCACCAGCCCTGTCCATCCTGCGACCTGCCCCGTGGAATGGGGTGTCCAAAATAACAACTAGAACGTGAGCGCTAACGCCCAGTACATAAACATGAGTAAACATATGTATATAATGCATGCAACCGTGATGGCTGATAAAGGGTCATCTGATAAGTCATGCTCAGTGCATGCGTCATATGAGTATTGTTTCCTCGTGGATCATCCTTTGGGTACAACCACACCGATATGGTCCTCTAGTATCGCTTACTATAGACTGAGCACTTGGAATACTTTTTAGTTCAAAATAACTTCCTAATGGCCCTACTTATAGGCAAAATCCTCGGTTACGATCGGAAGCTCCGATCGCTGCATGTTCAACACTTTTCAAAATCTAGTGCTTATTCATGGGTGTACGTCATCAGAAGCTCCGATCAACACCAAAAGCTCCGAACGCCATCGGAAGCTCCGATCCTGCACCGGAATTTCCGATCTCCACCGGAAGTTCCGATCTCTTAAGCACATTTAATTACTGATTAATCATATAATTACTTAAATTGGGGTGCGGGTTACTACAGAAATTAACACTAGAAAGCCAACGGAAGATTTTTTTTTCCAAAAATTGTTGACGACATTGGGGGCGCCATAGATACTGGGCACTGGGGCTCCCGTGCAATTTTCCCAAATTCAGCTTCTGCAAATCTCTAGTGTAGCGGGCATCCAAAAATTTGTGCTCCTTATTTCTCGCTTTATTTCCAGATTTTCATATCATTTACATCTTTTAATCTCATAAAAATAGTTTTTACTTACAATCATGTAAACAACATAAAGAAAAACATAAGATACATAATATTCCTCGTAAAACAACAAAAATGCAAGTTAAATCATAAACATAAAAATGAAAACTCGCACTCATCAATTGCGTTCAGTTAATTGAGCACTAGTTGTGATGCGATCATGGATGGCTCGCATGTTGATCAAGTAGCTAAGGATCCATTGAAGATGCCGAGAGGACCAATTACTAGGGCTCGAGCTAAAAAGTTTAAGGAAGCACTTCAATTGTTGATGATGAATTATCAGAAGACATTGGAATGCTTGAAGATCAATTTGGGGGATGCTATAATCTTCTTGAAGTAAAAAAGCGATCAAGAAAGTGAAAACAATATTGAAGAAAATTCAATAACACAAAGCTTGGTTCGAAGCTCTGGCGCGCCCGCGCCTGTTTTGCGAGAGTCTTGCGCACTCGCGCCCTTCAAAACGCGCGCCCGCGCTGATGGGTGAATTTTTCACAAAGATTATGCGAACTTCAAGCGCACTCGCGCCTTCCAATCGTGCGCCCGTGCTGCAGCCTGAAGATGATGAATAGAATAGTGCGTGACCACAACGCGATCACACCTTCAACTTTTACACGCAGTTCGGTATGTCTCTGTGTTTGAGATTTTTTATGGTTGTTATTATTTTTCCTATTTTGAGTCTTCTAAACATACTAGAAAACTTTTATGTGATATCTTTGATATCTTTAGATATATTTGTTATTTTTTTTATTTTAGGATGTATTTTAAATACCATACATTCATTATTTTGAGGAATACAATACAGAATTCAATTTTTTTATTATTCAAACTATAAAATTCTCTCTAAAATTTTATTGAGGCTTTTCTAGCTTTATTCAAAATCAAACTTATCAAATTTCATAATTTTTTGGCGTTTGTCGATTGTTCTTCTTTGTGGATTGTCAGAAACAAGTTTTCTAAAGGTTCCGTTGCGATCAATTGTTTTTCTTTGTGATTGTTTGTTGCTAGTTTTAAGTAAACTAGAGGTAATTAATCCAAAATCTTTACTTGTTTCAAGATTGGGCTAATTTAATTGTTTTCTTTTGTCAATGGATTGAGGGTACGATTCGATATAATCGTGTTTGCTTTCCTTACAACGAAAATTCATATCAGTTGGTCTCAAAGCCAAGGTTTTGAATCAAGTAAGCTTTCATATCTTCTTTTATATCCATTATTCGTGTTCTTCGTATTTTTTGTTCTTCATCTTTCGTTCTTCATCTGAGTCTATTCTTTTTAAAATTTCCAATTCTTTTCTACGTCAATCTTGTTGCCCAAGTTTTTGTGTCTTGTGCTACAAGTTATCTAAAAAAAGTCAAAAAAAAAATAGAAAGACAAAAAAAAATAAGAGCTTCAAAAAAAATAGAAGAAGAAAGATAACTTGTGGCCAATTATTTTGCTATTGTTCATCCTTGGGTGCAAGTCAAAAATTCAAGTGTCTATAAATTTCTTTTTTCTTGTTTTTGTTCAATCTTCAAGGGTCAATCTTTAAGTGCCTACAAGTTTTAAACTTATGAGTTTGATACACTTCTACACAAATCAAAAGCCTACATAAATTTGAGTAAAAAAAAAAGGAGTGTTTGAGTGTTTTTCTTGGAGTGACTTGTGAGATTTTGGTTGAGAAAATTTAGTATTAACCGTTTCTTGCAGGTACAATGAGTTCTACTAACCAAAACTTTTCTCAAGGTCAAATGAATGAGTTGACTAAGATGATGATGGCGGCATTGGAGCCAATAAATGAGAAGTTATAGAGGCTTGAAATTAGTGGAGGGAGTAGGAATAAAAAAAATAAGAAATATGATGATGGTGGTGAGGAGGATGGGAGTTTGGGTGAAAATTGGGGTAGGAATAGGCGAGGTCGAGAGGAAAGAAATAGAAGGGGAGCGGTGAGAAGGAGATACGTAGATGGAGGAATAGAATATGAGAATATTAGTGGATTAAGATGAAGATTACTTTGTTTCATGGGAAATCTGATACAAAAGTGTACTTAGAGTGGGAGATGAGAGTGAAGTCCTTATTTGATTGCCATAACTACAATTATTCAAAAAAAAAAAAAGTTGGCGGTGGTTGAGTTTGTGGATTATGCTCTTATTTGGTGGGATCAACTTGTTATCTCTAGAAGGAGGAATCGAGAGAGGCCTATTGAGACATGGGATTAGATGAAGAAAATTATGAGGAAAAGATTTGTGCCAAATTATTACTATCGTGACATGTTTAAACGGCTACAGAATTTGAAGCAAGGTTTGAAAAGTGTAGAGGATTATTTCAAGGAGTTGGAGGTCACCATGATTCGAGCTAACATTGAGGAGGATCGTGAAACAACTATGGCTCGTTTCTTGCAAAATTCATGAAGGATGTGATGTCAAGGAAGAGAAAGCTCGAAGAATTTGAGACTGTAAAGTTGGCTGAGGAGTGCAGCGCCATCTTGTAAAAAAAATATTACTACAAAAATTAAAAGATCCAGGGAGTTTCATTATTCCTTGTATTATTGGTGGTGCCACTGTTAATAGAGAATTACGTGATTTAGGTGAAAGTATTAATTTAATGTCATTGTCTATTTTCAGGTCTTTGGAGCTCGGCGACGTGAAACCAACCACAATTACTCTGCCATATAGATGATGCAAGGAATTCTGGTAATCCCTCCATAATTCCAGTCCATTCCCTGAAGCATCACACATCTCCTATAGTTCCTTGCTATGCACAACACGACATCTCTCACCACATAAGGACCAAGCTATACACGCGAATAATTCAACCTGGCTTCGGTCCTATTGTTCGAGCAACCTCATACAAACATTCTTGGATCTTTGGTTCATGCATTGCTTCACATCTGCCCAAACAATATTATGCTTCCATAACCTTTTCACCACCGAGCATAAGAATAGTGCATGACATGTCGTGTCCTAAAAATAATTACAGAGTGGGCAACATCCTGAGACCGGGACATGATGAGGCACAAGATTAACTTCGGAGAGAATAATGTCATGGAAAACCTTCCACCCAAACACATGAACCTTCGGGAGAATAGCAAGCGACCAGATAAACCGCCACCATTTTTGCATAGCCAAGACACTCGATTGGTGTTCCGATGTATCTTTCAGGCCAAAACCAACTCGATATTCACTATTAACAGAATATTTCCCCTTCAAATCAAATTTCCAAAGCCTTGTATTGACAGAGATGCCTACAAGAATCTGGATAGATATGATATCTTGAACCAAGTAAGGCAAGCACATACTCCGAATTAACTGCTCGTTCCAGTGTCCATTAGAAATCAAAGATCCTACCTCAGCACCATCTGGAATGTGAAGCTCGCAATGATCGAGCTTAGACCGCATAGAGGGGATCCATCTCTCTCAAAATACATCAATGCCCTTAACATCCCGTATTCGCCAACACAACCCCACCTCCAAAAGACTCCTACTCTATATAAGAGAACGCCATACAAATGAGGGGTTGCTTCCCAACGGTGCATGCAAAAATCCATGTGCTTAAAATAACGGACTTTAAGTACCCTCTCCACAAGAGACAACGTATTTTGTATAATGCGCCATGCTTAACCAACAGAGCTTTATTGAAGATATCAAGTTTTCGAAATCCAAGTCCACCCATATTTTTAGGTTTGCAATCCGTTTTTTTTTTTCATTCTCCAAGCTCCACCAAAAATCTGCACAATCTTTCTCTATTGAAGTACAAGTCGCCTTAGGAATATGAAAATAGGACATAGCATAAGTGAAAATAGCCTACAGTACTTATTTTATTAATATCTCCTTCCCACCAACTAAGAAATATTTAGTCCTCCATCCCTTAATGCGACTGGACACCCCTCCGCTTGATAACCAAACTGAGCTCTCTTACTTCTCATCGAGAACGTTGGAAGCTCCAGATAAACATCATGGCCCTAGACAACTGGAATAGTAAGTGTTGTTTTGATACGGTCAATCATGCTAGCACTCGTATTAAGAGTAAAAGAAAGTGCCGATTTTTCAAAATTAATAACTTGACCCGAGCCTTTTTCATAGGCATTCAAGCATTCAATCACTGCCGAGCAATCCTCTTTTGTTGCTTTAAAACACACTAGGTTGTCTGCAAAAACATAAGTGAGTCAGAACTGGGCTATTGGAGGCAATTCGCACACCCTTTAGCCGACCCTGGCCTCAAAAGTGGATAGCATAGATGATAGACCTTCAGGACATAAAGTAAACAGGTAAGGAGATAGTGGACACCCTGACCAGGACAGATCCAGGAATTAGATTTAGATTGGGCTTGAACTTAATGTTAAATAAACTATATATTATTACGAAAAATATATAAATTATATATGTGTGTTTATATATAATAAAATCCAATATATTATATTGTTCAACATAATGCCCCACAAAATTTTGAAATATAAAACTCATCTATAATAGAATCTACTTGTAAAATCGATATATATATATCCTTAGCTACATCTCGTTGAATAAATAAAGTGGCAAAAAATCCCAAATAAATTCATTTATAATTTTTATTGCGAAATGTCGTCTTCACAAGCTTCATTGTTACAAAAAAACTCACTAATTAATATTGGCGATAAAAATATATAACATGAGATGAATCAAAGGGATTTTATTTATCACTATGAAAATTGTATCATCTTCGTATATATATACATTTATATGATATAATATAATATCATATAATCAAAATTATAATAAACTATTTTTATTATTTATACTAAATTATAATTGAAGAGACGTGTAAAATCAAAATATAGTTTTGGTTTCTTGAAATTTTAGCACATCACCATATATTTAAATCCAACAATTTATAACACCTGGAAAAATAGAAAAAAAAAATTAAAAGCCTAATAAATAATGATAAACTCACTTGATAGAAAACAAATATTTATTATATATAAAATAAAAATTTATAATCAAATGATACATTACTACAATATATATATAATAAGAAAAAATAAAAAAAGTTGTATTATCAACATGTTAAAAGCCCATAGGCTTTGTCCCATGTAGGATTTTAATATAATATTCAATATACAATCCACGTTTTTTCTTTTTGTTTTTTAAATCCACTTTTGGGTGTTGAGGCCTTAAGGGATGACTTTATTGGGCTAAAAAGGGCTGGGCTACAGCCCAAGATAGCCCAGCCTTAGATCCGTCTCTGACCATGACGGATTCCCCTTCTCGGTTTCACATAACCCACCACCCGAGCATTCAAAGAAAAGAGTAGCTGACACTCTTTACACATCTCATAACTTTTCTCACCCAGGCCTCACAGAAACCATTTGAATCATAACTGCTTCTAAAAAATTCCACTGCACTCTATCATAGGTCTTGCTCATGTCCAGTTTCAACTAGGGGTGAAAACGAACCGAACCTGTTCGTGAGCTTTACGAGCCCGCTCGATAAATATTTGATTCGTATTCGAGTTTATCGAACTCGAGCCGAATTCGAACATGTTCAAACTTTTTTTCGAGCCGAGCTCGAGCCGAAATTAATTTGTTCGATAGTTCGCGAATAGTTCGCGAGCCTTAATATTTAATTAATATAATAAATATATATACATTTCGAACTTTTCGAACCATAATATCCGAATAGTTCACGAATAGGTTCGAATGTTTCGAACCGAACTCGAACTCGAACTTCATTTCGAGCCGAGCGAGCCAAAATATTTGAAATTATCGAACTTCGAATCGAGCTCGAACTCGAATATACTTTTATCGAGCCGAATTCGAGCCTTAAAATTTTACCATTATTCGGCTCGATTCGGTTCGTTCGCACCCCTAGTTTCAACGCAACATACTCATGCTTGCCTTTCTGTCTATTCCGCATCCAGTGCATCGTCTCAAAACCAAGAATAATGTTATCTGGTATCATTCGGCCTGGAACAAACGCACTCTGAGTTTCATCAATAATAAGCAACATCAAAGGTCTCAATCTGTTTGTCAAGGCCCTTGCAATAATTTTATAGCAGACGTTGCAAAGGCTAATAGGTCTAAACTCCTTCATCATCAATGAATTATAGTATGGTTTTATTACTACATCCATTTAGTATATAAAGAGTTATTTGCACAAAACACTTCTGTGAAATATTGAAAATGCACTATTCTCCCCTGTGAAATTTTAATAGGCATCTTCGACCCTGACCTTTTAAAAAAAACTAGCACAATCGCCCCTTCAAATGAGTGATTGTTGCGCACACGCCCCTCATGCGACTGGCTAAAGATTTTGATATTTTTTTGCACCAAATACCCCTGTGTAATATTTAAAATGCATATTTGACCCTATGAAAATAATTTTTAAATTTATTCAACTCATAATACACAATTTTTATTAAAATATAATTATAAAATATTTAGCAAATATTTTTTGTTTTATTAATTTTATTTTAAATTTTAAATTTATTATGATTATATAATTTTTTTTCTAAAAAATTCTATTATTTTATCTTGTTATCATTATTTTATTAAACTTTCTTTTTGTTTACAACTTCTCCATTAAAAATGCATTCATAAACGAGATTTAAATACCTAAAAGTACCAAAATATTAAATCAAAATGATAAGTGCATGATAAGTACCAAACATTTTTAATTTTATGTATTTTTATTTTTATTTTTATTTTTATAATTTTTAATTAATTTATTTCTAAAAAAATTATTATTTTATCTCGTTATCATTATTTTATCAAATCACTTCGTGTTTTCAACTTCTCCATTAAACATGATTCATAAATAAGGATTTAAATATCTAAAAATACCAAAATATTGAACCAAATAATAAGTTCATGAATGTTACTTTTTCGATTTAGAATTATATAAGTATTTTATTTTTATTATTTATTACAAATTGTGCAATGCATATTCTCGAAAAATGTAAATTTTGGTTCAATAATATATAGTTCTAAATCAAAAAAGCAATATGTTTAAATTTATCAGTTTAATTCAATATTTTGGTACTTGAAATTATTTAAATACTTGTTTATGAATGCATGTTTAATGAAAAAGTTGAAAATACGAAGTAAGTTTAATAACATAATGATAACAGGATAAAGTAATAATATTTTTTAGAAAATTAATTAATGATAATACATTTAAAATAAAAAATAAAAATTAATTAAACAAATAATGTTTGCTAAATATTTATAATTGGATTTTATTAAAAATTGTGTATTATGGGTTGAATAGATTTAAAAATTATTTTCACAAGGGTCAAATATGCATTTTTAATATTTTACAGGGGTATTTGGTACAAAAAAAAATATCAAAATCTTTGACCAGTCGCATGAGGGATGCGACGCATATGCAACAATCACTCAACTGAAAGTGCGACAATCACTCAACTAAAGGGGCGAGTGTGCTAATTTTTTAAAAGGTCAGGGCAACAATCACTCAACTGAAGGGGCGACAATCACTCAACTGAAGGGCGAGTATGCTAATTTTTTAAAAGGTCATGGTTGAAGATGTCTATTAAAATTTCATAGGGGAAAATATGCATTTTCAATATTTCAGATGGTGGTTGATGCAAATAACTCTTTTAATTTATGATTTTATTGCTACATCTATTTAGTATATTTTAGTTTTGTCTATGTGGATGGCAAAATATTGTTGCTGCTGGGATTCGAGCCTAGGTCTCCAGGGCTCAATGTGGAACTCTAACCACTAAACTACAGCCACTTAATCTTGCTAATTTCCACATAATTAATAATAATACAATTATTAACCCTCCGCTCAACACAAATGCACAACAGTAGTGGTCGCATGCTTAACGGACCGGTTCGGCCCAGAACCGAACCGAACCCGACCCAATAAACCCAGAACCGGACCCGGTATGGAAGAACCGTGCCCGAAACCGAGCCCAATTCATTTAATAATGGATTGAACCGGTTCTGGGTTTTCAGAATCGATAAAAATTAAAAAAAAAAAAAAAAAAAGGAAATTGGCCAACGGATACAATGTATCCGTTGGCATTGTTATGCCATGCATTGTATCCGTTGGCATTGTTATGCCATGCATGCCGCCCCCAAATTAGGAGGCCAATTTTTAAAAAAAATTATAATTTATACCCTCAAAATTTCTATAAATACTAGATAGTTTTCATTATTTTGACACAACAATTTTCTCACAATTCTCTAATTACTTTCTCTATAATTATATCTCAAATATATATTTATTTAAATTCTACTCTCTCTACATTCAATGACATCATCTTCAAACCGTGGTGGTGGTCGTGGTGGTGAACGTGTCTTCGATCTTGGTCAAGATTTTTTCTATATACCCGACTTTGATGAAGTCGAACCCGGGAACGAGGAGGAAGAAGCAATGCAAATCCCCAATTTAGATGTCGGGACACCATCTTCCGCTCGGGAAAGCAACACGATTTCAACGAGTACGACGACAAGCCGAGCAAAACGAAGTAAAGTTTGTGATCACTTTGATATCAAACAACAAGGTACGAACAATTCTTTTGCCGTATGTAAAATTTGTAAAACAAAATATTCTTACAAAACTGGTGGTGGTTCCGGTGGTACTGGTACTTTGAAAAAACATTTAGTTAAGGTACATAAACTTGACCCGGATACTCTATAACCATTCGGTAGAGAACCAACTCAACAACAAATTAATCCTTCAAGTGGTAGAACTTTTACGATTACTAAAGATATTTCTCGAAAAGCCATTGTTAAATTTGTTACGAAATGTTGTCAACCTTTCCTACTAGCCGAACAAGAAGGTTTTGTTGAATTTACTAGTACTATTCAACCGGGTTTTCATAATATTTCTAGGCATACACTTAAAAAATATTGTTTCGATATGTATAAAGAATATAAGAAAACACTAAAATCGCATCTTTCAAATATTTCGTGTAGAGTTAGTTTGACGACTGATATTTGGACTAATATTAAATTTGAATCTTATCTTGTTGTTACATGTAATTGGATTAATGAAACTTGGTGTATGCAAAAAAGAATTTTATCACTCGATTATTTAGAATCGTCACACAATGCATACACTATAGCTAGATATGTTTGTAATGTTGCTAAGAATTATGGAATACAAAATAAAATAATGTCTATTACATTATATAATGCGAGTGCCAATACTCTAGCAGTTAGATACATAAGGGATTCATTAAAACCGATTTTAGATGGAAAGTTGCTTCATGTTAGATGTGCTTGTCATGTTATCAACTTATGAGTTAAATGTGTATTGGATGATCGCTTGTGTACTGTAATAGAAAAATTCAAAACATGTGGAAAATTATTACGTGAAAGAAGATATGGACGTGATTGGAAAAAACTAGTGGAATCAAATGGGATTAGATTTAAAAAATTTCCTGAACTAGTTGATATTCGATGGAATTCTTTATATCATTTGCTTCAAACTTTATTGCGTTTTAAAGATTTAGTTACTTCATACTATAATCATATTGCTGCAAATGCTTTAGTCTTGACTGATGATGATTGGAATATTTTGAGTCATGTTGTTTCTTTGTTAGAAATTTTTAAAGAAGTAACCGAAACATTTTCTGGCATTCACTACCCCACTTCTCCCATGTTTTTGCTTTTGATTTTCAATATGATTTTTAAATTTATGGAACATCGTGGTGATTCATTTAAGCATGATTTTATTTCTAATATGGAAGATAAATTTTTGAAATATTGGGAGAATATCCCAATTTCGCATGGTTTAGCAACACTACTTGATCCTAGTCAAAGCCAAGGTGGGTTAAACATATTTTTTGAATATTACGCTAAATTTCTTGGGAAGAATGCTGACGATCAAAAGAAGTCAATAACACATTCTCTCCAAAAAAATTTTGATTTGTATGCAAGAGAACAGAGTGAACCGAGTGCACAGTCGGATGAGACACCGATGGAAATAGGCAAAAGTGGAGCAATCAACTTCTTTCAAAGTTTGAAAAGACAAAAGTTGAAGGGAAAAACTACAACAACTAATTACAATGAGATCCAAATTTATCTGAGCCAGTATATTGAGACTACCGAGAGTTTTGATGTTCTAAATTGGTGAAAAGTAAATTCTCAGCTTTATCCAGTGTTAGCGGCAATTGCACGAGACGTCCTAGCCGTTCAAAGTTCTAGTGTTGCTTCGGAATCGGCATTTTTAGTATGTGGAAGAATCATTGGTGATCAAAGAACTAATTTAAAGCCAGAAACACTTAGTATGTTGACATGCCTCCAAGACTGGTTTGCAGCCGAAAAAAAAAATAGGACCGCTGGAGCATTCGACGAATTTCAAAGTTCAAGCTCCGACGAAGAACCAGAGTATTCGAAGTATATTTTAGTTAATCGTGATGAATTTTAGATTTTAATTGTAAAATTAAACGTTTCAAGTTATGTAAGGACCTCGATAATAATCATCTAATAAAGAATAAATCATTCAACCTGTGGGACCCCGGGGCTCGTTTACTAAAATACCATAATTAAATAAGATATCCAAAATAAGCAGCAACAACCAACAAATTTTTTTTTTTAACAAAAGTTTACCCTCGCTCGATCGGTTGAACTTCACCGATCGAGGGAGCAACAAATCCCAGCTCTCGGGTTTGAAGCAAAACTGGCCTCACTCGATCGGTTGAACTTCACCGATTGAGCGGCCAGAAATTTATTTATTTTTTAATATGTGCACGGTTCGGTTGGAACCGGACTGGAACCGGTCCGGTTGCCATCGAACCGGAGATAGATTCGAATTGGTTCCAAGGTAAGTTACCGTGGAACCGGTTCCAACCAGTTCCGGCCATTATGGACTCGGAACCGGTCCGGTTGACCCCTTAAGCATTCCTAGTCGTGGAGGCTCTATCTCACATAGCCATACAGCCCCAACTTAAAAATACAGACAATTTATACTGCATAATAACCATCATAGGAAAAAGACTATCTTTCCTGTGACTTCGTCCAACAAATTATCCAAGTTTAGAAGACAAGAAAGTTTTTAAACAAAAACATGTCTGAAATTGTATTTCTTCAGGTCTTTCTACAGACATCATATTAAATGCTTCACTGGGTCGCCACGTCTGCAGGAGGAGAAATCATAATAACATCATATTTTGTTCCAGCCAACCTCTCAGTGCTTTTTGCCATGCCTCCTGCTTTTGCTCCTTCTCCGGCTGCTCTTGTCATCAGAATCAGATTCTGTAGCTGAGTATGACTCAGAAGACTCCGGCGAGGAGCTATACCTCCTATGCCTTCTCTTTCCTAGCTTCTTTTTTTTATTCTTCCGCTTTCTCCTCCTCTCCTCCTCTGAATCAGTTGATGAGCTATAACTTGACTCACTCCCCCCTGCAGAATCATCTGACCCTGTAACTGAGGATGCATCACTATCAGATTCGAACACCGAAGCCTCACTGTCATTATCGGACCCAGTGTTGGACTTATGCTTCCTCTTGCTCTTTTTCACACGTTTCTCAGCCTTTTCCTCCTTTGGGATATCAGGGTTATCCAAATCATACGAAATTGAAACCTTCATTCTAAGCTTCGGGTTCTTAAGTTGCTGTGTTCTTGATGGTCTTGATATGTAAACCCTCTCGTTCTTGCACTCATAAGTCCAATGTCCAGTTTGGAAGCATTTCTGGCATTGAGAAACTGCACCAGTTATCGATACTGAACTCTTGCTATCCTTCCTTTCACCCAATCTCACTTGCTTCTCAGTACTCATCAAGTACATTTGCCTCTTGGCTTCTTTCCTCTCCTGCCATCTACTAGGTCCTTCTTCTTTCTGCCCATATGCATTCACATTCCGAACAGCTGCTGCAGCCGCACGCTCGGCCTGAGCTCGGCTAAGACCCTTCGCAGCTGACAAGGCAGCGACCTTGATCCTTTCTGCCGCATCCTGACCACCACCTTCATCTTTGTTGCCAGCCATGCTAAAAGCAAAAGTATGAAAGAAACTGAAGAATGAAATTAAAGTAAATTAATAAACATGGAAAGCTCAATCAAGTTAACTTTAACTAACCAACTTTTATAAACGGGAGAAATTAGAAATTAACTCCAGAATTTACACCCGAAACAGAATCATCCACAATTTGGGCCCAAAAACACCAATTCCTATTGTTGAACAAAATTTCACCATTTTCCATACAACGTAATCAAGAAAATATAAGGGGTGAAGCCTGAAGGTTTCGTTTCTCTTTTTTTTTCCCCTTTTTTTTAAAGAAGAAAAATTTCTAAATTGTTCTCGGTTCTCAAAATGTCGTTTTTAAATCGGTAAATCTTGATTTCCAATATTTTCCCAAGAATTGAAATCATCGGGGCTGATGCCAAATAATAGGATCCACGTAATCATCAAGATTACTTCTCTCTAGGGCAAAATCTGGAAAAAAAAAATTACTCGAAGGGTGACAATACAACACTACGGTATCCCTAAATTATACCTCGAATCTCCACACAAAGAGAAAGAAACCAGAAATTAACACATCGAAACATCAAAAAACATGAAAAGATAGAATTTTGGGTTAAATTCCATACCTTTTAGTTCTTCGAGAAAAGGCCTGAATTGATCGCGGTTCGGGAATCAACTGGTTATTGAAATAGATTTTATCAATATATGGCATTTGTGGCCCTCATGTTTGGAAAATTACTTTAAGACCCAGTGCTTTTCTTCTTCTTTTTCTTTGTTTTTTTTCGCGTATTACTACTAACTACCTACACACGCACACACAATGTGTGAAATATGATCGAAAAATTGCATATATCACCCCTGTGAAATCGCGTGTTTGCTGATAATCTTCTATGAAATTTTTTTGAGCTAGAAGCCCCTTATGATTCTAAATCTGTAGCATACACCCCTTTTGGCTAAAAAATGATAAAATGTCCTTAATGTTATAATACAATTTAATATTAAAATATATTTCGTGTATGACAAATATTATGATAAAATAATTATATATAATTTTCATAGTTATTTAAATAAAATTTGATTATTTTACTCAATTAAATATAGAATTATAAAACAAAATTAATTTAATTATTTATTTAAGTAAGAGTATTTTTGTCAATTTTTAACTGAAAATGGTGTGTATGCTACAAATTTTGAATCACAAGGGGTTATTAGCTTAAAAAATTTCATAAGGAGTTATTAGCAAACTCAGGATTTCACAGGGGTGATATATGCAATTTTCCCGAAATATGATACATATAAAAATAAAATGTGGAGAGAACATGGGCTTGAGATGAAAAACGAGGGCAAAAACTTCTATGAGATGGTCTCAAGGATCATATTTATGAGACGAATCTTTTATATGAGTTATCCATTAAAAAATATTACAATTTATGTCAAAAGTATTACTTATTATTATAAATATGGGTACAATTGACCCGTCTCACGGATGAAACCGTCTCACAAGAGTGTTACTCAAAATGGGTCATGTAATTATCATGTTGTCATTCAATTATTTTTAGAGAGCATTTTTAAAAAGGTCTTCTATAAATACCTATAATGAAATTTGGTCTTAAGTTGAGTTAGTTCTACGTCACCCCATCTTCCTCATCGAAAGGATCAACTAAAATACTTTGATTTATATAACTCATTTGTATAAACCGAATCCGGTTTAGGACTTATTTAATGCCTAACAAGAACTCCTAGAACACAGGATTGTAGGCCTCAACCTCACGATCCGCATAATGTTTAACGTCTTATGCCAAGACTACAAGCACAACTGTAACGTCTTTCTGCTAAAACTTTCACTCAACTAATCTTTCAAAGAACATCTCTCATGTGTATGTGAGTGAGCTCTCTTCAAATGATATTCAACAATATTTGTGTAACGCCCCGGATTTATCTTAATTGAGTTTATTTTGAGATAATCAGAGTTTCCAGAAATCGAGAGCCGATTTTATTTTTTTATCAGGATCTATTTTGCAAAATTTGGATTTTTCAGGGATTAAAGTGCAAATTTTGAGTTTGATATATTATCTTGACTTGGAATGACTTCTCAATCACTTCATCTTCCTCCCCTAGCCGTTTCCCACCATTGAAGACGCCATTTGAGTTCTTCGAGCTTTCAGGTTTCAGTTTTCGGTCGATCCGTCCGTTGGAATTTATTTCTGAAGATAGATTAGCGATCACCACTACGAGAGCTTCGTTATATCGTAAGTATTTCTTCGATCAGATATACTTTATTTTTCGGATGTTGTTAGAATCGACTGATTTTCGGATATGATGTTCTTGACCGAGTTCTTATTGTTTAGTCTCATTCGAAATTGAAACAGAGCGTCGTTCGAATTTTTTATGAATTTTCTTGTGATTTTTGAAAGTTAGAGTTTTGAGATTTTATGGGTTTGAGTCTTTATTGATGATTTGATATTGATTTGAGTTGGTATCGATATTATACTTGTGTTTGTGTTTCCGTTGTGATCAGAATATAGTCGTTATGCCGTCGGTTTGAGTTTTCGTTTTCGTTTGAATTGAATTGATTGGACCATGTTTCGTTTGGCTTTGAATATCGTTATTGATTCGATTACATCTCCGTAAAAATTGGTTTGGAGATTGTTGAACCCGGAGTTAACAGAATTCGAATCGACGAAGGATTGATCGAGTTGGTAATGAGTTTTACCTAGTTTTGTTCGATTGAATGTTGAATAGAGTTTAAATTACTCTTTGTTATTGAATTACAGATCTGGAGTACCTTCGAAGCGAATAAGGTATAAACGAACATAGATCGAATGGGAACGAGCACTCGAGAGTGTTTTCGAAGCTCGAGTTTCCCTAAAATCATATACTGCATGTTATTTGATCTTGAATGAGTTTTGTTTGATAAAGTGCTCTTATGCGACTTCATGATTTAGTTGAATGCATATTGAATTGCATTGCATTCATATTGAGCCTTTATCTATATTTTGAAAAGGGCAGAACCGCCCAAATCGAATTAGATGTATTGAGGACTATAACTTAGTGGCCTAGGTCATGGATTTCGCCTAGAGCGTAAAAGACTCTTTATATGTTGCTCAAATTCTAGAGGTTAGAGATAAGTGACCCCACCCCGAGAGGTGAGTCGGTGGTCAGTCATGAGATCTTGGCCTCGAGATCCCAACCGAATGAACGAATTTCCTTTTGATTATATGATTTGATAATCTCGAACTTTTGAAGACATGCATCTCATCTTTATTGTTATTGAATCTTATGAATGTCATATCATGATATTGATATGCTAATTGATATTATATGTCATGTTGCTTTTACTGAACTTTATTTTCACCGGAGTTATCCGACTGTTGCTTTGTTTTGTATGTGTACTTGGCGATAGGTGGGACAGGATCGAGCTGGTTTTACTGTTCATCGGGCTGGTTGATTGATCTGGTCGATCTGGTCTGGTATTACTTTGATCTGGTCAGGTCCAACTTTGATCTGGTCCGATCCAACTGATCTGGTATAGAGAAACTTCGATCTGGTCTTGTTCACTTGACTTGGTCTAACTATGTTTGATCTGATCTGTTCACTTGATTATAGCTCTTGATGCACTGATTTATGAAAAAAGTGGTAAACATAAAAGTTGTATCCCTTTCTCTTGGATTTCCAAAGAATCAAGAATCACTTGATTTTGAGTTGGTACGAGAGAGAGAGAGAGATAAGCTTGAAATTCTCAGTTGTCTTAGAATTCTGTTCTGCAGAATTTCAGTGTAGGATCAAAAACTTCATCTCAATTTATCTGCTTTTTAGACTCCGATTCAGGCTTTGACTTGTGAAGATGATTTGTAGATAATTTTCTAAGCTTTGTAACTCATACTGAATCGTCCCATTTTAATAAGCGAGCTGTAAGATATAGCCAAAATACCATAACTGGTCATGTTTCATCTGGTTACTGTAGCATTGATCTGATTTGCATTCAGTTCGATGTTGCGACCAACTTTTTGCCTAGATAACATCCGAACTAACTGATCTGGTCTAAAATATTACTTGTATATATTTGAGTAATCTTTCCAACCGTTTTAGCCTCAAGTCATTTGGATCACCGAGATATGAGATATGTTCGATTTAATCAACTGCGCCAGCTTGATGAACATGAGTTCCAGCTCAAAAACTTCCATCTTTGATATACTAATTACAACACTTGATGAAATATGTTATAAACACAATGACAATTTTTGTTATCATCAAAATCAAGATTTCTTGTGTTTCACAACCCAACAATCTTATCCTTTTGATGATAAAAAAAATTGGATAAAAATATGAACATTAAAACTCAAGTTATGCAAAAATCATATTTTTATGCAACATATTTCTCCCCCTTTTGTGTGAATCAAAAAGATACATTTTAAGAACAAAATTTTCTCCCCCTTAAAATTATTATTAGATCTCCCCTATATTTTTAAAACTTTGAAATCTATAAAAGTATAGGGGTAACTAAACAATATTTGAAAAAAATATATGTAATGCACATAAATTTCCAACATAAATAAACAAGTTGACAATTAGCAAGCTTCATCAAGATTGAATCAAATTATTTCAAACTAGCAAGCTACACAAAATCAAGATTAATATGTCAATTGAAATATCCATAAATCATTTAAGCATCCCTTTAGTCACTAAGAACAATCAGATTTGTAAGAAAAATGACTAGACATTCTTAATCCAAGACTTGCTAGCAGAAGTAGAACATCAAGATGACAATCAAACTCAAAAGCTCTCCTAAAGCTAATTTAGAACGAGTGTACTGAGTTTTCTTGATGATTTGTGACTGAAATTTTAGTTTCTTTGTTCCTTATATTGATGAGTGCAACATCCTTCAGCTTCTTGACAAAAACATCAACTTTATGTCCATGCCCAGTTTTCTATCGCAACACATATAATTTGAATTCATCGAATAAACTGCATTTCCTCATGCATTACCAGGATGCAAATTTTATACCGTTGCAATCCTTTACAAGTCTAGTTTACAAAGCAAAATGCGATTTGTCATTTGGACACTTGAGCAAGGAGTTATGCCATTTTTTCCAAAGTCGCTGCAGGCAGCCAAAAATTCTCAACTACGCATATTTATGTTAGAAAATCTCAAAAACGAAATTTTGAAGATCAAAATCAGTTTCAAATGCTCTGTCAAAAATAACCTGCTCTGATTTCAATTGTTAGGATTGAAATATGTGTGTAAATGAGAGTGAATATACAATTAAAAATATTTTGGAGCTATAATAGCTCGTTCTTGAAATGTTCAAAAATAAACCAAGCACCGATGAATTATATCGAGTTTGGTTTTCAAATCAAGCGAAATACACTCGAAATAATTCTTCGTAGAAACCAAATAAACATTTTGAAATAATAAAAACAGTTTGGTTGGAGCATTTTATCAAACACTTTGTATGCAATATTTTGGTGTATGAAAAATACATAAAATGCTTCAACTATGCATACTAAAAACAGTGGCAATAAGAAAGTAAATGCGATAAATAAATAGACAAAAATTTATTTATGGATGTTCGGAGCTCAATCTCCTATGTCATCCCTTCTTCCTCTTCGAAATGATCAACTAGAGTACTTTGATTTATACAACTCATTCGTACAAACCCAATCCGGTTTAGAACTTATCCAACTCCTAAACAAGAACTCCTAGAACACTTGATTGTAGGTCTCAACCTCACAATCCACATAATTTTTAACGTTTCTCATGTCAAGACTACAAACACAACTTTAACGTCTTTGTGCTAAGACTTTCATTCAACTAATTTTTTGAAGAACATATCTCGTGTGTATGTGAGTGAGCTCTCTTCAAATGATATTCAAAGATATTTGGATGTGAAAGAGTGTTCTATAAAGTGAGTTTGGTGTAGAGGATTTAACGTTGAAAGCTCATCTCTTCTTCTTGTTCCTCACACCTTGGGCTTGCTCTCATTCTAGCTTCTTTTGCTTCTATATTCTTCCCATGCTTTTAATTCCCCATTCTACTCTTGTTTTGTTTTAAAATTTTTGTATTTAAATTTCCAAGAATTTTATGAACGTTAGATTCAATAATATGACCGTTTGGGAAGTTTTTGGACATTTTCTGAAGTTGCAACGGTCATATTTGAGTTGCTGGAATTTTTCACAACTTGAGCTGATTTTACTGTTCATCGGGTTGGTTAATTGATCTGGTCAGATTGATCTGGTCTGGCATGACTTTGATCCAGTCTGGTCGAACTTTGATCTGTTCTGATCCAACTGATCTGGTATAGAGCAACTTCGATCTGGTCTTGTTCACTTGACCTAGTCTAGTCATGTTTGATCTGATATGTTCACTTGATTATAGCTCTTGATGCACTGATTTATGGACAAAGTGGCAAACATAAAAGTGGTATCTCTTTCTCTTGGCTTTCCAAAGAATCAAGAATCACTTGATTTTGAGTTGGTACGAGAGAGATAAGCTTGAAATTCTCAGTTGTGTCAGAAATTCTGTTCTGCAGAATTTCAGTGCAGGATCATAAACTTCATCTCGATTTATCTGCTTTTTAGACTCCGATTCAGGCTTTGACTTGTGTAGATGATTTGTAGATATTTTTATTAGCTTCGTAACTCATACTGAATCGTCCAGTTTTAATAAGCGAGCTATAAGATATAGCCAAAATACCAGAGCTGGTCATGTTTGATCTGGTTACTGTAGCATTGATCTGATTTGCATACAGCTCGATGTTGCGACCAAATTTTAGCCTAGATAACGTCCAAACTAACTGATTTGGTCTAAAATATGACTTGTAGATACTTGAGTATGCTTTCCAATAGTTTTGGCCTGAAGTCATTTGGATTACCGAGCTATTAGATATGTTTGATTTAATCAACTGCGCCAGCTTGACGAAAATGAGTTCCAGCTCAAAAAATTCCAAATTTGATCTACTAATTACAACACTTGATGAAATATGTTATAAATACAATAACAAGTTTTGTTATCATCAAAATCAAGATTATTTTTGTTTCACAACCCAACAACTAGTTTCATTTATATTCAAGTTGAATAATGTATATAAATCGTCTTTTAGTGACGAAGAACCCCTTTTTAAAGAAAAATTAGTGAATATCTCAGTGTGAAAAGAATAATGGAGGCTGGTCGTCATGAAAGAAATCGATGTCCTACAGGATCATATCTTATATTACTTACAAGTAAATAAAAAAGTACGCTAGAAGCGTGAACGACCAATTATTTTAATGAATCCAATTTGGATTATAAAAAATAACAGGTATATAAAAGATGAGAATTCACAAATTATTTGGGATCGAAATTATATAACTATTAATGTGTTTTTTGCTATTATGAAAAATAATGACTGTCAATAACAAATGATTGACAAGTGACATGTGACATATGAACAAATATTAACAAAGTTTCTCAAAGTATTTCAAGCGGATTATGAGAAAATATTTGCACTTATCGTGGATGCACTGATTTGATGGTGATACATATAGAATCATTCTCGAAAGATTTATAGCTCAAAATATTGTTTTTGCCAACTTGAAGAGAAATATATATTTGGTATTGAATTATCATATCAATGGCAAAATCAGCATCTGAATCAATTTTGAACAAATACGTACACAAGATTGGAATACGAAGAGTTAATAATTTCAAGTGATGATTGCAAGAGGGGGAGCAATCAAAGTTGTACTCTTTTTCCTTGTTTATGATTTTTCCCACGTGATTTTTCATAACAAAGTTTTTAACGAGGTAATTAACAAGTATCGCGAGATGTCGTGCTCTTCTTTCTACATTAGGAGTTTATCCCATTGGTTTTTTCCTGATAAGGTTTTAACGATGTGCATCTTTCTTTGGAAAGACATCCAAATAGGGGTGATTGAGTTCAATAAAAATTAAATCTGAGTATCGACTCATATGATTTTCTCTTGTCTAAATTCTCCATATTAATCTATTTATTTCTATGATGATTTATAACAAGAGCAACCAACTATTTGTAATTTATCTATAATTATCATATCTTATTTGCTTATTTATTTCTAAATATTATTTTATCTTAATAAAATTTTTAAATTGCTAATTTATAATGCCAGTTTTGAAAATTAATAATAATTATATATGTATATGCACACATCAGATGACATATTAGTAATTGAAATGTTCTAATATCCTCACTAAACCAAATCAAATAGAATATCTGTTCTACTATATTTAATAACAATAAATTAATAATTGATAATGTAAATTTAAATTTGCTCAAATTCGAATCCAAAACAAAAAATCAAATCACCCAAGAATTATATATATGGAATCAATGCATTTTATTTATGAATCGATATCTTGTGAAAGAGTATCACAGATTTTTATACATGAAACGGGTAATTTTATCTGTATTTATAATTAAAAAAAATCATGTTATGATACGTTCTATTATTTATTATTATTATTATTATTATTATTATTATTATTATTATTATTATTATTATTATTATTATTATTATTATTATTATTATATTTTTATGTGTTTTGAAATCGAATCATATTGTTTGACCAGTAATAATTATCTTATCTTCTCTTTGACTCTTTATTAGTTAAAAAAGGAATTAATTTAATTATTTTGTGTGTATATAATGACGGTTCCGATTTTGAGTTGTTCGTCTCCTAATTCCCTTTAGTTAAAAAGGAAATAGTATTATAGTTAAAAAGGAATTGATCTCATTCACTCCTCCAATGGCTATGGAGGCCTCCGATGCCGCCAATCCTTATTTTCTCTCTCACTCACATAGCCCTGAGTTGGTTCTTGTTTCTCAGCCTTTGACAGGAGACAATAATTACGCCTGGTGGAGTAGAGCGATGGTGATCGCCTTGTCTGCTAGGAATAAAATTGGGTTTATCGATGGCACGATCGTCAAACCCTCAGATGCTGATGTTGCTCTAATTCAATCTTGGATTCACAACAATAACATCGTGATTTCTTGGTTGTTGAACTCTGTTTCCAAAGAAATATGTGATAGCATCATATTTTCTGCTCAATCTGCTATGGAGATCTGGGCCGATTTAAAAGAACGATTCCAGCAACACGACGGCCCGAGAATCTTCCAATTGCGATGCCAACTTTTTTCCCTGCGTCAAAATCAAGATACAGTGTGTGCTTACTTTGCAAAATTAAAGTCTCTTTGGGAGGAATTGAATAACTACTATGGGGGGCGTGGAAAATGCAGTTGTGGTGTCAATTGGCAGATGGAATACATCATGGCTTTCCTCATGGGATTAAATGAATCATTTGCCCATGTTCGACGTCAAGTTATTTTGATGGATCCGCTCCCAGCAATCAACAAGGTGTTCTCCTTGATTTATCAGGCAGAACGACTGCAAAATATTGTCATTCCTTCCTCGGTTAAAACTTTTAACTTCGATGCCAGTAAGTGTGATGATGTTCATCAACATCACCGATCTGAAAATAATAATGATGGTGATGTTGGTGCTCTCCGTGACTTTTTCCAGAATCTTCGGCCAGGTCAATGTCAGCGGCTGTTGTCTCTCTTAACCACGCAGTTGGCCTCTTCTTCATCTAAGGTCTGATAGAGCACCTACATATTCGAGCTCATACAAGACTAGCATGGCTAGTTTATCCAATCAACATACCTGGATCATAGATTCTGGCGCTTGTATGTTCATATAGCACTGCTTTCATATCATTGCACCCTGTTTCAAGTTCGACGATCAATTTGCTTAATGGCAAGTCTATTTCAGTGCGGTACCATGGGGATGTTCGGTTTGACTCCAACATTATCTTGAAGGATGTGCTATATGTTCCACAATTTCACTTTAATCTTCTATCGATAAGTGCTCTAACTATGAATTCCTAATTAAGTGTGCACTTTTACCATGATCATTGCATGATTCAGGAAATTCCCAGCTTGAAGATGATTGGAAGGGGGAACAAGATTGAAGGGCTCTATGTGATTTATCTCCACTCACAATCTATGGGATTCTAATATTTATTTTAGTTTGAGCAATAATATATTTTTTCTTTATATGGAGTCAATTGTACGTACAGTTGAGGAGAGGATTACCCAATTATACGAAATTCGTTTGCCAGTATTCCTAGATTGCTTAGAGTAGCTTGTATGTTTTATGTTTATGTCGTTTAGGAATGGTAAAACTTGATTATGTTTTGGAATGACTATTTGATCTAATATGTTTTGGAATGACTATTTGATCTGGTTCCTATCAAAAAAAAAAAAAAACTATTTGATCTGGTGATTGTACCATGAGAAATATGCTCATGTCCGTAAAAAATAACTCAATCTGTCAATTCGATATGAGCGATCCAAAAAAAATATTAGGTTAGGGTTTGGGATTTTTTTTTATCGAATCGGGTTTGACCCGCTAGCTAACCCGAAAAAGTAATCGAGTGTGGGTCAACCCGGGTTGACTCTAGATTACCCAAATTTTTTTATTTTTATATAAAATTAAGAAAGATTTGCTACGTTTTTATATTTTGTATTTTGAAAAAAAAAATTATTGTATATTGATATAATAGGTTTGCATCCTTTATTGTTTATTTTGTAAAATTTTGATTTTTTTAAAATAATTTGTATTTTGTGGAGTAAATATACTTTAAATTTTATAAAACTAAAATTTCAAATTTAAATTATATATAAGCTTAGATTTTGTTATTATCTGTTTAAATTAAATATTACTATTATTATTGTGTGTTTTGAATTTTTATTTAATTATTTTGTTAAAAATAAATAAATAAAATCGGGTTCGGATTTAAAATTTTTAAATAATATTTTCGTCAACCCTATCCACCTGAATTGACACTCCTAATTTGATCCGTCCATATTCTTTGCATAAAATATTAGTATTAATGGAATAAAAAATATATGTATTGCATAAACTAATGATTGTGGTTTGCCACTTAATTATAAACCAGCATGTGATCGCACACGTTGCGTGCTAAATAGTTTGTTTTTATAATAAAATTATATATCAATTAAAACTGTCAAATAAAATTGTATTATATATTAAATGCCAAAATTGGGGAAAAAATTAAAAAAAAAATAGTTCAATGAAAAAAAAAATCATAATTGAGGGGGAAAAATTGAGATAGTGGAGGAGAGTGGTTGTGTGTGTATGTTTTCTTTTGTTTTCAATTTATGTGGAGTATTATATTAATGGTCATATCAAGAAACCACACTAAAGAATTCTTACATAATATATAGAAATAGATAATTCAAACAGTCAATCCTCCACTTACTACAGTGGTCGTGGAAGTGATATTTCTCATAGCCAAATAGCCCATACTTTTAAAAAAATACAGACAATTTATACTGCATAATAACCATCATAGAAAAAAGACTATCTTTCAAATGACTTTTCGTCAAGCAAATTATCCAAGTATAGAAACAGATGAAAGAAAATTTTTAAACAAGAACGTGTCTGAAACCACAACACAATCCTCAAATTGAGTGATGTTCTTATATTTCTTCAAATTTTTCTACAGACATCATCTTAAATTATATGCTCGGTCTCCACGCCTAGAGCAGCAGAAGGAGAAATCACAATAACATATTTTGTATTAGCAGAAGATCGATTGTGTGAATATTGTTATGATTGTGTGAATATTTTCTGTTATTTGTTTAGATTATATCCTTGTATATTCTAGTCTATACTAGGATTTTATTTGTGTTTATCTAGTGTATAAGCTACTCATTCAATTGTATATATACCTCACTTGTGATTAATAATAATCATTCATTTTCAAACATTTATATCATATCAGAAGTCCTTGTCTTACACCCATAAACCCTACTCCTAACCAGTACACGTCGTCGCCCACCTCCACTATGTCTTCCTTGGCCATCAACCTCACCACCCCACCCTCTCTCACCGCCTTCGATGTGGCTGCTCAAGCCCCCTCAAACTCACCGCTACCAACTAGCCTGCCTGGGAACTTTAGTTTTAGTTTCTTCTTATTGGCTATAATCTATTGGGCTATGTCTAAGGCTCCAAGCCTTGCCCGCCACCCACCATTACTGTCGCCGCCGTCACCTCTCCCAAAACGGAATATCTTCTCTGGGTCCATCAAGATCAGTTGCTCCTCAATGCGATTATTGGTGCTCTCTCACCCACCATAATCCCATTCATTACAGCTTCTCGCACTTCCCTTGATGCTTGGTCGACTCTCTCCAAGACTTATGTCCCCCCAGCCGGGATCGATCGAAGTCCATCATTGATTTTATGCAAGAAATCAAAGTCATTGTTGATGCTCTTTCTCTCATTGGTGTCTCTGTTGACTCCGAAGACCTCACTATCCTTCTCTGTTCTGACCTTAGCCTTTTTCCTCTTTGGATTGAGACCGACTCCCAGATAGCCATTCAGATTCTTCGATCTCGGAGGTGCCATTGGGATTTGGATCATATTGTCTTGAGGATGCGTGTTCTGGTATGGAATAGGTCGGTTCATTTCTCGCACATTTATTAGGAAGGAAACTCGGTTGCGGATTCGCTGGCGCGGCAGGCTCATGACCATAGGCAGTGTTTATTGGAGATTGGTGTTCCTTTAACCACCCACATCGCTGCTCTGGCCCGTTCTGACTTATCTGGGCTCCCTTATCTTAGATCTAGGATCACCTAGAGATTTTCGCTCCGTCTTTGTCGATTTTCTTGGGCTTCTTTTTATTCCCCTTCTTTTTCTCTAGGCTCGCCTTTACCTCACCTATTTATATATATATGTAGATATTTATTTTATTTGTAGGAAAAGCTCTCCGAGTTTTTATCGGAGCTTTTGGAGCTCGTGAGTCTCTCAGCCTTGTTGTTTTGCTTCTTTAGGGAGACGTTTCAACCAAGTTTTTTGTGGTTTCCCCTGCCTAGACTCTGCTTTTGGATGATGGTAGAGGATGATGTTTGATTCCTTCTCGCGCCAATGTGGTTGATTTTGCTCTTTCCGAGCCATTATGGACTTCTGCTGCCCTTCTACGACATGAGATGACTGCTGCTGATGGATTTAGTTCAGCTCTCTGGCTTTTTTCAGGAGTTTTTGGACTTAGGTTGTCTTCATGTGTTACGCCTTAAACACATACAAATCTCGTGTTATGAGATTAATATTTTTAATACATTAACAAGTCTCATATTATTATGTTTTGATGATTACAAAACTCGGTTGATTGTTACTAATTGTTTAAAAGTCAGACTTTACAGATTCGATCCTTATTGACAATTAAATTCATGTGCGGAATATTCTAACGATGGATATGAGTAAAAGTAATAAGCAAAACTATGGAGCAGAAATTTGCGAAAATTACTAGGAATTTTTGATTCATTCAAATCCGATCTTTACCAGTCATAATGAAGCTGAGGATGTTGTAGACCTTCTGTCCAAATTTTATAATGATCCAATGGCTAGATTTGGAGATATGATTTTTCAACTATGACTCGCATAATGTGAATAAAAAGGATGAAGAAGAGAATTCTGAAATTTACTGGAAACGTTTGATGCATCCAAATCCGATCTACACCATTCATAATCAAGAATAGGATGTTTTGCAGCTTCTGTCCAAATTGAATCCAAATCCAACGGCTATATTGTGAGTTATAATTTTTTCAAATATGCCCAACAGTACCTACTTCGGGAAGGATTAAAAAGATGAAAAATCAACTTCCGAAAATAACTGAGAATGTTTGAGATATCCAAATCCAATTTCCTTCAATAAGAATCCAGAATAGGTTGTTATAAACCTTCTGTCAAAATTTCAGCTCAATCCAATGGATTTACTGGGAGATATGATTTTTCAAAAGTGCCGTGCACAACAAGAAGTGAAAACAAGACGAAGCGATTACGAAAATTACTGGACGTGTTTGGGTTATCTAAATCCAATCTTTAACGTTCACAATGAATTATGATGTTTTTAAGTCTCTGTCCAAATTTCATCTTGATTCGACGGTTCTATTGTGAGTTACGATGTTTTTGATATTTTTTGCGCAGTACCTACCTGTGCAGAACGGAAGCTCCGATGCAGTGCACAGACAAAAATTCTGTAGAATATTCCCGACACACGCTCCAAGACCTGAACGGAAGATCCGATGCAGCAACAGAAACTCCGATGTGTTGGCGCCCAGAAAAAATTTGAATTTTAATTGTGGCAGAATGGAAGCTCCAATGCAACAACGGAAGATCCGATCGCACCCGAATTTGCAACTATAAATAGAGGCATTTTGAGGCCATTTGAAGCATCCCAATTCACTTCTTATCTCTTGCAAGATTCTTCTCTCATTCAAGTGCTCTATAAAAGATATATTCAATATATTCAAGAGTTGTTTGTAAAAATAATTTGTGAGTTGGTTGTGTTATTGTTGTAAACACTTGAGTGTAAAGCCAAGTGTGTTGTACGATTGTTGAGGCTATCCTTGGAGCCCTTAAGGCCAAATGTTCGAGTTGTATTGGCGCGGTGATAATGTTGAGTTGTACGGCTATCCTTGGAGCTATCAAGACCAGAAAGTAGAAGTGCTAGTGGATCCTTGGTTAATCGATCTTAACCAAGAAGGGGAGACGTAGAAGATTTATCGTCGAACTTCCATAAACATATCCTATCTCATTTATCGCTTTATTTATTTTACGCATTTATTATCGCATTTATTTTTTATTGCTTTAAGTCTTCCGCTTGCGTATTTGCATAATCGCTTTAAATTGCTAAAGTTGCCAATATAACCTAAATTCCCTCCCCCCCCCCCCCCAATTAGGTTCTAACAAGTGATATCAGAGACACACTTTTGAAAAATCTTTTAAAAAAGGCTCTATGGTAAATCTTGCGAGCGATTATGCTCAAGAAAAATCAACCAATCGTCCTCCACTTTTCAACGGCATAAACTACGGATATTGGAAAAATTGAATGTCCCAATACATCCAATCCGTAGACTGTGACAGGTCCCTACATACCTATGAAAGAGGTTGAGGGAGTCAAAATTCCTAAGGGAATGGACGAATTTTCCAAGGAGAACATTATTCATTGGATAAATATTTGATTTAGGATTGGAGTTGTTGGAGTTTAGATCGTACGTAATACAATTCATTGATCCCAAGAAAATTTATTTTCGTATATATATATTTTGTTGTAGGTTATACATGGGATATTTTCATTTATTTTTCTTAATTTTCTTTATTTTGTTGTACGTAATACTTCAATAATTATGAATAAAATTTTTTCATGATCAATAATTTTTCTAAAATGGATTTTAGACTATTTTGAGATACCAACAGTGGCAAAATTTATTCATTATGCTAATTGGATAATTATTGTTGTATACTCAATGAAATTAACATGTTGTACAATCTTCATTATAGTGTGGCAGAAATTATTCTATCATGGACAATCAAGATCGGGACATCCAAGTGTTGCTAGTGCTACACCAAATACTTATGCGTGCATTTGTGTTTTTTACTGTTTTAGTACGAGTATATACAAAATATGTACTGCATCGGAAATATAGGCTTCGTTCAACTTCAGAAGATGTCTCGTACAGTATCATAGGAAGACTTCATTCTCAAATGAATCACTTGCATAGGATTATTGAATTAGGAGATACACAATGCATCATCAACTTGAGGATGAATCGTAATGCATTTGCACGACTATGTTATTTGCTCACACATGTTGGAGGACTTTTAGAATCTAGGCATGTTAGGATTGAGGAGAAGGTGGCTATGTTCTTGTCCATACTAGCTTATCATAAAAAAAAAAATAGAATCATAAGCCATGACTATATACGTATTAGCAAAGGACGTGGCAAGGGAAAAAACGTTGAGAAGACTAGGCGGGTGTGGACAACAAGGAAGGAAGAAATTCTCCTTCAAGCATTAAAGGAAGCTATCAGTCAAGGCTGGAAGAGCGAAAATGGATTTCGAATTGGTTATTTGAGTTTCTTAGAAAATGTCATGAAGAAAACCTTCCCAAATACAGATTTGCGGGCCAATCTTCACATCAATTCAAAAATTCATGTGTGAAAAAAGTCTCATGGTATGTTGATGACGTTGTTAAGCAAGAGCGAAATAGGCTGGAATGAAACTGAGAAAATGATTGATGCCACAAATGAAGCATGGGAACCCCTTGAGAAGGTAACTATTCAAACAAATATTTGTTCAAGATGTTGGATAAGATGTTGATCTTGTAGTATGGTTATATAGTGGACTGTTCAAGCTGATTTACAATTTTTGTAGTTTCTTAATTTCTGTACCCTGCTTTGTTTACCCTTTATAGAACCCTCCCGTTTTTTGTGCTAATGTGAAAGTTAATGATAGGTCTGATTCTGTTGAGATATTTTTGTACAAAAATTTATTGACTGTGAAAGTGTGTTGTATATTGACTGAGGAAAGTGTGTTGTATTTCTGCATTTTTATTCATCCAAATCAAGAAAATGAAGTATATTGGAGTATTATGTAAATAAATGTATGAATCAAAATATCTGGAATTGATCTCACAGATGATCACTATTTGATGTGTAGACATGAATAATATCTGTACTATTTGATGTGCAGACATGAATAATATCTGGAATTGATTTTGCAAGCTTGCATAAGTTTTGGTATGCTATATATGATTGAGTTTCTCTAATTTCCACACAGATGGACAGCACTATCCATGGGATGCGGTATAGGTCTTGGCCATATTATAATGATTGGTGTGAGATTTTTGGACGCGATCGTGCAACAGAGGAGTGCTCTGAGAGCTTTGTTGATGTTGTACATGAAGATGACTTGAACATGGGGAACACTGATGGTATTGCAGTGGGTGTGGGGTTGAAAAAACTGTTGGCTGGGTCCGAGGACAACGATGATTCGATTTCAGTCTCAGCAGCCCCTCTCTTTTCTGATGCAACATCTGGTATGAAATCTGTGGGGAAAAAATGCAAACGAAGTGCTGAAATAGAAGATCGTATTGTCGATGCCATGAACAATTTCAGTGACATGACAAAGGTGAGCATAGAAGACCTTTCAACAAAAATTGGATACGATCCTATTGCAACTAAAGATGTTTTTGCTGCTATGAGTGCAATTCCAGGAATGACAGTGGATGAGAGGGTCTTTGTAGGTGACAAGTTAGTGGAGAATCCAAAGAAATTGACATATTTCTTCAGTTTACCTGACGAGGCTCGATACTCCTTGGTTAAGAAAACTCTTAAAATCGTTTTTGCGATCACTATTAATTTTATTATTAGGTCAAAAATAATGATATTTTAATTATTTTTTAGAGAGAAAAATATTTTTAAAATTTTTTTAATGTTTTTTGTACAAAAACAGTTGAATAATATAAATTTTGCATTTAATTATATAGCAGATCTTATAATAATTTGTATTAAAAAAATACAAATTTAATTATTGCATTTATGGAAGTGCAAATCTAAATTTAGCAATGAGAAATAAAAGTTTATTATGATAAGGTTAATTTTGTCATTATACTTCAATATACATCTTCAATCATTCTTATTAAAATCATACCAAACATTCAATATGGTATCATACTACTTTGCTTATCCTTAATTTATCTTTATACTATCTATCATGTACTTATCCTATCATGAATACCAAACTATGCCATACAGTACAATAAGAATGTGATAACCTAAGAATCTGGAAGGTATTGGCAAGCCGGTATTTCTGTTTAAATTAGAATATATTCAGTGCAAGGTGTCATGTAGAGAAACTTGTCTTACACAGATAAGAGTAGTCATGAAATGGATTTTGAGGCACCTGTAAGTGGCTTTTTACGTGCATGGTAAATTGTCGACCTCGATCGGAACTTCCATTACTCTGAGAAAATACACCTTTAGGAGTAGCTCCTGAAATAAGATAATAAAATAACAGAAAATTTCTTTTATTTATGTAGCATGGGTGAAGTATGACACTCTCAAAAAGCCATTCATTCCCCATGAGAATATCTCAAAATATTTTATTAAGGCATTAACATCGATCTACACAATTTTATTAAGGCATTATATATATATATATTAATTGCTCGATATGACAATTTCATTGATAAAATTACAAGTGTCTTCCTTCATGACATCACAAATTCAAGCATCAAATCACAGAGTTGTTTTACTCGGTTGGACTAAAATAGAGGCAGCAATTAACGAAGGTCCTCAAATAAACTCTCTCATATATCTATATATATGTAGATGTTTGATTTTATTAATTCCTCAAATTAAAGGGTCTCTTGACTGGTTCTTTAATTAAATGGACTATATATAATTCGATCCATTATAGTATATATAAGATATGAAAACACATGATCTGGCAATTTGTACACACTTCATTTAAACTAATTAAATCAACATTTGCATAAATTAACTTAAATTCGTAAAGATACATATCCAAGTATCATAAAAAAACATTAAATTTATGAACTTAATTAAATGCACAACAAATCGTTGAGTCCGATATATAAAGTCATCGAAGAAAAAATACATATACATATATTCAAAAGTGGTGATCATTAAATTCACAAACATATATATATATACTTGGCAAAAAGTAGCCATGCATAAACTCAAAAAAACCTAAAAATTAAAGAACAAAGTTTGAAAACCCTAAAATCAACATCCCTCGATCATTAATCCAAACTCAAAAATTCCACATGTTGAAGCAATTTTCTCCATTATAAGAAGCATCCATCTGAGGCCGGAAATGTATAATCAGTAGGATTATTGGCCATGAATCCTTGACCAATATAATGCTGAGCCATCTGAGGAAAATAATAATCAGCAGGATTAGTAATCATCAGGCCTTGGCCAATATGTTGTGGCTCCTGTTCAAATGCAGTCTTCAGATCATTATAACTCATCATGGGATTCACATTAATCACACCATTAACATCATTAAACGCGGGATTAACACCGATGCCGCACGCCGCCATTCTCCTCTGATATTCCAGAATGTAATTATAATTATATTCCACATCAAAATAGGGCAAGGGGTACTGCACAAACCTTCCGTCCACCATTCCTAGCATGGTGAAGCCAGCAGAGTTTTCTTGAGAACTCACCGGATTCGTCGAAGAATTTGATTCCGTGATCTGTACTTGGGTTTTTCTTTCCTTCAAGAAATCTCTGGCGGCGTCGATTTTGTCAGTCAAAACACCGGCGAGATTTCTCAACTCCTCCAGCGACAAGGAATCATACCTTTTGTCCCAGTCGGGATATTTGGCTTCTCGATTCTTGCCCTTCATTTTCTCGATTTCTTCTTCGATTTTCTTCGTCTGATCCTTGTAGAACCAGGCTAAATCACAGGTTCTTGATCTGGAGCACTCGTCGCCCAGCCTCGACAATCTGTGGGACTCGATCAGATTCGCGACCTGGTCGGGATTGTTGCTCCAAACAAATGGCTCGACTTGTTCTTCCTTAAGCGGTGGCGGGTACATAATCATGCACAGATTCACTCCGCAAAGAGTGGACAATTCTTTGGCTTTCTTCTCCAAACCCTTTTTCCGAGTTTCGTAGGTCTTTCTTCTTGCTTTCTCCTTGGGTAAAAGTTCCAGCCGCAATCTTGCTCTGCCCATCTTTGATCAGAAAAAAAAAAAACAACAACAACAACGATATATGGCTTTAATTAATTCCTTCAAATATTGATGGGGTTTTCGTAGTGTTTATTGTAAGATTTATAACGGATATATATATGTATTTATAGATGAAAGGGTTTGGGGTTTTTGTCCTGTAATAATTAACCCAAAATTAAAGAAACAAGAAAATCAAGCGTGAAGATATTGTATGAAAGGGTACCAAAGTTGCTTCATTTAGAATCCGCGTAAATATGGTAACAGTTAAAAGGAAATATACGGAAAATTAAATATAGACTTGCAATCTTGTTTTTTTTTAGTTTTAATATCCACTCTGCAAATTAAATAAATTTAAATAATAACAAAATATATATTATCTTAATCGGCCTTCACATGGAAATTTTTATTTATGGTAACAGCTAACAAGTAAAAAAAGGGCCTATATTTACGACATCATGGATTGAAAATCCAAGTATAACAAAAAATTAATTCCCCAACTGAAAAATAAACATGTCGGTGATTTCATACATTCATTCACCAAATTAACGGTCATATAACTACTAATCTGAAATATCAAATATTATTATCAAACGCCATACATTTTAAATGATTAGTCTAATTACTTAGTAAAACTATCCAAAAAACTATAATTTATTATTTATGAGATATTAATCTCTGAATTTTTTATATAAAAAATTATTCAACAAAAAAAATTATAACACTAAATATATTGAGGTACGTGCGTCATACTTGTATAAGATTTACTTTACCACATAATTATTAATCGTTTCCCACTTTATATATTGCCACCTAAATTTTATTTTGTTCTAAATTAAAGAAACATAAGTTTACACCCTATTATTGTGTGCTTAGCTTACCATATCTCGGATAGGGCTGGGCACGTGTGGGGTTTGTCGGGTTCGGATAGTTAATGGTCGGGTACCCAACATATCGGACAAGGAAAAAAATTACCGGATCATAACCCGATGTATAATTGGAGAAACATATTAATTTCACATTAATTCAAGGGCACATCTATCAGCACTATATAATTAAATCACAAGTACAATTATTAACTATATGTATTTATACATACATTAATCAATCAAATATCATAGGCATCCTTATAAATAAATTTTCACATTAAAGTTGTAAAGTTAACTTCTTATCATCATATGAAAACCAAAAAATAATTTAAAAATAAGAAAATCAAACCATAATTTCAGTACTCTATGTACCTAGAAAAAATGTTGGACATTATTGTTAATGATGATACACAAGATTGAATGTAGAACGCTGTGAATTCATTAATTACAAATTAATATAAGCGAGCTAGTATCCATTTTAAGAACAAATTAAAAGAGAACCCTAAATTACTTTCAACATTATGTCGTCAGCAAACCAGAAGTGTTCGCGGCTGTTACTATTAAATTTTAGAGCAGGTTTCTATTATTATTTAATTCCATTATAAATAAAGTATAAATTATTTTTGTAAATATAGAAAAACTAAAATTATTTATATTCTTCGAATATTGGATTTGGAATGTGGAGGCTCCTTGGGAGCACACAAAGGGAGGTATAAAGGGGTGGTAAATTGAATGGGGCCTTAGTAAATTTGATAACAGTCCAGATGCATTTGGGTATGTACGATGGCCCACAAAGGCACCATCCAAATTTGGGCCCAACAGATGTGTGTAGTCCACCCCAACAGCTCTTCTTCCTACATTCGGCCCAATAAGGTATTGTCATGCTCCTTAACTGAAACCGGCCTTTACCGTTGTCCAACACCAGTTACCATTCCGTGGCTGTTATTGGACCCAATTCCCACGCTACCTTGGCAATGCTAGGCAACTATGCCGGCACAAGCACCAATCAATACCGTGATAGGATAAGTAATTCATAAATAAGTAATATAATGTAAATTAAAAATAAATAAAAAAAATAGTTAATTTATTATTTGATTTGATGAATAGATTATATTTTATTTGATTTAATTGATGTAAAATTATTAATTAATAAATAGATAAATAATATGACGAAAATAAGACGAAATTAATTGGGATAAGTTATACCTAGATTAATAATACATCAAACCAAACAATGCCTTTATTGAATATTTTTATAATAGAACATATCTATCTTTTAAAAAAAATGATCATTTAACCAGATGGTTGAACCGAAAAATTATTTATATAACATAATAAATTATATATTTTAAATTTAAAAAACTTAAAAGATGTATATAGATAGACAAAATATATATATATATATATATATATATATACCAAAATTTGAAAACTAAATAACTATATAAATATATTCAACAATCAACTACAGTTGTACAATTTTAAAAATTAAAAAAATCAACTAAATAAACTTTAGTATTACTAAAATAACATATTTAACGAATTATAATTTCAAATAATCATGTATATATATATATAATAAAATTATAAATTTAAGGTTTTAAAAAGTAAAAAAATTAATTAAAAAAATTGAAAACTGGTTCGACCGGTTGAACTGGTTTAACGATTCTTGACTATTTTATATCGGTTCTGACCGGTTTAATGGCTAAAACGGGTTTTGAGTGCATTTCGAACCGGACTTGTTACCGGTTTCCGACCAATTCGGTTTGATTTTGAAACACTGCATTTACCAATTACAAATCAACTAATGTTAAAAAATTAATAGAGATATTCATATTCATTTGAACATAATGAATAATTATTAATCTCCATTTGAACATAATGAAGTAAAACAAGTTACATAATCTAATATCTTATCCGATTTGAGAATCAGCTTATGACTAGAGTTTAGATGGTTTTTATTTGAGATGCCAACTCACATACAATATGTTTGCTTCTTTGAGATCTTGGTTTTATATATTGCTAAATTTTAATTTTAGTCATTTAACTTTAACTTTTTTGTTTGATAATTTTAGTCATTTTTTGACATGATGTTGACGTGTGACGTGTTAAATCAGTACTCTCAATCACAAATGAATAAAATTTTCAAAAATCTAAATATACAAAATTAAACTTATATATATTAAGCACACATGTATTATGTATGTCACATAAGAGATCGAAATCGAAAAACACATACCGAACCAAAAATATAATTTTGGTACACATGTATTATGTATATCTTGTTTGAAGGCTAATTGTCACACGATCGATGGGGTCCTTTTCTTTTCTCCTTAGCCGTTGGGCAACGTTTATATAATTTGACTCAAACGTATCTAGATAGGAATCATATATTAAAGGAATAAAAAATTAACAGGTTTCATTAAATTTATCAAAAAAGGCTAGGAGAAGCCTATAAATTATTAAATGGATGTTACATTAATTGATTGTCAACCAGTAAAATGCGGCCATTTTATTTTAATTATGATTTTGAAATTTATTGCCCAATTAATCTAATTTTCATAAAATATCAATGTGGCTCGTGTGTTAGAGTATGTGATCCCGTATTCTATGAAAGTTTGACACCAAAAATTCAAGGTGTGACACATATGCGATATAATTTTTATGGTGTCGATTTTCGAATGTTTATATTGTCAGAAGGGGAGTTTTCCGCAATGATAGTGTTCTGGGAAATAATTATCGTTGGACTGCGCCACCTCCCCTATGGCTAAGACTCGATGTGGATGCGGTTTATAATATTGATTCAAATAACTTTGCAATTGGTGGGCTGTTTCGTGATACTGAGGGTAAGATTGTTGTTGCTTTTGGAAAGAAAATTAAAAAACCCCAATCAATGGTGTATGCTGAATTGATTGCAATAAGGGAGGGGTTGCTTCTGGCTAACGATCGAAGATATGGGCTTCTTCAAGTTTATTCTGATTCTCTTCTGACGGTGTGAGCAGTCACTTGTCCGGAGGATGATCGTAGCTATATTGGAGCTATCGCTACAGATATTTCTTCTTTGCTCGGGTGTTTTCAAGATGCGAGATTTTTTCATGTTCGTCGATCATTGAACATGGTTGCTCATTCTATTGAGCATTTTTCTTTTCCTTCCCAAAATCTTACGATTTGAGAGTATGGAACTTTTTCGATTTGGTTGATAGATCTTGTAATTAAACAACTTCATCGTGATTAATAATATTACAAGTTTTTGCCCGTAAAAAAAAATGAAGGGGAGTGGACCGATAAAATCTTTTCGTACTGTTGAGTGAGTTGTCGCTCCGTTGAATGAGTTGTTGCTCTGTTATCTCATACTCGATTCGATACAAAGAAATCCCTCTTTTATCCACAATCTTCCACCGATAAAAGGACTTTCTTCGTAAATCTGTGTTTTTTTTATTAACTTATATTTTTTTTAGCATATTGTCATTTTCTTTTTAGGCCGTTTCACATAATACAAAAGAAATAATATATAATTAACATGCATTTGGCAATAGGGTGTCGGTGGCACGAAAGATTAATTAGCTTAATTATTTGAAATAGTGGCCAAATATTGATGTTGATGTCTTAACTAGCTTAAACCAAATTTAATCTTAATTATACTCCAATATATATATATATATATATATATTTGATACATATACACGCACAAATAAATAAATTAAAATAAAATAAATATATAAATATGATAAAAATAAAATAATATTCTTGAATCACCCTATTACTCAACTTCCACGAGAGCCTTAATTATATATATGCACCGTATGGTGTATATATGTGTATAAAACTCTTTCTGTATTTGTTTTCATATATCTCTTTCTATTACATCTTTGCTTGCTTCCTTCTCTGTTCTCCTCCAATTCAAGGTAATGGGGATTCTCTCTAATATCTTTTTGAGATTTATTTATAATATATTTCCTTTTTTTGACTTCAAATTTGGATTCTTTCCATTGGAACAATATAATGTTTCTTTCTGCAAAAAAAAAAAAATTGGCCTGCTGTGTGAACTTTGGCCTTATATTTGTTCCATCCCTCGGAACCATTTCCCAGCATATCCTCTGCTTCAATATTTTTCTATTAATTTGTAAAATCCCACATATATAATATATGTATCTTTTCATTCATTCATTCATTCATTTGATTATATATATATATATATATATATATATATATTCAAAACACACATAACACACACTCAATGGTGGTTATATATATATAAGTGAGATATATTATTGATTTTGGTAACGTAACACGTACAGGAGATTGATATGGCTGAATACAAGAGAAGTGAAGAGTTCGCAGAAGCAGCAGCTTCTTCCCAAGGCCATGAGGTATATTTGTTTAATTATCTCCGGTACTGGTCTTTTATTTTATATATATATATATATAAATATTTTTGCCTATATAATACAATAGAATATAAAAATAATTATTGTATTTATGGTGTGAATATTATAAATTAATATATCTATATTATGTTTCCCCATTATATATGTTTATAACCATATAGATTAATTGAGATATTTACACAGATATTTTTTCCCATCTTTAAATGTTCATAACGTGCATGAAGCCGAATGTGGTCCGTATCTTCAATATCAAAGTATCTATGGTGACATTGTTTCACAAATTTATATTTGTGGGAAATTTATATTTGTGGGGCGTATCGAACTGATCTACAGATAAATATAATATTTGCATGAGTTAGAATTTTAAAGTAAATTAGAGTTGCATAATGTGTATATATATATATATATATATATAAAATTAACAAAATTATATTCTTTAGTAAATTTTTGGACAATTAATTGCCACAATATTATGTCAAATTTTAAATAAAAGTTAAAATTATAATAAATAAATAATTACAAAAAAGTATGATTCCTACTAAAGTGTAAAATTCCAAATACGCCCTCGAGGTAGGCTATATTTATACGGAAATAATTGTGATGTAGATTTTCTGCGGGCTTGTTGGGAAGTATTCACGTGCAGCATGGTCTACTGCCTGTAACTGCATACTCTCGGTGGTCCAATGTCTTTGGATAGAATTAAGGTTTAAATATAATTAATTAGGCCACTCAATCCTGATTAGCGACTTCATAATTATTCCATAATTGTAATTAAGATTGTCGGCAGGGACCCCCTAATTGCGTGGGATTTGTGAACTTTACTGGTTGTTGGCCTGTCCACTAAATATGACCATATATATTCCTTTGTGATAATAGTGTAAATTTTTACGTCCACATTTTCGTAACATGCACATGTTCCTTTTTGTTATTAGATTCGAGATTTAATTATAATAAATTTTTGGTCACATATATACTCGAAAATAAAAAAATATAGGTTTGTCTTTCCGGAAGAATAATATTTGATTTGTAAAATCGAGTACTTTTTGTTTTGTTTTGTTTTTTTATTTTTCTGAAATTTGAATATTGTAGGATTCTTCCATGGATAAGAAGTATGGAGGCTTGATGCCAAAGAAGAAACCACTAATCTCGAAGGTAATTAGTTTGTTTTTAATTAGAATATATATATATAAATTAATTTTCTGTTTATTATTACATTCAACTCGTTAATTAATTACTTAGATACTTAAATTTGTGAATGTAGGACCCTGAACGTGTCTTTTTCGATTCTGCGGACTGGGCTTTATGCAAGGTATTAATTTCATGAAATAAAAAATAAATAGCATTTTTATAGATTAACTTAAATCAATATTTTTTTTAAAAAAAGTAATATTATTATTTATTTCGTTTCCAAATATTAGCAAGGTGCTGGAGTCAACCAGAAAACGACTGTGGACATAGAGACCTTACGGCCAAAATTACAGGTAATAATCAATCTACATATATTTATATTCATTTGAATTAATCCAAATTGATATATAAACATCTTGTTTTATTCCTGTAAAATTATTTTAATTCAACAAATTGCATTTTAATTATAATGTTTATTATTGCTTTTAAATTTAATCTATTATTATTTTATTTATTTAATTTTTTTTTTTGTAGAGAACGCCTCACCAACAACTGCCTCCTCGATTTCGAAGGCCTGCGTGCACATCTTAAAGTTGCAGCCGTTAAATTGCTCTATATGTATTAAACTTTCTGTGGGGGAAAAAGACTTGTGGTGGCCAGTGGGGGTTATATGTAATTACTCAAACTTACGAGGATGTTTTATCAAATAAATTTTCTTGATTTAGCCACTAATTATAAATTGAGGTTTATATTAAAACCTCAAGGAGAGTCTATGCTAATCCCGGGAGATATACTCCTCATCTTCATTTGTGGATACGTGTCCATCTTATTCCTTTTTTTATTAATTTTTCTTCCTTGTTTATTTTATGTTCTCTCTTCCTTTTCCATGTATTCTATTTATTCTTTTTCCTTCTTATTTTCACTTACTTTCTCTTCTTTTATGAATTGATTTTTTTATTAAAAAAATCATATTTCATTATTTTAATTTATTTTACTTCTAAGTTCTAACCATGGTTATTCCTACATCATCAACAAAAAGACATCATAATAATAAATTTTAAAAATTACAAGAAATTTATATTTACTAGAATTTTAAGGTAAGAATACAAAAACATAATAATAATGTTTTTGTTAAACTTTAGAATTTTAAAGTAAGATATTAATATTAAATTGATAATAAATTTGTATTCTTCATTAAAAAAAAAACTAAATTCAATAAATGCAAAAATTACACGAGAATGCATATTTGTTTTTAACTTCAAATTCATGTAGTTTTTTGTGTTTGTTTCACTTTGTTTTTAGCACAAATTTTAATTTTCCATCACAGTGAAAAAAAATTAATTATGTGTGTTCTAAAAAACTCTAACTTCTAAAATTCTTATTTTTTTAAAATTTCTCCTCATAGTTTAAAAGTAGTATAGGTTAATAATATTTTTAAAATTTTTAAAATAATTTTTTTTATAATTTTATTTTATTTTATTTATTTATAATATATATTCTTACCAATAATTTTTTTATAATTTAGTTTAGATAATAATAATTAAATATGAATTAAAATATATAAATAAAAATTTTATCTATTTTTTCACATAAATTGTGTGTAAAAATAATAGTTACAAAAGAGTTAGAGTTTTTTTAGTAATTAGAAATTCCTTTTAATTTTTAAATTCTATCATATAAATTTCGAAACTTTTAATTTTATTATCCAAAATTAAATCTTATTTATAAATATTAATGGTTAGAAATGATAAGAATGACATGGTTAAAAGTAAGAGTGAATAAATAAAATTAGCAAAGGAAGATAAAATAAGTGAAAACGGAAAATAAGAAAAGAAAACAAGAAGACAATTGATCGAAAAGGGAGAGAGAGAAAATAGGAAAGGAAAAAAACAAAAAAGGAAATAAGGTGGACAGGTGTCTGGAAATAAAGATGGGGAGTATACCTCCAGGAGTAGCATAGACTTTCCCAAAACGTCATCAGTTTTACTTTACAACTAAAGGTTGGCACTTTAAATAAATTTTAAAAAATAAGAAAAATTATCTCTCCACTTATTCAAATAAATAAAGAACAGCTTTATGTTGTGTTTTTTTTATTTTAGTTTGAGGAACAATACACTATTTACATAATTTAAAAAAAAAAACTACAAGATATTTGGGAACATGTTTTCATAATTTTTTTGTGTTTTTTTTTACAACAATTTATTTATTTTTATTACATTGGAGATGGGGACTTTCGTTTTAACATGGGTTGATGAATTTATATATATCCCTTCGATCATACAAGATATTGTTGAAGTATGCTTCTATCAACTTGACTAGAAAAGAAACGAGAATGGATCATATCGAAGAGCAGTGGTCAGATGAGCTTAGTGTTAAACAAGTTCATGGTCAGATCAACTACTGAGATCGGATCGAAGTTATATGGGCAGATGAGTTCCTCAGGCAGATCGATTGTTCGAATACTGGGACTTGGTCAGAAGTCAGATGGATTGTCCACAAAGCTGGAGTGAAGCTTGAAGGCAGATCAAAGTATGAGAGCAGATCAGATTGATGTTAGAAGCTTATCGACTTGGGCCATGTTGACTAAAGAATGGATCGAGGAATTTTTCGACCTAAAAGGCCAATAAGAAAGTCGGTGGTTTTTCACTATATAAGCAGATGGAAGCAGTTGTAATAGAATAACCGAAACAACTGATTCTTCAACCTCCAGAAACGATTTCGAGAAAGAAGAAGGAAGAGAATTCAGAAGGAGAGAATTGAGGCGCAGATTGTGACGAGAGAATTCAAAGAGTTGAGTCTTGAATTGAGTCTGTATCTAACGTTACAGTTCATCTGATCTGAATTGTAAAAGCTCTGTTTCTGAGCTTGAATTGTATCTTTTTCTTGGTTCGTGATTAATAAAAGTGTTGTGTTGCTCTCCCATGGATGTAGGCAAATTCATTGTCGAATCACATAAATATTTGTGTTGTTTAAATCGCTTTCGCGTGAGTTTGGTGATTTATCTGTGTGTTGGTTTTATACAATTTTTGGGATTGTGTTCTTGTTGCTGTGCGTGTGGTGAATTTTCTGGAGAATATCGAATTTGTTCTAATGATCCTAACAAGTGGCGCCGTCCGTGAAAAACTAAGAAAATATGGTGGGATCAATGAAATTTGATATTGAGAAGTTTACTGGCAAGAATGATTTATCGCTCTGGAAAATCAAGATGCGAGTGATCTTGGTACAACAAGGTTTTGTGAAAGCCCTCAAGAAGAAGTAGGAGATGTCCGTCGATATCAAGAACAAGGATGAATTGCTCAAGAAAGCACACAATGCGTTAATTCTCTGTTTGTGTGATAGATCACTCCGAGAAGTTGCGAGAAAGGAATCTGCATCGGCTGTGTGGCTTAAACTTGAGAATTTTGTATATGATGAAATCTCTGGCTAATCGTCTGTACATGAAATAGAAGTTGTATTTTTTGTGATAAAAGATGATAAGAATCTTGAAGATCAGATCGAGGAATTTACCAAGATATTGGATGACTTAGAGAATATAGAAGTAAAGATTGAGGATGACATTCGGGCTTTGATACTTCTGAACGCACTTTCTAAAGCATATGATAAATTTAGGGATGCATTGCTCTATGAAGGAAAACAGACCATAAAGTTGGAAGATGTTATGTCTGCTATTCAATCCAAGGAATTTCAAAGAAAGTCTAACACAAACACTGAATCACATGGAGAGGGTCTTATGGTAAGGGGCAGAAGTGAGAAGAGGACATCCAATGGGAAACAAAGGCCAAAATCCAGATCGAAGAGTCAAGGAAGATACCAGAACAGAAATTTGGGGAATCTGAGGTGCTTTACATGTCATAAGGTTGGACATCTTAAGAGATATTGTCCAAAAAGGAAAGAGAAACAGCAGGACAAACCCAAAGATGATAGTACTCTAGCCGTAAATTCAGATGGATATGACTCAGCAGAAGTATTGGTGATTTGTAAAAGTTAAGTAAACCATGAATGGATACTAGATTCAGGGTTCTCATTTCACATGTGCCCTATAAGGTCCTGGTTTGAGAATTGGAAGAATCTGAACAGAGCATGGTGTTGTTAGGAAACAATCAATCATGCAGAATAAATGGCTCTGGAAATGTGAGAATAAAAATGTATGATGGGATTGATAGAATACTCACTAATGTGAGGTACGTGCACGAGTTAAAGAGAAACTTGATATCATTGGGGACACTTGATGCTCAGGGTTACCCGTTTAAATCAGGAGCTGGAAGTCTCTCAGTGTACAAAGGATCTCTGTTTGTAATGAAGGTTGTCAAAAAGAACCTCCTATATGTACTATAAGGTGAGACAATCACAGGAAGTACAACAAGTATTTAAGAACAACATGACAAAATCAAGATATGGCATCTGAGGCTTGGACATATAAGTGAGAAAGGATTACATGAGTTGTCTAAACAAGGTCTGTTGGGTGGAGACAAAATCGAATCACTAGAGTTGTGTGATAAATGTGCTCTCGGGAAATCTAAAAGAGTATCATTCAGTCAAGCTAGTCACACAACTGAGCAACCATTGGCCTATATGCATTCAGATCTATGGGGTTCTTCTCGGACATAAACTCATGGTGGAGGCAGATACTTCATGTCTTTGATAGATGATTACTCAAGGAGAGTATGGATATTCATCTTAAAGACCAAGGATGAAGTTTATGACAAATTCAGAGAATGGCTGCTGGCAATTGAGAACAAGAGTTATCGAAAAGTTAAACACCTGAGAACAGATAATGGGCAGGAATACTTATCAGAAAAATTTGTTAAGCTATGTAAGGAGAAAGACATTACCAGACATAGAACTGTGACGCCCGGGGCTGAAGAGGCAAAGAGTGATCGTCGGTGCCAAGATATTGCACGGACAATGAGCAGCTCCTAGTAGGCTTCTAGGCGGAGGGAGACATGAATGACCCAATCCTGCCAGAATGAGAGGGATTTTGAGACTGTGTAGGTATGGGACTGCATAGTTGAGGAGAGTTTAAAAAATTTCATATGTACTACTCATATCAAGAAGGTGCATCTTTTTTTCGGGAGCTTATCATATAAGAACTCCAAAGTTAAGCGTGCTTGACTTGGTGAAATTATAGGATGGGTGACCCCTCCTGGGAAGTTTCTCAGGGTACGTGTGAGTGAGGACATAAGCACGCTGAAAAGACCTGTCTTGATACAGTGGATCGTTACAAATGGTATCAGAGACGACCTCTCTTAGTACGGTATGGTTCGGGGACAAACCAAGCGGAAGCTGGTGGGCATGTGATGCCCGTGGCTGAGGAGGCGAGGAGTGATCGCCGGTGCCAAGAGGTTGCACGGACAATGAGCGGCTTCTGGTAGGCTTCTAGGTAGAGGAAGACATGAATGAACCGATTCTGCCGGAATGAGAGGGATTCTGAGATTGTGTAGGTATGGGACTGCATAGTTGAGGAGAGTTTAAAAGATTTCATATGTACTACTCATATCAAGAAGGTGCATCTTCTTTTCGGGAGCTCATCATATAAGAACTCCAAAGTTAAGCGTGCTTGACTTGGAAAAATTATAGGATGGGTGATGAAACGTCCTAAAACTTCTACTGGATTTTTTTTTAAAACTCTCTAACTATAAAATAATGAATATAAAAATATATATGCTCATACACACATATATATATATATATATATCTATATATATATACATCGTACTTAAAAATAACTTTTCTTAATTTAATATACATCTACACGATAAACATAAATAATAATAAAAGTACATACATGCAACTAAATACCTAACATTAATTACTAAATAATCATTTATAAAAAATTTCCATAATAAAATTCCTAAATAATAATTCTACACCAAAATCCATGCAAACTTTAAAATAAAATAATTAAATCTAACAATCATGAATATACTAAAAATCTAAAGAAATTAATCGTGTGCGGAAATACATATTTTAAATCTCAACAAAAATACCATAATAGAGCTATAGTCAAGGGTACTAGCCGCCTGGATACTCATACACCCTCGCCACCAGTCGGGAACACATTAACTTCATTAACATTCTGCTCACCTGCACCATTTAAATCTAGTGAGCCTAAAGGCTCAGCACGTTCTATCCTTAAATAACGAAATGAAACCACATACAAGCACACATCATATAAAATGCGTGAATAATAATTATACGTGCATGATCTTAAAATTATATGCATATAAACATGAAATAACTAATTATACAGCTTAATCATCATGAAATAACATAAATCATCATACTTCATAATTCTCATAAAAATGACTTATCATGATTTCTTAGTTTTCAACAGGTCGTATCCATGTCGGTGGCCTCATACTAAGCGATTGATCAATCTAAAAACCAACGTACGCGGCGGTGGGGTTTTCACTGAAAGAGTTGATGCCCCGCTAGCCAACTTGTGGCTAAGGGCTTTGAGAGTCTCTTTTTATAAACAATCTTTGTTTAATATAATATACGTTCTTTAAATGGCGTTCACTTTATCTTATTATTATATAATGATATACTGTTGCTATTTTGATAAAGACCTTGAATATACTAAAGTAAGATGAGATAGTGAATATAGAGAGATCACTGTCATGAAACACATCTTATGTTCACTGTATATTCTAAACATTTCCTAGTCGATTGAGCCGTCCGTTAATAAGGATAAGGATCGCTCGAGATTGAGACTAGCATTTGCGATGCCGAGTACCACGTTTCATTGGTATGAAACATAGAGATGTTCAAAGCATGCAAATGGATATTCATATGATGAATGATCGAACTACCCTATCCGGACTTTCCAAGTGGTTATCACTTATCGAGTGGATATAGTCCGCGGTTTTGGTTGTACACCATTAGTCCTTATTACTTGAAACATCATTGAGACTCTATATGTTAGTACTGTGCTTTGACTCATTTACCGACTCTATTAGGATCATCAGGTGTCGGGATTGGGTACAGTTACGACACATATAGGAGTCGATGCTTTGTTGTCAAGGATTCAACACACACTTGCGAGTGTGGATATCCTATGCGATCTGAGGAGATATTAGTGTGACGAATCTCTGGCCAGAGTACATGATGTGTTTTATGTTACTTGGTTTCCTAGTAGCACATGCGATGTCACTATTTGATCTTCAAGATGCATTGCATAGTTATCGAATCTCGAACGACTCTCGATGTACCAATGGTTGTTGATTCGATCGGGATATATGGATGAAGGAACCATACTGTACGCTAACCAAAATCTATTGGTTCTTGCAGGCACTATCAGTGATACCTAGGGAATCATGGGGCGATGTTGCTAGGCGCTCTTACCATGATTCGTTGGGTAAGTCAGAAATTGTTGTTCCGAGTCACAAGGAGTTGTGAGCCCACGGCTAGCTGTATCCCTGAACCATTGAGGGTCACACAAGTAATGGATTTTTAATCCCCGTTGAGATAATTAAATTTAAAGAGTTAAATTTAGTGAATAAAGAAGTGGGACTTCTTATTTAAGAGTAGAGGGAGTAAGATTTCCTAGAATGACATAGTGATGGACATTTTTGGATATCACTGAATTCGGATTCAGAAAATTTATCTTGACTTTAAAAGATGCAGAAATGGTTTCTGTACACATTGGTGAAATTGGTTTATCAATCTGAGTCACGATGAATTTTATATTAATTTTTAAACATGCGGGCTTTGCTTGTCAGGCTTGAACTTATGACTAATGGGCCCTGAGCTGTTAGCAGCCCACATTATAAACAAGTTATTGCAGTACAGAAATTACACACAACACAGGTCAAAATTTCGAAACCCTAGAGAGCATTCTCTCAAGGAATTCGGCCGACCCCTCCCCCTCTCTCACAGTGTTCGAAAATTCAGTCTGTGAATTTTTGAATTTGCAGACTGATTTAACAGATCATATCTGTTCTATCTCATCGTAGAAACTTCTGATAGACTTTCTAGTGCAGTCTGTCAGAGGGATTAAATTTCTGTTCGTGGACCTGATTGAAGAAACGTTCGTTCATCAGTTCCTGGGATATACAACAAGAGCAGTTTAATCTGTTGGTGTCCATAATCTCGCTTCGAGATTTTAAGGTAAAATTTATATTGTTTAAATTTTATGTTATCAATTTTAATCGTAGGAATTTGATACCCATATGGAATCGTTCCATATAAAATTTTAAAACTTCCGCTGCACCGGGTATCACTTTCTTTTTAGATCCGGAGAACGACCGTGTTCCAACAGTGGTATCAGAGCCAGGTTGTTCTCGGATTTTACGATTAAAATTTATTCAATTGTACAAGCCTCGATTTTTCAGAAAAATAAAACGAAAGGATAAAAAAAAAAAATTCGGGGGGCTGCCCGCTGCCCGAAAAGGCAGCGGGCGGCCGCTGCCCTGCGCGCAGAGTGTCTGCGCGCAGGGTGGGCTGGGCCCCCGGCCCGATTGTCGGGGACTGCCCGGGATCGTCCCGGGCAGCCCAGAAAAATTAAAATTTTATTTTTTTTAATTTCAGCCCGTTAATTGTTATCGGGCCCAGTTTTTGGCCCGATTGAAAATTATTTCAGTTGGTCCACGAGGCAATGGGTCAAAATTGTTTGAGCCCAAAATTTTTAAGAAAATTAATTTTTGGATAAATTTTGAATTTTGGAAATTTATAAATTTAATCCAATAAATTAAATCTTTAATTATTAATTTTGGTACAATTGATAATAAAATATGATTTTATGTATAAAATTGGATTTTATATGTAAAATATGATTTTATGGATAAACTAGATAAAATATGATTTTATATATAAAATAAGATTTTATGTATGAAATATGATTTTATCTATTTAAATTTTATTGCCATTGCATGTTATCCAATGAATTAATTTGGAATTAAAATTATTGGATAAGGATGATCGATTGCCATGACCAATATTATAGATGTATGTTAGGTTGTTTACATTTGGTTTTATTATTGTTGTTGTATTTTATTAATGGGTCTGGTTTATGGCCCAATATGAATTGTCATATGTAATATAAGTGGGCCTGGTTTATGGCCCGTTCCCACCCTTAAAATATGTATCCCCTACTTGTCATCGAAATTTATTGTAAATTTATAAGACTCAGTGGGAGATAAAGATTTGAAGACAAACGTGGTCCCAGCAGACAATAAAGACCGAAAAAATGTAAGTTGGAAGCTCAATGTAATAGGATTGCATTGCATACTTGCATATTACCTAGGATTGGACTTAGACTCGTGATTGGCAACCACGGGTCGATTAGTAATGGAATCAATCATCCTAAAATAATATATGATATTATTGTTGTATGCATGTTTAGACTAAATTGTATGAATCCCGCAAGCATACAAATTTTAAATGATGAGACAAATTTTCGAAATTAAAATCCCTCATTTTATTATGATTTAAAATTGATATCAAGATAAACAAAAGGGCATTTAAATATTGTTTAAATGTTCCTACCTTCCATCAACGATCAATGTATGAGATGCTACCCGCAAATACGGTCCGGCTCATATTATTGGAGGGGCCCGTTCGTCGGAAAGCTGTACATTGGATCGACACATATTGTAAGTTGGATGGAACTCCCATGGGATTGGCTCATATTATTGGGGATCCACATGGCGACCGTCCATCACAACTTAATATTGATGGGTCATCTTGACGTGTCACAATAAACAGCGTCATATTATTGGGCCCTTATTGGACATGAGGTAAAAAACATGGAGGTTGCTTTGGAAGCAATTGGTCTCTACCATTTGAAAATTATGGTTGGCTGATATTATTCGGGACTATAGTTTGTCAATTGGACTCCATGTTCCCACTAAAAAAAATGTTTCTCGTTTTCACTAGAGGGTAGTAAAATCGTTAAAATAGTGGGAATGAGATTCATAAAATAAATTTTGCCTTATTTTATGTCTTAGTAAATTAATTAAACAATCACTGATTATTGTCTGTTTCTTTTCAGTATTTCATTAAGATGAATTCGCGCAATCCACTATTCTCTATTCTCGAACAAAACAAACTGACTGGCGCAAACTATACGGAATGGTTCCGTAAGTTGAAGATTGTCTTGACCTCGGAGAAGATGTTCTACGTGTTAGAAAAATCTCCTCCGAAGGAAGCACCAGCTGATATAAGTCCGGAAGAGTTGGCAAAACTTGATAAATGGTGGGACCATGATATCAAGGCCAAATGCTATATGCAAGCTTTGATATCTGATGAACTCCAGAGGCGATTTGAGGATACCGTGAATGCTGCTGACATTCACGCACAACTCAAGGAACTTTTTGGGGCTCAATTGAGAGTTGAAAGGTTCGCTACTGTAAAAGAGTTAATGACGTGTCGCATGCGTGAAGGGACTTCGGTCCGTGATCATGGGGTACGCGTGATTTGGCTCATTCAGAAGTTGTTAACGTTTGAATTGGTATTGGAGCATGAACTCAATGTGGACTTATTACTTCTCTCTCTTCCTTCATCGTTTGACGGTTTTGTGGTCAATTTCAATATGAACAAGATAGAGGTCTCCCTTGAAGAGATGGTCAATATGCTTGTAACTTATGAAACCACTTTAAAGAAGGATAAACCGATTCTCTTGGTGGGCTCCTCTTCTTCTGCTAAGAAAGGGCCAAATACAAAGGGTAAGAAACGTTCTGCCCCATCCAAAAAAACCGAACCCGAGAAGAAGAACAAGACAAAGGCTTCAAACATGGAAAAATCCAAGGATGTTTGCCATCACTACAAGAAACCCGGTCATTGGAAACGTAACTGCAAGGAATATCTCGAGCAGTTGCGAACTGCGAAGGGTATGTTTTATATTGAAATAAATATTTCACTTAATACTACTTCTTGGGTATTGGATACCGGATGTGGATCTCACATTTGCAATGATTTGCAGGTGATGACAAGAAGTCGCAAGCTTAGGATGGGTGAGACCTAGCTGAGGCTTGGAAATGGTTCTCGAGTTGAAGCCAAAGCTGTGGGAGACATTTGCTTAATTTTGCATAATGATTTTAAGTTATTTTTTAGAGATGTTTTATATGTGCCAGATTTGGTTAAAAACATTATTTCTATTTCTATGCTTGATAGAGATGGTTTTTCTTGCAATTTTGTGAATGGGATTTGCAATATTTACAAGAATGAATGTTTAATTGGATGTGGACAACTTGAAAATGATCTATATAACTTAAAATTAAAAGACGTTCCAATTAATTATGTTGATAAACCGGTAACAACAAATAAAAGGAAAATTGATAATCAAAACCCGGCAAACCTTTGGCATGCTAGGCTAGGTCATATTTCTTCAAGGAGGATGAACAAGCTAGTGGGAGAGGGCATGTTTGATATGTCTGATATTAACTCTCTACCTACTTGTGAGTCCTGCCTCAAAGGAAAAATGACTAAATCTCCTTTCAAAGGGAAGCCAGAGCGTAGTCAAAATCTATTGGATTTGATCCATACAGATGTTTGCGGACCATTTAGTATTGGTACAAAATTTGGTCACACCTACTTCATTACCTTTACTGATGATTATTCTAGGTATGAGTACTTATATTTGATGAAATATAAGTCTGAATCATTTGAAAAGTTCAAAGAATTCAAGGCTGAAGTAGAAAATAAACTAGGTAAGAGTATTAAAGCACTTCGATCAGATCGAGGTGGAGAATACTTAAGTACCGAGTTCTTAGATTATCTAAAAGAGAATGAGATTCTCTCTCAGTGGACTTCTCCTATGACACCTCAGCTGAATGGTGTTTCGGAGCGTCGCAATCGAACCTTGTTGGACATGGTTCGATCTATGATGAGCTTCACTGAGCTCCCACCTTCGTTTTGGGGTTATGCTCTTGAAACGGCGGTATTGTTGTTGAACAACGTCCACACTAAAGCAGTGGACAAAACACCATACGAGTTATGGAATGGCAAAGCTCCTAAGTATTCATACTTGAGGATTTGGGGATGTCCTGCTTACGTAAAGCAGACAGTGGGAGATAAGTTGGATAGTCGATCCACCTTATGTTATTTTGTAGGGTATCCGAAGAATTCAATCGGATATTATTTCTATCATCCTACTGAAACAAAAGTGTTTGTTTCAAGGAATGCCACCTTCTTGGAGAAGGAGTTCTTATTGGATAAGAAAGGCAAGATGATGGAACTCGAAGAAATTCGAGAAGAACTCGAGATACAAAATAACGATCCTATACCTCAAGAATCATCACAAGACACGCCTATTACTAGAAGATCCAAGAGGACTTCTAGGCCTCCTATTAGATATGGTCTTCTTCTTGAAGGGGATCAAAGTGAACCCGACATTGGATGTGATCCAAGAAACTTCAAGGAAGCAATTTCTGATGCAGATTCGAATTTATGGATTGAAGCTATGCAGTCGGAAATAGATTCGATGCATACAAACCAAGTTTGGTCTTTAGTAGATCCTCCCGTTGGAATTGTTCCAATAGGGTGTAAATGGATCTACAAGAGAAAACTTGGGCCTGATGGTAAGGTACTGACCTACAAGGCATGATTGGTTGAAAAAGGTTACACTCAAAGACAAGGTGTTGACTATGATGAAACTTTTTCACCAGTCGCAATGTTGAAGTCCATAAGAATCCTTATTACCATTGCTGCATGGTATGACTATGAGATATGTCAAATGAATGTGAAGACTGCATTCCTTAATGGAAACATTAAGAAAGAGATCTATATGATGCAGCCCGAGGGATTCACATTCATGGGAAGCGAGCATAAGGTATGTAAGCTTCAGAGATCGATCTATGGTCTCAAACAGGCATCAAGAAGTTGGAACCAAAAATTTGATGAACCAACTTGTGGCTAAGGGCTTTTATGACTCTATGTAAAACAATCTTTTGTTTAATATAATTTACACTTTTATAATGGCATTGACTTTATCTTTCTTCATATTGTTATATTATGATATACTATTGTTGTTTTGATAAAAGACCTTGAATATACTATAGTGTATGTAAGATGTGGTAGCACATGGGGATGGCTATCATGAAACACATCTTATAGTCACTGTATATTCTAAACTGTTCCTAGTCAATTGAGCCGTCCGCAAATAAGTATAAGGATCGCTCGAGATTGAGACTAGCATTTGCGATGCCGAGTACCACGTTTAATTGGTATGGAACATAGAGATGTTCAAAGCATGCAAATGGATATTCATATGATGAATGATCGAACTACCCTATTCGGACTTTCCAAGTGGTTATCACTTATCGAGTGGATAAAGTCCGCGGTTTTGGTTGTACAACATTGGTCCTTATTACTTGAAACATCATTGAGACTCTATATGCTAGTACTGTACTTTGACTCGTTTATCGACTCTATTGGGGTCATCAGGTGTCGGGATTGGGTACAGTTACGACACATATAGGAGTCGATGTTTTGTTGTCAAGGATTCACCACATACTTGCGAGTGTGGATATCCTATGCGATCTGAGGAGATATTAGTGTGATGAATCTCTGGCCAGAGTACATGATGTGTTTTAGGTTAATGGGTTTTCCTAGTAACACAAGCGATGTCACTTATAGATCTCCAATATGTTATGCATAGTTATCGAATCTCGAACGACTCTCGATATACCAATGATTGTTGATTCGATCGGGATATATGGATGAAGGGACCGTATTGTACGCTAACTAAAATCTACTGGTTCTTGCAGGCACTATCAGTAATACCTAGGGAATCATGGGGCGATGTTGCTAGGCGCTCTTACCATGATTCGATGGGTAAGTCGGAAATTGTTGTTCCGAGTCACAAGGAGTTGTGAGCCCACGGCTAGCTGTATTCCTGAACCATTGAGGGTTACACAAGTAATGGATTACTAAAACCCCGTAGAGATAGTTAAATTTAAAGAGTTAAATTTAATGAAAGAGAATTTGGACTTCTTAACTAAAGGGAGTGGGATTTCCTAAAATGACATAGGGATGGGCATTTTTGGAAATAACTGAATTCGGATTCAGAAAAATTATCTTGACTCTAAAAGATGCAGAAATGGTTTCTGTGCACATTAGTGAAATCAGTTTATCAATCGGAGTCACGATGAATTTTATATTAATTTCTATAACAACAGGCTTGGCTTATTGGGCTTAAGTTATGGATTGTGGGCTTTAAGGAGTTAGAGTCCTGATACAATTATAACTAGAAATTATCTATAAATATATGTGCAGTGTTCAAAAATTACGGGCAATTCATTATTAGAATTTTCGAAAATACTACAAAATATTTCAAGAGGATTTTCGAAGTCTTCTGTCCCTTTCGGAGAAAATTCGGTCTTGTGATTTTTGTGAAAAATTACAATCCGAATTAACAGATCATATATGTTTATTCTCTACGCAAACTTCTGATTGATTTCTAGTGCAGTCAATCCGAGGGTTTCTGTTTTCTATTCGTGGACCTTATTCCGAAGAAAGATCGTGACGCCATCAGTTCTCGGGATATACAAGAAGAGCAGATTAAATTCTGTTGGAGTCCACAATCAAGCTTTTGCTTGACAAGGTAAAATATTTAATAGTGATTATTTGTTTTACTTACACAATTTAATCGTAAAAGTTTTGATACCCAGATATGGAATCGTTCCATATTAATAAAATAAAATTTTTAAACTTCCGCTGCACCGGGTATCAATTCTAATTGATCTGAACACCGTTTTCCAACAGTGGTATCAGATCCAGGTTGCTCAGATCAAACGATTAAATTAATCGATTGTACAAAATTTTTAAGCCTCGGTTTTTGAAACAAAACAAATTTTTTTAAAATCAAAATTTTGACGGGCAAAACACGGGCAGCGATTGGGTCGCTGTCGCTGCTCAGGGCAGCGATGTGATCGCTGCCTAATGGGCAGCGACGGGCTGCCCAGCCCGAGCCCCGGTCGGGGCAAGGGCTGCCCGGGATTGTCCCGGGCAGGCCGGAAAATTAAAATTTTATTTTTTAAAATTTTTTTTGAATTTTTGAAATTCTAGTGTTTGATCCGATCGAAAATTGTTTTTGATTAGATCACGAGGCATCGGATCGAATTGTTCGAGTCCGAAATTTTTAAAATTGATTTTTTGGATAAATTTGAATTTTTGGAAAATTTATAAATTATCCGTTAAATTAGATTTTATAAAATTAATTATTTTGGTACAATTGATGATAAGATATGATCTTATGGATGGATAAGATAAAATATGATTTTATCTTTTAATTATGATGCCATTGCATGTTTATCCAATTATTTTAATTATTGAATTAATTATTGGATAAAAGGATGATCGATTGCCATGACCAATATTTTAGGTGTATGTTAGGTGATTTACATTTGTCTTATTGTTGTTGGTGTTTATTAATGGGCTTGGTTTATAGCCCAAATATGATTGTCATATGTAATAAAAGTGGGCCTGGTTTATGGCCCGTTCCCAACCCCAAAATGTATCCCATATTTGTCATCGAAATTTATTGTAAATTTATTAGACTTAGTGGGAGACAAAGATTTGAAGAAATGGTGGGTCCAGCAGATAATGAAGACCGAAGAAATGTAAATTGGAAGCACAATGTAATAGGATTGCATTGCATACTTGCATATTACCTAGGATTGGACTTAGACTCGTGATTGGCAACCACGGATCGATTAGTTAATGGGATCGATCATCCTTAAATAATATATGATATTATTGATGTATGCATGTTTAGACTAAATTGTATGAATCCCGCAAGCATACATAAATTGCATGATGAGACAAATTTTCAAAATAAAATCCCTCATTTTAAATATGATTTAAAATTGATATCAAGAAATACAAAGGGAATTTAAATATTGTTTAAATATTCCTACCTTCCATCAACGATCAATGTATGAGATGCTACCCGCGGATACGGTCCGGCTCATATTATTGGGGGGGCCCGTTCGTCGGAAAGCTGTACATTGGATCGACACATGTTGTAAGTTGGGTGGAACTCCCATGGGATTGGCTCATATTATTGGAGGATCCACATGGCGACCGTCCATCACAACTTAATATTGATGGGTTATCTTGACATGTTATAATAAACAACGTCATATTATTGGGCCCTTATTGGACATGAGGTAAATACATGGGGGTTACTTTGGAAGTAATTGGGCTCTACCTTTGGAAAATTATGGTTGGCTGATATTATTCGGGATCATGATTTGTCAATTGGACTCCATGTTCTCACTAAGGAAAACAGTTTCCCGTTTTTACTAGAGGGTAGTGAAATCGTTAAAATAGTGGGAGTGTAATTCATAAAATAAAATTCGCCATATTTTATGTCTTAGTAAATTAATTAAACAAATCACTGATTATTGTCTGTTTCCTCTTCAGTATTATATTACGATGAATCCACGCAATCCACTGTTTTCAATTCTCGAACAAAACAAATTGACTGGCGCAAACTATACGGAATGGTTCCGTAAGTTGAAAATTATTCTAAACTCGGAGAAAATTTTCTACGTGTTAGAAAAGAATCCTCCAAAGGAAGTACCGGCTAATATAAGTCCGGAAGAATTGGCAAAACTTGATCAATGGTGGGACCATGATATCAAGGCTAAATGCTATATGCAAGCTTCAATGTCTGATGAACTCCAGAGGTGATTTGAGGATGCCGTGAATGCTGCTGACATACACGTGCACCTCAAGGAACTTTTTGGAGCTCAGTCAAGATCGGAGAGGTATGCCACCGTCAGAGAGCTCATGACGAGCCGCATGCGAGATGGGACTTCGGTCCGTGAGCATGGGGTGCGCATGATTGGGCTCATTGAAAAGTTGGTAACACTCGACTTGACTTTGGAGCATGAACTTAGCGCGGACTTGTTGCTTCTATCACTTCCTTCATCGTTTGACGGTTTTGTGATGAACTTCAATATGAACAAGATAGAGGCCACCCTTGAAGAGATGGTCAATATGCTTGTCACATATGAAGCCACACTAAAGAAGGATAAACCGGTACTCTTGGTTGGCTCCTCTTCTAACTCTAAGAAAGGACCAAGTGGAAAGGGTAAGAAACGTTCTGCCCCGCCCAAGAAGATTGTACCAAATAAGAAGGGAAAGGCCAAGGCTTCAATTGGGATAAAAGATGAAAACGTTTGCCATTACTGCAAGAAACCCGATCATTGGAAACGTAACTGCAAGGAATACCTCGAACAGTTGCGAACTGCAAAGGGTATGTTTTACATTGAAATAAATGTTTCGCTTAATACTTCTTCTTGGGTATTGGATACCGGATGTGGATCTCACATTTGCAATGATTTGCAGGTGATGACAAAAAGTCGTAAGCTAAGGATGGGTGAGACCCAGCTAAGGCTCGGGAATGGTTCTAGAGTCGAAGCCAAAGCTATAGGAGACATTTATTTAGTTTTGCAGAACAATTTTAAGTTATTTTTGAGAGATGTTTTATATGTTCCGGATTTGATCAAAAACATTATATCTATTTTTATGCTTGATAGAGATGGTTTTTCTTGCAATTTTGTGAATGGGATTTGCAATATTTACAAGAATGAATGTTTGATTGGAAATGGACAACTAGAAAACTATCTATATAGCTTAAAATTAAAAGACGTTCCAATTAATTATGTTGATAAACCGGTAACAACAATTAAAAGGAAGGACGATAGTCATAACCCGGCAAACCTTTGGCATGCTAGGCTAGGTCATATTTCCTCAAGGAGGATGAACAAGCTAGAGGGAGAGGACATGTTTGATATGTCTGATATTAACTCTCTACCTACTTGTGAGTCCTGCCTAAAGGGAAAAATGACTAAATCTCCTTTCAAAGGGAAACCTGAGCGTAGTAAAAATCTGTTGGATTTGATCCATACAGATGTTTGCGGTCCATTTAGGATTGGTACTAAATGTGGCAACACCTACTTCATTACCTTTACTGATGATCATTCTAGGTATGGGTATTTATATTTAATGAAATATAAGTCTGAAGCATTTGAGAGGTTCAAAGAATTCAAGGCTGAAGTAGAAAAAAAACTAGGTAAAAGTATTAAGGCACTTCGATCGGATCGAGGTGGAGAATACTTAAGTACCGAGTTTTTGGACTATCTAAAAGAGAATGGGATTCTCTCTCAGTGGAGTCCTCCGATGACACCTCAGCTGAATGGTGTTTCGGAGCGTCGCAATCGAACTTTGTTGGACATGGTTCGATCCATGATGAGCTTCACTGAGATCCCACCTTTGTTTTGGGGCTACGCGCTTGAAACGGCGGTATTGTTGTTAAACAACGTCCACACTAAAGCAGTAGATAAAACACCATACGAGTTATGGAATGGCAAAGCTCCTAAGTATTCGTACTTGAGGATTTGGGGATGTCCTGCTTACATGAAGCAGACAGTGGGAGATAAGTTGGATAGTCGATCCACCTTATGTTATTTTGTAGGGTATCCAAAGAATTCAATCGGATATTATTTCTATCATCCTGCTGAAACAAAAGTGTTTGTTTCAAGGAATGCCACCTTCTTGGAGAAGGAGTTCTTATTGGATAAGAAAGGCAAGATGATGGAACTCGAAGAAATTCGAGAAGAACCCGAGATACAAAATAGCGATCCTACACCTCAAGAATCATCACAAGACACGCCTACTACTAGGAGATCCGAGAGGACTTCTAGGCCTCCTATTAGATATGGTCTTATTCTTGAAGGGGATCAAAGTGAACCCGACATTGGATGTGATCCAAGAAACTTCAAGGAAGAAATTTCTGATGCGGATTCGAATTTATGGCTTGAAGCTATGCAATCGGAAATAGATTCGATGCATTCTAACCAAGTTTGGTCTTTAGTAGATCCTCCCGATGGAATTGTTCCAATTGGGTGCAAATGGATCTACAAGAGAAAGCTTGGGCCTGATGGAAAGGTATTGACCTACAAGGCACGATTGGTGGCAAAAGGTTATACTCAAAGACAAGGAGTTGACTATGATGAAACTTTTTCACCAGTCGCAATGTTCAAGTCCATAAGAATCCTTATTGCCATAGCAGCATGGTATGACTATGAGATATGGCAAATGGATGTAAAAACTGCATTTCTTAATGGAAACATTAAGGAAGAGATCTATATGACTCAGCCTGAGGGATACACATCCATGGGAAGCGAGCATAAGGTATGCAAGCTTCAGAGATCAATCTATGGTCTCAAACAAGCATCAAGAAGTTGGAACCAGAAATTTGATGAAACAATAAAGGATTTTGGTTTCATCAAGAACCCGGAGGAACCATGCGTGTACAAGAAAGTAGTTAAGAATGCGTTAACATTCTTAGTACTTTATGTTGATGACATCCTACTCATGGGGAATGATGTAGGGATGTTGCAATCAACAAAGATATGGTTATCAGGTAGATTCTCGATGAAGGATTTAGGCGAGGCATCCTATATTCTAGGAATTCAGATCTATAGAGATAGATCTAAAAGAATGATAGGACTCACTCAATCAACCTACATCGACACCATATTGAAAAGGTTTTCTATGGATGAGTCCAAGAGAGGACATCTACCTCTGTGTCATGGAGTTTCTCTATCCAAGTCCATGTGTCCCAAGACTGACGAAGAGATAGAGAAGATGACACACGTGCCATATGCGTCAGCCATAGGTAGTATCATGTATGGGATGATATCTACCAGACCGGATGTGGCCTATGCTCTGAGCGTCACGAGCAGATACCAAGCCAATCCCGGTCAAATGCATTGGAAAGCTGTGAAGGATATTCTTAAGTACTTGCGAAGGACTAAGAATTTATTCATGGTTTATGGAGGGAGAAAATTGAAGTTGGAAGGCTATACCGACTCTAGCTTCCAATGTGACATGGATGACTCGAAATCAACCTCTGGATTTGTATTCGTGCTCAATGGCGGTGCTGTCTCTTGGAAGAGTTCCAAGCAGGACACCACAGCGGATTCCACCACTGAGGCAGAATACATTGCAACATCAGCTGCTGCTAAAGAAGCGATTTGGATAAGGAAATTCATCCAAGAGTTGGGTGTAATTCCTAAAGCTGTTGGTCCAGTCCCGGTGTACTGTGACAACACGGGTGCCGTTGCTCAGGCAAAGGAGCCAAGGTCTCATCAGAAGTCCAAACATGTACTGAGGAAATACCACATCATCCGGGAGATCGTGGAAAGAGGAGACATCAGTGTCGAGAGAGTGGCCTCTACAGACAATATTGCTGATCCGCTTACTAAGCCCTTGCCAGGACCATTGTTTGACAAACATCGTGAAGCAATGAGATTACGTAGTATGACTAGTTGGCTTTAGGGCAAGTGGGAGATTGAAAGAGTGGGTGCCCGGTTAGCCAACTTGTGGCTAAGAGCTTTTATGGCTCTATGTAAAACAATCTTTTGTTTAATATAATTTACACTTTTATAATGGCATTGACTTTATCTTTCTTCATATTGTTATATTATGATATACTATTGTTGTTTTGATAAAGACCTTGAATATACTATAGTGTATGTAAGATGTGGTAGCACATGGGGATGGCTATCATGAAACACATCTTATAGTCACTGTATATTCTAAACTGTTCCTAGTCAATTGAGCCGTCCGCAAATAAGGATAAGGATCGCTCGAGATTGAGACTAGCATTTGCGATGCCGAGTACCACGTTTCATTGGTATGGAACATAGAGATGTTCAAAGCATGCAAATGGATATTCATATGATGAATGATCGAACTACCCTATTCGGACTTTCCAAGTGGTTATCACTTATCGAGTGGATAAAGTCCGCGGTTTTGGTTGTACACCATTGGTCCTTATTACTTGAAACATCATTGAGACTCTATATGCTAGTACTGTACTTTGACTCGTTTACCGACTCTATTGGGATCATCAGGTGTCAGGATTGGGTACAGTTACGACACATATAGGAGTCGATGCTTTGTTGTCAAGGATTCACCACATACTTGCGAGTGTGGATATCCTATGCGATCTGAGGAGATATTAGTGTGATGAATCTCTGGCCAGAGTACATGATGTGTTTTAGGTTAATGGGTTTTCCTAGTAACACAAGCGATGTCACTAATAGATCTCCAAGATGTTATGCATAGTTATCGAATCTCGAACGACTCTCGATATACCAATGGTTGTTGATTCGATCGGGATATATGGATGAAGGGACCGTACTGTATGCTAACTAAAATCTACTGGTTCTTGCAGGCACTATCAATAATACCTAGGGAATCATGGGGCGATGTTGCTAGGCGCTCTTACCATGATTCGATGGGTAAGTCGGAAATTGTTGTTCCGAGACACAAGGAGTTGTGAGCCCACGGCTAGCTGTATTCCTGAACCATTGAGGGTTACACAAGTAATGGATTACTAAAACCCTGTAGAGATAGTTAAATTTAAAGAGTTAAATTTAATGAAAGAGAAGTTGGACTTCTTAACTAAAGGGAGTGAGATTTCCTAAAATGACATAGGGATGGGCATTTTTGGAAATCACTGAATTCGGATTCAGAAAAATTATCTTGACTCTAAAAGATGCAGAAATGGTTTCTTTGCACATTGGTGAAATCAGTTTATCAATCGGAGTCACGATGAATTTTATATTAATTTCTATAACAACAGGCTTGGCTTGTTGGGCTTAAGTTATGGATTGTGGGCTTTAAGGAGTTAGAGTCCTGATACAATTATAACTAGAAATTATCTATAAATATATGTGCAGTGTTCGAAAATTACGGGCAATTCATTATTAGAATTTTCGAAAACACTACAAAATATTTCAAGAGGATTTTCGAAGTCTTCTGTTCCTTTCGGAGAAAATTCGGTCTTGTGATTTTTGTTAAAAAATTACAATCCGAATTAACAGATCATATCTGTTTCTTCTCTACTCAAACTTCTGATTGATTTCTAGTGCAGTCAATCAGAGGGTTTCTTTTTTTCATTCGTGGACCTTATTCCGGAGAAATATCGTGACGCCATCAGTTCCCGGAATATACAAGAAGAGCAGATTAAATTCTGTTGGAGTCCACAATCAAGCTTTTGCTTGACAAGGTAAAATATTTAATAGTGATTATTTGTTTTACTTACACAATTTAATCGTAAAAGTTTTGATACCCAGATATGGAATCGTTCCATATTAATAAAATAAAATTTTTAAACTTTTGCTGTACCGGGTATCAATTCTAATTGATCTGAACACCGTTTTCCAACAACACATACCATATGCGTCAGCCATAGGGAGTATCATGTATGGGATGATATCTACCAGACCGAATGTGGCATTTGCTCTGAGTGTCACGAGCAGATATCAAGCCAATCCCGGTCAAATGCATTGGAAAGCCGTGAAGGATATTCTTAAGTACTTGAGAAGAACTAAGAACGTATTCATGGTTTATGGAGGAAGAGATCTGAAATTGGAAGGCTATACCGACTCTAGCTTCCAAAGTGACATGGATGACTCGAAGTCAACCTCTAGATTTGTGTTCATGCTCAATGGCGGTGCTGTCTCTTGGAAGAGTTCCAAGCAGGACACCACAGCGGATTCCACCACTGAGGCAGAATACATTGCGGCATCAGCTGCTGCTAAAGAGGCCGTTTGGATGAGGAATTTCGTCCAAGAGTTGGGCGTTATTCCTGAAGCTGTTGGTCCAGTCCCGGTGTACTGTGACAACACGGGTGCCGTTGCTCAGGCAAAGGAACCAAGGTCTCATCAAAGATCCAAACACTTATTGAGGAAATACCACATCATCCGGGAGATCGTGGAAAGAGGAGACATCACCGTCGAGAGAGTGGCCTCTGCAGACAATATCGCTGATCCACTTACTAAGCCCTTGCCAGGACCATTATTTGACAAACATCGCGAAGCAATGGGACTATGTAGTATGACTAGTTGGCTTTAGGGCAAGTGGGAGATTGAAAGAGTTAATGCCCCGCTAGCCAACTTGTGGCTAAGGGCTTTGAGAGTCTCTTTTTGTAAACAATCTTTGTTTAATATAATATACGTTCTTTAAATGGCATTCACTTTATCTTATTATTATATAATGATATATTGTTGCTATTTTGATAAAGACCTTGAATATACTAAAGTAAGATGAGATAGTGAATATAGAGAGATCACTGTCATGAAACACATCTTATGTTCACTGTATATTCTAAACAGTTTCTAGTCGATTGAGCCGTCCGTTAATAAGGATAAGGATCGCTCGAGATTGAGACTAGCATTTGCGATGCCAAGTACCACGTTTCATTGGTATGGAACATAGAGATGTTAAAAGCAAGCAAATGGATATTCATATGATGAATGATCGAACTACCCTATCCGGACTTTCCAAGTGGTTATCACTTATCGAGTGGATATAGTCCGCGGTTTTGGTTGTACACCATTAGTCCTTATTACTTGAAACATCATTGAGACTCTATATGCTAGTACTGTGCTTTGACTCGTTTACCGACTTTATTAGGGTCATCAGGTGTCGGGATTGGGTACAGTTACGACACATATAGGAGTCGATGCTTTGTTGTCAAGGATTCAACACACACTTGCGAGTGTGTATATCCTATGCGATCTGAGGAGATATTAGTGTGACGAATCTCTGGCCAGAGTACATGATGTGTTTTAGGTTACTTGGTTTCCTAGTAGAACATGCGATGTCACTATTTGATCTTCAAGATACATTGCATAGTTATCGAATCTCGAACGACTCTCGATGTACCAATGGTTGTTGATTCGATCGGGATATATGGATGAAGGGACCATACTGTACGCTAACCAAAATCTATTGGTTCTTGCAGGCACTATCAGTGATACCTAGGGAATCATGGGGCGATGTTGCTAGGCGCTCTTACCATGATTCGTTGGGTAAGTCGGAAATTATTGTTCCGAGTCACAAGGAGTTGTGAGCCCACGGCTAGCTGTATCCCTGAACCATTGAGGGTCACACAAGTAATGGATTTTTAATCCCTGTGGAGATAACTAAATTTAAAGAGTTCAATTTAGTGAATAAAGAAGTGGAACTTCTTATTTAAGAGTAGAGGGAGTAAGATTTCCTAAAATGACATAGTGATGGACATTTTTGGAAATCACTGAATTCGGATTCAGAAAATTTATCTTGACTTTAAAAGATGCAAAAATGGTTTCTGTACACATTGGTGAAATTGTTTTATCAATCTGAGTCACGATGAATTTTATATTAATTTCTGAACATGCGGGCTTTGCTTGTCAGGCTTGAACTTATGACTAATGGGCCCTGAGCTATTAGCAGCCCACATTATAAATAAGTTATTGCATTACAGAAATTACACACAACACAGGTCAAAATTTCGAAACCCTAGAGAGCATTCTCTCAAGGAATTCGGCCGACCCCTCCCCCTCTCTCACAGTGTTCGAAAATTCAGTCTGTGAATTTTTGAATTTGCAGACTGATTTAACAGATCATATCTGTTCTATCTCATCGTAGAAACTTCTGATAGACTTTCTAGTGCAGTCTGTCAGAGGGATTAAATTTCTGTTCGTGGACCTGATTGAAGAAACGTTCGTCCATCAGTTCCTGGGATATACAACAAGAGCAGTTTAATCTGTTGGTGTCCATAATCCCGCTTCGATATTTTAAGGTAAAATTTATATTGTTTAAATTTTATGTTATCAATTTTAATCGTAGGAATTTGATACCCATATGAAATCGTTCCATATAAAATTTTAAAACTTCCGCTGCACCGGGTATCACTTTCTTTTTCGATCCGGAGAACGACCGTGTTCCAACATCCACCTCTGTGCTGCCACTTCACCAGCCCTCTCAGCTTGATCCATAAGCTCATCATACTTATACATCATTAGAAAGGTCACCGAGCCCAGGTATCCCGGCCTCCAACCACATCACTTTCCACCTTCACTTCAACTTCCATAAAAATATTTTTCATAACATGCTCTTAAACTTATCATGAAAATTCTTAATGATGCATGAACTTAAAATTCTCATTTATTTCTTTATTTCATGAAAATTTGCCCGTAAATATATACTTAATTTATTTTCTTAAAAATCCTACTTATATAACTAATAAAATACATGCATGAATTAAATATATATTTACGGTTCATTTATTTTTCCAAGGACTTGTTTGAGCTGCTGACCACTAGAGTTAAACTCAAAAATTCCTAGACTGGCCCAAAAATCCAAAACCCAACCTGACCTGGCCCATTAAGCTTCATGGGTCCCCAGGCCCATGAAAAACTAATGGGCTTACTTATAATTTAATCCAATTAACTAATTAACTTAAAATTAAATTAATAAAAGTGTTATTTAACCATTAATTATAAACTAGGCCGATAAAATTATTAAACCCAACAAATCTTGACCCAATAATTCTCATGGATCACACGGCCATGACAAATTAGTGGGCCCAATTTATTAATTATCAAAGCCCATTAAACTAGTTCAATTAATTAATTAACAAGCCCAACCCATTAATTAATTACTTAAACTCTTAATTAATTAAAAATAAAACCCAAGCCCAAATAATAAAATCTAGACCCGGACAAAAAAAAATTTTGACCCATCAAGACTTGACCCAACCCGAACCCGGACCCAAAGACCCGAGCCCGGTTCACTAGAAACCATAGAACCCGACACTAACCTATCCTTAAACCCCTTGCGGCAGCTGCCGCCTTAGCCCATTAAACACCTTGCTCCGGCCACAACCTGCCGGAGCTCCGGCACCTGGAACACCCCAGGGTCCAAGTGCAACCCCAGCCTAGGGCCTGGCTCGAGCCAAGCCCTGCATGGCTCGGCCACAACCCCTAAATCCCAAGAAACCCCACGCAACCCCTCCCCTGGAACAGCCCTTACTTCCCTTAACTTTCCGACCAGCACCGGAAACCCATGGCCGGAGCTCCAGGGGCAACTCCTGGATCAGGCCTGGCTCAAGCCAAGCCTTTCATGGCTCGGCCAAGGCCTCTAAACCTCTTGCAACCTGCGCAGCCCCCTTTTTTGGACAGCAAATGGTCCTTTGCATGTTCCGACCAGCTCCGGCAACCAACGGCTAGAGCTCCGGCACTTGGACCACCCCAGGGTCCAAGTGCATCCCTCGGGCCAGGCCTGGCCCGAGCCAAGCCTTGCATGGCTCGGCCAAGGCCCCTAAGCCAGACAGCTCCCTCTGCCCGCCTAGCTGCTGTCCCAGCCCCTTTTCACCTTGGTTCCAGCCCTTCCAGCCGTGAACCACCTTGCCTAAACCGACCCCTAGGAACCCACCTAGTCCCATGAACGATCATGCCAGCAGTTTGAACCAATCCATGTCCAGAAATAGTGCAAAACCGAGCCATGAAGTACAAAAACATGAGGAACATGCATGAACTTTAATGTTTTTTTTTCTAGATCATAACACATGCAATATCAGATGTTTTAGAATAAAATCTTTGTAATATGATTTAAATGGTGATCAAGAAGAGGAATCGAACGTGCCTTGATAATTATTTAGACGAAACGACGTAAACGACGCGTATCGGGCTCGCCAGGACGAACTGATCTTCTAAATAATCCAAAAACCTTCAAAGATCGGCTATGGGGTTGGGAAAACTCTGATGGAAAGTGAAAATGGTGGAGAAAGAGGGTGATGGAGCCGGCTAAGAGGTGAGGCGTGGGTTTGGTAGGGATTTTGGGTATAATATTTAGGATAATCTAGGTTAAATAATTAATAGATAATTATGATAATTAAATACTCTAATTTTAAACTTTAAAATACATTCTAATTTTCTAAAAATAAGTAAATCTCGAAATTATAATTAATGGGATTTTTAAAGTTTAATAAAAATCATTAAAATGACTTATTTTAGGTAAAAACTGACACATAAATATATATATATATATATATATATATATATATATATATACCATAATTTTCTTAAAATATTACCATAAAATTATATTTTAAGGCTCCTAAAAATCTCATAAAATATTTTGGGTGAAAACTAACATCTCGTCCGTCCACGGTCCAGCCTACGCGATCATAAAATAATTTTCTCAGTTAAACTCATAAATTAAAACATAGCGGTTAAAATGCTGAAATAATATTTAAAACATGCAATTAAATCACATAATTCACATAATATCCCATAAAAGCAATTTAACACATTTTCACATTATTTTAAAATTATTAAATCTCCTAGTTAAGCATGCGGATTTACGTGACGAATTTCTGGGCGTTACAATTCTCTTCCCCTTAAATGGAATTTCGTCCTCGAAATTTGATTTAACTTAGTCGTCTAATAACACATGACTAATTTTTTAAAAAAAAAAACCTATTTCCAAACTTAAATCCCAAAAACATAACTTAATTTGCGTATCTAAAATTCAGCTTAAATCTCATAAATCCTAACTTGTCAAACTTATATCTAAGAATCATAACTTAATCTACCAATTTAAATTTCAAAATTATATCTCCTAAATTATCAAACTTAATTTAAACATATATCATTTTAGTCATCCTCGTGTGTAACGTATCTCAGAGAAATACTACACAACCACATATTTCTTCGCGTAAATCGCAATGCATAACTAAGTATTTTTAACTTTAAGACTGTCATAACTTAAAATTCTCATTTTCATAAATCATTAAAAAATAACTCATGTGTCCCATACATAAAACATAATTTAAAATATTTAAAACTTACAGACTGGCAGTGCGGCTTCTGAGCTCCGAGAAGCAGACTAGTCATCCTCCAAGGACCATGACTCTGATACCAAATGAAACGTCCTAAAACTTCTACTGGTTTTTTTTAAAACTCTCTAACTATAAAATAATGAATATAAAAATATATATGCTCATACATATATATATACATCATACTTAAAAATAACTTTTTTTAATTTAATATACATCTACACGATAAACATAAATAATAATAAAAGTACATGCATGCAACTAAATACCTAACATTAATTACTAAATAATCATTTATAAAAAATTTCCATAATAAAATTTCTAAATAATAATTATACACCAAAATCCATGCAAACTTTAAAATAAAATAATTAAATCTAACAATCATGCATATACTAAAAATCTAAAGAAATTAATCGTGTGCGGAAATACATATTTTAAATCTCAACAAAAATATATTAATAGAGCTATGGTCACGAGTACTAGCCGCCTGGATACTCATACGCCCTCGCCACCAGTCGGGAACACATTGCCATAATTAACATTCTGCTCACCTGCACCATTTAAATCTAGTGAGCCTAAAAGCTCAGCACGTTCTATCCTTAAATAACGAAATGAAACCACATACAAGCACACATCATATAAAATATGTAAATAATAATTATACGTGCATGATCTTAAAATTATATGCATATAAACATGAAATAACTAATTATACAGCTTAATCATCATGCAATAACATAAATAATCATACTTCATAATTCTCATAAAAATGACTTATCATGATTTCTTAGTTCTCAACAGGTCGTATCCATGTCGGTGGACTCATACTAAGCGATTGATCAATCTAAAAACCAACGTATGCGGCGGTGGAGTTTCCACCTCTGTGCTGCCACTTCACCAGCCCTCTCAACTGGATCCATAAGCTCATCATACTTATACATCATTAGGAAGGTCACCGTGCCCAGGTATCCCGACCTCCAACCACATCACTTTCTGCCTTCACTTCAACTTCCATAAAAATATTTTTCATAACATGCTCTTAAACTTATCATGAAAATTCTTAATGATGCATGAACTTAAAATTCTCATTTATTTCTTTATTTCATGAAAATTTGCCCGTAAATATATACTTAATTTATTTTCTTAAAAATCCTACTTATATAACTAATAAAATACATGCATGAATTAAACATATATTTACGGTTCATTTATTTTTTCAAGGACTTGTTCGAGCTGCTGATCACTAGACTTAAACTCAAAAATTTCTAGATTGGCCCAAAAATCCAAAAGCCCAACCTGACCTGGCCCATTAAGCTTCATGGGCCCCCAGGCCCATGAAAAACTAATGGGCTCACTTAAAACATAATTTAAGCCCATTAACTAATTAACTTAAAATTAAATTAATAAAAGTGTTATTTAACCATTAATTATAAACTAATCCGATAAAATTATTAAACTCGACTCATCTTGGCCCAATAATTCTCATGGATCACACGATCCATGAAAAATTAGTGGGCCCACTTCATTAATTATCAAAGCCCATTAAACTAGTTTAATTAATTAATTAACAAGCCCAACCCATTAATTAATTACTTAAACTCTTAATTAATTAAAAATAAAACCCAAGCCCAAATAATAAAATCTAGACCCGGACTAAAAATATTTTGACCCAGCAAAACTTGACCCAACCCGGACCCAAAGACCCGAGCCCGGTTAACTAGAAACCATAGAACCCGACACTAACCTATCCTCAAACCCCTTGCAGCAGCTGCCGCCTTAGCCCATTAAACACCTTGCTCCGGCCACCACCGGCCGGAGATCTGGCACCTGGTCCACCCCAGGGTCCAGGTGCAACCCCAGCCTGGGGCCTGGCTCGGCCACAGCCCCTACATCCCAAGAAACCCCACGCAGCCCCTCCCCTGGAACAGCCCTTACTTCCCTTAACTTTCCGACCAGCTCCGGCCACCCATGGCCGGAGCTCCGACACCTGGACCACCCCAGGGTCCAGAGGCAACCTCTGGAACAGGCCTGGCTCAAGCCAAGCCTTGCATGGCTTGGCCAAGGCCCCTAAACCTCTTGCAACCTGCGCAGCCCCCTTTTCTGGACATCCCATGATCCTTTGCATGTTCCGACCAGCTCCGGCCGTTTGGCACCTGGACCACCCCAGGGTCCAACTGCATCACTCGGACCAGGAATGGCCCGAGCCAAGCCTTGAATGGCTTGGCCAAGGCCCCTAAACTAGACAGCTCCCTCTGCCCGCCTAGCTGCTGTCCCAGCCCCTTTTCCCTTGGTTCCAGCCCTTCCAGCCGTGAACCAGCGTGCCTAAACCAACCCCTAGGAACCCACCTAGACCCATGAATGATCAGCCAGCAGTTCGATCCAAGCCATGTCCAGAAATAGTGCAAAACCGAGCCATGAAGTGCAAAAACGTGAGGAACATGCATGAACTTTAATGTTTTCTTTTCTAGATCATAACACATGCAATATCAGATTTTGTAAGAATAAAATCTTTTTAATATGATTTAAATGGTGATAAAGAAGAGGAATCGAACGTGCATTGATAATTATTTAGACGAAACGACGTAAACAACGCGTATCGAGCTCGCCGGGACGAACGGATCTTCTAAATAATCCAAAAACTTTCAAAGATCGGATATGGGGCTGGGAAAACTCTGATGGAACGTGAAAATGGTGGAGAAAGAGGGTGATGGAGGCGGCTAAGAGGTGAGGCGTGGGTTTGGTAGGGATTTTAGGTATAATATTTAGGATAATCTAGGTTAAATAATTAATAGATAATTAGGATAATTAAATACTCTAATTTTAAACTTTAAAATACATTATAATTTGATAAAAATAAGTAAATCCAGAAGTTATAATTAATGGAATTTTTAAATCTTAATAAAAGTCATTAAAATGACTTATTTTAGGTAAAAACGAGCACATAAATATATATATATATATATATATATACAAATACCATAATTTTCTTAAAATATTACCATAAAATAATATTTTAAGGCTCCTAAAAATCTCATAAAATATTTTGGGTGAAAACTAACATCTCGTCCGTCCACGGTCCCGCCTACGCGATCTTAAAATAACTTTCTCAATTAAACTCATAAATTAAAACATAGCGGTTTAAATGCTGAAATAATATTTAAAACATGCAATTAAATCACATAATTCACATAATATACCATTAAAGCAATTTAACACATTTTCACATTATTTTAAAATTATTAAATCTCCTAGTTATGCATGCGGATTTACGTGACGAATTTCTGGGCGTTACAGGTGACCCCCCCTTGGGAAGTTTCTCAGGGTGCGTGTGAGTGAGGAAATAAGCACGCTGAAAAGATCCGTCTTGATACAGTGGGTCGTTACAGAACAGTGGCAATAACATCACAACAGAACGGCCTAGCAGAGAGAATGAATAGAACTTTTCTGCAAAGGGTCAGATGTATGTTGATTAATGCTTCTTTTCCTAAGTCTTTCTGGGAAAAATCACTATATACTGCTTGTTATTTGGTCAATAGGTTCTCATCCAGTGCAATTGGTTTCAAGACTCCAATGGAAATGTGGAGTGGGACACCAACAAACTATTCAAACTTGAGAGTATTCGGATGTTTTGCATATGCTCGTCTGAAACAGGACAAGTTGGAAGCAAGGGCCATGAGATGCATATTCATTGGGTATACTGAAAGTGTGAAAGGATATAAAGTTTGGAACCTGGAATCAAGAGGTCCAAAGTGTTTCAACACTAGAGATGTAAATCTTGATGAGACCAAACTGAGATATAAAATGAATATGGATGGAAAGGACAGTGAGATCAGTGAAAACCTCAAATTACCGTTTGAGGTAGAGTCTTCCTCATCAGATACTGATTCAGAAGAGATGCAAGATGAGAATTTGACAGCAATTGATCAAAAAGAGGATTTAAGTACTTATAATCTTGCTAGAGATAGAACCAGAAGGGAGATCAAAGTTCCAAAGAGGTTTTGAGAAGCTGATCTGGCTTGGTATGCACTTACTGTAGCTGAGGAGGTGGAGTACTCATAGCCTAATTCATATGCTGAAGCTATGGAAAGTAAACACAAAGACAAGTGGATATAAGCTATGAATGAAGAGATGAATTCACTAGAAAAGAAACAAACCTGGACATTAGTGGACAGACCGAAGCATCAGAGGACTTCAGGATGCAAGTGGATCTATAAATAGAAGGAAGTAACTCCTTGTACAAAACAGATCAAGTATAAAGCCAGATTGGTTGCAAAGAGTTTCGGTCAGGTAGAAGAAATAGATTTCAATGAAGTCTATTCTTCAGTGATCAAACATTGTTCTATTCGAATTATGTTAGCACTGGTGAATCAGCTCGATTTGGAGCTTGAGCATCTGGATGTGAAAACTGCTTTCTTACACAATGACCTTGAAGAAACCATCTATATGGAACAACCTAAGGGCTTCATACATAAAAAACACAGAATAAGGTCTGCTTACTAAGAAAATCCTTGTATGGGCTTAAGCAGAGTCCGAGGCAATGGAACAGGAGGTTTGATGAGTTCATGATTGGTATTGATTTTGTGAGAAGCCAATATGACAGATGTGTCTATCTGAAGAAGGATGAAGTATAGGTTATCTTGTACCTACTGATTTACGTTGATCCTATTCTGATAGCAAGTAAAAATAGGGCAGAGATATATATCATCATTGAAACAACAGTTCAACTCAGAGTTTGAGATGAAATATTTAGGAGAAGCAAGGAGAATTTTGGGCATGGAAATAATGAGAAACAAAGAAATGCAGGAGATTCATTTGAGTCAGAAGAACTATTTGAGGAAGGTAGTTCTGAAGTTTAACATGAATCAAGCAAAGCCTGTTATGAATCCACTGGGACAATATTTGAAGCTATCATCTAGTCAGTCACCTGAAAGTGAAGAGGACAAGATGAATATGACTTGTACTCCATATGCTAGTGGAGTAGGGAGTCTCATATATGTAATGATATGTAGTAGGCCTGATTTGGCACATGCAATCAGTGTTGTGTCAAGGTTTATAGCTAATCCAGGTACATATCATTGGGAAGCTCTTAAGGCCCCGTTTGGTATCCTTGATAAATCCGGGATTGTTTTACAAGCTCATGTTTGTCTTAATTTTTGAGCTTAGATAAGGACCTGGATTGATAGAAGACCACATTAGCACTTTGATAATCCATCCACCTTTTTTCCATGGATTAAATTTGTCTCATGGATTACAGAAGTCATTTACAAAACTACCCCTTCAATAATTGATGTGTAGCGACCCAACCGGATCAACTACCTAATCAGAGTTTAAGAGCATATTTAAGTGTGCATTAAATAAATCGTTGCAGAAGATTTAAATAAAAACAGACCGGAAGAATACAACCGGTTAGAAAAATTCAATTATACAACCCAATCGAATAAATAAGCCTAAAAGGCAAAAACCTACTGCTAATCCTGTTGTCTTCACTGGTCATTGGCTACTCCAAGATCCTTGTGCTCAATCCTGCGCCTACACCTACCCCGTCGAATGGGGTGTCCAGATACACAAAAAAGACTGGACGTGAGCTCTGAGCTCAATACGAAAGCACAGATAAAACATACAAATATGATGCATGCAAATGACCAGGTATCCATATCTGGGATAACTGTATACAACTGCTCAGTAATGGAGCCTAGGACATGAGTGGTACAACCCGGGGATCAAACCCTGCGTACACTGCTCATTCCTAATGGACGTAGACCGTGTCTTCCAGATGCCAGTGCCGGCTAACCCGTCGGTCGCGGGGCGCTCGACATCTACCGTCCGAACAGGGATGAGCGGCCCTACATGGCTCATCTCAAAAGATGGACAGACACAATATGATATGCACATACTGCATAATAATTTGACACAAAAATTCAACATATAAGCATGCAAAACCCGCTGGCTATCTCAGTCAGTACTTACGTACCTTTCTACAGGCAGTTCCTAGCAGTCCCACTCTAGGTTCCAAGCCTATCATCAACTCTACATTGCAAATACTCATGAATCATTAATTAAACTCTAAAAGCCTTAACTAAGTCATTGCATACTCCTAAATAATTTAAGGAGATCATAGCTATACATGCGTCCGTCGTCAGCCCGCTGATGGCAACTGCCTCAAAACTTAGGCACAGCTCCGCTACGACGCCAGGATCGCTATGCCACTTCCGAAATCCCAAAAGGACGCCTAGAATTCCCTAGATCTAAGCTAGAAGGCTAAGGAATCGAGAGAGAAAAAGGAGAGGTGCGAGTTGAAAATGAAATTTCGGACCCCTATTTATAGGCGAAGTTCGGAGCCTCCGAACTCGACTTCGGACCCTCCGAACTGGTTCGGATCCTCCGTTCCTCACTTCGGAGCCTCCGTTCCTGTTCGGAGCCTCCGTTCCTGTTCGGAGCCTCCGATCCTGACTTCGGATCCCCCGAAGTCCCATCAGTGATGTCACCAATGACGTATTTTTCTCGGACAGCTGGCCATGCAGTTCGGAGCCTCTGATCTTAGGTTTGGATCCTCCGAACCAGTTCGGAGCCTCCTAACCTGGTTCGGATCCTCCAAACCCTCCAAACCCTCGGAACCTTCTTGGCCATTTTCGAGTGTCCTGGATCCTTTTCTGGACTCCGTTAACCTATTTGAAATTTTATTAATCATGTTTTAATTATTCTAAACATGATTACTTGATTAATTACTCATTAATCTTTAATTAAGGATACGGGTTACTACATTCTCCTCCCCTTAAAAGATTTCATCCTCGAAATCTAGGGTAGAACCTTGAGAACATACTAAGGACCCTTGCTCGAGTGTCTGGTCGAAATAGCTTCCGACACACTCAGAATCTTGTCGAATTCCCTTTAAGCTCCATTAATGCTGAGCCGCGTTAACATTCTTCCAACTGAAGATTACTGCGCTACTGTTCGACACTCGAACTTCCTTGACACTAATGTAGACAACAAGTTCCGAATTTCTCCTCGAGAGAATCTAGTTGACACAAAGCTATACACCAACGTAACTGCTTGACACAATTTCTAGACTGCTAATCCTTCCCATGCTCCACCGAAGCAAACAAACTTCCCAAGAAATACGGGGAATTCATCCCACCATGTCTAGTGCGAATCACAGTTCACGTTTCTCAACATAACTCAACACTATGCCTTGATGAAAACTTTCATCGCTTGCCGATAATGACGCTAAGTCATCTTTTACCCATTGGCCTGCGAAGTCACGCATACACTGCAATGGATATCATCACGCCTCTGATGATCTACATCATCTCGACCATAGGTTATTCACCCATGAATTCAATCGATGGACATCCTCTTGATAGTCATACATACTCGCAACCACTGTACACTAATCAAGACTAAGGCAAGCTCCCACCAATATGCTCGACTAGGACATTTCACAGTGCACAGACATATGGAAACACTTTCTATTCCGTCTCGAAACTTGACAGTCACTGCACTTAGTATTACTCATCATGGAGTTTCTGATGATACGATCATTGCTCGTCACACCTCCCAAGGTTGAACATAAAGATCCTGGAAACTAAATCCCAACGGATTCTCCAGAGTCAAATCATTCCTTTGCTGAACGTATTAGCCATAGCACTGAAAAGACGAAGATTCCTGGCGAACACGTCATCCATGGAAAATCGCAATATTACAAAGTCTTCCAATCCAACAGCAAATCTCGTTGGATGCTAAGTCGAAATCTACTATCTATGTCGTTTCAGAGACATTGTGCATCACACGCTAGAAGGTTAGTGACACATCCTGCTAGATCCCAAAAATTAGATCCTAGCTAATGTCAATTATCTCGATCAAACAACTGGTGTTCCCTTGCTAATGCCCAATGCTCGTTGGATCATAAACCCAATAGTGAATGAAGAAATCGTCTTACGAACATTTCTTGAAATGTTCGGTTAGAAACCTTCACTATTGTCGCCCACTATCGATATGGAGCAATACTTGAGCCTTCTTTAATCAAACTTGAGTAAACTATTGCTAACGCTAAGCAATTGCTTGGATCAATTTCTGCTTCTCCTAAACAGAAAAACACTATCCTGGGAACTACCAATTCCCTTGCTTGTTTCTTTTGTCGAGTGTTAACTAACTTGATCATACAAGTCAAATTGCAATCGTTCCCGATTACACCAATCCCAAAATTTTCATCTCTGGCAATCCTAGAGACTCTAAATCATCCAAATCGCCAAATGTTCTGAGATCGTATCAAGTACAAATCCCCTTAAGCACTATGCGACAAAATGCTATTCAAGTATTTCTTAATTGATACACACCGATCATTACAGATTGGCTCAACCAATCGGACTCATCGATCTACTTAGGCTCACACTCATTAGATCAGACCACCACTGATCATCTAAACCTACGTGGCTAGATCAAACTTGGTTTCGTTTTCACAATGAACTATTCCCAACACTTGGAATACCCAAATCGCTCTGGTTTCAATACACCCATACTTGATAACCAGAAAATAGCTATTAGTAGTCTATCGACACAATCTCGTGCCTTACTACTGACAGCTGTCTCGTACACTGAACTTAGTCAACCTAACTCTAACAGAGTTAGCCAATAGCCACTAGTAGTCATTAGTATAGATCCCGTGCCACTTTAGCACTACCAATCGTTGTCTTGTTCACCCAAGGCGAACATCAAGACAAACTAAGCCCAAGATTTTCTCGCGATCTATCAACCTAGGCCATTTCCATCCCATGGAAAATCCTACGCTCAACCTCTGAAAATATCAGACAGTACTTAGCGCAAACACTGGACTCACTATCCTTGCCTCGTTCATTCAGGATGAACATCACGATTCGTCAAGTTCAGAAATCATAACTAACGAATCCTATAGATTCTCACAATCTCCGGACACACTCCTGATTATATCCGTTGCTAAGATTGTGCAACAATTCAAGACTGAGGTAGCTTACCACGATAACCCACCTGGACAACCACCAAGGCTTCTTGGGTATAGGTCACGCTTCCCTCTCATCTCAAATAGTCATGTACAATCCTTAACATCTGATATAATCCATCACAGATGAAGTCAATCATCATGGAGTAGTCCTCGTATTCGAGTCGAAGTCTCGAAACATCATCCCATTTAGTATCTTGGATGATTCCTATCACAGGGAAACTCTAACCACAACTCTGATGACAACCCCTAGTCATCGCTGGTAGAAGCCCGTCCACCTACTAGATCCACACGTCTAGCAGTAACCCAAAGGTTAAAACCTATCTGCTCAGAGTACACACTTGTCAAGGAAATTCCTCCAAGACTGGTTCCCAAAGCAGAATACTCAACCTATATCTCTGGCACACCAGACGATATCGAACCATCGATATCAAACCTGATATTAATCCAAGGTCATACCTCGTTGTGACTGTTACCAAAACTCTAGACTGAGTAGCCTTTCCACCGCCATCCCCTGAAGCACAAAGGCTCCCAGGTAACACTGGCTTAGGGTCGCGCCCCATCACGTCTATTCATGGTCATAGTCCACAATGCTCGGTATATACTGGACCTTGTATCCCGATGAAAACCCATCATCAAAAGTCTAAACCTATCAACGCTCAGACATCCTAATGTTCTAAGAAAACAACCTAGAACAAAGCCCAATGTTCTAAACCGAACAATACCCTTAATGCCTCTAGATGAGTCCACTCATCGCTAGCACTATCTTAGCCTTCTGACTAACTAGGTCAATCCTAGGAAAACGCCTAGACTAACCACAAGTCAAACAGTCACAGTCGGCCCACTCAAATCCCATGAGCTACAATAGTTGAACACTAATCAACTAAAACCAAGCCAACCTTCCGCACAATCATGCAATCATTCACGAATTTCTTAATTAGTAATACATGTATCATTGTTTCAAGTTATGTACAATTTCTTTGATTACAATCCCATGTAATACACAGTATTCAAAATACAATGAAATGTACAACCGAACTTGAAATGATACAACCATAATATGATGATTCATTACAACTGAAATATTGTTTACAATTACAACAATATAGTATTTAAAATCATCGTACTTAGTCTTCGCTCCTTGAGCATGAAGCTTCTCATCGACACACGCATCAATACAAGCGAACTCCCATCCAAGTCTCTCTACATGTCCTCCTGCGAAGAATTTCGGAGAAATGGCACGTGATAGCTAACCAGCTATGCTCTGCGTCAGTGCATGTCAGTCGACCTCTTCTGCTCATGATCTACCGTCATCTTTCTTCTTGCATTCATATCATGCTTTTGAACATGAAGTTTTCCGTGTGCCTACCGAACGCATCGATACAAGCATACCGGCAAAACCATGTTATGCATGAATTTAATGACATTACGTTCATAACCAGTTATGCCTTAGCCACTCGAGGCATTACCTGGTGAAGGTCTTTATGATAATCTCTCCAACTACGAATGGAGAATCTCTTCGGACTGGAACCACATGGGTTGTTACACACCATTAGTTCCAAAAGTCAGGGGTATCTGACGCGATATACTCGTTCTTCTCTTCCAGTTTTCCCCGGCTGAAATCCATATGTTCTTCGATCAGCATTCCAATGCATCAAATGATGAACTGTCCATAGCAGTCAGCCTATCTATCGATATGCTACTACTGGTGTTCTCATCATTGTTGCTTTCCTTATAGTAAAGACTTTTACCGCAAACCTTGGCAATGAAGAACCAAATCATCCTTCGTTAGGTCTCACAAATCATATAAGTATAATCCAAAGTCTCAGTACTATATCCCAAGTCTCTTTGCATGCTGCTCTGATACCAATAAATGTAGCGATCCAACCCGAATCCACTACCTAATCAGAGTTTAAGAGCATAATTAAGCATGCATTAAATAAATCATTGTGAAAGACTTAAATAAAAACAGACCGGCAGAATACAACCGGTTAAACAAATTCAATTATACAACTCAATCGAATAAATAAGCCTAAAAGGCAAAAACCTACAGCTAATCCTGCTGTCTTCAATGGTCATTGGCTACTCCAAGCTCCTTGTGCTCAATCCTGCGCCTACATCTGCCCCGTCGAATGGGGTGTCCAGATACACAGAAAATACTGGACGTGAGCTTTAAGCTCAATACGAAAGCACGGGTAAAACATACAAATATGATGCTTGCAAATGACCGGGTATCCATATCTGGGATAACTGTATACAACTGCTCAGTAATGGTACCTAGGACATGAGTGGTACAACCCGGGGATCAAACCCTGCGTACACTGCTCATTCCTAATGGACGTAGACCGTGTCTTCCAGATTCCAGTGCCGGCTAACCCGTCGGTCGCGGGGCGCTCGACATCTACCGTCCGAACAGGGCTGAGCGGCCCTACATGGCTCATCTCAAAAGATGGACAGACACAATATGATATGCACATGCTGCATAATAATATGACACACAAATGCAACATATAAGCATGCAAAACCCGCTGGCTATCTCAGTCAGTACTTACGTACCTTTCTACAGGCAGTTCCTAGTAGTCCCACTCTAGGTTCCAAACCTATCATCACCTCTACAATGCAAATACTCAAGCATCATTAATTAAGCACTAAAAGCCTTAACTAAGCTATTGCATACTCCTAAATAATTTAAGAAAATCATATCTATACCTGTGTCCGTTGTCAGCCCGCTGATGGCGACTGCCTCAAAACTTAGGCACAGCTCCGCTACGACGCCAGGATCGCTATGCCACTTCCGAAATCCCAAAAGGACGCCTAGAATTCCCTAGATCTAAGCTAGAAGGCTAAGGAATCGAGGGAGAAAAAGGAGAGGTGCGAGTTGAAAATGAAATTTCGGACCCCTATTTATAGGCAAAGTTCGGAGCCTCCGAACTCGACTTCGGACCCTCCGAACTGGTTCGGATCCTCCGTTCCTTACTTCGGAGCCTCCGTTCCTGTTCGGAGCCTCCGATCCTGACTTCGGATCCCCCGAAGTCCCATCAGTGATGTCACCAATGACGTATTTTTCTTGGACAGCTGGCCATGCAGTTCGGAGCCTCCGATCTCAGGTTCGGATCCTCCAAACCCTTGGAACCTTCCCGGCCATTTTTGAGTGTCCTAGATCCATTTCTGGACTCCGTTAACCCATTTGAAATTTTCTTAATCATGTTTTACTTAATCTAAACATGATTACATGATTAATTACTCATTAATCGTTAATTCTGGATACGGGTTACTACATGATGGGTTTGAGGAAGAATATTTGGGTGAGAAAGGAGGGTATTTTGGTCCATCTAAATAATATATACTAACTTATCCCACCTTTAAAAACCACACCAAACATAAAAATAAACTATCAATACATACATATCTTCCCTTATCAACCACTTATCAATCAATCTTCTAGTCCAAGAGTTATCTCATCCTTGTATCAAACGGGGCCTAAATGGATTCTCAGATATCTCATAAACACTACTGGGCTTCGGTTGAAGTTTGAGAAACAGCAAGATGAAATTGATCCTATGGTTGGATATGTGGATTAATATTTTTCTAGGAGCCTAGACACTAGGGGTGCAAACGAACCGAGCCGTTTCATGAGCTTTATGAGGCCGCTCGATAAATATTTGATTCATATTCAAACTTATCGAACTCAATCCGAATTCGAACATGTTCAAACTTTTTTACGAGCCAAACTCGAGCCAAAATTATTATGTTCGATAGTTCGGGAGCCTTAATATTTAATTAATATAATATAATTATATAATAAATATATATACATTTCAAACATTTTCAAACATTTCGAGCTTTTCAAACCATAATATCCGAGCAATAGTTCACGAATAGGTTCGAATGTTTCGAGCCGAACTCGAACTCGAACTTCATTTTTAGCCGAGTTCAAGCCAAAATATTTGAAATTATCGATGTTCGAATCGAGCTCGAACTTGAATATACTCTTATCGATCCGAATTCGAGCCTTAAAATTTTACCATTATTCAGCTCGATTCAGTTCGTTTGCACCCCTACTAGACACTAAGATGTCATTGACTGGATATGTGTTCACCTTTTATGGCACATCAATTACTTGGAAGTCAAATCTACAGTGAGTGGTTGCCTTTTCTACCACTGAAGCAGAATTCATAGCTGTTACCGAGACCATAAAAAAGGGTTGTGGCTAAAAGGGATGATAGCAGAGCTTGGGGTGAAGCAAGATCAAGTTGTAGTACACTGTGACAACCAAAGTGCGATACACTTGATAAAACACTAAGTCTATCATGAAAGATCCAAACACATAGATGTGAAAATTCATTTCGTTATAGATGTCATCGAAAAAGGAGATGTGATCCTTGAGAAGATATCATTAGATGAAAATCCTGCAGATGCTATGACAAAGTCACTGCCGTATGCTAAGTTCAAGAAGTGTTTGGACTTAGTTAATGCGGTGATTGGAAATTAGCCAAAGAAGGCTAGATGGAGAGCAGCAGTCAACCTGAAAGAATCAAGGTGGAGATTTTTGAAGTGTGCTTCTACCAACTTGACTGGAAAAGAAAAGAGAATGGATCAGGTCGAAGAGCAGTGGTCTGATGAGCTTAGTGTCAGATAAGTTCATGATCAGATCAACTACTGATTAGATCGGATCGAAGTTATATGGGCAGATGAGTTCCTCAGGAAGATCGATTGCTCAAATACTGGGACTTGGTCAGAAGTCAGATGAATTGTCCACAAAGCTGGAGTGAAGCTTGAAGGCAGATCAAAGTATGAGAACATAACAGATTGATGTTAGAGGCTTATCGAGTTGGGTCATGTTGAATGAAGAATGGGCCGAGCAATTTTCTGACCTAAAAGCCCAAGAAGAAAGTCGGTGGTTTTTCACTATGTAAGCATATGGAAGCAGCTGCAACAGAATAACAGAAACAACTGATTCTTCAACTTACAGAAACGATTTCGAGAGAGAAGAAGGAAGAGAATTCAGAGGGAGAGAACTGATGCGCATATTATGATGAGAGAATTCAAAGATTTGAGTATTGAATTGAGTCTGTATCTAGCGTTAGAGTTGGTCTGATGTGAATTGTAAAAGCTCTGTTTCTGGGCTTGAATTATATCTTCTTCTTGGTTCGTGATTAATAAAAGTGTTGTGTTGCTCTCCCGTGGATGTAGGCAAATTCATTGCCGAACCACGTAAATACTTGTGTTGTTTAAATCGTTTTCGCGTGAGTTTGGTGATTGATTTGTGTGTTAGTTTTATAAAATTTCTGGAATTGTGTTCTTGTTGCTGTGCGTGTGGTGAATTTTTTGAAGAATATCGAATATGTTCTATTGATCCTAACAGATATTGTACTTCATTCGCGGGATGAAGACGATCAATGGATAACATTTATACTTAGAAAATACGGATAAAATATAAGAGGAAATGTAATTAAAGACGACATATATATATATATATATTAATTAAAATTAAGGCATTAGAAAATTATTGTTAGGTAAATCTTAAATTCCCTTTTGATTAATAGATAAGTTTGCAAACGTAACTCGTTGATTATCATGGGCAAAGATTGATTCATGATTGTATTCTTGCGATATTTAAGTTTCGCCAATTTTAAAATATTCAACTTTTTACATAAATGATACACGTACCCTTCATACTATTTATTTATATAATTATATTAAATAAACTATACGCCTTTCAACCTTGATTGATTTTGCCCAAAATCAAAAGTAACCACGGTATATATTTATATTATAACTCGCTTTTTTTAACAAATAATAAATAAAAACCATAACTTGTTCTTCAAGGTGGATCGGTGTAGGTTTGATTAATTTGTAGCCCAAAAATTTAAATTTGTTCAAGTTGGTGCAAATTGTCCAACCACCCATCTGCTAATTTAAGACATACAAATTTTCTTGATCAACACTAAAATTCTTCTGTGTCCTAAAATAATAGATTACTTGAAAAACCAACCATTCTTTCTGCATAATCATCCATTCTTTTAGAATTTCGTTAATTCTACATTCTCGCCATATTCTTGTCTATATAACACATCGCCCAAATCTTGACTTGGATTATAAATTTCGATGGCATTCGCAACATATAATAAGCATGGTCCTGCAGTAGTTTTGATTTTCATTTTCATCTCCTCTTCCACTTGCAATTTTGGTATATATGTGCACATTATATTATAACTTTCAACTAGCCAAACACAAATTGTCTCTTTATTTTTGTAATGAATTGACGTATATATATTTCGATGGGGTCGATGTTGTCTTGCAGGAAGGGCATATGAGTATCCTAATTTAGGGGCCGCGGGAGTCGTCGCGAACGACTATTTGCCGGAGGCAGGAAATGAAGGAGGGTCGAGTGGGTACTTGCCTCAAGGAGGTATTGTAGGCACAAGTTCTGATCTTATATACAATAAAGCTTTGGAATGTTTCGGTGATAAGTATGTAAGTAGCAATTTTCCCTAATATGATCAGTACATATATATATATATATATATATGCTTTTTCAACACGCCCATCTTTAACATGAAGTGAGGATTTGGAATCCAAACAGATATATAGTAGCTGTGGTGCAGCATACAGATTGAACCAAGGCGGAGAACTCGACGTGCCGCCCGATTACGCGGATCAGTACTGCAATGGACCCTGCGTAACTGAGACACAAAACGTCCTAGCCTGCATACATGGCATATTCGATCAGTTTTTGTTCTACAACAGAGCTACGCTAAGCGATATACGCGACACAATTGCATCTGGTTGCGGCAACGGACCCAAAAGAGGTATCATATCTGTACATATATATAATTCATGTCAAGAAATTATTGGCGTGCGTCACGTTTGACTAATTTTTTCGTTCTATGTTTCATTTAATAACAGGTAATTTCGATGTGGCTGAGCATATTCAAGCCAATGGGGCTCCTGCAAACAAGTTACATTACTCTGCTCTTTGTGCTAGTTTGCTGCTGATTAGTATGATTTACTATGTGTTTTTCTAGTTTCTGAAGAGGTAAAATATTCAAGTATGTATATCACGCTTGTATAAACATGACAATTATACATACATTAAATTGTCATGTCTCATTATATAGAATGTTTAATTAATCATTAACCCATTATTGATTCAATATAGACAAACAACAAAACGAATTAAGAGAGCACGACAAAGATTAATATAACACAAGCTAGCTTTATTTAGAACATGCATGCCTTAATATATATATAGGCGCGCAATTATGTTCAACAACTGTGCTATCTTTAGTCAGATAGCTAGCTAGCTAGATATCAAACCATGACATATATATATAATAATTTATATATAAATAATCAGCCCTTAGCTTTAACACAAATTAACTTAGAACACAAGGGAAACTAGAGGGGCTCTTCCTTCTTAACAGAAGCAAATGCTTTCGGAATGGACGGCGCCGCACATGGCGTGACTCCAGTACCGAATATGCTGCTCTTAGCTTCAATTTTGACAACTGGTTCGGGCTTCACCTTCACCGCAGAACATACCGGAGAGTGTCGAATTACACGATTCGAACAATTGTACACATTGTTCACTCCAGCACATCCACCGCAACAATCCCTAGTATAACTTTCCATATCAGCGACAATATTTCAGGATATTATTTATTTATTATATGAAAATTAACAGGCTTTTTTTATATGGTAATGGAAATGGGTTGTCAAATTAAGATGAATATTCATAGGCAAAAATGAGTCTTTTCATTTGTCTCCCATCATTCATTAATAACCGAAAATAAATTTATCCAATGTCGCTTCATTCATGCATGCATGAACGACGATCAAAAACTTTTCTGTATCTGTGTGTATATATTAATGACATATAGCTTAGTTAATGTCTCGAAACAAGTATAATACCATTCAACAGTTTACCATATATACTCCGCGTATTTTAAATGATTTGGATTTTATTTTTAATTTATTGAAAATCATGAAAATTAGAATCTGATAAATATGTAACAATTAACTAATTTATTAATATTATATATATATATTATATTATTATTATATTATATAAATATATATATATATATATTCAATCTTATTTCAATGCATTCATGAATGATCACCAAATATCTGAAATTAATTGTGTACCCGTATATTAGTTAGTCTTAGTCCAAATGACATAAGTTCTTTTGTTAAGGAAATTCCAATAATAATAATTTATTAAGAAATTGCAAATACGCTTTAGTTTTAGGGGTACAGACTACTTGATCAATGTATTCAAATTAGAAAAATATTGCTAGATGTACACCTTGGTTTATATCCTTACTTAAAATTTTTCTAATTTTCCTCATTAATTTCCCTCATTAATTGCAAAATATCAATGATAAGAAATAAATATCTAGTTAATCAAGGAAAGTTTTATAATTATAAAGAAGTGTGTAAACCAAGGTGTACACTGAGATGTACATCTAGCATTTCTCTTCAAATTATCGCTTAACACAAGTCAAGACCAGAAACGAATAATGGATTGACATACTGTAACATTATATATATATCATCTATGAAAAGAGATAAATAAAAACTGAATATATACCGTGCAAAGCACGAAAAATATACATGTGTTATTATATTTAATTATATATCCATTAATCTCACCTTTTTAAGTATATATAATCGTACATATATAAAAAGAATTATCTCGCATTTTAATTTGTTTTTTGAACTAATTTTTCGCTGATAGCCTGATAGGTATACCATGTGTTCTTGTTCCAAAAGTTTCTGAAAGGTAACTAAAGTACTAAACATATGTAAACAATTTATTATTATTATTATTATTATTATTATTATTATTATTATTATATAACGTACATCTTCAACGTAACCATGCACGCTCTTAGCATATGTCAAATTGTTAACTATATATTTAAAATTTTCGGTTCATCATTAATTCAAATTATATATTATATATATGTATAAACCATGCATATATCCATACTCATTTCATGATTGCTATAATTTTAACAATCCTTAGCATGATGATGCAATATAATCCAGTACTACTTCAATGATCATGAATTTAAGCCTTAATTGGTTTGTTTATGCTGATGCACGTATATATATAAATTATACAAGCTAGCTACGTATTAAAGCCGACCTGAAATCTCGAATCGATCTGTCTTCGGGAATTCGATCAATTTTTAACGACAATGAAAAGAAGCGATATCGCATCGATCGATCGAGTATTAATTATGATCAGAATTAATAACACAACAATCTAGAACATACCTTAATATTATAAAGGCATTTTTATTAATTATAATAAGTTTGCTATCTTTAATCAGATAGCTAGGTAGCTAGATCAACCAATAACATATTAATTATTCAATCAATAACATATTAATTAATTAATTCCACTTAAATAATTAAGCACTTAGCACATAACTAGAACCCAAGAAAGCCTAGCTAGCTAGCTAGCTACATGGGCTCTTCTTTCTTAACAGAAGCAGCTGCGAATGCTTTCGGGGCGGAAACTGGAACACCAGTAGGTTCCTGCTTCACCCCACCTTGTTCAGGCTTCACAATATTGACAGCAACAGAACATGGTTTGGTCTCACTCTTTACGGGATTCGGTTTCGAAAATGGTGACACATTCTTCGCTCCAGAACGCCCACTGCAACATGAACTCCTATTCATTTCAGCAACTTCAAATATTTCAATATCAGAGATTCTTTTCTTTCTTTTTGTAGTCATGCAAAGATATATGGCATATTTATAGTTGAAGAAAGATATTGGTCTTTTCATTTGTCTTCCACCGTTCATTAATAACACAACAGATAATAAATACATACATTAATACCCTATATTCAACAATTCATGACTCCTTAATTACTCTTACAAATTTGACTTTTGAGTTACTAAAGAAACGAATCGATACCGTCGATCTAATTATCAATCAACCTTGTGGATATATATCAATCAGTTGGCTTTTAAAATTCATATATATTATAAATAATAAATAACAAATGATGTGTGAAAAACGGTTAAGTCGATGCTACCTGCAGGGTAGTGCCCTGCGAGTGACGTGGCAGCGTGGGGCCCACTGATTTTAACCAATCATGACGTGTAAGGGCACTACCCTGCAGGTAGCATCGACTTAACCGTGAAAAACATATACTCGATCGTATTCTAAAACCATTCCATGTAATTAAGTTAATTTTATTTTTTTGGTTAAAAATAGTTTTTTTAATGCATACATCGATCATCGCTAATTAATTTGTACGCAATTTTATGTGGATATATATATCATTATCTCTTGGAAAACAAAAATATTTACATACACGTAAATGATTATGTACGTTGGAAAGCAAATCATGCATATATTAATTGTGAATATTTATTAAATATATATTTCATACAGAATGTTTCGTCTGATCTCCGAAAAAAGATAACTTATTAGATGCTCATCTTGGAACAGAAAAATTATGATTGAAAGCCTTCATTAATATTTCTTTAACTTTTTTTATAAAAAAAAACTTTTATTTAGTTTGCTTATTATAAATTCTTTTATTCAATTCGATTTGTTTGGTTTTAGGCGTGAAAATCGTCTGTTCGAGATTTGGTCGAAAACAGTATCGGTTAGTTGATTCGATCGATTTGGTCGAAAGCAAGCTAAGGGCATGCAGCAAAGTTAGACGTGAAAGAGACTAAACAATTTTGAATAGATTAAACCATAAAATAAACTTTATTATAAGATCATATAACTAATTAACTAATACCTCAATGTAAAGGTATATTCATATCAACAACAGCGCTAATTAACTTTGATTATTGATATTCCATTAATTATATATAAGCACTAAACACATGATATCTAGAACTTAAGAAAACCAGCAACGACCTTCACATACTCTTCTTTCTCCATAGAAACAACCACTTTCGACTTCGTTGTTGACGTATAGGACGCCACCACACCAACTTTGCTGCCCTTAGCTTGCTTCTTCATCACAGCAGCAGAAACTTTTGTCTTTGTCTTTGTGGGGTACGTGACATTCTTCCCTTTATTCACAACCTCTTGTTTCTTGCGAGCCGCAGCCGCTTTTGGGGTCGGCGCATATGATGTTAGGGGAACAATCTTTTTGCCATGAGCTCCCTTCTTCTCTACTTGCTTAGCCTTGGCATTCGGGGCAGCACAACATATTAGCTTCGGCTGCGCCTTTATGGGATATGATAGATATGATGAGCACTCACTGTTGGATCCAGAAAATCCACTGCAAAAGTTGCCTATATAATCGTCCATTTCAGTGATGTTTTGATGTGTTGCATGCCAAAGATGAAATATTTATAGTTGAATACTACTCTTAGAATTTAACTGTTGAGTTACTAAAGAAATGAATCGATACCGTCTAATTATCAACCTTGTGGATATATGTCAATTAGTTGGCTTTTAAAATTCATTTCTGAATAATAAAATATCAAGTGACGTGTGAAAAACATATACTCGATCGTATTCTAAAACCATTCCATGTAATTAAATTAATTTATTTTTGTTAAAAATAGTTTTTTTAAAGCATATATCGATCATCGCTAATTAATTTGTACGCAATTTTACGTGGATATATCATTATCTCTTGAAAGACAATAAATATTTACATACACGTACGTAAATGATTAAGTACGTTGGAAGGCAAACTAAAATAACATAACTATAATATCATGCATATATATATATACATATATATATATTGTGAATATTTATTAAATATTTCATGAAGAATGTTTCTGTTGAAGTATACTTCTATCAGATTGAATGGGAATAGAGAAGAGATCGGATCGACTAGTACAGATTAGATGAGCTCGGTGTTCAGATAAGTTCATGGTCCAGATCGAATACTGGGATCAGATCGATGTGATGGTCAGATGAGTCTTCGGATGAGTTCATGTAGATAGATTGCTCGAGTATTGTGACTTGGTTAAAAGTCAGATGGAGTTTCCGTAAAGCGGAAAGCTTGCAGGCAGATCGATGCAGATCGAAGTACAAGAGTAGATCAGACTGATGAATGAAGGCTTATAGGGTTGGACCATGTTGACTTTATAATTGGGCCGTAAGTTACTGTTGACCTAAAATCCAAGATGAAAGTCGGTGTAATTTTCTATATAAGCAGATGGAAGATAGCCGCAACGAACATAACAGAAAATCAAAATTCTTCAAAATATAATCGTCCATTTCAGTGATGTTTAGATGTGTTGCATGCCAAAGATGAAATATTTATAGTTGAGTATTAGTCTTTAATAGAAAGGAATCAGATTTAGTTTTTGAATTTTCAAATTTCAAATTTCCTTGACCAATTCGGTGACTTAGTCTAACGAATTCCTTGTCCAAGTTTAGGAATTTGTTTGTAATTGTGTGAGTAATGTGTATATATTTACATTGTTGAAATTGAAATGAGAATAGACTAACACAATTCCATCAATTTATATCTCTTTAGTCTTTTCATTTGTCTTCGCACTACAAAAATTCTTTGGTTTTAGCCACGCCCAAAACCAAATTTAACCACGGTTTTAGCCACGGTTTTTGAAACCGTGGTTAAATCAACCGTTGCTAAGGTTAACAACGGTTTTTTAAAAACCGTGGTTAATTTAGCAACGGTTTTGAAAAAACCGTGGTTAAATTACCAACGGATTTCTAGGAAACCGTGGCTAAATTAACAATGGTTTTATAAAAACCGTGGTTAAATTAACCACGGTTGTTAAAAAACCGTGGCTAATTTAGCAACGTTTTTTTAAAAAACCGTGGTTGATTAACCACGGTTTTTTTAAAACCGTTGGTAATTTGGGCCACAATTTTTGTCAAACCGTGGCTAAATTAACAACGGTAGATAAAAACCGTGGTTAAATTAACCACGGTTTTTATAAAACCGTAGGTAATTCTACCACAGTTTTTAAAAAACCGTTGGTAATTTAGCCACAGTGTTTCTCAAACCGTGGTTAAATTACCAACGGTAGCTTAAAACCATGGTTATTATTACCAACGGTTTAAAAACACCGTGGTTAAGATAACCACGATTTTTTAAAAATTCGTGGTTAAGATAACCACGATTTTTGAATAAACCGTGGTTATTTTTACCACGGTATTAAATAATCCGTGGTTATTGTATCCACGGTTTTTTTAAAATCCGTGGTTAAAATAACCACGGTTTTTGGGGAAACCGTGGTTATTTTAACCACGAATTTTTAAAAAACCGTGGTTTAAACAACCGCGGTATTAAAAAACCGTAGTTCTTTTATCCACGATTTTTTTAAATAACCATGGCTAATTTATTAGCGAAATTTAAATAAAACCGTTGTAAAATTAGCCACGGTATAATTTTTCAAAATACCGTAAAGATCATCAAAAAAGTTATCCACGATATAATGATTTCAAAATACCATAAAGATTAACCAAAAATTAGTTATTTCTGACACATACTGACCGCAATCACCATTATTTTTTAACGTCGTCGAATAACATGAATATTTAACCTCACTAAATGACCACAATATTAGACAACATATGAAACAACTATACTGTTCAATCTATTAGTCACGTAAAAGAAATCCCAACATTAGTTCAAACTCCAAACATACTGACCATATATGTGCTCACATATTCCGCATGTGTACATCAATTACAGTATGACGAATTATTCAATCTCAAAATTCAATAAACGAAGTATGAAATGTATTTGAATACCTAGTACTGCTGAAAAGGAACTGGAGCTGGCAGATATATCCTGGAACCAATGAAAAGAAAAATAAAAAGAAAGTAATACAAATTAAGCTCGTACATGCAAGTTCTATTCGAAAAAGTCTACAATCTTGTAGACATGAAGTTGTTTTTATTGAAGCATTAATTTCATCATCCATATTAATTCTATATGAAAAACTAAGCATAACATTGAACGCAATATATCAAAAACTACGGACAAAAGCAAGGAATACAAGTACTCACAGTTTTGACGCACAACCTACTTGACATCCTTCTTAAATAAAAAAACTACGAAATCACAGCCTGTATAAAAGAAACAACCGGATCCCTTAAAAACATGGTAAACCTGAAAAAGACATTGGACGCAATAGATCAGAAACTACATACAAAAGCAAGGGATACAGGTACGCACAGTTTTCTTGATACAAGAGAGAACTAAGGTATTCTGATAAAAGTAAAAGTAAAATATTTTTAAGTTTGTCTTACCATTGTTTTCCTGTGCGTATGGATATGATAACACGACAAATAAATACTATAAACTATTTCAAGACAAGAGTCCTATGATTATTTCATGAATTATGATTCACCTACTTGACATCCTTCCTAGCTACATAATAAATAATCAAATCCCATACTCTATAAAAAAACACAATCGGAACCCTGAAAAAATAAGCAAATTTGAAGGGGAAGCATGATATTAATAACTAATTACCGGTAAAAAAGATATAAATATTAAATCCATCATACCTTTCTGCCTATGGTAGGAGATCGAAACATAACCACATGTTATTCCACTTCTCATTGTCTCACAAATCATCGGCTACCTGAAGCATTAATGAAATCCCAAATATCATAAAACAATTTACTATTCGACATAGATCTCACACCATCGAAAACATACATACGTTAAGTAAACCAAAAGTTTTGGAAAATACTAATATAAGAACGAGGATGCAATTGTTATAGGACGATTAAAAATTTTTAATTCATTTGTATCTCAATCAATTTAAATAATGTAATGGAATTCATGGTTAGGTCCTAAGTTTATATCTTACAAATAAGCACACAACCAATTTCAAACTAATTTCGAACTAATGTTTAGTAAATACGTAATCTATATTTTTCAACTCATTCCTCCATTATCTACATTCACCCATTATGCACATGATCAATAGCATCCAATGACACCGTTCAAAATGTAATGTCACGACCAGAAGCCAAGCAGATGGCTTGAAATAAAATATCATGCATCCTTGTATGATTGTATGGATGCCAATTAAAGAAGGGGTAACATTTCTTGTTCTATCTATATATTAACAACTATAAATTGGTAGGCCTGAAATCCGGCCTTATCCTATCACTTTAATATCATCACGCCAAGTGCGCTTAATTAACTTCTTGAAGATCTCGTGAATTTTAACACCAAAATCTGGTGTATTATATTTTGTCAAGCATAAGGAATGAACATGATCAGTACCTTACACAACATCTCTGTATAAATTAAATAGGATTATCATGAGTATTATTCCCCTTTTTTCACCATGTACCATGAAACCATCCCAAACTGGTGCCTTTTATTTTTCTCCAATTAACTTCGATGATTTCAAATTTTTAATACACTACAACCACCCAAAAACTTATAGTCTTCCCAATTGGATAATTAAATATCCAAATATTTCATTATTAAATCAAATAAATCGAATCTGAAATATATGTAACAACTCACCAAACTTAAATCCCTCATTTTAGAATAAAAGACCTCAAATAAGCCTCTAATATACCATATAGAGCAGCCGGACATCTAAATAACAGAAAAGTAACCTCTCGTTGAAGTATAAGTCATGCACAAAATCAAAAATTGCATAGGTGCAATAAAATTCTATCCTTCATAATTATGTAAATGTGCACTTTCCTAGTATAACCAAATATGTAGCAATTTTAGCAGATCAAGTGCATAATATGCAAAAAAGTTGAACTCTTTATTTTCGGGTCCTCGAATGATACTGATCCGCCACGGTGCTCCCAGTTCTTGATAATTCGTATCCTATTATATTATAATAATCTATTTTGAGATAGTGGCAAAATAAATCCTGAAGTATGAGAAATGCTCAAAATTCAAACCAAACTCATAGAATCTACTTAATTCCCCGTAAATATATTTTGAATTAAGTTTGAAAAACACGAAAATATGTTGAACCCAAGCATTTTTCATTATGTTGAATTTTGTCTTTAGTGTTGGATAATTAAATATCCAAAATTTTTATACTCTAATCTAACACATATAAATACCCAAATATTTCATCATTAAATCAAACAAATCGAATGTGAAATATATGTAACAACTCACCAAACTTAAATCCCTAATTTTAAAATAAATGACCTGAAATAAGCCTCTAATATACCATATAGAGCAGCCGAACTTCTAAATAACGTTGGTCCTCGGAACTGGCGGCGACGGCGACGGCATCTGACGGAGAAACAAGCGGTGTCCGGGAACTGGGTTTCAATACAAAATCTTGAAACCGTGCAAAAAGGGTGTTGAAAGACTGTCCTCAGAGAGAGGTTTCCAAAACTACTCTCGGATCTTAATTTGGTTTACCAACGGTGGAGTAATCGGCATTGGAAGTGAACATGAATAGTGAGTGATTGGGAAATATGGAGGAGAGAAAGAAGCAGAAGAGGGAAACGTGAGAGGGAAATGTGAAATGAATTGTGTTGGCAATGGCGCGTTGTTTTTTAATATCTAAGTGTTGTGTTCAAAAAATTTTGGTTTTTATTTCACCAATTTTTTGTCAATAAATATTTTTAATTGTAATAAATAATGTGCACATTCGATCCAATTGCAGAAATTAATACAGCAATTGACGTTGAAATTATATAAAGCTTTTAAATTTAAATGTAACATATCTGAAATATTTTTAATTACAAAACAAATTTAAAAAACACAAACTTTCCGTAAAAAAAAACAGTGTAAATTATATATCTTTGACATATATTGACAAATATAATTTTTTTTAAAAATAAATGTAATACAATAATTTATAGGGGTGGAATCGGGTCGGGACCCGTCCCTTAATCCTCTTACATGATTATCATCCCAATAAGAATTGAGATATTTTTTTCTTCCGATACCTCATCCGAGAAGTGTCGGGACCCGAATATTTGTTCGGGATCCCGTCGGGTTGGAAGAGAGTAATCACGAATAATATTTTTTAAAAAAATATTTCTATGAAAATATTTTTAAGAAAAAAATTTATGAAGAAACTCAAATAAGTTAAAATTTCTTTGTATATACACATTAAAAACTAAAATATCTTCTTAATACATTTCTTTATTTTGCATGTATTTATTTTATTTTTGTGAGTTTTGTTAGTGTTTTATATTTTGTGCATGCATTGTACTATCTTGGTTGAACTTTATAGAAAACTAAAGCATTTTTTGAATCAATTATGCGGAAATAACGCGCGCGCGCGAGATATCATTACTCTCGCGCGCGCAAAAGAAATCTACAGAGAGTTTGATGGAATCCGCGCCCGCGCTAGGTCGCCACCTCGCGCGCGCGCCGCTTATCATTCCAGAGGAGAAGGAAGAGCACCGCGCGCGCGCGAGGCTCTTCCTCGTGCGCGCGCATCAAAGATTTTCAGAGGAACACAAATTGCAACGCGCGCGCGCGAGGCTCTTCCTCGCGCGCGCGCGGCATAAAAGTCCAGAGAATCCCAAATGGCACCGCGTGCGCGCGAGGATCTTTCTCGCACGCGCGCAGCATAAAATTTCAGGGCCTCGAATCCAGTCACGCGCGCACGCGAGACACCTTCTCGCGCGCGCGCGAGAGGCGCAGAGTGAAAGTTAAAAAAACGGGACTCTTGCTATAATCCCATCCTCTTCTTCATTTTTCTCTTTCTCTCCCACCAAACCCTAAATCCCCAATTCCCTACTCTCCAATTCCTCCATAAATTCTTGTCAGAATTGTCCGTATTTTGCAGATTCTTGGAGTTTATCATCGCAATTCAAGTTTGGGTCCGCCAATTTATGTCAGAATCCTCCTATTTTGCGTTCCTAACCACCACGCCGCCGTTCACCGCCACCGCCACCTATCACCGCCTCTGATTCCAGCCGCCCTCCACCATGTCAGCCAAACGATTCCGTTCGTTCGGCCCCGCCGCCGCTAGCTCATCCTACTCCGCTGCACTCTCCAATCGGTTCGTCTCTCGTGAAGCCCAAGAGAGGTACGAAAATGCTAGACTCAATCGCAATCCTATTGCTGAGCTTGGTTTATCTTTGGACTGTAATGATTTTGTCGCTTTGGGGATTAATAAGAGAAAATGAAATGTCTTTTGCAAAGTGCCCGAACCCGCCATTGTTCCGGTGGTTCGGGAATTTTATGCTAATGCCCCTGTTTTGGTGGGAGGAGTTGGATGCAAAACACATCGCCCTCGTATAAACATGTTCTTCTTTCGCCGTAATTGGTGGTCAATGGGCAAAAACTTCCTGTGGTTGTCGAACCACGACGTCTTACCACTGTGCACAAGGGTGAACGCTTCCGAATCAAACATGCAATGAGGGCATGCTTGTTTCCCGGCTGTGCTCCAACCGGAAAGCATCGCATAAGTTGGGAAATCACTTATGGTCCACAACAATGATGCTCTCATCATTCATATAACCATTTTGCAGTCTACGATACATCCATCCTTTGTCCGTGTGATTCATATTTTCCTACCATAATCAAAGGAAGGAGATATTCTTTAATGCTTATAACAATCATATTTATAATTATATATATATATATATATATATGTATGTATTCATTAATCGTTACCATTATAATATATATTATCCTAGTCTTATTTCATAGTTGTATTTTTTACAAATAGCTTGTTTTATAAATTATACAAGATTAATTATAGCTTTGATAAAATTTAATATATCATGCCAAAAATAATTTTTTTAAAATTTATATACTATCTATTTTATATTACAATAAATATCAATTGAAAATTGTATGTTAAAATATATATATAATGTTCGTAAATTTAATTTGGGTTTGCCATATATATATATATAATCAACATGAAATCATTAATGTAACTAATTCACTAAATAATTAAATAAAAACATCCAAATTCATCATGAATTAAATCTACAAAAATAAAAGCTGAATATTTTTACGTACTTACTTCACCGGATTTATAAAAGCTGAAATTATACTTACAGCTAGTTTTATTTCATAGTTGTATTTTTTTACAAATATTCTTGTTTTATAAATCAAACAAATTTTTTTATTAAAAAAAAATTCAATCATCTAAATCCATTAAAAATAAGCTAAATAATGGTATATATAGTTACGTTGTTTCAAATTAAGGAGAAACATATATATATAGATATATACTTCGTGAAATCATTAGATAATTAAATCAAAGAAAAATACAAATTCATCAATAATTAAATCTAGAAAAATAAAAGCTGAATTTTATATACTTACTTCACCAGATCACGGACAATGGCTTCCGATCCGAAATTGGGTTCGACGGAACAAGTTTTTTTTTAAAAAAAAATAGGTATTGGAAGAATTCATCAAATACGAGGATTCCGGATCTACTCTCCGATCTAAATTTTTATTGAGGACAAAGAAATTACTGACGGTCAAAAGTAGTGAAATTTGGAAGAAATAAAATGAAGTAATCGAAGACGTATGTCTGGATCGAGAAAGATAGAGGTTGCAGATATAATTGCTATTTTAACCATGGTTTTTTTAAAATCGTGGTTAAATAGCCACGGTTTTGAAAACACCGTGGCTAAAAATAACCACGGTTTTTAAACCATGGTTAACTCCAAACCGTGGCTAAATAACCACGGTTTTTAAAAAACCGTGGTTAAATTTATCCACGGTTTTTTTAAACCGTGTCTAAATAGCCACAGTTTTAACCACGATTTTAAAAACCGTGGCTACTTAGCCACGGTTTTTTTAAAATCGTGGGTATAAATTAACCACGTTTTTAAAAATCGTGGTTAGGATAAAAACCGTGGCTATTTAGCCACGATTTTTTTAAAACCGTGGGTATAAATTAAACACGGTTTTGTAAAATCGTGGTTAAATTAACCACGATTTTAAAATCATTGCTATTTTAGCCACGGGTTTTTAAAAACCGTTGCTACAATAGCCACGGTTTTAAAACCGTGGTTACATAACCACTGTTTTATTAAAACCGTGGCTATTTTGCCACGGATTATATGAACCGTGGCTAAAATTAACCACGGTTTTAAAAAAACCGTGGCTAAATAAATAATTTTTTTGTAGTGGATCGGTCATTAAAATTAATTGATTGATATTTATTAATATAATTAATTAATCAAGAATATCGATTATTATTTAGTAATTAGTAACAGCAAATATGTATGTATGTATGTACTCAATGTTACAATATGTTTTCTTTTTTTCTTTTTTTTTGAGAGGAACAATATGTATTCCTTATGATTAATGCATGCATGAATGATAATCAAAATTTTAGAAACTCTTATGTATTTATTAGGTAGTCGTATGTGGTACAATTGGTACGTTAGATCATATTTATACAGGCACCACCTTTGACATAGATTTAACGGTGTACATTTATCAATAAATGTGGACTTAATTATTTTTAGTGGACCCCGCATGTATTGATAAATGAGAACATTTAGATCTATCATGGGGGTAATGTCTATAAAGGTAGGTTGAAATGAACCTGGTACAAATGATGAGCAATTCAATGATTCATTAATGGTAAATTTACGGGTGACATTTTAAAACTTCTACTTTATTTCAAGACTGTTGTACACAATGGCTGTGAGGACCTTGATTCTAATCATCAAATCAAAATAAATCATTCAAATAATCCACAGGAGTCTGGACAAAAGGTAAGAATTTTTTTTAAAAGGCATGCCCGGACCCTGTGCACACATCTGTGCACTGGTCCGTGCATTAACCTGAAGAGTACACGGACCCCGTGCCACCTCCGGGTCCGGTCCATGCATCCAAAATAAACTAAAAGTCCAATTCTCTGTTTTGGGCACGGACTCTGTGCACCCTCCGTGCTCGGGTCCGTGCCTAACTTTTCAAAGACAAAATTTTCCAACCTCGGATCGAACCCATCCGGATCCATGCACGGACCAAGGCACGGGGTCCGTGCATGAACAAATATCGACCATTTCAAAAAGCGTAGGTACACGGACCCCCACACGGACGTGGCACGGGGTCCGTGCCCTGCTACACCAGCAAAATAAAAGGCAGATAGCAGAACGCGCAACTCCATTCCAACTCCAATATACATAATTCAACATGCATAAACCCATATATACAACTCATATCAAAACAGTACAAGATAGTTCTACAGCTGATCAACTATTCGGTAAGTAGAACCTGCATCAGATTCTAAGTTCTCCAATTCAAATACAACAATACAAAAAAAGATACACCATGTTCGAAATACAAAGTTCGACTTCTAAACCAAGTCCTCACTTCAATCGTCACAATCCTAGTCTAGTCATGCTTGTCTCTGACTCGAACATGCCCCACCTGTTTCCAAGCACACATACAAAGACAAGACAACAGCCGGATAACTCCGGTGAAAATAACATTCCCAGTAAAAGAGACAAAATAGGCAATATCAAATAGTATATCAAAAGATACATCCACAACCCGACATGTACTTCCACGTAGTGTATCAACCACATGAATAACAATAACTCATTTTGAAATGCAATAAAATACAATGCATGTCTTTGGGGTTCAAAATTATCTAATCAGATAATCAAAGAATTTTGTTTCTAGATTAGGATCCTGAGGCCGAGATATATCACCGCGATCTCATCGACTTTCCCGATCGAGATAAATGCGGCATATCTCGCTCCTCTAGACTTTGGAGCATTATAGAGAGTTAGTCGGGTCACTGCAGTTTGTCTCAACTACATATGCCCCTCAACTATAATCCCCAAATCGTCTAATTCGAACTATGAACAATCATTGGTTCAATATGTATGCATATGATAATCTTAATACATTTAAGAAATTCAACTCAATGCATTTAATCAACCTAAACAGGTAATCATGCATGTATGTGATTTAGAGACTCGTGAATCAATCGAAACACGAGTATTCATCCCTTATCCAATCGATATCGTCTTTTACCTCTTCTTTGATTCGACGTAGCTGCAATCCGGACAAGCTACAAGAACAAGAATTCTAATCAGAATCCATTCAATCGTAAGTCAACGATTAAAGTAAACTCTTTACCAATACTCGATCAAATCTTCAACGATTCGGATTCTACGAACTCTGAACTCCACGATTTTCAACCAAATTTGAACGGAGATAAATAAAATTCAATATCAATCAATCCAATTCAAATCAATCCCAAAACTCAATCAAACTCCAAAAATCCGAAAATCTCAAACCGGTTACATAACAGCTATATATTCGACTAACCGGAAATACAAACATCAATATAACAATTCCTACAACTCACAACAACAATAATCCTTCCAATCCAATCCATTTCCAACAAATCCCAAAACCCAAATTATCGAATTAAGCCTAAAAAAATCATAACAAATTCGAACGACGTTTTTTTTCGATCCGACTTCAAATATACAATCTATCCTAGCTCAAGAACGATATATCCAAAAATAATCAAATTCTAACAACATCCAAAAATCTAAGTGTAACCGATCGAAGAAAAACTTACGGTACAACGGAGTTCTTGCAGCCGTGATCGCGAATATACCTTCAGATTGAAATTCTATCGGACGGATCGAGCACGAAAAGAAATCAGAAAGCTCAAAGGGGTGTTAATGGTGGAGTCGGCGTGAAGGAGAAGAAGAAATGGGAAGAAGATGATGACTCACGCCTACACCCCCTTAAATATCAAGTGAAAATGGTCAAATTGCATTTTGATCCCTGAATTCCTCAAAAATTGCAATTCGGTCTCTGATCAAATATCAATTAAATCCTCAAATTTCTTAATCTCCGATAATCTCAATTAATCTCATATAATCTCGATTAGTCTAATTTTGGGGTGTTACAGTGGCGGAGCTACATGGTCCCGAAAGTAGGCGATCGCCTCCCTGAAATTCTAAAAAAATTTAGTACTATATATATAATATTTTTTAAAAATACAAATTTTAATGAGTGATCCTATATGTACAATAAAATTTGTACATCAAATCTTACGACATAAAAAATTCAACAAGAATTTAATTTATCAAAATCTCACGATACATTAAATACAATATCTCGCGATAGTAAAATTTCACGATATTATTGGTGTAAATATCATTGTACACGATATTTGTTGTATCTTTAGCATTTTACAATTTTAATTGTACAACCTTCTCCTCAATAACAAAAGAGTCACATCTATCTTGACTATCACTGAAAAAAGATCATTTTAACTAATATCGTTTTGAAAGATTTTATGAAATGACAGATTTTCAGAGATTTAAACATATATCCTTTTAACTGGATGAACACAAATTTTTTGTCATGTATAGCATGTTTTGATCCATCAAATTCATTTTTTTTACTTATTATAAGAAAAATTATTTCAATTTGCTCAGGTTTATCATCTGATTTCTTTTTAATAGAGTTAGCGCGTCTTGAGCACCAACATCATACATTTATTTGAGATATGAAGTATCAATCAATTTTCTGATTTCGCAGAAATTAATAGCGAGATTGATAAAAGGATTGTTTAATATAAATACATCAATTATTTCATTTGATATATTTACTTTGAAAATTGGCATTGTAATATATCCGTTGTAACTGCAATTGTAGAGAGCGTTTTTTGAGTATTGAAAATTATTAAAACATCACTTTGTAATCGGCTGAAATATGATCAAATAATTATTTGGTACCTTATGTGTTTGATACAGTTGATAAGGAAATATAATTCATTATTTTCAAAGCATGAAATTTAGGAGAGTTTTATTGTAAAAAAAAAACATATAAAGTTAATATATGATATTTATTGTACAATTTTTTAAATCTATTAAATTCGCCCCCTCTGATCGAAAATTCTAGGTACGCCACTAGTTGTACATAATATACATACTAAAAGCACACTCATTAGTACGTATGTGATACAATAAATGATATATATATACTAGCTACAGGATACACGGGTTGCCTGGATAGTCTAATATTTGAATATAATCAAGTGATGTCTTATATAATCAATTAGTATGATATATGATTTATTAGGATAAATTTACATAAATTCTAAGCTGGGGAAAAAGAAAAAAAAATTGAAATCGTGTGGAAGGATTGAGGATGGAGAATAAAAAAACTTGGGTGGGAAATGGTGTTTAGTACATGCCGCCCGCAGGGTACTACCCTGCGGGTGATGTGTAATCTCATGATTGGTCAAAATTAGTGGGTCTCATGTGGGTCCCACTAATTTCACCAATCATGAGCCGCCACGTCACCCGCAGGACACTATCCTACGGGTAGCATCTACTCAACCGGGAAATGGATAGTGGGGGAGGTTGGGTTTGGTCCAATCTTTGTTTTGCCCTTTTGATTTTAGATCACAAAAAAAAAAAAAAAATAGTGGCAATTTTGTCCGTTCACATTTTTAGCCAAATTCAATTTTTCTAGTGGCTTTGTGCATTATAATATAGTAAAGATAGTAAAACTAGTAAAGATATATGTATATATATATGAGTAAAATGTATTTTGGTACACGAACTATTGGTAAAATGTTATATTGGTACACGAACTATTGAAAATGGCTTAATTGGTACATGATCCAATTAAAAAGTCAATTTTACCCTTAATAGGAATTAATATTATATTTATTAATTTAAAAGAGTAAAATGTATTTTGGTACACGAACTATTGGTAAAATATCATATTGGTACACGAACTATTAAAAATGGGTTAATTGTTATATGATCCAATTAAAAGTTCAATTTTACTCTTAATAGGAATTAATATTATATTGATTAATTTTAAAATATCGTATTTATTTAAAAATTAATTATATATATAATGATAAACAATTGTTAAGTCAAATTATACAACAAATATTATAATATATGATATGATAAAAATATATATCACCGAAGTCTGTTGATCTTGTGTTTAAATGATTGAAACAAGCATAATCACCATTTTAGTTTTTCAAAATTTAATATAAAAATTTTTAACATTAAAAATTAAATCATGAAAAAACAAATATCACAGAAAAAAATCTCACTCATTATCTCAATTTACGTAGTTCTAATAACCCAAAATTTTTTTTACTCGATTTAATAATTTGTAATTTTATATTTTTTTACTCGCACTTAAATTATATATAAATAAATAAATATTTATTTAATTATTTTTTATCGTTATTAAATATAGTTTAGTCTTGCATATGATTTATTTATTGATTTTGTGATTTTATTATTATATAATTTATATAAATTTTTTTAAATGGATAATTATTTACATAGATAGCAAAAAATACCATTTTATTTTATATTATTAATATTTTAAAAATATAAATAATTTATTAATGAGTATAATATAAATATATTATAAAAATATTAAGATACTTATTTTTTATTATTTTTAAATTAATATAAATTTTAATTTACAATAAATAAAAATTAATTTAAAAAATAAAATGTACACTTAGTTGAATTTATTATTAAAAATAATTGAACTTAAAATAAATTACTAAAGGATAAATGAAACTTTTTAGTTAAATCATGTACCAATTAAATCATTCTCTTATAGTTCGTGTACCAAATTGACATTTTACATATAGTTCGTGTATCAAAATGAATTTTACTCAATTAATTTTTAAATAAATATGATATTTTAAAATTAATAAATATAATATTAATTCCTATTAAGGGTAAAATTGACTTTTTAATTGGATAATGTACCAATTAAGCTATTTTCAATAGTTCGTGTACCAATATGATATTTTACCAATAGTTCGTGTACCAAAATACATTTTACTCATATATATATATATATAAGTTAAGAAAGTGCAATGATATATTTAAAATATTAGTTTTAGTGAATAATAGTAGTGTAATTTTTATACAATCATTAAAATGACTAAAAACGGTTACTACATAACCCTCTTACATTATAATATTGTATGTATAGTTATTTTAAACTAAATTTTTTAATCATATAATGTAATTTTAAAAAACAATTTATGCAGTCAAAATATCATTTATAAATTATATATAGGTCAAGACAAATATGAATATTAATCACACTCCATCCCCAACTCTCTGCATGCCAAATACATAGACTTGTTTAATTTTCACACAAATTACGAATATTAATAGAAAAAAAAAAACAAAACAAAATTTACAAACAAAAGTTACTATTAAATATATATTTATTTAATTTATTCGAAAATTCCGCTTATATTTTCAAAACTTAGTTAATATGATTATATTAATGCTAAAAGTAAAAAAAATAGATTATATATTTCGTACAAGTTTTTATTTCATATCGGGGACAGAATCAACTGTGTATTGAAAAGACCCTTTTGTGGGCTGATCTGGGCCCATTTAAGTTGTAGTTGGACAATTGTGACCCAACAAGTCGTAAAGCGCGGCCCCTTAGGCCTCAAGTCCTAAGCGAGCTCTGTAAATTTTTGGTTCCAACTCTCTTCGTTTGCTTGCCGGAGAATCAATTCAATTACCGCCGGAAGGATCCCCAGCTTCTACCGCGAGAATGAGGCGGGCGGCGTTTAATGTTATGACGCGTAAAATTGGCGTGGACAATCGGATCTCTCTTCGCAATTACTATCGTATCGCGGATAGTCTGCTCAAACAGGTACCGTAATACGATCAGCCTTCTACGTGTTTCGGTTGAAATGAACGGATTTTGCATCCTTTTTGCTCATGATAGATGCTTGTAAAGAATTACGTCCATGGAACCAAGTGGATCAGATCGTGCTGTTGGTTTTTATCGTTTTGGGTGTGATTTATGTGGGAACTATGTGTTTGTGCATTTACTTTTTGTATCTTCTTTGAAGAGTCCAGTATTTTTTTTTATTCTGTTGGTATTTTGTTTCCAAATCTTTTTTTCTTAATTTTCTTGGTCGAAATTTTTTTTTGTGGTTCTATGTTGATCAATTGAGGTTGTTTATTTTAGCCCTTGTCTAGGGTTATGGCATTCCGTGTATTAGGTATGCGGGAAGACAACCCTGTTTGGATGACTGATTAATTTTCTTTATGTGCAGGCAAATATTTATAGGGAGGAAAAAAATTTGATTGACTTGTATGTGATACTGCTAAGATACTCGAGGTAAGGCGGCAATATCTGTGTGTATGTTTTGTTTGTTATTTATGAACATCTCTCCGGTTTGTAATGCTGTGAGTTTATGTTTTCAATTTGAGCAGTTTGGTGTCTGAAACTATATGTGACCATCGAGATTACCTTGCATTATGTCAGAAAGAAAGAACTTTTTACAAGAAGGTAGGTATAATGTCCTTATAGTTTCACATGAAATCCATGGGTCCAGTTGACATAGCAGTTGAATTTCTTTGTATATTGGTGTTGCAGAAATTGTTGGATGTTCTAGATGAGCTAGAACAACTAAAGCCACAGGTGCGGCAATTGTTAGATGAACTTGATGAAGTTAATACCACAACTCAACTGCATCAAACTGATGGCCCAAACAAACTTTCTTATGCGTTTTCTGTGAATAATAAAGCTTCCGTAAGCTACAGCAATGTACAGGTATTAAATATGATTTATCTTGTGCTTCTACATGGTAACAAGGTGCATATTATTTTTATGCATTTCATTAGAACTTTTGCATTAACTTTTTTGTGCACTTTGGGAGAAAATAGAAAAAGAAACTAACTACAAAGTTTGTGATAGAAACTCAAATTTTTTTACCCTTTTTCATTTGTTTAAGAGTAATTCCAGTAATTTAACTTTATTTGGGTCTTTGACTAGAAATAAAATAAATATGGCTTCCGAACTGGTGCCATATATGTCAAAAATACTCTTTCTGCACCAGAAACTGGTTTCAGGGAAATAAAATGTAACGTGGTTCGATAAATTACTAAGTGCATGGAAATTGGAAACAAATTATCTGTACATATATTTCATTTTTAGTACCTCATATGAATGGGATTTGTTGTTTTTTCCTGCTCAAGCCATGTAAAATATAAACATTAAATTCTCCTGGTCACGGTTTTAGTGAAAATGTATTTAAGAAGGAACAGCTTTTTGGTAAAGTAGAAATGTATTGATGGAAATGAAGCTACTAAGCAAGATGTATTCAGATTAACATTTCGGTTACACCACAAGTTTTCTTTCTGCCTGCAACTTTTATCTTAGGTATGATAGTATGCTTCATATAGATCATAAAGCATTACATGCCAAGTGAAAGGAGATTGTTGCTAACCAGTTTGATCTGTCTTTGTTTTTTCGGTCTATTGGTCTATAGCAAGTGTGCTCGGGCTTACTTATCGATTTTTCTCCTTCCTTCTAGTGGAGTGCAAGGGGTGTTTCAAAGAAAACGATTAGCAAACTCAATTGAAAGAAACTAATATTATTCTTAAAAATATTTTTATGACTGAATTTGCTGACTGAATTCAAAATGCTTAAATATAGTACTAATTCTAGTCCTAGCACAATTAGAATAATAAGTGTTCTTATATAATAATCTAGGCCAAAGCCAATTAGGATACTAAAAATCCTAACATAAATAAAATACTAATAAATATCCAATTCTAATGCATTTGACTAACTTAAAAAAATCTGAAAACTAATAAATGAAATATGAATGGGAAAGTATTGAACGTGTTCCATTTAATCATAAGTGCATTTGTTTTGGTATAATGATTTAGTACTTAATCATGTTTCCTTGTTCATATGTAATTTTTTTTTCAGACTTTGCCGGTCATCTCCGCACCTTCGTTTTCACCGAAGCAGAATAATATGTACACTGGAGTCTCATCATCAAATTCCATTGACTCACAGTTCCAGAAACTGTGAGTGGTTCTTGAAAACATTCATGGTGTGATTTTAAGATATATTATGCTGTTTTGTAGTTGATTGCTACAAAAATATGCAGCGCTATTTGGTATTTCTCCCATATCACGAGCTATGTTAATTACTTCATTCTCACCTGAGTCTTCGTCGTTCTTCTCTGGCATTTGTAGTTCTGCTATTATTAATTTTAAAAAAATCTTCTTCCTCGTGCATTTAAGCAAGGAATGGTTCAACTTTATTAATTATCAAAACTCAAAGGTGATTATATTTTGGATATTCAACACGTCAATCAATAGCTTTCCCTAGAACGTTTTAAAGAAACACTTAATCCTGTGATTACTCATTGAAATTGAAAAATGGTGTAAGAAATTACATTATCTGAGTATATTTTCTGTTTTTGGGGAGCTGAAAGCAATCGTGTGAGTTATATATATGTAAACAGTTTCTGCTGGTTGCCAATCACAAGTTTAGAGTTTACGTATTTGTTTTCTCATACGTGGTATCTAGCTTTCTTGTCAGCAGACACGTGTATAGTACCTTTGGACGCCATTGTTTTGTTGTTTTGTGTATTGTCTTACTTTTCTGAGTGGAGCTGGCATTTGCTATCTTGTTCCATACCTAAATCTACCGTGATGTATCTTTTTTAGATACCTACTTTGTATATCTTTCTCCTGATCTTCTTTGATCTAATTGCTAAGTTTCATCTGGGCAAATAACCTATGAAAGAAACAAATTGTATCAAACTGCTTTTTCAGTTATGGAAGGCTGTGGAAACTGATATAGTTGCTAAATATTGCAGGTCTCTCAGTTTACCTCTTCCAAAGCAGGAAACATTGTCTAGGCATTCGTTTTTGGGACCAAATGGTCTTCGCGGTCAATGGATGGTGCCAGCGGCAGAGATTAAGGTGGTCGGAGTAAATTTTATTGTGTCCACTTGCTTGGTTTTCCCATTTAAAGAAATAATTTTATTCTATCTCACTGATTTGGTGTTCAGCTCAACTTAATTGTTTGATGAATTTTCATAACCCAGGTTAACTATCCAACCAATATAATCGTGGATTCAAGTGAAATATCAAGGTACAGATTCTATCATGACTGAATGTTTGCCAACGTTTTTTCAGTGTTTTCTCTCTCTCCCTCTCCCTCTCCCTCTCCCTCCCCCCTCCCTCCCTCCCTCCCTCCCTCCCCCCTGGGAGTGGGTGGGGTGAGCGAAAGGTTGTGTTGGTAAATGAATAGTGTCTATCGTACCCTCCAAATTTACAATGATAGTGTCGTGACTCATCACCGGTGATTGATAGTTGTCCTCGTGTATAAGACACACAGATGCACACATGTACTTTTAGTTAATTGGTTTTAACAGTTCAAGATTATGCCTATATGTTTATAGCTTGAATCAGGGTGTGCGACTTGACCCTGTCACAGTAGAAGACAGTGCTTCAAAAATGGAAACATCAGCCATGGACTCTGTTCTATCTTTAGATGATGGTAGATGGCTACGTCCTGTTGAGGAATCTGCTCATCCACTAAACAATGAATTGGAGAAGAATGATTTTCAGTTGGGTAATATCTGGCAACCTTCTCCACCTCCTGTTCGTGCGAAGGTACAACCAGAGGTGCTTCCTATATGTCCATCAAAAGTTGCTGATCCAAGGCCAGGGCCACCAAAGCTCTCTCAGGATGGGTTGCCCAGTTCAAATTCTTACCAAGATCTTCATATAGTGAGTTTGCGGTCTTGATCCTACAGTTGTAAATAATAGAAAATCATGGCTACCCTTCCGTTTTCTTATCATTTCAACTTAACCCCGATATTTTTTAATATATTAATATAATTCTTGCACTTGTCTGTGATGGTCATTTGTTTGCTTGTGTTGTAGCCAGTTAAGATGTTGGAAGATTTTTTGAGAGTAGCACGAAAAAATACTGAGAAGAATTTGGAAACTTGTGCTGTTCTTGCTGGCTCGCTAGTAAGACCGAGACTTTCTAAAGGAAAAATTGTACAGCTTATTTGAAACATGTTCTGTTGGTGGTATCTAATATCTTTAATTTCCTTGGTAATGCAGCGGAATAGAGTTTTTCAAATTACTACGCTCATAATCCCCAAGCAGGAGTCGACTTCAGATTCGGTATTATATTTGCACAAATTTATGTACGAGGTTTTATTTCACAACCCCCTAAAAGCATGGAATAAGTTGGTCAAACTATTTTTTCAGAAAATTTTATTAAAATATGATTAGTTTATGTTTTTCGGAATTATGGGAAATTTAAATTTAATAATGGTAACTTTTATCATTTCCAATCTTCTGATCTTAAAAAGGTTCTCGATCTTTGGTATAAAAAGATTTACTGCCTATAGCAACATATATTTCTATTTACTCGTAGGACAAGTAGATGACCCGTGTTAAAGTTGAGTTTTAAATATCATGTCTTTCTTCCATAGTGTTGCTCACTAATAGCCGATATGAATTCCCCCATTAAATTTCAATATTGATTGGGATTCTGAGCATACTTTTTAGCTATTTTAGTTTTCAACGACAATCTAATTGAAGTTACCTTGTTTATGTTTAGTGCCAAACATTGAATGAAGAAGAGATTTTTGATGTTCAAGATGCGCGCTCCCTTTTTCCACTTGGGTGGATTCATGTAAGTCTTGTACCAGCTTTGCGCATTAGCCACTAGTCCACTACATTTAACCTCTTAGGCATAATTGGCCTTTTGTAATCTTGGATTTGATTGTTGTGTGGCTTTTTCCAATATTTGGCTGTTGGAAATTAAGAAATGACTGGCATAATTTTGATGATATGATATATTAACAAAAGCATCAAAATGTTGTTTTCATTCAGTCATTTGTTTCTGTTTCCTTGCCTCCTGTCCTCAACATTCTGAATTCGCGTGAGCACCAGAAATTTCTCTTTTCTGTCTTCTACATTCAAGTACTGCAGATATAGCTTTCTGTGTATTGAGAACCTGGGTGTTCATGTAAAGTTTCTTCTTCATTTGACATGAAGAGGCTAATGTTTTTCTTATCTGCAGTTTGTGATCCTTGCTTGGCAGAGGCTTCTGTGTTGAAACATTCTGTTGAAATGCATAATTCTTGGGACCGATTGAATATCTTGTTTTAGAAGCTCTATATGATAATTTATTTTTCCTTAACTAGATAACTTTTCCTATGGGGAATTTGGGCCTTTACAGTTGACATCATTTACAATATTACCGTGTTGATTTTGAATCTTAATTCTTAACATCTGCCATCTTTGGTTGCCCATTGTCTTGTAGGGTATTTTTCGCGATGATTTCTAACATAAACATAATAACGACGAAAATGTATTTGAGAACAACTCAAGGGTTGCTCTGCGCGAATATCGTATAGTTCATATAATTATCATCTGTTAATCCAATATAATGTATTTTTCACAATCTGGTTCTTGATTTGCAGACACATCCAACACAAACTTGTTTTATGTCTTCGGTCGATTTGCACACTCATTACTCATACCAGGTACAGTAAAACTGTATGGTGTTGATTTGACTTCACTAGCCCAATTCCTCAAAATTTTCATGCTGGTGCATGTATGAGTTATTGTGCCAATCAGAATATTTTATCGTGTAACCGTGAGTTCCTCATATTTGGTACGAAGGCCCATTGGTAAGATATTATGAGCAGTTTGATCGTAACTTGTACTGAAAATTGGCTGAGAAAAACTGCATCTGGTTTCTGGAAGAATATGATGTAGACATTTTCTTTGTTGGAAGACTGTAATAAGGGGGAAGAAATCATTTCCTGAGTGGAAAAATATCAAATGGGAGTCTATTTACTTCAGGAGAATGCCTATCCATGTTGTTTTATTGAGTTTTATTCTTTTCTTTTGTTCTCTTTCTGCTCTGCTTTACTTTGCTAGACTAAACAATTTTACTCTTCATAAGAACCTCTGACTTGTTTCTAGGTTATGTTACAAGAAGCGATTGCTATTGTCATGGCTCCTACGGACACATCAAGGTATAGTTTTACTTATTTCTGATAAATTACATCCGCTTTACTGTGAAATCAATAATTTTCTCTTTCCCTATTTGTAATCAAGGGTTTTTCCTTTTCCTGTCAATCTACCCTAAAGACCATGTTCCACATCAGTGACCCGAAGCATCACCAAATGCAACAGCTTATTTTTATAAACTTTATTTATTGGGGATGGTAATTATCCTGTGGACCGGTGTGCGGTTGATGCCACATGGTTTTCTACTTATTTGAGAATGTGTATACTACATTGTGAAACACTGGCCCATCTTATGTCTTCCTTAAAGATTTTACATGGATGTTTCGCTAAACAGTTTTCATCTTTGGTCTGAGGTCTACTATTATTTTAATGCACGTGGATATTTATTTGATATCGTTTGCACAGCGTTGAGGAATATCGATGCTGCCATTGTTCTCTTTCTAGATCTGTTGAATTAATTTGTATATCTGTATTCATTGCAGCCCTCATGGAATATTCCATCTTTCTGATCCTGGTGGTGTTGCTGTTATTCGAAACTGTCAACAGCGTGGTTTCCATCCTCATGAAGAGCCAGACGATGGAAGTCCCATTTATGAGCACTGCTCCCATGTTTATATGAATCCTAATATGAAATTCGACGTGGTTGATCTTCGGTGACCCAAGAGTGTACAGTAACACAGTCATTATAAACATCGCTCCCTGCTCGTGACATTTTGTACATTCCTTTCAGATTTTGTGAATATAAATCGACTTTATATCTTATTAACGTGTACATGAGCGTGTCTTTTTATCTTTTCTATTATATAATTATCCCTTTGTTCACTGCATTTCTCGTTTTTTTTCCTTTTGTTAGCTTTTCTTTCGTTTTTTCAATTGTTCGACTGGATTTTGGACTCCATCAACCACCATAGTCAATATGTCTTTGCTTGTGTCTATTGATTTGCCGAATTTGAACAAGAACTTACAATCATCTTTTTCATATTGTTCAAAGGGATTATTACTTTTTGCATCAGGTGCAAATTCCTTGACAAATTCCTTGACGAGAAAAGAAACAATATTTTTGATACAGTGAAAATGACTTTTTAAGATGGAGTGTGACTTGCTTAAGCTCAATTCTTAATACATGATACCATCCTATCATTTTTTCCATGGGAGTCTATAACCCAAAGTCAGAAAAAATCAACCCCACTGTAAATGTAACATTCTAATTTTTTTTAGAAGGTACACAATTATCTTTTTTTATTATTATTAAGATAACTATCTTTAGGAATTGAATTTTGGTTCCTAACATTTTAGGAATTACGATATAAATTGCAATCTTGTGGCCACCATCTATTCTAACAAACGAATATTATTTTTCAATTTATATTTGACTAAAGTCATTTCCCAAATTCGCCATGTACCAAATATCAAATATAGGCAAAAAAAATTATTATAAATTGACAAGTAAATTACAACATTTACGTGGCCTAAAATTGAAAACAATGCTCCTAAACTACTAAAGTATAAAAATATACAAGACTAAAAGTTTAATCAACCTTTTTCAATAATTTAAATTCTTGATTCTGTTAATGCTTACTTGGACTCGTATTTGTAATGAAAGCAGTGCCCCCAAAATCACTCACAGCTAGTTTGCACTGGATTTCTCTGATGATAACTATTGAATGCATACTATGTATGCTTCTGCATAGTGTTTGGATTGTAGCAGCTTCCACCTTGCTGGATTGTAAGTTGTGCTAGGAGTGGTGACAGGATTGGTTATAGGTATCGTGGGACCGATTGGATTCATAATGGGAGCAGTGACCGTCGTCACCGGAGATGAGATATCGGGTGGGATGGTAACGGTGGCAGGAGTGGTGACTGGATTTGTTATGGGAGTGGTGGGATAAGGAGTACTAACGGAGGGATTGGAGAAATCGTGCCGGATGTTTGCGATATATGCCTTTCGCCATATATGGAGTGCATGTTCATGATCTTTTGTTTCTAGTTCTTTCTGCTTAAAATCCTTGACCACGGCACAACGTGAAATGATCCTACACATGAAGCACATCCAAGTGAAATTTCATTCGGGTCGATCCGAACCAAATACTTGCATTTGCTACACATAAACAAATCTCATTTAATATGCTAAATGAAGGAATAGAAGAATCAAACTATAATTCTTACCTGAGGAGCAAGAAATGTGGATTGCCAGAAGGAAACACAAGTCAAACATTGAAGCTGCACTATCCATTTGAATGAAGGTGTATTTTGGAGTTGAATATTGGGATATCTGAATATGTTGTGAATGTGAGTCGGAAATTGAAGCACTTAAAAATGCCATGTAGTTTGAAAGACATAAGTGAGAAATTATATGAAATCGACTCATTTATATAAAGAAAGACGTCATCTCAAGAAATTACTCTATTTGTTGCTTGTATCGTATCATAATATCACCCGCTTTTACTTCATGATTTGGAATATTTAGATAGAAACGGGCGATAGGCGACTTGTATAAGAATAATCCGGTATGGATTCATTGAAAAGAAATATTATATGCACAATGAAAATTACATGTTGTACTAAAGGTTTGCTTTGAAATTACAAAATTATCCATTCATTTTATTTCACAAATACTTTTTCAAAAATACATTTAAAATAATTTTATGATCTCAAATACATTGTACAACTCAATGCATTGCTCCTATTGTACATAAATGATAACTCTGCCTTCATAAAGCAAAAAATCATTCTTAGATTTCACATTATCCTTAATTCTATCCACAGAAGGTGCATATATGGTTGCAGCCATATATGACCGATTTATCAAATACAAAGGGATTCCTCGAGAACATGAACAAGAGGTAAATATTATTTGTAGTCTAGACACTAATCCAGATGTCGGAAATAACTTCATCTACCAAAGATTCAAGAATGCAAAACTCAATCTGTACCCCGAGTTCAAACGCTTCAATTTCAAAATCGAGCCATCTACCCTGTTGCCTGCTCATGTCCTTATCTACAAGTTCATCAACATCAGTGTCTCCGATGGCTCCCCAACTAGAAATTTCCCTGTACACTTCTTCCGCTAGTCGCTCCTGTCGCTCCTTTCCTCTAAGCACCGATACACCCTTGGCCCATAATCTGCATCCTCCACCGACATATCGCCTGCATCTTAGGTCCAAGCATTCGCTCACGCAATTAAACAGAACCAATTGGTCTAATCTTGGAACGAGCCCACGGCCATTCAAACACTCTGTCCAACTTTCCAATTGTTCAAAAAGACGAGGATCAATGATTTCACTTGAGTGTCCTAAAGCATAATCTATAAACATCAGTTCTATATTACATAACATCTCCTTCACATACTCTAGTTCCCACATTCTTGGCTTCTCACAATTAATCGAGACTAAGGTTGTCTCTTCCCTTTTTCCTATCCTTTGGAAAGAAGTTGAAGAAGCTGAGTCTGATAATTCAGTATCCCCTTGGACTGAACCTAACACTTTCAAAGTATACAAACTAAGCACTTCCTGTACTTTACTTGATGAGCACTGTTTGCTACCTGAAATTAGTAGTAAAAACACAGTAATATAAAGTTGGTTAATGCACTTATCATATTTATTATCATGTGCCAATTTACAATATAAGCATGTTAGCTACCTCCGGAGCTATTACTCTCCGTTGTATCTGAAGAATTGCAACTGTCCACAAAAGAAGAATGCTCAAGAACTGATACTGGACTAAGAAGCTGGCAATCGAGTAACTTTCTGTATTCAGATATATAGCTGCTACACTTGCCAATTTCTTCCAGAACCCCCTACGTGAACATTAAGCTTATTTGTTAAGTTTTCTCAACACGATGGACAATCTAAGCAAACATTAATGTTTCCGCTGATTTTCGACAAACAAGCTTCATAGTAATGCCTGCATAATCAATTTTGTCTATGATTTAAATAAACTAATATCAAGGAAACTGGCGAGCATTTGTTACCCCGTGAAAAATTTACAGAAAATAAACAGAACTGAAAGTTGAATTCATTTCTGGAAAGTGGTAATGCCTGATTACTTTTTGCAAATAGAAGGAACTAAGTTATCAGCAAAATAAGTAAATAATATACATCAACCCCCATTACAGAATAGACAAACACTTTCATCTGCTGATTATTAACTGAGAAATTGATTTTGAAATCATTTACTTTCCAAATATGACACGATATTCAGAAACAAATCTTCTCAAGAAACTTCAGATGAAAAGTGAGAATTTATCCACTAATTCAAGATATGCCTGGCACATCTTTCGGGTTGTGGATCCCTTAATATTCATCAATTAAAGCATGAGCCAGGTTGGCTTACCTGGTTATCTGTGTGCATTCCATCTTTGATATTGTTTTCTTCTTGCACCGTCGAGCTCATTAAGGCATCCAGACCTGGAGCAGCATCATGTAAAAGTGAACCTGATTTAGGTGGCGAAAAATCTATCTTTTGAGCCAGTTCTTTTAGCTGTTGCTCCAAAACGGTGCTTAATGGATCACCTCCTTTAACATTACGACCAAGAATAGAAAATGTTGAAGCAAATGTACCATCAGAGTTAAGTGGTGTCCTTTTACTTTGAGAATTTCCATAGATTATCTCACAGTTAACCCTTTTCTCAGAGGGACTTCCAGATAGAGCTCCCAATCGCGTCATTGGAGCACTGAATGTAAAAGAAATAACATCAGTTCCTGTCTTTCCACCATCTTGATTCCAACTACTTTGTCTTTCCACAATAGCACTTGATTGAATGACTTTCCCATTTTTATCTATCCGAACATTATGAGCATCCTGATTTCTTGCACAGAGGTGATTCCCATCAACTGATCGTTTTTTATGAGTAAAACTTTCAGAAATAGAAGAGGAAATTCCTCTTTTATCATCTTTAATCTCTGAGCCCAACTTCCTTGAACTAAATTTAGAGGTGCCCGAAAGTTGATATGAATTGCTTTGCCCAGCAGAAGAAACATCTCCACTCGGTTCTCTCCCACCTCGTGCCTTTGATGGCAAAGATAATTTTCCTTTATCAGCAATGCAATTTTGCTTCCGATTGTTTTGGCGGAGCACACTTGAACCATTTGACATAGATGGCTTCTTAACTGTACTTTTAAGTTTCGTGGATTTGAACTGTTGGTTAGGACTAAACTCACTTGTTTCTTTATGAATGGCCAAGTTTCTGCTGCCACTCAAGGCTAGGCCTTCTCTCTTCTGAACATTTGCCTTTGCCTGTAGAGCAAGTGAAATGGAATTCCCTTTGTTTTTCATGCCAACAGAAGATTCTTCTGAATCTCGAAAAACCCCCGTAGATATTGCATCCACTGATCTTTTTGAACTCTTGTTCGTAGAAATCCCCCTAAGATTCTTGCTAGAATAAGATTCACCAGATCTCTGAGAAGCTTTAGAAAGGTTTGATTGTTTTTGAGCTGCTTGGGCCTTCTCCTTCAAATCCTTCAATCTTAGAGGCAATGAAGAAGATCCAACAGGAGGTAACTTTGTTTTTTTTTTAACCTGAAGTCCTGGATCAATGATTTTAGCAGCAGCTTCCATTATGTGAGCAGCACTCTTCGATGGTATAAAGTTCACTCTTTTAACAGGAGATAGAAGTCTGTGGTGGGTGATTGGAATTGATTTCGCTGATTTAGGTGGCAGCACTTCAGTTTGAAACTTTTTAATGCGCCGGTTCATCTCCTGATGTTTTGGCTCCATAGAATTCTGGACTGATATTTCTGTATTTTGACATCCAAGATTTTTGGTTTCATAATCGGTAACACAGGGTGATTGAGAAGTAATACATGGGGTAGAGGAAGGCTCGGAGATTTTAGATTCTGGCAAAGATTCCAATCCCATAAGCCTGGCAACAACCCCAGGGGCCTTGGGTCCATAGAAGTCCTCATCAGTGACTGATGAAGCACAACTAAAGTCACTACTTTCTTTAATTCTCAATCCAGCAGCAAATTCATCCTCATTCAGCTGGACATGGCAAAAGAAATATTTTAGCCTACAAAACTGTAAACAAAAGGCTCCAATCATTTGCTATCTATCATTACCGTTTGAAGCTGGGCCACTTGCGGATATCCATTAGCTCTTTTTATCTGTTTGGATTGCCCTACATTAATGAGAATAATAAATGTTCAAGCCATGAGAAAATATAAATACGAATGTGCATTGTTAACAACTACGGCAACACAACTGGAACACATTCAGTTGTACCTGATAATTCTGAATTGGTTAAGAACAACTTCTTACGAGACTTCGCATTCCAATCAAATAACTGGAGGAGGCTGTCGACATAATTTCCACCTTTGGAAACTTTTTTCTCCATTCCCCTCTGCTAAGCGAAACAAAATTTGACAAACTGAAAGTTACAGCGAGGATGCAAATTTTATCTCGCATCTGTCCATCTGCAACTCAATTAAAAATAAAGGGTGATTTTATGTTCCCCCCAAGAAAATTTGGGTGAAGAAAGCTTAGAGAAATACTGTCCTGATGTCACAACAACATATTCTTGCGACTTCGCATCTATTATTCAAGTTACATATCAGAAAAATATTTGCAACATAAGGAAAGTCTTTGCCAAATGTAGTTCAGACTAGGAAGCATAAAAATGTAAAGGTTTCGGACGAATGAAAAATATCAAATCCTGATGCATAAATGATGATTGGTTGGTGACCACCTCACATCAAAATAATCATTTCAAAAAAAACCTTTGTTCTATTTACTAAAATTTCTAAAGAGATTCATGATTGTACGTTTTGACTTTTGAGAGATTCACGTTTGTCCGCTTTAAGGAAACTAAGAAATCAAAAAATAAGTACAGCGATGCAGCGCATGAAAACAAAACAGATTATGCCCAACGGATTCCAAAAAAACTGATTCCAACCAAAAATCTCTACACTGGCATCAAAAACATTATTATCCTCATCGCATTGTATTAATACTGAACCACAGGTAAATTTGTGTATTCATGGTTCAGACATGTAGCATTAGAAGTTTTTTCTTCCTCGAAGACTGAATCCTAGCTTCAAACTATAATAGATTTACAAACTTCTTATACATAGACACCTGTCTAACAATTGAAAGAACCAGCATTAACTCTTTCAACTTGACTACTAGGAACAAAATAATCGGTCCTAGGGACGGTTCTTCACCGTGGACAAGTGAACAACAAAAGCGAGTTAAATTTAATGTTACCATTAGAGATCCTTTCTCCAACCCGAGCATGGAGTTTGAATAATTATGATTTTAAGTGGGTGGAATATTATCATTGAAATGATTCAAAAGTCATCTTGTAACTCAAGTACCAGATCCTATTAGATTCTAACAACTAATGCGTAGTTTTCTACTTCATTCGGATAGCATTTAGATCAACAGAGTCACAAAGCCAGAGAAAGTTCCGCAATCAAGCAATCTGATCGTACTCCTATATCCACTAGAGACTTAAGCTAATCCACAATCCTGTTAACTAAAACATTAAGAAAAAATAAAATGTGCGACCAGTTGAGGTCAAGATCTCTTCAGATCCCCACCGGAGTAGCAAACCCCCATAAAATTGAAGACCCATTTCGTTTTCCAAACACCGGAGCAGTAAAACAATGGTAAATCAAGAAAACTCACACAGCCCACTTGAGGTCAAGATCTCTTCAGATCCCCACACTGGAAAAAGCAGCGAACTTTATCACAAAGAGCCTACATTTATCAAGAAAATGTATGAATTTTTTCTTTTCTTTTTTTTTTTTTTGGACAATGTATGAATTAGAGGTAGAGAATGCTGGATTTGAGAAGTTTTGAGAGAGGAAATGGACGTTTATGGACAGAAGAGAGCAGTGAGTTGGAGCTGTCCTCCATGAGGGGTGTTGATATGAGATGGAAGCAATAAATGATGTGAGACCGTGGCAATTATTTCAGATTTTGCTCTTTCAAATCTTACTGTAAACTGTTAACACATCTTGAAATAGAAAAATATAACATGGTAAATGGTCATAATTGTGGGTGATTCGGATGTAGTCGAGGGTTTTCTTTGGTTGCACCGTCTTTTAATATTGTTCGATTTTTATGGTAAATTTCAATCTATCTTAAGATTATTATTTTAATCATAAATTTAATCTCACATGATTCATCACATCAACAATATATCATTAATTACGTTTATGTGAAAATTATGAATCATTTGATATATGGTTTGAATATTATCTTTAGTGTAAAATCTCAACTAATCTTTAGTAGCTAATCTACAATTGTTATTTCGCCCCCTCCATCTTAACTTCCAATGCAACTCAATAAAACTTCTTTTCTTAATGAAAAACAAAAAAAAAATGCGATGAATATAATACAAATACGATAAAACTATTTTGTGTGTATATGTCAAATATTGTATTATTTTAATAATGAATTATTTTTAAAAATTAATTTCTCCCCTGACTCGGTCCCTGGTTAATATTATTATATTTTATAGTAAAATGTTAGAATCAATGTAACGTCACAGGAAGGGATTTTCAAAATTCTAAATGCCAGACAACGTGGGGTCCACTTGTGTGTCTCTCTTTCTTTTGAAGCACTGCTCAAGAACGGAGTTCACGTGTAAAAGTAAAGGAGATGGATAGATTTTACTCTAAGCTATCGGTGTGAGTGTGATACGTGTTCGTATACTTGTTTGTAAAAACATGACATAGTTTTACGATTTAATTTCATAAGAGAGATTTTTTATTTGAATTATATATAAAAAATATTATTATTTGTGTAATAAATATTTTATTGTAAATTTGAACATGATTGACAAGTTTCACATATAAAATCTATGCGATCATTTCAAAAAACATCTAATAGATGTTTTATATATTATTTTATAATAAAGTAAGGGGTACTATAATAACTATATATGGTATATTTATGTGAACTTTTAAATTTACGCTTATTAATTATTATTAATATGCAACCTCTAAATATAATTGATTATGAATTCTTTTTTTTGCAAACACTAACTAAATATCATTAATTTTATATATTATCAATTTATATTGGTGAAGTTTAATCTTGGGAAATAATTTTTGTCACCATATAATTTTTAACAACTTTTACAATTTATTTCTATTTCAAAATAAAAGTCAAGTTTTTTCAGATCAATTTTTTAATCTCACTATAATTTTTTAAAATTAAAAACAAAATACAAACAATATATGAGTGCAATAATCATTTAAAGATTCAAAATTTTGGATAAAAATAAGAAAAATATTTTAATAATTTTTAAATTTTGGAAAGTAGATATGATAGTTATAAAGGAATGTTTCTGAAACATATTTTTATTAATAAAAATAATATATATTTTAATTTTAGAGAGGTATTGTTTTTTTGTATTTTAAAAAATCACAATGACACGAAAATTAATTATTATAATATAAGATTAATTTAGAGACGGATAGACCTGATCCAATTTGTCTTATTTTATAAGAAATGAGAAAAGTATAATGATGCGATTTAGTAATTAAAAAAAGTAGTTTTTGGAAATAAAAAGTCGTGCCAAAGAGACCAAATTCGATTATTTTGAGATGACTGTTATTTGGTTAACGGCAGAAATATATTATTAATTTGAAGGGGGATGAATTCAAAATTCTTGAAGTTGAGGCTCCATTTTATTAATTCTCCATTGATTTGATTTGACCCAACAAACCACAATTAAAATATGCAAATAGACAGACAGACTTGTATTTATGATATCTGGAAAATCATATTTTTTTGTCTTTATATGATTCACTTTAAATAGACATTATATAGTGACACTCACTTTGCCTAAATCTTTTTTACGTCAAACTAAATCCAACATTTTTAAAGTTGTTTGTTTCTCACCACGAAAGTTAGCCAACACACGTAACATCTTCATTATTCAAATGTTGAATATATATATACACACACACAATATACTTTCTTTTTTAATAGGTTATATATGTAAAGAAATTATATAAAATTAAGTTTATTTTATTTAAAATTTTTTTCAAATTGAATGTAAAATTATTGATGAATATTTTCTTGATTATTTGGACAATAGAATTACTTATTAAAGCTTGGAGATGAATGTGTCACAAAAAGATAGTATAAAATATGAATAATATGACCATCTCTGCTACCCTTTTTCCCCCTTAGTTTCCGCCTTTAATTTAGACTAAAATTTTGGGGAAATTACTGATTTTGTAATAAAAAGTCATGGCCGGCGTCGGTGACATATACATATATACATCTTCTGTTTTGCACTGTTAGACTCGGTTTATAATTATTTAATATGTGTCCACATTATTGTTGGATTCTTACATATAAAAAATTAGAGTAAAATCACTTTAATTCTATTAATTAACAATCGCGTTATATTTGTTAGATCTTACAATCGCAAAAAAGGAAATTTTTTAAATTGATTTCCATCATAACAAAATGACATTGCGAGAACTTAGTAAACTTGCCCGCATAATTAATAAACTCTTCCTTAATTACTTTACAAAAATGGTTGTCACGTACAGGTTTTTATAGTCAAAACACTTGTGAATCATTTTAATCTTTTTATTTTCAATCATTAATGTGAAATGAAAACATCACATCACATTCACTTAGGGGTGCAAATGAACCGAACATGTTCGTGAGCTTTACGAGCCCGCTCGATAAATATTTGATTTGTATTCGAGCTTATCGAACTCGAACAAATTTGAACATGTTCGAACTTTTTTCGAGCCGAGCTCGAGCCGAAATTACTCTGTTCGATAGTTCGCGAATAGTTCGCGAACCTTAATATTTAATTAATATAATATAATTATATAATAAATATATATACATTTCGAACTTTTTCGAGCTTTTCGAGCTTTTCGAACCATAATATCCAAATAGTTCACGAATAGGTTCGAATATTTCGAACCGAACTCGAACTCGAACTTCATTTCGAGCCGAGCTCGAGCCAAAATATTTGAAATTATCGAACTTCGAATCGAGCTCGAACTCGAAAATTATCTTATCGAGCCGAATTCGAGCCTTAAAATTTTATCATTATTTGGCTCGATTCGGTTCGTTTGCACCCCTACGTACACTCATCCTTCGAAATGCGATGGACTTTGTTGGCCCATCAACTTACCGCGTGCAAAAATCTAGAGATAGTTCTCATTCATGTAGCATTTGGAGAGATTTTTTATATACACAAAACTTTGCTGATCAAGCCAACAAAAATGCACCTACACTATGAGTTCTTATATCAACTATTAATTTCGTATTTTCCTTTAACTAGTTATTTAGTACAACTTATAAACCATTTAAACTTTAACTTTCAATCATGGGACAAATAATGCATACTTAGTAATCCACGCACGCGAAAATTCACGTGCATAAATAGTTTATATTATATCTAAAAATAATGAATATTTTTTTATATTTTTAAATTGAAAAAAAAAATTGAAATATGATAGTTATAAGTAGTAAGAGACATTTTTGTCTATCTATTAATTTGATTAAGGTGGTTATTTTAAGGGGTTCATGCATTATTATATTTTATAGATTATATTGTATGGATATAAAAATTTCAAGACTTACAGTTTCTGCATAATATTTAACATACATATTAAAATCAATGACAAACCTTTCTTAAAAATAAACTTATGATCATAAAAGAAATAAATAAATTATACAAAGTATTGTATAAGGACAGGGAAAAGGGAACAAATTAAATCCTTCTCTAAGGGCATTTATACATCTTGCCTTGTGCATTGTTATATCATACATTTTGCAAGGCAATTTAATTAATGTGCATGAAACAATAGTTAATTAATTAACAGCCATGCACAATGGATGAATATTTATTTTTCACCCATCGGAAGCTATTACGAATGGAAGCCTTTACTTTCCCTTCAATTGCATATGATTTGTAAGACATGATTCTCTGCTTCCTCTTCACATCAGAATTACCTCGCTGCCAAGTGGACAGCGTGTAGGACGGAGATGACGACGTGAGCCTCGTTGTACGCGGAGGAGTAACCATGGTGGTTCTTACGGTGTCAAAATGTTGGTTCGTGACATAGGACGATAAAAGATTAGCCGGCCGGTGCTCGTCCATCCGTCTCATCGGTGGCATATAACTTGGTATGCAAATGAATGAGAGAAAAATGGAAGAGAAGAAAATAGAAGAACCTGAGCGATGATATTTATTTTGGGGTACAAATTGTAGAAGTGAACAAATCTTTGACATATCAGGGAAGGTCATTTTTTTAATGTAAATAATTAAATCGATACAACGAATATTTTGGAGCATTAATTAATTTATGTGTAACTAATTGGTCAAAAAGCATCTGAAAAGAGTGGGAGACAGATGGTCAAGTGGATAACCTTGAATTTCTCCAAGGTTATGGTAGATTAGCATGAAGGGTTAGCATGAAGAGGGATTGATTAAAAAAATAAAAACAAGCATGACAAAAAGGGATTATAGGCTAATGTCGATGACATGTAGCTTTCCAATGAGATCTCATGATCAATTTGAGATTCAATTGTAACAAACTTCACTTTAAATAAAAAATTAAAAAAAATTGATTACTTTGGGAGTTTAATTTAGTGCACAAGACCATTGCATATAATTGACTTTGTCACAAAAAATATACAATGCTTCATTCGAGTGAACATAAATTGGGTGCCACACATAAAAATGGCATAGGGCGGGGTTCGTTAATTTATTCTTTCTCTAATTAATTTTCACCTCAATTACATTTATTTCACTAAAATCTTCAAGAGTCGAGAATTAGGATAATTTCATCCTGGCTAAGCACTACCTCAATGATGTATTTAGAGGTAGATATTTATTAATATTTGTGGAGTCCACTGAAAAAATAGTAGGACTCGCATGTATTGATAGATCTCAACCCTGAAATCTTGTTGGGTTTTGAAACACAATCAATCTTGAAAAAGTGGTTGAAAGACGAAGATGAACGTCTTGCAAAGGCATGGTGCAACGCTTCTATCAATCTAACACTTGGAAATGACCAAAACAATGTTAGTTTTTGGGGAATGGTTGAAAAAAGAATATAACCAAGAGTTGCCAATGGGATGAAAAGTTCGTTCTAGGGACAACATGCGCAAACATTTTCAAGATCTTGCAAAATGAGTTTTCGCTTTTCGAAACAAAATGAGCGAAATAGAAGCCCTCAACCAAAGTGGATCGTCATTTGAGATGAAGGTAGTCTTAAAATTTTATCACCATGTTTTATTCTAATTGAAATTAAAAAAAATGCTAAATTATTATTTTTAATTAGTATTCTCAAGCTCAAACAATGTTTGATAAAGATTGTGAAACAGCATGGTCTGACGAGAAAGCTTGGTTAGTCCTTAATGATCAACTGAAATGGAGGATTTGGTCGTTAGCAAAATATGAAGGCGATGCGGCAAATGCGAGACCAAAAAGCTGAAAAATATTGATGGCGAATCATCTCCATCTCCTTTCTTCACGCCCACTGATACGCCTACAACCGATGAAGGAAATGACGTACAAGAAGTGGAGAAAACCATTAGACCAATGGGAAGAAAGTCCTTCAAAGCGAGCATGAAAGGATCTGGCTCAAAAAATTCCATGAAAGATTTTTATGAAAAAATGCGTGAGGATCAGACAAAATTTTATGAAATTGAGGATGCGAAGATTTCTATGGCAAAAGAGCATTATGCAAAAGTTGAGGAACGGAGTCCAAGAAGTAAGAAATAGAGTTGAGGAAGCAGAAAATGAAGGAGAGGAAGCAAGCGATGAAAGAGATTGAGCTGGAGAGGGAGCAAGAAAATCGAATCATGGAGAAAGATATTAATGATCCAAACATGAATGATGTGCAACGTGAATATTTTACGAAGATGCAACAAGAAATTTTTCGTAAAAGGTTTGGGCAGTAATTTATTTTGTTGTTGGTAATTTGCTTTAATTATTTGTACTTTTTAAAATTTCTTAATTTCGTGTATTTCTGTATTTTCTGTAATATTTAAATTTTAATTATGTGTAATTTTAATTTTTTTAATTATGCAAATTTATTTTGTGTTTAAATAAAAAAAAATATTTAATGAAATAAAAAATTAATATTTCAACCTCCTCTCTACAACATCTCACCCTCGCAGAACCAAACAATGAAGTTATCATCGCTGACATCATAATGCAATGAAGTTACCAACTTTCTCACACCAACTTCATCTCACCCTTGTACGTGCTCTTATATATTTTTTTTAAGAAAAGATTTTTGTGTAATTATATTGGGGTTGTTTTGATGGTGATACCAAAAATTAAGGTAGTATTTGCAATCTCTAAAAATAAGTAATTATGGATTTTTTTTAAAACAAATTTGTAAAAAAAAATCATAATCACTTATGTTTAGAAGTTATAAACACTACGTACCTAAATACTCTAATACCTTCATTAAATGCATGTGATGATCAAGATATAATATAGTATAAAGTTGCCGTAAAATAAGACACTGTTAATGATTGTAAAAAAAGATATGTGAATGCGCGTCTCAAAAGTCCGTGAGATAACGAATACATTTTCCGTCCTAAATAAGGGTCATTCAACCCTGCATGAAAATTGTGGGGCCCAAATAAAAATGGGCCAATCCAAGCCATCCAAATACAGAGGGGGTATTTACCCCCTCTGTAGGGTCGAAGGACCCCCTAAATAGAGGCTATTGCCAACAGTTCATGAATTTTGTCATCTCTTCTTTATAATTAATTTTATATGAGTTATAACATGATTTGATTTACCCAATTCAAATCTTTCTTACACATACATCAAAATCATAGAGCATGCGGTGGGACATTGCCATATACATAATCATCATAATTATAGAAGCATACTATACACTTTAATTTGTCTAATATGTTCATATTAAATGAATTAATATTAATAATGGTTGGGATTATGCAGTACTCAATTAGATCAAACTTTGATATTATAATCTCAAGCATGCAGTAATTAAGTACTAACTAAAGCCAGTTAACTTCTTTTTTCAGAAGTTCAAGTAAAATAAATAGATTCTCAAAATTTAGATATACATAGTGATATGATTTTATTAACTAAATATTTCTTAAGTTATTACAAAAATGAACTCAAAATTAAACACAAAGTACGTGCAGTGGTAAACAAAGGTGTGTACTGATCACAGATGAAGATCAACGTCCAATCCCTCCGCGACACCTATCGTCTCCGCCACTGTGAAGGGCCCCACCTCCCCAACGCCACCGCCAAGCTCCGCCGGTCGCGGTGGAAAGATTTGAAACCCGCCGGGATACCTCAGAGGCACTCCTGACAGGACACGAGGAAACCCTACGGAGTTGCGATGAGGATCATGGCCCCCCGACGAGAGAAACCTTGCTCCATAGGCATTAATAGGCGCGCTTGGGCTATTGAACGACCCCGATCGCGTCGCATGTGGGCCGATCACGTGCGCGTGAGACGACCCTAGTTGCCGATGGTGGTCGACCATGTAGTGGGCCCGCTTGACCCGCTGCCGCTCCTTCTTGTGCGCGTTCTGGTGGCCGCCTAGAGCTTGAGAGTTGGAGAATTTTCGATGGCAGTGGTGGCACACGAATCGCTTGTTCTCCGCGTCGGCTCGAGGATTAACTTTGTGCTCGACCGCGAAGCCGAAGAGCTTCGTGACGGAGGATGGATGCTGCCCATAATCTTGAACCTCATGATGAGGTTCGTAAGAATCATGCACTCCTACTAAAGATGTGTTTTCTTCCATTAAATTTTGTTGTAAATGAGTACATTTTGATGCCACCATGTGTGGGGTGTTGTATATATAGGGGGAATGGTAGACAAAGAATTCAAGAAAAGTGTACGAGTTTTTACTTACGTGTCACTCTAATTAAAAACTTACACTTTTTGTAGTTTATTATTATGTATATTTTCTTATATATTAAATGCGAATCTATATTCAATAATATTTAGATTATTTATGTTATCACAATGGCTAATTAATTAATTAATCTTTGATAGCGGCTAGACTACAACAACCATTAGCAACTATACATGGAAAAAGCAAAACACGTAAGTCGACTACACATGTTTGCCTCATTGTGTGCGTATATATATGTATGTCATGGTACCCACGGTCAAATAAAATACAATGTCTAAATCTACTTGTAAAAGAATTAAGGACTCTAGAGTACTTATATATATTTCTCAAGACCTAATCCGCGTGAATGAAAAATTAATTGGTCAAGTAATTAAACTTGTTGCGGGTCCAAAACTCGTTACTTCTCAAGAGATGATAGTTAGAAATTAAGGCTAATAAATTGAAGAGTTTATAATTAAGATATCTTAGAAATTAAACATGGAAAGGTTGAACGAAGTCGCACTTATAGAATTCTCTCCTTAATTATTCGCCCCTAGTAATTTATCTCATGATTTAGAGATAATATTTTTAGTGATCTAAAATCTTAAAAATTATCGTAGCTTTAAATATGATTAATTCCGATAGTTAGAAATATTCAGTGTAATATTAAATATTCAATCTCTGTAGGACGATATTCTACTCACCTAATTTATTAAAACTTGACCCGTTCAAATTAAGAGATAGAGTTAGAACTCTTGTCTGATCTTCACCGAATTATGCTATACAACTATGACGCTAGCTCATGAACCAAACAAGCAGCGGCAAATGTGGCCAACTAAGAGAAAGGTGTAAGAAATTACTTTATACATTTTACGCTTAATAAATGTAATGAAATACTGATATATATATTAAAAAATATATATATAAAAATAAATATAATGAAAAAGTACATTTTTTTACTGATTCTCATATTGATATCCTGCCGTGATGTGTTTTTATTGCTGTGAAAATTCTTGTCAACTTCAATAATTTGACGTAAATATTAGACACGAAACGTGCACTTGGCCCTTGATGTCTACTGAATAATGATGACTAAATCCCATGCGAAATCCAGGCTTCTTGACCAGTTATGATTTCATATTATAATCACTCAAAACTCCAAACTTTGTAACCTAGAGATATATATATATATGCGTTTCATATGCTACTAACTAACCACCAACCTTGCCACTATCTTAATTACATCGAAACCAAAATTATTTTGAGGATTAAATTAAAGTACCCTTGATTTCATTAGATATGATCCTCTTTGGGTTATATATAATAATGAAACCATTCATATATATTGTATAATATATTTCTAATATGATCTTTATCTTGGATCGATTTAAAAATAAATAGTTTAAAACGATTTATAAAGAACCTATATATTGTGCGGTTGCACATGACCATCTCGCATACCATCATTGGATTAAGCAGACCACATGTGGGATCCACTTGATCCAACGACTCTGCAACGTGCAGAGGATACTTTCATGTGGGTTCTGTATGCTATATCATCTCTCTCGAAACAGCAGGAAATTCAAAGTAGCTAGCTAGGAGGAATGTTATGTCAACCTTTGCACTTTATACATGGTATACAAAGTAGTATCCAAGTATATATGATGTTGCTGCTTGTTTTCTTCATGTGAAACCCTTTTCGAATACACGTGATTCGGGGGTCGGCCTGCGTTAACTTGTCTTCCATGTGGCTGGCCCATATAACAAGTACAGATTTGGAATGCATGGAAGTGGGGGATAGATAAGAATTCAAGTTGCGTCTCCCTTGTTGTCTGAAAGTTATTTTTATAGTACGTACATTGATGTGGATGCTGTCCCAATGCCATTTAGTACAAATAATTCCCACTCTCTTTTTGATGCCCTTTAGTTAATTATAAGTATCCAATGAAGTGTTCCTGGATCGGGCCTTTTTCATCAGCTTTAATCAGTGAGTACTTGTGTGCACACAATTGAATCTTGATTCAGATTTCACAATAGGGAGGGAGGGGGGCATCTAATTTCTTTCTTATCCTAAAGCCACTTGATGTGTGATGGCTCAGGCAAGTGCATCTAAAATACGACATTTTTTGCTTCAATAAGACGGGACACATGAAAGGGGGAGACAAAGACTGGTGGTGAAAGGCCTAATCCCAGGAATAGCTAGAGTAGATGTGACTTAAAGGTTGACGAATTAATCGCAGCCCTTGATCAATCCATACACCTCTACTAGTTCGTCGCTCACCTCATGATCATGGTTCGCACCCACTACGTACAAAGAAAAAACGTACAGGCACGGTTAATTTTGATAAAACCATCGGTTAATTAATTGTTTGATCACGGTTAATGTTATACCGTCGATCCCAATATTTGTGACGGTCAGATTGATAAAAACCCGTGTTTAATAGTATATAATACGCTCATGGACGGAGTATAATTAATAGTAATTAGTTGTATATATGTGAGTATAGAGTGGGGGTGGGGAAGGGGAATAGATTTTACGTAAGCGGTGAAATTTTAGCATAAAGTTTACATTTTATGAACATTGATAGGATTTCACAGTAACATCATAAGATTGCAGAATCCATGAAATGGTCCACCTAAGCCTATAGTCATTTCATGGCAAAGCAGTGTACTTTAACCAATTAATGCAACTCTACAAAGCCTCGGAGGATTGGGGAATCGATATTGTTTGGAGTTAGTGATGTCAACTAATACACAATATTTGACGGTCTAACAGGTAGCTAGCTAGCTAGTGTTAATTCTCAAAGATTGTCCAAGAATCATATATACTCCTATAAAATCTTCTCTTTTTACGATTTTCTGATCCAGAATGATGGCGTGACACTCAAAATCGTTGGCTGCCTAATTAATAGTTTGATCACTTGAATATGGTTTGTGGTTTGGAGCCTAAAATATATATGTACACGGAGAGTTAAAGAATTAATACACCAAGATATATATAACCCTGTTAGTACTTCTACCGGTCTAAGTGCAGCAGCGTCGCGTCGCATCATCGCTCTCTAGCGAATGCATCGGAGGTGGACTCGGGGTACTCAGTCGGCCTGCGTCTCGCACGGGACATGCGTGAGAATGTGCGACGCTCCATCTCACCCTCCGGTACACTAGGACTACGGGCAAACTGTATTTACTGTACAGCTGGTGCGCGGAAATTTTTAGCCCGCGATAAAAATTATATTTTTTGTAAAAATAATCTTATTTACTTGAATATTTTATTTCTAATAACTTTGAGAAGTATGTTTCACTTTTCAAAATAATTGAAATAAATTATACAATGCATTTTTTCACTCCAAAAAAAATTACTATCAAAAAATTGAAAAATAGTCCAAATGGTCCTTGTAAATTTGACTACTTTGCGTTTTGGTTCTGTATGTACATGTATTTAAATTTGGGTTTTCGTTAATGGTTATGTAGCACATGTGGTGTCTTGACCTTTGATCCTTTCTGATGGAGTGTTGACGAGTCACCGGCCATGTCAGAATTTCTCGATTTCACATCAGTATTTTTTATGTCACATTAGCAGTGCTCCAAAAAATTATCAAAATCCAAAATACGAGCGAAATTATAGAACCGAAATCTAATTTTAATACTTACGTGACTAAAATATATGTATTGATATATATAATTTATAGGACTATTTTCTCGTTAAAAAATAGTAATTCTATTATATTTATTAGTTTCATAGATAGTTTCAATGTATGTATTTATCTATTGTCACATCAACATTTTGGTGAAAAATTACTAAAAGTGAATAAAATTTACAAGACTACAACTGCAAAGTAACTTGAAAACTTGTGGGACTTATAAAAATGGAAAATGGCCGGTAAGTTACGGGACCAAAATTTTATTTCTCATATTAATTATTAGTTAATTAATTATCTAATATTTCTATTAAAAAAGAGGAGTTGAATTGTGTAATATTCATTTTGCTCTTATATCAATATTGTATTTGTGTTAAGTTTGTATTGTCCTCTTATCTTCTTCATTTATTGTGTTAAATAAATAAATTAAATGTGTTGTGATAGTGTCCATTTTACCCTTATATTTATATTGTAATTGTGTTAAATTTGTGTTGTCCTCTTATAATTGTGTCCTTATATTTAATGTCCATTTTCTTCGTATACATGTGTAATTATTTTAAATTTGTGTTTTTCTCTTATCCTTTTCATTTATTGTGTTAAATAAATTACTTAAATTGGTGTTTTATTAATCTTTTTGTGTGTTAACTAATTAATTGTATCTACATTGTGATTTGTATGTCTTTGAACTATTGTGTCAAATTTGTATTTGAAATCTTAATTTTGGATAATGCATTCAAAATTTATAAACATGATAAAAATAATTAACACGTAGTGAAACATGAAATTCATATGTGCGTCTATGGAATAAATTGCTTAAAATGATAGATATATAAAATATAGTAGCTAACGATTGAGTTAAATATCATAAATAAATTGAGTTAAAATAGACCAAATTGATAGTATTTTTTTTAAAAAAATTATATAATTAGTAAATTAGCAATATCTTATTTACATATTTAGTAATTAATAAATATAAATATTGCGTGAAATTCTAAATATATATAAATCTAATTAAAAATTTTAAATATAAAATAATAATTAAATAAACGGTGTGATCGATGCAAGTTCATAAAATAAAATTTGGCACCACGTCACATAACGAGGTGTTTTGTCTTTAAATTATTGTGTCAAATTTGTGTTTTAAGATCTTAATTTCAAATAGGGCATTCAAAATTAAGCATTATAAAAATAATTAACACATAGTGATACATGAGATTGATATGTGTGTATATGGACGAACGTCTTCTTATCCTTTTCATTTATTGTGTTAAATAAATAACTTAAATAATCTGTGTTTTATTTATCTTTTTGTGTGTTAATTAATTGATTGTATTCACATTGTGATTTGTACATCTTTGAATTATTGTGTCAAATTTGTGTTTGAGATCTTAATTTTAAATAGTGCATTCAAAATTAAGTATTATAAAAATAATTAATGCGTAGTGATATATGAGATTGATATGTGTGTCTATGGAAGAAATTTCTTAATATGATACGACATATATATATATATATATATATATATATATATATATATATATATATATATAAAAGGTCTAACAACTGAGTTAAAGATCATAAATAAATTGGCTAAAATAGAGCAAACCGATTGTATTCTTTTTTAAAAAATATATATAATTAGTAATTTGGCAATATCTTATTTATATATTTAATAATCATAAGATATAAAATAATAATTAAATAAACGGTGCGGTCGATGTGGTTTTTTAAAAAAAATTGGCACTACATCATATAATGCGGTCCAGATTAAGATTTCTTTTTGAATCGCGGTTTTCTTAAATAAATTTCAAATGTAGGTACAATGCAATTCGGTTTGGGTGGTTCGGAAAATATATTAATTGAGCAGCAATACTAGATCAAGTGTATTTTTCTAATAACATAATTAACTTTAGATAGTGCATTCAAAATTAAGCATGATAAAATAATTAGCACGTAATGGTACATGAGATTGAACATGTCTACGAAAAAAATTGGTTAATATGATAAATATAAATACAAGGCTAACAATTGAGTTATAGATCATAAATAAATTAGATTAAATAGACCAAACTGATAGTATTCTTTTAAAAAATATATAATAAAAATATTCTTTTGGTCCATTAACTTGTCTATTTTTGGTTTTGGTACACTAACATTTAATTTTCGGTGATTTTGGTCTTATTGCTGACGTGTCATCTTGACAAGTCAGCATTTTTCCAGTAACACATTATATTTTCTCGATGTCACGTCAGCATTTTTCGGTGTCACATCAACTTGGACCAAAATAGCCAAAACTAAAAGTTAATGTACCAAAACCAAACATTGAAAGTTAATGGAGACCAAAACAAAAAAAATGAACAAGTTAATGGACCAACAAAACCTATTTTCCCAGAAATATATTACAAAGTGTGAAGAAAATGGCAAAACCGCGAAAAAAAATATAAGTCAGTCATCATCCAAAAATGATACATACTATGGAGATTGAAAATGATGAGAAGATTGATGATTTTAATTAAAGGATGAAGAATTTGAAACAAAACAATGACATGGTCCAAAAAGTGAAAATTAAGTCGGAGAAGAATTATAATGCTTTTTAATATCAAGAGTTTAGAATTGACACTATTCTTTTCAATATTGAAATTTCTCAATGAAGAATTAATATTTTGTTTTCTCAAATGAATCTATATAAGCATCTATATTCCAAACATTAGGTATCCCACTTGCAAATGGGGAATGAAGTTTTTGTTTTCACAAATAAGTCTATAAATATATAATTTTCATTAGCCTAAAAAACATGTTATCATTGTGTATCTCACGTGCAACACACGTCACACTTACTAGTATATATAAATGTATCACCTTTGATTTTATATTGATAGCCGCCAGTTTAAATACTTGAAAATTAAATTAGGGTACGCTCTAATTGTTTCGATGATATTTGTTTTTATTTAATTTTTATACATTAGTTTATATCAACATTATAAAGTTTTAGCGTGAATAATAAGGCTGCGTTTACATTAAATCATTGGATTGAGCAAGGATAGATTAAAGTATGATTATTAAGATAATTTGATAGGATATAGAGTGGTTATGGATAAATAATAATATGTTTAGTTGGATGGATTAAAAAAAAATTCACTCTCTCTCCTTGTAAAAATTTATAATCCCATGAAAAATTTAGGACTAAAAATCATATGTGAATCCTATCATTATGGGCCGAAAGATTTATACCCATTTTCAATTTTGCAAGTAAATATAGGATTAGTCGGTATTAATTATGTAATCCTTCATTTATCAAGGCAAGTAAACGCAGTCTAATCATTCTTGTATGGTCTTGCAAAATAATCCATGTGAAGAAATATATATCAAGATAAAAGGTTAATTAAAGTAATTCAAATTAAAGGATGCGTTTAGAATGTAACGAATTGAAAAAATAATTTGATTAACTTTAATTGTTTTTAATTAAATTTCGACATTTTTCGAACTGGATAAAACTTTTTAACAAGTCTCAAACCAATCAGAATTTAATTAATATGGGTTCCCTCGATATGGAACCAAGAGCAACAAAAACAAAACCTTAAGACGGGGGTAATTTACTATGTAGTTCCTCATTTTACCGCATCTTTTATAATTTGTGTATTTTTTTCTCGATTTAGTATTTCTATTATTACCTGTATAGTCAAAAATGCCAAAAAAAAAAAAAAAAAAAAAGCATTTGACTCAATGATAATTCCCTAGTATAATCCTCTATTTTTATCGCATTTTACCGATTTATTTGCTCGTTTTTTCAAGCTAGAAAGTTCGTCCTTGATTATGAAATGGTAAATAATGTATCGGATAAAGATATTTAGTAGATTAGTACTATGTTATTAAGGTGTACATGTTTGGTACGTGTGATAATAATATGGATAAAAGAGGGAGTTATATTTCCATATTTCGTATTTACCCCTTGACCAAACATTATTTACTTAAAAACATATTTCAACCCATATTCCCAAATAATGTAGATCTACAGCATAATCATCCTCCTTCATCGCTATGAAAGTGTTTCATATGTACTCAACCAGTGTCAAACAAAATTGTATTTCAGATCAATGTTTTATGAAACAAATTATGGGTTTCTCGGTAATTTATATACCAAAAAAACTGTCGGCATTGCAAAAACTTTAATGTGTACGAGGTACTTGAAAATGTTCAGATTCGAAGCCAAATTTCGTTGAGATAGGAGATGGATGAAAATATTCTCACGAAAAATGTACAATAAATGGAATGACAGTAGAAAGTTACTATACCGTAAGTCGGATTTGAAAGAGAAATATGAGCGAGCTCTAATGATGAGATAAGGAAAGGTATAGAGGACGAAGGGTACTTACGTAAAATATTCCTATTATCAAGTTTACTGTTCAAACGTGGACTATAATTCTTGGGTCTTGTCAAGAATTATAGTACCTCTATCACATTCACGGGCATGAGGTTATCACAAGGATTTGAGTTACGTCATTATCATCAGCTATAGTTTTTGGTAAAACGGCAAGCGCTCGGTCCTACAATTGTTATCAGAGTCAAGGTCATGGGTTCAATTTTTCATTGATTGCAAGGAGTGCTTATTGGGAGAGAAATTGTTGAGTTTGCAAGGAGTGCTTATTGGGAAGGAAATTGTTGGGTTCGAATAGCGATCGAACAATGGTGCTTGATATGATGTGTGGTTTAAATGATTTAAGTTGTACCATTTTTACTAGCTAAAGCTTTTGGTGAAGCGGCAAACGCTCGATCCTACAACAGTGCTCTAGAAAAATGATCAAAATCCAAAATAGGAGCTAACTTATAGAACCAAAATCTAAATTTTAATACTTAGGTACTGACACATACACACACATATATACTTATTAGTTTCGTAGATATTTTCAATGAATTTTTACAGTATGATTTTATTTTTGGAGTTTAATATATTATTTAATTTGATAACAGACATTTCAAATTATTAATATAGAAAAATTTATCATAGGGTAGCCGTGACACCAAAAATTTATGTCATGATATCAAAAAATATATGAGGTGACGTCAGACATTGCTGACTTATCTGTTATCACATCATCACTTTAATTTATGCGAAATTTCTTTAAAAAAATGTATTTCGACGGGGCAGTTGCAGGTGTTCCACCAGGACTTGGGATTAGGTGGTGACCAAGCAGAGTTGCAATAGTAGCTAGAATATTGAATTATTTCAATTGGGTTGTATATTGATTTTATTTACCCGGTTGTATTTTGTCGGTTTAGCATTTATTTAAGTTTTTCGCAGTTTATCTTTGATTATTGTTTATTAATATGCTTAATTAAGCTTAAATATCTGATTAGTAGTGTATCCAGGTTAGGGTCAATATTACATGTACAACGAAATTTGTACAACAATTTTTACAAAATACAAAATTCAATATAAAAATCTAATTTATAAAATATCATGATACATTTAATGCAAAATCTCACGCTATAATGTCAAAATCTCACGAGATAATAACAAAATATCACGGCATAATTGTTGTAAATATCGTATTACGATATATTGGTTAAATATTTAGCATTATTCCCAAAATTTTATTTCTCATATTAATTATTAATTAATTAATTATATATAAATGTATCACCTTTGATTTTATATTGATAACCACCGGTTCAAATACCTGAAATTAAATTAGAGTATGCTCTAATTGTTTTGATGATATTTGTGGGGCATCGGGTTGCTAATCTCAAATCTTAAGGGGCAATTAATGAATAAGCACCATTAATCTAATAAGAAAAGAATAAGGATCAAGAATTTTTTTTTTTTTTTGAAAAGGGGTGGGCACGGGCGGTCAAAAACTACCGCCCGGCCGCCCCTGTTTTTTTTTTCCAAAACAGTAGGCTAAACTCCAGGCTGCGCGCGGGCGATAATAAACAGCGGCGAGGGCGCGACTCCGGGCAGAAAACACTCTGTTTGTATATAGCAAAACTTGACCCTTAAACTCCTCCCAATTCATGGTCTATTAAGTCTACAACATGTATTGATCAATACAAGAAGTGCCCATCATGTTTTTATTCATGAGATACCTCTCACAACTAACTTAAAGTACAACAAAATAGCTACAAGAAAACATGAGGTACCAATAGTTGCTTCAAACTCTAGTAATAACATCATTTTACTAGATTCATCAAGGATCTACACATCAAACTCGCTAAAACCCGAGTCCACACGTGCAAAATCTCTCCCTTGAGCTATCAATGTTGTCTTCGGCTAGCTCCTGCCCCACCTGATGTCATGCACACATACAAAACAAGACAACAGCCGGATAAACTCCGGTGAGAACTCATTCTCAGTATAAGCAACATATCAAAAGCGTTAAATAAATCATACCGACTCTATTTAAATCGACTCAACAAATAGAGTAAATAACGCATATCTCGATTAAGAATTGATTCATAAATCATCGTTGCTATCAAGATTCGTATCCGATCTTGACATGAATATTCATCTATCGAAATCATTCCGGATTCGAAAATAAGGTCGTCCTCCGACCTCGGCATAGAATCAATTCATATCATTCTCGTATCAAAATCACATCGACTCAAAATCAAAGATCCACTACCTGAGATGGATCGACAACATCAAAATCAAATCAAAACAATAAATACGTATGTGATTTTGGCGGAAAAACTCAAGAAGAATTGTTCTTGAGTTTCAAAATTCCTGACTTTCGATGTCGTCATTATAACTTCGTATTTCTTCGGTTGTGAACACTTCAAGTCTGAGATATATAACCAAGAAATATATTTCAACTTCATTTGATCTCATCATATCCAAATCTGCTCACAATCATGGTTAGAACTTCAACCAGAAATGGTTTCAATCCTTGATCATTTCCTCTTCGTTTCGAAGCAACTTCTCGAGCTCGTCAACTTCAAAATAATCTGAAATGAAGTGTTTCCAAGTTATGATTATCACTCACAACTCAAGGAATGTCCAGCTTAAACAATCTAACTTCAAAGTTGATCAAAATCTTGAACCGACGGCTTAACGGTACAAAATCGGTAACCGAAATGATATCGAATCAATTCTAACAATCTTAACCATAATATATCAGCATCATATCATCCTAAACCAGCATCTCAGCAGCTATACAACTCGAAATACATGCTGGAAATCATGATTAAGTTCATTCAACATCAAGTCGTCGATTCAATTTCAATATCGGAATGAATAAACATGCACAAACACAAAACTAACATCAAGTTCTGATCTCTGCTCATAACTGATTTTGAAATCTATCAAACACATCATAATACTTACACGAGATCGAAGCCCTTGTCGCAAAGATTCCATAACATCTTTCGGAATTAAAATCGGACGAACGGATCAAAAGTTACGGGGTTTCGAAAATCGAAAATCAATTGGAAACAAAGACTTCGGCTTACTCTGTTCAGAATTCTGAATCTGATATTTAGAATACACGTTCACATGCTGAGTAAGCTTCATAAAATCGGATATGTATATTATAAATTTCAATATAGTCCTCAAAACTTCATAAATTGCAATTCAGTCCTCGACCTTCTTTTTAATTCAATTTCAATCCTAAATAATTTAAGAATATTAGAATTTAAATCGAAACTCTAAATATTCCCAAATTAAATATACTCAGATTAAATTAAATAAATTTGGATTAATTAAATAATCCTGGCCTATTGCATTTAAGCCCTTGCAACTTCGATATTTGCAAATCAGGCTCTGATCAGGTTGAATCCTCAAAATTAATCTTCTTTAATTCCCGAAACATGGAATTTAATCTCAAATTCCATAAATATTCAATTTGAATATTTATTCTTTTAATTTAAGAATTCTCGAAATTTAATTCTTAAAATCCATAAATTCTCAAATTAAATATTTTCGGCTCGGAAATTAAATCTATAATTTCTTTCACTTCTCAAATCAATATTAGCCCATAATATGGAATTTAATTCTCAAATCCCATAATTAATAATTTAATATTTTCGGCCCTTACAATTCCTCCCCTCTAAGGAATGATTTCGTCCTCGAAATCACATTCAATCGAACTATTCAATCTGATAGACTGAATAATTATCTGAAGTTATTCTCACTTCAATCATATAGCTCTGAACTTCGTATCTCATCTCTTTATCTCTTATCAGATTCTTTCTTCGAATCTGCTTCTATTCTCGTGTATTTGCTATCTATTCAGTTGTACTTTAAATCATTAACAAGAATTCATTCTGAGCTGTTTCTTTCTTCAATCAAAGATTTGTCGACTAATCGACTTAACTCAAAATATTTTTGATATTTATCTCATCTAATTAAAGTACATAGGAAGAATCTTCTGATACTTTCTTCACTTATATACGTGGAACAAATCAGATCCATCATATCTAGCTGATCAAGAACATCATCAATTCTGTCTAACATCTCAGTCAGTGAAATTCAACTTCACTGACGACTTGTTTCTTTCTGAATATCATTCGATGTTCTGTATAGAACATATATCAAGTCTACGCTATCATTCAATTCATCGCTTCAAGATCAGTATTCAACTTCATATTCTGAATCTGTAAATTACACTCTGCTTTTTCTCTATTCTGAATTGAATGATGTTTCACGAATAACTTTTTCGCTTAACTAATCAGTTTCAGCTTCAAAAATTATATCTATCATTCAATTACTAATTCTGTTTCTTCTTCTCTGTTTTCATTTCATACAGATTAATCTTCAAAATCTTTGTGTATCTCAAATCAAATCTGACCTGATATCGAAAAATCATGTCTGATCTGATGTCATATATTTCGATAGTATCATTTCAACACAAAGAAATCGGATTTCTTTTCATCATATCATCATAGCATTATCTCAATATCGACTTAATAGCTGTTACAGTAATTATAATCATCAAGTGGCAACACATCAAGTCAAGTAATACCGAATCAGGTATTAAAGTTCTGAGAATATTCTCAACATCTGGAAAATCAACTCAGATAATCCATCAATCGAAGAATGGTATAATGCAATCACATATAACCAACTCTCAGAATATCAGTCAATCAATCGATGCCACATTATGTCGAATAAATATATATTCTTAATTTTGACAATAAATTTTCATCATTCCTGTAATTTCGTCATATCTCTATCTTCTTTGCAGATCTGAATAGATAGCTGTTATTCACATCTCATACAGCGTATTCCGCAAAATCTGATTAGTCTATTCGGACTATTCATTAATCATAAAATAATATACTGTATTTACAGATTTCAAAGTATTCAGAGCTGTTGATAATCGGTATCATGTCAGATATAGTTCATTCTCGAAATTCGATTCATCTGCTTTGGCTATTCTTCAATTCAAGAATAACATCTTGTACTTTCACATTCAAAAAAGTACTCAGAGCCTTTTGATTGTCTGTATTACAATTAACTAGTAAACCTAATGTCTCAATTAGAAACAATAATTCTTGGTTTACTGTGACATCTCACACAATTCTAATCACGGATCAATGATTCATTCGTACAGACAGATCATCTTACCCAGTAACTTCAGTCAATCTGATCATAACTACCACCTGTTTACCTCATCTATACTGCTTCATCTTGGTAGTTTCACAACATATTCTTTCAAATCATAATCTCATTTTAATTTCTGGAGCTTCTAAACTATCACTGAATTCATCTGATCAATGATTTCCAACTTCATCAGAAACTCTCTGTACGTTTAATTTCGAAAACGTACTAATTCTGTTACCTCTATTTGTTTTATCTTCTGATAAAATAATTATTTGATAAATCTTAAATTCATTATTGTGCATTTTCTTCAAAATCTGATATTTCTTTTCGAAAATATCAAGCACAATCAGATAATCAATCATAATAGAATTCATTCATTCTGATCTGAGGCTTCAATTCATATCTCAACTGGGCATTCTTTACTGAATTCTCATCGTTTCAGTTTATTTTCTGTGTTTCTTTCATCTTCTGAACAGTTCTGTCTTACTTCCAATCGAAAATAATTCTGATTGGTGATATATTCGTCTGAATATTCAAACTAGAATACACAGAAATCTGGAATCACTTCATCGATGCCTATTTCATTCCTCATTTCTATCTCCAAAATACTGACAAGTCATATCATCTAACCCAAAAATCATGGATCATATTCAAATTCTTCTATCAGTTACGAGCCAAAAATCTTAAAATATGCTGAAATATCATCAAAGGATCAATAATTCTCAAAATCAAAAGAAATAAATCAAGATTGAGAAAATCCCTCAATCAAGGTCATCTAAAATCAAATCTTCTGGATAACAAACTCTGCGAAGTGAAAACAACTCACTTGCATCACATAACTCAGAATGGGTGAATCACTCAGGCTCTATGAACAAAACAAGGAGAGCCACTCGAAATCAAACATTTCAAGAATTATATGTCCACTTGAGGTATTCGACTCAGCATAATAAAAGAAAAGACTCATCTGTAACTGATTTTCATATCATCATCTATCTTCTAAACCTCAAAAGCAGCATTCAATTCATCAATTCATCAAGTCGCTATAAAATTCCAGTTCCCAACTTAAACTAAAGTCGAAATCTTACTGGAATATATCTGTCATCTCTATTCATCGGCATATCTATCAATGCTGATTTAGATCTTGAACATATCTAGTGCATCGAATATACTGATTTCGGAATATTTCTTTGATCAAACATCATATATAAAACCGAATCAAAGAATCTTAATTCGAGATTCTATATCATATCATCATATTTATATGCACATTATGTTCTTGCTGATCTAATTTTATCGCTTCTTATCATCATTTCTTCTGCTAATCTGTATTCGATTATTGCATCATCATCTATCATGCAACATAACAGATATTTCAATATGAACAAAAATCATGTTCAGTTTCAGTTCATCGAAGCAATAGTTTCATTCTTCAGTTTAATTCACAATGTCTCTTTTCTGATACAGAGGTGATCATACAATAAGCTTTCAGCTATCATGTATCTATTGCACCAATAACATAAACAGGTTAAAACAAAATAAATGTGTTACCTGCAATTTCATTCTCAGGTGCAATTTCATTCTGATACTCTGTATATTTCTGAAACTGTTCTTCATTCAAATCTTTTCTCTGAATCGGATTTGCTTCTAAATTATTCTAGCACCTCAGCTTGAAATATCTTTACACTGCTTGTTCGGATATCTCCTTCCACAATAAGTGTAGTAATTTCTGACATACTCTGCATTCAGACCCAAACAATCTGTATCAGTCCGCTAGAGTTACAGAACTACTTTCATATCGTTCACTTCATAGCTGTATTGGAAGGAAAATTGCAGCTAGTTGTGATTGTCTCATACTTTGTAGCATATCTACAATTTCATTCCTTATGCCTCATCATTCAGCTTCAATTCTCTTCGCTCTGTCTATGTCTTGCATAAAATGTTTCAGTTGTCAACATTTATTCAAACATAACCTCCGAATTCAAGCCATAAATAAACACTCAATCTTGAGTTTCTTCATCATCTACAATTCCTTGGAATTGTAGTACGCTTGAAAATTTTTAACAAAGCATTCTTCAGTATTCAAATTATTCTGCTTCTAGTTGGTATATTCTAATTTTCTATTATATTCTTCTTTTTCTCATCATTTCTATCTGTTGTGCCAAAGAACCGTTAATCAAACTCTGTTCTAAGCACTTACCAACAGAGTAATATACCTCTGTTCTTTCATCATTTTCTTCGTCAAAATCTATCAGCTGATTGCTAGGTCTTGAAGTTGGTAGACAATCAATCTGATACGTCATTCATCTGTATCTTTCAGGTATCTGAACGACTGATCAAGTTCTTCAGGCCAACTTCTACCTGCAATAACATCTATTCATTCGCTGATATTCTGTTCTGTTCAATCAGAGATACTTCTTTCAGCTGAGCAATACTGTTCTGTTCAGTCTGACTATACCATTCTATTCAGTCTGGCCATACTATTCTGTCAGTCTAGGGTGCTTACTTCACCCAAAGAACACTGTTCTATTCAATTATGGGTGCTTACATCACCCGGGAAGAATCTTATAACAACATCGATAAGAAATTCGAAAATTTACAAATCAGTGAATCAGGTAGTTTCACTTCAAGAGTAAATCATGTTCACATGCAATTCTTCAAATCATCGAATCATCAAATCAAGTAATGCACAATCATGCAATACTATAAATGCATGTGACTCAATCTACCCCGCTCACCTGTTGTGGGGCCTCGGGTTGCTAATCTCAAATCTTAAGAGGCAATTAATGAATAAGCACCATTAATCTAATAAGGAAAGAATAAGGATCAAGAAAAATTTTTTTTTCAAAAAGAGGTGGGCACGGGCGGTCAAAAACTACCGCCCGAGCGCCCCTGTTTTTTTTTTTTTCTGAGCTCTAGGCTGCGCGCGGGCGATAATAAACAGCGGCGAGGGCGCGACTCCGGGCAGAAAACACTCTGTTTGTATATAGCAAAACTTGACCCTTAAACTCCTCCCAATTCATGGTCTATTAAGTCTACAACATGTATTGATCAATACAAGAAGTGCCCATCATGTTTTTATTCATGAGATACCTCTCACAACTAACTTAAAGTACAACAAAATAGCTACAAGAAAACATGAGGTACCAATAGTTGCTTCAAACTCTAGTAATAACATCATTTTACTAGATTCATCAAGGATCTACTCATCAAACTCGCTAAAACCCGAGTCCGCACGTGCAAAATCTCTCCCTTGAGCTATCAATTTTGTCTTCGACTAGCTCCTGCCCCACCTGATGTCATGCACACATACAAAACAAGACAACAGCCGGATAAACTCCGGTGAGAACTCATTCTCAGTATAAGCAACATATCAAAAGCGTTAAATAAATCATATTGACTATATTTTATCCGACTCAACAAATAGAGTAAATAACGCATATCTCGATTAAGAATTGATTCATAAATCATCGTTGCCATCAAGATTCGTATCTGATCTTGACATGAATATTCATCTATCGAAATAATTCAGGATTCGAAAATAAGGTCGTCCTCCGACCTCGGCATAGAATCAATTCATATCATTCTCGTATCATAATCACATCGACTCAAAATCAAAGATCCACTGCCTGAGATGGATCGACAACATCAAAATCAAATCAAAACAATAAATACGTATGTGATTTTGGCGAAAAAACTCAAGAAGAATCGTTCTTGAGTTTCAAAATTCCTGACTTTCGATGTCGTCATTATACCTTTGTATTTCTTCGGTTGTGAACACTTCAAGTCTGAGATATATAACCAAGAAATATATTTCAACTTCATTTGATCTCATCATATCCAAATCTGATCACAATCATGGTTAGAACTTCAACCAAAAATGGTTTCAAACCTTGATCATTTCCTCTTCGTTTCGAAGCAACTTCTCGAGCTCGTCAACTTCAAAATAATCTGAAATGAAGTATTTCCAAGTTATGATTATCACTCACAACTCAAGGAATTTCCAGCTTAAACAATCTAACTTCAAAGTTGATCAAAATCTTGAACCGACGGCTTAACGGTACAAAATCGGTAACCGAAACGATATCGAATCAATTCTAACAATCTTAACCATAATATATCAGCATCATATCATCCTAAACCAGCATCTCAGCAGCTATACAACTCGAAATACATGCTGAAAATCATGATTAAGTTCATTCAACATCAAATCGTCGATTCAATTTCAATATCGGAATGAATAAACATGCACGAACACAAAACTAACATCATGTTCTGATCTCTGCTCATAACTGATTTCTAAATCTATCAAACACATCATAATACTTACACGAGATCGAAGCCCTTGTCGCAAGGATTTCAGAACATCTTTCGGAATTAAAATCGGACGAACGGATCAAAAGTTACGGGGTTTCAAAAATCGAAAATCAATTGGAAACAAAAACTTCGACTTACTCTGTTCAGAATTCTGAATCTTATATTTAGAATACACGTTCACATGCTGATTAAGCTTCATAAAATCGGATATGTATATTATAAATTGCAATATAGTTCTCAAAACTTCATAAATTGCAATTCAGTCCTCGACCTTTTTTTTAATTCAATTTCAATCCTAAATAATTTAAGAATATTAGAATTTAAATCGAAACTCTAAATATTCCCAAATTAAATATACTCGGATTAAATTAAATAAATTCGGATTAATTAAATAATCCTGGCCTATTGCATTTAAGCCCTTGCAACTTCGATATTTGCAAGTCAGTCTCTGATCAGGTTGAATCCTCAAAATTAATCTTCTTTAATTTTCGAAACATGGAATTTAATCTCAAATTTCATAAATATTCAATTTGAATATTTATTCTTTTAATTTAAGAATTCTCGGAATTTAATTCTCAAAATCCATAAATTCTCAAATTAAATATTTTCGGCTCGAAAATTAAATCTATAATTTCTTTCACTTCTCAAATCAATATTAGCCCATAATATGGAATTTAATTTTCAAATCCCATAATTAATAATTTAATATTTTCGGCCCTTACAATATTTATTTTTATTTAGTTTGTAATACATTAATTTATATCAATAATACTTTATAAAGTTGTAGCGTGAATTAGTGTATAGTTATTATACTATAAAATTTGGTCGCTTTAATCTATACCAATTATAATATTGTGAGCCAAGGTCGAAATTTTCAATTGTGTATTTGTGTATTTTCAACTTTGTTCTTGGTTTATACAAATTTGATAAATTTTGTGATGTTTTTTGTAAAATTAATTATTATGAAAAGGTTAAAATTGACAAAGTGTGTGCATATTAGATAAGAATCAAGTTTCAAATACCATAATACTTTGATTTTTTTTTTCTTGTAGATAAAGTGAACAAATGTTTTCACAAAAATATTAATTAAATACTCATCCATCCAGTTTCTCAAAAGTCCGAAACACCAAAATAATTTGGTTTTTATTTGTTTTTAGATGGAATGAATAGATTTTTTCAACAAAAAATCTTATGTATTTTAATATATATGGGATGTTAGCACTTATAATTAAAGACACTCAAAATTCAATCAAAAATTATAGCAACAAAATCATTGTAAGAAAAAAAAAATCAATAGATTTTGAAAAATAAGAAATTAAAAATAAAAAAAGATGCATAACAAATACATCGATCGTTAATGATATTGACATACAAGTAATAAAAGAAGAAAACATACCAGAATTGTAAGGATCGATTGCGGTGTTGCTGGTTAACTGATTTGCCCTAAATCAGAGTAGAAGTTGACTCCGAAATCTTTCAAGTTGAGTTCAGTTGAGGTTGGTCAATTGATTCTGTTCTTCTCGTGTGTCGATATTAATTGAAAAACAGCTATATTGTGTGGAATGATTCTAACTAACAAATTGAACTTAATATTAATGGACTGTGTGTGATTGTGGTAAATTGAAAGTAAGATTACTCAGTATTCGTTTATGGATATTCGGATATTTCAAAGACTCATACGTCATCCCTTCTTCCATCTCGGAAAGATTTACTTTAGAAGACTTTGACTATTACTTGCAACAGCTCACTTCAAGACTAGGAATTACACACAATCGTCTATCCCAGAACTCCTAGAAATACTTCAAGAACACAGTTCATGACTGCTACTTGTTACAACGAGGTTTGCAGCACCTCAACTGATACAACACTTGTTGATAAACGACACTAAGAACTAATTGATTTTTCTCTGCTTGTGTTCTTCGACTCTCAGATGATAGGCTTGCTTTCTCAATTGAGTGAGTAAACTAAATGAGTTCAATTTTCCTATGATTACTTGAATGTATATACGAGAATTCTTGAGGAGTCGAATGACTGAATCAACAGATGAGTGGGTATTTATACATCCACAGACAACGGCTCTATTTGAATTCAAATCATTGGCCGTTAGCTTGTATTTTTTGCGACATTCTCTGGCACCATCGTACACTGATATATTTATGCTTTCGGCGCTTTTGTCTGGTATGAAAGACTTTATCCACAAAGGATTCATTGAATCGATTTTACCGTTGATGATCTTTAATCAGTTTGGATGAGGGAGAATTGATTCAGTTTATCTCCATAAACTGAATCAAGTTGATAAAGTGAATATCAGTTTATCTCTTGCTCGAATACTTTGCTGACTGAGTAGTAATGGACTTTGTATAAGATGCATGGAATCAGTTCATCTTTTATTCACCGATGATCAGTTCAGTTGATCTCATGATTTTTCCTTGAGAACTTTGGGCCAGTTAATGTCTTTTGTGTTCGGCATTTGATCGGTTGATCTCTGAAATTTTTAGATCTGAGTCAATTATCAAAACTCTATAGTTCCAACAAGAATGCAGTTGGGAATGGTGAAATTATTCTTATTCTTGCAAGTAAATATTTTTATCATGAAAAAGAGACTGCCCAACAAAATAATAAAATAATAACAATAAAAAAATGCAAATAATTGATAGAGACATCATCACAAGAATTGTTATTAAAAATGATGAGATATTGATTCTTTTATAAAGAATAAAAAACGAATGGTAAATGACAAAAAAATCATGAAAAAAGAAAAATCCAAAATATAAAATAAAAAAAATATTTGACGCGATAATCTAAATTAAAGTTTAGAATGTATTATCTATATTACAATTTTTTTCCATAAATAAATAGTCAAAAAAACAAGTAATCAACACATAAGATAGAAAATTATAAAATCAATATTTACTTTAAGTTGATTAATGTATCTCGCTTATTAACAAATACATAATAAATTATATATGTGTAGCGACCCGGGCGCTAATCTCTGAAATCAAAACATTTAATCCAAGTTCATGAATTAAAACCAAGCAATCAATCAAGCATCCAAAGCCTCAAAAAAAAATTTTGTTTAAAAAGTTGCGTTACCCTGCGCGCGCGCGAGCGCAGGCCAACGGGCCAGTAGCCCTGAAGGTTGGCTTGCGCGCACGCGAGCTGCATGCTCGCCCAAGCGCGGGCCAATTGTCCAGAAAAAAAATAAGAAAGGGCTGAATTGCTTCTGTCAAACTCCTTAGCCGCTGTACAAATCATTTACACAAGATATCTCAAATCCATGAAGAAATAGAGACACAACTAAGATTACAACATGAGTTTCAACATGCTTCATTTCATATAAAACTCAAAAGATTACATCTATAACTCATAATCTATCACTATCTAGCATGCTCATGCTAACTTCATATCTCACACCTCAACATAAGAGTTACCAACAACAACAACAAAACAACATACATATGGAGATGTATACTAGTTCTTCATCAACTAGAGTTTAGCACAACATAAGCTAAAATCATAGCATACAAGCAACTATATCTCAAGTTGATACAACACTTGACAACAACTCATCTAAACCCGGATCACCACTCTACTCTCTCTTGATCTCAATTCTTCAGGGTCTTTCCGGACTCATTCCTGTCCCACCTATTGTCATGCACACATACAAACAAGACAATAGCCGGACAGACTCCGGTGAGAATTTAATCCCAGTATAAAACAACATAAACATGCATAAACTCAAGTAATTCGACTTGAAGCATATTAACAATCATTCAACAAATAAGACTCAAGGCAACTTAAGGCATATCAACTCAACATGCTATAAATCAAGTTGCAAACGTTGCATTCAAGCAAGACATGATGTAAATATCACAAACTCATATCAAATCAATATCAACTCTTCCAACAATCATGAAATATTTGAACTTAATCAAAATAGTAGAAACTCATCTATTTCAATCGAAAGCAATGCATGATTTAAAATCGGTTATCATATTGGTATCGGTTCTCTTTTTGGGATCCCTGGGAAACAAACACGTCAACCCATTCACCTACTCTCCATTCGAGGTGATGTTGAGTGTTTATTTTCGGACTTTGGTCCACTATATCGAGAGTTAAACGTTAGGGATAACTCAATCACCTAAGCCGTCAAACATTAGGGATGACTCAATCACCTAAACTCCTCAATATACATCCAAACATCCTATCATCTCGTCTTGGCAACTCAGCCCTCAAAACTAGAAAGAAAGTTGGCCCAATATGAATGCAACAAAACTCAAACGCATCAAGTCAAGACCAACAATACAAGCTAAATCAAGCAAGTAGGCATATAAGCAACTATCCACATAGAAGCATAAGTTATGTGGTTTTAAAAAGGGATACTCAATAAATTCATATTGAGTGTGCAAGCCCTTTATTTAAAGGTTGTCTTATACCATTCAATTCTGGTTTTCAAACTCTTCAACTCTTCAAAATCTGCACATACTAAGCTTAATAAAAATCTGCTCAAGAATCACTCAAGTTTTCAAGGTAATATACTACAAACCTTGATCAAACTTCTATCGGTACGAAGTCAAACTTTCCGAGCTTGATGTCCCCTGTTTTCAATCTGAAAACACATCATATATATCAAGAACATCAGCAAGAACTCTATTCAAACTCAGCTCAATTAATCTAGACTCAAACACTTGCCAATTCTTGACTCGACGGCGTAACGGTTAAAAGTCGGCAACCGTAACTCTTTTCTATTAACTCTATCATTCAAATCAACTTCATATAAACCTCATATCATCTGAATATCATCAAGAACCAGCAAAATCAGAAGCATAAGATCTAATATAACTTCTGAAAAATCATAGCAATTTCACACGCCTCGTTTTCTTCGAATCAACTTCGATAACGTAATACATATCAATCTTCTTCACTTAAACACACACATATCAGCATGTATTTCATCAATAAATCAACATATCAGAAGTGAGAATTTCAAAATATAAGCTGGAAATTCATATCAAATTCATACGTCGTCCGTTCGTCAATCCGGTTTTGATATATCAATCAATAGAAGCTTAAGAACACCAAACTATGATAAATTCTTACTTCTGCCCCATAACATAATTTCGAAACATATCAAATCTCATCAATACTTACATAAATTGATAGCCCTTCTCGCAAGAATTCCAAAACTATCTTCGAAATTAAATTCGAACAATCGAAGCAAAAGTTATGAAAGATTGAAAATCAAGAAATAGTTTGAGCTTCCTTCCCTCTTCCTCTCTCTTGTATTCTGCTGAAATTTTGATGAATCAAGAGAATATACACGTTCATGCACAATTAGAAGCCAAGTGTCCATGCAATTTCCATTATTTGCACTTTGGCCCCTAAAATCTTCACTATTTGCAAATTAGTTCTCGGCAAACCTTTTTAATTCAATTTCAATCCTAAATAATTTAAAAATATTAGAATTTAATTCAAAACTCCAAAATTCTCAAATTAAATATACTCGAATTAAAATTAAATAATTTTCGGATTAACTCAATTAATCTCGAGCCTTACAATATGTTTCAAGGCATACATACATGAGATAGAAAATAAGACGAATCACGAAGCATGCTATAATTGCTTAAGATTAATAAAAATACAATGGAAAATCCGAGCTGTAATAATTGTATAAATTCCAATATCAATATTGTGTGATTAATGTAAAACTACATTAAACACTATTTATAAATTTACATTAGTTATTGAATATAGTATTTTATTCTAAAATGTTAATATATATATATATATATATATATATATATATAATGATGATGATCGTAAATGATAAAAACATTGAAATTGCAAGGATTACATTGTTAAAAAATATATCAAATGTTTTTATTTGTTGCAATGTTTAAGATTATATTGATTTCATCACTAAGACATGTAATATTTTTTTTTGAAAGATTATATATTATTACCAATTATTAATAAATTTTTTTTTATCTAAACAACGACAACATTTCAATAAAGGAATGACAATAGTTAAACAAATATTGTTCGCTCTCGTTTTATAATACATATTCTATTACATTGAATTTTACTATTGACTTAAATACAATGACAATCATTAATTAATTGTACTTTAATCTCTTTCCATCTCTAACTCATTTATTTAACAATGTTTATCGACAATAAAAGGTGTTCCCACGTGCATGACACGTAACTTTTACTAGTATAATAAATGAAATAATAATCTTCTAATTATTCTTGTATGTTCTTGAAAAATAATCCATGTAAAGAAATGTCAAGAAAAAAGGTTAATTAAAATAATTCAAATTAAAGGATACATTTAGAATGCAACGATTAAAAAATAATAATTTGATTATCGTTAATTCTTTTTAATTAAATTTTCTACATCTTTCGAACTGGATTTTTTTTTAATAAATAAGTCTAAAACCAATCAAAATTTAATATGGGTTCCTTCCCTCAATATGGAACCAACTAGCAACAAAAAAAAAAAAATCCTTAAGATTGGGATAATTTCCTATGTAGTTCTTCATTTTCCTGCATTTTTTTAAATTGGTTTTTTTTTTCAACTGTCACGACTTAGTACTCTATTTTTTGTGTATTTTCTTTTTCTCGATTTAGTCCTTCTGTTTGTTTTATAGTCAAAATTAATGACTAAAAAAAAGCATTTGACTCAATGATAATTCCCTATATGATCTTCCATTTTATCACATTGTCCCGATTTAGTGGCTCGTTTTTTCAAGTTTCCTAAGTTCGTCCTTAATTTTGCAATTTTTTTTTCTCATTTTAGTTTCTTGTCAACTATACGGTTAAAGCCAATAAGGTCTTAGCCTAGTGGTTAAGACTGAACCCCTGAGACCAAGAGGTCCCATGTGCTAATATTATAGCTAATTAGCCATAATAAATTAGGTGAAATATTTTTTTGGTTCATTAACTTGTCCATGTTTTGGTTTTGGTCCATTAACTTTTTGGATGAAGTTTTTGGTAGCTAACTTTCATTTTCAGTGATTTTTTGTCCAACTGCATATGCGTCAGCTTCTGATTGGTCCACGTCATCATTTTGGACCAATCAGAAGATGACATGTATGCAGTTGGACCAAAAATCACATAAAATGAAAAGTTAATGTACCAAAACCCACATCGAAAAAGTTAATGGACCAAAATCAAAACATGGACAAGTTAATGAACCAAAAAAATTATTTTTCCTAATAAATTACAGATTTGTACAGTGTTTCAATTAGGTAAAAAGTTAAGACAATCGGGAAAAATTACATGAAATAAAGGGTTAAGTCGGGACAATTGAAAATGAGGAATGAATCGGAAAAATGTGATAAAGCTAATTAAGGACATCTATCGTGGAGGGTTCATTGATCTTATCCCAAACCTGGCCTTAATTACAATTTTTTTTATTATGGCGATGGAATCTGAAGCCATTAATTGTCAATAAGCATATCGTGTAACTTTCGTTTAATGTAGCTAATCTGCAAACCATGTTAGTAAAGTAAAACCACATTGAATAAATCTTATGTGACAATAGCTCGCTCGATAAAGTGTTAGTAGAAGGAATCTAACACGTGATCATTTTCATACGCTCACATACTCCAATAACTTAGACACCTTAATCAAGAGCCATAATTACAAATCTTTGCTCGTATAAATGATGAATCTATATTCAACCAGTGTTCTAAAAGGTACCGCTTAGGCTCTAGCGGTTTCTTACCGCTCCAATTTTTAGAAAGACGATATCTCTGTGTTTTTACATTAATCAGTCGTCTAGATTAATATTTAATATTTTTTATTTTTAACAAAGATTCTTGACATATTAATTTACCCATCAATTTGTATCGAATGAAGAAGAGAATTATGTCATGGATTTTGATTTTGAATTCGATAAAAAAAAAAAAGAATTATTGGATAAATATTAATTAAATAAACAAGAAAAATTAGATATTTATACTTTAAAAAAAGCTTCTGGATGGTAGGCAATAGGATGATCGCTCAACAACCGTCTACCACGTTTTAGAACACAGGGGCGGACCCGAAATTTTTTAGAATTCTTACTATTATATATATATATTTTTTAGTATGTATGTGTGTGTGTGTGTGTATATATATATATATATATATATATATATAAGTTGAAGAAAATAATCAATAAATCTGCAGCCAAGTTTGGTTTGCGTCTTTTTAAGTTGGGCTTGGGATTTGGGAGAAGTACTTGTTCGAATCTCATAAGTTGCAAATTTTTTATTTACTTATTAAATTTTATTTTTTATTTATTTTACCCTTTATCTCAATATTTAAAAATTTCAATTTTTACTTATTTCGTTGTCTCTCAAATTGGGTTTTTATATAGGTTATTGAACTTTTACTTGTTTCGTTGTGTCTCAAATTGGGTTTTATATAGGTTATTGAACTCTTTTTTTTTACGTGTGATAATTCTCATAAATCAAAATTTAACATTTTAAAATTTTATTTTCACTTATTCTTTTTCATATTGAAAAAAATATAAAAAAATAAAAATATTTTCTGAACTTTAAATTAAATTTTAAATAAAATGTAAAATGACATCAAAAAATAAGGTTTTTATATTTGTTCAAGGTTCGTGTCCTCGAGTTCTCAAAAAAAAAAATTAATGTATTTATCACACTCAAATATAAATTTTTAGAAAAATAATTAATACACGACCATAATTTTGAAAGAGTAAAAGTAACGATCCTCATTAAAAATCAGTAGTTTCGTCATCGCTGCTATACGATCCTCCCAAACATAACGTCCTGGATCCGCCCCTGTTAGAACATATGTTCAATTGATTGGAACTAGACAAAATAATGGATTAGAAAGAGCAAGATATGCCAGTTATTTCGATTATAATTCTGACCGGAAAGAAAACTTATAAAAATGACCCATAAATGCAGGATCCTCCAACAAAGGATATTCATGATGAGCAGCCCGACTGACTCGTTTATTATAACATCTTAAAATTTCAATTTTGTCACTTTTGAAAAATGGAAAGCTCTGTACATTTCATAAAAACTCAAGGTTAGCCCATAATTAGGACGATAAACTTGAACACCTGCCTAGCTAGTGGTTTGAGTTCATGCTAGTATATAAGAGTAACACTCTAGTATAAAATCCAATGATTTAAAATTGATTTGGATATGTAGGGTCCATGAAAATATATGAACGTTAAAATTAAATTATTGGATGTAGTGTCACAGTACACTACCCTTATAATATTAGCATATCTCATCAACCAGCCTAGTGATATTTTGAATTACACTACTTAAAATGCATTTAATTTCTTGAATTTAGCTGATATATCTGTATATTCCCACCGTCAGTGCACTATCGAACAATTCCGATGCACACTCGAAAGCAAACAAATTAATCTACCAAAATTCCACTAAAACAAGAGATGGAATATATATTGGAGAGCGAAGAAATAATATGTTTCAACTTTCAGCATATTTTTGTTATCATATTCATCGTGCGTGTTCTTACATTTTAAATAGGATTAATTAATTAAGTTTTATTTCATTTTGTTTTAGAATAAATTAAGTTATCGCCTTGAAGAAAAATTGGGCTAAAAAATGATTTTTGGCATATCCGGAGAAACACAAGATGAACCTTGAAGTGGGGAAAGACAGGAGAGAATTTGGCTTAAGGTGTGGGCATGTCTTATGATAGAAACTGAAGCAGCAAACCCGAAAAGTTATGTTGAGGAGTGAGCAAGTCTCTTGACAACTGACACCAACGAGATTTGCAAATATGAAGCTCAAATTTTTTTTAAAAAAAAAGTTTATGCCATATAAGAGTCTTAATTATGATATTGGATTTATGGAAAAGATTTGGAGAGAGAAACTTTTATTAGAAGTATGAAATATTTAAAAGAGTTTTATTAAAACTCTATGATTCCTTATAAATAGACTTATCTTTTGGAAAAATTGTATTTTTGGTCTTATAAATTTATCATATTGAGAGTATGGTCCTCTAGTTTATCAGATTTCAGTTTAGTCTTATAATTTTTTATTTTTGACTATTTTAGTATTATTTCACCGTGAGTGCTGATATGACACTATACACATATCAGCGTTATATCAGCACTGCATTGGTTCCATGTTGTCGAGTCAAAAAATGGCTAAAATTGCAAAAAAAAAAAAAAACTAAATATAACAGACTAAAACTAAAATTTGATAACATTGAAAATCAAAATCGCAAAGAGTCAAACATATAGGACCAAAAAAGGAATTTTCTCCTACCATTTTCTAATATGATTAGGTTTTATTCTAGTTTTTTTGGCTTTTCGTTCGAAAACCATCTTCTCTCTCTTGAACATGTTGAACAAGAGAGAGCGGCAAGATTTTTTCTCCTCTCCATAACTCTAGTTTTTATTTTTAGATTTTATTACATGGAGGTCAACTATGTTTGCCAGAGTTCTTCTTATTCAAGGAATAATATTTTCTCTATTTCAATTTTATAACTACGAGGTTATGCGCTTAAGTTGTTATTCTTATTTTGTTTCAAGTATTGATGATTCATGTATTTCAATATCGATTAATTTGACAAATTAATTTGATTTATTTGTTTCTATTACAATCAGTGGATTCATTGATCCATAATTGTCTTAAATTGTTAGTACGTGAGTAAAAATAAATTAAGTGAGTCGTGCTATCATAGTTTATTTGATCTAAATAAATCAACAAAATTTAATTTATCAATTGCAGCTATATCGATTGTTAGATTTTGATGATATTTGTTTTCACAGAATAAAAATCTATATTCAATCAATATGGAATGTTATTGTGTCCGTTTTATTATTGTTAAGTTTTGATAGGGTGTTGGAATATTTGGTCGATTGAATTAAGAAAACACAAGAATTTTAGCGGATATCCTTATTGATGCGTTCAAAAATTTCACATCAAATAAATTATCTCGAACCGATAATCAACAAACTAATTTTTTCAATAAACTGAGTCGAATGATCTCAAAATATTTCTGTATATCAAAGAAAATATGTTAGATGACTCGCCCGGAGGCGATGTCACTCCAACACTCAAGTCAGTATAGGATTCAATATTAAAAAAAGTATGAAAATTATAAGGGATATAAAGCATGTAAAAGACGTGTAAAAGCAGGTAAAAATATGTAAAAAAACATATCGTAATAAGGGTTAGAGACCCCTTATTTATAGGAAGAGAGTCTCGGTCCATATAAAATTTTTAATACCTAAGACAACTAGATTCATGCATATCCATGCAATATTCTAATATATCTCTAAAATATAAATAAAGATTGATAGGATTTTTTTATCATATCATCAATACTACATCCCAGATAGAAGTGACGACAAATGAAATGAGGAGTAACTTTGAAGTGGTTGAATTTATATTTTAGAGCATGTAAGACAATATTCTGATTGATTGCAATTTTTTTGAGCGTTCACTATGTCGTGCTTTTAGGGTGACCACGAGTGACGTGGATTTACATGATAACCACGAATTGCGTGGATTTACAAGATGTCGAGCTGGTCGGGCTTTTGAGACAACCACGAGCTGTGGATTTACATAGTGCCGAGTTGGTTAGGCTTTTGAGACAACCACGAGGTGTGGATTTACGTAGTGCCGAGTTGGTCGGGCTTTTGAGACAACCACGAGTTGTGGTTTACGTGATAACCACGAATTGCGTGGATTTACAAGATGCCGAGCTGATCGGGCTTTTAAGATAACCCCGAGTTGTGGATTTACGTGATAACCACGAAATGCGTAGATTTACAAGGTGCAAGATGGTCTGGCTTTTGAGACAACCACGAGTAGTGGATTTACGTGATAACCACGAATTACGTGGATTTAAAAGGTGCCGAACGGATCGGGATTTTGGGGTGGTCATGTTTGGCGTGGGCTTACATAGTGCCGAACCGATCGGGTTTTTGAGATAAGCCACGAGTGGCATGGAATTACATTGTGCCAAACTGATCGGGCTTATAAAGTGTCAAGTCGTAGATTTGGTCTCATTGTTAGATTGCATGTCCAATATCGTAAAATAAGATCTTACTACGAGATTGCACGTCCAATATCGTAGAATATAGCCTTATAGCAAGATTGCATTCCCGATATCTTTATTTATCGAGTTGTCGAGTACGCTTGACTAGGTTGTCACAAAGTGCCAAGATCTTGAAGGTAATATATATGCTTCAATAGAGGTTGGTGGGGAGTGAACGGTGATGGGGGAGCGTGTCCTTGGGATGGTAAGAGGTATGTTACACGAACTTGAACAATGTAATTTTACTGGTTCATCACAATCTTGCTGCAAAGCATAAAATGTTTGAGTAACATGTTGGGCAGGAAAACATAGATTTCTTTCTCTGATATATTCATTCTCTCCATTGCATAAGGTAATTGGTTAGTAAAAATTGTGTGAACTAACATTTTGACATAGAATATATAACATGAAAATAAAATCCTAAGTATCTGTAGCATTGTGAACTTTAATCCAAATTAGCACAAAAAAAAGTGATTACATGTTTTAATACGGTCTTTCTAGTAAGCAAGAGCTTAGACGACAAAAATAAAAGTTTCAACAGACCCATCTCATTCCCTGAATGCAATAAGGGAAAAAACAGCTTCTTTGGTGAAATTAAATTGAGAACATATGTCGAGTAATTGATTTTTTGGGTTTAGGAAACCCGAAAAAATTTAAGATGCAGTTATTATCTAGATCCTTGCAGACATGATGATATTGAGCTTTGGCAGCGCTTCTTAATACACATGAAAAAAGACATGTAATAGAAAACAATTTAATAACTTAATTTTAGAACTAAAATTTTAGTCAATTGCTCGTGTAGATTTATAGCACATAAAAGAACTAATAAATATTTTAAAAACAATTTTATATATTTTAGGAGTCTTAATTTTTTTTTTTTAAAAAGTTTATGCCATATTTTAGGAGTCTTAATTATGATATTGGATTTATGGAAAAGATTTGGAGAGAGAAACTTTTATTAGAAGTATAAAATATTTAAAAGAGTTTTATTTCATAAAACTTTATATTTCCTTATCAATAGACTTATCTTTTGGGAAAATTGCATTTTTGGTATTATAAATTTATCACATTTTGAGTATGGTGCTCTAGTTTATCAGATTTTGGTTTAGTCTTATAATTTTTTTTATTTTTGACTATTTTAGTATTATTTCACTGTGAGTGCTGATATGACACTATACACATATCAGCGCTATATCAGCACTGCATTGGTTCCATGTTGTCGAGTCAAAAAATGACTAAAATTTCAAAAAAAACTAAATATAACATACTAAAACTAAAATTTGATAACTATAAGGTCCAAAAAGTCCACTAGCTTAATCACGTTAAATTAATTAAATGATGTGATTTAATGCATGCTATTAGAAAATTTAATTTTTATGTTTAATTATGTTAATTATTATAATGCCTGAAATTTATATGATATGATATGTTTTTTTTTAAGTTTTTAGGTTGGAATTAAGTTGGGTGGTAGGGATGAGGTCAGCCTTGAGCAAGTTATGAAAATTATTTTAATTAAACTTTAAATTGGAGGCAGTTTATTTTATTTTATTGAGAGAGTTAAAAATTTTAAAATCTTTTAAATGTAACTAATGGAATCTGTTGGAGCCCATTAGTCACAAAGGAAATAAGCGTTTAGAATTTCATTCTGAACTCTCATTTTTTTACGCTCTCTAATTCCTCTCAAGTTCTCTCTCGCTCAAACACTGTGATCCAAGGCTAGGGTTCTACATTCTCAAGGCTAGATTGTCCCATCGCTCAGGTTAATTCCAATCAATCAATTCAGACAAGTTTTTACTGATTTTGAAACCCATTCAAGAATATATGTATTTTCAAGGTAAAACCCTAGGTGTTTGAGTGTTGATCTATGCATGTTCCATGGAGAATTCAAGAGTATGTTGCTTGATTGTGATACGTGAAGCATTTCTGATGTGTTCGGTTCAAGTTTATTGAGTTTGAATGAATTGAATGCATGAAATCAAATTTTTGTGTAAAGTTGAAGGAGGTTTTTAATTCAAAATATTTGAAATCATTATTTGTTTTGGTGTGAATTATTTTGAAGCTTTTACGTGTTGTATGGTATTTTGATGGAAGAGTGTTCCAAAACATCATAGGATTTGAAAAAAAATGCAGAAAAGAAGAATTTTTGGAAAAAAAGACGTGACGGCGCGAGCAGCGCGCTCGCGCCGAAGCTGTGCATTTCTTCGCACAGGCAGCGCACCCACGTAGAGCTTCCGCATAACATGTGTTTGAGCTCCGGGAGTGCCTTCCCAAAACATGTGTTCAATGCAGGGTTTTGGATTTTCGGGATGAGCTCCGAAAGTGCCTTCCCAAAATACGTGCTCACAAGATGGTTGCCACAGATGCATGTATTTCATCACTTATGATGCTAAGTTTTACTATGTATTTATGTTCTGTTATACACGTTGAATTTCAAGTTTTTACGAAAAGTTTTTACGCATTTTTTGCTGAGTCTTTAGACTCACTATATTTGAATGGCGCAGGTGTAAGGCCCGAGATTATTTAATTTAATCCGAGATTATTTAATTTTAATCCAAGGATATTTAATTTGAGAATGTTTAGAGTTTAGATTTAAATTCTAATATTCTTAAATTATTTAGGATTGAAATTGAATTTAAAAGAGGGCCGATGACCGAAAATTATGAAGATTTGAGGGGTCAAAGTGCAATTTCCTTACCTTGAGTGGGGCACATGGCTTCTTTTGTGTTTTAACGTGTAAGAGCATGTATATTCATCAGATTTTCATCTCCTTCAGCCAAGAAAACCGAGATCTTCATTCCTTTGTTGAAATTTCATCTTTCAAACTTCATTATATCAAGATCCGGCCAACCAATTTTAATTTCGGGAATAGTTCTGCGATCCTCTCTTCAAGAGCTTTGGTTTGATGCAAGTATTGCAATTTTCCAGCATGTTTCGAAATTATGATGTGGGAGGAATCAGAATTTGATTATATATCTGTGTTCTACAGATGGTATGCATTGTTGTATTGAAACCAGATCGAAGAACGGATGTTGTTTGGAATTGATATTATTTTTACAGCTTTATTCGAAGCTTATGCCTAATGATCGAGCTGATATATTGATGTATTCTTGCTGGTATGAGTTGTATTTGATGGAGATATGAATGATAGTGTTGTTTGATTTTAGTTTCGGTTACCGATTTTCAGTCGTTACGCCGTCGGTTTACGACTTGAAGCTGTTTTGATGTCTTGTGATTGAGCTGAGTTTGAATTGAGTTCTTGCTGATGTTATTAGATTATTTTGCTATGTTTTCAGACTTGAAACCAAAGGATATTGAACTAGAGCCTCCAGCTTCGAACCGGGATTGAATTGGCTAAGGTTTGTGAAGTTGTAGCTTCTTGAGCAGCTTTTGACATGAGTTCTTTGATATTGATTGTTCAGATTTGAAGCACTCAAGAACCAAGAAAAGAAAAGATATAAGATGACATCAATTGTTAAGGGCTTTGAAACTCGAGAGCTATGATTCTTGAGTTATCCCACAAAAACCACATACTTGTTTAAATATATGTTCTTTGTTTAGAACTTGAATTGTGAATCCATATCAGGTAAATGGATCTTTGAATTTTGTTATTTACCTTTGATGTTGAGTCAGTTACGATCCCTAAAGCCCGGATATATCCAGATCAAGATCAATTATGAATCTTGATTCCAAGATCGGAAATGAACAAACGAATCTTGAGACCGAGATCGGATAGGAAATCTCGAGAATAAGGATCAGTTTCTTTTATGCATTTTATTTCCATTCTTTCTTGATTTGAGATGCTATTGTTAACGCATGTTTATGTCGATTATACTGAGAATTATATTCTCACCAGAGTATCCGGCTGTTGTCTTGTTTTGTATGTGTGCATAAATAGAAGGGGCAGGAGCTAGCCATAGACGGCGAGGGTAGATCGAGAGAGAGTCTTAGCACTTGGTGACTCGAGTTGTAGCAGATTTGTTGAACGTTAGAGCTTTATCAAGTTGTTAGATGACAAGAACTTGGGTTGTAGTTTGAATAACTTATGCTGAACTTTGTGTAGTTGAGTTCTTATGATGTATTGTAGACTTCTTGCTTGATGTATGAAATGCTTGTGAACATGTTTAGAACTTGATTTGTATATCAATGCATGTTTTAGACTTGAAACATCATGTTTTAGAGAGAATTTTACAGATCAGTATTTATTGCAGCTCGAGCGCATCCCCAACCAGCCCAACCCGAGAGTTGGGCCTTAGGCGGCGCTCGAGCGGCCGAAAAGTGCAGCTCGAGCGCACCCCTAATTTTTTTTAAAAAATTGTTTGATCTTTTTCCTCACTTGTTTAATTAATGATGTTTATTCATTAATTTCCCTTAAGAATCGAGATTAGAAACCCGAAGTCCCCACAACAGGTGGTATCAGAGCGAAGTTAGTTCTTGGACTGAGATAGATGAGCGGGGTAGATCGAGTCTGATGATTTATTTTTTCTCGCATGAAATTGAGTTTCTTATTTGACTATATGATTATTTTTTATGCGAGTATGTTTATTTGAAAACTATATCAGACTTGACTCTTGATCAGAACTAGATCTCCTGAGACTGCATGATTATGCAAATCATAGGGGGGATTGAAACAGAATGGTTGAATCTGATATATTGTTGTATTGTGCACTAATTTTTTTGAATATCAGATATGCCTCCTCGACAAGCACTAGTCACTAGACAGACAGTTGCTATTCATCCGGCAGAACCAGCACTAGTACCACAGATAGTGGCAGAACCTCCGAATGCTCAGGGTAGTACATCTGATGATCCGATGAGTGCGACTGCAACACCGATGGAAACTTTGCTAAAGAGATTTCAGTAGTTTAAACCGCCAACACTGAAGGGAACTGAGAATTCAGTGGAATGTGAGAGTTGGCTAGAAGACATTGATCAGCTATTTGAATCTCTGGACTATTCTGATGATCGTAGGATTCGACTTGTTGCACATCAACTTCATGAAGTTGCAAAAAGTTGGTGGATAGCAACAAAGGAAGCATTGGAGAATCGAGGTACGGTTATCACCCGGTCTGTGTTTAAAACTGCTTTTTATCAACGGTTCTTTTCAGTCTCCTACAGAAAATAAAAAGGAGCGGAATTTATCAATTTATCAAGTTTACTAGTATGTTGAAGTTTTCTCCAAACATAGCTGAAAATGATGAAGCTCAGAAATATCAATTTATCAATGGGTTGAATCCGGATGTTTTTACATTGGTAAATGCGGGAAGACCCAACAACTTTGCAGAAGCACTGAATAGAGGAAAAGGGGCGGAAGCTGGTTTGATCAGGCAACGAGGAGCACCTTTTGTACCACAGTCAGCTAGACAACCCCAGGATCAGCCATAAGCTTCTCAACCACCACCCAGATTCGAGGTAGGAAGTAGTAGCAGCAATAGGAGAGATTTCTTCAAAGCCAAGGGGAAGCAATTTAAGCGATCAGGAAGTGGTTCGTCCAATTCATGGGTCACGACAGTTTAGTCCTGGACAGAAAGCTAGTGCATCAGAGGTATATTGTAAAAAATGTGGAGGTCTTCATGCCAGTGATAAGTGTAGAGGAGTATTTGGTAGTTGCCACATATGCAATCAGACTGGTCATTTTGCTAGAATTTGTTCGCAACGTGGTCTTGAGAGAGCACCAAGTGGGAGTTCATCTCGACCAGCACCTCGGTCTGATAGGCAATCCTCTGCAGTACACTCATTTCAGCCACAACAACAGGCTAGACCAGGAGGAAGCCAGACTGTGAGCCAATGGCCGAGACAACAGGCTCGAGTGTTTGCATTGACAGAGGAGCAAGCACATGCAACACCTGATGACGTTATAGCAGGTAACTAATCTCTTTTTAGTTATCCTGCTTATGTTTTGATAGAAACAGGTGCATCACATACATTTATTTCTGAGCAATTTGCTTTATTACATGCCTTTCCTGTTGAGCCATTGTCCACTGTAGTATCTGTCTCTTCACCTTTGGGGACATGCATCGTATCCGTGAAATCAGTTAAGAATTGTATCCTACAGTATGAAGATAATATGATTGAGCTAGACTGTATTGTCTTGGGTTTGTCAGATTTTGACTGCATTATCGGTATTGATATGCTAACCAAGTACAAGGCGACAGTCGACTGTTTTATGAAAATTGTGAGATTCAAACCTGAAATGGCAGATGAGTGGAAGTTCTACGGTAAAGGTTCGAGATCTCGAATTTCTTTGATATCTGTTTTATCTATGACATGTTTATTGCAGAAAGAAGCAGAGGGATTCCTTGTATACGACGTAGATGTGTTGAAAACTAGCCCAAAACTGACTGATTTGCCAGTATTTAGTGAGTTTGCTGATGTATTTCCTGATGAGATTCTGGGATTGCCTCCAGCTCGAGTGGTAGACTTCAGCATTGAACTGATGTCAGGTACGCAACCGATATCGAAAGCTCCTTACAGAATGACACCGGTTGAATTGAAAGAATCGAAGGATCAACCTGAAGTTCTTCTGCATAAGGGGTACATTAGACCGAGCGTTTTACCTTGGGGCGCTCCGGTTCTGTTTGTACGCAAGAAATATGGATCTATGCGACTTTGCATTGACTACCGGCAATTGAACAAAGAAACGGTAAATAATCGTTATCCTTTGCCTAGAATAGATGATTTGTTTGATCAGTTACATGGTTCCTCAGTTTATTCCAAGATCGATCTGAGATCTGGATACCATCAGCTGAGAGTCAGAGATGAAGATATACCCAAGACTGGATTTAGAATGAGGTATGGTCATTTTGAGTTCATTGTTATGCTGTTTGGACTAACCAATGCATCGACAGTGTTTATGGGTTTGATGAATAGGGTATTCAGAGATATCTTGATGACTTTGTGATTATTTTCATTGACGATATTCTGATATATTCAAAGAATCTGTGTGATCATGCAGAACATCTTAGAACTGTGTTACAGACTTTGAGAGTAGAAAAGCTGTATGCCAAACTGTCAAAGTGCAAATTTTGGTTGAATAAAGTTGGTTTCCTTGGGCATAACATTTCAAAAGATGGGATTTCTGTTGATTCGAACAAGGTTGAGGCAGTGATCAGTTGGCCAAGACCTACTTCAGTTCCGTAAATACGTAGCTTTATGGGCTTAGCATGTTATTATCGCAGATTTATCAGAGATTTTTCAAGCATTGCGAAGCCTATTACACAACTGACACAGAAAAATGCACCATATATCTGGACTGAAGCATGTGAGACCAGTTTTCTTGAGCTAAAGAAGAGATTGACAAGTGCACCAGTCTTGGCGATTCCTTCATGTACTGGTGATTTTACAGTTTATTGTGATGCTTCTCACAGGGGATTAGGATGTGTCCTTATGCAGCGAGGACATGTCATTGCTTATGCCTCGAGACAGTTGAAGCCACATGAGATTCGATACCCAATTCATGATCTTGAATTGGCAGTCATTGTATTTGCACTGAAGATTTGACGACATTATCTTTACGGTGAGAAGTTTGAGATTTATTCAGACGATAAGAGTTTGAAATATCTGTTTTCGTTGTCTGAACTGAACATGAGGCAACGAAGATGGCTCGATTTATTGAAATATTTTGATTGCGAAATCAAATATTATCCAGGTAAATCGAATGCCGCTGCAGATGCCCTAAGTGGGAAGGTATGTGCTCTATCCTTATCTACTATAGGTGTATCCAATTTGATAGAAGATTGTTGTGTTTCAGGATTGATATTTGAGACATATATGAGGCCTATTCGAGTTTGTGCTATCAGAGCTGAACCGGAGTTGTTGATCAGAATCAGAGAAGCACAAAAAGATGATCAGGGAATTCAGAAGTCGATTGAAATGGTCAGGTCAGGGCATCAATCTGAATATCAGGTTAGGGCTGATGATGTTTTATATGTGAATAATAGAATTGTGGTTCCAGATGTTTCAGAGTTGAGACAGAAGATATTGAAAAAAGCACAAAGCAGTAAATTCAGCGTTCATCCTGGTGGCAGAAAAATGTTCAATGATATGAAAAACCAGTACTGGTGGAAACATATGAATTCTGATGTCACAACATTTGTATTTCGTTGTCTGAATTGTCAACAGGTGAACGCTGAAAGGAAGAAACCAGGTGGTTTATTGTATAGCTTATCTGTTCTTGAATAGAAGTGGGATCGTATTTCTATGGATTTCGTTACGAAGCTGCCACGTTCATCCATAGGTTGCGATGCCATTTGGGTGATTATTGATAGATTGACGAAGTGAGCGTGCTTTATTCCATATAAGATGATATACAGACATGACCATATGGCTGAGATCTATGTTAGAGAAGTGGTTAGGTTGCATGGAGTGCCAAAGTCTATTGCATCTGATCGAAATCCTTGATTCACATCTCACTTTTGACATAGCCTACAGCAAGCTCTAGGTACTCGTTTGCACTTGAGTACTGCATATCATCCTCAAACTGACGGACAGTCAGAACGAACTATTCAGACACTTAGGATATGCTTAGAGTTGTGGTTTTAGATTTTAACACTAATTGGAAAGATTCATTACCACTCGTGGAATTCTCTTATAATAACAGCTATCAGACGAGTATTGAAATGGCTCCATTTGAAGCGTTATATGGGAAGAAGTGCAGATCTCCTCTGTATTGGGATGATGTTTCAGAGGCACCTGAACTTGGGCCAGATATGATTCGAGAGATGACTGAGAAAGTGAAGCTTATTCAACAGAGAATGAAACAGCTCAGCATAGAAAATCCAGATATGTGAATGTCAGACGCAGTCTGTTATGTTTTGAGCAGGGAGACAGAGTATTCTTGAAGATTTCTCCGTTCAGGGGTACTGTCAGATTTGGAAAGAGAGGAAAGTTGTCTACGAGATTTATTGGTCCGTATGAGATTATGGAGAAGATAGGCGATCTTGCTTATTGACTTGCATTGCCTCCAGCTTTATCTGGTATTCACGATGTATTCCATGTTTCTATGCTAGCTTCTAAAGTATCAGCCTGATATATCTCATATTCTTTAACCTGATGAAGCAGAACTTGACGAAACTCTGAGTAACTTTGAACAGCCTATTCAGATACTTGATCACAAAGAGAAACAACTCCGAAACAAGACGATACAGTTAGTCAAAGTTCAGTGGAATCGACATGGAGTCGAAGAAGCGACATGGGAGGCTGAAGAGGATATGAAACTAAGATTTCCTGAGTTATTTCATTGATGTGAGTCTTATGCAGTATTTTCATTATTTCCTTATCTTATGTGTATACAGATTGCATGCGATTTCGAGGGCAAACATATCTTAGAGGGGGAGAAATGTAAGGCCCGAGATTATTTTATTTAATACGAGATTATTTAATTTTAATCTGAGAATATTTAATTTGAGAATGTTTAGAGTTTAGATTTAAATTCTAATATTCTTAAATTATTTAGGATTGAAATTGAATTTAAAAGAGGGCCGAGGACCGAATTGCAAATTATGAAGATTTGAGGGGTCAAAGTGCAATTTCCTTACATTGAGTGGGACACATGGATTCTTTATGTGTTTTAACGTGTAAGAGCATGTATATTCATTAGATTTTCATCTCCTTCAGACAATAAAAACGAGAGCTTCATTCCTTTGTTGAAATTTCATCTTTCAAACTTCATTATATCAAGATCCGGCCAACCGATTTTAATTCCGGGAATAGTTCTGCGATGCTCTCTTCAAGAGCTTCGATTTGATGTAAGTATTTTAAGGTCCAGCAGCTTTCGAAATTATGATGTGGGAGGAATCAAAATTTGATTAAATATATGAGACGACCCTAACTCTCTAAATATAAATAATAAATAAAGAATTGCGATATTTTAAAATTTTTGCCATGACTCGATTTAAAATACTAAAAGCCCAACTGACACACTTGAAAATTCAAATCAAATAAAATAAACACCAGAAGAAATCCAAATATGATAACATAAAATCTGAAAAAGGGGAATAAATCCCACATAGTTGCGGAACAAACACTGTTAAGATTACATGACCAAATATCCTAAAGCGGGGAAAACACCTTTTGCAAATAACTGACAGTGTATGAAAATATTTCAACTCATAAATAAAAGGCAACATCAGAGTTTTTGGCGAAAAAACTAATAGCACGTCGGTCAAGGGCCTGCACCACCGGTGACCTCGCCCGGGGGATCCTGCCCCTCAGCCTCAATGTAGTAATCATCACCTGAAAACAAATGAGTGTAGTGAACCTAAAATACTCAGCAAGAATATTGGGGGGGGGGGGGGGGAGGAATAACGAGTACTACATAAATACAAGCACATGCAGATTGAAAATAACTTGTAATAAAAATATATTTTTGTGCCCTGAAACTTAAATAAATGATTTCTGAATAAATGACGTGAATATGGATGAAACATATGCATGGCTAAGTCAAACATAAACAATATAACTGAGTAAACTGTACGAAAACGTAGACATAAATATTTGAACATAGATCCTTTAATTGTGACTGTAACACCCGGAAATTTTAAAACGTAAATCCGCATGCATAATTAGGAGAAAATTAATTTTTAATTAAGGGTTAAATGTATTTATGTGATATTATGTGATTTATATGCATTATTTAATTTATTTTAGCATTTAACCCATTATTATGAAAATTCTAGATTTTAAGGAATTTATTATTTTGATCGCGTAGACGGGACCGCGGACAGACGAGATACCAAAATTCTTAGCCAAAAATATTTTATGAGTTTTATGAGCCTTAAAATATTATTTTAAGGTATTTTGTCAAGAAAATTTTAGTATTTATTTATATATTTAATTAAGGGTTGATTTTTAGCCAAAATTAGTCCCTTTATTGACTTTTATTAATTTTTAAAATTTGCCTAAAATATTATTTCGGGATTTTGATTTTTATTATCAGAATAATATGTTATGTTGAGATTTAAATATTATATTTTAGGCATGATTTTATCTTAAATTAGTTATTATCTTAATTAAATTCTAATTAACCAAAAATCTATCCTATCTACCCTAAACTCACGTCTCCCTCTCCCTTAGCCGCCTCCAACCTTTCTCCATCACCATCTTCACGCCCCATAGCAGATATCAGCCTCCATAGCCGATCTTTCAAATATTTATCGAGTTTTTGGTCCGTTCGTCGTCCCGGAGCCTCGTAGACGCATCAATTATCGTCCTAGAATTATCAAGGCATGTCTAAAACTTTTATTTTGCCACCATATAAGCTATTACTCTTGCATGATGTGTTTTATTTCAGATTTTTCATGGAAATTTTGAGTTTATGCATGTATGCCTTGTATTGATGCATGTTCTTGCTTGATTGGTCATGACTCACGTTTTTGCCAAGCATGGTATGGTCTAGAGGCTGGGGCTCGGTCAAGGGGTGTCCTAGGGTGCCTTAGGGTTGAGTGGTTCGAGTGGTTTGAGCCAAGGTTGGTCTGAACCGAAACAATATCTTCTTGTTGCATAGAAGGTCGCAGTTTGAGTGGTTTTGGGAGAATGGTTCGTGTGCACTGTATAGGATGGGTTTGAGGGTGATTCCAATTGGGTTAGAACCCCAAGACATAGAGGAAGTTATCTCAGGTAGTTCTCTAGCCAGTGATGGTCGGATTTGGGCGGCCAAACTGCCGGAAGTCCGGCGTTGCGCGCAGCGTTCGAGCAGAAATTAGGCAGATTTTGTTTTGGTTCGTTATCCTTCGTTAGGACTCCGTTTGGGCTGGTTTTTATCTTTCTGGAAACGTCTTGAATTCTTCTAGGTGTAGGTGGTGGTGCTCCAGCCATTTGGTGGCCGGAGTAGGGCGGCCGATGCCTCTGAACAAAAGCTGGTCGCAGCCGAGAGTAAGGAACAAGAGGGAAACGGGTTTAGGGTTTTGGGCAGGTCCGGGTCGGGTCTTGGGGCCTGGATCGGGTCTGGTAATTTTTGGATTGGGTCAGGTCGGTCCGGGTCCGGGTTAAGTGGGCCGGGCTCGAGTCTTTTATTTTTTTAAGTAATTTATGTTTTAATTGGTTTTTGGGCCAATTAATTAGAAATAAAATTATTTGGGCCTCCAAATAATTTTATTTGGGCCTTCAAAATTATTTTTAAGTTAGCCCAATGATTTTTATGGGCTCATGGGCCCATATGAATTTTTGGGTCAGTCAGTGATTTTATTGGGCCAGTCCAGGAATTTATATGAATTAATTAGTTAATGGGCCTAAATAGTTTTATTTAAGCCCAATAATATTTAAGTATTTTATTTTAGTAAAAATTATAATTTTTAAAATTATTTATTTAATTATGGGCTTTAAGTTGGTTAATGGGCTTTAAGTCAGTTAAGGGGTTTAGTAGAGAGACCAGCAGTCTGGACCAACCCATGAAAAATAACTAAGTCCGGAATATATATTTAATTATTTTTATGCATGAAGTTTATATTTTAAGTATAAGTATATTTATTATGAAAAATCAATTAAATATATATTACGGACAAATTTTCAGTGCATGCATTCATGAAAATTTTATATGATATGATTATGATTATGTATGAGTTGAGCAATAAAATATTTTCTTGATGAAAATTGAAGTAGTGTGACATAAGGGTGGTTATCCACCATATGATATATGATTTATGAGGTAGTTTACTACCATAGGAGGTGATTTATCACCGCCACGTACGTTGGTTCATGAGACTGATCAGTCGGCACAGATAAGCGTCACACTTACGGATATGACCATAGACTGTTTCAAAAATACCATGCTCAATTATGTTATGTATGATGAAGAAAGATGATTTTTATGATTATGATTTATGATTCAGCATTTATGTTATGAAAATGTTTCCATGCATGTTCATGTATCATGTATATGTATTAGTATAATTATGTGATGCATTATTTTAAACCTTGATATTTAAGTTTAGACATGTTGAGTCCCTAGGCTCACTACGCTTATATGGTGCAGATGAGACAGATGACTTTTATGTAGCTCCTACCGGTGGTGAGGACGTATGAGCTCACGGAACAGTGGCCCCGTGACCGTTGCATGACTTAGGATTATTTCAGATATATTTTATTATGTTATTGATTTTTAAGAAAATTATACTTTTACTTTAGTATTTCCGCACTTGGTGTTTTTGGAGCATGCAAAACTTATTTTTATTTCATGCTGATATTATTTATCTTTTATTTTGAATTACATATATGTATGGGCGTATATGTATTGTTATTATTTAAAAAAAAATTCCGCATTTAAGTTTTAAGAAGGTCTAGATGTTTCAGTGACTCTGTGATTTTGATCATGATCATGGCTGCAGTGCACTATGCCGCAAGGAAGTAAGGATAACACCCAACTCATCTTGTCCGTACTTGTAAGGGAAGCCAGGATTTTTTCCAACTCTTCCAAACTCATACTTGGTAAAGAAAACCAGGATTTCTCCCAACTCTTTCAAACCCATAAATTTGGTAAGGGAAGTCAGAACGTGAAACGTCCTAAAACTACTACTGAATTTTTTTTTAAAACTCTCTGATAATAAAATAATGAATATAAATATATATATGACCATACATATATATATCATACTTAAAAATAACTTTACTTAATTTAAAATACATAAACACAATAAATACAATAAAAGTATACACATTCAATTAAATACTTAAAATTAATTACTAAATAATATTTCATAAAAATTTCATAATAAAATTCCTAATTAATACTTCCTACACAAAAATCCATGCAAACTAAAAATAAATAAATAATTAAATCTAAAATCCAAGCATACTCTCAAAAATCTAAAAATAATGAAACGTGTGCGGAAATAAGTATTTTAAATCTCAACATAAGTATCATAATTGAGCGATGGTCACGGGTTCTAGTCGTCTGGATACTCATACGCCCTCGCCGTCAGTCGGGAACACATTATCCTTATTGACATTTTGTTCACCTGCACCATTTAAATCTAGTGAGCCTAGAGGCTCAGCACGTTCTATTCTTACATAACAAAATGAAACCACACACAAGCACACATCATATAAAATACGTAAATATAAATATACGTGCATGATCTTAAAATTATATGCATATAAACAGGAAATAAAGTAATTATACTGATTTATCATAATGCTAAACATATATCATCATACTTAATAAATCTCATAAAATAACTTATCATGATAACAGGTCGTATCCATGTCGGTGGCATCATACTAAGAGATTGATCAATCTATAAACCAACGTACGCGGCAGTGGGGTTTCCACCTCTGTGCTGCCACTTCAGCAGCCCTCTCAGCTGGATCCATAAGCTCATCATACTTATACATCATTAGGAAGGTCACCGGGCCCAGGTATCCCGGCCTCCAACTACATCACTTTCCACCTTCACTTCAACTTCCATAAAAATATATTTTTCTTAACATACATTTAAACTTATCATAATAAATCTTACATGATGCATGAACTAAAAAAAATCTCATTTATTTCTTTATTTCATGAAAATTCGCCCGTAAATATATATTTTATTTATTTTCTTAAAAATCATACTTATATATCTAATAAAAATGCATGCATGAATTAAATATATATTTATGGACCTTTTAATTTTCCAAGGACTTGTTTGAGCTGCTGACCACTTAACTTAAACCTATAAATTCCTAGACTGACACAATAAGTAATTAGCCCAACATGACCTGGTCCATTAATTCTCATGGACTCCTAGATCCATGTAAAACTAATAATCTCACTAAAACATTAATTAAATCCATTAAATTACTTAAAATTAATCAAATAAATTATTAACTAGTTCATTAACCTATAAATTAGACCATTAAATTACTAAACCCGACACATCTTGGCCCAATAATTCTCATGGATCACACGGCCCATGATAAGTTAGTGGGCTCACTTCATTAATTAATTAAGCCCATAATTAAAATTAAACTAGTCTAATTAATTAATTAACTCGAGCCCAAACTCATTTATTATTAACTTAATCTCTTATTTAATTTAAAATAAAAATACCCGAGTTCAACTAACTTGACCCATTATAATATAGACCCGACCCGGACCCGAAAAACCAAGCCCGGCCCGCCAAAACACAAGACGCAACCCTAGCCTTCCTCTCCCAAAGCCCAACTCACGGCAGCCCTGAGCGGCTTCAAAAAAACTGATCGTGCCGCCTGCTCAGGCCACCTTTGGCCGTGAAACTACTGCCCATACTTAGCTAACATCCAGGCAGTTCTAACACAACAAATTTGACATACAACCAAGCTCTGTAGAAGGAGAACAAACCAAAACAACAGAACCCCTCTGCTGCTGTATGCGCAGAACGCGACTCGACACTTCAGGCCGTTTGGCCGCCCAGCTCCGGCCACCACCTGCCGGATCACCACCTGGAATACCTTTCCCAAGGTCTGGCGGTTCTAACCCCACCAGAACTAGACCCTAACTCACCCTATGGACCATGAACGAGCCATTTTTCTGAAACTGCTCAACCTGCGCCAAATCTGTTTTCTATAGTGCACCCAGCCTAAACCAGCGATTAAGCCACATGAACCACCATACAATCATGACCCTAAGGACCCTAAATCAGCCCTCAACCAATGTGGTCAGCCCCTCAAACAGCCTTAGATCAGAATATATGAAGAAACATGGGTTATGCACCTAAAAACATGAACCATGCATGATCATGTGAAGAATTTCATTCAAAACCACAAACGCATACATAATCTGATCATTCATGTTTAAAAAGAACTGTGTAATATGATTTAAATGGTGTTCAAGAATGGATTCGAGACGTGCCTTGATGAATTTTTGCAAGAAACGACGTCTAAATCGCGCGTACGGCTTTCCTGGACGAACGAATCTTCAAACTAATTTAAAAACATTGAAGAATCGGCTATGGAGGCTAGTGATTCTGCTGTAAAAAAACGTGGGAGAGGAGAAGGAAGAAGGTGGAGGCGGTTAGGTAGAAAGAAACGTGAATAGAGTAGGGTTTTAGGAGATAATTTAACATAATATAACTAATAATTAATTAGGATAAATATATACTCTAAACATATAGAATTTTAAAACTCTTAAATACAATATAAATCTGATATTTAACCTTAAATCCCGAAATTATAATTAATGGAACTTTTAAAGCTTAATAAAAGTCATTAAAATAACTTATTTTTGGTAAAAACTAACACATAAATAAATATATATCTAAATACCATAATTTTCTTCAAATTATACCTTAAAATAATATTTTAAGGCTCCTAAAAATCTCATAAAATATTTTGGGTGAAAACAAACATCTCGTCCGTCTACGGTCCCGCCTAAGCGATCATAAAATAAATTTTCTCAAATAAATTCATAAATCACATCATACCGATTTAAATGCCGAAACAATATTTAAAACATGTCAATAAATCACATAATTCACATAATAACTCATAAAACAATTTAACACATTTTCACTTTATTTTAAAATTATTAAAATCCTCTAATTATGCATGCGGAATTACGTGACGAATTTCTGGGCGTTACAGAACGTCTCGTAACTCGTCCAAACCCGTACTTTCTATACTCACAATCATCTCACTTTGTTCCTAAAAATATTTTCCTTTCATACTTGAATATGAACATAACATGCATATGTAAATATGATGTAAATGTAAATATTACTAAATAATCATGCATATTACTCACACATGGATGATCGTGATGGTGATTAAGGAACTAAACCAAAGGATGGAAGATTCAACCCATAATTTACACTTACGACTAACTTAAGCGGTTAGCCCGTAAAATTTATAACTTGCTCGTTTCTTAACCAAAAAGTATTCCGCTTGAAACCACGACTCCACGACACTTAGAACTAAGTAGAAAAGTCATCCTCGGAATTTATATCCTAAGAGATCATTTTTCAAAAGGACGATTTCCGGGCAGCACCCCCCTTTGTGTTCAACAAAATTATGCACCTTAACCTTTTAAAATCTAAAACTCACCCCAAACTTAACCGAATTGATTCTCGCTTGGACCAACATATTCCCAACATCCTAGAATATGCATGTATTATGTGACCTAGAGTTGGTAGAGCTTTCACTGTTTTGAGGTACGGAAGTAATGTTCGAGATATCCTGACTGAGTATGCATGTATTATGTGACTGCATGATTTATACGCCATGATATTATGCTGCATTCATTTGCATCTTGCTGTATCTCTTTCGAGATGTCTGTTAGTAGGGTTGTATCCTATCCTGTTAATGGATGGACTTCCATCGATTTGGGTCCGGCGTATCCACGATTATCTCGGTATGGGAGCCACCTCCTGAAGCGACGGCACAGCGTGCTACATACCAGGGCCCGGTCTGTCTCTGTTATCTGATCCTTGACCTCGAGTCTATAGGGAGTTCACTTTGCATGCATGTATACTCATACTCTCGCACTGAGCGTTTTATGCTCACGTCTCGTACTCTGTATTTTCTGGACACCCTATTCCATGGGGCAGGTTTGCGATTGGACAAGGAGGGTGGATCCAGGAGGGGCTAGTCAGTGGTTGGCCAGCTGGAGCTTCGTCTAGGTTTTATTACTGTTGTTTGGGTTTATACAGCTATTCGATTTGGTTGTATATTATTGGATAAATTACAGATTCCTTTACTTGGGATTGTATAATGTTTATGGTTTTCGCAGTTTTATTCTGATATCTGTTTAATTAAGTTAATTGCATGCCTAAGTTCTGTTTAGTAGGTGATCCGGGTAAGGGTCACTACATTTATGGTATCAGAGCATGCAAAAGAATTCTTGGGATTTAGTCTCATCTTGAGGTATTTTTGTAGATGTCAAATCGTGACGACCAGAGTTCTCATGGCAGTGTTGGTGGGCGTTGGGGTGATGCCGACCGGGAGCCTCGTCGAGAACGGCGTCATCGTCACCATGACGACGAGCGTTTTACTGTGCGTCGATTCTTAGCTATGGGTCCCAAGCCCTTAGTTGGAGGTGAGTCTCCGGAGGATGCGGAGAACTGGTTAGACCGCATGGAGACGACTTTTCAGACTTTCCAATGCACCGATGAGCAGAAGGTGGAGACCCTTGGCTATCTTCTGGATGGGCGTGCGCGCAGGTGGTGGAGGTTTACTTCTACACCTTTTGTTGCGGCGAGAGGAGTGGCCACCTGGGCCGAGTTCCGCACAGCTTTCCAAAAGCGGTATTTTCCTCCTGCACTCCGTCAGTCGAAGGCAGGCGAGCTACTGAGTCTGCGACAGGGAGCCATGTCTATTGATGAGTATCAGCAGAGGTTCTTTGATCTGCTATCCTATTGCCCCGAGATTGCTGATAGCTCAGAGATGAAGTATAATCTGTTTCTTCAGGGCCTTAACCCTGAGATCCATGACCTTGTGGCGGTTGGCGACGACATGTCCTACGATGGTTTGGTGAGCCGTTGTCATCAGGCAGAGGACAGCATTCGGCGGAACAGGTCTTTCCCTCAGTCAAGGCCTGCTAGTTCTTTGGGTCCCCGTGCCCAAACTTTCAAGAAGTCTGGATCTTCTTCTTCCTCTGGTTCTGGAGGTATTGTTCGTTATGGTAAGAAGGACAAGTGTGATCACTGTGGGAAGAACCATCCATCCGACAAGTGCCGTAGAGCTTCTGGAGCTTGTTTCCGTTGTGGAGAGACTGGTCATATCCGAAGAGATTGTCCAATGTCTGGGGGAGGTGGTTCCGGTTCTGGTTCAGGATCGGGTTCTCAGGCCACCGTTCAGCAGAGGTCGCAGGGACAGTCTGCTGGGAGTTCTCATTTGAGGCCACGAGCTTCTGGCCAGGTGTTTGCCCTGAGACATGATCAGGCTGTGGAGGAGAATGAGAAAGTCATCGCAGGTACATTTATGCTTTATGGTATACCTGCTCTTGTACTTATTGACACTGGTGCGTCTCATTCCTTCATTTCTGCACGTTTTGTTAAGAGGCATAAGTTACCATGCATTGCACTAGACGTAGTGATGTCTGTTTCTACTCCGACGGGCCAATCTGCTTTGGCTAAGCGTCTAGTGATGGGTTGCCCTTTAGAGTTCAAAGGGAACGTTCTGTTAGCGAATCTCATGGTCCTGGCGATGGACGACTTTGATTGCATTCTGGGAATAGATGTGCTGACTACCTATCGAGCTTCAGTGGACTGCTATCAGAGATTAGTACGCTTTCATCCGGAGGGGAGTGAGAGCTGGTTTTTCTATGGTGAGGGAGCGCGACCCCCGATGCCTTTGGTATCAGCTTTGAGAGCCTGTCGAGCTCTAGAGTCTGGCGGGAAAGGCTACCTTATCTATGCAGTTGATTTGTCCGCTGAGAGTATTGGGATAGAGAGCATTCCTGTTGTGGATGAATTTCCAGATGTATTTCCTGATGAGATTCCGGGTTTTCCTCCTGCTAGGGAAGTCGAGTTTGGCATAGAGTTGATGCCGGGTACTTCGCCTATTTCTAGAACACCGTATCGTCTGGCTCCGTCAGAGATGCATGAGTTGAAGAATCAGCTACAGGATCTTTTGGACAAGGGATATATTCGTCCTAGTGTATCTCCTTGGGGAGCTCCTGTTCTCTTCGTGAAGAAGAAGGATGGGTCGATGCGGCTGTGCATTGACTATCGGCAGCTGAATCGAGTGACTGTGAAGAACAAGTATCCGTTGCCTCGTGTTGATGACTTGTTTGACCAGCTGCAGGGCACATCAATTTACTCCAAGATTGACTTAAGATCTGGGTATCATCAGTTGAGAGTCCGTGATCAGGACGTAGCCAAAACTGCATTCCGTACTCGCTATGGGCATTACGAGTTCCTAGTGATGCCATTTGGTTTGACTAATGCGCCGGCTATATTCATGGATCTGATGAACCGTGTCTTCAGGGATTATTTGGACAAGTTTGTCGTGGTCTTCATTGACGACATCTTGGTGTATTCACGTAATATGGAAGAGCATGTTTCTCACTTGCGGTTGGTACTGCAGACTCTTCGAGATGAGCAGTTGTACGCTAAGCTGAGTAAGTGTGAGTTCTGGATGGATAGAGTGGTCTTTCTTGTCCATATCATATCCAGGGAGGGGATTTCTGTTGATCCAAGCAAGATTGAAGCGGTACTTAATTGGTCGCGTCCGACGACAGTTGCTGAGATCCGTAGTTTTCTGGGTCTAGCAGGGTATTATCGTCGCTTCATTTTGAACTTCTCTCAGTTAGCTCGACCGTTGACGCAGCTTACCCGCAAGGGTGTGGATTTTGAGTGGTCCTCCGAGTGTGAGGAGAATTTCCGTGAGCTTCGACGGCGGTTGACTTCTGCGCCGGTGTTAGCATTACCGTCAGGATCTGGAGGGTATGTAGTTTACACGGATGCTTCTCTTCAGGGGTTAGGTTGTGTCCTGACTCAGAATGGGCATGTGATCGCATACGCTTCTAGACAGCTGAAGCTTCACGAGGACAACTACCCAGTCCATGATTTGGAGTTAGCAGCCATTGTGTTCGCTTTGAAGATCTGGCGTCATTATCTGTATGGCGAGAAATTTGAGATCTTCACCGACCATAAGAGTCTCAAGTATTTGTTCACTCAGGCGGAGTTGAACATGAGGCAGAGACGTTGGATGGACTTGCTTAAGGACTATGATTGCGAGATTAAGTACCATTCGGGAGCTGCTAATCTCACCGCTGATGCTTTGAGTCGCAAGGTGCGATTATCCGCACTTCAGACTTGTTCGATGTCTAGTGCGATCAGTGACTGTTGTACTTCAGGTTATACCTTCAAGCATAAGAAAGGTATGCAGAGTATCCAGATGTTTGCGATATTATCTGAGCCAGCCTTGTACTCGCGGATCCGAGATGCTCAGATGTCTGATTCGAAGACCCAGCGTTTAGCTCGTCTAGCTAACGAGGGTAGCTCGTCTGGATTTCATTATCAGTCAGATGGCTTTCTGTGTTTGTTTGGTAGGCTTGTGATTCCACAGGATGAAGAGTTGCGAGAGGAGATTTTATCTCAGGCACAACGCACTAAGTTGAGTATTCATCCTGGGAGCAACAAGATGTACAAGGATCTACGTACTCGTTTCTGGTGGAAGGGAATGAAACGCAGTGTTTATCAGTTTGTTTCGAGATGTTTGGTGTGTCAACAGGTCAAGGCAGAGCACCGACGACCTGGAGGATTGCTTCACAGTCTGCCTATTCCTGAATGGAAATGAGAGTTTATCACAATGGACTTTGTGACCCATTTGCCGGTATTTCCAAGGAACTGTGATGCTATCTGGGTTGTGGTGGACCGACTCACCAAGTCAGCGCATTTCATTGCCTATAGCCGAGAGTACTCTGTGGATCGCATGGCACGGATGTACATTCAGGAGATCGTCCGACTTCATGGAGTGCCTGTGAGCATTGTCAGCGATCGGGACCCCAGGTTTACTTCTAGGTTCTGGGGGAGTGTTCAGCGTGCGATGGGTACTACTCTCAGTTTGAGTACAGCCTATCATCCGGAGACTGATGGTCAGTCAGAGCGCACTATCCGTACGTTAGAAGATATGCTTAGAGCGTGCGTCATGGATTTTGGTTCAGCCTGGCAGGATCATTTGCCGTTGATCAAGTTCGCTTACAACAACAGCTATCACACTAGTATTGGGATGGCACCTTTTGAAGCGTTGTATGGGCGACGTTGTCGTACTCCACTCTTCTGGGAAGAAGTGGGGGAGAGACAGGCTGAAGGACCGGAGTTTATCCAGCAGGCGATAGACATTGTTGATCAGATCAAGAAACGGATTAAGACTGCACAGGATCGTCAGGCCAGTTATGCTAATATCAAGCGTAGGCCTTTGCAGTTCGAGGTCGGGGAGAAATTGTTTCTGAGAGTGTCACCTTTCCGCAAGATTCTCAGATTTGGCCTTAAGGGCAAGTTGTCTCCCAGATTTATTGGTCCGTTTGAGATCTTGGAGAGTATTGGCGATTTGGCTTATCGACTAGCATTGCCACCGCATCTATCCAGCATTCACGACGTGTTCCACGTATCTCTGTTGCGACGGTATGTGGCGGATGAATCTCATATTCTGCAGCGATCTGAGGTTCAGGTAGACAAGGATTTGACTTATGTTGAGAAACCTCTTCGTATCCTGGATTATAAGGATAAGGTTTTACGGAACAAAGTCATTCCTTTGGTTTTAGTTCAGTGGCAGCGCCGAGACACTGAGGAAGCTACTTGGGAGCTTGAGGACAGGATGCGTAAAGACCATCCTGAGTTGTTTTGATTTCATTCTTTAAGCTGTATTCAGTTGCAAACTCTGTAAACGTTTGATTTGAATAAAGAATGTTTCTGATTTCTGTATTTGCATTCGGTACTTAAGATCTGATTTCGAGGACGAAATATCTTAAGTGGGGGAGAATGTAGTAGCCCGTGCCCTAATTGAGTAATTAAAGGATTAATGCTAATTAATTCAATTAGGTATCGGACGGATCGGAAGCTCCGAAGGCACGATCGGAAGCTCCGAACAGGATCGGAAGCTCCGATGAGCGATCGGAGGCACCGATGTTATTACGTCAGGCATGACGTGTGGTTGGATCGGAAGCTCCGATCAGGACCGGAAGCTCCGATCACCCCTATCCGGAGTCAACAAGTGATATTTGACACGTGGCAGATCAGGATCTTCGGAAGCTCCGATGGCAGGATCGGAGGTTCCGATCGAGGTTCGGACGTTCCGATCAAGGATCGGAAGTTCCGATCGTTGTCTATAAATAGAAGGCCGAGGCTTCACTTTCATTTGCCAATTCCGAGTTCTCCTTTCCCTTCTAGTCCTTTTGGAGCTGTTCTAGTCTTCTTAGGCTTGGTCCGGAGGTCGGAGAGGCGTTCGGTAGTTGTAGCGGAGTCGTGCCCAAGTTCTGGAGGCATCGACATCAAAGGGCTAACGACAGACGAAGGTATAGCTTTGCTCCCTATAAATATTTAGGAATATGCAATAGCTTAGTTAAGGCTTTTAGAGCACTTTAATGATAGTAGTATCATTTGGCAGTGTAGAGCAGACTATAGGCGTGGACCTAGAGTTGGTAGAGCTTTCACTGTTTTGAGGTACGGAAGTACTGTTCGAGATATCCTGACTGAGTATGCATGTATTATGTGACTGCATGATTTATATGCCATGATATTATGCTGCATTCATTTGCATCTTGCTGTATCTCTTTCGAGATGTCTGTTAGTAGGGTTGTACCCTAACCTGTTAGTGGATGGACTTCCATCGATTTGGGTCCGGCGTATCCACGATTATCTCGGTATGGGAGCCACCTCCTGAAGCGACGGCACAGCGTGCTACATACCAGGGCCCGGTCTGTCTCTGTTATCTGATCCTTGACCTCGAGTCTATAGGGAGTTCACTTTGCATGCATGTATACTCATACTCTCGCACTGAGCGTTTTATGCTCACGTCTCGTACTCTGTATTTTCTGGACACCCTATTCCATGGGGCAGGTTTGCGATTGGACAAGGAGGGTGGATCCAGGAGGGGCTAGTCAGTGGTTGGCCAGCTGGAGCTTCGTCTAGGTTTTATTACTGTTGTTTGGGTTTATACAGCTATTCGATTTGGTTGTATATTATTGGATAAATTACAGATTCCTTTACTTGGGATTGTATAATGTTTATGGTTTCCGCAGTTTTATTCTGATATCTGTTTAATTAAGTTAATTTCATGCCTAAGTTCTGTTTAGTAGGTGATCCGGGTAAGGGTCACTATAAACATAGCATCAATAATCATCAAGTTAAAAGTACGAGTTGCGCAAGAAAATTTTTCTTTCCAAAAAAGGGACGAAAACCAAACATGGCATATGCTATAAAATCTAAAAAAAATTAGAAATGCATCTATAAACCAAGAACACTACATAATAAATCTAAGGGGAAGGGAATGAATCCATATCCTTGCCTAAAACTTCAAAAATCGAAGAACAAGAGCTCCAAAGAGCTATGGCCGATCGAGCTGGAAGAAGAGGAAAATGGGAAAATCGAGCTCAACAATCACTACTAGCTTGATATGGAACGATTTCCCAAAGAAGAAATGAGGATTGGAAGCTTAAATGAAGAAGCTAGCGGATCAAAGAAGAAGAAGAAGAAATGGATTTCTTCCCCTGTTTCAATCGCGTCGTGTGAGTGTGTGTGTGTGTGTGTGTGTGTGTGTGTGTGTGTTTAGGCATGATTTGTTTGAGTTTTGTGGCTAGGGTTGAATCTTGGAGCTCAAGTGGATAAGTATAGGTAAACCCTAGAAAATGGGAGTGAATGTTAGAAATTCAGGAAATTGTGAAACACACCTTTAAAAAGTACTAAATCACTACTTAGCAATTGGGACTACAATTAAATCGTACTAAATAAAATAAAAGCTTTAAAAAATCTTAATTTAAAATATTAAATTTGATTTTACTAGTCCGGGAATTAAAAATGCTAATTTTCACAAAAAGTTAAAAATAATAAATTCCAATGTGCGGAAGAATATAATATTTAGCCAGTTAAACACAAAAAATTTAAAATAATTAAAATAATAAATATCAAAGACTAATTTAGGCATGAAAATTAAATTAAGAAATTCTAGGCGTCACAATATATGTGTTTTAGAGATAGTATGCATTGTTGTATTGAAACTGGATCGAAGAATGGATGTTGTTTGGAATTGATATTATTTTTCCAGCTTTATTCGAAGCTTATGCCTATTGATCGAGCTGATATATTGATGTATTCTTGCTGGTATGAGTTGCATTTGAGGGAGATATGAATGATAGTGTTGTTAGATTTTAGTTTCGGTTACCGATTTTCAGTCGTTACGCCGCCGGTTTAAGATTTGAAGCTGTTTTGATGTCTTGTGATTGAGCTGAGTTTGAAGTGAGTTATTGCTGATGTTATTAGATTATTTTGCTATGTTTTCAGACTTGAAACCAAGGGATATTGAACTAGATCTTCCAGCTTCGAACCGGGATTCAATTGGCTAAGGTTTGTGAAGTTGTAGCTTTGTAGATTGAAGAACTTGAGCAGCTTTTGACATGAGTTATTTGAGATTGATTGTTCAGATTTGAAGCACTCAAGAACCAAGAAAAGAAAAGGTATAAGATGACATCGATTGTTAAGGGATTTGAAACTCGAGAACTATGATTCTTGAGTTATCCCGCAAAAACCACATACTTGTTTAAATATATGTTCTTTGTTTAGAACTTGAATTGTGAATCCATCTCAGGTAAATGGATCTTTGAATTTTGTTATTTACCTTTGATGTTGAGTCGGTTACGATCCCTAAAGCTCGGATATATCCAGATCAATATCGGTTACGAATCTTGATTCCAAGAATCGAAATGAACAAACGAATCTTGAGACCGAGATCGGATACAAAATCTAGAGAATAAGGATCAGTTTCTTTTATGCGTTCTATTTCCGTTCTAACTTGATTTGAGATGCTATTGTTAACGCATGTTTATGTCGATTATACTGAGAATTATATTCTCACCAGAGTATCCGGCTATTTTCTTGTTTTGTATGTGTACATGACAACAAAAGGGACAGGAGCTAGCGAGAGACAACGAGGGTAGCTCGAGAGAGACTTTTAGCACGTGGTGACTCAAGTTGTAGCAGATTTGTTGAACTTTAGATCTTTATCAAGTTGTTAGATGACAAGAACTTGGGTTGTAGTTTGAATAAATTCTGTTGAACTTTGTGTAGTTGAGTTCTTATGATGTATTGTAGACTTCATGTTTGATGTATGTAATGCTTGTAAACTTGTTTAGAACTTGATTTGTATATCAATGCATGTTTTAGACTTGAAATATCATGTTTTAGAGAGAATTTTACATATCAGTATTGAGCAGCATTTTCTGCCCAGGGCAACGCTCGAACTGCATTTTATTGCAGCTCGAGCGCAGCCCCAACCAGCCCAACCCGAGAGTTGGGCCTTAGGTGGCGCTCGAGCGGCCGAAAAGTGCAGCTCGAGCGCACCCCTAATTTTTTTTTTGAAAAAATTGTTTGATCTTTTTCCTCACTTGTTTAATTAATGATGCTTATTCATTAATTGTCCTTAAAAATCGAGATTAGCAACCCGAGGTCCCCACAGCAGGTAACGATGAGGTTGATGCATTCATTGGCGAATATTTGGGCGGGCAAGAAGAGGAGCCGAGGTTCGGTCCAGCAGGCAATGCATAAGTGCGAGACTTATGAATGAGTTTTGTGAAAAACAATTTTATGTTTTGATGGGAAAACAAATTTTGAATTTTAAGTAGATGACCATGTTTGGCAAAACCTTTTAAATGTTTATTATATTATTGTGAATTTTTAATACGTTTATTTAATAAAGGAGATGATGCTTCCGCAAAGTTTATTTTTCTTCAAATTTTTATCTTCAAGTATGTATGTTTGAGTAACGCTTTGATAGAGAAATTGGGACGTTATAATAACATTGGGGACCAAAATCGCAAAGAGTCAAACATATAGGACCAATAAATGAATTTTCTCCTACCATTTTCTAATAGGGTTAGGTTTTATTCTAGTTTTTTTGGCTTTTCGTTTGAAAACCATCTTCTCACTCTTGAATGTGTTGCACAAGAGAGAGCGGCAATATTTTTATCTCCTTTCCATAACTCTAGTTTTTATTTTTAGATTTTTATTACATGGAGGTCAACTATGTTTGTCCAGGGTTCTTCTTATTCAAGGGATAATATTTTCTCTATTTCAATTTTATAACTATGAGGTAATGCGCTTAAGTTGGTATTCTTATTTTGTTTCAAGTATTGATGATCTATATATTTCAATATCGATTAATCTGACAAATTAATTTTATTTATGTGTTTCTATTACAATCAATGGATTCATTGATCCATAACTTAAATTGTTAGTACGTGAGTAAAAATAGATTAAGTGAGTTGTGCTATCATAGTTTATTTGATCTAAATAAATCAACAAAATTTAATTTATCAATGACATCTATATTGATTGTTAGATTTTTAGGATTAAATGTTTTCACAAAATACAAATCTATATTCAATCAATATGGAATGTTATTGTGTCCGGTTTATTATTGTTAAGTTTTGATAAGGTGTTGGATTTGGTCGATTGAATTAAGAAAACACAAGAATTTTAGCGGATATCCTTATTGATGCGTTCAAAAATTTCGCATAAATAAATTTTCTCGAACCAATAATCAACAAACTAATTTTTTCAATAAACCGAGTCCAATGATCTCAAAATATTTCTGTGTATCAAAGAAAATATATGAGATGACTTGCCCGGAGGCGAAACCACTCCAATGCTCAAGTCAGTATAGGATTCAATATTAGAAAAGGTATGAAAATTGTAAGGGATAGAAAGCATGTAAAATACGTGTAAAAAACGTGTAAAAGCAGGTAAAAACATGTAAAAAAAAACATACCGTAATAAGGGTTAGAGATCCCTTATTTATAGGAAATAGAGTCTCGGTCCATATAGAATTTTTAATACATAAGACAACTAGATTCATGCATATCCATGCAATATTATAATATATCTCTAAAATATAAATAAAGATATGATATGATTTTTTTATCATATCATCAATATTACCTCCCAGATAGAAGTGACGACGAATGAAATGAGGAGGAACTTTGAAGTGGTTGAATTTATATTTTAGAGCATGTAAGACAATATTCTGGTTGATTGCAATTTTCTTTGAGCGTTCACGATGTCGGGCTTTTAGGGTGACCAAGAGTGACATGGATTTACATGACAACCACGAATTGCGTGGATTTACAAGGTGTCGAGCTGGTCGGGTTTTTGAGACAATCACGAGTTGTGGATTTATGTAGTGTCGAGCTGGTCAGGCTTTTGAGACAACCACGAGTTGTGGATTTACGTAGTACCGAGTTGGTCGGGCTTTTGAGACAACAACAAGCTGTGGATTTACATAGTACCGAGTTGGTCGGGCTTTTGAGACAACCATGAGCTGTGGATTTATGTAGTGCCGAGCTGGTCGGGCTTTTGAGACAACCACGAGGTGTGGATTTACGTAATGCCGAGTTGGTCGGGCTTTTGAGACAACCACGAGTTGTGTTTTACGTTGCGTGGAATTACAAGGTGCCGAGATGGTCGGGCTTTTGAGATAACCACGAGTAATAGATTTACGTGATAACCATGAATTGCGTGGATTTACAAGGAGCTGAGCTGGTCGGGCTTTTGAGACAACCACAAGTTGTGGATTTACGTGATAACCACGAATTACATGGATTTACAAGGTGCCGAACGGATCGGGATTTTGGGGTGGTCACGTTTGGCGTGGGCTTACTCAATGCCAAACTGGTCGGGCATTTGAGATAACCCACGAGTGGCATGAAATTATATCGTGCCGAACTGATCGGGCTTATAAAGTGTCAAGTTGTAGATTTGGTTTCATTGCTAGATTGCATGTCTGATATCGTAAAATAAGATCTTACTGCGAGATTGCACGTCCAATGTCGTAGAATAGGGCCTTATAGCAAGATTGCATTCCCGATATCTTTATTTATCGAATTGTCGAGTACGCTTGACTAGGTTGTCACAAGGTGCCAAAATCTTGAAGGTAATATATATGCTCCAATAGAGGTTGGTCGGGAGTGAACGGTGATGGGGGAGCATGTCTTTGGGATGGTAGGAGATATGTTACATGAACTTGAACAATGTAATTTTACTGGTTCATCACAATCTTGCTGCAAAGCAGAAAATGTTGAGTAACATGTGTAACCGACAAAAATATAATTAGTTTGGCATGAAAATATAGATTTATTTCTCTGATATATTCATTCTCTCCATGGCATAAAGTAATTGGTTAGAAAAATTTGTGTGAACTAACATTTTGACATAGAATATATAACATGAAAATAAAATCCTAAGTCTCCGTAGCATTGTGAACTTTAATCCAAATTAGCACAAAAAAGAAGTGATTACATGTTTTAATAAGGTCTTACTAGTAAGCAAGAGCTTAGACGACAAAAATAATAGTTTCAACAGACCCATCTCATTCCCTGAATGCAATAAGGAAAAAAAAAAAAAAAAAGCTTCTTCGGTGAAATTAAATTGAGAACATATATTGAGTAATTGATTTTTTGGGTTAAATTGAGAACATATGTCGAGTAATTGATTTTTTGGGTTTAGGAAACCCGAAAAAATTTATGATGCAGTTATTATCTAGATCCTTGCAGACATGATGATATTGAGCTTTGGCAGCTCTTCCTAATACACATGAAAAAAGACATGTAATAGCAAACAATATAAGAACTTTATTTTATAACTAAAATTTTAGTCAATTGCTCGTGTAGATATAGCCCATAAAAGAACTAATAATATAGGTGGTGGCCAATCAATGTTTTGAAGGTCAAATAAAACAAAGTATTCGAACCAAATGATAAAGCCGAAGATATCAACGGGATGAAAACCAAATTTTAATTATATTATTAATTATATTTATATTTTTTTCGGTTATACATTTTATATAATGAATTAATTATCATTTTGTTAAGTTTTAGTTGATTACTATTTGTTTAATTCATTTAGATTTCATGTTTATACGTGTTATATAAAAAAAAGGAAAAATGATTTTTTTGGTCCATTAACTTTTTCATGTTTTGGTTTTGGTCCATTAAATTTTCCGATGTGGGTTTTGGTAAGCTAACTTTTCATTTTCTGTGATTTTTTGTCCAACTTCATACGTGTAATTTTCTGATTGGTCCAAAATGATGACGTGAACCCAAGGGCGTAGCCAGGAATTAATCAAGGGGTGGCTAAAAGTTATGAAAAGTCAATGCACAAATAAAATTCATAGAACATGTAAAAAAAATAATAAATCAAATTCACCTATTTAAGCGGTGCCCGACGATGTTTAATAGCATAATATTCGTCAATAATAGAATCTATATCTATATTCATTGCAAATTCTCGCTCGATGTAAATGATCATACAATCAGCAAGAAAATCATCCTCCATCTTGTTACGAATTACAGTTTTGACATGTTTCATTGCTGAAAAAGCTCTTTCAACTCTAGCAGTAGATACGGGCAATGTCAACACAAGATAAATCAGTCGGGTTAGCATAACCTAATTCTCCGATCTTCTACTTGAAACCAACTCCTGACATAATTCAGAAAGAGATGATACTTGAAATCGAGGTTCAGAAATCACATCCTTCTGATAATGTTGCAACTCAATTCTCAAGGAATAAATATATTGTTTTGTAAAATCCTGAGGGTAGAACTTCTCTGCAAGCTTGCAAATATCATCCATGTTGAATAATTCAAATGAATTTTTAGGGTCCAGCGAAGAGCTGAGAGAAAGGAGTTCTACCGATGTCTCGTTAAATCTTGTATTTAACTCCATCAGGATAAAATCATTTGCTTTGTTGAAAACATCAAAATGATAATGATGTTCAACTGTCGGATACTCTCACCCACGAGAACGACCAATCCTATATGAACTATCAAAGTCAGGTAAGCAAACATCATATTTTGAGCAAAATGAAATCACTTCCTGTAGAAATTCTTCCCAACCATCTTCCCTCAATTCTTGAATAACACTTTTTGTAGTGTAGACAAATCTCATTGCAATTAAAATATCTTGAGATTTCTTCTGAAGGGCTTGACACAAAATATCAGTTATGGACAAAATTCTACGCATGAAATGCAAGACAAAGACAAATTCAAAGCTTGTTATGTTTTTGTATATACCACAAACTTCAGCTTGACAACTTGTGTTCGGACTATGTTCCATTAAATGCTCAATAACCTTACAAGTGACACCATACATATCTATCAAACTTTTTGCAGAGTCATAATGAGAACTCCAACGAGTTGTCCCCGCTCGTTGCAAGTTGCCAATCTGATGAGCCCCGCGTCCCGAATTAAGTTCTCCAATTTCTAGCAAATGCTCAATTTCTCTTCTTTGAGTAATTTTCAACTCACAAATGCGCTTAGGAGAATAAGTCACCATACTAACAACATTGTCCAAATGAGAGAAGAAATCCCAAATATCTCGGACGTCCTTAGCAGCTGAAACCAATGTTAATTGTAATCGGTGTGCAAAACAATGTATATAATATGCATATGGACATTCTTTTAGAAATAAAGCATGTAGTCCATTCCAAGCACCCCGCATATTACTAGCCCCATCGTAACCTTGGCCTCTCATTTTCTGAGCTTGAAGGTTGTAATGAACAATAATATCACTGACAGCATGTTTGAGAGTAAGTGAGGTAGTATCACTAACACTTTTGATTGCAAAAAATCTTTCTGTCAGAATCCCGCTGCTATTCACGAACCTCAAGATAAGAGTCATTTGCTCACGTTTGGATTCATCTTGTGCTTCATCAACAAGAATACAAAAGCTTGCATCTCCAATTTCACCTCGAATTTTCTGGCGTACTCTATTGGCCATAATATTTAGAACCTCTTTTTGCACTTCTGGTGAAGTGTATTTATTATTTCTCGCAACACTATTCAATACCTCTCCAACATCTTTATTCAGCCGTCCAAAAGCATCCAATATTTCAAGAAAATTCCCTCGATTCAATGACTTGCATGATTGATTATGACCCCTAAAAGAACAACCTTGAAGTGCAAGCCTTCGTACACTTGTAATAGTGGTTTTAAGACGCAAAAGATTTTTTTGAACTTCTTCACTCGATACAACAATCATTACTTTTTCAATATGTTGAGATGGTTTCATCAAACCTTCTGCCTTTTTCAAAGATGTATTATGATCTGATGAAGATGAGGTGCCAACATGAGTGAGAAATGCACATTTATCTCCATTACAAACCCTCTTCCAACTATTAAATCCATCGGTAGCCAATGATGAAAGATTTGGTAGAGTAGGATTGGTAAGAAAAAGAAAGCAATAAAAGCAATATGCCTTATCTGTTGAAGACGAGAATTCTAACCAGTGAAACTTATCATACCAATGTTCTTGGAAGCTACGTGTTTGCTTACCAAATAGTGTGTGTTGATATGCCAAAAGTTTCGGTTGATATGGTCCAGCATTTAGGTAAGCTCGCCGAACCTCGTCTCGTTCATTTATTGGATATTCACATATTTGTTTCCTCTTTCCTGGATCACGTTCGATAGAAACATATGGTTTTGTGCCAAGAACCGAAGGAGAAGAATCTATGACTTCAGAAGACGTAGCTAAGGAAGGGGAGACGCTAGGAATTGAAGGACCTTCAGATTGAACTTCTTTTTGAAAATAAGATGTTAAGGTTTTTCCCCTTTTCGAAGCAGGTTGATGGTTTTTCATTCTCAATCTGCAAAAATAACTCATATTAAGCAACTAATTAAATTACAAGTAGCTACATAATCTCAAACACTGCTAGAAATAAGTAATACAATTATAAGGAGAATGAAGATTCAACCAAAAATTTTGATAATTATGAAAATAATAAATAGTCATAACAATTCAAAGTCATAAAAATATTCATATTTCTAGGAATAATCTACTAATTTATCTACAGGTTGATATTACTCTCCTTGAAAAATAATAGGATTACAGGAAGACATGGAAAGAGGTTAGTTTCTTAATTATTTGTGTACAAAGTAGACCATATTAAACTTCAAGTTTCAAACTTACAGGGGATGACAAGACTCAAGAGTCAAGAGGCTGAGGAGTCTCATATCAATTTACAATATTTTCTCATATCAATTACTGATTTAAAATATTTATAAAACATAAAATATATTTTCATACACTATACACAAACTCTAAAAAAAACCAAGAATACTCTATACACAATTACACACAGAGAATGAGAAACCAACATCAAAATAAAATATTTATTGAAAACTAGCAACATAAATTAGCATAATAGGCAGTAATAGGATACAATTGAAAATTTATTGAAAACAACAAGCAACATAAACTAGCATAATACACAATTGAATACAATATCTCTTAAGTTCTTAACACTAAAACGAGAAAACTGGGATTCTGGGAAATGGGAACAATAAATCTATTGTTAGTTATATTTAATTTTTTAATCTCGTAATTAATATTTTATTACCTTGATAATGGGAAATACTTCAACTCCTCATGTAAACCCCTTCCTGTAGCCCAGGCCTGCCCCCCTTATATCCGCCCCTGCGTGGACCAATCAAAAGTTGACACGTATGCAGTTGGACCAAAAATAACAGAAAATAAAAAATTAGCGTACCAAAACCCACATCCGAAAAGTTAATGGACCAACACCAAAACATGGATAAGTAACACAAGTTAATGAACCAAAAAAATAATTTCTCCTATAAAAAAGTAACGAATTCAGAATATAGCATATTGTAAAATATAATTTTCTTATTGATTTAATTTTTAAATAAATATCCAAATCTGACTGAACCGTTTTAGTAAAACTGAATCGAACGAAACAACCGTTCAAATATCGGATTATATATTTTTAAAATTGAAATAAATTTTTGTAAAGTCGAATTGAAACAACTGATAAATACCGCTAAAATTACAAGATCAAAAGACAAATTTGAATACCCTACCATGAACAAATTAAATACGAAATAAAACCATTTTGATTAGAATATGTCTCGCATAATAGTCTCATAGATCTATATCCTTGAGATCAGGGACAGAGTTAGGACTAAGTATTATGGGACCTATAATAAAGGTAAGAAATATCAAATATTTATTCTGTATAACAAATAAATTTTAAATATATTATGTTTTTATCAAATAATACATTAATATTTATTTATTATCAAATGTTCCAAAATACATTATTAATTCCCGAATCTATTAGAATTTAAAATTTCGGATTGGAGATCCGTCTCGAAAAAAAAAATAATATTTTTAACATAAAAGATAATATTTTTAATAAATCGGGTCAAATTGAAGATTCGTCTCACAATGTTAAATCTTACTAACTAATTCGATCCGATCTAATTACATCAATATGATTTTATTTAAATATCACAAACATCATCATGATATATTCACATATTTTAGGGGGGAAATGGTTATAAAAATCTTTCTACTTTTTTCTCCCACTGTTAACTCTTTTAACCCAAGTGCGGTTGTAGTGACCCGCACCATGATTATCTACTAATTAAAATTTAAGCATGCAATAATTTCTAATCAAACATAATCAGATAATTAACAGCGAAATCTAAAATTTAAGTTATACAACCCAAAATAAAGAGATCTGAAATCTTAAGTTAATACAACCATATCGAACCAAATATTCCCAAAACCAATACCCCTAAAAATGATACACAAACACTGCGATGACAAACTTCTCATGCTAAAAACCTCGGCATTTAGGATCTCCCAAGTCCCAGTATCTCCTGCGCTATCCAACCTGAGGCCTGTCCCGTCGAATAGAGTATCCAATAATCACAAAAATAAAGGACGTGAGCGAACTACACTCAGTACGAGAGTATAAGTATACAATATTATATGTGCATGAATGCAAGTGTACGGGTTACCAAGACTAGAGGTCAAGAATCTATGATCAATAACAGAATCGAACCCTAGATGTGTAGCACTCTGCGTCGTTGCACCAGGAGGTGGCTCACATACCCGACAGTGTATATAGGTGGCCTGATCACGAATCTACGTGTTCAATCATCCACTAACAGGATTGAGTGAAAACCCTACGACAGGATATTACAAGAAAACAAGCTCAAGATGATCATGCATGAAGCATAATAACGTGACATAATATATGTAGATAAAATAATGACATATAAATAATGCAACGAAACACATAATATATGCATACTCAGTCAAATTATCTCTAACAGTACTTTCGTACCTTAATATTACTAGGTAAGCTACACCAGCTCTATTGTCCAATACTATAATCACAAGATTACTATATCGCTAAACAACATCTAAAAGCCTTAACTAGCTAAGCTAATATATACTCCCAAAAATATTTATAGGATCTCGAGTATACCTCCGTCCGTCGTCAGCCTTTTGCTGTCGAATGCCCCTAGAACTTGGGCACCACTCTGCTATAGCTCGGAGCTCCTCGCCAACGCCCGGACCACTCCAAAGAAGGCTCGAAAGCCCCAAAACCCCATACAACATGAGAGCAAGGATGTGGAAATGATGTACAAAACTGCATCTCGAATGCCCTATTTATAGACAGATTTCGGAAGCTCCGAACTCGCATGCCAGCTAAGTTGCAGAAATGCAACGATCGGAAGCTCTGAACTCCTCTTCGGAAGTTCCGATATTTTGCGTGTCCGAGTGAGTTGACACGTCGATAATGCGCATGGACTAACTGAGATCGGAATCTCCAATCGTACTTCGGAAGTTTCGTACGCCTAGTAGCTTCCGAACACCTTCGCTCCTTCTGATCTCTTCGGACCATCCGATCACTACAGGGCTTGGGTTCGAACCTTCCGAACCACCCAAGCCCAAATAAGACCATTTACCACTTTTGAACATTTTGGATTCGATTTTTGGTCCGTTTGACATAATTAAAATTTTTTAATCATGTTTTACTTGTTCCAAACACATTTAGTTAAATTAATCTTGTAAATGGGACTGGACTACTACAACGGTTTTTTCTATCGCAAAACTCTCTCACCTTCCTTTTTCTACCTTTTGTACATAGTTTTTTTTACTCTCTTTCATTTGTATTGATTTTACAAAAACTGTAGGTGTATTTATCATGATTTTGCAGAGATATTGCAATGCAAAATTTTTGTTTTCTTTAAATTGTTTACGCACGCATTGCACGTGTCACGGTTGCTATAATAATAATAATAATAATAATAATAATAATAATGCATCAAACCCTTTGAAACTCTTTGAACAACTAACTTAATCTTTTTAATAGACAAGTAAACAAAAATGGTAATACTTTCATATTTCAATAAATTTATTATTTTTCAAATGTAACTATCTTTTTCATATATATTTTTTAAATTAAAAATAAATAACATATAAATTATTTTTCATATAACATAAATTATTTGTGCACATAGAGTTTCACCAAACTAAATTATTAATTTTAGTTAAAATATTTCATTTTAGAGTAGGGCAATGGGGGGCTGGGTCACGGTATATACTCTCGCTCTCCGTCATAAATTTTGAAGTTTGACATCACTTCTTATATGTTGCTTCTGTCCCCTCCAATTTTCTAAAAATTACATTACATTTACCAAAACATATAAAATCAACTTTCAAAATTTTGCGATTGTTTTTTGGGAAAAAAATGGATCAAATTGAAGTATCGATCGACCAATATGGTGGAGTACAGATAGGCTCACAAGAAGAGATCTTTTTGTCTGGGACATGTGGTCCTGTGATCAAAAGTTCCTAATTTAATGGATTAAGGCCCTCAAAGGTAGTGAAAGTCAATTTATGAAGTGATCCTTGAAAACATTACAAAACAAAATAAAAACTCAGGGTCAATGGTACTTAACTTACAAGTCAGATTAGAGCAAATTTGAATTTAAAAACTAATATTTATTTATTGAGTAGGAATCTTGTGAGACGGTTTCATGGATCTTTATCCGTGTGATATGTTAAACTTACTCATATTTATAATAAAAAATAATATTTTTGGCATAAAAATTAATATTTTTAATGGATGATCTAAATATGAAAGTTGTCTCACAAAATTAATCAGCGGGATCGTCTCACTCTCACATGAGTTTTTGTTATTTAGTAAACATAAAAATTCCTACTTAATTGTCTCATGAATCAATTTTTTGAGAAAAATTTCCACCCAAACCGATCAATTATAAAATGATTACGTTTTACTTTTACTGCATATAATGAGTCCTCTCTTTTGCTAAAGGGCATAGTCCTAACCTTAGTACTCATAGTTTCAATTAAATGAAGCTCATGCATGTTTAAGGTTTGACCAAGAAGATCGACATACTTCCAAGCGATTATTTTTATGAGTATGTTTTTTTGTCAGACAAGTCGATCTGATCAACTTACTCATATTTAAAATGACATACGATATTTTTTTATAGAACACAAAAATTCATACAAAACGATATCGCATGTTAATTTTGTGAAACGGATCTCATATATGACCCGACTCATTAAAATTATTATTATTTATATTAAAAATATTATTTTTTTATCTTAGATATGAATCAGATCGACATATTCTTAGCAGAAAGAGTAATAACTTTCATGGATCGAGTGAAGTTAGATATCTTTATAACAAAATTGACTCCTAAAACTATCTTATATGAGTTTTGTATACCTTTATACAATAGTTTTTTTTTTATACAAAGGGGAGTGGAGGACTCGAGCATACGTCAATTGACGGACATATGAGATCAATTGGACTACAACCTTGTCTCTTTACAATGGATTTTTAAAACATTGTTTTCGAGATTGTATTTTTCTAACCAAAGAGTATGTTTTATTTGTACACAAATCTAGTGGTCGCTTTGTGTAAAACACCTAAGAAATGGATTAACTTGTGGTAATATTTTCCCCAGAAACACATGCTCAAAGAGTAGACCCAAATTTTTTTTTTCTTTAACCGATACTTTTTGACCAAATAAAGAAAGCCCAACCCCATCACATATTTTATTGACTCACCAAATTTCGCCACGGGGGAGGGGGGGAATCGTGTGCGGCGCGCGTGTGGGAAAACCCTAGAGATAAACATGTGCTATGGCGGCAAACACCAAAATATTTTACTCGAATTCCCAAAAACACCCCCACTACCATAAATTAAACAAAGGCTCTCGAGGCGCCGTTTTCAAAGACTTGGCGGGGCCGTAAAAGTTTCGGAAATTCAGGCCCTTTATCGTCTTTTCACTTTTCCCCCGATTTAGGGTTTCCGTTGCCTTATATATAAAGTCCCTCAACTAATTCTCTTTTCTCAATCGCCCCCAATTTCACTCTCCCGATACCTCTTTCTCCTGCTGTGGGTCTTGTCTGAGTTTCGTTTTCAATCTTCAGCGCGATTCCTCTTCACTCCCACCATTCCCTTCGGCCTTCTTCTTCGACTTCGAGTGGTCTCACTGTGTACGTATACTTTAGATAGAGGGTTATAAGACGAGTCGGTGTCTTAGTTTCTTGGTATTTTCACTTGGGTAGAGCTTGATCGCATGCCAGCGGTTTGGTGTGTGCGTTGTTTGTTTGTTTGTTGTTAGGCGTATCTTGATCTGGGTTTAGCTTCGTTTCAAGCTAGGGTCGAGTTGGGTTTTTCCAGTTTCAGTTCTGTGATCTTTGTTCCGTTTGGTTTGATCGGAAGTTGTTGGGTAAAGAGACCCCCTTTCTCAGTCGTTGATCGAGTGTTCCATCTGGGTTTTTGTCAGATCTTTGATCGAGTGTCTGAAAATGGTGGATCTGAGTGATAAAGTAAGTGATCGCGATCATCATAAGTTGGAGGGGTCTTTTTTATTCATTCGATCAAGTTAACCTAAAATCATTTGATTTTTTTTGTTTCTCAGGGTTCAGAATCCGAAGAGATGAGTAGCCAAACACCCACCCCTGATAGATTATCATCCGATAGCACGAATGTCAAGACATGTGTCAACTGCGGCACCTCGAAAACACCCCTCTGGCGAGGCGGCCCAGCTGGTCCCAAGGTAATATACATACAACGAATCCTGTATGTATATGCGTCTCTTCTTTTTTTTTTGAATATTTAACGTTCTGAGTTGCATTGTTTGTCGTTTTGCCTGCAGTCTCTGTGCAATGCATGTGGGATCAGGAGCAGGAAAAAGATAAGGGCCCTAATGGGCGTGGCAAAAGAGGAAAAGAAAGCCAAGAAATCCGGAAATGGCAGGAGTTTGAGCCACCAAAGCAGCAGCAGCAACAGCTGCACCGGCAGCAGCGGCGGCGAGAGCGGCGGCAAGATTGGGAAGAAATTGTGGGCATTTGGGTTGGATGTGGCTTGGCAGAGACCAAGATCGAACACCCATCAGAGAAAAAAACTCGGGGAAGAAGAGCAAGCTGCTATCCTTTTGATGGCCTTATCTTGTGGCTCTGTTTACGCCTAGTGTTTGAACCCAGTGCAGCAGTAGTTGTACCTTTTTATTTAATTTTTAACTAGTTTTGTGAGCGGCAACACGAACAAGGAAAAAAGGGCTGAATGGGCTTTTCCAAGTGTGTACTTTTGGGGGTAGATTAATGAAAATTTGTTCCAAATTTGTTTTATTTAATATAATTTTTTGGGAGAATATAGTATATATGGTTGTTTTCATGTCGTGTATGAGAAATATCAAGAAAAGTTTTAGGTGATAGATATTATTTTTTTTAGCATAAGATAAGATATGGTACCCCTTTGTTATGGATCTTATCTTTATCTTATGGTGTTAATCTGTCGGAAATGATTGGTACAAAATCGAGGGAGATTGGTCTTGGCCTCAAACATTTCATCTTCAATCTTCCCTCCAAAAAAAAATTGGTCCTTGGATTACCTTCAATTATTTTCAATAAAATGTTGTTTGTATAAGCCAATTAGTTATCTCTCTTTATGATGCAAGAATTGAAGATGTTATCTTTTGGTGTACATCGAATTATAAATAAAGTTAATCAAGTAATCGTATTGCAGAAGTTTTGGTACCCGTGGATACATGGATATTCGGATTGAAATTGAAAATTTTGAAATTATAATGAATTGGTTCCCTCTAGGTGAAGGTAATTCAAATTTTAGGTTGCCTTGTTAATATGGCGAGCAACCACATTTATTCACAATTCAAGGACACAATGAGGATTGAGGGGCCTCTCATTTATTACAGCGTTGTAATTTAAAATTGAAATTCATGCTTCAAAACGAAATTTAGAATTTGTGCTGGGTATTTTAATTAAAATTACAAAAGGAAAAATCACAATTTCCACAAAATTTATTTAGATATTTTTCATTTCCCTAAATTCAATTTTTTTTCCTTGCCATTTCGAATTTTATATCGATATCTAAAAGGATTTTTTTTGGTTGAATTCGTTTGGAGCTTTTAAGTTCTTTAATTTTAACATCAAAAATAATTATTACATCAATTAAATATATTAGATTGGAGTATGGGTAGAAGAATTTGATAACCGGATTGTTAAATGTTAAATGACTTTTTTTTTTCCCAAAAAAATCCTTTTATTATTATTATTTTTATTATCCATTTATTTTGGATACAGTGTTTCAAATTTCATTGGGCTGTATAATTAGGCCCTATTGATGAGTCCAGGATCTCCCATTTTTGCTGGACCACTAAATTAACGGTCATACATCAAATATTCAAATAGTTATTAGTGCATTGATCAACCCATTGCATGCTTATATAGATATCTATAATCATTGTTATATTATTATAAAAATTAACGAAAAATTATATTATAGAATTAATTATATTTGAATGAGATTCATACAATAATTATAAAAATCAATGATGGAGTGAACTGAAATTTGAAATTATATTTTTATAAGAAAAAAAATACAATATCATATTATTGCACAAATTTTGACTCTATTGAGCTTAGACTTAATAAACCTAATAGATTAATATGTAAAATTGATTTAATATTAATCATTTAGATTAGAGTCGTCAATTTGGTTAGGCTTATCGGGTCGGCCCATCCCGCAACACAATTTAAGTTGGTGAATTTTGAAATTTTTTCAATCCAACTAAAAGTGGGCTTAGGCGGGCCAACCTGACGGGCCTATTTTTTTTATAACTTTTATGGTGTACATGTATTTTTTTTAATGAAAAATGTCATTTATATTGTATTAATTATTTTATATAAAATTCACACGTATGAAATCAATAATTAGAAATTTTATTAATATGCTTCTATTAATATTTAATTTTGAAATTTCATTTATAATTAATTATAATGATTTATAGTGAGCCAACTCATAGGCCGGCTCGCCTAACCCGCCACCCACTTTGGGTTGGGTTGGGTTGAGGAATTTCAGCCCACCGGGATGGTGGGCCGGTCTGCCTTCGACCCATCAAACGGTGGATTTTTTGTGGGTCGACCCGCTTCGTCATGGATTGGCACGTCTGACAGCTCTAATTTAGGTTATTTGGATCAAATGACTTACTTAGATTTAGGAAAGTATTTGAGGGAATGATCTGAGACAACACCGTGTTGAGATTAGAGGTGGTGTACCATATCGTACCCAAAATCGCATACCGTATACGGTACCGAAAATCACGGTATATATTATTTCTGTATTTCAATATATACCGACATTTTCAAAACTCATACGGTTACCATATCGAAAAATTCGATATCGTTACCGAACCGTACCGAAATATTCGATATACTGGAAATTCGACAAATTCAGGTTTTTTTCGATATGGTAACTTCGGTATGACGAAAATCCGATATTTGTTTACACCCCTAGTTGAGATAAGTTTGAAATCCAAAACTATAATTCAAAAATAACTATTTAAGGATTTGAAATCCATTGTCAAAAGAAGTTATTATTTTGAATTTGAAATCTCTACATTCAAATGCTCACAAGTCCAAATGCAGCCTCCATTGTATTTATTACAAAAAATTTTATGTTTTTAAAAAATTATGAGATTATGATTAAAAAAAAAGAAGAAAGAAAAAACAGAAAGACATATTTTTGTATATATTTGGAAAAATTAGGTTAGATCCATTATTTTTTAACATGGTTTGGTTTTTTAAATGACCCAACTGCAATCATAACAGTACAAAGTTTATTGCATTAAACTTCCCTGTAAAGTATTGAAAATACACACTTCTCCTCTGTGAAATTTTAATAGGCACGTTAGACCTTAACCTTTTTTAATAGTTGCACGTTTAACCCTTGCCTCAATGAATTATTAAGCACGCGTTGTTAAATCGCCTAATCAACAATTTTTTTGATAATATTAGGTCTATAATACGAAAATGTCCATTTATTGTAGTATTTATCATATTTACTCAAATACATCACGCGTATTTGTGAATAAAAATTATTAATTTTGATGTGAATTATGTATATGAGTAGATATACAAAATTCTTATAATAATAAAAGGTTATTTTCGTATCATAATCCAAATATTATAAAAAAAAATTGGTTATTTTAGCGCAAAAACAACGCATGTTTAACAAAATCGTCGTGGCAAGGGTTAAACGTGCAACTATTACAAAAAATTATGGGCTGAGATGCTTATTAAAATTTCACAAGGGAAAAATGTGAATTTTCAATATTTCACAGGGGATTTTGGTAAAATAAACTCATTAATTAATTACATGATAAAGATCATGCGATAACATAAAATAAATACTACAAAAATTATCGTAAGTTAATTTTTCATTGTCCTTATAAAAATTAATTCTATAACAAACACATTATTTTATTATACAAATTGGCTTCTTTTCCCCAAAAAATAAACAAATAAACCATCAAAAAATGAAAAATATCCTTTAAAAAACGTTGGGATAATTCCTAAATATATCCTTATATCTTTTCATTTTTTCTTTTATATCCCTTTCAATTTTCATGTTTCAAATATATCCTTGATTTATTAAATAATTTCTTGAATATGTCCTTAAAACTAAATAATGTCATTCTACTCTTTATTTCCTCATTTATTATTTAATAGCTTAATCCCATCATGCTTCCATAAGTAATTAAAACAAATTACCTCTTTGACCAAAATGTCACCAGGTTATGTCCACCGGGTTTTACCGGTTGTTCCTTACAACCGAACCACACGATCGCAACCGATGGTTCCTGTCGCAGACTTCTTCAGCAGCACCTAGAACATTATTTCGTTTTCTACCTTAAGACGTATAGTAAAAGATTTAATTTTTTAATAAAACAACATGAAAGGGAAGAAACTTGGAAATTTATTCAGACAATATATTATTAAATAAATCAACCTCCTTTGAAGAGGAGGATATGACTTGTTTAGCTACACATAGTAGCCTTTTTCTTGAAATACATAAAATTAAAACTAAATACAAACGTAGAAAGAGAAATATTACAATGTTTTTATTTGTAAGAAAACTAAACGGAATGATCGATGTTTTCAGCTTCCTCGAAAGCCTGCATTTATAGCTGCAGTTCCACTCGTTTCACCGAGAAACTTCAGGGAATCTTACAACTGTCTTGTCTTTTTTATGACATTATTGATGACATCTTTTACTAGTGGAGGAGTCACATGCTTGACTTTTTTTTTTGGATTTATTCTCCTCACTTGCCTACTTTATTGTTGTCGAGGCATCTTTTGCTTTTGTAGTGGGCCCCTGGGAAAACGCGTTTTTGGTGGTCCCTGTCCACCTTTGCTTGTCTCGAAAAAATCTTTTCGATCCGTTCGGGGTCTGAAGGTTTTTCAAAATTCTGGCTCCTTCTGGTTTGGACATTTTGGACAGATATTCTCTGACCATCTTCCGATATGAGCCATGTTACAAAATTTCCGACGAGTTTCTTTACTCCCCGGCAACTTGTTATTCCACAAAAAGTTCATCTTCTTTTCGAAGAGTTCTTCCGCAAAAGCCGTTGTTTTTTCTGTCATTGTGTTTAACAGGAAAGATCCATTCACATAATTCTGATAAAATTTGAACGTAAACTTGACCTTGTCCATCTCGGTGAGACATACCCAAATACCCCATGCCCTTCTGGTCGAGATTTCATTTTTTTTTTAAAGTGGAAACCAATGGTATTTCTTTAGTTATAGGATCCTTGATAAATCTTTGATCATTCATATCAGGTCTCCTAGCTTGATGAAATGAAAGGACTCGTGTGATCCTTTTTCTGTTGGTTCTGGAGCTGCACTAAAGAAGTATAACTCGAGCACATCTCCTTTGGGCAAATGATCATTATTTGCCCATGTTTCTTGGACTGCTTCTTGAATCCATTTTGGTAACTGTGATATCTCTTGGAAGCCTGATGAATTTGTATAAACTGAGGCTAAAGCCCCAAATTCATACCATAGCTTTACATCCTTAGGATTGACATTGTTTTTTAGCCAAACCCTTGGACATATTCCTGCAATATCAACCCTGCAAGTGATCAGGTTGATTTCACTTCTTGTACTTAATTTCTCTCACCTTTGTTGATAAACCTGAAATGGAGAAATTACAGCTGGATTAGTATCAATCTTAGATTTGCCCTTGTCTGTGTTGGGCCTAAGATTGATCTCTTCCTCTTTTACCCCAGAGACGGAGGGTTGATTTGATGAGTTATCCTCATCAATTGTTGCTTTATCTAAATCATCAAAAGCTGATGATAGATTAGCATTTGTTTCTTGAGTATTAAAATCCTCCACATCTTGTTTTACAATTGGTAGCTGTATTTTTTGTTTTTGTAAAACCAATGGTTTTAACATTTCTTGTTTCTCAGAACCTAGTGGTTTCTCTATGGCACGCATAATTGGCCCTTGAATAGTAGCCCATAATTGAGTTTTAGCTTGCCAACATCCTGTGATTCGATTGGATACTTTGATCCGACCAGCTTGTTGTAACCTGCCCGTCATATCGGCACTTATGACAAGCTGGTTGAACTCGGTTTGAAGCAACCCAAGGTGTTCCCTGAGATTCCTCTGCATTTTCATGATGAAATCCATATCACTGTCTTCCATCTCTTGTTAAGAAATCTGCAAGAATATTTTTATGAGATTTAATAATGATAATATCAAAAATATAATTTTGACATAATGCTTGTCATCTTAATAACCTAGTTTTCTCAGGTTTAGATTCAATCTTATTTTTTAGAAAAGCTTTTACCTGGGTGTTATCAACCTTCACAGTGAATTTTTTAGCAAGTAAAAATAATGGTCATTTCTCGAAAGCCCTTTTAACTACATAAAATTCCTACTCGTTGATATGTCATATGATAGCCTCAGATTATGAAAAAAGACCGCTACAGTATCTGTATGGTATTTTCACATCTGGAGTGATATTAGTAAAGACTGCTGCCCACCATTCGTCGCTGACATCCGTAAATAACACCAAATCATCTTCATCTACGGTTATAGCCATTTTTGGGAGATTCTTACATATCTCCTTTAATTGGTTCACCCCCTTAGTATGTTCATTGGTCCATATAAACTTTGCATCCTTTTTTAACAAAGGACTGAACACCTTTTTGTACATTGCTAGGTTTTTTATGAGCATCCCTGCAAAGTTAACTACTCCTAGAAAACTTTGAAGTTGTTTTACATCATTGAGTTTATCTGGAAAATTCTTTACCTTTTCTACAATATGGGGTTGTAGAATTATTCTAGATTCATCAATCTCAATACCAATGAATTCAATTTTCCTTGTTGCTATGACTGCTTTCTTTTCAGATAAAATCAGTCCTTTTTTTTTACAAATTTTAGAGAAAATCTCTAAATGTTTAACATGATCATCTATGTTTTTTGATGCTAAAAGAATATCATCAATATTAACAAATATGAAGTTGAAATAATCTTTAAAAATATTATCCATTTTTTTTTGAAAATATTTGGTATGCATTAGCCAATCCCATAGGCATAACTTTCCAGATATAATATCCTTGTGATGTAGAGAAGACTGTGAATTTATTACTGCCTTCTTCCATCCGGATATGGTAAAATCTAGACTTACAATCAAATTTTGAGAACACTCTAACATTTCGTACGCAGCTAATTAGATGCTCTCTACTAGGTATGAAGTACCCATCAAATTCCAGGATTTTATTAATTTCTTGGTAGTTAATAACTAACCTAGGTTTTTCTCTTTTTATTTCACCATGATATCTGACCAGAAAACATGGGCAGCTATATGGTGAAATTCCTTCTTTGATTAAACCAAGGTCCAAATGTTCCATGATAATCATCCTCATATCCCTTTGATCTGTTATGTTAATCGGGATAGGCTTATATCTAATGAATTCATACTCTTTGCCTTCCTTTAGAGTAAGACTGTCTTTTAGTTGATTTCTATCCCACCATGCCAAATGATGCTCGTTATAACTTTCTTTGAGCCTCTTTTTTACATCTTCAAGGGATACCTTATTTTCTGACTCTATATCTATGTGATTCAGAGTTACCTTGAGAAGCTCCATATCTTTTGTTTGGAGTTCTTGTTCTGTTGGTATCTTCAAGATGGTTTCTCCAAACCTTCTTGAATCTTCATTTTTGGGTGAAAAAGTTGTCCTTTATCACCACGCTGACCGCGGAACATTATCGGCATTTGTTGATAAAAAGCAATCTTGAGTCTTGGGACGATAATTTTATGATCACAAATTGTAGTGAACATAAGTTGTCTTAACTGATTATCTTGGGTATACTTCTTAAACATTTGTAAGAAATTATTTTCTAACAGGATTTCAGCTCCTGTATAATGGAAATATATTGGTGGTATCTTTACCTTATACCAGGGTGTCTGACCTGCGCCTCCTATAAGGATCTCTGCTTTTTTTATTCCTTTGCAAAGAATTAAAATTCTTCGAGAGAAATCCCGTCCAGCAATTTTTGGCAAGTATTCTTCCCATCCTTCAGGAAAGACTTCTTTCTTTGCTGTACAAATTCCTTCTCCTGAATCAATATAAGCTGCAAAGTGTTCAGCCTTATATTGTTTGTACAACATCTCAATTGGAATGTATATGGAGAAAGGGCTTGTTGTCGTGTTACTTGAAGGGATTACTGAATGGTCCTTCCATTTTCAATAAACTGCTTTGTAATTCTGTAATCCGTTTAAGACTATTTAGCCTTAGTGTTTCTAAGGCCTCAGTAGGTAGAGTATGGTTACCTTTTTCTACTTCTTCAATGCGTCCTAGTAAATCATGTTCATGATTTACTAACTTCAAGAGGTGTTTTTTTCTCTGTTTGTGAACAGAGTTTTCGAATCTAATTAAGGGGTTATCCCTTATCCATTTCTCTTGGTTTTCCATCTCGTAGAATTCTTATTGAATTTTTCAAGTTTTTTTTTTTGCCATAAACTCTATTCATCTTTCAAGGCGTTTCCATGATTTATGATCTTCAAGGAATTCTAAGCCAAGAATTAGTAGATCTGTTTCTTTTCCCGGGATTCCTGAAATTTGAACTTCCAATTCACCAAAATTTATTAATCCTTGATAAGTTCCTTTTACCTGTTGTTCTAAATACTAAATCGAATTACAAAGAATTTGGTTCCAATCACTTGTAATTTCGAATACTATTTTGACTTCTTTCCATCCATCCGGAGATCTAAGTTTTTCTATTATAGAAAACTCCTTTTCTTCTAGTGGAATTTCCTGAATAGGAGATTTTTCCCACCTTAGACTTGTCATTCGGTCACCTTGGAAAGATAACCTTCAGGGTTCTATTTTAAGATCTCTATATAGAACTGGTTTATCTTGAATTTGAATGTCTGTTTTCTGAATTAAAGAAAACTCGATTCTTTCCGGGTATATTGCTTGAGCAACTTTCCCAAAGATCTTAGGGATTTCAATAAACTCATTTCTAATAAATAATTCAGAATGGTGAGTATTAAAAAGAGCATATGAAATTTGATATGTAATAGAATATGATCTATTACCTTCCTTCATTAATCTTTTTTCCTTGAAGTTTTGATGCAACGTCAAGGCTCGACTAAAGTCTCTGTCAGCTAAATTATAGGATATTCTCGGATAAATAACTCCTACAATTTTTCCTGCACACAGATTTCCTGAGATAGTACCAGAACAGCATCTTGAATATTCTCCATTATTTTATCGCATAGTACGATATCTATGGGTGAATCTATTCCTTCTTTAAAAGTTGTCTTGATCATTATTTGGATTGCTCCAATATGAATTCAGGACATTGTCCTTGCTACTTCACTTTTCAGTTTTTGTAATTCCTCCCTTTTTTCTTCAAAAGAAATTAACTGCATCTCTATTTGATTACTCGTCAACTCCATAGGGATTGTCATTTCCCTTCTGGATACTTTGTAGATCAAATGATGTCTTTTTTGTCTAAGCCCTAGGTTTTCTAACGCTCTTTCTACTTGTCCTGTCGAAAATCCTTGGTACTTCTGTAATGTTGGATTTTCTCTCATAATCCTTTGGACCATATTATGAGATATAATGGTTTGACTAAAAAACCCAGCCAAACTCTCATGTCTTTTGTGTCGAAACACTTCTTCTTTAGTCTGATTCTGATTCTGATTCATCATCAGTTCTTTCTTGGCTAAAAAATATATATTCTTCGTATGCTTTCATTTGAGGGGATATCCTCAAACTGATATACTTGGACTAGATCTTGAAAGAAGACATCATCATCCATATCTGGTGTTGCTTCAAAGAGTTTAACTCATCTTTTCTCATTTTCTGGACAATTTGTAGATATATGTCCTCTTGCTCCAGATGTCCAGCAGTTGCAATCCTTGAAACTTTCACTTGCTCTTGTATGAGTTCTTCTAAAAGCTCTTCTGGATGGTGTTCTTCCCCTGCATTGCGACGAGCTTGTTGCTGGGGATGTTCTTGTAGGTCCACTTCTTTTTTCCGATCTATAAGATCTGGCATTTTGTTTGGACCAAAATGTTCTTGGTTTCCAAGAACTTCTCATTTTTTTATTGTAGGGATTATTTCTAAATTTCTTCCTCTTAACTCTCTGTGATTTATTCCCAATAACCGTAGGGAGATCATTTTCTCTACAACATAGAGGAGTATGCTTATTAATACCCCTTATTTTTTGGTAGTTCTTTTCTAATGCTGTCATATGGCACCATTCTGCCAATTTTCTTTTAGAAAATAGGCTCTTCTTGCAATGTATCTGGATTACCTGGAACGTATTCTTTTATCAGCATTTCTCTCTAGGGACTTGACATCTTTGCAAAAAAATAGCTGAATAGCTATATTTTCTTCGAATCCTGAATTCCATATGTATTTAGTGAATAACATATTGTATTCATTAACTAAACAGATATCGTGCAACTCAAGACTATACAGAGCTTGAGTATATCTTTTTTTATTCTCCGTATCTTGATTATTGAAATAATCCACTCCTATAAATTGTTCCTTAAATAGGGTGGTCATTCTTCCTCCGATTTCGCTTAGATATTCTCCTGCTAAGACTGATTCTTTAGTCTCTGGCATAGTAATTTCCCAAGATATCTTAACAGATCCCATTAGAATCATTTCCAGAAGCTTGATAAATCCTTATTTATTGAGATCTAAAGTACATGTTGCTATTCTCATAGCTGACGTCCAATCATCTATAAGATCTTCTCTGTTTTTGAAGTCCAGAACATCAAGGTTTAACATAACCCCATAAGGATGTATCGGATCTAAAACAGTTTTTTCATAAGGAGTTTGATATAGTGGTATCTTACTCCTTCTTGACCTAGTTCCTGTTGGATGTAAATTTTCTCCAACGTGAAACTCACTATGTGGTTCTTCTGTTTTGACCACATATCTTGGAGGATTCCCTATAGGTTGTTCACCCTCAGGGGAATTCATTTTCAGATCTACTACTTTAAGATTCACAAATGAATCTGCAAGATCTTGTAGATCCTATATATTTAATCTCTCTAAAGTAGTAATTAGATAGTGTTTTTCTTTGATACTGCTTTTATGATATTAATCATCATTTTTTCATCAGTTAAAGGTTTTTGTACCATTTTGGTTTTACCTTTCTGATGTAACAAAGGTTCGGTACCAAATGAGAGTGGTAACCTTTCTCATGTACTACATTTTCTAGAACTAGAGGTGTGTTCTAGATTTATGATTTTTGTTTGAAGATCCTTTACAGTTCCAACAATTTCTTCTTATTTCTTAAGAATTTTTTCAATCTGCCGAGGTATTTCATACAACTGATTGCTGTAATATTTTCGTCTTTTGAATTTCTCTAAAATCTCTGAAGAGTTTAGAGGAATCTGGTGTAATCTCTAGAAATTGAGAATTAAAAATAATATTTCTTAATTTCTTCAGAGCGTACAAAAGGCACAAATCTTTTTATCTTGTGTCGTAAAGAATATATTTTAAATATTCACTTTTTTATGGGATTTCATATAAATGAAATCCTTCTGGTTCAAACTCTCGTTTGAATTCATGGTTTGTTGAAAATCTCTCCCTCAACAAAAAAAAGTATGATTTAATGAATAATAAAAAGTTTGAATAAAATTACCTAGGCTTTGACACCATATTATGAGCCAAAGGAAATATTATTTTGAAATATTAAAATAAGAGTATTATAGGAAATTTTTAGTTTGAAAGACATATCAGGGAAATTTTTTCTTAAAAGATGAACGTAACTAAGAACGAATAAAGTGTTAGTATATTTTTGGGAAAGTTCGAAAACTTTAGAGATATATTCTATATTTATCCCAAAAACGTCCAAAAAAAAAAACAGCAAAAAGTGTTGAAAATATATTATTTTATTATTGTTTAATATTGAATGTTGAATTTTAAGTTGTAAAATGTTGAAAATTAGTGTGTGATGATGTAGATGATGATATATTAATTTTTGGACTAATCTCAAATGTGGATCTATAAATAGGTCTTCATTTGTGATGAAAAATACAATTGAATTGAGAGAGAAAAATATTGTGAAGTGTAGAGTTTGATATATTTTGAGTTTTGGAGTTTTTACTTTTTACCATAAATTTTTACTTTTTCAAAACACGTTATCAGCACGATCGCTCGAAGGTTTTCTATAATTTTCGACGCTCCAAAATACAAGAAGAAGTCAAAAATATTCAACAAGTAAGAATATTCATTTTTACTGTTTATATATTTTTATTGTGTATATATTAATATATAATTTCATGTTATTATATAAAAGGCTGTCTATGACACCGACCTTATAATAACGTGATATGATATATATTTATTATGTATATATACTAACTATATTTTTATAATTTTACAATATTATATAAAAGGCTTTCTGTGATACCGATCTTATAATAATGTGATATGATATACTATACCTGACTTTATACTAATTATATTTGTATAATTTCACAATATTATATAAAAGGCTATCTATGGCACCGATATTATAATAATGTGATATGATATACTATACCTGACTTTATACTAATTATATTTGTATAATTTCAAAATATTATATAAAAGGATGTCTATGGCACCGACCTTATAATAAAGTGATATGATATACATAATTATTTAATTATGATTATCATTATATGCATCGCATGATTATCACAAATTTTTATTCAACACAATCATTTTTTTCTTACCCCCAACGGTCACAAACGGTCATAAACGGCTAGTTTTTTCCCTATAAATATGTTCACTCAAACTCATTTTCAATCACACCAAAATTCACTCTCAAAATATTTTCTCCTCGGTTTTTTCAAAGATGAAGATGATGGCATTTCTAAGGCTATTTTTCATAACGATTATGATCATCATGCTCACGAGTCTTGTACTCACTAGCGATTTTCCACCACATACTTTTTCTCTATTTGTACACGCACTTGTAATATTCATTCTTCCATTATTTTGTATTGTCATATTAATGGAAATTAACTAATAAAATGCATTGTTATTTTTCTAGTACCACCATGTCAAATTTGACAAAGATTGAATTCTTTGCGCTCGATATCACTGAAAAGAATTATATGTCATGGACTCTCGATGTAGAGATGCATCTTGAGTCATTGGGTCTAAGTGATACCATCAAAAAAATTAATATATCAACCTCACAAGATAAAGCAAAGGCAATGATTTTCTTATGCCGACATCTTGATGAAGGGTTGAAATGTGAGTATCTCACAGAAAAAGACCCAATGATTTTATGGAAAGAGTTGAAATAAAGATTTGAGAAAATAAGGGAAGTGATACTTCCGACCGCCCGTGATGAATGAAATATGTTGAGATTCCAAAACTTTAAAAAATTCAGTGATTATAATTCTGCGATGTATCGAATAGTCTCGCAATTAAAATTCTGTGGACTTGAAGTCACATAGATGAAAATGCTTGAGAAAACATTTTCCACTTTTCACGCGTCAAATATAACTCTACAGCAACAGTATAGAGTGCGTGGTTTTACGAGATATTCTGAACTCATTGCATGTCTTCTTGTGGTGGAAAAGAACAACGAATTGTTAATAAGAAATCATCAATCCCGACCCACTGGATCAACGGCATTTTCTGAAGCAAATGTCGTAATGAAAAATGAAAACCAAAATCAAAGGCATAAACAAGATTTTGGTCGTGGGCGAGGACGAGGACGTGGGCGTGGGCGTGGTCGTGGACGTAGAAATGATCACGGTCATGGTCGAGGTCGTGGATATAATCGAGATAGTTACTTCAATAACTCATCTCAAAAGAACGTCACAAATCACCCACCAAAAAGGCAGCATGAAAACATGAGTGAAAATGAAAATCACTCAAAAAGAACTGAGAGTGTTCGTTATAGATGTGGCACTCCGAAACATTGGTCACGTACTTGTCGAGCCCCTGAGCACCTTTGTAAGCTTTATAAAGAATCGATAAAGGAAAAGGAAAAGAGACCAATTTTGTTGAAAATAGTGACCATTTAATTGGTTCAACTAGTTTCAATGCTGCAGATTTTTTGAATGATTTCAAAGACATTGATTAAAAGATTGGTGGGACTAGATTGTTACAAATTTGTATTTTTCATACATTCTTGTATTATAAAGCATGTTATATTTTGTATTTGTAATGTACTTAAATTTTTTTATTGTATTTTTGTGAAGTTTGATATGGAAAATTCTATGAGCAAACATGAATATAATATCATGGAAATTTGCATACCGGATAGTGCTACAACACACACTATTCTGCGAGATGAAAGATATTTTTTGAAAATAAAACCAACAAAAAAAAATGGTTAATACAATATCAGGTCCTGTATACTTGATTGAAGGTTGTGGTAAAGCAAATTTCTGATAAATGATGTTTTATATTCACCACAATCGAAAAGAAATTTGTTGAGTTTTAATGACATATATTCTCATGGATATGATACTGAGACGATAACTGATGGAAATCAGAAATATATGTGTCTTACCACATATAAATCAGGAAAGAAATATGTGGTTGAAAAATTATCAATGCTCCCTACTGGATTGCATTATACACATATAAGGCCAATCGAATCAAATATGGTGGTTAATAATTTTTCAATATTAACCAATTGGCATGATCGATTGGGATATCCTGGTTCAATAATGATACGAAGAATTATTGAAAATACACATGGTCATACATTGAAAGACCAGAAGATCTTTCAGAATAATAAGTTTCAATCTAAAGCATGTTCTCTTGGAAAACTTATTATAAGACCATCGCCAGCTAAAATCCAAACAGAATTACCCATATTTCTTGAACGTATTCAGGGTGCCAATTCATCCACCATGTGGACCATTTCGATATTTTATGGTATTGATCGATGCCTCCAGCAGATGGTCGCATGTATGCTTATTCTCAACTCGGAATGTGACATTTGAAAGATTAATGGATCAAATAATAAAATTGCGGAATAAATTTCCCGATTATACAATCAAGAAAATAAGACTTGATAATGCTGGAGAATTTACTTCCCAAACTTTCAATGACTATTGTATGTCAATGGGAATTACTGTTGAACATGCTGTTTTTCATGTTCATACACAGAATGGATTAGCTGAATCATTGATTAAACGTCTACAACTGATTGCTAGACCAATGATTATGAGAACAAAACTCCCTATTTCTATATGGGGACATGCAATTTTCATGCTGCGGCATTAATTCGCATCAGACCAAGTGCATATCATAAATTCTCCCCATTGCAGCTTGCATTTGGTAAAGAACCAAATATTTCTCATCTGAGAATTTTTGGATGTATGGTGTATGTGCCTATTGCACCACCTCAACGATAAAAAATGGGTTCTCAAAGAAAAATCGGTATTTATATCGGTTATGATAGCTCATCAATCATTCGATATCTTGAGCCTCAGACAGGCGATGTGTTTACATCACGTTTTGCTGATTGCCATTTTAATGAAGAAATCTTCCCAATGTTAGGGGGAGAAAAGAAACACATCGACAAAGAAATCACATGGTATGTACCATCATTGTTACATTTGGATCCAAGGACTAAAAAATGTGAGAAAGATGTACAACAAATTGTGTACTTGCAAAAAATTTCAAATCAAATGCCAGATGCATTTGCAGACACAAAAAGGATAACAAAATCATATATACATGCTGTAAATGCCCCTGCTCGAATTGAAATTCCAAAGAAACAAATTGAAGACACTCATGATGTCATAAAACGCTTGAAGCGTGGAAGGCCAGTCGGTTCCAAGGATAAAAATCCTCGGAAAAGAAAAGGGATAGAGAAATACGATGATCATAAAATAGAAAATAGTGTTCCAGAAGAAACACCTGATAATGAAAATGTTCTGTCAGTACCACAAACTGACGAGAATCGTGAAATCTCTATCAATTATATTAATACTCGAAAATATGGAACCGAAAAGACATAGAAGATATTGATGAGATATTTTTTTATAATGTGGCTTGTGACATCATAAATGAAAATGAGGATCATGAACCAAAATCTTTTGGTGAATGTAAAACTCGTCATGATTGAGCCAAATGGAAAAATGTCATCCAGGTTAAATTGAATTCGCTAAATAAAAGTAATGTTTTTGGACTTATAGTCCTCACACCTGAAGGTGTAAAACCTGTTGGATACAAATGAGTTTTTATTCGAAAGCGAAATGAGAAAAATGAAATAATCAGATATAAAGCTAGACTTGTTGCACAAGGTTTTTCTCAAAGGCCTGGAATTGATTATGAAGAAACGTATTCTCCTGTTATTGATGCAATTACGTTTCGATATTTGATTAGTTTGGCAGTATCTAAAAATTTGGAAATGTGTCTTATGGATGTTGTTACAACTTACTTATACAGATCACTTGATAGTGATATAAATGAAAATCCATGAAGGATTTAAGATGCCTGAAGCACAAAGTTCAAAACCCAGAGAATTTTATTATGTAAAATTGCAAAGATCATTATATGGGTTGAAGCAATCTGACTGAATGTGGTATAATCGGCTAAGTGAGCACTTGATGAAAAAGGGATATGTAAATGATCCAATATGACCTTGTGTTTTCATCAAAAAAACAATATCCGGATGTGTAATTATTGTTGTATATGTTGATGATTTAAACATCATTGGAACGAATAAAGAAATTCAAGAAGTTATGATGTACTTGAAGAAATAATTCGAAATAAAGGATCTTGGAAAAACCAAGTATTGGCTGGGTTTGCAAATCGAACAAAAAAAATGTTGAATTTTTGTTCACCAGGAAAATTATACAGAAAAGATCCTTAAACGTTTTAATATGGATAAATCAAATCCATTAAGTACTCCAATGGTTGTAAGATCATTAAACATAGAAAATGATCCATTCCGTCCATGTGAAGATGATGAAGTTATCTTGGTCTAGAAGTACCATATCTAAGTGTCATTGGTGCCCTTATGTATCTTGCAAATTGCACTAGACCTGATATATCTTTTGCTGTAAATTTATTGGCAAGATTCAGTTCATATCCAACAAAGAGGCACTGGAACGAAATTAAACATATATTCCGTTATCTACGAGGAATGACAGATTTGGGACTTTTGTACTCAAAAGACACCAATCAAAGTATCATTGGTTATGCTGATGCTGGATATTTATCTGATCCACATAAGGCACGTTCCCAAACCGGATATGTATTTACTCGTGGAGGCACCGCGATTTCTTGGCGTTTACAGAATCAAACACTAATAACAACTTCATCAAATCACGCTGAGATTATTGCGCTACATGAAGCAAGCCGTGAATGTGTTTGGCTAAAATCAATGACACAACATATCCAAACTTCTTGTGGATTATCAGTAGACAAGAAGCCTGTGATGTTGTATGAAGATAATGTTGCATGTATTGCTCAAATGAAAGAAGGATACTTCAAAAGTGACAGAACAAAACATATCCCTCCAAAGTTCTTTGCCTACACTCAAGAGCTTGAGAAGAATAAAGATATTGATATCTGTTACATTCAATCAAGTGAGAACTCATCAGACCTCTTCACAAAGGCGCTTCCTACGGCAATATTCAGAAAGCATATATATAACATTGAGATGCACAATCTACGGAATATATGAAGAATAACTCATGTTAACATGAGGGAGAGTTTACGTGGCTGCACTATTTTTTCCTTGCTATGGTTTTTATCTCACTGGGTTTTTCCTAGTAAGGTTTTTAACGAGGCAGCATAAAACACGTAATAAATACAATCATCATATGACGATCATCATTATAAGGGGGAGTGTTGAAAATATATTATTTTATTATTGTTGAATATTGAATGTTGAATATTGAGTTGTAAAATGTTGAAAATTAGTGTGTGATGATGTAGATGATGATATATTAATTTTTGGACTAATCTCAAATGTGAATCTATAAATAGGTCTTCATTTGTGATGAAAAATACAATTTAATTGAGAGAGAAAAATATTGTGAAATGTAGAATTTGATTTATTTAGAATTTTAAAATTTTTACTTTTTATCATAAATTTTTACTTTTTCATAACAAAAAAACAAAAAATTGTGCTTATTTAAAAAAATAGGCATAGGACCCCATACCTCTCACCAAAAAATGCTATCCAGCTAATTAGCACGTTCCCTCTCCCTCTCCTATCAATTTCAATATTTCATAAATTTTATATATATATATATATATATTTATTGCATATTTAACAAATCGTAAAAACTTCTTATTTGTAAAAGAAATTACACGTGCAAACTTAGACATAAAGTGAATTCGACGGGTCACAATGGTACTGAGAATTCATTCAATGCTCCGGAGGCAAAGTAGTTGAATATAACAATTTTTTTTATTAGTTTATTATTGATTTACTTATAATATTTTAAATTAGAGTTATTTGCATTAATCACCCCAGTGAAATATTGAAAATGCACATTTCTACCCTGTGAAATTTTAATAGGCATCTTCAACCCTGACCTTTTAAAAAATTAGCACACTCGCTCCTTCAGATGAGTGATTGTTGCGAACGCGCTCCTAATGCGACTGAGCAAAGATTTTGATATTTTTTTTGCACTAAATACCCCTGTAAAATATTAAAAATGCATATTTAACCCATGTGAAAATAAATTTTAAATTTATTCAACTCATAATGCACAATTTTTATTAAAAACTAATTATAAAATATTTAGCAAACATTTTTCGTTTTATTAATTTTATTTTTAATTTTAAATTTTTTATGATTATATAATTTTTTTAAAAAAAATATTATTATTTTATCTTGTAATCATTATTTTATTAAATTTTCTTCTTGTTTCCAACTTCTCAATAAAAAATGCATTTATAAACGAGATTTAATACCTAAAAATACCAAAATATTAAATCAAAATGATAAGTGAATGATAAGTACCAAATATTTTTAATTTTATTTATTTTTATTTTTAATTTTTAATTTTTAATTTTTAATTAATTTTTTTTAAAAAAAAATTATTACTTTATCTCGTTATCATTATTTTATCAAATCACTTCTTGTTTTCAACTTCTCCATTAAACATGATTCATAAATAAGGATTTAAATATCTAAAAATACCAAAATATTCAACCAAATGTTAACTTCATGAATGTTACTTTTTTCGATTTAGAATTATATAAGCATGTTATTTTTTATTATTTATTACAAATTGTGCAATGCATATTTTCGAAAAATTTAAATTTTGATTCAATAATATATAGTCATAAATCGAAAAAACAATATGTTTGAACTTATCAGTTTAGTTCAATATTTTGATACTTGAAATTATTTAAATACTTGTTTATGAATGCATGTTTAATGGAAAAGTTGGAAATACAAAGTGAATTTAATAAAATAATGATAATAGGATAAAATAATAATATTTTTTAGAAAATAATTAATTAATAATAATACATTTAAAATAAAAAATAAAAATTAATAAAACAAAAAATATTTTCTAAATATTTATAATTGGATTTTATTAAAAATTGTGTATTATAGATTGAATAGATTTAAAAATTATTTTCACAGGGGTCAAATATACATTTTTAATATTTCACAGAGGTATTTAGTGAAAAAAAAATCAAAATATTTGCTCAGTAGCATGAAGGGCGCGTACGCAACAATCACTCATCTGAAGGGGCGAGTGTGCTAATTTTTTAAAAGGTCAGAGTTGAATATGCATATTAAAATTTCACAGGGAAGAAGTATGCATTTTCAATATTTCACAGGGGTAGTTGGTCCAAATAACTCTTTTAAATTATATACATTCAGTAAATGAGAGAGCATGCATTTAAAAAATTGGGCTATTTAATATAAATTTTTTGAAATGTCATCACTTTCTTTACAATAACATGCCCCTTAAATAATCGTTTGCACATCACAGGACACATCAACATGTTTTGTCACCAAATCCTGTTTTTTTTATATCAAAATAAAATACATGGATCTATTTCCACGTTCTCAAGAAATATGTTTCAATTCCTATAAATAATTTATGAAGCTTATTGAGGTGCGTACGAAAAAATCTGTAATATTATAAAATCACTGGTTCTTGTATACGTTGTTTTAGTCTTTGAAGTAAGAGTACCAACATATATTCAAGGAATCAAAGTTTTCCTAAATTTTGCGCAATCGTTAAGGAATCCATTAATGCAATTTTATTATTTAAACACCATGAAAGTTCTTCTAGTATAGGATATATATTGTCACCTTCTCGAATAGGTGACAATATCCTATTGACAACTCCTAGAAGTTGATTAATCTGTTTGTTAAAATCCAGCAAGAGTCTGTCTTGTCTGTCTCGTAGACGCACCCCACCCACACCATAGTCTATAGTGATTCAAAGTTTGATGTTTTACAGTGCATCAGACAACATTATATATATTGGAATTTTCTAGTTGTGTTTTGATCTTTGCGTCTATAATTTATAATGGGGAGTAAAGATTTCTCATGCATATTAAAATTTTCTAAATAAACAAGAAAAAATGTAAATAATTAATTTTGCATCATTCATTTGAAAAGCATAACCACCACTTGACTCTTTATAAAGTAGGGAACATTGTGGTCTTATACTTTATTATTTTACGAATTTGGTTTTCTATGATATCAAATTTTAGTTTTAATCATGTAACTTTTTTATTTTTGACAATTTTTAAATTTTTTTTCACTGAGAGTATTGATACGACACTATACACATCAGTGTCACATTAACATTGAACTGATTTCATGCCAACGCTAAGTTGAAAAAGGACTAAACTGCCAAAAAAATCAAAGATAACAGATTAAACTGAAATTTGATAACACAGAAGACCAAAATCGCAAATAGGTAAATTTATAGAAAAAAAAAAAAAGAAGCAATTTCCAAATAAGGTATGGCTACAAAAGAGAAATATTTTTTTAAAAAATAAAAGAGTAATGTCATTGTTTCTTGTATTGTTGTTTTAAGTTCATGATCCATGACGCTTTTGTTCCTTCTCTATACAAGTCTTTATCCAATAAATTGAATACCAAAATCGATAGTATGATGGGGATATTCATCCGGTAGACCATGTAGAGATACAAATAAATCGAATTAAACACTAGTCATTTTATCACATTTTTTAGTTTGAGCAGGGATTATTTGGCAAGAAATTCAATCTGTTTTACTCAAACTCAATCTTGTGACCTTAAAGTAAGTCTTTTGTAAAATGATCTCATGTATTTATATCTGTGAAATAAATCGACACGATTCGTACCAACAATTAAAAATTATATTTTGACATAAAAAGTATCATATTTCATTAGTGAGATCGGTTCGAAAATCCATTTAACAAAATTATTAATGAGTAAAATGGGCTCATAAAAGTTTTTGTGTCAAACTTTATTGATAAATATTAAAAGTATAGATTGTGAAATGATCTCACAATCTATATTAATCAAACGAAGCGATCCAATTCATATATACAATCAAAATTAAGTAATATTTAACATAAAAAATAATACTTTTCATTACTCATATTTGATCAAAAATCTAGCTATTTCATTACTCATATTTGATCAAAAATCTAGCTATCTCACAAAATTACCCAATGAAACAGGCGTATAGAAGTTTTTGAGTTGAGTTTATCAAGTAAAATATTACGAAGTTTAGTCAGTTTGATTTTAAGTATACCATAAGCATTGTTTAATTAGACGTTTATTAAAGTTTGTGGATATCGAAGAGAGCAATCAAGAACAGAATAATCAAGACTTCAATCCAATCCAATTTGAGAACATAGGTATAGATCAAACATGTTGTTTGGATTCGGCTCGAATTCGATTACTACAACACAAATCAAATAATATCTAAGATGACTAAAAAAACTCATAAAGCAACTCGATTCGTTCATCACCTAATTATTTTATTAAAACTCTAAAAAGCAATTTTCAAATACTATCATTACAGTCGCAACAAATAATAGAACTTATAAATATGCCAGTGAACTAATAAATGGCTATAATTATAAATAGCCCCTATTAATTAATATCAGTAGTGCCGTTGATCATAATGGCATACACAAATTATTAATTACCAGTTGCATTAATTGTGGACAACAAATATTCAACAGATTGATAAAGAAAGGTCAAAAAAAAAAAAGGCATGTAAAGATTTGTAATACATCATTAAAATTGACCGATCCTTAAAACATAACGTTAATAATTTGCTGATTAAATAATTAACACAAATATTGCAAAAGAAAATATTCTTTTTTTTGGGAAAAAAATAGAATAAAATTAAAGTTTCAAGAATTTACAGATCAGCTGTACTGAATCAGAAGAAGAATGGCTTCTGCCTTCTAGCTAGTTCTTGTCCCTCCCAAGAATGCCCTCCATGCCCCCTTCATTTCTCGATGCTCAGCAAGGGTATTTCGGGAAGTCTGCAAAAATTGTCCGGGCCACCTGCTTCGACACTCTCCCTCAAAGATCTGTGAATCTCGAAACTCATTATTTTAGCTTTCTACAAATTTCTGTCTACAAGAAAAATTTAAGATTGAAAGTTAAAAAAAAAAAAAAAGATTAGATTTTTTTTAACAAAAGATGTAGAAAAGGGAAGTCATGATGATGATGCTCAAGAAAGAAGAGATTTTCTTGGACGGTGGAGATGATGAAGGCAATGTAGGGCTGTAATAGTAGTATGGAAAGTAAGGCACAATCGGGTTCGGCGGCGGCGGCGCTGGCCCAGTTGGGTACGGCGGAGTCGTCGGCGGAGGTTTGTAGTAGCCACCGCCACCGCCACCAGGAGGTGGAGGTGAGTAGTATGTATAGGTTGGCTGCGGTGGTGGTGGTGGGCCGTAGTAGTATGTAGGAGGAGATGGTGGAGGTGGGCAATTGACAGTGGTGGCAGGCGGCGGCGGAGAGGGAGGCGGCGGCGGCGGAGATGGTGTGTTGCAGGGGTTGTCACAGGCTGAGCACATAGTGCATTCGATCTGGTACTTGGATCCAGCCCATGATTGAGCGGTACTATGATTCTCTTCCCCCAAAACAATGAACTCATTTCTTGATGCAAGTAGCAACAATAGCATCAAGAATTTGAGCACAATATGATACTTAATTCTCCCCATTACCTCCATTTTCAAAACCCAAAAGATTTGATGAATTTTAGAAGCTTAATTGAGATCCAAAAAAACTTTCTTGGGATTTTCAATAAATGGGAGAGTGGAGAAGAAAAGGAGGTGTCAAGTGGAATGATGAGAGATGGTGTGAGATTTGAGAATAATATGGACCTAAAAGGCTTTTGCTCTTCTCTTTTCTCTCTCTCTTTACTTTGAAGCTACACCAGTTTTACCTTTTATGGTGTATTAAGAAAGGTTGAATTTACCAGCCCATTCTGTCTATTATATAATAATGATGTCGAAATTATTTGAGTTACTTTATTATTCTTAATTAATGGGCAGAATACGTGGTGCTTTTTTGACACTTTTAACACATTTTTTAACACCGACACATTTTTTACTTTCTACTTTGCAAGATCTTGTGATTGTAGTGTATTTCATTTGTTTGTTTAAAACATTTTATCATAAAAGCTTCATAGAATAACTTATAATATATATGTATAAGAGAAAGGGAGGATAAAAAGGACTGATTAGAAAGGGGAAAAAGGGGGCAAACATAAGAAAAAATCCATGCATATATAATTTCTTTTCTTTTCTTTTCTTTTCTCTTCTTTTTTTAAAAGGAAAATGAGAAGTATGAGGTCGCTTCGATTTTAATTATCACGTATGATGTCATATTTTATCATTCAAACTAAATGTAATTAAAGACATATAGATTATGTATATACGTAATGTATTTATTTAATTTGTTTGTGTATTTTTTGTTTTTTCGGCGTTTTACATGCGGTCGGCTTTGACTATAACAGCAACATTTTACATGAAACCAATAATTCCAAAATGAATCTTCTAGTCCATAACAAGTCACAGTAGTGCACTCATGATTTACCTTTTGCCTTAAATTATTATTTTTATTATATGGGTGATTTTTTGGTTATGCAATCACATAAAATCGAAGTCGGATTTTTTTTTTCTGTTCAAAAAAGTTTATGTCATCGTATCATAAATAACATGAATAATTTCAAATTTTGTATATATATATTATTTTTATCATTCTATATAAAGGCCAAGTACCTACAAGTAACTAACTAGCTTTTTCATAATTTCGATGTCACTTTTTTCCCTAACAAAGACACCCACCCACGATTTTTGTTTACATGTTTCGATTGTATTTCTTTGGCTTGCGTGTGTGTTTGAAAGTTCAGGTCGATATGGGGCCAATAATTTTGTTAATTTGACATACGAACAGTGAATTAATGGGAGAAAATTTATCACCGGCCTAATTAACTATTAAAGCATTCCAGACTGGCTTGAAATTGTGACAAATTAAAGTGTCACACCATGCAAAATACCAAGGGTAGGACCAACAACTTGGCATGCAAGATCAACAATTTTCAAGTGAAAGAAACAAAAATTCGAGATATAGCATGCAAATAATAGATAGTTTTGTGTTTGAGGACGGGGCGAAGCAGCAGTGACGATTGTGACCGTAGCTAGCTATTTTTCGTTCACGTTTGGATCAGATATCATCAAGAAATTTTGAATATATGATTTATTTAATTGATTTTGAATCTGAATTGTGTACTTCATTTTATCCACAATAATCAAAGTATATCAGCGTCATTTCACGTTATTTCAGGAATCTGCGTTTTAAATCGGCCATTTGAATATATATGAGGGAAAAGTCCATAGTAAATTGGCTTTCATTTTATTAAAATTTTCAAGCAATGCAAAATTTTTATTTATAAAAAAGAATTTACACACAAATAGCGCAAAAAATAGTTTCGTGAATATTTCTGTGGGGACCCGGGTTGCTAATCTTATCTTAGGGTAATTTATTGTAATTAACAATTAAACAAGTACTTAAAAGATTTAAAGAAACAAGAGTTAAAAAAAAAAATTGTTTTAAAAGGCAGGGTCTCGCTCGATCGGGGAATATGCTATCAAAAATCTGCTGCCAAAGAATGGATAAACAAGTCATAATCTTTTATACATGCTACAAAATCAAATACATGCTATCTTATAACGTCTTACAAGCTTCTAAACATAATAAACATAAACTAGCATGTATTCAAGCCATAATATACAAAGTTCTTGTATCACTTCTAGCATGGTTCAATAACATAAAGTACAAGTCGTGCTACTTAAGCCCGTGTCCTCACTTGCTATGCCTCAATCTCGAGCTATCCTTGTCTTTTCTGACTAGCTCCTGCCCCACCTATTGTCATGCACACATACAAAACAAAGCAATAGCCGGATAACTCCGGTGAGAATAAAATCCCAGTATAAACAACTTTAAACGCGAGATAATAAACGTGAATGCAATGCAAATGGCAAAAGGAAGGCTATCAAGCTGATATCAATAAAACTTAGTTCTTTGGGATCCCGAGGAATAAAATAACTATCAAACCACCGATACTCCCATTCGAGGCGGCATCAAGTATTTTAGTCCTCTGACTTTGGTACAAATATAGTGAGTCTTCTGGCTCTGAACATAAATCCATATTCTGTGCCATGAGTCAAGCTGACTCTAGAAATAAATTTACAGTCCATGCCACTCACTACAGCTCTCCAAACGTCATCTGCACTCTAGGCGATGGCTGCCCTCTGTGCTATTAAGGCTGGAGTTCAAGATGAATGCAACATAAGCTGTATGCATTAAAAGCTATAAAACACATCTTGAACAACTAAGCATATTAGCAACCAAAGCAGTACAAACAAATAATCACATAAGAAATATAAAGAAACAAGTATGTGATTGACATGGGAATACTTGAAATGAAAGCTATTTCAAGCGTTCTATCCCATCTGGATTTGCTGTCATTTATACCTTTCTATGTCACGTCTGAAAGTACTTCAAATCTGCAAGTACATCAATGAAAATTCATATCAAAAGGTTGCTCCACTTCTCAACTCAATCTCAAGTGCAAATGCTAGCAAACCTTGCTTCAAATCCTTCTCGGTTTGACTCGGAGATCTCGAGTTCGGCAACTTCGATAGAAAGCTGATAAATTACATATCGAATAACTAACAAGATCAAATGCCATTCAAACCATGCTTCGTTCAATCAACAATATCAAAGTCTTGATATTTTGCAAATCGACGGCATAACGGCTAAAACCGGCAATCCAAACAATATCCAAATCAATCCAACAATCCAGATAACTTATAATCTCTAACATATCATCTCATTACCATAAAAATCAGTATCAATCAAACATGGTAGTGTTCGAATTATTCTTCCCAAATTCATATAAAATCCGAACGACAGTCTTTTTCCGAACCGTCTGCGAATACACGATCGGTACAGCTGATATACGCATATATGATAAAATCATAAGTTTCCATCTTTCACATAAAAATAAAATCTGAGATATGTGAATAAAAAATGTACCAAATCGAAGGTCTCGGAGCTGTGATCGCAGATATATATTTATCTGGAATTTCTGACAACCGGAGCGCGAGTTATCGAAGCTTTTTCGGATAAAAAATGGTGTCTTGGAGGGTTGAATCGTTTCCTCTGTTTTCCTTCTCCAAATTCTGATATGTCACGTGTAATTCAGAATTATTCAAGTGGAGAATGAGATATATATAGCATATTTGCACTTTAGTCCCTGAACTTTTGGCTATTTGCAATTCAGTCTCCGGAGAAGCGATTTAATTCAATTTCAATCCTTTTCCATTTAAGAATATTAGAATTTAATTCTAAACTCTAAATATTCCCAAATTAAATATTTTCGGATTAAAATTAAATAATCCCGGGCCTTACATTTCTCCCCCACTAAGACATGAGTTCGTCCTGGAAATCATAAGCAAGCTGTATAAACAATCTGTATACACATAAGATAATGAAATAGCATAAAACAAAATAAGAACTCACATCAATGAAACAACTCTGGAAATCTCTGTCTCATATCTGACTCAGTCTCCCAAGTCGCTTCTTCGATGCCATGTCGACTCCACTGAACTTTGACTAGCTGAATTATTTTGTTTCTGAGCTGTTTGTCTTTGCGATCAAGAATCTGAATAGGCTGCTCAAAATAACTAAGAGTCTCGTCAAGTTCAGCTTCATCAGGCTGAAGAATATGGGAAGGATCAGACTGATACTTCCGCAGCATAGAGACATGGAATACGTCATGAATACCAGACAAAGATGGAGGAAGAGCAAGTCGATAAGCAAGATCGCCTATCTTCTCGATAATCTCATATGGACCGATAAAACGTGGAGATAACTTTCCTCTCTTTCCAAATCTGACCGTACCTCTAAACGGAGAAATCTTCAAGAAAACTCTGTCTCCCTGATCAAAAGATAGAGGTCGTCGTCTGATATTTGCATACTTTGCTTGTCTATCCTGAGCTGTTTTCATTCTTTTCTGAATAAGCTTTAATTTCTCTGTCATTTCTCGGATCATATCAAGCCCAACATCAGGAACATCTGAGATATCATCCCAGTACAACGGTGATCTGCATTTCTTTCCGTACAATGCTTCAAAAGGAGCCATATCTTCAATGCAAAGACAATAGCGGCAAGCTCCAGATCATGGATAGGATATCGAGTCTCGTGTGGCTTTAACTGTCTCGAAGCATAAGCGATAACATGACCTCTCTGCATAAGCACACAACCCAGACCCTTGTGAGAAGCATCACAATATACAACAAAATCACCTGTACCTGATGGAATCGTCAAGACAGGTGCACTTGTAAGCCTTTTCTTCAACTCCAAGAAACTAGTTTCACAGGCTTCAGTCCAGACATACGGCTTATTCTTCTGAGTCAGTTGCGTAATAGGCTTCGCAATGCTGGAAAAATCTCTGATAAAACGTCTATAATAACCTGCCAAGCCCATAAAACTCCGTATTTCTGGCACTGATGTAGGTCTAGGCCAATTCAATACAGCCTCGACCTTGCTTGAATCCACTGAAATCCCATCACCTGAAATAATATGCCCAAGAAACACAACTTTCTGCAACCAAAATTCACATTTCGATAACTTAGCATATAATTTCTCATTTCTCAAAGTCTGTAAAATGAGTCGGAGATGTTCAGCATGCTCATGTACATTCTTGGAATAGATCAAGATATCATCGATAAAAATAATGACAAAGTCATCCAAATATTTCTGAAATACCCGATTCATCAATCCCATAAATACTTCAGGAGCATTGGTTAAACCAAAAGGCATGACGATAAATTCATAATGTCCATACCTTGTTCTAAAAGCAGTTTTAGGAATATCTTCATCTCGTACTCTCAGTTGATGATATCCAGATCGCAAATCAATCTTCGAATAGATAGCTGAACCCTGTAGCTGATCAAACAAATCATCTATTCTAGGCAGTGGATATTTATTCTTGATGGTTACCTTGTTCAATTGACGATAATCAATGCATAAGCGCATGGAACCATCTTTCTTTCGTACAAACAGTACCGGAGCACCCCAAGGTGAAACACTCGGTCTAATGTACCCCTTGGCTAACAAATCTTCCAATTGATCCTTCAACTCCTTCAATTCAATAGGTGCCATTCTGTAAGGAGCCTTGGATATTGGTTGCGTACCTGGCATTAGATCAATACTGAAATCTATATCTCGTACTGGAGGTAAACCAGGAATTTCAACAGGAAATACATCAGCAAATTCATGCACAACTGGAATATCTGTTACTGCTGGACTGGATTTCAATACATCGACTGCATAAATCAGAAATCCTTTCGCCCCTCTCTGCAATAAACGGGTCATAGATAACACAGATATCAAAGGAATCTTGGCTCGAGAACCCTTACCGTAGAATTTCCATTCAGATGCCATTTCTGGTCTAAATCGAACCACTTTCTGGAAACAATCTACAGTTGCTCTGTACTTGGTTAACATGTCGATACCAACAATACAATCGAAATCTGATAATCCAAGTACTATACAATCTATATTAATCACATTCCCGTCATATTGCAACGCACAATTTTGAATCATTCGAACAGATATAATACCTTCACCCAACGGTGATGAAATAGAAACAACAGTAGGCAATGGCTCAGAAGATAAAGAATGCATCATAACAAATTTTTCAGAGATGAATGTATGAGATGCACCTGTATCTATCAAAACATAGGCAGGATAACCATAAATAAAGCAGTTACCTGCTATGACATCGTCAGGTGCCGCCTGTGCCTGTTCCTCAGTAAGTGCAAAAACTCGAGCCTGTTTTCTAGGAGGTTGAGTCACAGTCTGGCTTCCTCCTCCTCTGATCTGTTGCTGAGGTTGCTGAGGCTGAAATGAATGCACTGATTGCCTTTCGGCCTGAGTTATTGGTCGAGAAGAACTTTCACCTATAGCTCTTTGAGGACATACCTTGGCATAGTGACCAGGTTGACGACAAATATTGCAATTACCTGTCACACCCTTGCACTGATCAATTGAATGTTTTCCACCACACTTAAAACAGAATGCTCCTGATTCACCAGTTCTCTGACCTGCCCCAAACTGTCTCTGTCCACTAGAACTTGAAGAACTACTACCTGGCTTCTTAAATTGCTTTCCCTTTGGCCTGAATCTAGAATCCTTTCTGCCACTGCTTCCTCCCTCACATCTGGGAGATGTTTGCTGAAACTGTGGCGGATTCTGTGGAATGAAAGCTGATACAGGCTGGGGAAATGGCTGTGGAATGAACGGTGTTCCTCTTTGTCGCAAAATACCTGCTTCGGCTCCCTTAGCTTTGTTCAAGGCATCAGCAAAAGTATTTGGTCGTCCACTGTTCACCAAGATAAACACATCTGGATTAAGGCCATTGATAAACTGATCTGGCATTGCTTCATCAGTAGCTGCTATATGTGGTGCAAACTTCAAAAGACTTGAAAATTTGGCCACATATTCCTCGATATTCAAATTACCTTGCCTTAGATTGGCAAATTCAGCACCCTTATCCTTCCTGTAGGAGACTGGAAAGAAACGTTGATAGAACTCAGTTTTAAATACAGTCCAGGTGATAATCGTACCTCGTTGTTCCAATGCCCGTTTGGTAGTAATCCACCAACTTTTGGCAACTTCATGAAGTTGATGTATTACCAGTCGGATACGACGATCATCTGTATAGTCAAGTGATTCAAATAGTTGTTCTATATCTTCAAGCCAATTTTCACAATCAACTGAGTTTTCTATTCCTTTCAGTTTTGGCGGTTTGAATGACTGAAATCGCTTTAACAAAGTCTCCATTGGAGTAGCAGTAGGATCCAACGGGTCAGTAGATGTACTACCCTGTGCATTCTGAGTTTCAACAATTGGCGGTGGTACTTGTACTGGTTCAGCTGGAGGAACCACTAATGGCTGTCTAATGACCGGTGCTTTACGGGGAGGCATATCTGATTGTCAAACAGATTAGTGCATAAACAATATAATATGCAGATATTTATTCCATCCTTCTCTGATAAGCATTCTCATGCATTCTCATGAGAATTTAGGTTCTGACTAAGGATATTCTGGAATACAATTGCATATATATAGCATGCAGTAGCAATAAAAGCACATAATCATGCAATCACATAATTATTGCTATATATAAAGCATGCTAGCATATAATGCACATAATCAGATACAACATGTAATCTCATACAATATCAAACAATCAAACAGATTCAATCTACCCCACTCATCAACTTCTATCTTATTCCAGAAACTTATGCTTTGATACCACCTATTGTGGGGACCCGGGTTGCTAATCTTATCTTAGGGCAATTTATTGTAATTAACAATTAAACAAGTACTTAAAAGAATTAAAGAAACAAGAGTTAAAAAAAAAAATTTGTTTTAAAAGGCAGGGTCTCGCTCGATCGGGGAATATGCTATCAAAAATCTGCTGCCAAAGAATGGATAAACAAGTCATAATCTTTTATACATGCTACAAAATCAAATACATGCTATCTTATAACGTCTTACAAGCTTCTAAACATAATAAACATAAACTAGCATGTATTCAAGCCATAATATACAAAGTTCTTGTATCACTTCTAGCATGGTTCAACAACATAAAGTACAAGTCGTGCTACTTAAGCCCGTGTCCTCACTTGCTATGCCTCAATCTCGAGCTATCCTTGTCTTTTCTGACTAGCTCCTGCCCCACCTATTGCCATGCACACATACAAAACAAAGCAATAGCCGGATAACTCCGGTGAGAATAAAATCCCAGTATAAACAACTTTAAACGCGAGATAATAAACGTGAATGCAATGCAAATGGCAAAAGGAAGGCTATCAAGCTGATATCAATAAAACTTAGTTCTTTGGGATCCCGAGGAATAAAATAACTATCAAACCACCGATACTCCCATTCGAGGCGGCATCAAGTATTTTAGTCCTCTGACTTTGGTACAACTATAGTGAGTCTTCTGGCTCTGAACATAAATCCATATTCTGTGCCATGAGTCAAGCTGACTCTAGAAATAAATTTACAGTCCATGCCACTCACTACAGCTCTCCAAACGTCATCTGCACTCTAGGCGATGGCTGCCCTCTGTGCTATTAAGGCTGGAGTTCAAGATGAATGCAACATAAGCTGTATGCATTAAAAGCTATAAAACACATCTTGAACAACTAAGCATATTAGCAACCAAAGCAGTACAAACAAATAATCACATAAGAAATATAAAGAAACAAGTATGTGATTGACATGGGAATACTTGAAATGAAAGCTATTTCAAGCGTTCTATCCCATCTGGATTTGCTGTCATTTATACCTTTCTATGTCACGTCTGAAAGTACTTCAAATCTGCAAGTACATCAATGAAAATTCATATCAAAAGGTTGCTCCACTTCTCAACTCAATCTCAAGTGCAAATGCTAGCAAACCTTGCTTCAAATCCTTCTCGGTTTGACTCGGAGATCTCGAGTTCGGCAACTTCGATAGAAAGCTGATAAATTACATATCGAATAACTAACAAGATCAGATGCCATTCAAACCATGCTTCGTTCAATCAACAATATCAAAGTCTTGACATTTTGCAAATCGACGGCATAACGGCTAAAACCGGCAATCCAAACAATATCCAAATCAATCCAACAATCCAGATAACTTATAATCTCTAACATATCATCTCATTACCATAAAAATCAGTATCAATCAAACATGGTAGTGTTCGAATTATTCTTCCCAAATTCATATAAAATCCGAACGACAGTCTTTTTCCGAACCTTCTGCGAATACACGATCGGTACAGCTGATATACGCATATATGATAAAATCATAAGTTTCCATCTTTCACATAAAAATAAAATCTGAGATATGTGAATAAAACATGTACCAAATCGAAGGTCTCGGAGCTGTGATCGTAGATATATATTTATCTGGAATTTCTGACAACCGGAGCGCGAGTTATCGAAGCTTTTTCGGATCAAAAATGGTGTCTTGGAGGGTTGAATCGTTTCCTCTGTTTTCCTTCTCCAAATTCTGATATGTCACGTGTAATTCAGAATTATTCAAGTGGAGAATGAGATATATATAGCATATTTGCACTTTAGTCCCTGAACTTTTGGCTATTTGCAATTCAGTCTCCGGAGAAGCGATTTAATTCAATTTCAATCCTTTTCCATTTAAGAATATTATAATTTAATTCTAAACTCTAAATATTCCCAAATTAAATATTTTCGGATTAAAATTAAATAATCCCGGGCCTTACATTTCTCCCCCACTAAGACATGAGTTCGTCCTGGAAATCATAAGCAAGCTGTATAAACAATCTGTATACACATAAGATAATGAAATAGCATAAAACAAAATAAGAACTCACATCAATGAAACAACTCTGGAAATCTCTGTCTCATATCTGACTCAGTCTCCCAAGTCGCTTCTTCGATGCCATGTCGACTCCACTGAACTTTGACTAGCTGAATTATTTTGTTTCTGAGCTGTTTGTCTTTGCGATCAAGAATCTGAATAGGCTGCTCAAAATAACTAAGAGTCTCGTCAAGTTCAGCTTCATCAGGCTGAAGAATATGGGAAGGATCAGGCTGATACTTCCGCAGCATAGAGACATGGAATACGTCATGAATACCAGACAAAGATGGAGGAAGGCAAGTCGATAAGCAAGATCGCCTATCTTCTCGATAATCTCATATGGACCGATAAAACGTGGAGATAACTTTCCTCTCTTTCCAAATCTGACCGTACCTCTAAACGGAGAAATCTTCAAGAAAACTCTGTCTCCCTGATCAAAAGATAGAGGTCGTCGTCTGATATTTGCATACTTTGCTTGTCTATCCTGAGCTGTTTTCATTCTTTTCTGAATAAGCTTTAATTTCTCTGTCATTTCTCGGATCATATCAAGCCCAACATCAGGAACATCTGAGATATCATCCCAGTACAACGGTGATCTGCATTTCTTTCCGTACAATGCTTCAAAAGGAGCCATATCTTCAATGCAAAGACAATAGCGGCAAGCTCCAGATCATGGATAGGATATCGAGTCTCGTGTGGCTTTAACTGTCTCGAAGCATAAGCGATAACATGACCTCTCTGCATAAGCACACAACCCAGACCCTTGTGAGAAGCATCACAATATACAACAAAATCACCTGTACCTGATGGAATCGTCAAGACAGGTGCACTTGTAAGCCTTTTCTTCAACTCCAAGAAACTAGTTTCACAGGCTTCAGTCCAGACATACGGCTTATTCTTCTGAGTCAGTTGCGTAATAGGCTTCGCAATGCTGGAAAAATCTCTGATAAAACGTCTATAATAACCTGCCAAGCCCATAAAACTCCGTATTTCTGGCACTGATGTAGGTCTAGGCCAATTCAATACAGCCTCGACCTTGCTTGAATCCACTGAAATCCCATCACCTGAAATAATATGCCCAAGAAACACAACTTTCTGCAACCAAAATTCACATTTCGATAACTTAGCATATAATTTCTCATTTCTCAAAGTCTGTAAAATGAGTCGGAGATGTTCAGCATGCTCATGTACATTCTTGGAATAGATCAAGATATCATCGATAAAAATAATGACAAAGTCATCCAAATATTTCTGAAATACCCGATTCATCAATCCCATAAATACTTCAGGAGCATTGGTTAAACCAAAAGGCATGACGATAAATTCATAATGTCCATACCTTGTTCTAAAAGCAGTTTTAGGAATATCTTCATCTCGTACTCTCAGTTGATGATATCCAGATCGCAAATCAATCTTCGAATAGATAGCTGAACCCTGTAGCTGATCAAACAAATCATCTATTCTAGGCAGTGGATATTTATTCTTGATGGTTACCTTGTTCAATTGACGATAATCAATGCATAAGCGCATGGAACCATCTTTCTTTCGTACAAACAGTACCGGAGCACCCCAAGGTGAAACACTCGGTCTAATGTACCCCTTGGCTAACAAATCTTCCAATTGATCCTTCAACTCCTTCAATTCAATAGGTGCCATTCTGTAAGGAGCCTTGGATATTGGTTGCGTACCTGGCATTAGATCAATACTGAAATCTATATCTCGTACTGGAGGTAAACCAGGAATTTCAACAGGAAATACATCAGCAAATTCATGCACAACTGGAATATCTGTTACTGCTGGACTGGATTTCAATACATCGACTGCATAAATCAGAAATCCTTTCGCCCCTCTCTGCAATAAACGGGTCATAGATAACACAGATATCAAAGGAATCTTGGCTCGAGAACCCTTACCGTAGAATTTCCATTCAGATGCCATTTCTGGTCTAAATCGAACCACTTTCTGGAAACAATCTACAGTTGCTCTGTACTTGGTTAACATGTCGATACCAACAATACAATCGAAATCTGATAATCCAAGTACTATACAATCTATATTAATCACATTCCCGTCATATTGCAACGCACAATTTTGAATCATTCGAACAGATATAATACCTTCACCCAACGGTGATGAAATAGAAACAACAGTAGGCAATGGCTCAGAAGATAAAGAATGCATCATAACAAATTTTTCAGAGATGAATGTATGAGATGCACCTGTATCTATCAAAACATAGGCAGGATAACCATAAATAAAGCAGTTACCTGCTATGACATCGTCAGGTGCCGCCTGTGCCTGTTCCTCAGTAAGTGCAAAAACTCGAGCCTGTTTTCTAGGAGGTTGAGTCACAGTCTGGCTTCCTCCTCCTCTGATCTGTTGCTGAGGTTGCTGAGGCTGAAATGAATGCACTGATTGCCTTTCGGCCTGAGTTATTGGTCGAGAAGAACTTTCACCTATAGCTCTTTGAGGACATACCTTGGCATAGTGACCAGGTTGACGACAAATATTGCAATTACCTGTCACACCCTTGCACTGATCAATTGAATGTTTTCCACCACACTTAAAACAGAATGCTCCTGATTCACCAGTTCTCTGACCTGCCCCAAACTGTCTCTGTCCACTAGAACTTGAAGAACTACTACCTGGCTTCTTAAATTGCTTTCCCTTTGGCCTGAATCTAGAATCCTTTCTGCCACTGCTTCCTCCCTCACATCTGGGAGATGTTTGCTGAAACTGTGGCGGATTCTGTGGAATGAAAGCTGATACAGGCTGGGGAAATGGCTGTGGAATGAACGGTGTTCCTCTTTGTCGCAAAATACCTGCTTCGGCTCCCTTAGCTTTGTTCAAGGCATCAGCAAAAGTATTTGGTCGTCCACTGTTCACCAAGATAAACACATCTGGATTAAGGCCATTGATAAACTGATCTGGCATTGCTTCATCAGTAGCTGCTATATGTGGTGCAAACTTCAAAAGACTTGAAAATTTGGCCACATATTCCTCGATATTCAAATTACCTTGCCTTAGATTGGCAAATTCAGCACCCTTATCCTTCCTGTAGGAGACTGGAAAGAAACGTTGATAGAACTCAGTTTTAAATACAGTCCAGGTGATAATCGTACCTCGTTGTTCCAATGCCCGTTTGGTAGTAATCCACCAACTTTTGGCAACTTCATGAAGTTGATGTATTACCAGTCGGATACGACGATCATCTGTATAGTCAAGTGATTCAAATAGTTGTTCTATATCTTCAAGCCAATTTTCACAATCAACTGAGTTTTCTATTCCTTTCAGTTTTGGCGGTTTGAATGACTGAAATCGCTTTAACAAAGTCTCCATTGGAGTAGCAGTAGGATCCAACGGGTCAGTAGATGTACTACCCTGTGCATTCTGAGTTTCAACAATTGGCGGTGGTACTTGTACTGGTTCAGCTGGAGGAACCACTAATGGCTGTCTAATGACCGGTGCTTTACGGGGAGGCATATCTGATTGTCAAACAGATTAGTGCATAAACAATATAATATGCAGATATTTATTCCATCCTTCTCTGATAAGCATTCTCATGCATTCTCATGAGAATTTAGGTTCTGACTAAGGATATTCTGGAATACAATTGCATATATATAGCATGCAGTAGCAATAAAAGCACATAATCATGCAATCACATAATTATTGCTATATATAAAGCATGCTAGCATATAATGCACATAATCAGATACAACATGTAATCTCATACAATATCAAACAATCAAACAGATTCAATCTACCCCACTCATCAACTTCTATCTTATTCCAGAAACTTATGCTTTGATACCACCTATTGTGGGGACCCGGGTTGCTAATCTTATCTTAGGGCAATTTATTGTAATTAACAATTAAACAAGTACTTAAAAGAATTAAAGAAACAAGAGTTAAAAAAAAAAATTTGTTTTAAAAGGCAGGGTCTCGCTCGATCGGGGAATATGCTATCAAAAATCTGCTGCCAAAGAATGGATAAACAAGTCATAATCTTTTATACATGCTACAAAATCAAATACATGCTATCTTATAACGTCTTACAAGCTTCTAAACATAATAAACATAAACTAGCATGTATTCAAGCCATAATATACAAAGTTCTTGTATCACTTCTAGCATGGTTCAACAACATAAAGTACAAGTCGTGCTACTTAAGCCCGTGTCCTCACTTGCTATGCCTCAATCTCGAGCTATCCTTGTCTTTTCTGACTAGCTCCTGCCCCACCTATTGCCATGCACACATACAAAACAAAGCAATAGCCGGATAACTCCGGTGAGAATAAAATCCCAGTATAAACAACTTTAAACGCGAGATAATAAACGTGAATGCAATGCAAATGGCAAAAGGAAGGCTATCAAGCTGATATCAATAAAACTTAGTTCTTTGGGATCCCGAGGAATAAAATAACTATCAAACCACCGATACTCCCATTCGAGGCGGCATCAAGTATTTTAGTCCTCTGACTTTGGTACAACTATAGTGAGTCTTCTGGCTCTGAACATAAATCCATATTCTGTGCCATGAGTCAAGCTGACTCTAGAAATAAATTTACAGTCCATGCCACTCACTACAGCTCTCCAAACGTCATCTGCACTCTAGGCGATGGCTGCCCTCTGTGCTATTAAGGCTGGAGTTCAAGATGAATGCAACATAAGCTGTATGCATTAAAAGCTATAAAACACATCTTGAACAACTAAGCATATTAGCAACCAAAGCAGTACAAACAAATAATCACATAAGAAATATAAAGAAACAAGTATGTGATTGACATGGGAATACTTGAAATGAAAGCTATTTCAAGCGTTCTATCCCATCTGGATTTGCTGTCATTTATACCTTTCTATGTCACGTCTGAAAGTACTTCAAATCTGCAAGTACATCAATGAAAATTCATATCAAAAGGTTGCTCCACTTCTCAACTCAATCTCAAGTGCAAATGCTAGCAAACCTTGCTTCAAATCCTTCTCGGTTTGACTCGGAGATCTCGAGTTCGGCAACTTCGATAGAAAGCTGATAAATTACATATCGAATAACTAACAAGATCAGATGCCATTCAAACCATGCTTCGTTCAATCAACAATATCAAAGTCTTGACATTTTGCAAATCGACGGCATAACGGCTAAAACCGGCAATCCAAACAATATCCAAATCAATCCAACAATCCAGATAACTTATAATCTCTAACATATCATCTCATTACCATAAAAATCAGTATCAATCAAACATGGTAGTGTTCGAATTATTCTTCCCAAATTCATATAAAATCCGAACGACAGTCTTTTTCCGAACCGTCTGCGAATACACGATCGGTACAGCTGATATACGCATATATGATAAAATCATAAGTTTCCATCTTTCACATAAAAATAAAATCTGAGATATGTGAATAAAACATGTACCAAATCGAAGGTCTCGGAGCTGTGATCGCAGATATATATTTATCTGGAATTTCTGACAACCGGAGCGCGAGTTATCGAAGCTTTTTCGGATCAAAAATGGTGTCTTGGAGGGTTGAATCGTTTCCTCTGTTTTCCTTCTCCAAATTCTGATATGTCACGTGTAATTCAGAATTATTCAAGTGGAGAATGAGATATATATAGCATATTTGCACTTTAGTCCCTGAACTTTTGGCTATTTGCAATTCAGTCCCCGGAGAAGCGATTTAATTCAATTTCAATCCTTTTTCATTTAAGAATATTAGAATTTAATTCTAAACTCTAAATATTCCCAAATTAAATATTCTCGAATTAAAATTAAATAATCCCGGGCCTTACAATTTCATTCATACTTACCTTCGTAAACAAATAGATATTATCCAGTGTACGTTGAATTTGTCGAATGAATTTCAAGATTCTCTTCTTTTTCATAAATAAATAAATGAATTTCAAGATTCTGATACAAACTTATGTCTTTTTATTATTAAATTGATTCACAGCAAATTTTAAAATGTGACGAAATCTTCTATTTCAGTTAGTACTTTGTACCTAATCTCGTGCTACAGTCTGCTGATCATGTGTACACAGATTGATAAAAAGTAACTTATTCTGTCAAAATCAGCTTACAATTTTCTTTTAAAAAAAAAAAAAAAAAAAAAGTGAAAAAAAATCAGCTTTTAAAAAAAAAGTGAAAAAAATCAGCTTTCAATCAAATTTCAATTATAATTAGATCGATTCTACGTAACAAAAATGAAAATAAACACTACGTCACTTTTTTTAAAAAATTAATTTTGGTCCTAAATATTTGAATCTCTGTTGTGTTTCTGTATGCTATCAGAATTTAGTTTTAAATATAGCTTCTGATTTTTTATTTTTGATTTTTTTTGGTAATATAAGTCGTTTTTTCCACTGAAATCATGTTAGTGTGAATTTTTTTTCCCTTTTACTAATATGTCTCTAATAATAAATTTAAAAATGTACAACCCTTTTTTGGATAATTTAAATAAGGATTAAATATAAAATTTGATTATATATTTTTTAATAATTTTTTTAATGTGTGAAAAATCAAATAAGCTTGCGTATGCATGGATGGAGTATTTCTTTTATTTAAAAATTATGAGCTGATTTTGACGGAACAAGATTACTATTAATTTTTTATAATCTACGCACATGAACCAATAAGAGCAAATCATAGTACAAGATGACCACATTCTAACATTCATCGAAAAAAAAATTAATAGAGATGTCAAAATAAATAAGATACTTGGAACGTTATGTCATATCATGTTCCGTTAAATTATACACAAAATTGGTTAGATACCTGCTAATAGGTAAGCACTGCATTGTGTTTGTAATTTCTCAACCAGTTAATAATCCTCCTCGGCCAATCTAGATGTAATACCTGCTATAGAACTGTGGGCCTGGAATGATAGCCCAATATCTATTGAGCAAGATTCTATTCTATTGGATCAGCTAAGTCAAAGAATGGGCTCGGAAGGGAATAAAAAAGTTGGCCCAAAATAATAATTTGTAGCCCAAAAAGGAAATACCCACCTGAGCCAAAGAAACTTCAGAAGCACCAATACTGAAAGAATCGAGAAGACGCCACAAGCCAGCGTGGATTAAAGATTACATCACTTGAAGAATAATCACGTTGAAGGGCAAAGGATTTCTCACTCTAGTTAGTTACGATTTTTTAAGTTTGTTTTTCAGATATTGTAATAGAAGAATATATATGCGAGTAAACCCATTCGCATGGGGGAATTATTTAGAAAATTCTTAGTGAAAATTTCATTGGAGTTCCGCACAGACTCAAAGTGTGCTATCATGGAACATGATTGAGGTGGACATAGTCCAGGGTTTTGGTTGGTATCTAAAGTGGGTCAACCACAACAGGCCCAGTTTAAGACATTCGCCAAGCAAGCTTGTATACAAGAACCGCGGGCTTCTGTCTCCCATTTTTTAGCTCGGTCTTAGCAAGTGTTTGAGAGATCTTTTAAGAAGAATTTTTTAGTTTTTTTTCACAAAAATTCAAATTTTTGTGAATGAAAAATTTGAAAAGTGATTCCTAAATACTCTCTTAAACATTAATGTTCCAACCTTTTGGAGTTTTCGACTTTTGTTCTGTTATTTTTAAAACATATGCACTCAGGGACATGATTATTTAATATATATATATATATATATATATATAATAGATTATATTTTTTGTTTTGAATAGTTTTTATGTAAAAAATTTGTAGATTATATTAAAATTAAAAGACTTCAAATATTATTTTGATATAGTATAACACTGTAAAAGAACGCAACGCGTGCAGATTAACACTAGTATAAACGGGTCCTGCACCAAAATACATGTTTTCTTCAAAAAAAAAAAATTAAAATAAATAAATAAATAAAAATTTACCCCGTTATTCTTTTCAAACTCCATCTCCTATTTCGAACTTCGAAGAAGTAAAGATCAATAAATTTTTTTTGAAATTATTTAGAACAATCCATCATCCATAATCTAATTTTATTTCTTTATAATATATATATTTTTAGTAATATTATTTTTTTATATTTAGTTTATAATGTAAAATTTTAAATATGAATTGATGCATATAAATTTATATTTATTCACTCTTTTACATACAAAATAACGTGTTTGTTAGATTAATACTAGAATAATATTAAACACAAAAATTATTATAAAACGATCTTACGAGTCAATTTTGTAAGATGAATCTCCTCTTTGACTCAAGCCATGAAAATGTACTATTTTTTTAATCTAAAAAATATAAATTTTTATTGTAAATATTTGACAGGTCAAGCAATCTCATTAATATAGATCGGTGATATCGTTTCATGAAAACCCATTAATTATGAATATCTAATTGAGGTAAAATTTAAGAATAGGTCTCTTGTGAGACAACGTAAGATGTGTCGATCCGATCCATATCTTAAAGTTATATTTTTGACATAAAAATTAATAAATTTAATAGGTTGGTCGTGTATGAGATCGTCTCAAAAAATCGACCAATGAAACGATTTAATGGCAGTTTTCGTAATAATTTAATTACAACTATTCGAATTGTTTTGAGTTACAAAATAACTAACACTTATTGTGTTGCTAATAAGATGGTATAATCTATTTTATTTTTTATTTTTAATTTTCCAAAAAACCGCCTGTCGTGACGGGATTAGGCGGACCCCTTAGTAAAATGTCTATAATTTGGTATAATCTATTTTATATTTTTACTATAAAAATATGAACGATGGACAAAGTTTTTGCATTATTAAATTTTATTATTATCCCAATTTTATTCTTTAGAGTGTAAAATATGATGGATATTTTGAGCAGTTACGAGAAATAGAGAAGGGCAACGAAAGAAAAAAATTATTTGAATCTAATTCTATTAAGTGCTATTAATTATCTTAACTTAATTTTAAAAAGAATCAATGATGAGTTGAAAATTATATATATATATATAGAGAGAGAGAGAAAGAGTCTTGATCCCAATATATATATAGAGTCTTGATCTCCCGCACTCTAGGGTACGGTGCGGGGGATCCATACACACCCGCACCCAAAACAAATTCGATTGCCTTGAAATTTTCACAGTATGATCGTCTCGAAAAATAACTAATTTTTTAAAAATATTTTAGTCATTTTTAAAAGATGCTATTAAGATAATTTATTGATAGAGAATAACCATAAATGTTAATATAAATTATTTAATATATTTGAACAAAAAATAAAATATCTAATCACAAATCAAACTCAATAATTTCTGTCATAAAAAAAAACATTAACAAGGGATTTTACTGAGATTTAGCGTATTTCATTATATATATATATATATATATATATATATATATATATAAAAGTATTTTATTAACAATAGATTTTGCTGTGATTTAACCTATTCATTGTATATTTTTTACTATAAGTATTTTATTGAACTTTTTACTATTACTAGTACTATTTCTAATTATTAATTAATAATTATGATGTACAATCATCATTATAATTTAAACATGATTTTTAAAAAAATGTAGAGATATGATTAATAATGAAATGTTTATAACTAAAAAGTTTTTATAAGTCATCTGAATTACATACACACTTGATGTTTAATTTTTAATTGGTAAAAGAAAAAAAAAACCAACAAACCACTAATTTAATATAATAAATTTAGAATGAGAATTAAAATAATAATTAAAACTATTAATTAACATGAAATAATTCTTAATGAAACTATCATTTATATATAATAATGATTAAGAAAACATTATTTAAGTTGACTAAATTATTATGATGATGATAATATAAAATATTAATCAATATAAAATAATATATTTTAATATATATAAACTAATTACTGAATATAATATTTCTTTGATATTTATTCTTAATCTATCTGAATATACTACATATAAGTGATATAGAAACAAGAAGATGGATGGAAATTTTTTTTTATTGTGAATTTAGAATTTTGTCCACTAAGTGTGCATGGATTAAAAAAAACACATTCGTGGAGAATTATGGAAAATCGAGGTAAAAAATTAGGACCAAAAATAGATTAAAAATTTTAGTCAAATCTAAGAGTGACGTGATTTATTGCATCATGATAAATGGAGATGGATTTAATTTTTTCATTTATATCCATGATCACCTCAAAATTAGTTATTAATTAATAGATTTTATGTGCTATATAATTTAAACTTACACACAATATGGAAACATATTTTAATGAAATATGAAAATAATTAGAATAAGAAAATAATAATATTAATTTAATGTATTAATTAACATAATTAAAATTATTATCTTAAAAGTTGCTCATAATTTCTAATTAAATATTTATTTTTTTAAAACAAAATGTATTAAATTAATACAATATATTTTTTAAAAAATAAGAATAAAATGTTATAAATATTATACTCATATCATATTTTAACCATCTCATTTCAGATAAGTTTGTCGGGGATCGGGTGTGAGTGTTGGGGGGAGGTGATGAATACAATCTCTTAAAATATTTCGTCAAACACAAATATTTGAGTGAATGTGAGTCCACTCAACCAATATTTTCAACTTCTGAATGTAGTAGAGCAACTAAGATACGAAAATAACTCAAGCATTTTTAGTGATACTAAAGCAAGCAATAATCACGACGGACTAGAGTAAGAATGCAATGCAGAATTATAAATAACACAGTGGTTATGAAAGTTCGAAGGCTGAATCTTTCTACGTCTTTTCTTCTTCAACACAGGAAGAAATTCACTAAAAGACTTTGGTAACTACAACGTCTTGTAATCTACCCACTCCGATATTAAGACTTAACACTTCCTAATTCGGAACTCCTAGATTTCAACAAAGATAGGTTTCAAAGTTCTTATCAAACTCTTTAACAACAAAACTGTTGAATGAGTTCTTAAACTCAAACATTCAAATCCTTGATCTCAAACTTTTTGTTTGGAACGGTTGAGGGATTTGAAAAACCCTTATGATCCTGGATGATCTTGATAGCTTTACTGTTTTAGCGAAGGTTGATGTGAGCAAAGTGAATAACTTCGAGTAAGAGTGCTCAATGAGATTGCTAAGATTTTCGCAGATAGTAGGCTTCGTTGTTATTCTTCGAGCAATCTTCAAGTATTTATAGTACCTTGACTTCCAACGTCTTTATTGTTCAATAAATGTGCTTGTCCTTTGACTGTAGCATATTACTTAGGAAGTCCCAACATCTTAAATGTATTGGTACTTTTTGCTTGCCTCTCTCCTGTAAATAGAGTCTTCAATAAATGCGAGTTATTACTCTTTCTATATTTGAGAGATAACGGGTGCATTTAGACTCTGATCTAAGATGTCTCATTAATCATTTTGAGTAACTTTTCAACATACTTTGTTGTCTTTTCATAAATGCTTCATGCAACTCTTTAATGTTGTTTAGTCTAGTTCATAAACTTTTTCCTTTGTGACCGTTAATAAATATGATTCTACAAGTGTGAACGGTCGTGAAAAGCTTTAGAGACCGGATGAGAGGAAATTTGAGTAAGTGACCGGTTCGTATATGTAACTGGTGCTTGTCCGATCGAGACAACTAAAAGCTTGTAGCTTGTGAGCGGTCGATTCTTCAGATCTTCATTGTAGGCGGTCGATACCTGTTATATAAGAGAAAGAGGTAGAATCTATAATAATGATATATTATTTTGTTATCACCAAAACGTAGGATTCAAATATTTTTCCCTTTTTGGTGATGACAAAACCTATGCCCCAAGTTGGATAATTGAAATAGCAACAAAAATAAATTCATTAAAAAAATGAATTGCATTGTTTACAAAGCATGAAACGAAAGACCTATTACACCTACGAAATAAATATTACTGTTTAAACTTTCTAGCACCACCTGAGCTGCTTCATGTTCTTCGTTTCTTGTCCGCTACTCATTTCCTATGATTTTCTTCTTCCTTGCGTCGCTCTACATCTGCTTTCCATTTTTCAACTTCTTCTGCTCGTCTTCTCGCTTTTTTCCCCTTTACCTATGCCCCAAGTTGAATAAATAAAATAGCAACAAAAATGAATTAATTAAAAAAAATGAATTGCATTGTTTACAAAGCATGAAACGAAAGACCTATTACACCTACGAAAGAAATATAACTACTGTTTAAACCTTCTAGCACCACCTGAGCTGCTTCATGTTTTTCGTTTCTCGTCCACTTCTTGTTTCCTACGAGTTTCTTCTTCCTTGCATAGCTCTACATATGCTTTCCATTTTTCAACTTCTTCTGCTCGTATTTTTGCTTTTTCCCCATTTTTTCCATCACCATGGGTGAGATGAGTCAGTATTTCACCTAGTTGGGACCCAATGGCAGTCTGAAGAGAGTGTATGCAAGCATCAAAGTGAGTACATAACTCTGTTTGCAGAGTGGTGATGTGAGCATCAGTATGCTTGTTGGTTCAATGTTCACTCTGAACGATTTGACCCACAAGATCGACGAGCATGTTTTCGGTTTTGGGTTTAGATGTTAACACTTTTTCCATGCAAAGACCGATTTATGAGGAGAGAAATGTTAATTTGTCCATGAGTGCCTTCCTAGAAATAGTAACTACAAATTGAGTTCCCAGCACATGAAAATTCAAAGAGAAAATTATTTTTCAAAGATTCTCTAGATGATCGTATATGGTCTTGTCGTTGGATTCAACATCTGCAATGACCATTTGTCTATTGGAGGATGGAATGCGCGTTTCGTCTTCATGGGTAGACTTGGAACTGGGGCTAGAAACATGTAATGCTTCAATGTTTTCCGTGGGCTTAGTACCAGATATTGTCTCAATGGTTGGCAAAATAGGGAAAGCATCCCTTGCTTCATCCATATGTTTGATAGATGGTGGCAGAGAGGCGGTAGTGGTTTCCTGAACAATTGCTTTAGTAGACTGTGGAGGTGGTTCCTCGAAGATAGTCTCAGGAGAAGAGCGATTATGACCATCGTTTGTTTCCATTTGCGTCGAAGGGCCCTTAAAAAGCTCGAACTCCGAGATTGATTTTACAACCTCATCCATTAAGGTTAGTGGTATCTCCGGGAGTGGAATCTCCAAAACAAAACCTGTTTCAATACGAGGAGATGAGGGAATGGAATATACCTGAGCTTGATCTAGAACGGCGGCTTCTGTTGTTGGAGAAATAGGTGAAGAGACTTGTGCTGGAGGAGTTTGGGGCAGTGTCTCTTGAGATACATGTGCTGCAGAGGAGGAGAAGGGCTGAACCACTGTAGGAGCATCTCGAAGACCTAGGAAGATTTCTTCTTCTGGGCTGAAAAACTTGCTCAATAATGTCAGTGTCATCATAAGCATCCATTGTGGAGAGCATATCCTTGACTTCAGCCAAGTAAACATTGATATATTTATCAGAAAAAAGTGTGCTGATGTCATGTTTGAGCTGGTATTTGTGAAGAAATCCGCAATAATGATAGCACTTTGCTTTAAACGTTCTAGGACTTCAAAGTCATCAGCGACAGCCTTTCGAAGGGGATCAAAGTTGTTCTCCCTCTAAAGAATGATGTAGCGGATTATCTGCCGAGACCCAACACGATGCTAGAGGATGAAGTGAGAATGAGCATTCTGTCTTCCAACTTGGCCAGCCTAGCCAGACTATTTTTTTTTAGAATTTGAGAAAATGAGACTGTTGTCCTATAATTGAACCAGTCATCAAATCATGGAGCTTCAATCGGACAACCTAAGGATCTGTGATAAAATTAAGGTGTCTTCAATTTTTTTGACTGATGGAGGTTTGACTTTCAGTAGCAGCACAACTTTGACTTTGTCTCTAGGATCAACGGTTGGGACTGCTGAAGATATTTGAGCAGTAGGCTCATCAATGGTTATACCACTCACTGGTTGAGTAAAGTGAGATCGAACGATCGGGATGAGACGTTTTGCGACCACTGTGATTTGTGATACAGCCTCAACCGATGATGGTTCAGAGACTTCCTCAACTGATATAATTTCAAACCTTGTCTCCATTTGCGGTAATGGCGGTGATGTGACATCTGTTAAGGACTTCAGTTTCTTTGTTTTGATATCTACTGCTTTCTGGGTAGGTGAAGGAGTATCGAACACTTGAACAATTAGAGTATGATCAATTGTTTCTTTTTCATCCTCGGAAACAAATACAACTTTTCTTTTGAGTGGCTTAGAGAGCTTTTTCCTTACCAGATCCGTCTGTGCAGCTTGAGTGGCTCCGATTTCCTGTTTGATTTCTCGAAGCATGTCAGCCGTTACTTGATTTTTCTTCAAGAACTTGTGAATGGTGGCCACATTTAGCCATTTAGAAGTATGAAGAGTTTCTGTTGCAGATAGATCAACACCCTTAAGACTTAGAAGGTGACAGATTTGGAGAGCAAAACCTTTGGATTGTCCTTTTTCCTTTGATCATGTCACAGAGGATGGAATAAAGAATGTTAGCCAGTTGATGTCAATCTTGGATGCAATGGAAGCCATATACTGGAACTTTTCAAGTGTCACTTTGTCATATGAACCAGCCCCAGCGAGGGGAGTTTTGGCCATAATATTGGACAAAAATCAGTAAGGGACCTTGATGTGTTGTTTGAGAGCTGGATTCTTGATTGGGGCTCCATCCAGTTAGAACTCTACAGCCTAGTACGAAGAATTTTCATCAGGAAGCTCGGAGCATTTTCCCAAATCCTTGGTGGGAAAATCAAAAGCAGCACCGAAGAATTGTTGATCAAAGGAGAAATTACCCCATTGATAATGCAAACAACCTGGCCATGGGTGATTTGTGCAGAGGCAAAGAATTGCTTGACTATCGGTAGGTTGAAGGTGGAGCAACCCCCAAGAAATTTCTTGAGACCTGAGGCCTCCAACATGTTGAAGTCTTTGGAGATTTTTACATTTTTCACCGAGTGAACAACCTCAAAGTTGATTCCTAAGCATGTTTTTTGGATTGAAATTTTGTAGATCTGCAAATAAGAGAGATCGGCAAAAAACAAGTGAAAGCACATATAATTTATCTTATTTCTAAACCATTTTTAGTAAGAACAGATAATATGAATTTAACATATTTCAAAACAAGGAAAATATCAAGAAATGCAGGAAGGTTAACTAGATGGAAATTTGAATTGAACCATTATCAGTTCGAGATCCAACATGTCAAAGGAATGGATAATTCATTATCCGACACATTAAACAGAGAACTTCATCCAAATTATATATCCGTAGTAACGAAATAACAAAAGAGATCCTAAGTAATCCAGAAAATGACCATGAGTCATCCGAATATGCCTTAGAAAGCATGGGGAATATAAATTGATGAAATGAGATTTATATTCAGAGACATGAATTATTTTATGACTTTGAGTCATCCGAACATGCCTCAGAAAGCATGGGGAATATAAATTGATGAAATGAGATTTATATTCAGAAACATAAATTACTCTATGAGTAAAGTAATCAATCTAAAATTGGTTCAATTCTTGCAAAAGAATTCATAAATGCAATGATACGCATAATAAACTATCCGAGTTACTCACGATAAAGAGTTAAATTTCTAACCATTTATATATATATATATATATATATATATATATATATATATATATGTTTTCCTGTGCATGATGGACACATTAAATCAATTAGAGGAATTATTGATCGACATACAGGAAGAAATTCAAATTCTTCAACAAAAGGAAAAAAATGTAAAAGGGAAAATTCAGAGGATAAAAAAAAAGATGACAACCTCGTCATCATCATCCTCACCAAGAACATCAATCAAGTTAGCAACTCCATTTGACAAAATAATGGAGATGAATGAAAAACAGTCAGTGGTCACAGCCAACACTGATAACAAAGAAAAAGAAAAAGGAAAAGAAAAAGAAAATAAGAAAGAACCGGTGGTCACAGCCAACACCGAGAAAAATAAAAAAGAAGAAAGGACGTTTAAAAGCGCCCTTGAAACAAGAAAAAGAAAGATGGTCAATCTACGACCACAAAAACCAATTTTTGAAAAAACAAATTTTCCAGAAAAACTCAAAACTGAATTCTTTGAAACACTAAACTATTTGAGAATAGCCAAACCATCTGCAGGATCTTGGCTACAAACTTGTGACACACAGAGCATATCAAGAGCAAGAACACTGCAGGGTGCTCCAGCGCATGAAGTCGCAAAATTCTTTTCAAATGGATTATTAAGTGGATTAGAAGTCAGTCCCAATAATCAAGAGATATAACTATTTCCATATCAACTGAGAAATAGTATTATCTAGTTCAAGAAAGCAGTCTTCAAGGACGATCCAGTGTTAACATTAAGTATTCATTCAACCCTTCCAGATTGGGAAAATGACAAATTCTATCAACCGATGATATACATTCAATGTCGAATAAATAAAGACAAGTTCTTATTTGAAGGATCAAATGAAGAGAAACCAGTAATGGATATCTCAACACTTCCTGAGATAAGAATAAATACATTGATTGACATGATCTCAAAGACAGGAAAGATTGATGAAAACTCAAAGGTTAAAATAAATTTTGCAACCAATAAAATTTTATTAACTACTGGACACAAGGAGACAATCAAAAAGAAAGAACAAGCCATGTTAGCTCAATTCGAAGCTTCAATCTATGAAGCAAGAGTTGACATGACCCGAGAAACCCAACAAATGTTATGTCAAAGACTAAGAACAATGATTTTCACTCACAAATGTGGACATTGTCAACCCATTCAGACAGAAGAAGCAGCTGTCAAAGAGGACAAACCAGCTGTCAAAGAAGAAAAACCAATAAAGAAATGGTCCGAATGTACCAGTGATTCAGAAAGTGACACAATGTAAAAAACAAATGAAATCGTGGACCACACCACATGTGAAAGGCATCCACTCAGATGTAAAATGAGGTGTTTTCCATTATGTAGTGTCGGATGGTCCCCCTCTTCCTTTATTTTTAATATTGTATGCGTTTTTCCACGCCTATAAAAGGAGATGTTTGTGCTATAAATGAAAAAGGTGAAGTTTGAGTATCTCTCTCTTCTTAATTTTCTTACAATTTGGTTCATATAAGACGTATGAAAACTATCAGAAACTAAGAAACATAAAATCGGAAACAAAATTAAGCCTTATGGCTAATAACTAAACAAGCAGGGCGTAAGGAAGATAAGGTTGGAAGCCAAACATTGAAGATTCATGGTTAGAGTAAACCTGAAAATCCATAGAGCAAGTACCAGTTGATCAAGTGATCGTTAAGGGAAAGCAAGGATTTGGCCTCTGCTCAAAACCAAGACTCATTCAATCAAGGTAACCTTTCCAAATCTCCTGCAGCCCTTAATTTAAAGAAATAGTCAAAATACATTAATCATGTCATCATCCTTTATAAGAAATGGAAGATTAATAATAAAAAACTGGTTTGAAATAAAAGATGATCGTGAATATGATACATTTCATGAATATCGTTTAAATACTTCTGATTTAACCATATTTGAATCAATTTATCAACTAAAATTTATAATAATAACCTATGAATGGAACCAAATTAATCTGAAAACATTTATTTGTTATAAATGAATCAGATCTGTAAAACATGAATGAGAAATTCATAAGAATTCCGCCACCTGATATCAGAGCGGTTATTAAAACAGATTACTAATGCCTGGATTAACTTTAGACATTGAGATTAAAAATTTATTTGATAAAATAATCTTACTAAAAGATTCACGTCAAATAAATCAATATTGGCTTAGAATAAAAGATCTACAAACCCTATATATCAAAAATCATAAAAAGAAACATTTTTCAAGCACCTGAAAAATGATAATACAAATTTCTGAAAATGAAAAAATTGAAGAAATAACAATTTGTTATGAATAAGAATAAATTTTGTTATCGAAACCCGATCAACAAAAACAAAATAATAAAAGTAACAATTTTTACTAAATGGAAAATATATGAAAATACAAAAGCAAATATCTTTAATTTATATTCTCAAAATATAAATTTTGATATAGAAAATTGTGAAAACAATTTGAAACTTCTCAAGAATTGTCAATCTTCAATTGATAATTTCGAAGATTTTCAGAATATATTAGAACAAATAGATTCAACAAAAAGACTTCTAATAGATTTAAGAAAATTAAGAAGTTTTATCATCTGTTAAAATGACAGAAGTAACAATTCCAAATCAAAACAGCCAGATTGATGAATCTGAAGAAAACCAAGAGTATAATTTGAATATTATATTTAATCAAAGTAAGTTTGCTGAAATACAGAAAACATGATTTTTTAATTCAAAAACTAATCTAATAGATCAACCAGGAATATTAAGCAAGATTTTAAATTTTATTAATCCCAGAAAAAATTTAATTTATTATTCAATTCGTACAAAAGAACGATCATGTAAAATAAATAACAAATTAAGGTCTAATACTCTGAAATTGTTAACAACTCAAGATATTGATACCATCATGGCAAAAGCCAGTGAAAAAAAACGATCTGAACTGAAATATGTTCATATCGGAGGAATTGAAATAATAGTATCAGCTCACTACCGAAAAGGAATAGATACACCAATTGAAATCACAGTTCGTGACAAAAGGATACGTAATTTTGAGGATTCTATCCTTGGAAAAATTGAAGGAAACTTATGTTACAAAAAGATGAAATTTTGTATTTATCTACAATACAATATATCTCTTTTTGATAAAAACATAAATGACGTTTTAACATTAGATTATTACTTTTATAGAAATAATCTTATGTTAACAGGAAACCATCCGATCAATATAAACTATGTTGTCGGTTTAGCAATAAGTAATAATTCTCAAACATGAATAATTTCAACAAAACCAACTATTTCTGTTGAAAGAATGTTTGAAAATATTACAAGAATTAAACACCCTCGAAAATCATATATTGAAAAAATAAATCCCTATAAAAGATGGAGTTCAGATGACCTTCAAATCACAAAACAGTCTGTACCAAGAAGATCATTATCATTTGCTAGAAATGATGAAGATATTCTTGAAAAGATTGGAACCATGAATCAAAATATTCTTAAAGTTAAACAAGCTATTGTTAATGAGTCAACCTCATCGCAATGACGTCCTTAATAAAATTAGAAAAAATCTAGGAGATTTAGAAAATAATATTAATAAGATCAATCTATAAATACAAGAATTAGAGAAAAATTTCAAAGAATATATTGATTTAGCAACGACTAGATTAATAATTGAACAAAAAAGACATAGTAATAAAATATTAAACTATCTTAAAGAAGTTCTTCCAATAGATAAAGGAAAATGGAAGAAGAACCACCATTCAAAATTGAATCATGGTATAGAAATCTCCTTAGTTATGACAAACATAAGTATGGAGATGTTTAGTGAAACAGACCAATCTGATTTTGAACAAATAGGAGTAAATACAGAAGAATTATATCATTCACATCAGAAATCAGAACAATATAAAGATATGGATATTTCAGAATCAGAATCTGAAGATGATTCTAGACCACGATTAATTCTACGAACAAATGTAGAAGGTAGTGGTGGAAGAGATGATGAAGAATTTAAATATAACAGAGACCAATACTCTGGATCTTATAAAGATGTTAGAGATATTCTTAGAGAATAAAAAACATCAGGATTTGTGAAACAAAATATCTTAGATTTAGATTGTTCAACAACTAAAGAAAGAAAATCAAAGATAGATCATTGGGCAAATGAACTATCAGTACAAATTCAATTAACACCATTATTAGACAAAAGTGAGAATATTCAAGTTTTAACTCATGAGATGATAAAAATGACACTAGTAGGAGCAGTAAGAACTTGGGCTGAAAACCTAATAATTACTAATCTACCACAAGGAATGACAGGACATCGATATTTCGAACTATTTGTTGATGCCTTGTACCAAGAATTTTTAGGAGTTTCTAATAATGACGCTAATTTAGTAGCCAAAAATATAGAACAAAATAGAGCAATCTTTATTTTGAATAATATAAAATTATGTAATTTATGTTATCTAGAAGAATTTATATGTGATTATGAAACAAACTATTATCAGTTAATAGATGCTGATAAAAAAGAACATTATAAATTAAGTATTTTTAATAAAATACCTAATATATACCAATAAATAGTAAAGATGAATTCCTAACTAGCGCTTATACCAAAACACTAGGAGGAGCTATTAAATTTATTAAAGATGTTATAACAAAGAAATGTCATGAAGTAACATTAAATAAAAGAATATACAGATCTTACAAACAAAACAATAAACTTTATTGTGACAAAATGGAATTCACAGTAAAAGAATACGGTTGCAAAACAAACATGTCACACAAACATTTAAAACGACAGAAACAAAATAAATTTAATAAACCTTATAAATATTTTAATATGAAATTTATTCCCTATAAAAAAAAAGAAATTTAGAAGAAATTTTTTCAGAAAACCTTATAAAAGAAAATTTTATAAAAAGTTTGATAATAAAAAACCACCTTGCCCAAAAGGTAAAGAAAAGAACTGCACATGTTGGTTGTGCAATGAAGAAGGTCATTATGCAAATGAATGTCCAAAACGAAATGAAAAGAAAAACAAAGTTAAACTTTTAGAAGAATTATACACTCTTGAATTTTATCCAGTAGAAACAATTGAATGTTCATCAGAAGATGAAAATATTTATTATCTTGATGAATCAAGTAAATCAGATTTCGAATCCGATTCCACGTTTGATAATTCAGAAAATAATAATGATTAAATTAAGAACAAAGGGCATTTTTGGAACAATTTAAGCAATAGGGAGTTGAAACAAAGTTGAAACAACTAGGGAATAAACACAAAGTTAAGTTTGGCTTTGGGGAGTGATTTGTAAGTTGCCCTTAAATAGAAGTGCTATAATGAATAGTCGACTCATGACCAACTAAATTTATTGTGCATCACACATTTTGTCTTTGGTAAATTTTAGGCTCCAAATTGATGCCATGGGACACATCCTTTTCTGTCTCAACATTCATGTACTTTTCCATCCAATAATTCAACTCTCATAACTAATCAATCTTATCTGACCAAGCTTGCCCATCTGAAAACGATATTACACTTTCGTAATCTCTCAATAATTTCATATAAGTTGGATCAAAATAATAATAATAATAATAATTTCATATAAGTACATACATTTTTTTTCTTTAATCGATATTATCTGCACTTCATTTTCGTCGTATACATGATACAATCTATATTTTACGCGGAAAAATATGTGGATAAAATGGAATGTGTATAAGCTTTTAATGAAATATAATTAACAACGGACCTCACTCTTTTATTTATTTATTTTTATTTTTGAAATATTTTTAATAATAATCGGGGGGTTATGATTTCTTCAAACTTTTAACTAGGTCGTTATTATCCGTCGATGCTAGAATTTGTGGGCTCGACGATGATAACACTTGATCATTAGGGTGCAGATGGAATACGAATACATGATCACAAGTCTATTTAATGACATTATCATAGTGATGAGTGACAACTAATATAAGAAATTCTCTCGTCCAATCGAATCAACGTCAAAATTTATGGGCTCAATGATTCCAACACTTTGACGATCAATTATGGTAACCGGAGGGGTTTTAAGTCTTGAGATATGATATCATATCGACTCAGTAAAATAATATCGTCGTATAATATGAGCTAACTTCAGAAATTATTATTGATTGGTCGATGTTTCGAAAAAGTCAATTTATAGGATCAGAAATAATTTTCTTTTTTGTATGAGTCGTGACATTTGAGACGAACTACTTGAGAAAATTTTGCTCAATCGAAGGTAGTGTTTGGTAGGGATTCTAAAAAACACTTCTCAGTTTTTTTATTCTTAACAAAATTTCAAAATTTTGTTAAATTTTGTTAAAAGAAAAACCGAGAAATACTTCCAAAAAGTTTTTTGAAAAACCACCTTAATATAGATAACGGGAAAGGAATGAGATAGGATGTAGATAACAATTAACAATGCCTTGATCCACTCTAATGATAGGGACTTTGGGGGGAAGCAGCACACGTACATAGATATAACATTGCTTTCAAGCGGGGGCCCACTAATAAGTGCTCTCATGGGGCCCAGCCCAAGTACTTTCGCCGCGTTGGCCCATTGAGTCCGTACCCTCTTGCGACTGGGCCCACAGCCCATCACATCGACGCGTGGCAGCCTTTCGATTGATCCTCAGAAAACTCCTTCCAGCTAGTTATCGGCTGTTGCTCCTTGTGGAGGTTTCAACTGTGGATTTTGTCGGTCGTCTTTATTAATTATTAAGATTAACATTAATAATATATATTCCCTAATAAGTTATCATAAAAATACATTTCAAATTATTAAATAAAATCACTTTTAACTTAAATATTAGCAAATATCAATGGACTCAATTCAAGGTTTTATTATCTTACTAGTGTGAAATCAAGAAAAGAGAACTTTTTCCCATTGTTTACTAAAATATACACAAGAAAATTTATGGATGAAAGTGTTGGTGTATTAATTGTGTTTCATATCGGTTGGATAAAATTTCTAAGAGTTTCGTATATTAATATAAGCTTGCACAATCATCTCTTTTTAAGTCAGTTTTTTAGGTTGAGTTAGGTTCAACTTCAAATCATTTACATCCTATTATAGACTTCGATCCTGGCCCAGGTTCCACCTTTATGTTTTAGACTATCTATATTTGGGTCACCCGTTAATATTTTCATGCTCTAGCCGTCATTCTTGGGAGTTTCATATATAGACTTGGACAATTATCCCTTCTTGAACTAGTTTTTGGGCTTCGTATGAGGATTTGACTTAGATCAAATCCAAATCTTTAACAAAAATGACAAAAATCACAAAATGGAGAGGTTTTATAAAAAAAAAAGTTGATTTCTTATGATACGGTCTCACGAATCTTTATTTATGAGACGTGTTAAACCCACACGTATTTATAATAAAAATTATATTTTTTACATAAAAAGTAGGCAAAAACTCCTATGAAACGGTCTCAAAGATATAATATAACAATGTTGAATTTCATACTGCACACCAAATAATGCCGAAAAAAATCATCAACTGAGAAAATATCGATCCTTCCCCCTTCTCTTCAATCCATTACCACACGTATATATCAAAGATACATGTAAAGAAGTATGTGTTTCAAACTGACAAGTGACAGCATTACTTTGTTTACTTATTTAGTTTTTTGAGTAAGACAACATCCTCTTTATACACACACATATATATATATATATACACTTTTAGAAACGAATGCTGAAAATAAGAATTTTTTGTCAAAAGAAATATACTATAAAAGATAATGTATATATATATATAAAATAAGAATTTTTTTACCATAAAAAAATAAGAATTTTTTGTCAAAAGAAATATATTATAAAAGATAATATATATATATTTATATTATTTAAAAAAAAAACAAAACAAAACACCGCCATCAAGCGGAGGTTAGGCATACCACTACTTGTATATATAACAAAATACAGCATTACAAACACCAAAAGAGAAAAGAGAACTAGACTAAAACCTCCTAAAAAGTAAAAACATCGCAACATCAGTATATAAAAACATAAACTACTACAGAATTTGTATCTGACGTCATTTGAAAATGTAAATCGTATTTATGTGCTTATATTGGTTATATCATTTCATTCAACTTTGATTATGATTTTAATTTTAATTGCACTTTTATATATTTAGCTATATTACATTTTCCAATTTTTTAGGGAATAATATCGTCGTGAATTTTTGTTATATGAGTAGTACGTAAATTAATATTATTGTTCTGAATTTTGATAGATCATAAAATGATATATGAATTTTTAAATATCATTTTCTATTTTTTTAGTAATATTAAACATAGTCAAAATATCGACTGTAATGGTTAAAAATTCAATTAGAGTCAAAAAAATTTCTATACTCATTCTAACGTCATCTCAAATGGTACAAATATTTTATATATTATAATTTATTTAAAATTTAAATAAATTCATTATATTATATAAATTTTTTTAAATAATTGCATTCAGTTTGTGACAAATACACTCCGTATATCGCAAATGTGAAATTTTAATATAAATATAAATAATATATGATGTGATATTATCAAGTATGCACGAAGTCTCGCAATACACATACATTCAACTTGTGACAAATACATCTCTATCTTTAGTTATTCTCATACCCCAAGCTCGTGGAATTGAGGTCTATCAAAACAAGATTATACATTTTTTGCTAGTGGTTTTATCATACATCTATGATCTACAAACTAATACAAAATAAATCCTGCGAGACCGTTTCAGATAAAAAATAATAAATAAATAAATATTTCTGTAATTAAATTTCGAAAAGAAGTAGCGATATTTTAAGAGGACTTTGAAGAAACGTATTTATCCCAAGTATTGGGTAGTCAAAAAAGCTAGAAACAAGCTCTTTTTTCTTCGGAGACTGCTTGTACAAATAACCCTAGACAACGTACGATATGCCTATGTTCGTTTTTGGGTGAATAGTGCAAATACTTTATTCTCAGCACAACACAACACAACAGAGTCTCTTTCTTCTCTATTCTGGAGAATCTTCTTTTTTCTTTTCATTAATATTATTTTCTTAGCAGGAAAAAACGTGGGATTTCAGAGTTAATTGCTTTATTCATCGTCTTAGTACCAACTAAAGTGGTGGGCAAGTTCCATGGGATTTAAATGCATCCTATATATATATAAATATATATATATATATACACATGTATATGTTGCTGGTTAATTGTGACCATGTATGTGAGCACCGACTCGGTGTCGAGGTCACGTTCACTTATTGAATGTAGGTAACGTCCATCTACATGATGCGATGAAGCATATCAAAATTGTGCATCTAATATGTAGACGTCATCTCAGCAATCGATACTCACATATGTGCTCACAGTATGCGTACACCATATACAACCTCAATGAATTGACATTCTAATTATTTACTTGTACTTCTATGTTTAAATTAGATGAGATAGATGAGTTGGTGAGCAACGCTTGTATTCTTGACGATCAATAATTGTGTATTAATTGTATGTTTTCACAAAATATGTGATTTTTGTACGACCATTGTAATTATCTTTACTCTAGTACATATTATTCCCAAAAGGGGAAAAAGGACAACTTCTCTCGATCATATTATGTTAGCAATGGGGGGTTTTACATTATATGTCTAAATCTATGTAAACGGAAAAACAATGAGATCGTGTAACTACTATTTCTTATCAATCATCATTTAATGAGTATAATTAATTAACTTAAGTTGCTGTAAGAGTCTGTCGAAATATTTTATAAAACACAAACTATTTCAAATATATATTTTAAAATTTAAATAATACTAATTATTTAAATTCCGGGGGTTTATAATAACGGTAAATTGCTGAAAAATCCTCAATGCAAATATGTTTTGCTCTGCATTTCCTGACCACTTTTTTGTACCATAATTTTTGTTAATTTGTACCACATGATGTATAATGTTGTACCACATTTTATGACTAAGGGGCCCAAAGCAAAACATGTTTGCATTTCGGGATTTTTGGGCAAATTGCCCTAATAATAAAAGCATTTTTTTAAAAAAATCATATATACAATATTCAGCTAATATTTAATTAGGCATATAACGCATTTAAAAAACTGACCGATATGTGGTGTGTAGAAGTGGTAGAATGGGAGTGGGATGGCACTAATCATTCAAGGGCCAAACTGCAATTAAAGGGCCAAAAACCAACTAGAAAAGGGGAATTGTTCAACGGCCTTACGTGGCAAACTGTTATTGGATGGATGGTTTTTTTATTACGCATGAAACTGTGCTCGCTTACACAAGCATATTCCCCAATCTCTTCAAAAGCATCTCAACCTCCATAAAAAGCTAAACCCCTTAAAAAAAGAACCATTATTAAATCATTAATTAATTATTTATCATTATACATCTTTTCCTTAAAAGTTGCAAGCAAATGTTATAGTATTAATCATTCAAAAAGCAAAAAAAAAAATGTTTATTTATGTAATCGAAGAACAATATTTTGTTGTAGTAATCACAAATAATTGGCGATAAAATGTAATTCTTTTGACATTTGATACGAGTTTTCAATTTCCAAATTCAATCACAATGGCAATATGAAATATCACATCCTCCAAATAAATAAAAATAAAAATTGCAGCTATTTAATTTTTGTTACCGATATTGGGTGCAAGTTAACAGCCTTGAACGGTGCTGTAAAATAGTGTAATACAGCTTTTGTTGTTTTTAAGGTAAATTTCATTTCTTGAACATAGGTAAATAAGGTGAGTGAGATGACAGATTTATGTTTTCTAAATTCAAAAGGCCAAAAATATATGATTTTGAAGAATTATAGGTTCAATCCATATTTATTTATTTTTTAATTTGAAATTTCCATGTATAAATTCAATATAAGACTATTATTTTGGTAAATAATAAATATTAAAACTCCAAGATTTTTGGTTGGCGTGGGGTTAGTTAAGCTCATATGTGAGCTGGATCCACACTCAACTCATGGAAGTGACCCACTGACAAATACAAAAATAATAAATTTTAAAAGAATTAAATAAATTTGATCAAAAAAAAAAAAAAGAAGAATTAAATAAGTATACAAAAATTATCCCATAAATTTGAGCTGTGAACATCTTGAATCCTTAAGAAGCCTATAGTTGAGCTTTTTCTCTTCTTTATTCTCTTTCATCTAACCAAAATAACAAACAAAGTTTGAATCTTGATAGTTAAACTCATCTATCCCCTATAATTTCTATTGGTTGTTTCTTGGACACGAGCTGCTTATAAATTCTGCTTCTAACAGTGATTTTTGGTAAATCCCCTTTATGGGTTTTGTGATTTACATGCAGTCAGGTAAGTTTGGTCAATTTTGAGAGGAAAAAAAATGAATCTTGAAGCGAAGCCTATGTCTTTTACAAGTTCAAGTGCTCCATGGAAGTCCAACAATGGTGTTTCAGACCAGTTTCCGGTTGGTCTCAGAGTACTTGTCGTTGATGATGACCCCACCTGTCTAAGGATCTTGGAGAAGATGCTTAGAAATTGCCTCTACGAAGGTAATATAATATATATATATATATTTATATATGTATAGCATTAGCAACTGCTGCTTCTACTTATTCAAGTTTTTTCTTTCCCCTGATATTTTGTTATGAAGTTCAAATCTTTGATGTTTTTTTCTCTATTGTAATAACAGATCTTGTGTGAGAATTTGGTTTTCTTTTCATATCTAGTTTCATTATTGACTTGGTACTGTGTGATTGAGGAGATGAAGTTTGGAAAAGGGTTTTTGAAAACATGTAATTTGTGCTTCTGGTTTTCGATTTTTCGAGGGAGGAGAGGAGATAGTTTGACTTCAGATCTTATGCATTGAGGTCGAGTTATGGCTGAAATTATTACATAGATTTTGTTGGTAATTTTGAGTTATTAGGCTTGCTGTTTGTGTTACTTTTTTGGGCCTGGAGTATGTACTTTCATAGGTTTGGGGCTAATCTTCTTTCTTATGTTTCTGATTATATTGTTATTGCGATTTCCAGTTACCAAATGCAATAGAGCGGAGATTGCATTGCAGTTTCTTAGGGATAACAAAAATGGCTTTGACATTGTTATAAGTGATGTGCACATGCCAGACATGGATGGTTTTAAACTTCTAGAGCATGTAGGACTTGAGATGGACTTGCCAGTCATAAGTAAGCACTATAGAATCATTTTTGGTGCTTTTTTTTTTCCGGGTATCGTTTATTAAGTTTTTTCTGAGTCCTGGTTCTGTGGTTTCTTAGTGATGTCGGCAGATGATAGCAAAAACGTTGTGATGAAGGGTGTTACTCACGGCGCTTGTGATTATCTCATCAAACCGGTGCGGATGGAGGCGTTGAAGAACATATGGCAGCACGTGGTTCGGAAGAAGAAGAACGAGTGGAGAGATAAGGATTTGGAACAATCGGGAAGTGCCGGAGATGGTACAATGCAGCAAAAGCCTTCGGAAGATGTTGAATATTCGCCTTCCGCTAATGAAGGGAATTGGAAAAGTGTCAAGAAAAGGAAGGAGAAGGACGAGGAAGAGGAAGGTGAAGACAGGGATGAAGCATCCACATTGAAGAAACCTCGCGTTGTTTGGTCAGTTGAGCTTCATCAGCAATTTGTGACTGCTGTAAATCAGCTTGGAATCGACAGTACGAGATGTTTACTGCTATTCTTTCTGTTTTTTTTCGACATTATGCTCGGATATAAGTACTGCGATTTGTTTTCCTAATTCTTCATTACAGTTTGTTTTCCTTGTTGTGCAGAGGCTGTTCCCAAAAAAATATTGGAATTGATGAATGTGCCTGGCCTGACAAGAGAGAATGTTGCTAGCCATCTTCAGGTTCGACAAATCATGATTTTGTTTTATCATTCCTTTACTTAATCGTGTGGAATCTGATACTTATATTTCAAATCTATGCAGAAGTACCGTCTATATCTTAGACGGCTGAGTGGTGCATCACCTCACACTAATGGACTTGGAAATGCATTTATGGGAGATGCAGCATTTGGGTCGATGTCTTCTCTTAGTGGCCTCGATTTTCAAGCTCTTGTTGCTTCAGGTCAGCTCCCACAGCATAGTCTCGTCTCTCTTGGTAGGGTTTCAGCCAAGCCTGCCATATCTGTACCCCCAGTCGATCAAAGAAATATTTTCAGCTTTGAAAATCCTAAGTTAAGGTTTCTGGAGGGACAGCAACAGCAAAACAATAATGGTAAACCAGTGAACTTACTTCATGGGATCCCTACTAACATGGATTCGAAGCAGCTTGCCAGTTTGCACCAATCTGCACAGGCGAGACAGAACAAATCAGCTCCGATCGTCATGTCCCAGGCAATTCCTAGTGCTGTATTGGAGCGAAGCAAAATGGACGGTGTTCATGGACCAGCATATACTTCTGTAGATTTCTCGAGGACTCAGAGGACGGAGTCAGCAGTGAACAGCTTTTCACTTGTGAGTGATTCAGGAATCTCGTGTCTCACTTCTAGAGGGATGACCCAGAATGAGGTTAACTCAGAAACTAAAGGATCTAGAAGCGTTTTCCTCAATCACGACCCCTTCAATGAGCAAAATATCGACAGAAACCAAGATTGGGGCTTGCAAAATGTCGGGTCTGCCTTTGAATCAGCACAACTTTTGAATTTGCCAGGCGTCCTGGATGTCTCGTCATCGGTTCTAATGCCACCTGGATTCCCTTCCAACCAGATTAACAAGTCAGGCGCGCTAGTTGGAAGCATCCCAAATACTGGTCACCAGATAAACTCGTCTTTGGGTAGTAATTCATTAGTGATCAAGGCCGAAAAGCTGCCTGAAATGGGCTTTCAGAATGTCCTTTTTACTGAACAGTTAGGACAGCAGGATCTAATGGCACTTTACAAACAGGTTAGCTTTTTCCCTAGATAAATTTCGATGCATCAATGTACTGACTGCTTCATGATTCTTAATCATATTAACTTGTCACATTCCAGCAGCAAGCAGGCATTGAACCAGTGGAAAACGAGTTTGGCTTCGACGAATATCACTTGGATAATCTTATTGTGTAGCTCGTCCCCTACTTTGTATATAGAATCTGTTTCGGAAGAAAACACAACTCTAGATCTTGTGTTCCATTATTGTGTTTTATTTCCTGTCTCATGAAATGTTGCACGACACATGTGTGTTATGTTTACTTCGATTCGACAACACGTGTGGTTCATCTGCACCACATGAAACATGAGGTAAAACAACAATAGAAACTTGAGGTACATGCCGTTGATACCCGTTGAGACCGTGTTTCTTGAGTCAGGATCTTGGTATTTTTTCCTTTTTTTTTTCCCCTTTTTTTGGCATTCTATTGAAGAAAAATATGTGTGCATGATATGCAAAGCATTTGTGCGAAGTTCTTTTTGATTGGTTGAATGTAGGTGATTCTGGATTGTTACCAGATTTGAGTGTGGGGATAAAGTTGGAGTCTTGTTGTACATATGATTTCTTCAACGAGCCAAATCCTCGAGTGGCTTTGATATTTTTCTATGTTGTTTGTGTTGGTTGGTTGATCGCGTTAATCGGTGTGAATAAATTCAACTGGCAAACGTACCAGGTCAAGTAATAATATAGTGGACAAAGGTCCAAGTGTCGAATCCACATGGATTGTATAAAAATGATTACCAAAATATATTTATTTCTACCTAATGTAGACTAATTAAAAGGATGATTTTAGATTTTTAATTAACAAATAAAATTGCAAATAAAATTAAATAAATTAAAACGGAGCTGGAAAATTTGGATTTAACTCAAATTTGATAAAAGTTCGATCAAGGACTCACGTAGGTACCAAACAATTCATGTAACAAACAGTCGATCTAAGACATCAGACTTAATCTTAATTCACAGGAATTTTTCTAATTTGTTCGAAAGACTATTTCTAGAACAATCAAACCTATTCAAATATTGATGAACTAATCTTTCGTAATTCTAATCAAACTTGAATGCATGAATAACTGTGAAAATTCAGTTTACACCCAAACCGCATAATGAAACCGAATTCTATTTCTAATCAGTTTTACATTATGTTGAAAATCAAAGTGATCGAATTCGAGACCTCCTCTGTCGACTTGGAATCGATTAACAAGCAAACAAATAACTGACCAAGAAATTTGTAAGACAAATATAAATTCGACTAACAATAAATTCAAATTAAGTCTGAAAATCTCAAATAAACAAACGAGTTTTATACATAAATTGTCTGGTCCAATCACGTGGCCTTGATCGAAAGAGAAAACTACTCAATAAATAAATTCATGATCAAACAAGGTTTTTAATCATGAAAAATAAAAATAAAATCAAAGAAAAGAATAAGAAAATCTCCCAAGTCGTAGCCTAGCCGCCTCTGCGTTGTGTTCTCTCTGCTGCGATCCGGAACCCTTTCTCACGTCTAATCTCCTCTATTTATATGTCTTAAAAAGCCCATAGAATAAAGCCCGAAAAATAAAACTTTTTAAATTCCGAAATTTTTGATTTTTTTCTGCTCCCGACATCTCGCTCGAGCGAGCACAACCTCCCGCTCGAGCGAGAGACTCTCTGTTCCGAGGAATAAAATTCACGTATCGCTCGCTCGAGCGAGCAAGTTTCTGCCCAAAAAATTAACACACACAGACTTTCTTGCGCAGATCCCTTTCTCCCTTGCGCGTTTGCGCTTATTCCTTGCTTGTTTGCGCCTCTTGTTGTGCAAACGCGCTACAACTCTCACCATCAGCGCAACATTCAACCTGCTCCAAGCGACGATATTGAAAAAATTCATATCTTGATTTTTAGCCGTCGGATTGATATGAAATTTGGACAGCACCTTCAAAACATCTTAAACTTCATTCTGAATGGTGGAGATCGGATTTGGATTTATCCAAAATTAAATTTGATTTTTTTTAATCAAGGCTGCTTCATAATTCACTTTTCAAAAATCCAATTTCCTACAAAATTAATCGGAGTAGTGAAATACACATACATGCACTTAAAACACATAAAAATATATAAAAACAATATGAATGCATATAAAATAGACATAAAAATATCACAAACTAATACATACAAAATGCACTTATCAACACCCCCATACTTAAAGCTTGTTCGCCCTCGAGCAAAACATGCAAAAACAAAATGCAAACACAACATAAGTAAGGACAAGTCATTAATGTGCACAGCCTCTGAAAAGTTCAATCACCAACAAAAAATCATAGACATGCTCTCAAATTTTCATAATACACCTTCGGTTTAACGTGAACGTGTGTGTGTGTGAAATGTCATTCCAGTTTCATACAACTTAGACCGAATTCGCTTCAAAACTGCTTAGCAACCTATGACAATTTAGTGCAAGTTTCACTTTTCAAGTGTCCACTCCTTCCAACTACCTCTAGACATACCCACCTCTCTTGAGATAATGAATTACACACCTCCGGATTTTGCACCCGGTATTGCTTTAGCCCCAATAATTACCCGCTGACTTAGCTATAACTGGCTAGGATACGAAAAATCATTCTATTTTTTATTTCTAATCCCCTCGTCTATAGCCCGGATGGAGCATCAATCCCATTTAATCCGCATACTTAGCCTTAAATTTAATTTTTTTTATAGGATTTTAATCATTTCAAGGCCCGGATGGAATTGTATACAAAAATTTTTTTTCTAGGTGCGCCCAAGATCATAAGTGTAAACTAGAGCCTCATCAAAATTCATAGAACACAATCAAGATCTACAAACCACCTATTGCCATGCAATGGTCAAACAGACAGAAACTTCATCAAATCTTTCGTTACACTCCACTGGTCTAACACAAGTGCTTATAAATATTCACGATTCAACCTACAGTTTCTCATGTTAAGTCAAGAGCAAAATTTTCAAAAATAAATTTTTTTCAACATAAACTTCATCATCATTGGCTATTATGACTCATCCCACTCATGCAAGACAACACAAACAAACAATATGAAAACAAACATGAAACATGACAGATGCAAAACAAACACACAAATGCAAAACTAGTCTACCCCTCCCCCATAATTATCCAAAGCATTGTTCTCAATGCTCCAAAACAATGAACAGAATGCAAACAAACACACAATGCAATAAAAAACAAAAACACAATGAGAAAAAAAATAAAACTCCCCTTGTTTTCGATGCATCATCTTCCTTCTTGACAGTAACCTCTGGGACGTTATCAACAGTCTAGATATATCGGCAGGCATGACAACTGGCATGGGAAAGAAACAAAAATCAAATAAAAACAAAACAAAAACAGAATAAAAAGCAAAAGCAAAAAAACTGGGTTGCCTCCCAGTCAGCGCTAAATTTATAGTCTATAGCCCGACTTTACTCCTCTCTTGAGTGGCGAAATTCAAGGTGGTTTATCCACCGTCTGTGAAAAACTCGAATCAGTCCTGCACTTGCATGCTACATCATTAAAAATTTTATGCATTGGACCAACTCCTGCGCCCCCTCCCTCCACAGTGTTCAAAAATTCAGACTGCAGTTTTCGAAATTTGCAGTCTGATTTAACAGATCAAATCTGTTAATTCTCTTCGTAGAAACTTCTGATAGACTTTCTAGTGCATTCTATCAGAGGGATTTAGAATTCTGTTCGTGGACCTGATTCATGAGTTGATCGAGCGAGTCATCAGTTCCTGGGATATACAATAAGAGCAGAGTAATCTGTTGGAGCCCATAACCTCAAGTTGAGACTTGAGAGGTAAAATTTAATTCTGTTTTATTTTACTTGTTTGTTTTAATCGTTAGGATTTGATACCCATGATCTGGAATCGTTGCAGATCAGAAAATAAATTTTTTTAAACTTCCGCTGCTACGGGTATCACATCTGACTGATCCGAGAACATGTTCCAACACTTACTTTGTCAGCCAAAGGTCGTACCTCTTCCCTATCCAAGACGACCAATGCCTGGTCCAAGGTGGCCTCCCATCTGGGCCGACCTAGACCCCAACCTAGTCCAAGGTTGCCTCCCATCTGGGCCGACCTAGACCCCATCTTGGTTCGAGTTGGCCTCCCATCTGGGCCGACCTGGACCCAACCCTGGTCCGAGGTGGCCTACTATATATCATATATAAACTTTTATATTTTAATCATCAGCTTCATCATTAAAGTTTAATATGCTTTTATGTTTATAAGTCGAAAGGGTTTAAAGGAAGTTAAATTAAAATAAAAAAAATTTAAAGGATAAAGTTGGAATATAACATTGTTAAATTTTAAAAGTTGATTTATTTATATATTTTTTTTGAAAACATTTAAAAAGTTTATTTATGTAAAGACCAAAATTCATTAAAATAGTTTTGATTTGGATCAGATGTTATGCACGACACCACCGTTGGATGTGCTGTGAACAAAAGAGGATTCAAATTCTAATAGTTTGTGACTTACTATTATATAAATTCCTCTATTATATTCACTAAAAAAATATATTCATAGATTATTCTAGAAAATACTTTGAGTGGTATTGAGTTGAGAAATAAAATATGATGAAAAACAATTGAGAAAAGAAGAAAAAGATAAATGAAAGAAAATAATATGGATTATGTTGCAAGCCCAAAAGACCTAACTCGGAAATCATCTGGGGCAATCAAAGGACATCATGGAAGGTGAACTATTATCAAGGTAAGCTATTGGAGCTCGAGGACGCCTTAGGAGAGCAAAGGGTCGGTCTCGATCGAGGAGCTCAGATGTGCATCTTAAGTCAAAGAGAATCTCATTAAAAGCAGCGACAACATGTTAATATGAAAATAAGATTTTATGTACTTTTTTATCTTTTCAAAGGTTCTGTAGATACTAACATATGAACATTATCAATATGAAATTAGGAGTCTATGTGCTTTTCTATCATTTCAAGAGTTTTGTCGATGTTAACATATGAGCAGTGTCCATATCCTAGCATCGACAATAAACATCTCGCCTGCTAAAATTTTGAGCCATTGAATGCACATTGGGGCACTATCCAATGGGATAGTATCAACATATGTTCTCCATATATGCCAGTTGATTTGAACGATTTGCGTTTATATCACTAATCTAAATGCAACCTAAAATGTGAGTTCATTTTCACGTATTAGATTAGGATATCTCCAATTAAACTTTGGGAGAGGTTGAATTTAGTAATTAAGGTGATCAAATCTTCTCATCTTTCAAGCACTTTTTATACAAACACAATACAATATGTGTAATATTATTTTTTTACAAAATGTATAAAAATTTAATACTTTATTGTGTCGAGTATTTTTTATATATAAAAAGTGTAAAGATAATACTAAAGTTAAAAATCTCAAAATTTTGTTTTTAACATTTTTTTTTATCAATTAATAAGAATATATTTTTAAGTCTGACACGTTCTTGTGCTTTTTTTTTTTTCTAAAAAAAAAATTACGGTTTTCTATACTTCTATGTGTGTGTATATACAGGGACGTAGCCAGAAATTTTTTCGACCCTGAGTTGACTGTCTATTGACGGATTGTTCGTCGTCTTATGAAATAAATATACAATTAACTTTTTTTAAAAAATAACTGGTTATATACATCCAACATATAACAATAAAGTCCTAAAAAGCACAACGAAAAGGAAAAAAAGGCAAGATAAAAAAAAAATTTGGGAACCATTTTCTCGTACAATACAAGTAATGAGATAGAACCAATATACTAGCTATAAATCGATGACAACACAAATAAATACAAAACATAAACATAATCTCAATAATAGTCTAAGAATTCAACAAAATGTATCACCATAAATAAAATTGACTTATCCAAACAAATAAACTTAAGAATTAACAAAAAAAATTTCAAGGAGATGTTTAAATTTGACTATCATAATTATTAATCGATTTTGAGGTGAGGGAAAAATAGAAAAATTGATTAATGAGTCATGTATTCACATGAATGTTTTTTTAATGGGATAAAAAAATTCAATGTGCTAATGAAATTTAATGGGCTACATAAATTCAATGGGCTAATGACTCAAAATGTTTTTGACTAGGGCTGAAACCCAATTTAAAAAAAAACACATCAAACACTTTAATAACAAAAAAATTCTAACTACTTAAAAAAAACTTACCAGGGCTGGAGCCCACCCCAGCTCCGTCCCTATAAATATATATATATATATATATATATATATATATATATATATATATTCAGAATAATTCTATTCGTGTTCCTCTAATTTTTAGGCATAGTTTGGTACACTTGATGAGTGAGTGATTAATAAATTATCCTCTCTCATCTAAAGCTTGGTACTTTTTTAAAAAGATCATGATAAGTCAATGAGCCCGTGATAAATGCTTCTACAAGTGAACTATGTATCCCTTTAATTTGGTGTGATAAATTTAATACAAGCAAAAAAATACTACAAAAATCCAAATTTAATTATTAAATTTATGCATGTGCAAGATCTTGAATAACAATGAAAAATAAAATGTAAGAGAAATTGCATATATCACCTCTGTGATATCTCGGGTTCGCTGATAACCCCCTGTGTAATTTTTTTGAGCTAAAAATCCCCTGTGTTTTCGGATCGGTAGCACATGCACACCAACTTAATTTTTAGTCAAATAAAAAATAAAAATGCCAAAATTATCCCTACATAAATAATAAGATCTGTCACCTATATCACTCATTTTTCTTCCCTTACCCTCTGCCATCACCGATATCTTTCATTTTCTTCCCTTTCTCTCATCCAAACCCTAAACATATGAACTGCTGAACTTTCAATCGGACACCTCCCATGGTCAATTGATTGCTCATCTTCAAAACTTGTATTTCGTAACTTCATCTGGTAAGTTTTCCTTGGAATTTCTTTTCACCAACTTTTATGTTTTGGTTATGATCGGTTGGTTCGTTGATTGTGTTATTCTTTTTGCTCGAAATTTATGTTTTTATTTATTTCAATTACAGTGTACATTGAGGCATCTTTATTGAATTGATGGATTCGATGGTTAGGATCGAAATGTGGCTTGGTGGGAAATTTGATGAGAAGTGTTATAGAGGTGGATTGAAATATGTGATTCCAAGTGTCGATCTTGATAGGTTTTGTGTCGATGATTTGCCTGATATGTACAAAGCGGATGGTGGGCATGTAACAAATGTGGATTTTTACTTCAAATTACCAAACAGATCATTTGAAACAGGAATTGTGAAGATTGTTGGGGATGCAAAGATTCGTACTATGTACAATTGCTTCAAGAATTGCAATGTGATAACATTATGGTCGCAGGAGAGAAAATCTATTCCAGCTGAGAAAACAGTTGGACCAACTGAGAAAGCAAATGCTGATGCAGATGTTAATGATGAAATGTAGATGAGTGCTTCATTTGGCAGTGACCCGATAGATGATGATGAAAGTGGAATTGTTGGAACACCGGTTGGAGATGATGATGAACACTCACTAGATGGCAGCTTTCCTGAATCTGATGAGGATTTAGATTCCGAGTCTTTTTCAAGGATTGATGCAATGGATGAAATGAATAAAAGACAACTAGATGCTCAACAAATTGAAGACACGGAGTTTTGGTATAGTGACCTCGAGATAGATGAAGAACTTATTAGTTTGGCAAGTTCTGATGAGGATCATGTTGGTCCAAAACATATTGTTTTCTCTGAAAGAATGAATATGAAAAGCTTTGAATTTCAGGTGGGTATGAAATTTAAAGATGGGACTTAGAGATTACATGCTAGTTTGGTCATGGGAGGACCAACATTTCAGGTAAAAACACTTACTGGAAAGCATTCATGTGTTAGGGCCACTAGCAACAAATTTTCCACCTATAAGTATTTGGCAAAAAGAATTGAAATGATTGTAATCGAAAATCCTAGTATTTCAGTGAAAAAGCTTAGGAGGACTATCATTAGAAAATGTCGTGTTGAGGTTAACAAATACAAGGTATACAGAGTCAAGAAAGCGGCTCTAGAGAAAATGAAAGGTAGGATTAAGGCTCAATATTTAAAACTATGGGATTATTGTGAGACTGTTAGAAAATACAACCCAGGTAGTTAACTCATATTAAGAAGAGATCCTTAATTTGATGTTTCTACATTTTAGAGAATGTATTTTAGTCTTGAGGCATTGAAGTTTGGATTTTTAGCTGGTTGTCGACCTGTTATAGGTCTTGATGGATGTTTTTTGAAAACTACTTATGGTGGGCAAATCTTAGTAGCGGTTGGAAGTGATGGGAATGAAAATATTTTCCCAATCTCAATGGCAGTGGTACAAGTGGAGAATTATGATAACTGGAGATGGTTCATCAATGAGTTGTTGAAGGATATTGGAGAGGGTAGGTGGACATTCATCACTAATAGATAAAAAGGGCTATTAGAGGCACTTAGTGAGCTTGCACCAGATTGTGAACATAGGTTTTGTTTACGCCATTTGTACCAAAATTTTTCAAGAAAGCATCCTAGTGTGGACTTGAAGGGGTTGTTGTGGGGAGCAGCAAGCATAACAAACAATAATGACTTCACAATCTGGATGAAAAGAATTGAAACAGTCGATCCAAAGACCAGTCCAGATTATGAAACTGCCGCTGAATGGTTAAGCAAAATCCCTCCAGCTCATTGGGCCAGGTCTCACTTCCCTATTCATCCTTTTGTGATGTTATTGTCAATAATATGACTGAATCATTTAATAGCTATATTTTGGAAGCAAGAGGCATGCCTATAATCTCTATGATGGAGTTGATTAGAACAAAACTAATGGTCAGAATTCAGGTGAAGAAGAAGGGAATTGAAAAGTATGTAGGCGAGGTGTGTCCTAATATAGTTAAAAAAGTGAATGAGTATAAAGAGAAGGGGAGAAATTCACATGCACTCTTTTGTGGAGGGATGGAGTACCAGGTTCAAAATCTGAATGGACAGTATATTGTTGATTTGGATAAAAAAGAATGCAGTTGTGGGATGTTTCAGTTGTGTGGATATCCATGTTCACATGCTTGTGCAGCAATTAGGGAGCATAGACTTCAAATTTCGGAGTTTGTTCACCAATACTAAAAAAGAGATGCTTACTTAAGGACATATTCTCACATGATCCACGCAGTGTCAAGTGAAGATTATTATTGCAATACAACCTATGAGTCACTCCAACCACCAGAAGTGAAGAAAAGATCTGGGAGGCCTAAGAAAAAAAGAATAGAGGGGCAGATGAGGTGAAAAACACATCGACAAGACAAGGGATGACTCACACATGCTCTAATTGTTTACAAACAGGCCATAATATAGGCAGCTGCACAAATCCTAGACAGGTATAAACAATTTTTTTTTATTTATGCATGTATATGTAATTGATGATAGTTTACTGAATATGTTAATTATGAACTAGAGCACAACTTCATCAAGGTATCGAAGAACAGGGAGAAAGCAGACAAGCTCCAAGGAGGTAACATTTAAAATTCAATATTTATGTTTATAAATTTCTAACCTTAAATTTTCTTAGGCCACCTCCATAACAAAGAACAATAGAGGCATAGGTGCCCAACATGCGGCCTCATCACAAAGGAGCACAGTTCCTGAATCCATAACAAGGAACAATATAGGCACATGTGCCCAACATGCAGCCTCATCACAAAGGAGCACAGTTCCTGAAAATTTACTTCAACCATCTTCGGCTTCAAATTCACAGCAACCATCATTAGCTACACAACCACCACAATCCTCAATGGCACAACATTGAACCCGCGTTCATATGATTTTTAATGCTAATGCCAGTTCAAGTGGTACTGCAAGTGCAAATGCAAATGCAAATGCAAGTGCAAATGCAAATGCAAGTGCAAGTGGTCATGCTAATGCAAGTGCAAGTGCAAGTGGTCATGCTAATTCAAGTTCAAATGCAATAGCTACTGCAATGGAAAATGAATTCGCAACTGCAAGTGCAAATTCAAGAAATATCAGCTGTTTTGGAAAAAAAATCAAAAGGATAGCAAGAGAAAGGGCTGGACTTGCTTTATAAAAAAGACTGATTTTATGAACTTTTGTGATTCAAGTACAATTGCAACCTTCATTTTGTGTACTTTTGTTAAATGAATGGATGTACTAAATTTATGAATGGTTGCACTAAGTTAATGAACCTTCATTTTGTTATTTACTTTGGTGTATTGAACTTTCATTTTGATCAATGAATTATTTATTGAACCTTCAAATTCCAACAGAATTAGAGTTCATTATATTAGAAAATGCACATTTCATTGCTTAACATCATATTTCAACATAACACTTGCAACAAAATTTCAATGATTCCAACATCACTTCATTAACATCCAATTCATTAACATTAAAACTTCCAACATTAACATCGAATTACAGTAAAATACATTCAACATAACTTCATAATTCATTAAACTTCTTAACAATATGACATAAAGCACCACAAATTACAGTAAGCTTTCTCAGGATTCCAACATAATTTTCCACATTACATCATCAAACAACCGAAATTTCATAATCCCCAAATTACATGAACCTAACAAAAGGAACCCTAAGGACTCTTACAGAACTTCATCAATGTCTGCAGCTACATTGGTGGTTGGATCGAACCTTTAAAAGCTTGAACTCCAATATCACGTCTTCATTGCCATTGTCATGCAAGTTTTTGGTAGCCGGGCTTGGAATCGAAGTTGATGGCTGCCCAATGCCCGATCTTTCGGTTGTTGGACATGGCATTGAAGCCGATGGCTGCCCACTTCCCATCTCAGACGATGGCTGCCCACTTTCCATCTCAGATGACACCTCAGCACCACGTACACTTTCCGAGAACACCAACGGAAATACCCACATTTTTTAAAAAAGCAACAATAATACAGTCATCCTTTGGATGGTTTCTCAGTTTGGACAACTCTAATATTAGCCTTAACGTTGCACTTACACCATGGAGTTTGAGGATACCTTACATCAAACTTTGATTCCATCTTCCCTAAATATTCCACAAGAGAAGCCGAGAGAGAATAGATGAGTGAAAGAGGCGAGATACAATACATTCACATATATAAATCATCTAAGGGTATTTTAGACTTTTTGTATTAAAAAAAATTCAATATTCGCATCTCATAGCGCGTGAACTACAAACCATGGCAGGAAGGGTGCGCGTGCTACCGATCCAAAAACACAGGGGGTTATCAGCTCAAAAAAATTACACAGGGGGTTATCAGCAAACCCGGGATATCACAGGGGTGATATATGTAATTTTTCCAAAAATGCATTATGGTAAGGTTATTTTGTCATTACAATCCAATATATAAATTTAATCACTCTTATTAAAACCATACCAAACATTTAATATAGTATCCTATCATTTTACTTATCATTAATTTATCCTTATATTGTATATCATTTACTTATCATATCCTATGCATCAAACTATACCTTAGTTGATATGAAAAATAAAAGCATATAAGGAAAAAAAAGCATATAAGAAAAAAAAAGAAATGGAAATAAAATCGTGGCACATGTGTAGTTCATTTACGCACTACACATTTGATTCAATAAATTTAGACCTTTTGTTTGAAAAAATGAATAATTTAGAATCCTTTCCCATTTTTCATGTTACTGTTCCTTGGATTGAACTTGTCGTTGCGAAAACTATGGACCCTTGCTTGGGTTTAGTGGGCTGTGTAGTTTGGGTTTAAAACATTGGGCTTTGTTGCAACTTTTATTGGGTCATGGTCCAATTCGTTAAGTGAGTGTGAGCTTGGATCGCTCGTGAAACACAACGACGTATTAACTGTTGGAACATGCCTTCAGCTGGCGAAACGACATCGTAACTTTACGCCATATGGTTATTCCAATCGTTTCTTAAAATGTGGAAGTAAAGATTTAATTTTTTTTTCTTTGTTTACATAATCTTTTTAAAACAATTTTGATAAGGAAACAACATTGTATTTTTAAAGGAAACAATTTTAAAATAAGATGATTATAAATATGTTGGGTTCGGAGTACTGTGCAAATGAGACTGTTTGACTTGTGTCTCGACAGATGTTGCAACACGAGATGAGACATGACAGGAACAAAATACTTTAAGTGGAGGCTAGAGTTCGATTTTATGTCACGCCCCGCTCTCGGAGCCTGTTACATCGACGTTGATTTCAAATAAAATTCAAAAATAACAAGCCTCTTAGTACATAATTTAACTAAAATCAGTTTATTCATTAACAAAATGCAGAATAAATTGTCTCTACAACTCCAAAATTCCCAAAAAAGAAATAAAATTGTGGAAGCGTCTTAAAACTTAAAAATCTGAATAAAAGAACAACAACCAAACTTAAACTAAGAAGGTGGATCTCGAGAGTTTTCTTCTTTACCATCCTTCTTTCTCCTCTAATTTTTCTTCAGTACCATCTGGGAGGAAAGTAATGTGTGAGCGATCAGATGTCGCTCAGCAAGTATGAGTCGATCGATTATATGAACATTTAAAATATACATATTGTAGTAGCTCGACTTCTAATTAAGTTAATATATTGCCTAAACATGATTAAGAGGTTCTAATTTGAGTTAAGGAGTTGGAAATCGGATTCAAGACGATCAAAATTGATCCCGAGGGTTTCAAGTGTTGGGAAAGTTTGGAAGCTCCGAAGAGCAGTTCGGAAGCCAGCGTTGTTGATCGGAAGTACTGAGCAGTTTGGAAGCACTGAACTGCAGATCGAAAGCTCTGATCTTGTGTCGGTCAGACATGATATGAGTTTTAATTGGTGATTGGACTTGAGAGAGTTCGGAAGCTCCGAACTAGAGTTCGAAAGATCCAATTTGTGTCGACAACAGTTAGTTGTCCAATCAGAGACACGTTCGGTAGAGAGTGTAGTAGCCCGGTATTATTTTATAAGATTAATTTACTAATCATCTTTAGATTTAATTAATCATGATTAAAAGATTTTAATATGATCAAACAGACCAAGGAATTGGGTTCAAAACGCCCAAAAAATGATTAATGGGCTTAATTGGTTCTGGACAAGTTCGAAGGGTCCAAACTGATCGAAACAAGCGAAGCATGTTCGGAAGCAACGGAGGCGATCAGAACTTCCGATTTGAGAAGTCATGAACGTGGCATTAGGGTTTGAACACGTAGCTTCATGCAAGAAATCGGAGCTTCCGAAGTCAAGACCAGAGCTTCCGATCTGTGCCATTCCGAATGTTGCAAGCATGCAAGGATCAGAGCGTTCGATCAGGAGATCGGAGCTTCCGATCGTTGTCTATAAATAGGGGTTGCAAGGGCCACATTTCTCACACCTTTTCCAAACCATTCTCTCGGTTTTAGCTTAGTTTTGAGGCTTTTGGGTCATTTGTTGGCTGGTTCGGGTGTTGGCAAGGTGCTTCGGAGTCACAGCAAGGTGGTGCCCAAGTCCTGAGGCAGTAATCATCAGCAAACTGACGACAGACGAAGGTATAACTATGGCTCCTTATAGAAAATAGGGAGTATTCTATAGCTTAGTTAAGGCTTTTAGAATAAGATTATGATGCATGAGTATTTTGCATTGTAGTGCGGACTATAGGCTTGGACATAGAGCTGGTTTAGCTTTCTTACTATTTGAGGTACGAAAGTATTGTTCGAGATATCCTGACTGAGTATGCATGTATTATGTGTTGCATTGTTTATATGTCATGATTTTCTCTGCATATACCTGTCATGATATTATGTTGCATTCACTAGCATATTGATCATGTACTCTTGAGATATCCTGTAGTAGGGTGCTCACCCTACGAGTAGTGGATGGTTGGATACGTAAGTCTTGTGTTAAGTCATCGTTATGGTTGGACACTAGTACTAGTATTCGGTCATCATTATCCACTGGGTATAGGAGCCACCTCCTGATGCGACGGCGCATCGTGCTATATACCTTGGGCTCGGCTTGTGAGCTTGTTTCTTGACCCTTGTGTCTTGGTATACAGATCACTTTCATACATGCACATATAATATTTGTATACTCATACTCTCGTGCTAAGCATTTTATGCTCACGTTCTCGTACTGTTGTTTCTGGACACCCTATTCCATGAGGCAGGTTTGTGGTTGGATGAGGCAGGTGGTTCCAGGAGATCTTAGGTTGTAGATTGTCAGAAGTTGGAGATGTTTGTGTTCTAACTAGACTTTCAGTATTTATGTTGTTTGGGTTTATACATTACCTTCGATATGGTTGTATAACTAAGTATTTACAAATTTCTTTTCTTGGGATTGTAACTGGTTTTTATGGTTTCTGCTGATTATATCTGATTACTGTTTAATTAAGTTAAATGCATGCGTAAGCTCTTGATTATTAGGTGAACACGGCGCGGGTCACTACATTTATGGTATCAGAGCATGCATAAAATTATTGTGATATAGATTTTGATCAAGGTAATCGTTGCTTGTCTTGTAGATGGCAGGTCTGGATGATCAGAGTAGTCATGGTAGTGTTGGACGATGGGGTGATGATGCTCAGAGACATCATCAGGGATATCGTCAGCATCGTGAGAGGCATCATCGTGATGATCACAATTGTTTTAGTATGTATCGATTTACGCAGATGGGTCTTAAGCCACTAGTTGGAGGCGAGACTCCAGATGATGCAGAGAACTGGCTAGAACGTATGGAGAGCTGTTTCTAGGAGTTTCGTTTTCCTGAGGAACAGAAGATGGAGACTCTCAAATTTCTAGTAGGACGTGCTAGGAAATGGTGGAGATATATGTCCGCACCTATCATCACTGCACGAGGAGTTGTTACTTGGGCAGAATTTCGCACAGATTTTCATAAGTTATAGTGTAATGGCCCGGTTAAATTTTATAAGATTATTTTGCTAATCATGTTTAGATTTAATAAAACATGGTTAAGAAATTTTAATATAATTTAATGGAACAAGGATTTGAACACGTAGCTGCATGCATGGGATCAGAGCATCCGATCGTAGTGCCATGCACGTGTCAACAGGAATTGAACACGTAAATGCATGCATGGGATCGGAGCCTCCGAAGTGGGATCGAAGCATCCGATCTTGGCCGATCAAAACGTGGCACTCATGCATAGATCGGAGCGTCCGATCGAGGCCTATAAATAGGGGTCGAGATGGCCTCATTTGAATGCATTCCAACCTCTCCTTGGCCCATGTTAGCTCATTTTTAAGGGCTTTTGGGTACTCTTATTTTAAGAGTTGGAGCAGTTATTAGTTTTTATAGTTAACGGAAAATGTTCGTAGTACTGGCCAAGAAACGAAGCTTTGGCAAGATGTCCAAGGGTCGTAGCAAGGCTGTGCCCAAGCTCTGGGGCATTCGACATCAGCGGGCTGACGACGAACGAAGGTATAGCTCTGGCTCCTTATAGGAAATATGAGTATGCTATAGTTTATTTAAGGGTTTTTGAGCATGTTAGATGATGTTTGACATGTTAGATAATGCATGGTTATTATGTATTGTAGTACTGAATGGTAGGCTTGGAGCCTAGATGGGAGCTTCTAGGATCTGCCTTGGAAAGGTACAAAAGTACTGTTCGAGATATCCATACTGAGTATGCATGTATTATGTGCTTGCATGGTTATTTGATTATATGTCATGATTTTATCTGCATATACGTGTCATGACTGTATGTTGCACATATGAGCATATTGATACTATATCTTTGAGATATCCTGTAGTAGTAGAGCGTTCATCCTACGAGTAGTGGATGGTTGGATACATAAGTATTGTGTCAGGTCATCGTTATGGTTGGACACTTGTACTAGTATCAGGTCACCATTATCCACTGGGTATATGAGACACCTCATGATGCGATGGTGCAGCGTGCTATATACACTGGGCTCGGTCTATGAGCTTGTTTCTTGATCTGAGAGTCTTGGTAACTAGTATACTTGAATACATGCACATATAATATTGTATACTCATACTCTCATACTAAGTGTTTTATGCTCACGTCCGGTTGTTTTTCTGTTGTCTGGACACTCCATTCGATGGGGCAGATTGCAGGTAGTTCTCCTGAGGTTTGGGAGGTCCCGTGGTGACCAAGATAGGATTGCAAGGTTGACACTAGGTTATAATTTCTGGTATTAGTTTATTTCAGTTCTGCATTTACTCTGATTAAGTTTATTTATCGATTAATTGCATGCTTAATATTTTGATTAATAGGTTATCACGGTGCGGGTCACTACATTTATGGTATCAGAGCATGCAATAAGATTCTTTGGGACTTATTATTGACATTTGGGTTATCGTTGTAGATTTCAAGTTGAATTCAATGACAATAGCTGTATCAGGAATTGGAATAGCAGGTTACATAAGATTTTCCAAGATCGTCATTACCAAGGTTGACATTAGAGTTTGCCTTATGTGGATCCCAACAGGATGGAGCTGGAAGAAAAGATCCAGTTATCAACTCCAGGCACTTCTCAGGGTTGAATGGAACGTGTGACATGTAGTCATCCATTCGGCTTTGACCTTGGAAGCCACCCACTGAAGATTCTTCACTAGTAGTTTGAGAGATTATCAGAAGATCCTACCGGAGAATGGAACATTTAATTGGTAGTTTTCGGTCGTGAGATTAAATATTTTAGATCTTGCGAGGGAGAAGGTCTGCTGACATTCCTGCATTGATGATTTTGTGTGTGGCAGATGGAAAACCTCATGTTCAAGATCAGTAGACGGAATGAAAGATTTTCGCATTTAGTCAGATTGTAAGATTTTAGTTGTATTGGGTTTTAAATACTGTATTAAGTTTTGTTGTAAACAATATTTCAGTTGTAAGAATTTGAATCATAATGTATTAATGATTCTAGACATTTTGATGTATCAATTATTATTTCATTATACATTTTTCGATGTAATTGGATGTAGTTGTTTATTACATGGGATTGTAATAAAAATTGTATAGTAACTGGATTAGTGGTTCAAGTATTGTAATTGTAATCCTTGGATTATCTTGATTATATTGAATAAAGGATCAGACAGTTGTTTAAACATGTGTATAAATTAGGATTGAATTATGCATGTTTCAGATGAATAGTTCTAGATGTATTTTCTAGAATATTCTTTCGAGACATAGTGTTTGCCAAAGATGATGTGTTTTCGTCAAGGTCACAGTGATGAATTATACCACGTACTATGGACTGTGTGGATATATGACTAGACAGAAAGGAAGTACGACCCCATGCTTGTATTACTCTGGGAGCCTTTCCTGCTTCAGAGGGTGTCTGGAATCTTTTCTTGCTTCAGATGGTTATTCAGGGGGAGGCTACCTTAGTCTGGTAATTTGAAACAGTCACAGTAAGGGTATAGATATTCTATATTTGGATTCTCTCGTGAATATTTAGTTGATACTGAGGTTTAGTATCCAAGGAAAATTAGTTATCGTATGACTTCATCAGAGATACAGATGTTGAATTTCTGCTGTCAGGATTAGTCTTGGAAGGAATTTGTCCTTGACGAGTGATCATTCTGAGCAGATGAGGTTTTGATCTGATAATGAGGTATTACTAGACAGATAGATCTAGTAAGTAAAAGGATTTCTACCAGTAGTTATTCAGAGTATCGTCTGAATTCATCAGAGATACAGTGTGACATTCCTTGGAACAAGGAAGATTCAAGTTATCGGATTTGGCAAAAATATGCTTTGGTCTTTGTTCTTTTTGGTGTTCATTTTGTGTGGACATAAGCAGTGGTAGTACGTTCAGATTGGTACGGGATTGATGCCAGTAACTACCCTTAGCTATTGTCTGAATCTGTCAGAAATAGGAATGAAGAGTTCAGTGTGAACTTTGTAATTCCAAGTGTTAGTAATTAGCAGACTTATGGAAACAAGATCAGAGTTTTTGATCGAGCCATATAAACTATCAGTGATAATTAGATTATCGTCTGAATTCGTCAGAGATATGAAATGAGATTTCCATGATAATGGAAGATGACCATTTGAATTGAAATTACTCCGGAGATCAGTAAAACTTGTGTCTAAGGTTTGGACGGGAATAGTTTGGTGGTAGATCCAGATTGGTGCAGTAATTGTACCAGTGACTACTTTTGATTATCGTCTGACATCGTCGAAGATAAAAATTTGTGAACTCGTGGGAATTCTGTTATTCCAAGAATTTTGGGTTCAGATAGTTCTCGTTGAACTGAACCACAAAAATCATGGTTTTTGATCAACAGTATGAGATTCTGATGAATCAAGAAGTTAGTAAGTGGTAATTATATTGATTGATTCTTTTGGGCTAAGAGTGAGCTACAATGAATCAAGAAAGTTTGATGCGGTCGTTTAGACTAAATAAGTGTTGATTTGAGTTTTTTATGACTAGAAAATATTTGGAACATTTTTGTAAGCTTGTTTGCTTAAGAACATGGTCTGTGAGATATATTCATAATTTATCAGTGTTTGGGAATTTCCAAAAATATGCTAGTTTAGCTTTTGGGTTTCCTTCTGCTTAAGAAGAGTTGATAAGAAGTTATACTTCTAATTTATCTGTGGCAGATATAGATGTTATAACCCAATAATGGGGGAGGTGAATGTTCTTTTATAGAAAGGACAATTTGAATGGTTCATTGCTTGGTGATTAGAAACTGAACTGAACAATTGTTAATCTTTAAATAAAACTGATAGGATGAGTACAATACTCAGATATTCAGATACTTAGGTATGTTTCTACAGTATTTCTAGTATTTCATTGTCAGAATTTGATCCAAAAAGTGATTGAATTTCAATGGGTACTAACAGGATAGCATCAAGTGTTTAGACGTGAAAAAAGGACAGCAGCTGAGATCTAAAGTTACCAGGTCTAGCGGGATTGTTGTCACTGATTTTTCAAAATGTATATTGTATGTGTTAGGCCATTTATGTATCTGATTCGATGGGATCGAGTCAGGGGTTAGCTAGATTGTATTGATTTGAGGACTTTGCCAAAGAGGGATGAAACAGTTTTGTTCATCTAGTAGCGCAAGTCAGAATTCAGCAAGGAATTATTATTATCTGTGGTAGGATAATCAGTATTCTCATTCTCTGATGTTATCTCAAGTTTTGAGATAGATGTCACTATCAACTTAGAATATTAGTACTAGGAATTGCACTAATCGACTTTTGTTTCAATAGTATAAATATTGATATTTCCAAGAAGAGAATCTGAAGGGTTCAGGAAATCAGGAATTGTGGACAACGACATTGTCACATGTGTTATGACAAAGTTTATTCATTAGTACGAGAATTATTCTGGTGTACAAAGACTTGTGTACTCAGTTCTGGTGGAAAGGTATGAAGCGTTTTTTGTGTATCACTATGTTTCCTAGTATTGGGTGTATCAACAGATTTAGACTGAACACCGACAACCTGGAAGTTTGTATCATAGTTAGTGATTTCTGATTGGAAATAGGAAGTTATCACAATGAATTTTGTGACCCATTTGCTAGTATTCTCGAGGAATTATGATACTATCAGGGTTGTGGTATATCGGCTCACCAAGGTAGCACATTTAGTTTCGTGTAATCGAGAATTCACTTTTGACAGTAGTGATTGATTACACATTCAGGAATTGTGAGTTTTCATGGCATATCAGTAAACATTGTCAATGAATGAGATTTCAGATTTGTTCCAGATTCTGGGGGAGTTTTTAGTATGACTCAAGGAATATTCTCAATGTGAGTACAACCTATCATTCAGAGAATGATGACCCGTCAAGACATAATATCTGTATTTTGAGAATATATTATGAGCTTGCACTATGGATTTTGACCAGCTTGGCAAAATCAGTTTTCAGTGATTAAATTTGTGTACAACAAACAGTTATCACAACAGTAATGGTATGATACCATTTGAGAAGTTTAACAGAAAATGATGTCATATTTCACTGTTTTGAGAAGAAACTTGGGAAATAACATGTTGAGAAACCAAGAGTTAAGTCAACAAGATGTTGATATAGCTGAATTATCAGAAAATATATCTCTAGAATTTCTTGGTCTAATTGAGATATTGGACAATAATGAGGTATATTACAGACTAGTATTGTCGTTATATGGATCCAGTGTCCACGATGTGTTCCATGTATCACTGTGGTGGTGATTTGTGGTAGATGAGTTTTACATCTTGCAATCATCCAAGGTACAGTGGATGCAGATTTGACATGTGTGGAGAAACCATGTTGTAACTGAATCATAAGAAATAGTATTTTGGAATAAAATGTTCCTTTTGTGGTCCAGTTTCAGTATTGAGGCACTCTGATAAATATTTGGATTTTAGTAGGATCTTGTAAAATGTTATGAGATAATAAGAAATTGTTGTTCTTATTTAAGTTCATTCGATATTTAAGATATGATTTCGAGAACGAAATCTCTTAAGTGGGGGAGAATGTAATAGCTCGATTCCATTTTACAAGATTATTTTTTTAATCATGTTTAGATTTAATAAAACATGGTTAAAAAAATTTAATATAATTTAACGGACCAAGGATTTGGGTCCAAAACACCCGAAAAATTCTTAATGGGCTTATTTGGTCTCGGGAAGTTCGGAGGGTCCGAACCAGATCGGAGCCAACGTAAGAGTTCGGAAGCTACGGGACAGATCGGAGCGTCCGATCCAGGGATTGGAGCGTCCGATCATAGTGTCATGCACGTGTCAACGGGAATTGAACACGTAGCTGCATGCATAGGATCGGAGCCTCCGAAGTGGGATCGGAGCATCCGATCTTGGCCGATTGAAACGTGGCACTTATGCACAGATCGGAGCATCGGATCCAGGGATTGGAGCGTCCGACCTAGGCATATAAATAGAGGTCGAGATGGCCTTATTTGAATTCATTCCAACATCTCCTTGGCCCATGTTAGCTCGTTTTTAAGGGCTTTTGGTTACTCTTATTTTAAGAGTTGGAGCAGACAGTAGTTTTTATAATTAACAGATAGTGTCCGTAGTAGTGACCAAGCAGCGGAGCTTTGGCGAGGTGTTCAGGGGTCGTAGCAAGGCTGTGCCCAAGCTCTGGGGCATTCGACGTCAGCGGGCTGATGACGGACAAAGGTATAGCTTTGGCTCATTATAGGAAATAGGGACTATGTTATAGTTTAATTAAGGATTTATGAGAATGTTAGATGATGTTCGGCATGATAGATAATGCATGGTTATTATGTATTGTAATGCTTCATGGTAAGCTTGAAACCTAGATGGGAGCTTCTAGGATCTGTCTTAGAAAGGTACGAAAGTACTGTTCGAGATATCCAGATTGAGTATGCATGTATCATGTGTTTGCATGGGTATTTGATTATATGGCATGATTTTATCTGCATATACTTGTCATAACTGTATGTTGTATACATGAGCATATTGATCTTATATCTTTGAGATATCCTGTAGTAGTAGGGCGCTCACCCTACGACTAATGGATGGTTGGATACGTAAGTCTTGTGTCAGGTCATCGTTATGGTTGGACACTTGTACTAGTATCAGGTCACTATTATCCACTGGGTATAGGAGACACCTCCTGATGTGACGGCACAACGTGCTATATACCCCGGGCCCGGTCTATAAGCTTCTTCTTGACCTGAGAGTCTTGGTAACCAGTACACTTGCATACATGCACATATAATATTGTATACTCATACTCTCGTACTGAGCGTTTTATGCTCACATCCGGTTGATTTTTTGTTGTCTAGACATCCCATTCAATGGGGCAGATTGCAGGTAGTTCTCTTGAGGTTTGGGAGGTCCCGTGGTGACCAAGGCAGGATTGCAGGGTTGACCACTAGGTTATACTTTTCTGGTATTAGTTTATTTCAGTTCCGCATTTACTCTAATTAAGTTTATTTATCGATTAATTGCATACTTAAGCTTCTGATTAGTAGGTGATCACGTTGTTGGTCACTACATATACTTTTCTCCGGCACTCCAACAAACGAAAGCTAGTGAATTGCTTTGTTTGAAGTAGGGTGACCGCTTAAATCGGTGTCTACTAGCAAGTATACTAGGTCAAGTAATAGTAAGTGGACAATGAGTCCAAGTATCGATCTCACAGGGACTGTAGTCAATTTTCAAGATTTAATTATTTAACTTATCTAGACAAAATAATAAAAATAGGAGTGCGAAGAATTTAATAAAAATTTAATTACTAAAAACAATAAGAAATAAAATAACTGCAAGATAAATTTAATTAAAACGAGACAACCAAGACACACGAGGTACCAAATAAATTATGCAAACAAGTGGCAAATCTAGGATCCAGATTTAATCTTAAATCACGGTGAATTATCCTAATTTATTTAACATTCTATTTTTAGAACAGTTAAACCTATTCAAATATTGACGGATTAATTTTCATAATTCTAGTCAAATTCAAATGGATTATGAATTATGAGAATTCAGTTTTCACCTAAAGTTGCATACTGAAACCGAATACTATTTCTAGTCGGTTTTACCATATGCCAATTATTGGAGTGATCAAAATCAATTCCTCCTTTGTTGACTCAGAATCAATTACCAGGCAAGCAAACAGTTGATCAGATTATTCACAAGAACAAAATATAAATCCAACAATCAATAATTTGAAGAAAAATCTAAAAATCTCAAATCAAAATCCACATGTTCGATATAAAATTGTTCAGCCCAATCTCGCCGTCTTGGTTGAAGAAATACTAATCAATAATTTAAAACAATATTCAAACAAAATTTTTAATCAACAAAAATTAAGAAATAAAAGAGAAGAGAAGAAAATCTTCAAGCTCTAGCCTCCTAGCCGCCTCTTTCAATGATAGAACACGTCTGGAACCCTTCATCTGATGATAAAAAGCCTATTTATACGCCACAAATCTTCAAAATATTGTATCCTTCGCGAATAAGAGTTTCAAAAAATAAAGAATCTGCACGTCGTCTCGCTCGAGCGCCTAAACATGTGCTCGAGCGAGAGATCTTCTGTTTTATTTTTTTCACGCTGCTCCAGGCTCGCTGGGGCGCATAAACATGTGCTAGGGCGAGCTATAATCTGCCCTCTTCCCATTAAAATATTCCAGCTCACGCATAATTCTTGAAAAATTCATAACTTAAGTTCTAACCGTCGGATCGAGCTGAAATTTTGACAGAAGATTCACAACATCTTGATATTAATTTTGAACGGTGAAGTTTGGATTTGGATCTATTTAGCAGCATAAATAATCTTTGGACCATTATTACTCCGTAATTCATTCTTGCAGCTCTTCTCTTGCCCCAAAATCATGAGTTCTTCACAAATTCCTACAAAAATCCACCTGGAGAGTGAAATGCATACATATGCAATAAATCACATAGAAACACACAAAAAAAATGAGACAATACGAATGCATGCAAAATAGACATAAAAATGACATAAAATAATGCACACAAAATGCACTTATCAACACCCCCATACTTAAATCTTGCTCGCACTCGAGCAAGACAAAAAATGCAACAAACAACAAAGTAGGAATAGTTCATGGGAATTTACCTTAGAGAAGTCACATGCTAAATTAAAACACCCTCGACTCTCCACAATACACCATCGGTTTAGTGTGAACATGTGTGTGTGCGATGTTATTCCAGTTACATGCAATTTTTAAAGAATCCGTCTTAAGACTTCTTAGCGACCTAAGAACAAATCAGTGCAAGAGTCACTCACATGCATCCATTACTTCCAATTACCTCTAACAAAAACACCTTCCTTGAGATTATTTTTACGCACCGCCGGATTTTGCACCCGATATTTTTAAAGCCCCAATAATTACCCACAAACTTAGCTATAACTGTGATAGGATTTGAATTTCAATCCCTTCGTTTATAGCCCGGATGGAGCATTAACCCCATTGAATCCGCAGACTTAGTTTCAGACTAGGCGATTAGGATTTCAATCTCTTTTCCGAAACCCGGATGGAATTATTATTATTTTTCAAACATAAATTAATTTATCTTTATAAGAAAAAAAATGGTATCAGTGTTATCATTGTAAAAAATATTTGATGCGCCCAAGATCATAAGTGAAATTGTTAGAGGATCATTAAAAATCCAAAGACACAGTTAAGATCACTTAGCACCTAGTGTCGTGCAATGGTCAAACAGACACAAAAATCATCAATTTTATCGTTACAATTCACTGGTCTAAAATAAGTGCTTAAAAATATTTACTACACAACCTATAGTTTTTCATGTCAAATCAAGAGCAAAAACAAATTTTTTTTCACAAAAATCATCACTTCATATTATCATTGGCTTCCATTAATTATCCCACTCAAACACATGCAACAAACTACAAAAACGACAAAGATGCAAACAGACATGAAACGAACTATATGCAAAACAACACAACACAAAACACAATGAAATAAACGCTAGTCTACCCCCCCCCCCACCCCCCCCCCCAAATACTTATCCAAAGCATTGCCCTCAATGCTCTAGAAACAATTAATAGAATGCAGAAATGAACAAACAAATGCAAGACGAACAAAACACAATGAAAAGAAAAATAACACTCCCCTGGTCATAAGAATCCTCTTCATCTTCCTCCTCGGCAGCGTCTTTTGGGGTGACAGCAGCATACTGGTATAATGGGTGCAACGTATGGGACATGTAAAAGCGACGGGTAAGGCGTAAGATCAACAAAAATTAATAGAAATAAGCATAAAAAATAAATAAGCAAAAGAGAGAGAAAAAAAACACTGGGTTGCCTCCTAGTCAGTGCTAAAGTTATAGTCTATAGCTCGACTATGCAGTAGCAACCATCAAAGAGCGGTTGCCTCACATAGTAAAAATCACACGACTCTACGTATGAGTCTTGATTTTCTATGCCCTCAAGCTTGGCGTGATATTGGTATGGTAAGCTCGTTGGTCCAACAATACTCTTCAAGAACTGATTATTTTGGAAGGAGACTCCGAATCTAGACTGAAGCTCATGGAGGATATGATATTTTGGAGGTGACGTCAATGGCAAGAAAGGATCTTCTAATGTTGCACATGTAAAGACCATTGACGAGGTCAAATCTTTCTCCTTGTATATTTCATCCTCCTCCACTGTCACTTTTGGCTCCTCTTCGATTAAAAATTCTTCAAAAATTAGTTTCTTGTGATCTGGGGCAATTACTTCATTCTCTTGACAGATCTCAAAAAATGGTTCTATAAAACGCTCAATCTGCTCATCCAAAAGACTCAAAGAGTTGATGCGGCTTTCTAATAACTTATTTATCTCTGTCTATTGTCGCACAATATTCTCCAACTGAGCCACGTGATCTTCAAAACGCCCAATACACTCTTCTTGATACTCAAATGGTTGGTTCGCAAAATTTGTGGAGTTGAATTTTAGAAGATATTGGTGACTCCAACCCTGAAGTGAAGGATCACAATGTCAATGGTAGTCGAAATCTGTCATATCATTTAACAAGTGCATAGCACTGTCGTGATCTCTGCTGAACAAATGACTGTCAGTTGCCAAATCTCCATAATCTACCCAACGTCTTGTTGGCTCATCCAAACCACCATAGAAAATCTGATTTAGCGTGTAGTTTGATAAATCATGGTATGAAAATCTGTCTGCCAAATCATTGAATCTCCTCCAAGCAGAAAAGAATGGCTCTGAGTATTGTTGGCCAAACCTTGTGAATAGCTGTCGATGATCCATCTCCAAGTACCTCACAAGCAAAAGAAAAAAAATTAAAATTAAAATTAAAAATTAAGCAAAGGAACGAAAAGAGAAAAAAATGTCTAGTCTTAAGCAAATAATCTATCCTAATACTAACCAAATAGTCCCCGGCAACAGTGCCAAAAACTTGACCGCTTAAATCGGCGTCTACTAGCAAGTATACTAGGTCAAGTAATAGTAAGTGGACAAAGAGTCCAAGTATCGATCCCACAGGGACCGTAGTCAATTCTCAAGATATAATTATTTAACTTATTCTAGACAAAATAATAAAAATAGGAGTGCGAAGAATTAAATAAAAATTTAATTACTAAAAACAATAAGAAATAAAATAACTGCAAGACAAATTTAATTAAAACGAGACAACCAATACACAAGAAGGTACCAAACAAATTATGCAAACAAGTGGCAAATCTAAGATCTAGATTTAATCGTAAATCACGGCGAATTCTCTTAATTTATTTAACAGCCTATTTCTAGAACAGTTAAACCTATTCAAATATTGACGGATTAATTTTCATAATTCTAATCAAATTCAAATGCATTATGAATTATGAGAATTCAGTTTTCACCTAAAGCCGCATACTGAAACCGAATACTATTTTTAGTCGGTTTTACCATATGTCTATTATTGGAGTGATCAAAATCAATTCCTCCTCTGTCGACTCAGAATCAATTAACAAGCAAGCAAACAATTGATCAGATTACTCACAAGAACATAATATAAATCCAACAATCAATAATTTGAAGAAAAATCTAAAAATCTCAAATCAAAATCCCCATGTTCGACATAAAATTGTTCGGCCCAATCTCGCCGTCTTGGTTGAAGAAATACTAATCAATAATTGAAAACAATATTCAAAAAAAAGTTTTAATCAACAAAAATTAAGAAATAAAAGAGAAGATAAGAAAATCTTCAACCTCTAGCCTCCTAGCCACCTCCTTCAATGATAGAACACGTCTGGAACTCTTTATCTGATGATAAAAATCCTATTTATACGCCCCCAAATTTTCAAAAGATTGCATCTTTCGCGAATAAGTGTTTCAAAAAATAAGGAATCTGCACGCCGTCTCGCTCGAGCGCCTAAACATGCACTCGAGCAAGATATCTTCTGTTTTATTTTTTCACGCTGCTCCAGGATCGTTGGGGTGCATAAACATGCGCTAGGGCGAGCTGTAATCTGCCCTCTTCCAATTAAAATATTTCAGCTTGCGCATAATGCTTGAAAAATTCATAACTTGAGTTCTAACCGTCGGATCGAGCTAAAATTTGGACAGAAGCTTCAAAACATCTTGAACTTCATTTTTAACGGTGAAGATTGGATTTAGATCGAGCATTAGAAATAAACTTTGGACCAATACTGCTCTGTAATTCATTTTTGCGGCTCTTCTCTTGCCCCAAAATCATGAGTTCTTCACAAATTCCTACAAAATTCCACACGGAGAGTACTGAAATGCATACATATACAATAAATCACATAGAAACACACAAAAACAAAATGAGACAATACGAATGCATGCAAAATAGAAATTAAAATGACATAAAATAATGCACACAAAATGCACTTATCACAAGGCTCGATGTCCATTGACGAGTATCAACAGAATTTCTTTGATTTGTTGCCCTATTGTCCCCAGATCTCTGATAGCAATGAGGCAAAGTAAAATTTGTTTCTCCAGAGCCTTAATCCGGAAATCCATGATCGAGTAGCTGTGGGCGATGACATGACTTATGAGGGACTAGTTAGTCGATATCGCCTAGCTGAGGATAGCATTCGGCGTAACAGTTCTTTCCTCTCGTCTAGACCCGCGGGTTATTTGGGTCCTCGTGCTCAGTCTTTCAAGAAGTCTACTTCTTATTCTTCCTCCGGATCTGAGGGAGTGATGTGTTTTGGAAGGAAGGATCAGTGTAACCATTGTGGTTAAAATCATCTGACTGACAAGTGTCGGAAGGCTGCAGGAGCATGTTTTCGATGCGGGGAGATTGGTCACCTGAAGAGGGATTTTCTACAGGCTGGGGGAGCTGGTTATGGTTCGGGTTCTGGATCTCAGGCCACATTACATTAGAGGCCTCAGGGATAGTCAACGGGAGGTTCTAATCTGAGACCTCGTACTTCTGGTCAAGTGTTTGCATTAAGGAAATGATCAGGCAATGGAGGAGAATGAGAGGGTTATCGCAGGTACGTTTCTATTATATGGTATACCTTCTTTTGTTCTTATTGATACTGGTGCATCTCGTTCTTTCATATCTGCTCGATTTGTTAAGCATCATAAGTTACCATACTTTAACCTAGACGTAGTATTTTCTATTTCTACACCAATGGGTCAGTCTGTGTTGGCTAAGCGTCTAGTGGTTGGTTTCCCTTTAGAGTTTGAAAGGAATGTTTTGATGGTGAATCTTATGATATTAGCAATGGATGATTTTGATTGCATTTTGAGAATTGATATGTTGACCACGTACCGAGCTTCAGTGGATTTTTACCAGAGATTGGTACAGTTTCACCCGGTTGGTGGTGATATATGGTTTTTCTATGGTGAGGGAGCGCGACCCCCGATGCCACTGGTATCAACTTTGAGAGTATGTCGTGCTTTGGAGTCTGGCGGGGAAGGCTACCTTATCTATGCAATTGATTTGTACACTGAGAGCGTTGGTATAGGGGATCTGCCGGTTGTGAATGAATTTCCTGATGTTTTTCCTGATGAGATTCTGGGTTTTCCTCCTGTCAGGGAAGTCGAGTTTGGTATTGAGTTAATGCCAGGGATTTCACCTATTTTTCGAGCATCGTATCGTTTGGCTCCATCAGAGATGCATGAATTGAAGAATCAGTTACATGATCTCTTGGATAAGGGATACATTCATCCTAGTGTACCTCCGTGGGGAGCGTTTGTTCTCTTCGTGAATAAAAAAGATGGGTCTATGCGTTTGTGTATTGAATACCGACAATTTAATCACATGACCATCAAGAATAATTATCCTTTGCCTCGTATAGATGATTTATTTGATCAGTTGCAGGGTACTTCAATTTATTCCAAGATTGACTTGAGATCTGGATATCACCAGATGCGAGTCAGAGATCAGGATATAGCTAAGACAACATTTAGGACCAGGTATGGACATTATTAGTTCTTGGTAATGCCATTTGGGTTGACTAATGCACCAGCTGTATTCATGGATCTAATGAATCAGGTATTTCGGGAATTTTTGGATAATTTTTTCGTTGTGTTAATTGATGACATCTTGGTATATTCACGTGATGTGAATGAGCATGCTTATCATCTGAGGATTGTGTTGCAGACATTTCGAGAGAATAAATTATACGCAAAGTTGAGTAAGTGTGAATTCTGGCTGGATCGGGTGGTATTTCTTGGCCACGTTATATCCAGGGATGGAGTTTTTGTAGATCCGAGCAAGATTGAGGTTGTATTGAATTGGTTGCATCCGACGACGATAGCTGAGATCCATAGTTTTCTGGGTCTGGTAGGGTATTATCGTTGCTTCCTCGCAAATTTCTCGCAGCTGGCTCGACATCTGACGCAACTTACTCGCAAAGACGTAGTGAAACGCCTACTACTAATAAATGCGGAAATTTTTTTTTTTTTAAATAATACTACTATACATACATGCCCATACATATATGTATATAAAAAATAACATACTTTTTTTTAAATAACCTGAAAAATATTAAATAAATAAATTCTTAAAAATGTTTCATGCATCAATTTAAAATAATAAACAATGCTGCTGAAAAATCTCATATGCGGAAACAATAATAAAATAAAACATGTTTCAAAATTCAACATAATAAACTAAATAGCTGCGACGGTCACGGAGTCCACTGCTCCGTGAGCTCATAAGTCCTCACCATCGGTAGGAGCTACATAAACGTCATCATCCTCACTTGCACCATATAAGCGTAGTGAGCCTAGGGGCTCAACATGTCTAATCCTTTATAACAAGGTTAAAAATAATGCATCACATAATTACTAATACATATACATGTACATGAGCATGCATGGAAATATTTTCATCACATAATAAAACTGCTGAATCATAAACTGAATCATAACCATAATCATAAACATATTATTCTTCATCATATATAACATAATTGAGCAATGCTTTTGAAACCTGAATATGGTCCTATTCATAAGTGTGACGCTCATGTGTCGACTGATCAGTCTCCTGAACCAACGTACGATGGCGGTGATAAATCACCTCCTATGATAGTAAACTACCGAATCATATGGTGGATAACCACCCCTATGGTAGTAAAACTATCGAATCATAAAGTGAAAAATCACCCCTATGTCACACATACTTCAATTTCCACCAAAATATTTTATTGCTCATCATTTACATAATTATATACATAAGAAATTTCATGAATGCATGCACTGAAAAATATGTTCGTAATATATATTTAATTAATTTTTCATAATATAATATACTTATACTTAAAATAGACTTTATGCATAAAAAATAATTAAATATATATTCCGGACTTAGTTAATTTTTTATGGGTTGGTCCAGACTGCTGATCACTCACTCTAAGCCCATTAAACTTAAATAAAAGCCAAATAATCATATCTGAGCCCAAATAACTTAATTAAACTTAACTGGGCCTAACTAAAATATTTAAGCCCATTAACTTAATTAAACACAATAAAATTCTAGACTGACCCAAAATCCACTGACTGGCCCAAAAATATTCATGGGCTCCCAAGCCCATAAAAATCATTGGGCTAACTTAAATAAATTATTTAAGTCCCAAATAAAATTATTTGGAGGCCCAAAATAATTTTCTAACTAATTATTAAAGCCCAAAATAAACTTAAAACTATTAAATACTTAACAATTAAAATACCCGAGCCCGGCCCACCTAACCTGGACCCGGACCACCTGACCCGACCCTAGACCTACCAAACCCGACCCGAACCCCAAGACCCCGGCCCAAACCCAGCCCAGCCCAAAAACCCGATCCCCCTTTCCCAGCTCATTTCGGCCGAGAGCAGCAGGCCTTCTTGGCCTGCTGCCGGCCAGCTCCGGCCACCCCTGGCCGGAGCGCCATCGCCCAGATGTAGCCCATATCTGGGCGGTCCTAACCCACCATGGCTCAGCCCGAGCCATGGCTCCTAGCCCTGGACCGATCCCCTCTTCCAAAAACCCTAGTCTGCGTGCCTCTAAGACCCCCAACTGAACCAGCTTCGAACTTAGCCCAAACCAGCCTGAACCAATTGACCTTGATCGATCCTAAGACACCCTAAGACACCCCTTGACCGAGCCCTAGCCTCTGGACCAAGCCATGCAACAAGAAAACGTGAATCATGACTGAAACCATCAACAAACATGCATCAAATCATACATTCTTGCATAAAACAAAAATTTCCTGATAAATTCTGAAATAAAAACTCTCATGCATGATTAATAGCTTATATGGTGGCCAAGAGAAGGATTTAGACATGCCTTTTAAATTTATAGACAAAGGTTGATGCGTTTACGGGTCTCCGGGACGACGAACGGGCCAAAATCTTCAAAGATGGAGCTTGGTTGGATCGGCTATGGTGTTTTCTGCTGAATAAACATGAGAATGGGGGTGGGAAGAGGTGGTGTCGGCTGAAGGAGATTGTGGTGGGGTTTGGGGTAGGTTTAGGTTTAAATTTTTGGGTAGATAATATATTAAAAATCCCATTAAATCAATATATAGATATTATACCAAAAAAATTTTATTTAAAACTTCTAATAATAATAATAATCTGATACTATAACTCAAATCCCGAAATAATAATATAGAGGATTTTTAAAAATTAATAAAAGTCCATAAAATGACTTATTTTGGCCAAAAATCAATTATTAAATAAATATATAACTAAATATTAAAATTTTCTTGACAAAATATCTTAAAATATTATTTTAAGGCTCATAAAACTCATAAAATATTTTTGGCTAAATATTTTGGCATCTCGTCCGTCCATGGTCCCGTCTACGCGATCGACTCAAAAATATTCTCAAAAATCTAAAAATACAATAACTGCGGGTTAAATGATCTCATAAATTTAAATCATGCATATAATCCACATAATAACACATAAATGTCATTTAACCCAAATATAAATTTTAAATAATTATTTGTCTTAATTATGCATGCAAATTTACGTATTAAAAATTTTCGGGTATTACAATTCTCCCCCCCCCCCCCTTAAATTGAATTTCGTCCTCGAAATTAAAGTGCTTACTCGAATAACTCCGGGTAGCGAGTCCTCATGTCTGCTCGGTCTCCCAAGTGGCTTTCTCCTCAGAATGATTCTGCCACTGGACTTTGACCATCGGTATGACCCGCGTCCTCAATCTCCGCTCATCTCTGGCTAAGATACGAACAGGTCTCTCCTCAAATTCTAGATATGGTGCTAACTGCAAAGGCTCGTAATCCAACACATGCGTCGGATTAGAGATGTATCTCCGAAGTATGGATACATGGAAAACGTTGTGCACTGCTGCAAACCCTGGCGGTAGTGCTAAACGGTATGCCAAAGTGTCAACTCTCTCCAAGATCTCAAATGGCCCAATATATCTCGGATTCAACTTGCCTCTGCAACCAAATCTCATCACCCCTTTCATAGGTGATACTTTCAAAAACACATGATCACCTACTACAAACCCAAGATCTCGTCGTCGAGTATCAGCATAACTCTTCTGACGACTCTGAGCTGTCCTCATACGATCCCGTATCTGTGTCACAATATCGACAGTCTGCTGTACAATCTTGGGACCAAGTAAAATCCTCTCGCCAACCTCATCCCAATGCACTGGCGATCTACATCTCCTCCCGTAGAGAGCTGCATAAGGAGCCATACCTATAGACGACTGAAAACTGTTGTTATAGGTAAACTCCACTAATGGCAGTCTAGTCTCCCAAGAGCCCTGAAAATCAATGACACAAGCTCTCAGTAGATCCTCAAGAATCTGGATCACCCTCTCCGACTGACCATCTGTCTGGGGATGGAACGCTGTACTGAATAATAGCCGAGTCCCCAAAGCTGTGTGCAAACTCTTCCAGAATGCAGACGTAAATCTCGGATCTCTGTCCGATACTATCGACACTGGTATGCCATGCAGTCTAACAATCTCCTTGATGTAAAGCTCTGCATACTGCGTCAATGAGTAAGTAGTCCTCACCGGCAAGAAATGAGCTGACTTGGTGAGTCTATCCACGATCACCCAAATAGCTGTACATCCTCTAGTACTCCTCGGAAGGCCAACTACAAAGTCCATCGTGATGTTCTCCCACTTCCACTCCGGAATGGGTAGAGGCTTAAGTAACCCTGCAGGACGCTGATGCTCTGCCTTGACCTGCTGACAAGTCAAGCACTCTGATACAAATCGGCCAATATCTCTCTTCATGCCGGGCCACCAATACAATGACTGCAAATCTCTATACATCTTCGTACTTCCGGGGTGAATGGAATACGGAGATGTATGAGCTTCTGTCAAGATCTCAATCCTCAACTGATCAACGTTCGGTACCCACATACGACCACGGTACTGAACGATACCATCAACAACTGTATAGATAAGCCCGCCCTTGGCTTCATCTCTCTGCCTCAATCGCTGCAACTTCTCATCTGCAGGCTGTCCAACTCTGATATGATTCCGAAGATTTGGCTGTACCACTAACACTGCCAAACTGTAGGTGATCGGTTAACTCGTGCCCGAAAACGCAGCGGAAATATAAAAATTTTTAACAAAAGAAATCCGAGCACTTGTGTAGTATTCAAAAACTCAAACAACCATAGGGTGTTTAAAATTTTACCTATCAATCTCAAAGATTGATTTATGGCTCCAACCAAGTTGATAAACAACTAGGCTCTTGAAAAGGGTAGACTTAATCTACAAGCTTCCAAGAGCACTCCTTGCTCAAAATGGATTCAACACTTCGAGCCTCCGAATTAGGTCCACGACTAGACGATCTAAATCCGCTCTAAATATGCACTAGAATATTTAGAGAATTTAGCATTGAGATATGATTTTCTTCACCATCAAAAATGAAAGAAAAATTTGGAGAATATTTTTGGAGAGGTGTTCGGCCACTTCAAAGAAAAAGTGGAATGGAATATATGAATGTGTGTATATAATTATAATGGAGAAGGATTAATTAGGCACAATTAAGCCATGCATGGAAAAGTGCAAGTCATGCATGGAAAATTGTAAACTATCATCCAACTCTTCAAATTCCATCACACACAAACATATATATATCATATATATATATATATATATATATATATATATATATATATATACACGCCCAAAATATATATACATATATAAATATATATATTTAAATATTTTGAACTTATTTTAATTAATTATTAAACCTAAACCAATTTAAGTTTAATCAATTAATTAAATTCAACTTGAACTCATTCAAGTACATTAGTAACAATAATTATATAACACTATTTTATTTGAGCTCTACTAGACTCAATAGTGTTTAATTATTTGTACATTAAAATGTCAAATAGTGTTAAATTAATTCAACACTTGAATTAATTAACTAAGTTCAAAATAATAGTTTAGAAAATCACCATTTTCATAAATTAATTATTTTAAGTCAACTTTTAATCTTGGAACATATTCACAAATTAAAAGTTACTTATTCCATTCATTCTCCAATTTAGAAGTCAAACTTCTAATTTATTTTACTTATAAACTCCTTTATAAGTTGTTCAATACATTGAACTTATTTTAATCTCAACGGGATTTAGAAAGCTAGTACTTGTGTGACCCTCAATGGTTCACTGATACAACTAGCAGTGGGTTCACATCTCCATGTGATTCGGGATCAACAAGTCCCTTATATGAGCATACCCTATATATAGCTCCATTCTTATTGATCAACACATTGATAATAAGAACGAAGTCTGATAGTACCCAACCAGTCATGTAAACATCTAGCAGCATCGCTTACATGACTCCCTAGGTATCAAATGATAGTGCCTGCAAGAACCAATCAATTATGGTTAGCATACAGTACGGTCCCTTCAACTCATATATCCCAACCGATTCGACAACTATTGGTTTATCGAGAGTTGTCATTGAATCGATAACTATGTGTGTGACGCCCCGTTTTTATCTTAAATGAGTTTATTTGAGTTAATCGGAGATTGCAGAGTTCACGAGCCGACTTGATTTTGATCAGGGTCCTTTTTGCAAATTTTGGAAATTTCAGGGACTAAAACGCAAATAATGGATTTGTTATATTATCTACTCAACTTTTGACTTTTCTCATTCATCCTTCTCCTTTCTTAGCCGGCTCCTCCTCCATTGAAGCGCCCCATCTCCTTTTCAAGCTTTTGGATTTCCGTCCGAGCTCGATCCGGCCGTTAGAAATTATTTCTGGAGACAGTTTAGCGATCACTGCAGCGAGAGCTCCGTTATACCGTAAGTTTTTAAACGATCAGATACATTATAGTTTTTGGATGTTGTTAGAATCGTTCTAGATTCGAGTATGTTGTTCTAGAAAGAGTTCTGATCGTTTATTACCTGTCAGTTTTGAAATAGAGCGACGTTCGGATTTGTTATGATTTTTGGAAGCCATTTTCGAAAATCTTGGTTTTGAGATTTGTTGGGTTTGTCTTGTTGTTGTTGTATTAGCATTGAATTGAGTTGTTATCAGTATTGAACTGCTGTCTGCGTTGCCGGTTTGTTCAGTTATAGCCGTTATGCCGTCGGTTTGAGTTTTTGGAGATTTTGAACCGTTTTTGAGTTTGAACTTGGCTTGTAAGTTGATCGTGGTTATTGATCAATCATCTCTTGTATCTGAACAGATTCGTTCGGATTTTTCAAGCCCAGAGTTAGCAGCTGTTTGATCGTTTCAGAGAATTGGACGAAGAACGGTATAAAGAGTTTTCCTTGAACCGTTGCCTTGTTGTTGTTAGATTGTGTAGTTGTTTATACAATCTCTTTTGTAGCTTATCCAGAGTTGGAGCTACTGCATTGAAAGGTAAAAGCAGTCATCGTAACGGGATAGCATACTCGGGACTGTGGTTCTCGAGTTTTCCCTTTTGAAATCTCATACTTGCATCTACACTTGTTCTAGCATGAGGAACTTGTGTATTGTTTGATTGTATTGGTTTTGTTAAAAGGATTATGTTTTATGTTTCTGTTATGCATTCATCTTGAGCCAATCTTGTTTCAGCGGGCAGAACCATCCTTTTTGTTTAGACGTTTGGGAACTATGATTGAGTGGCCCAGGTCGTAGTCGTTTCGTCTGGTTCTAGCATACTCATTATAGTTGCTCAAAGTCTAGAGGAGTGAGATACGTGGCACCACCTCGATTGGGAGAGTCGGTGAGTTGTTACGTGATCTTATCCTCGGGATCCCAAAGGCACAACAGCAATCCCTCGTTATCAGATTTGATATCCCTGTTTAAAGACATGCATTTCATTACGATGTTATTGATTTCGTTATTGTATTGAAAGCATGTTTGTTACTTGTATTACTTGTTATGTTGCTTTTACTGGGAATGTCGTTCTCACCGGTTATCCGGCTGTTGCTTTGTTTTGTATGTGTACTTGGCAACAGGTGGGGCAGGAACAAGTCAGAAGAGGCATGGTTAGCTTCGAGGGCAAGTAGTAGAAGTGAGACTCGGTTTAGAAGTCGAATTAGCATGTTTATCTAGTTTAAGATTGAAGCATGTTAGAACTCGAACTTGATATGTTTTGTTATTCGAATTAGTTTGTATTCGGATTGTAATCTAAAATCGAAGTATGTTGTTGTTGTATCGTTTTAGACTTCTGGTTGTTTTTAGGCCTTCTGAAAGCATGACTTGTTATGGAATGTTTCCCTACACCCTGTTATTGCATATGTATTTGAAGGCATGTCGGACCAAGCGCGGAATCCTTTCTTTATTTTCTGCAGCCTGAGCATTTTCTGCCCAGGCCTTCCGCGCGCGGGCGAGGCGTTCCTCGCGCGCGCGCGAGGCCTCCGTTGGGCCTCTGAATTGTTTGCCCGCGCGCGCGCGAGCTTGGTACCTCGCGCGGGCGCGAGCCTTTGGTTGGTCTCGGTTGTTGAAGCCCGCGCATGCGCGAGCTTGGTTCCTCGCGCGGGCGCGCGTCGTTTAAAAAAAAAAAAAAAAAACTTTGAATTGTTTTACTCTTGGATTCTTGTTCGCTTAATTGTTGTTTAATCCGAGATTAGTGGTTTAGAATCGAGGTCTCACATTAAGTGGTATCAGAGCGTTAAGATTCTTGGTCGAACTAGAGTGAGCGGGGTAGATCGAGTCTGTGTGTAATGACTCCTCGCATGTGTTTGAATTATTTAATTGTGTACTTAATTCCATGCGAGCATGCTTTATTGTTTGAGCATTATTTGAATTACATGGTTGTGTGATTTAAATTAATAAAGCATGATCTACTTGAGATACAACTGTTTCTGTTCTCGACTGGTATTCGGTATTCCAAGCGGTTGTAAGGGCACTGATGGTAGCGATTGAGATATCTCGTGTGCTAACCTTTGATAATCAGATGGGTCCTCGTCGAGTGATAAACAAAAACACACCACCAGTTATCCCTGCGACTGAGCAAGCTAGCACTGAGGTTGATCAGTTGGATGCTTCAGCAACTCCTATGGAAACCTTGCTGAAGAGGTTTCAGTCGTTCAATCCGCCATTGTTGATGGGTTCAGAAAATCCAGTTGACTGTGAGAGTTGGTTGGATGATATGGATCAGTTGTTTGATTCCATTGACTACACAGATGACCGCCGAATCAGGTTAGTAATTCATCAGCTGCGTGGTGGTGCTAAGAGCTGGTGGATCATGACAAAGAAAGCAATTGAGAGTAGAGGTACAGAGGTTACTTGGACTCTTTTTAAATCTGAGTTTTATAAGCGGTTTTTCCCTATCTCGTATCGTAAGGATAAGGGAGCAGAGTTTGCAAATCTGAGGCAAGGGAATCTGAACATTGAAGAGTACGTGGCTAAGTTCGATAGTCTGTTGCGTTTTGCACCGCTAATTGCCGGAGATGAAGAAGCTAAGGCAGATCAGTTCATCAACGGGTTGAACCCCGATGTCTTCACGTTGGTTAACACCAACAGGCCTAGCAACTTTGCGGATGCCATGAATTACGCAAAGGGAGCAGAAGCAGGCTTGTGGAGGCAAAGAGGTAATCAGGGGGCACCTCAGCAGCAGAGGCAGTATCAGAACCAACCATCTCAGTACCAGAATCAGCCACCTCAACATCAGAACCAGCAGCAGAGGTATGAAGGTGGAAACAGTGGGGGAAACAGAAAGGATCAGTACAAGGCAAGAGGTAAACAGTTCAAGAGACAGGGGAACAGTTCATCCAGTTCCAGTGGTTCGAAGCAATTCGGTTCAGGACCGAGTTCTGGGTCATCATCCTTGTACTGCAGCAAGTGTGGAGGAAGACACTCACCGGATCAGTGTGTGGGAGTCTTCGGCAATTGTAACACATGTCAGCAACCGGGACACTTCTCTATAGTGTGCCCTCAACGTAATAGAGATAGAGCTCAGAGTGGGAGTTCGTCTAGACCTGCAGCTCAGCCGGAGAGGCAGTCGTCTGCAGTGCACTCTTTCCAACCCCAGCAACAGCAGAACAGACAGGGAGGTAGCTCTAGTGCAAATCAGCCTCCGAGACAGCAAGCACGAGTCTTTGCATTGATAGAGGATCAGGCTCAGGCAGCACCTGACGATGTCATAGCAGGTAACTGTTCGATTTTCGGTCATTCTGCTCATGTCTTGATAGATACAGGTGCTTCCCATTCCTTTATCTCTGAGAAATATGTGTTATTGCATGCTTTGCCAACTGAATTGTTGCCTATAGTAGTAGCTGTTACTTCACCTTTGGGTGGAGGAATTGTTTCTGTCCGACTAGTCAGGAACTGTGAATTTTGTTTCGAGGGGAATTTGTTAGAATTCGACTGTATTGTGCTTGGGTTGTCAGATTTTGATTGTATTGTCGGTATAGATGCTTTGACCAAGTACAGGGCAACAGTTGATTGTTTTCTGAAAGTTGTCAGGTTCAGACCTGAAATGGCAGACGAGTGGAAATTCTTTGGTAAGGGTTCTCGATCTAGAATTCCTTTGATTTCAGTGTTATCTATGACTCGTTTGTTACAGAGAGGTGCAGAAGGATTTTTGGTTTATGCGGTTGATGTACTGAAATCTAGCCCAGCTTTGGTTGACTTACCAGTGGTTATAGATTTTGCTGATGTGTTTCCGGAAGATGTTCCTGGATTGCCACCCATTCGAGAGGTTGAATTCAGCATTGACTTAGTGCCAGGTACTCAACCTATTTCAAAAGCTCCTTATCGTATGGCACTTGTTGAATTGAGAGAGTTGAAGGAGCAGCTTGAGGATTTGATTGCCAATGGATACATCAGACCTAGTGTATCGCCTTGGGGTGCTCCTGTTCTATTCGTTCGGAAGAAGGATGGTTCTATGCGGCTCTGTATCGACTACCGTCAATTGAATCAGGCTACAGTTAAGAACAGGTATCCTTTACCCCGAATAGATGACTTGTTCGATCAACTGCAGGGTTCTTCTGTCTACTCTAAGATTGATCTGAGGTCAGGCTACCATCAGCTGAGAGTGCGAGAGGAAGATGTTCCTAAGACCGCATTCAGAACGAGGTATGGTCACTTTGAGTTTATAGTCATGCCGTTCGGTTTGACTAACGCTCCAGCTATTTTTATGGGTTTGATGAACCGTATCTTTCAGCGTTATTTAGATGAGTTCGTCATTATTTTCATCGATGATATTCTTATCTACTCAAAGAACCGTACTGACCATGCAGAGCACTTGAGAATCGTCTTGCAGATTTTACGAGTTGAGCAGTTGTTTGCCAAGCTATCGAAATGCGAATTCTGGTTAGATCGAGTTGTCTTTCTCGGTCATATTATTTCTGAAGATGGGATTTCTGTCGATCCCAGCAAAATCGAAGCGGTTATGAATTGGCCTAGACCGACATCAGTACCTGTGATCCGAAGCTTCATGGGTTTAGCTGGTTATTACCGTCGTTTCATCGAGGGTTTCTCGTCTATTGCCAAGCCTATTACCCAGCTGACTCAGAAGAATGCGCCTTTTGTCTGGACTACAGATTGTGAGGCTAGCTTTGTTGATCTGGAGAGGAGACTGACCAGTGCTCCAATTCTTTCTATTCCGAAGGGTACTGGAGGTTTCACAGTGTATTGTGATGCTTCTAACCGAGGTTTGGGTTGTGTTCTTATGCAGCATAAGCATGTGATAGCGTATGCATCGAGGCAGCTGAAACCGCACGAGACTCGTTATCCTGTTCATGATCTTGAACTTGCAGCGATTGTATTTGCTTTGAAGATCTGGCGTCACTATCTTTATGGTCAGTCTTTCGAGATCTTTTCTGATCATAAGAGTCTTAAGTACTTGTTTTCATAGGCAGAGCTGAATATGAGACAGAGAAGATGGTTAGATCTGTTGAAGGATTTTGACTGTGAGATCAAGTATTATCCAGGGAAGTCGAATGCAGTTGCAGATGCCTTGAGCCGAAAGCTTTGTTCTTTATCTCTTTCAACTATCGGTGTTTCTCAGTTGGTCGATGATTGTTGCACTTCTGGTTTAGAGTTTGAAACAGATAGGGAGACTATCAGAGTGTTTGCTATTCAAGCCGAGCCGGAGTTGTTTGTTGCAATCAGAGAAGCACAGAAGTCTGAGCCGAGCATTCAGGTTTCAGTAGAGAAAGTCAGAACTGGGCATCAGTCAGAATTCCAGGTTAGAGATGACGTTTTGTTTGTGAATAACCGTATTGTTGTGCCTGATATTTCGGAGTTGAGACAGCGTATTCTCCGAGAGGCTCATTGCAGTCGGTTTAGCATTCATCCTGGAGGTCGTAAGATGTACAATGATCTAAAGAGTCAGTTCTGGTGGAAGAGAATGAAGAGCGACATCGCGAGGTTTGTGTCACGGTGTTTGAACTGTCAGCAAGTGAAAGCAGAGCGGAAGCGACCAGGTGGTCTATTGCACAACTTATCTGTTCCTGATTGGAAATGGGATCACATTTCTATGGATTTTGTCACGAAGCTACCACGATCCGTTCGAGGATGCGATGCCATTTGGGTAGTAATCGACCGATTGACGAAGTCAGCTTGATTTATTCCTTACAGGATGACGTATCGTCATGATCAGATGGCTGAGCTTTATGTTAGCAATGTTGTGAGATTGCATGGGGTGCCGAAGTCGATCGTTTCAGACAGAGACCCGAGATTCACTTCGCACTTCTGGCATAGTTTGCAAGAGGCGCTTGGTACTCGATTGCATCTGAGTACAGCTTATCATCCTCAGACAGATGGACAGTCAGAGCGGACTATCCAGACGTTGGAGGATATGCTGCGAGCGGTAGTGCTAGACTTTGGTACTAGTTGGCAGGATTCTTTGCCTCTTGTCGAGTTTTCTTACAACAACAGCTTCCAAGCGAGTATCGGTATGGCGCCTTTTGAGGCATTATATGGTAGAAAGTGCCGATCTCCGTTGTTTTGGGATGAATTGTCCGAGTCACCAGATTTGGGACCGGAGATGCTTAGAGATATGGCAGAGCAGGTTAAGATCTTTCAGACCAGAATGAAGTCAGCTCAAGATAGACAGGCGAAGTATGCGAATGTCAGACGTTGACCTCTGAGTTTTGAGCAGGGAGACCGTGTATTCCTTAAGATTTCTCCGTTCAGAGGCACCGTCAGATTCGGTAAGAGAGGAAAGTTATCTCCGAGATTCATCGGTCCGTACGAGATTCTCTAGAAGATAGGCGATCTTGCCTACAGACTTGCGCTTCCTCCGTCTTTATCTGCTATTCACGACGTTTTTCACGTCTCTATGCTGCGAAAGTATCATCCAGATCCTTGTCATATCCTTCAGCCTGAAGAAGCCGAGTTAGACGAGACTCTGAGCTATTTTGAGCGACCGATTCAGATCCTTGATCGGAAAGAAAAGCAACTCAGGACCAAGTTGATTCCGTTAGTGAAGGTGCAGTGGAGCCGTCACGGTGTTGAGGAAGCGACTTGGGAGACAGAGTCTGACATGAGACAGCGTTTTCCAGAGCTATTCGGATGACGTGAGTTCTTCTTACTATCTTTAGTTCTTTATTCTATCTTTGAGTTGTGGTTCTCGTTGATTTCGAGGACGAAATCTCTTCTTAGTGGGGGAGAATTGTGACGCCTCGTTTTTATCTTAAATGAGTTTATTTGAGTTAATCGGAGATTGCAGAGTTCACGAGCCGACTTGATTTTGATCAGGGTCCTTTTTGCAAATTTTGGAAATTTCAGGGACTAAAACGCAAATAATGGATTTGTTATATTATCTACTCAACTTTTGAATTTTCTCATTCATCCTTCTCCTTCCTTAGCCGGCTCCTCCTCCATTGAAGCGCCCCATCTCCTTTTCAAGCTTTTGGATTTCCGTCCGAGCTCGATCCGGCCGTTAGAAATTATTTCTGAAGACAGTTTAGCGATCACTGCAGCGAGAGCTCCGTTATACCGTAAGTTTTTCAACGATCAGATACATTCTAGTTTTTGGATGTTGTTAGAATCGTTCGAGATTCGAGTATGTTGTTCTAGACAGAGTTCTGATCGTTTATTACCTGTCAGTTTTGAAATAGAGCGACGTTCGGATTTGTTATGATTTTTGGAAGCCATTTTCAAAAATCTTGGTTTTGAGATTTGTTGGGTTTGTCTTGTTGTTGTTGTATTAGCATTGAATTGAGTTGTTATCAGTATTGAACTGTTGTCTGCGTTGCCGGTTTGTTCAGTTATAGCCGTTATGCCGTCGGTTTGAGTTTTTGGAGATTTTGAACCATTTTTGAGTTTGAACTTGGCTTGTAAGTTGATCGTGGTTATTGATCAATCATCTCTTGTATCTGAACAGATTCGTTCGGAGTTGTCAAGCCCAGAGTTAGCAGCTGTTTGATCGTTTCAGAGAATTGGACGAAGAACCGTATAAAGAGTTTTCCTTGAACCGTTGCCTTGTTGTTGTTAGATTGTGTAGTTGTTTATACAATATCTTTTGTAGCTTATCCAGAGTTGGAGCTACTGCATTGAAAGGTAAAAGCAGTCATCGTAACGGGATAGCATACTCGGGACTGTGGTTCTCGAGTTTTCCCTTTTGAAATCTCATACTTGCATCTACACTTGTTCTAGCATGAGGAACTTGTGTATTGTTTGATTGTATTGGTTTTGTTAAAAGGATTATGTTTTATGTTTCTGTTATGCATTCATCTTGAGCCAATCTTGTTTCAGCGGGCAGAACCATCCTTTTTGTTTAGACGTTTGGGAACTATGATTGAGTGGCCCAGGTCGTAGTCGTTTCGTCTGGTGCTAGCATACTCATTATAGTTGCTCAAAGTCTAGAGGAGTGAGATACGTGGCACCACCTCGATTGGGAGAGTCGGTGAGTTGTTACGTGATCTTATCCTCGGGATCCCAAAGGCACAACAGCAATCCCTCGTTATCAGATTTGATATCCCTGTTTAAAGACATGCATTTCATTACGATGTTATTGATTTCGTTATTGTATTGAAAGCATGTTTGTTACTTGTATTACTTGTTATGTTGCTTTTACTGGGAATGTCGTTCTCACCGGTTATCCGGCTGTTGCTTTGTTTTGTATGTGTACTTGGCAACAGGTGGGGCAGGAACAAGTCAGAAGAGGCATGGTTAGCTTCGAGGGCAAGTAGTAGAAGTGAGACTCGGTTTAGAAGTCGAATTAGCATGTTTATCTAGTTTAAGATTGAAGCATGTTAGAACTCGAACTTGATATGTTTTGTTATTCGAATTAGTTTGTATTCGGATTGTAATCTAAAATCGAAGTATGTTGTTGTTGTATCGTTTTAGACTTCTGGTTGTTTTTAGGCCTTCTGAAAGCATGACTTGTTATGGAATGTTTCCCTACACCCTGTTATTGCATATGTATTTGAAGGCATGTCGGACCAAGCGCGGAATCCTTTCTTTATTTTCTGCAGCCTGAGCATTTTCTGCCCAGGCCTTCCGCGCGCGGGCGAGGCGTTCCTCGCGCGCGCGCGAGGCCTCCGTTGGGCCTCTGAATTGTTTGCCCGCGCGCGCGCGAGCTTGGTACCTCGCGCGGGCGCGAGCCTTTGGTTGGTCTCGGTTGTTGAAGCCCGTGCACGCGCGAGCTTGGTTCCTCGCTCGGGCGCGCGGCGTTTAAAAAAAAAAAAATAACTTTGAATTGTTTTACTCTTGGATTCTTGTTCGCTTAATTGTTGTTTAATCCGAGATTAGTGGTTTAGAATCGAGGTCTCACAATGTGTCATGCCGTAGTTGCATCGAAAGTGTAATTAAAGAAACTCCTTTCTTAATTACCACTTACTCTGATCAAAGATTTCAAGCTACGTATGCATGATATAACATAGGATATCCATACCTGTAGGTAAGCGGTGAATCTCCGACTACAATGCATTGACTCCTATATGTTTCGTCACAACACCCAACATTGCCACCTGATGACCCCAGATGAGTCGGTAAACAAGTCAAAGTGAAGCACTAGCATATAGAGTCTCCATGTTGTCCCGGGTCATAAGGACTAATGGTGTACAACCATAAACTAGGACTTCTCCACTCGATAAATGAGAACCACTTGAAAAATCCTTTAGGGATGGTTGTTCAGTGCACTCTACAAGGAGCACCTATTTGCATGCTTGGACATCTCCATGTCCCCTACCAATGAAACATGGTACTCACATCGCAAATACTAGTCTCAAGCTCGAGCGGCCTTTATCCTTCTTTATGGCGGCTGAATCGACTAGGAACAGTTTAGAATATACAGTATTCCAAATATGAGTTTCATGATAGTCATCACATGACCATCTCATATTCTTTCTACTATTTGTATATTCAAGGGCTTTATCTATGCAGCTAGCATGGGTATAAAGATAAAGATGTGTCAAATTAAATAATGTAAAATATTATTAAAATAAAGATTGTCATACAAGAGTTCTCTCAAGGACCATCGGCCAACACATTGGCTCGACTGACACCTACTCTAACAATCTCCCACTTGCACTAGAACCAACTACCCATATTCTTCAAACCCATTGATTCGCGATGCTTTTCGAACAATGGTCCTGGTAAAGGCTTAGTTAGTGGATCAGCAACATTATCTGCGGAGGCGACTCTGTCTAACAAGACATCTCCTCGTTCCACAATTTCCCGGATGATGTGGTATTTTCTCAGTACATGTTTGGATTTATGATGAGACCTTGGTTCTTTTTCCTGAGCAACGACACCAGTGTTGTCGCAGTACACCGGGACTGGATCAACTCCATTAGGAATAATGCCCAACTCTTGGATGAAATTCCTAATCCAAACAGCTTCCTTTGCAGCATCGGATGCAGCAATATATTCTGCCTCAGTGGTTGAATCCGCAGTGCTGTTTTGCTTGGAACTCTTCCAACAAACAGCAGCACCATTGAGCATGAATATAAAACCGAAAGTTGACTTCGAATCATCAACATCGCTTTGGAAGCTAGAGTCGGTATAGCCTTCCAATTTTAGTTCTCCACCCCCATAAACCAAGAACATATTCTTAGTTCTTCTCAAATACTTGAGAATGTCTTTCACAGCTTTCCAGTGTGGAAGACCAGGGTTCGATTGACATCTACTTGTAACACTTAGTGCAAAAGCCACGTCAGGACGTGTAGATATCATCGCATACATGATACTACCAATTGCAGATTCATATGGAATGCGTGTCATCGTCTCTATCTCTGCATCATTCTTAGGAGACATGGACTTGGATAGAGACATGCCATGACACATTGGTAGATGTCCTCTCTTAGACTCATCCATCGAGAACCTTTTCACGATGGTATCAATGTATGTGGACTGGGTCAGACCAAGCAATATTTTCGATCTATCCCGATAGATTTGTATTCCCAATACAAAAAATGCTTCACCCAAGTCCTTCATCGAGAACTTACTTGATAACCATACTTTAGTTGATTGCAACATTACTACATCATTTCCAATGAGAAGAATGTCATCAACATAAAGTACTAGGAATGTCATAGCACTCCCACTGACCTTCTTATACACACATGGTTCCTCAGGATTCTTAGTAAACCCAAAATCTTTGATTGTACCATCAAATCTGAGGTTCCAACTCCTAGATGCCTGTTTGAGACCATAAATAGATCTCTGAAGTTTGCATACTTTATGCTCACTTTCGATAGATGTGAACCCTTCAGGTTGAGACATGTAAATTTCTTCCTTAATATCCCCATTAAGAAAAGCTGTCTTCACATCCATCTGCCATATTTCATAGTCATACCATGCGGCAATGGCAAGCAATATCCTTATGGACTTGAACATTGCGACTGGAGAAAAAGTTTCTTCAAAGTCAACTCCTTGTCTTTGAGTATAACCTTTTGCCATCAATCGAGCCTTGAAGGTCAGAACCTTCCCATCCGTCCCAAGCTTCCTCTTGTAAATCCATTTACACCCTATAGAAACAATTCCTTCAGGTGGATCCACAAGATTCCACACTTGGTTTGAATACATGGAATTCATCTCAGATTCCATAGCTTCAAGCCACTTGGATGAATCGGCATCAGACAATGCTTCCTTGAAGGTCCTTGGATCACATCCATGGTCAGGCTCATCATGGCCCTCTTCAAGAAGCAGACCATACCTCATAGGTGGTCTTGAGATCCTCTCAGATCTTCTAGGAGCTTGTATCTCCTCTCTTGGCTGTTCGGGTGTGGGTTCCACAATCGTGGGTGTTTCTCGAACTTCTTCGAGTTCTATCATCTTCCATTTTCTATCCAATAGAAATTCCTTCTCCAAGAAGTTTGCATTCCTAGAAACAAACACCTTTGTTTCTTTGGGATGATAGAAATAATATCCAACCGAATTCCTTGGATATCCCACGAAGTAGCATAAAATGGATCGAGCATCCAATTTATCTCCCACTATCTGCTTCACATAAGCAGGGCACCCCCATATTCTAAGATAAGAATACTTTGGATGCTTTCTCATCCATATCTCATATGGTGTTTTATCAACTGCCTTTGAATGGACATTGTTCAACAACAGTGTCGCTGTCTCAAGCGCATATCCCCAAAAGGATGGCGGCAACTCCGTGAACCCCATCATAGACCGAACCATGTCCATCAAAGTCCGGTTATGACGTTCCGAAACACCATTCAACTGAGGTGTATCAGGAGGAGTCCACTGTGAGAGAATCCCATTCTCCCTAAGATACTCTTGGAATTCAGTACTCAAGTATTCACCACCTCGATCCGATCGAAGTGCCTTGATGCTTCGTCCCAATTGTTTTTCTACTTCATTTCTGAATTCTTTGAACTTTTCAAAAGCTTCAGATTTGTATTTCATCAAATACACATACCCATACCTAGAGAAGTCATCGGTAAAGGTAATGAAGTAAGAATGTTTGTGCTTAGTGGTGATGCTAAGTGGACCACACACATCTGTATGGATCGAATCCAACAGTCCATTGGCTCGCTCCACGTGGCCCTTAAAGGGAATTTTGGTCATCTTTCTTTTTAGACAGGGTTCACAAGTAGTAAGAGAATTAATATCAGACATATCAAACATGCCTTCTCCCACTAGCTTGTTCATCCTTTTAAAAGATATATGACCTAATCGAGCATGCCATAAGTGTGTTGGATTTAGAGTATCTTGTTTTCTTTTGGATGTTGTTGATATCTCTTGGACATTATACATAGGAATATCTTTCAATTTTAAATTATAGAGATCATTTTCCAATTGTCTTGTACCAATTAAACATTCATTCTTGTAAATATTTCAAACACCTTTGCCAAATAAACAAGAATATCCATCTTTATCAAGCATAGAAATGGAAACAATGTTTTTCACCAAATCAGGTACAAACAAAACATTTCTCAAACATAATTTAAAATCATTGTCCAACAATAAGTAAACATCTCCAATATCTTTGGCTGCAACTCTTGCCCCATTGCCCATCCTCAAGAAGGTCTCACCATCCCTAAATCTCCTACTTTTTGCCATCACCTGCAAATCATTACAGAGATGTGAGCCATAGCCGGTATCTAATACCCAAGAAGAAGAGTTAAGTGAAATGTTTACTTCAATGTAGAACATACCCTTTCCAGAACCATTCTGGTCAAGATATTCCTTGCAATTACGCTTCCAATGTCCAGGTTTCTTGCAGTGATGACATACGTCATTAGTCTTGTTAGCCTTAACTGGTGTGGCTACCACAACGGGACTCGGAGCTTGCCTCTTCAAGGGCACGTTCTTTTTGGGAGCATGGAAGGAACGCTTCTTTCCCTTTCCATGTGGTCTATTCTTTGAACAAGATGAAGATCCCACATAAAGAACCGGCTTCTCTTTCTTGATTGTGGATTCAAACATAACAAGCATGTTAACCAACTCCTCAAGGGTTGGATCTAACTTGTTCATGTTGAAATTCACCACAAAAAGATCAAATGAGCTAGGCAGTGACAAGAGCAACACGTTTGTGGTCAACTCAGTTGGTAGCACAAGATCCATGCTAACGAGTTTCTCCACGAGCCCAATCAACTTCAGGCCATGCTCATGGACCGAAGCCCCATCTCGCATGCGCAAAGTGATTAGCTCCTTGACAATCGCATGTCGAAGTGGGCGTGTTTGTTCACCAAAGAGTTCTTTGAGATGCAAATGAATGTCAGCAGCATGCTTTGCACTCTCAAAACGTCACTGAAGCTCATCATTCATAGAAGCCTGCATATAACACTTGGCTTTCAAGTCATGGTCACACCAATCCTTGTAAGTCTGTAACTCCTCAGGGCTACAATCAGTCGGAGCCTTATCAAGGGGCGACTCATTAAGTTTATATGCAATCCTTTCCGAGTTCAAGACGATTTTCAGATTTCTTAGCCAATCGAGGTAATTTGGACCGGTCAATAAATGTTTGTCGAGTATTGCAGACAACGGATTGCGAATTGATGACATTGTCAAAAACTTTGTACTGAAAAATAATAACAGAGAAATGTCAATGACTATTTTAAAATATTTAATAAGATATAAAGTATGGACTTTAACTTTATAAATTTTTACTCCCACTGTTTTTGACATTTTCACCACCCTCTAGTAAAAACGAGAATCTCCTTTTCTCAGTAGGTACATAAGGTCCAATTAGCCAATCATGATCCCGAATAAAATCAGTCAATCACGATTTCTAAAAGGTAGTTTCCAATTGCATCTCCATGCAACCCTTACGTAAACTTTTGTCTCACGCTTGATTAGGACCCAATAATATGACGTCGTTCATCTTTACGTGTCAAGCCTTACCCATCGATATCGAACCTTAATGGACGGTCGCCATGAGTTTCCCCAATAATATGAGCCGAAGTCATGGGAGTTCCACGTAGTTCACATCACCATGTCAATGGATGTCACAGCTTTCCGGCATCCAAGCCCCCCCAATAATATGAGACGAGCATTGAATACGGGTAGCGTTCGTCATGCATCCATTGTCGATATAATTTCCCTTTTCGGGCTTGATATAAATTTTGAATCTAATTCAAAATGAGAGTTTTTAATTTTGAAAAGGTCTCATCATTAATTTTTAAAAATCGCCATGTTTGATCGTATGTTTGCTGGATTCATACAACTTGTTATTATAAAATAATAATGCAAATACTAATTAACAAGGATGATCAATCGCCCCAAAAACTATTTGGCTCATGTGAGCCAAACACGGGCCTAGGTCCAATTCCTAGGAAATGCATGGGATGCAAATGCAACAATTACATAAGCTTCCAATATTTACATGTCTTGGATCTTCATAATTCATCATGGCCCACCATCTTCCAATCTTGAACTTCCGCTATCAAATATTTTACATTAAAATATCCATGGCAAATAGGGATACATCTCATGGGGTGGAAACAGGCCATAAACCAAGTCCACTTTATAATTTGATAATTATTACAACCATACAACACAAAATATCCTAGCATACACCTAGCAAATTGGTCTTGGGCTTTTGATCATCCTTCATGCACAATATCACATATCATACACCATCAATTAATTATCACAATAATCAATTGATCAAATATTATATATCTTGGTCCAATTACTAAATACCACAATTATAAAATAAATTAACAAAATAAACAAACACCTTTGTTTACTTTCAAATTAATTTATTTATAATTAAATTTCTTGTAAATCATAATTTACTATAAATAATCAAAGTCACACTTTAACTATTTATTTTATGAGAAAAATCACATATTATAAAGTTTAAATTTTTCATAAAAATCAACTATAATATATTTAACAATTTAGGGCCTATGACACATGATATTCCAAAACACCTTTTGAAAAATCAAGTCGTCATAGTCGTCACCGAAACTCCGTCGCCGGATTCCGGCCAAATTTTTTTATTATTATTAGAAAGTATGGGGCAGCCCACGGCTGCCCCTAGGACACCTTCGGACAGCCTATGGGCTGCCCGAAACCATAAAAAAATATTTATAAAAACAGCCCAAAATTGATAAATCTTGATTTTCTCATGCGGTTAGAAATTGACCTCAACATAATATCCAACAAATACTACACAAAAGAGTAACCTAGGCTCTGATACCACTGTAGGTGATCGGTTAACTCGTGCCCGGAAACGCAGCGGAAATATAAAAATTTTTAGCAAAAGAAATCCGAGCACTTGTGTAGTATTCAAAAACTCAAAAAACCATAGGGTGTTTAGAATTTTACCTATCAATCTCAACGATTGATTTATGGCTCCAACCAAGTTGATAAACAACTAGGCTCTTGAAAAGGGTAGACTCAATCTACAAGCTTCCAAGAGCACTCCTTGCTCAAAATGGATTCAACACTTCGAGCCTCCGAATTAGGTCCACGACTAGACGATCTAAATCCGCTCTAAATATGCACTAGAATATTTAGAAAATTTAGCATTGAGATATGATTTTCTTCACCATCAAAAATGAAAGAAAAATTTGGAGAATATTTTTGGAGAGGTGTTCGGCCACTTCAAAGAAAAAGTGGAATGGAATATATGAATGTGTGTATATAATTATAATGGAGAAGGATTAATTAGGCACAATTAAGCCATGCATGAAAAAGTGCAAGTCATGCATGGAAAATTGTAAACTATCATCCAACTCTTCAAATTCCATCACACACAAACATATATATATCATATATATATATATATATATATATATATATATATATATATATATATATATATATATACACGCCCAAAATATATATACATATATAAATATATATATTTAAATGTTTTGAACTTATTTTAATTAATTATTAAACCTAAACCAATTTAAGTTTAATCAATTAATTAAATTCAACTTGAACTCATTCAAGTACACTAGTAACAATAATTATATAAAACTATTTTATTTGAGCTCTACTAGACTCAATAGTGTTTAATTATTTGTACATTAAAATGTCAACTGGTGTTAAATTAATTCAACACTTGAATTAATTAACTAAGTTCAAAATAATAGTTTAGAAAATCACCATTTTCATAAATTAATTATTTTAAGTCAACTTTTAATCTTGGAACACATTCACAAATTAAAATTTATTTATTCCATTCATTCTCCAATTTAGAAGTCAAACTTCTAATTTATTTTACTTATAAACTCCTTTATAAGTTGTTCAACACATTGAACTTATTTTAATCTCAACGGGATCTAGAAGGCTAGTACTTGTGTGACCCTCAATGGTTCACTGATACAACTAGCACTGGGTTCACATCTCCATGTGATTCGGGATCAACAAGTCCCTTATATGAGCATACCCTATATATAGCTTCATTCTTATTGATCAACACATTGATAATAAGAACGTCAGAAAACTCAAGTCTGATAGTATCCAACCAGTCATGTAAACGTCTAGCAGCATCGCTTACATGACTCCCTAGGTATCAAATGATAGTGCCTGCAAGAACCAATCAATTATGGTTAGCGTACAGTACGGTCCCTTCAACTCACATATCCCGACCGATTCGACAATTATTGGTTTATCGAGAGTTGTCATTGAATCGATAACTATGTGTCATGCCGTAGTTGCATCGAAAGTGTAATTCAAGAAACTCCTTTCTTAATTATCACTTACTCTGATCAGAGATTTCAAGCTACGTATGCATGATATAACATAGGATATCCATACCCGTAGGTAAGTGGTGAATCCCCGACTACAATGCATTGACTCCTATATGTTTCGTCACAACACCCAACATTGCCACCTGATGACCCCAGATGAGTCGGTAAACAAGTCAAAGTGAAGCACTAGCATATAGAGTCTCCATGTTGTCCCGGGTCATAAGGACTAATGGTGTACAACCATAAACTAGGACTTCTTCACTCGATAAATGAGAACCACTTGGAAAATCCTTTAGGGAGGGTTGTTCAGTGCACTCTACAAGGAGCACCTATTTGCATGCTTGAACATCTCCATGTCCCCTACCAATGAAACATGGTACTCACATCGCAAATACTAGTCTCAAGCTCGAGCGGCCTTTATCCTTCTTTATGGCGGCTGAATCAACTAGGAACAGTTTAGAATATACAGTATTCCAAATATGAGTTTCATGATAGTCATCACATGACCATCTCATATTCTTTCTACTATTTGTATATTCAAGGGCTTTATCTATGCAGCTAGCATGGGTATAAAGATAAAGATGTGCCAAATTAAATAATGTAAAATATTATTAAAATAAAGATTGTCATACAAGAGTTCTCTCAAGGACCATCGGCCAACACATTGGCTCGACGGGAACCTACTCTAACACAAACTCGGTGCCTGACCGCTCGAGTACAACTCCAGCTCGAATCTCTGAATCTCCTCCTGAAGTGGCAACTGAACTGTCACACAAGATACCACTGAAGTCTTCCGACTCAACGCAGCAGCCACTACATTAGCCTTACCCAGATGGTAGCTAATGTCATAGTCATAATCCTTAACTAATTCCAACCATCGGCGCTGTCTCATGTTCAACTCCTTCTGTGTGAAGAAGTACTTGAGACTCTTGTGGTCTGTGAAAATCTTGCACTTCTCACCATACAGATAGTGCCTCCAGATTTTCAAAGAAAAAACCACTGCTGCTAGCTCCAAGTCATGTGTCGGATAGTTCTGCTCATGAATCTTCAACTGTCTCGACGCATAGGCAATGACTCGGTCACTCTGCATCAATACGGCGCCCAACCCAAGCTTAGACGCGTCCGTGTAAACCACTAACTCCTCGTGTGGAACAGGCATCGCCAACACTGTCGCAGATGTGAGTGCTTCCTTAAGTCGATCGAAGCTCCTCTGACAGTCTGAACTCCATATAAACTTCACATTTTTCTTGGTCAAGGAAGTCAAGGGTACTGCAATAGAAGAAAAACCCTTGATGAACTTCCGGTAGTAGCCTGCTAAACCCAAGAAACTGCGAATCTCTGAAGCATTCTTCGGAATTCCCCAATCCTGCACTGCCTGCACTTTCGTCTGATCCATCGCTATCCCATCTTTCGAAATTATATGGCCAAGAAATGCCACCTGCTCAAGCCAAAACTCGCACTTACTGAATTTCGCATACAGTCGATGCTCCCTCAAAGTCTGCAATGCTGTCTGCAAGTGCTGTCTATGCTCCTCAATGCTCCTCGAGTAGATCAAGATATCATCAATAAATACTATGATAAACTGATCTAAGTACGGCTGAAATACGCGGTTCATGAGATCCATGAAGACCGCTGGAGCATTGGTCAATCCAAACGGCATTACTAAGAACTCTTAATGCCCATAGCGTGTCCGGAAAGCAGTCTTGGACACATCTGCATCTCTGATCCTCAATTGATGATAGCCAGATCGCAGATCGATCTTAGAGAAAACCGAAGCTTCCTGCAATTGATCGAACAAATCCTCAATCTTCGGCAGTGGATACTTGTTCTTCACAGTTACCCTGTTGAGCTCTCGGTAATCAATACAAAGTCTCATGCTACCATCCTTTTTCTTCACAAACAACAGTGGAGCTCCCCAAGGAGAAAAGCTAGGACGAATAAAGCCCTTCTCCAACAACTCTTGAATCTGCTCCTTCAATTCTTTCATCTCAGTAGGAGCAAGTCGATACGGTGCCTTAGAGATAGGCACAGTACCTGGTATCAGATCAATACTGAACTCCACCTCTCTAGCTGGTGGGACTCCCGAAACGTCCTCCGGAAAGACATCTGAAAAGTCACAAACCACCTCTATATCTGACAATGATCTGCTAGGTGGTTCTGATGAAGTGACTACACTGGCGAGAAACCCCTGGTAACCACGTCTCAATAACTTCCTCGCACGTGTATAAGAGATAACAGGCGAGATCTCACTGCTCGGAGATGCATAGAAAACAAACTGGTCGCCTACCACTGGTTTCACTGCCACTGTCCTCTGCCAAAAATCAATCACTGCTCCATTGACTGACAACCAATCCATACCCAAAATCAAATCAAATCCAGTCAACGGTAAAACCACAAAATCTGCTCTGATAGTATGTCCCTGTAACTCCATCTCCAAATCTCTGCAGACGCTAGTGGTAGTAAGAATCTGACCAGACGGCATAGAGACATCGTAACCTGTAACAGCAACCTCAGGCTTGATGCCTACCCGTCTGATAAACTCTAGGGAGATGAAAGAATGCGTGGCTCCTGAATCTAGCAACGCAAACGTGGAATTTCCTCCCACTAGAATTCTCCCTGCACGCAGAAAATCCCAACAATCGCATACTAAACTTACTTTTCTCCCAATACAATTTACAAAATATTTCTCTTAATTAAACATGAATAAAATGAACATCCTACTCTAACCAAACAAACAGATAATTCATGCAATTTAAAATCATGAAGTAAATTCCCAAAAATTTCTTAAAAGAAGAAGTTTAGGAAATACCGGTGATTAAGGAGGTATCTGGGTTTGCCTCCTCAGCCTGCATGACGAACACCCACCCACTGGTGTTCTTCCTCTTCGGGCAGTTATATGAAACATGCCCTGGCTCCTTGCAAACATAGCATACATTGGACCCCACTAGATACTTCCCGGTGTGCGGCTTCTGACACTACGGGCAGATTGGAACTCCTCCAGTATTAGGGGCCCCGCCCCTCTGCTGCTGCTGTGGCTGACGCCCCTGAGGCCTCTGCTGCTGTCCCTACTGATTCGGGCCCTTAGACGGCCTAGTATACGGCTTCTTCGTAGGAGGCTGCGAAGTCGCCCTCTGATACCCTAGCTGAAACTGCCTCGTACTCTGCTGCTCTCGCTGCATCTCTCGCCTCCCTTCCTCAGAACGTAATGCTTTGCTAACTGCCGCCTCATAAGTAGTGACATCCAACATGCGAACGTCATGCTTTATGTCAGCCCGCAAACCATCCACAAATTGTCTCAACTTATCCGGCGCATTGTCAGCAATAAGAGGCACGAAACGACATCCTCTCTCGAATTGGGTGATGTAATCCACCACAGACTTGTCTCCCTAGCGGAGACTCATAAACTCCCGGATCATACGACTGCGCACATCCTCAGTGAAATACTTGGCATAGAACATGCGTCTGAACTCTATCCAAGTCAATGTAGGTAGATTCACACCTCGAACCGCACCTTCCCACCAAGAGGCTGCATCACCTCTCATCATATACACTGCACACTTCACCCTGTCAACATCAGTGATGCCCATGTAGTCAAATATGGACTCCAGTGATCGAATCCACCCCTCAGCAATGAGTGGATCAGTGGTGCCGACAAACTCCTTAGGTCCCTTTTTCTGGAACTGCTCGGCAACATCCTCATCATGTGTGAGCCTAGGACGTGCCGCTTGCTGCTCCAACAGAGCAGTAATCCCAGCCATCATGTTAGCATTGGCCTGCTCCAATGCTGAGAGAGGGTTCTGCGGAGCTTGAGGTGGAGGTACCCCTCGCCTATTCATCTGTCTCGGAGGCATTCTGCACCACCACATATTTTTTTTTACGTAAATCGCAATGCATAACTAAGGGTTTCAAAAGTCTTACTGAACATGAAATACTTAAACTTAATACATAAGCTCCTTCTAAATCTTATTAAAGCATTTAAAACTTACAGACCGATAGTGAGATTTCTGAGCTTCACGTGACAGTAGACACCCTCCAAGGACCGCGCTCTGATACCAAATGAAACGCCTACTACTAATAAATGCGAAAAAAAAAAATTTTAAAAAAATAATACTACTATACATACATGCCCATACATATATGTATATAAAAAATAACATACTTTTTCTTAAATAACCTGAAAAATATTAAATAAATAAATCCTTAAATTTGTTTCATGCATCAATTTAAAATAATAAACAATGCTGCTGAAAAATATCATATGCGAAAACAATAATAAAATAAAACATGTTTCAAAATTCAACATAATAAACTAAATAGCTGCGACGGTCACGGGGTCCACTGCTCCGTGAGCTCATAAGTCCTCACCACCGGTAGGAGCTACATAAACGTCATCATGCTCACCTGCACCATATAAGCGTAGTGAGCCTAGGGGCTCAACATGTCTAATATTTTATAACAAGGTTAAAAATAATGCATCACATAATTACTAATACATATACATGTACATGAGCATGCATAGAAATATCTCATCACATAATAAAACTGCTGAATCATAAACTGAATCATAACCATAATCATAAACATATTATTCTTCATCATATCTAACATAATTGAGCAATGCTTTTGAAACCTGAAGATGGTCCTATCCATAAGTGTGACGCTCATGTGTCGACTGATCAGTCTCCTGAACCAACGTACGATGGCGGTGATAAATCACCTCCTATGGTAGTAAACTACCTAATCATATGGTGGATAACCACCCCTATGGTAGTAAAACTACCGAATCATATGGTGGAAAACCACCCCTATGTCACACATACTTCAATTTCACCAAAATATTTTATTGCTCATCATTTACATAATTATATACATAAGAAATTTCATGAATGCATGCACTGAAAAATATGTCCGTAATATATATTTAATTAATTTTTCATAATATAATATACTTATACTTAAAATAGACTTTATGCATAAAAAAATAATTAAATATATATTCCGGACTTAGTTAATTTTTCATGGGTTGGTCCAGACTGCTGATCACTCACTCTAAGCCCATTAAACTTAAATAAAAGCCCAATAATCATATCTGAGCCCAAATAACTTAATTAAACTTAACTGGGTCTAACTAAAATATTTAAGCCCATTAACTTAATTAAACACAATAAAATTCTAGACTGACCCAAAATCCACTGACTGGCCCAAAAATATTCATGGGCTCCCAAGCCCATAAAAATCATTGGTCTAACTTAAATAACTTATTTAAGTCCAAAATAAAATTATTTGGAGGCCCAAATAATTTTCTAACTAATTATTAAAGCCCAAAATACACTTAAAACTATTAAATACTTAAAAATTAAAATACCCAAGCCCGGCCCACCTCACCCGACCCTAGACCTACCAGACCCGACCCGGACCCCAAGACCCCGGCCCAAACCCAGCCCAGCCCAAAAACCCGATCCCCCTTGCCCAGCTCACTTCGGCCGAGAGAAGCAGGCCTTCTTGGCCTGCTGTCGGCCAGCTCCGGCCACCCCTGGCCGGAGCGCTGCCGCCCAGATGTAGCCCACATCTGGGCGGTCCTAACCCACCATGGCTCAGCCCGAGCCATGTCTCCTAGCCCTGGACCGATCCCCTCTTCCAAAAACCCTAGTCTGCGTGCCTCTAAGACCCCCAACTGAACCAGCTTCGAACTTAGCCCAAACCAGCCTGAACCAATTAACCTTGCTCGATCCTAAGACACCCTAGGACACCCCTTGACCGAGCCCTAGCCTCTGGACGGAGCCATGCAACAAGAAAACGTGAATCATGACTGAAACCATCAACAAACATGCATCAAATCATACATTCTTGCATAAAACAAAAAGTTCCTGATAAATTCTGAAATAAAAACCCTCATGCATGATTAATAGCTTATATGGTGGCCAAGAGAAGGATTTAGACATGCCTTTTAAATTTATAGACAAAGGTTGATGCGTTTACGGGTCTCCGGGACGACGAACGGACTAAAATCTTCAAAGATGGAGCTTGGTTGGATCGGCTATGGTGTTTTCTGCTGAAGAAACATGAGAATGGGGGTGGGAAGAGGTGGTGTCGGCTGAAGTAGATTGTGGTGGGGTGGGTTTGGGGTAGGTTTAGGTTTAAATTTTTGGGTAGATAATATATTAAAAAACCCATTAAATCAATATATAGATATTATACAAAAAAACTTTATTTAAAACTCCTAATAATAATAATAATAATCTGATACTAAAACTCAAATCCCGAAATAATAATAAAGAGGATTTTTAAAAATTAATAAAAGTCCATAAAATGACTTATTTTGGCCAAAAATCAATTATTAAATAAATATATAACTAAATACTAAAATTTTCTTGACAAAATATCTTAAAATATTATTTTAAGGCTCATAAAACTCATAAAATATTTTTGGCTAAATATTTTGGTATCTCGTCCGTCCACGGTCTCGTCTACGCGATCGACTCAAAAATATTCTCAAAAATCTAAAAATACAATAACTGCGGGTTAAATGATCTCATAAATTTAAATCATGCATATAATCCACATAATAACACATAAATGTCATTTAACCCAAATATAAATTTTAAATAATTATTTTCCTTAATTATGCATGCAAATTTACGTATTAAAAATTTTCGGGTGTTACACGTAGCTTTTGAATGGTCCTTAGAGTGTGAGGAGAATTTCTGTGAGCTTCGTAGACTATTGACTTCTGTGCCTGTATTGGCTTTATCGTCGGATCTGGAGGGTATGTGGTATATACGGATGCGTCTCTTCAGGGGTTGGGTTGTGTCCTGACTCAAAATGAGCATGTGATCGCATACGCTTCTAGACAGTTAAAGGTTCACGAGGATAATTACCCAGTGCATGATCTTGAGCTAGCAGCTATTGTTTTTGCGTTGAAAATCTGGCGTCATTATTTGTTTGGAGAGCGATTTGAGATTTTTACATATCACAAGAGTCTCAAATATTTGTTCACTCAGGCAGATTTGAACATGAGACATAGACGTTGGATGGATTTGCTGAAGGATTATGATTGTGAAATTAAATACCATCCAGGAGCTATTAATCTCACCGTCGATGCCTTGAGTCGCAATTTAAGAGTATCTGCACTTCAGACTTGTTTGGTATCTAGTACGATTGAATATTGTTGTTCTTCAAGGTATACATTCAAGCATAAGAAAGGTATGCAGAGTATCCAGAAGTTTGCAATTCTATCTGAGCCAGCCTTGTATTCTCGGATTCGAGATTCTCAGATGTCTCATCCAAAGACCCAGCGTTTGGCTCGTCTGGCCAACGAAGGTAGTACGTCTGGATTTCACTATTATTCGGATGGTTTTCTTTGTTTGTCTGGACGTATTGTAGTTTCAGAGGATGATACTCTGAGGGAAGAGATTTTATCCGAGGCTCATCGAACTAAGTTGAGTATTTATCTAGGGAGTAACAAGATATACAAGGATTTGCATACTCAGTTCTGGTGGAAAGTAATGAAGCATAGTGTGTATCAGTATGTTTTCAGATGTTTGGTATGTCAGCAGGTCAAAGCAGAGTACCGACGACCTGGAGGATTGCTTCATAATTTGCCTATTCCTGAGTGGAAATGAGATTTTATCACGATGGATTTTGTGAGCCATTTGCCGGTATCCTCGAGGAATTGTGATGCTATCTGGGTTATGGTGGACCGACTCACCAAGTCAGCACATTTCATTCCTTATAACCGAGACTTCAGTTTTGACAGGATGGCTCGCTTGTACATTCAGGAGATTGTTCGAGTGCACGGAGTAACTGTGAGCATAGTCAGGGATCGAGACCCCAGGTTTACTTCTAGATTCTAGGGGAGTTTTCAGTGCGCTATGGGTACTACTCTTAGCTTGAGTACTGCTTATCACCGGAGACTGACGAGCAATCAGAGTGCACAATTCGTACTCTTGAGGATATGCTACTCGCTTGTTCTATGGATTTTGGTCCAGCTTGGCAAGACCATTTGCCCTTAATTGAGTTCGCGTACAACAATAGTTATCATCGCAGTATTGGGATGAGCCAATTTGAGGCGTTGTACGACGACGATGTCGTACTCCACTGTTTTGGAAAGAAGTGGGGGAGCGACAGGTAGAGGGAATAGAGTTAATCCAACAAACTATTGATATCGTTGGGCAGATCAAGAAGCGAATTAGAACTGCACAGGATCGACACACTAGTTATGCAAATGTTAAGCGCAGACCTTTGCAGTTTGAGGTGGGCGAGAAGGTGTTCTTGCGAGTTTCACCCTCCCGCAGGATTTTGAGATTTGGTCTCAAGGGTAAGCTATCTCCCAGATTCATTGGTCCGTCTGAAATTCTGGAAAGTGTAGGAGATTTGACTTACAGATTGGCTTTACCGCCATATTTATCCAATATCCACGATGTGTTCCATGTATCACTGTTACGACGATATGTGATAGATGAGTCTCATATCTTATAGATGTTTGAAGTACAGCTGGATACAGATTTGACTTATGTGGAGAGACCCTTGAGAATCATGGGTCATAAGTACAAGGTATTGCGTAACAAGATCATTCCTCTTGTTCTAGTTCAGTGGCAGCGCCGAGGCACTGAAGAAGCCACTTGGGAACTTAAGAGTCGTATGTGAACATATTATCCATAATGTTCTGATTCTGTTGTATTTCAATTGTATTATGTAAAGTTTTTGGTTTGAATAAAATATGTTTATTCAAATATTAACTACATTCAGTACTTAAGATTTGTTTTGAGGACGAAATATTTGAAGTATGGGGAGAATTTAGTAGCCCGGTCCCATTTTACAAGATTAATTTATTAATCATGTTTAGATTTAATGAATCATGATTAAGGATTTTAATATGATCAAACAGACCAAGGAATTGGGTCCAAAACGCCCGAAAATTATTAATGGACTTAATTGGGCCTGGACAAGTTCGGAAGGTCCGAACTTGGTTCGGAGGGTCCAAACTGATCGGAACAAGCGAAGCATTTTCGGAAGCAACGGAGGTGATCGGAACTTCCGATCTGAGATGTCATGAACGTGGAATTAAGGTTTGAACACATAGCTGCATGCAAGGGATCGGAGCTTCCGAAGTCAAGATCGGAGCTTCCGATATGTGCCATTCCGAACCTGGCAAGCATGCAAGGATCGGAGTGTCCGATTAGGAGATTGGAGCTTCCGATCATTGTCTATAAATAGGGGTTCTGAGGGCCACATTTCTCACCCTTTTTCCAAACCATTCTCTCGGTTTTAGCTTATTTTTGAGGCTTTTGGGTCATTCGTTGGCTGGTTCGGGGTGTTGGCAAGGTGCTCCAGAGTCGCAGCAAGGTGGTGCCCAAGTCTTGGGGCAGTAGTCATCAGCGGGCTGACGACGAACAAAGTTATAACTCTAGATCCTTATAGAAAATAGGGAATATGCTATAACTTAGTTAAGGCTTTTAGAATAAGATTATGATTCATAAGAATTTTGAATTGTAGTGCGGACTATAGGCTTGGACATAGAGCTGGTTTAGCTTGCCTAGTATATGAGGTATGAAAGTACTGTTCGAGATACCCTGACTGAGTATGCATGTATTATGTGTTGAATTGTTTATATGGCATGATTTTATCTGCATATACCTGTCATGATATTATGTTGTATTCACGAGCATATTGATCATGTATTCTTGAGATATCCTGTAGTAAGGCGTTCACCCTACGAGTAGTGGATGGTTGGATACGTAAGTTTTGTGTCAAGGCACCGTTATGTTGGACACTAGTACTAGTATCAGGTTATCATTATCCACTGGGTATAGGAGCCACCTCCTGATGCGATGGCGCGGTGTGCTATATACACTGGGCTCGGCTTGTGAACTTTTTTCTTGACCCTCATATCTTGGTATCCAAATCACTTTCATACATGCACATATAATATTTGTATACTCATACTATCGTGCTGAGCATTTTATGCTCACGTCCTCGTACTGTTGTTTCTGGACACCCAATTCCATGGGGGAGGTTTGCGGTTGGATGAGGCGGGTGGTTCCAGGAGAGCTTAGGTTGTAGAGTTGCAGCAGTTGGAGATGTTTGTGTTCTAACTATACTTTCAGTGTTTATGTTGTTTGGGTTTATACATTACCTTTGATATGGTTGTATAACTAAGTATTTACAGATTCCTTTTCTTGGGATTATATTTGGTTTTTATGGTTTCCGCTGATTATATCTGAATACTGCTTAATTAAGTTAAATGCATGTGTAAGCTCTTGATAGTAGGTGATCACGGCGTGGGTCACTACAGAGAGAGTTCGGAAAGACAATCGGAAGTTCTAAAGTGCGTTCGGAACCTCAAAACTAAGGATCAGACGTTCCGATCGAGGTCTATATATAAGGACCAAGAGCCTCACTTTCTTCATTCATTTCTCAAAGCTCTCACTCATTTAAAATTTTTTATATGGAACGATTCCATATCATGGGTATCAAATCCTAACGATTAAATTATGCAAGTAAAATAATAATAACAATTAATATTTTACCTCTTCAAGCTATGGCTTGATTATGGACTCCAACAGATTAAATCTGCTCTTGTTGTAAATCCCAGGAACTGATGACTTGCTCGATCAACTCCTGAATTAGGTCCACGAACAGAAAACTGAAACCCTCTGATTGATTGCACTAGAAATCAATCAGATGTTTATCGAAGAGATTAAACAGATTTGATCTGTCAATTCAGAATGTAATTTTTTATAAAAAATCACAGACTGAATTCTCTCAAAAAGGAGAAGGGATTTCGAAAATTCTCTTGAGACACTCTCTCAAATTTTCGAAAATTCCTTTTAATATTTAGATGTGATTTTCGAAAATTTCAAGATGGGATCAATGATTATTTTCGAAAACTACATATATATATATATATATATATATATATATATATAATTTCTAGACTAGATTAAGTTATAAGTCTATTAGGACACTAACTCCTTAGGGCTCATAATCCATAACTTAAGCCCAACAAGCAAAGCCTGTTATTATAGAAATTAATATAAAATTCATCATGACTTCAATTGATAAACTAATTTCACCAATGTGCACAGAAACCATTTCTGCACCTTTTAAAGTCAAGATAATTTTTCTAAATCCGAATTCAGTGATTTCCAAAAATGTTCATCCCTATGTCATTTTAGAAAATTCCATTCCCTTTAGTTTAGAAGTCCAACTTCTCTTTCATTAAATTTAACTCTTTAAATTTAACTATATCAACGAAGATTAGTAATCCATTACTTGTGTAACTCTCAATGGTTTAGGGATACAGCTAGATGTGGGCTCACAACTCCTTGTGACTCAGAACAATAATTTCCGAATTACCCATCGAATCATGGTAAGAGCGCCTAGCAACATCGCCCCATGATTCCCTAGGTATCACTGATAGTGCCTGCAAGAACCAATAGGTTTTGGTTAGCGTACAGTACGGTCCCTTCATCCATATATCCCGATCGAATCAACAACCATTGGTACATCGAGAGTCGTTCGAGATTCAATAACTATGCAATGCATCTTGAAGATCAAATAGTAACATCGCATGTGCTACTAGGAAACCAAGTAACCTAAAGCACATCATGTACTCTGGCCAGAGATTTGTCACACTAATATCTCCTCAGATCGCATAGGATATCCACACTCGCAAGCGTGTGGTGAATCCTTGACAACAAAGCATCGACTCCTATATGTGTCGTAACTGTACCCAATCCCGATACCTGATAACCCTCATAGAGTCGGTAAACGAGTCAAAGTATAGTACTAGCATATAGAGTCTCCATGATGTTTCAAGTAGTAAGGACTAATGGTGTACAACCAAAACCGCGGACTTATCCACTCAATTAATAATAACCACTTGGAAAGTTCGAATAGGGTAGTTCGATCATTCATCATATGAATATCCATTTGCATGATTTGAACATCTCTATGTTCCATACCAATGAAACATGGCACTTGGCATCGCAAATGCTAGTCTCGATCTCGAGCGATCCTTATCCTTATTTGCGGACGGCTCAATTGACTAGGAACTGTTTAGAATATACAGTGACTATAAGATGTGTTTCATGATAGTGATCTCTCTTTATTCATTATCTCATCTTACTTACACTATAGTATATTCAAGGTCTTTATCAAAACAACAATAGTATATCAAAATATAACATTATGAAGAAAGATAAAGAAAATGCCATTAATGAATGTAAATTATATTAAACAAAGATTGTTTATACATAGAGTCATAAAAGCCCTTAGCCACAAGTTGGCTAACCGGGCACCCACTTTTTCAGTTTTGAAGTGCGTTCGGAACCTCAAAACTAAGGATCAGACGTTCCGATCGAGGTCTATATATAAGGACCAAGAGCCTCACTTTCTTCATTCATTTCTCAAAGCTCTCACTCATTTATCTTTATCCCGAACCTAACAAAATCATTATGGGTAGTTACCCGTATCCAAAATGAGTAATTAACTTGGTAATCATGATTAAATTGGGTAAAACTAGATTAAGGAATTTCCAAATGGGCCTATAAATTTCGGAAATAGATACACAATCTAGAGGGTCCGAACTGCTTAGAGATCAGAAGCTATGTTGTATTCGGAAGCAGATGGGATCGGAAGCTCCGATCGTTCCAGCCAGGTGTCCCAGAGTGAGGTCATCTTGATGACGCCATTGGTGGATATCGGAAGCTCCGAAGAGAGGATCGGAAGCTCCGATCGACTATCGGCAATCATTTTCTAGAAGGAGGACACGTGATTGGCGGGCGGAGATCGGAAGCAGGGGATCGGAAGTTCCGATCGTGCGATCGGAGGTTTCGATCGCTCTCTATTTATATGGGTGTCGAGGCTCTCTTTCCATTCGCCAATTTGCCTCTTCTCTCTCTATTCTAGTCCTTTCTAGTCGATTTTAGGGCTTTCTTTGCATTCTACTGGAATTCTGGGGGTGGCGGAGCGCTAAGGGATAGTAGCGAAGCTATGCCTAAGTTTTGAGGCAGTCGCCATCAGCGGGCTGAAGACGGACTCAGGTATAACTTTGGGTCCCTAATAGCTTTAGGGAGTATCTAATAGTCTAGTTAAGGCTTTTAGAGAAATATAAGTGATATAGTGAATATATGATTATAGGCTTGGACTAGAGAGCAGGACTTGCTAGGTTGCTCTCATTGCTGTGTTGAGGTACGTAAGTACTGACCGAGATAGCCGACATGATATATACACTTTTATGTTGCATTGTATGTGCCATGTTTTTTGTTTTACTGTTTTAGCACATGCATGATTATTCTAGACTGCATCTCGTTAGAGGTGGGTCCTGTGAGGGGAGGCTCAGCCCCGTATTGTTTTGTCTATCACCGAGAGACGCCGCGACGGCGGAGACTGACGCTACGGTGATAGGGCAAGTATGTGGATGTAACGTCCCAAAATTTATTACCGATTTAATTGGCAATTTAAAATAATTATTGAGTTGGAAAAATAATTATTACTGTCAAATGAGTTATAGAGTGTATTTACAAAATACACGTGTCAATTAGTCAATGAGTTTGACTATTTCTGGATATCTGGTAATATTGGTATTTTTGAGATAATTATTGAGATAATGGAATTAAAATAATTATTTATTCCAGATAATTTAATTGGGGAAATTAATCAGTTTTGGTGACTGGTCAAAGCCTAATATTTACTCAATTTATTTATTGGGAATTAACTCTAGTTGCAGGTCAAAGTTTACTATTCCAGATAATTGTAAAAATGTGTTAAATTACATATTGGTGTAAAATAGCACAAGAGCATTAAAATTGATCATATCGGATCATTTTAGGACCAATTTTTAAAATATTAAGTGGTGCACTCTCTCTCACGCACAACCCCAAGAACACACACTAAACCCTAACCCCCCATTTCACGTCCCGCCGTCGCCGACCGCCGTTTGCCACCCTTCGTCGTCGATTGAGCATGCCATCTTGTAGCTCTCTTCAAGGCGATCACATCCATACCAAGAATCATGAGTTTTGGTGTCCGATTTGGCGAGAACGAAGTCGAGAATCGCGCGGCACTATTCATCATCTTCCTCGCGTGAATCGTCGGATTTCAGGTCGATTCTTGTTGTTTTTGTGTTGTTAAAAGGTTCTGGGATGTGTGTAGATCATTTTCCAATCTTATTACAGCTTTTTCCGTTGAAAAATCGGGCAGATCTGAGCTCAAACGCCGCCGCCATCTGTTTTTCGCCGATTCCGGCCGCCATGGTGGTCCTCTTCGGTCATGGATTAGTGAATTGGAATCGCCTCGTCGAGTTCTACAAGCCTGCAAAATTTCAGAATTTTTGGAGTAGTTTTGCAGATCGCCGCCGCACCGCCACCATCGTCGCCGTCTTCTCCGGCGAGCCACCGGCCGTCGACATGCTAACCATTTTCGATCGTCTCGACGTGATAGATCCGAATATCCAAGTTTCGAGTCGTGATTCGAAATCGTTAAGCGGTGAGAGCGCAATAAAGTTCGATAATTTTTTGTCAAAGTTTGACCAGAGTTGACCAGGGTTGACTTTTGACCATCATATGATTTTTCGCAGATCGGAAGCCCGTTGAGGATAATTAGAGGCAGAAATCAGCAGATTAGGGATTTGATCTTCCAGAATTGGATAATTATGAGATTTCAGAGTCCTGATACGCGCAACCGCAACCGTATTAGTTTTTCGTGTTTTTAAACGCAAATGCATGTTATATCTTTCCTTTCTCACACCATTTAGATCAGCATATTCACTATTTAATTTATTAAATTGTATTGTTCCATTTGTATGTGGATATGGTAACTCAAATTTTAACTCATGCATTATTCGTGTTTTTATGTATTGTGGATGTTTTTTCTGTCATGGCTGGGTCTTAGTTGTTGTTCACTGGTTGATGGCTGGGTTAGGTCCCTTTGGGTCTTGGTTTAAGATGTTTTGAAGTAGTTTCGGCTAGGTGAACAGTGGAATGGTTGTAAGGTTGTCTACCTAGCGGGCAGCTCGGGCAGGGCTCGGGCAGGTAGGTTGTCCGGGTCGGGTCAAGTGAATTAGGGTCATATGTATGGGTCTGGGCTGGGTAATTTATTTAAGAGTCTAAGTGTTTAGTTTATTCATTGGGTCAATTTTGTTATTGGGCCTAAGATGTTCATTGGGCTTAATTTAGTTATTGGGTGTAAAATGTTTATTGAGTTTAATTTATTTATTGGGCTTAGTTGTTTATTTGGGATAAAGTGTTATTTGGACTTGAATGAATTGATTTAGTTATTGAGCCAAGCTTATTGGGCTTAAGATATTTATTGGAGGTTTGATTTAATAATTGAGATAAATTTGTTAATGAGTCTAAGTTGTTTAATTATTTGGTTGGATTAAGTACTATTGTGCCAATCTAAGTCTGATTGGGTCATTTTAAGTGTGATTGAGCTAGTCTAAGTATTTTTGGGCCAGTATAAATGTTAATGAGACAATCTAAGTTTATGACTTTAGTTAAGGGGCAGCAACTCGAATTAGCCAGTGACAAACAAAATAGTCCGTAAATATATATTTAATAGATGTATATGTATATTTTGATATAAGTATGATTTTTATTATGAAAAATAAATTAAATATATATTTACGGGAAAAATTTTAAGAAAACGATATTTCTAGGTTCATGATTCATGCATGTATTTTATGATGAGATAACAGGCATGTAAAGAAAATATTTTTGGAAAGTTTAAGTGATTTGTGACAAACACGGGACTGGAGGTCGGGATATCGGGCCCGATGAACTTTTCACTTACGATTATGAGCCTATGGATCTCCAAAGGTTGGGTGAAGTGGCATAGGGCGTTAGGGGTACACCCCACAGGTCGCCACCACGTACGATGGATTTAGATTGATCAATCGAATTAGGTTACACTTCACTGATATGACCCACAGAAAATGATTTTTATGTTTATGACATGTCAATGCTTATGTTATGTATTATGTTACGTATTATATTATGATATAGATTACGACGCAGTTTATGCATACGGTTTTATGATCATGCATGCATTAGAATCCTCAGGTTATTTTATATACGTTATGTGTTTGCATGTGATTTTATTTAGTAGTACTCGTTATTAAAGGTAGAGCATGTTGGGCCTTTAGGCTCACTAGATCTAAATGGTGTGCAGGTGAGATTTATGTTATTCAAGAGGTTGTGGTCCCGAATGGTGGTGAAGACCTCTGTGCATTCGTGGCAAGCTAGCACACCCGTGACCTTCGCGCTTTTATGTTTCAATGATTATGAGATTGTATCAAACTATTTTCCGCATCTTACGTTATTGAATATTTACACATGGATTTATAATATGTTAGAGTATTTAAGTTTTGACATGAAATCGCTTTTTATTATATATTAAATTTTATGAAAATCTATTTTAAGTATAGATGCATATATGTAATATTTATAAAAAAAAATTACGAGTTAAGGTCGTTTCAGTGGATGTACCCCGCGGGCCGCGGAGTAGCTCTCCAGAAATATTTTCTTGCATCATATTTATTTATATATCATTGCTTTCGTATTAAGCGCAGTCATTCACATCCAGTATATCTGTATTTTTTGGACACCTTATTCGACGGGGCAGGTTTCAGATTGGGCGACGCCGGAGGATTGCGGCAGGGCGGAGATCAAGATTCAGGGTTCCAGTGAATTTTCCTTAGTTGTTAGGGATTTGGTACACTGTTCGATTTGATTGTATTATACAGTGTTTAATTATGGATTTTTCTATCGGTTGTATTCTGCCAAATGTATTTGGATTTAGATTTTTTTTACCTTTTCGCTGTTAAGTTCTGATTATATTTTGCTTAAGTTAAATAGATGCTTAATTATCTTTTGATTAGTAGCAGATTCGGGTGGAGTCGCTACAATCCCTATTCAGCCAGTAAAGTTTCACACATTCCAAATGTTTATGTACAAGCATGTGGTGGTAAGTTTCACCAACCATTCATTTAATTCTGAATTGAGAGAGAGGGCGGCTTTGTGGTATAAGATGGTAGGTTATAAATAACTCACTCAGGCCCCATCCCAGAATACCACCAATCTTGTGATGTCTATTCTCATCAAGTATACTAATGAATCATCCTCTAAATAATTCATGAATTCAATATTCAATTTTTTTACATACAAACTTTTTAATCCCATAATTAATATAAGCTTTCTAAATTCATTGGATCACTTTTTATGTATCTTTCTTCTGAAACAAAATAACTCGACGTGGTTACAGCTTAAACAAGTTGTCTGTTTTAAGCTTGTATAATTGAACTCGAAGGAGCGAATTTGGAATTATAAAAAATCGTCATTTTATATTTAAGTGAACAGATCAAGCTCAGGGCTTTACATGTTGATAGAGAAAAATTATTCAATGTTCATCAATTAGTTACCAAACATCACTACAAAAAAATTGCCTATTTAACCACGGTTTTAATAAAACCGTGGCCAATTGGCCACGGTTTTATTAAAACCGTGGTTAAATAGTCACGGTTAAAAAAACAGTGGTTATTTAGCAACGGTTTTTTAAATCCGTGGTTAAATAACCACGGTTTTTAAAAACTGTGGTTAATTTAACCACGGTTTTTGAAAACCATTGTTAACTTAACCACAGTTTTAAAAAATCGTTGCTAAATAACCACGGTTTTCTTTAACCGTGGCTAAAAATAGCCACGGTTTTTTTAAAACTGTGGTTGAATAACCGCGGTTTTTCAAAACCGTGGTTAAGTACCCACGGTTTAGAAAAACCGTTGCTACATTTAACCACAGATTTTTTAACCGTGGTTAAATAACTACGGTTTTATTTAAACCGTGGCTAAAAATTAGCCACGGTATTACTAAACCGTGGTAAAATAACCACGATTTTAAAAAACCGTGGTTAAGTGTGGCCACAGTTTTAAATAACCGTGGTTATTTAGCTACGGTTTTTTAAAAAACCGTGGTTAAAATAAAACCGTGGTTAAATAACCACGATTTTAAAAAACTGTGGTTAAGTGTCGCCACGATTTTAAATAACCGTGGTTATTTAGCCACGGTTTTTTTTTAAAACCGTGGTTAATTAACATGATATACATCCTCAATTATTTCCTTTTTTCTATCGGTTTCTACCATTTCTTCTCCATTCTCTCACTTTTTTTTTCTGTCATTTACAAATTTTCTTAATAGTGTAGAGTAGATCAATGCAGTGACAAAATAATTTTCAGCTTCGTTTTCAATGAAGCGATTACCACTTTAGGCTCTTTTTTCGGTAAATTTCATTTTGTTACCATGTATTTGTTCACATTTTTTAAATATCAATTCAGATGTTCCATCGACTTCACGGTCTCAGAACACGAGTTGGGAATCCGAAAACATACATGTGGATCACAATTTTCATAGTCATTATCAATAATATTTTCTTACAAATCAAAATCTTGGACATGAAATACCTACAGATTATCTGGAAGAAGGTCTGTCATAATAAGTAGACCCAATTATTATTATTATTATTATTATTATTATTATTATTATTATTAAACAAGTTTTTCAAAAAATTAATTATCGAATATATTATTGTTGATGAGTACTTATTTTATATAATTATTGTCAAAATTATTATTACAAGCATTAAATTATTATTATTATTATTATTATTATTATTATTATTTATTTATTTTTTAATTATTATTATTCCTAATTTATTTAATGAAAATGAATGTATTAAACTGTAAAAAAAATATTGTTAATGAATGCTCCACTGTATTTATTATTTTATTAACACAAAAAATATTGTTGTAATATCTTATTCTAATATAATTGTTATTATAATTAGGAAATTTATATTTATATTTATATTTTATTGTTAAAACAATTCATTATTATATTAAATATGTTATTATAAATATTATTCGGTAAGTTGATCTTTTCCATCATTGTGAGTTGATATATATGCGTTACTTATTTTATATAATTATTTTCAAAGTTATTATTACAATCATTAAATTATTATTATTATTATTATTATTATTATTATTATTATTATTATTATTATTCCAAATTTATTTAATAAAAATACATGTATTAAACAATAAAAAATATTTTTACTGAATGCTCCACTGTATTTATTATTTTATGAACACAAAAAATGTTGTTGTAATATCTTATTCTAAAAGCGCAGTAAGCCGAAGTTTTGGGAATTCAAACTGATCGTTTGGATCATTGTGAGTTGGTATAGCTGTGTTATTGTATAACTCTAATATTAATTATTCGATAATTTGATATAATTAAAATAATTATTGAGATGTTACATTAAAATATTTATTTATGTCAAATAAATTGCAAAAATATTTTTAAAAAACATATTTTAGAATATAAAAATTTAAATGATACGAAATAAATATTTGAGGTAATTCCAGATTTGTTAACTTGGGATTTTCGAATTTGATAGGAGTTGAACTCAATATTTGAATGTTTAAACATGTTAGAATTGTTCTATATTAATCACGAATATACATGCTGCCCGAGTAAGAAATTTTACTCACTTCGATTTAATTAGTTTATGTTGATTTTATCGCTTCATTATTAATCAGCAATTTTAAGGGTGGATTTTCAAAATATGAACAAGTACAATACTCTAGAACCGAGTAAGTTCTATGGAATTATTTATTAACTTATTCAAGGATAAGTTTTGATGTTAAGCAGTAAATCGTGCACATGAACTAATTGAAATGAGTTGGATGTGTTTGCTGCTTCAGACTCTTGAATTAAATTATTAAATAACCACGATGGCTGTGTAACCAAGGTTTAAAAAAAGAGCAATTTGCTCAAAAATCCCCAAATCCAAACATGTTTTGTTTTGGGGTTTCTAAGTATAAAATGTGGTACAAAACAATACAAGATATGGTAAAAAACCATACAAAATGTGGTATAAATTAACAAAAATTATGGTACAAAAAAGTGGCTAGGAAGTGCAGAGCAAAACATGTTTGCATTAGGGATTTTTGAGCAATTTGCACTTAAAAAAAACTGTGACTAATTTATTCACGGTTTTTTAAAACCGTGGTTGAATAACCACGATTTTATTTAAACTGTGGCTGAAAATAGCCATAGTTTTTTTGGTTGAATAGCCACGATTTTTAATGAATGCTCTATTGTATTTATTATTTTATAAACAAAAAAAATGTTGTTATAAATTAAAAATTTTAAATTTTAGTTTGGTTTTTATATTTTTTTGAAAAAAATTTAGCTTATATTTTTTATATCTATACTAACACTTGAATATAATATAAATAATACATCATTTTAACATCAAAAAAAATCTTTGGTTTTATTTATATAAGATATAATAGATTGTGATATTATTTTAAAAATATACTGATGCATATAAAATATTGTGAGGACAAACAAAATATTTTATTTTTAGCCACGATTTTTAACCACGATTCTTAATAAAAAAAATAATGGCAAAATTTTGCACCGTGCCTAAATTAAACCGTGGCTAGTTCATATACAAATAGGACTTATCTCCCCTCAATCAAAATTTTTTGCCCCTCTCCCCTGCCCGATCTCTTTTTTTTCTTTTCCATTTTTTTATCGTCACTTCAAATCGCCGCAACTCTGGCGTCGATGATCTATTTTGAAAATAAACATATTTTCGTAATCCTCTCAACGAGATGTAACTGGTGATACCCATTTTGCTAGATTTTGTCACAACCCTTTCTAAGTCGTCGCACGTACGCCGCATTTATTCGCCGGAAATCGGGCGAAAACTGTTGTTCTCGGTTGATTGGAGATTTTTCTACTAGATTCAAGTTGGAATTCTCATTGTTGAAGGTATATTTCAGAAACTAGGGTTTCGAATTTTGGGACTTTTGCTATATTTGCAAATACCTTTAATTAATATTTGAGGCGCTATTGGTTGGAGTTGTTACATTCGAACCGATTGGTATTGCTAAATATTCACAAATTATTTTGAATTATGTTCGAATTTTCATATTTGAATATGGGGGATTTCCGAAAATTAGTGTTTCATACTTAGTTATTTGGTGTTTACATGCCATAGAATTGTCATAAAAAAATTCCAGCATTTAATTGCAATTATTGGAGGATCAGTATTTGTAAAGTTTGTATTTATTTATAGTGACTGTTAGAGTTTTACAGTCGTTATTTTGGATATTGAGAGGATGTTACGAGATGAATTATGCATTTTTGAAATGTTAGAGGCCGTCATAATAATATATGGTCCGTAATCTAATCTATGATTGTAATTCAAAAAATTAGATAATAATATATATGTTACATAAAAATTTAACACATTTCGATCAACCGAATGAAAATTTTCAGTCCCTACTCAATTAGCAAGTGGTGTGTATATCAATATTGGATGATTGGATGCACGACATCAAATTGCTCCTTGATGACTTCCACGTAATCGTTAAGATTGTGATTTTTATCCTTCTCTGTTAAAACAAAGAATAATATAGTATGCCCTTTGCATTTGTTTAATGACCGCATCTCCCACACTCATAATACTTGACGATCTCATATAAAATGCTAGGATCCAACATAGCTGCAAAGTTGCCAGAAGTAATATATTTTCATAACGATCTAGTGAGTTTAGAGGCTTCGACAAAGGTGTGTGTTATTTTATCATTTTTTAATTTGTTAATAATTCTATAATATTTTCATATTTGGTAGAGGAAATGCAAGCTATCAACAAAGGGCTCGAAAAGTTTGCGCAAGAATTGAATGCTTCTGAAAATGATGGTCTCGTTTCAAAGAACTTTTACAAGGTACTTGGCTTGATCAGAGGTTATTAGCAATGAGTTTGAATGTAATTATTAGTCCATTTTAATTTCGGTAGACTGTAGTGAAATGGTGATGCCGGTTAGCACTGACAATGATACAATGTTTCTCCGTTACATTATTTAGTACAAACTTTATGTATTGAAATTAAATAAATAAATAAATACACATTAATTGTATTTGCAGGATATAAAATTGGTTCTTCAAAGGTTTGGGAGCAATATCAATTTATCACATTCTCCAATCGGTACGAGACCCATATAGCAGTAGAGGGTACGTATGTATGTTCATTATTTATGTATAATTCTTTCCATATATGTAGACATATTTTGTAATTTTTAAGTTAATTTTATTTTAGTTCAACATTATTTTGGTATATTGATATATATTATTATATTTCAAGTGTGTATCATTCTCTCTTCTTCCCATTTTCTACGTGGTGCGGCCTCTGCTTGGGACTAGAGAGCGTCGTGCGGGTTTGTTCTCCTTGCTTTTTTTTTTTCCCTCTTGTTTTTACCCACAAGTTGTACGCTATTGTCTGCATTCTCCGATCTGCTTTCTCTTTTGTTTAGATTTTTTGATTTCCGAGCTCTTTGCTTTTTCTGGTTCCCTCTTCTTGGGAGTGGATGGCTTCAGCTCGGTTATTTGTTTCCTTGCATTTTTGTTCCGTTTTTTTTTTGGGTGTTCTGGTATGCACGTGGTATTTTCAGTCTCTCTATTTTGATTTCCCCTTCTTTTTGTTTGGGTTTTTTTCTTTACTAAAATGCTTAGACTCCATCATCAGTATCTAATTATTTTTTAGGTTTATGCAAAGTGTATGTTGGTTGAGTGTAATTTTGTCCTTCTTCTCATGGAAATTGCTTTGAAGGAAACAAATCTAGGAAAACCTTTTTTGCGCACTGATTTGGTATTATTAAGCATACTGGATTTAAAATTTTGAATAAAAAAAATTGATGTTATCAATTAACCAAGAAGATTGTTACAGTTTGTGTTTGTCCTTTTGGGGAGAAAGGAAAAAAGAGAGCAGCTAATTATAGACTACCCCGGAGATTTTGGTGACGACATGATGATGTAGTTGGTTAAATAGTTTCACCATCGACATCACGATTATTTATTTATATCTTCAGACTTTATTAGTTTTGCTTTATCCCATGCTCTGATATGTTATCGGTGTTTTGTTTCTCCACTTTCTTCTCTCGCTTTTGTTTGTATCGAATGGGACTATACAAAATATCTCTGTTTACATGCGTTTTTCTTTGTTCATAGGTGCTTATCGTTAATTAGGTGTGTTTACCATCGTCTGCTTTACCGATTTAAAATTCCTTTGGGTGAATCTTCTGCGCAGTGTTCCCTTTTTTTGCGATTGTAAAGTTTCATCTCGGTTAGTTGTTCTCCTGTTATTAAATGCTAACTATGTTTTAAGTGTATTTCCATTATGTGCTTAAGTCTAGCATTCAAGTAAATTAACCATGGATGTACTTTACTAAGAATGATTGCAGTAGTGTGCACTTGTATTTTGGAATTCAAAATGTACTATGTTGACTGGGAATTGCATGTAGATGGCCATATGAATGTACCGATTGTGTAAAACCGTGGCTAAATTAACCACGGTTTTTTTAAAACGGTGGCTAAAAACAAACCGTGGTTAATTTCACCACGATTTTTTTAAAAACAGTTGTAATATTAACCACGGTTTTTTAAAAACCGTGGCTAAATTAGCTATGGTTTTTTTATTCTGTGGCTAGTTTAGCCACGGCTTTTAATAAAACCGTGGCTAAATTAGCCACGGTTTTGTATAAAATCATGGTTAAATTTAGCTACAGTTTTAAACCGTGACTAAATTTAACAACGGTGAATTTAACCACGGTTTCAAAAACCGTGGCTAAAACTGTGGGTAAATCAATTTAGCCACGGTTTTGGCCGTGGCTAAACTCAAAGTTTTTTTGTAGTGCATGTACTGTATAATTTAATAATAGGGTAAAAATAGTTATTAAATAATATTTAACAAAATCCAAGTAACGTACTCAAACTTGCATGACTCAGACTAGTGTGTATTTAGGTTTCGCTTGATTTGTGAGGAGGACAAAAATGGATATTAATACGTGGAAGTCATATGAATATATATTTATCATTATGAGATATATTACTTAGGTAGTGTTTTACTTAGGTAGTGTTTCGAAGATTTTCTAAGAAGCACTTTTCAGCTTTTTCTTAATAAAATTTTGAATTTCGTGAAATTTTGTTAAGGAAAAGCCAAAAAGTGCTTATCAAAAGCTCTCCTAAATACTACCTTAGCGTTGAATGTCATTTCAAAGAAAAATATTAATTTTCGTTGTGTAAGTTGGCAATAAGCTCTAGTGTTTCCAAATGTGCGCAAGAGATCCATACCGAGTACGTAGAAAATTAAACCATGCCAAAACAACACTTGTTTGGTCGCTATTTTCCCGGATTTTCATATTTTCAACCTGGGTTTACATCATATTAATTTGTGATTAATTGACTTCAAACATTTCCACTATGCAGAGGCAAAAAATTCAGAGCACCCTTATCTCCAGTCATGAACCCAAAAAACGGGTTCATTTTTGCCAAATGTACTGCCACATCAAAAGTTTAAAATTCATTACTTTTTAAATCTTTCATCTCCAATCATAAACCCAAAAAACACAACTGTTGGGGGTTCCGCTATCAAATCAAACATTAATTCTTTCATTTAATTTACTGTTTTTATTTATATATATTATGCACATACATATTTAACTAAATATATATTTAACTTAAATGAAAAAGCATGCTACTACAGGTAGTAGCATGCCCATTTAATAAAACATACTAAATTTCAACATAAAAAAATGACATTGAACTGTTTATAGTAATAATTTTAAATTATGTAACTAAATTAATGTTTATGATAATAATGTTAATTTATTTAATTTAATTAATCATATATCAATTTATAATTATTTAGTAAATTTATTATCAAAAATAATTTTAATTAAATTGGTAAAAAAAAAAATTAAAACAATAAATATGAAGATAGTGAACAAAATTTAAAAAAAAATTGTTTTAAAAAAAGAAATTATTAAAAAAAGAAAAGGATAGCATTTTGGTGCACAATTCCTCAAAAATTTGGGGAAAAAGTAAATTTGAACATGGTTTCATACTTCATACTTTTGAACCATGTTGTAATTTTAAACCATAAACCCACTACCCACAATGGTAGTGGGTTTTTTTTTTTTTTTTTTTTTCAAAATTTGAACCTCAAATTTAAACCTCCCATTGGAGATGCTTTTTATTAGAACATTCTGACTCATTAATTAAAAATCACAATCTGCCAAACAAAAAGGAAATGAAATGAGTACCCTACGCCTAGTGTGAAAACCAAGACAATTATATATATATAGGAAAGACTAAATATTGTGACAATCAATATTCACACACTGTTTGACGAAATACTGAAAATTCAGCAACCATTGAAATTCACCTATAAATTGGCCAGTCTTGAATATTTTGCACACAACAAATAGCAATCAAGCATATTCCTTCCTGCACCACAATTAATTAATATATATATATATATATATATAATCAGTTCCCCTTATTTGAATATATAATGGGTGTGATTACTTTTGAGCACGAAGTTAGCTCTTCAATCCCGGCTCCCAAATTGTTCAAGGCATTCATTCTTGATGGCGACAATCTCATTCCCAAGGTCATGCCTCAGGCAATCAAGAGCGTCGAAACCCTCCAAGGAGACGGTGGTCCTGGAACCATCAAGTTGATCACTTTTGGAGAAGGTATAATATTTGTCTTTTTGCGATTTTGATTATTTATATTGCCAGATTTCATTTTAGTCATTGTACGTGACTACAAGTAAATAATAATAATAATAATAATAATAATAATAATAAAACAACAACAACAACAACTTATTATACTAATCATTTTTAACTATGCAAGGGGACCAAAGCCAAAACATTCTTAAACAAACACATGCACGTCCTAAAATAATTAATTTTTCTTTTTTGCGATTTTGGTCATTATTGTTAAATTTCATTTTAGTCAACGTGACTACAACAAGTCTACAAGTAAATTATAATAATAATAATAATAATAATAATAATAATAATAACTTATTGTACTAATCATTTTTAACTATGCAAGGGACCAAAACCAAAACATTCTTAAACAAACACACGTCCTAAAATAATTTTCTCAAAATCTAGCTATACTTTTCATGAGTAATTAAGAAAGATAACACATTAATGGTTCAATCTTTCGTGTAACAATATGCAGGTAGCCAATTCAAGAGCGTGAAGCACAGGATCGATGAAGTGGACAAGGAAAAGGAGGTATACAAATACACTGTGATCGAAGGCGATGCTTTGAAGGGAATCATTGATTCTATCTCCTACGTTGTCAAAATCGAAGCTTCCGAAAATGGCGGTTCCGTCTGCAAAACCACGAGCCATTACCATGTTAAGGACGAAGCCGATCATGGAATTACCGAAGAGAAGATTAAGGAAGGGAAAGAGAAGGCAAAGGCAATGTTTCATGCTATTGAAGCTTACCTCCATGCACACCCTGAATATTAATTAATTAAAGTAATTAGCAAGGGTCTGGATTTTCCGTGGGTGTATAATTAATTAAATAATAATCAGTATGTTTTGAGTTTTTGGATCGATAAATAAAGGAGATGCAAATATATATTTTGTATGAATGATGGTGTGTTGTGATACATATGTTGGAATATGTGTGATTTGTACAACTTTTGGATTTGAAAGAAATAATATATTGGCTTTTTAAGTATATATGTTATTTGCATGTTGGCAATTGAAAGTATTTAATCACTTATTCTATATCTTATATTATATATAATTTTTTTATCCTATTTAATTTGTGCTTAACTAACGTAAAAAAATGTTCATTTAATGCAATTCAAAATGACGTTGATGGGAAAAAAACTTCTCAATTAAAATATTTATAAGATGAAAATGCAAAAGGCAAAATTTGAAGGGAAAAAAGAAATTCAAAAAAAAAATTTAAAAGTGGATAATTTACAGAATAAACGAAAAATGTTGGACTTGAAATTAATTAGAAACAATTATTAGAATCCAAAGTTCTCGAGTCGATTTATTATAATCGAATCGATAGTCACTTTGAAAAATGGCGATCTTAACGATGGAATTTGTCTGAAACTTTTTTTAAAAACCAACATTCCCAAGTGTATTGGGAACAATTCAAATGCACCTAAAAATTTTAGTTTTTTCTATAAGAAAGAGTTTGACTAAGATCATTTATTAAAACTTTACCCCAAAAAAATCCATAGTTTTTTTTGTCCAAATCTAATATTTTTATGGATCCTACAAAAAAACACTTGTCTAACTTGAAATTTAGTGATCTAACTGTGCCACTTGTAGCACTAGATCATGCTAATTTCTTCAATAATAACTTTTTACGTAGTCGAATAACGATTTTGGTTTTGTATGTTTGTCACTTTGTGATTTCAGTCTTTTATATTTTCAGATTTCAGTTTTAGTCCGCTCTTTATTTTTTTGGAAATTTTAGTCCTTTTTTCGACGGGCGCTGACGTGGCACCAATTCAGTGTTAATGTGGAGCTGGCGTGTACAGTGTCACGTAAGCATTTTCGAATAAAAAAGAACCGAAATTGCCAAAAATCAGAACATGCGGGACTAAAACTGAAATATGAAAACATAGAGGACCAAAATCGCAAAGTGACAAACATATCAGACCAAATTTGTCCCTTAAGATAAAGTACAAAATTTTCATCTAAACTAATTGTGTTGTACTACAAACTATGATATATATACTCAATCAGCCGTATAGGTACCTCCAGTGGTGGAGCTACATGGTCCCGAAAGTAGGCGAGCCCTCCCTAAAATTCTAAAAAAATTAAGTACTATATATATAATATCTTTTTAAAATACAAATTTTAATGAGTGATGCTACAGATACAACGAAATTTGTACATCAAATCTTACGACATAAAAAATTCAATACAAGAATTTAATTTATCAAAATCTCACGATACATTAAATACAATATCTCGCGATAAAAAAATCTCACGATATTATTGTTGTAAATATCGTTGTACACGATATTTGTTGTACCTTTAGAATTTTACAATTTTAATTGTGCAACCTGATAAGTGCATTTTGTATGCATTTTATGTTATTTTTATATTTATTTTGCATGCATTCATAGTTTTTTATAAGTTTTATTCATGATTTATTGCATGTGTGTGCATTTCATTCTCCGGGTTTATTTTTGTAGAAATATTGAAGAAATCATGATTTTTGAAGCAAGAGAAGAAGCAACACTTGTCAAAAATCTATTTTTAATGCTAGAGAGACCCAAATCCAATCTTCACCGTTCAAAATCAAGTTCAAGATGTTTTAAAGTTTATATCCAAATTTTGGCTCAATCCGACGGCTAGAACTTGAGATATATTTTTTCAAAAAAACTGCGCACTAGCAGAGAGGTATGAACGGCCCCCGTGTATGGGTCCGGATAAGGGTCCATGCATTTTCGTAAAAAAATCGGCGTTCCAGTTTAATGCACGGACCTAGGCACGGACCCATGTCCAGGGTCCGTGCATGTCGCAGAATTAGAAAAAATAGAATTTTTGGAAATTAAAATCCTTGATTTGCTAGGCTTTATTTCATGTGCTTTTCAAGCCAAATAAATAGAAGATAAAAGAGCGGATTTGGGGTTCGAATCGCACGCATCAGAGAGGTGGCGGCTAGGAGGCTTGAAGATTGAAGAACGCTCCATTCGAGTTTTTTTTTCCTTTCTTCTTTTGAATATTAAACTTTTGTTTGATTATATTTTCATTATTTGAGTAGTTTTTATTCAACCAAGACGGCGAGATTGGGCCAAACAATTTTATGTTGAATATTTGGATGTGTATTTAGGATTTTTGGATCTTTCTTCAAATTATTGATTGTTGGATTTATATTTTGTTCTTGTGAATAACCTGATCAATTATTTACTTGCATGTTAATTGATTCCGAGTCGAAAGGTTAGGAATTGATTTCAATCACTCCAATAATTGACATATGGTTAAACCAACTAGAAATAATATTCAGTTTCAGTATGCGGTTTTAGGTGAAAACTGAATTCTCACGATTCTCAATGCATTCGAATTTGATTTGAATTACGAAAGATTGATCCGTCAATATTTGAATAGGTTTTACTGTTCTAGAAATAGACTGTTAAATAAATTAGAAGAATTCACCGTTGTTGAATCCGATATTTTGGTGATAACAAACAACAACTCATTGTATAGGAATGTGCTGCCAACCATTGTATTTCAGGAATCTACTACAACTTCTACCGGAAGCCTGTCAACCGCCTTTGCTCTCGACCGGTTGAAGTCACAAGCCTATCGACTGGCTATCAAAACCAGCAGAAGATAAATCTATCTACCGGAAGCTTGTCAACCGCCTTTGTCTCTCGACCGGCTGAAGTCACAAGCCTATCGACTGACTATCAAAACCAGCAGAAGATAAATCTATCTACCGGAAGCTTGTCAACCGCCTTTGTCTCTCGACCGGCTGAAGTCACAAGCCTATCGACTGACTATCAAAACCAGCAGAAGATAAATCTATCTACCGGAAGCTTGTCAACCGCCTTTGTCTCTCGACCGGTTGAAGTCACAAGCTTATCGACTGGTTATTCAAACCAGCAGAGGACAAATATCTCTACAGGTAGAATGCCAACTGCCTATCAGGATATCTCAAGACAAGTACCTGTGACAAGATGTTCTTTGCAAGATCTTTTATTAAAAGCAGAACCGGCGTGTCAGAAGATATGTTGACTCCTGCAATCGAGACAACAGGTTGCACCAAAATGGCAAAAAACACAGAATGACTACAGATAAAGCATTCGACCGTTTATTCCAGTTTTGGACCCTGGAAGTTGTCTGCAGTGTACGATCTTCATGCAGAATCATCAATGCATTTATGAGCATTAAATGTGCATTCAATGCAGCATCAGAACGTTCAAAATAAAGACGTTGATGATTGACCTATATAAAGGGAAGATTGCTCAAGAAGTGATAACAACGTCTACAACAAAAAAAAAAAAAAAAAGAGACAAGCATTTCAGAAAAATCTCAATCAACTCAATCACTTGAATAATATCAGAAGTCCTCATCTGATATACTTGAGCACACTTACAAGATCACTCATCTGCTGCTCAAATAAACCCTCGCCTACAGTTCACATATCTGATCGTCAAGGATCATCCTAGGGTTTTCAAGCCTCTCGACCGCTCTGCAGTTTGAGAAGCTCAACTCAACTATACACATTGTTGAAGAGAATTGAAGCTACTCTGAAAGCTTCCACCAGTCTGATAAGAACTGAGAATCTTATCTGTGTAAATCTAGGAGTTTCGGATTAGGCATTGGATAAGTCCTAAGTCTGAAGTGGGTGTATTACAAGACGTTGTAATAACCAAAGTCTTCTAGTGAATTCCTTCCTAAGTGGAAGAAGGGGAGACGTAGAAGGATTAAGCCTTCGAACTTCCATAAATCGTGCCTTAGTCTTTACTGCTATTTATCTTACTTTCTGCTCATACATTGCATTATAAACTTTGCATCACTAAAACCTCTGAACTATTTCCGCACTATTTAAGTTGTTCAAATCGTTTTAGAAGTTGAGAAAACAGATTAAGTGAACTAAACCTCACTTGATCATTTCAAAAGTAGAAGAAGAAAAGTTTCAGAGTGTATTCACCCCCCCCCCCTCTACCCTCTGAACCGATCCCAACAAGTGGTATCAGAGCGGGTTCCTTTCTCAACTGCTGATCTGAAGTTTTAAAATCATGACTTCTTTCAACAGAATTCCTATGTTTTCTAAAGAAGAGTATGATGATTGGAAAATTCGCATGCAGGCACATCTTGCAGCACAGGATGATGACATGCTATATGTCATAACAGACGGTCCTATCAAAATTATGAAGGTCAACCCAGCTCTAGCCGATGGTGCAGGACAAATGATTGAGAAACCAAGAGCTGAGTGGACCACTGAGGACAAAAAGAAGGCTAATCTTGACAATGTGGCCCGGGACATCCTATACAAAACACTGGATAAGAATATGTTCAGCAAAATCAAGTCATGTTCCACAGCAAAGGAGATTTGGGAGAAGCTCACTCAGCTATGTGAAGGGAATGACCAGACAAAGGAAAACAAGCTCACTTTGGTCATTCAAAAATATGACAACGCCAAAATGAAGCCAGGAGAAACCATGGCTGAATTTGATGAACGGTTCAGTAGTATCATCTGTGATCTTATTGCTTTAGGTAAAACTTATACTAACCGTGAAATTGCTGTGAAGGTTATGAGAGCTTTACCCAAAGAATGGGAGATCAAGACAGTGGCCATGAGAGAGTCAAAAGACTTAAGCAAGGTTGAACTGCATGATCTCTTTGCAGATCTCAAAGCCTACGAGTTCGAGCTCAACATGAGAACAGAAGATGAACCATCTACTTCTCAACCAACCAAGGCCTTAACCTCAACCGTGACATGTCCACCGGTCGAGGAAGCTCCAAAGAGATCAGCTGAGCAAATCAGCAATGAAGCCATGACACTCTTTGTCAAGAAATTTGGTAGATTTATGCGTAAAAACAATTCTAAATTTAAAAATTATCATAAATCGGACCATACAAAGGATGGTCCTACTTGTTTTAACTGTGGCAAGTCAGGCCACTTCATTGCAGACTGCACCAAGCCTAAGAACAATGATCAAAAGCAATTCTCCGAAAGAAGAAGGGGTAAGGAGGATAAAAGGACGTTTAGAAAAGGAAGAGACCAAAGGGTTCTAGTAGCAGACGAAAGCAAAAGCAAATGGGCTGAGTCTGACTCTGACAACTCCAATACCGGAAGCTCTTCAGATGACAGCGATGATGAAAAAGTGGAATGCCTTATGGCCGATATCGAAGAAGAAGCTGAGGAGGTATTTGACTTTGGCTCACCTGAATTTACTCACAGTGATTTAGTTACCGCTTTACACGAAATGGCTAATGAATACAAAGCATTATCCAAGGAGTTCGAGGAAGTAAAGGCAGAAAGAGCTGACCTAAAAGATAAGTCAAGCAAATCAAGCTGCATGCAGCAAAAAAGAGCTTGATGGTCTTAAGGTCAAGCTAAGTCTGCTGGCTACTGAGAACGACACCTTGAAAAGAGTATTCCAAGCTACCTTGATTGAGAATAAAAAACTACTTGAAACCATTAAGGCTTGGAATAAATCTTCTGTAACCATTGACAAGATTCAAGAAATCCAAAGACCGGTACATGATAAAACCGGTCTAGGGTTTGGAACAAATGAACAGTCTATGGAATCCTGTATTCAGTCAAGCCTGGACAAAGGCAATCTTAACAAAATAAGATTTGTCAGGTCCAGCACGATATATGAACACGATAAGTGCAGCTTTGACAAAAATCAGAAAGTATCTAACGAACGAAGCTCTAAGCATAGAGGGCTGGGATATGTGGATCCCCAGACCTCTAATCAAAGAGGAACTTGGATCAAACCAAAACCTAATGAAAGAAGAAAGGGAAACCAATCTAATTTCAAAAGGCCATAGAATGAGTCTAACTACTCTAAGAAAAGATGGTCAAAGGAGAAGCCTTACCAGTACTTTAATTGCAGGCCAGTTCAAAAGAGGTACAGGCTAACTGATGAAAATCAAAAAGGCAAGCAGCACACCGCAACCTCACAAGCACACACATTTACTGCCTATCGACCGCACAGATTTCTGGACACACACACGGGCAAACCTGTAAGGGTGTTCCAGGTGTGGGTCCCGAAAGGGCTAATCCGACCTGGACCCTACTAGATATGGGTACCAAAAGTTCTTCACTCTTTGCAGGTACTAAAAGTCCAAACGGGCGAGAAAACCGCTTCTATCAAGGACACTACCTGGTATTTAGATAGCGGTTGCTCACGACACATGACAGGGAATCCAGAACTTCTAACAGAAGTGGTGTTGTGCAAAGGACCAAAGATCAGCTTTGGAGACAACTCCAAAGGTAAAACCGTGGGTAAGGGTAAGATTATCCATGGTAACATCATTATTAAAGATGTGTTACTTGTTGACAAACTATGCTATAATTTGATAAGTATTAGTCAACTATGTGACAATGATCATTCGGTCGAGTTTCACAAACACACTTGCCTCATAAAAAATGACAAAGGTGAGACTCTTATGACCGGTGTACGAGACCTAAACACCTACAAGGTAAACTGGTCTTGCTCACATATTTCTTCACCTACTTGTCTTACTGCTCATCATGATAAACATTGGTTGTGGCATAAGCGGTTAAATCATCTAAATTTTAAGTCCATTTTTAACTTGAGGAAGCATGATTTGGTTTCTGGTCTGCCCGAAGGAGATTTTATAAAAGACAAAGTTTGTCCTGCTTGTCAACTAGGAAAGCAGGTGAGAGCAACCTTTAAAAATAAAGGGTGTATGTCTTCTTCCAAATGTTTAGACTTACTTCACATGGACCTATTTGGTCCTATACCAGTAAGAAGCATAGGGGGAATGAGATATGCTCTTGTTGTTATTGATGACTTTTCTCGATTTACTTGGGTCATCTTTCTCTTTTCAAAAGATCAAACCGCACCTCACCTGATTAAGCTTTTTAAACGCTTGCAAAATGAACAATCTACTGTGATAGATAGAATCAGGAGTGATAAAGGGACTGAATTTTTAAACACCACTCTTACGACTTATCTAGATGATCAGGGAATCAAGCATGAGTTGTCAGCTGCTAGATCCCCACAGCAAAATGGGGTGGCTGAAAGAAGGAACCGTACTTTAAAAGAAGCAGCCAGAACTATGATTGCCGATTCAAATGTTTCTCAAAGGCTTTGAGCAGAAGCAGTTAACACAGCTTGCTATACTCAAAACAGATCTATGATTAATAAACGATTTAACAAAACTCCATATGAGATCTGGAATGGCACAAAACCTGATATTTCATACTTCAAAATTTTTGGGTGCAAATGCTTTATCCACAACAATGGCAAAAACCATTTGACAGCCTTCGATGCCAAAGCAGACGAAGGAACTTTTATTGGTTACTCAGCCGTTAGCAGAGCTTATCGAGTGTTCAATCAAAGATCACTAACGGTCGAGGAAACCATTCATGTTGTTTTTGATGAATCTACTCTTTGTACAGAACAAACTCAAGGGAGCATAAATGATCTGAGTCATAGACTGGAAAACACAAATCTACAGGAAGAGAGTGACAGTGATCTATATCCTCCAAAGAAGGATGATCCAGTTCCCTCTACCGGGTGTGATCAAACAAGGCCAGAAGTGGATCCACCGGTTGATAACAATCCTCCAGCCAATGATGATCCAGTAAACGAGGACGTTCATCAACCAATTGATGACAACCCTTTAGGGAATTATTTTAGGTGGAACAAAGATCATCCACCTGGGTTGGTCATAGGTGACCCTTCTGCTCCTCGAAAAACACGTGGTCAAATGATTAATGAATTCTTGCATGCAGCTTTCATATCTCAGGTAGAGCCCAAGAAAATAGATGAAGCTCTATCAGATGTCAGCTGGATTGAAGCTATGCAAGAAGAGTTGAATCAATTCACCCGCAACAATGTTTGGCATCTAGTTCCTCGACCGAAAAATCAAAATGTGATTGGAACTAGATGGGTGTTTCGTAACAAGCTCGATGAACATGGCACTGTTGTGCGTAACAAAGCTCGACTTGTTGCTCAAGGATTCAGACAAGAAGAAGGCATAGACTTTGAGGAATCCTTCGCGCCAGTTGCAAGACTAGAAGCAATCCGCATCTTTCTTGCTTATGCAGCCTTCAAGAATTTTAAAGTCTATCAAATGGATGTGAAGTCTGCATTCCTCAATGGTCTACTTCAAGAAGAGGTGTACGTTGAACAACCACCAGGTTTTGTCAATCCTACTCATCCTCAATATATCTATAAACTTGACAAAGCTCTCTATGGATTAAAACAAGCACCGCGTGCTTGGTATGACACATTACTAAAATTTTTACTAGAACATGATTTCCAAATTGGAACGGTCGATAAGACCCTGTTTAAATTTGTAAAAGATGATCATGTGTTACTAGTACAAATTTATGTTGATGACATTATATTTGGGTCAACTAACCCCAAGTTGTGCTCAAAGTTCTCTAAACTGATGAAGGAGAAGTTTGAAATGAGCATGATGGGCGAGCTAAACTTCTTTCTTGGACTTCAAGTGAAGCAACTTGAAACTGGAATATTCATCAATCAGTCCAAGTATGCCAAGGAATTGGTAAAGAAGTTTGGAATGGAACAATGCTCAACTGTATCTACCCCCATGAGTACATCAATTAAGCTTGATAAAGATGAAGGGGGAATTCCGGTCGAGGTAACCATGTATCGAGGCCTTATTGGTTCACTGCTTTATTTGACTGCCAGTCGACCGGATATCATGTATTCAGTTTGTTTATGCGCTAGATTTCAAGCAGCACCTAAGCAATCTCATTTCATTGCCGCCAAACGAATAATTAAATATATTAAAGGAACTACTAATGTGGGTCTTTGGTATCCCAAAGATTCAAATCTTAATCTTATTGGCTATTCAGATGCAGATTATGCAGGTTGTAGAATTGATCGCAAAAGTACAAGTGGCACATGTCAATTCCTTGGAGATAGACTAATTTCGTGGTCAAGTAAGAAGCAGACATCAATTGCTACCTCGACCGCCGAAGCAGAATACCTTGCTGCTGGCAGCTGTTGTGCTCAAATACTCTGGATTCAACAGCAGCTTAATGATTATGGGATTCGGTCGAGTGAAGCTCCAATCTACTGTGACAATACAAGTGCCATAGCCATCACTCACAATCCAGTGATGCACTCTAGGACAAAGCACATTGATGTCAGGCATCACTTTATCCGAGATCATGTCTTAAAGAAGGAAATCAGGCTGGAATACATCTCTACCGATCAGCAAGCAGCAGACATATTCACCAAGCCTCTACCGGACGCTAAGTTTTCATATTTTCGAAATATTCTTGGCTTAGTAGATTTAAATTAGTATGCATGTGCTTAGGGGGAATGATTGTCAATATGACATTAATAGATTAGCTGTTACGTTGCCATAAATATTGGCATATCATCCGCCTTTAACTAGTCTCTGACAGGCTTCGTACTAGCAGCTTGGTGCTTTGAACCAAATGACATTAATTGGGCGCCTTGATTATGCTCTTCAAAACTTTTTGAAATTCAAAAATACTTTTCATGACGTCACCCTATGGCCCATAGGTTCCTATATATACTTCTTTACATTCGTATATCAATCTTTCACCTTTGCTAAAAGCTTTCATATTGTATTAAACGCATCATCGAATTATTCTCTAGATTTTGCTTACTCTCTGCTCGAGTTCTTATCTACAGCTATCATGTCGATCCAGAAGACTTGCCTCGCAATCAACTTTGATTCCGTTGTTAAGGCAAACAACGCAGGAATATCTGAGGTCTTCACCATGCTTGAAGCCTCTGGACTGAAGAAATTTCTGGAATGCAGCGCCATCTGCGATTTGCCTGTTTTGAAGGAGTTCTTCGCAACCGCTCAAATCGAGCATGGGACTATCAAATGCTTGATCAAGACAGAGGTCTACTCCTTCAATCAGAAGTTCTTCGCCAGCACATTTGATCTGCCCTCCAGGGGTTTGACAAAATGCACGGATCTTCCAGATGGTAACTGCTCTTATTGGTTGAAGGAGTTCTCAACTACTGATGCTCCGATCAAACTGCCGGCCCAGAAGACATCTCTCAAAGCTCCATTCAGGCTACTGACTAATATCGTGGCCAAGAATCTTCTGGCCAAGGCTGGATCTTACGACAAGGTGACGCTGGAGAAATTTCAATACATGGCTTGTATTGCCTCCAAGATCAACGTAAACTGGTCAGACATTCTGTTCAATATTCTATGTGAAATGATCAGGGGCAAAGGGCAATCCGAGGGATTTGCTTTGCAAATCTGCCACATCTTGGGCATCCTTGGAGTGGACTTTTCCAAGACTGAGCCTCTGCATCCCACCAAATGGCTCAACAAGTCTACGATTCTCAAATTCCTGAACAAGAAAGAGACTGCGGTCGACACCTTGCCCTCAACCGCAAAGGTTATTGCTATCCCTCAACCGCTTTCAACGGTTCCGGTCGTGGTCAAACCAGTCCATACCAAAAAGTCTGCCAAGCGTCAACTGATCATCGAATCTGACTCTGAAGATGAATCACGTGAGAATGTTCCACTGATTCAAGCTTTCAGCAAGTCATCCCCGACGGTCTCCAAAGCAGCTGTGTCATCCACGCCTGCAGGCGAGAAGAAGAGGCAGCACAAGAAGCTAAAGTCCCTTTCTGGACTTGCTCCTATCCTGCCAACGGTCGAGACTACTACCGTTGTTGCTTCTACTGCTCCTCGTCCTACAAAAGGTGTGATAATCCGGGAAGGTGCCTCATCAGCTCCTGAGGTCACTCTAGCTGATCCCAAAGACAAAGGGAAAGGTGTGATGATCTACATACCCAAGGCTCAACCAGCAGCTACGATAGAACTCAATATGATCATCTCTCACGTGCTCCGTACTGTCAAGCATCATCTACAACGTTTTGACAGATGGCATCACTCCCGCACTCACTTGACACTCGCTCAAATATTTCCCAAATGGAAATCTCTCAACGTCATTGAGCAGAAGATGCTTCTATTTGCTGATACTGAAGACATCGTGGAGGCTCTGGGAAGAAGACATCTCATAGACTTGAAGCTTCGAGGAAGCCTGCTATCTCTGCTAATTAATGAGCGTGTCAAGAATTTCAAATCCAAGAGTCCTACCGCTGCCGATGACTTTGTGATTTTGACTGGACTACAGGATAGTCTACGTCAAATCACTCAATTACTTCAGCACTTCCAAGCTCTAAACAATGTCAAAACACCAGCTTCAGCAGCCTGTTTACAAGCTTATGTGCTGGAAGCACAAGTGATGATGAAAACCTTTCTCACCCAAGATCAGGGTGAAGAAGACGTCTATGCTCTCCCTTCTTCAGATGGGATTCTGACCGATCTCATCACTGCTGACCTCTTTCAATCATCTGCTTTAAGATCGAGTGTGGCAGCATCTTCATCGATCGACCCCTCCTCAACCGCAGTCCAAGCAGTTACTCAACCGGAAGCAGTTGTGATTGCTCACTCCTCTCCAGTGACGACCACTCACACTTCTCCCGGTCATTCACAAGATGTTTTAGAAGTGGTTGCACAAGAGATACCTGTCACTTATGTGACAGAGGCTCCTTGCAGTAGTGAAGCAACAGTGCCCCCATCGGAGATATCAAGCACTATTGTATCACCTGCATCTTCAGAACAGCAAGTGACTGATGCTGATCCAGCACTTCAACCGTCTCCATCTACTGAAAAGTTTATGGAAGATCTCATTATGGATGAACCAAGTGCTGATCCTGGTACTCCACCAACCATATTGGCTGCAGTCGAAACTATTATATCTCCAACTGTACCATTATTGGAAGGTCCATCGGGTAGCTCTCCAGCCAGTTCACCCGCACCACATCATCGTGAGTCTAGCCCGGTTGCACCAAGAAATGACCCAGAAGGGCAAATGCTTCAGACTGATGATTCTTTAATTGAAGCCATGGCCGCAGCTCTAGATCATACCTTGATAAATCGGCTTCATGAGCTCATGCAAACGGTTAGGTCCTTCTCTCAAGACATAACAAACTCATCCTTATCGGTCGATAATTCACGCCAGACGATGATTCGGCATTTCGAGACCGTGTCTCGAGACCTTGCTCGTCTGTCCACAGAGATCACTAATCATCATCGCACTCAAATCAACACGCTCTCTACCGTCTCTGAACAAGTTATCCGATCCGAAAACCGCCTTCATAAGCAATTGAATGATCGGATGGACACTATGCAAGCCACTCTACTTGCTCAAATCGATGCAAAAATGGACACTATGCAAGCCTGCCTTGGCACTCAACTCACTGAGGTCATCCTTCGACTCAACCAAGGTGATGCCAAAAAGGGGGAAGAAGAGCAACGTAGAGCAGCAGAGGCAAGAAGACGTGAAGAAGAGTCCAGAAGAAAAGAAGAGGCCGACAGAAGAAGAAGAGAAGGCGATAGGTCAGGAGGAGCCAGTTGGTTCAAAAGATGAACAACTTATCTCTTTTTTACTTATCGCAGCTGTATTTTTTTTGTAGGTGTAATAAAAATGCTTATTGTACTTAATGAAATTCATTCTCTCAATGAAGTTCATTTTAATGATTTCATATTGTTCTTGGAGCACTTAAGTTTTGTCATCACCAAAAAGGGGGAAATTGTTGAATCCGATATTTTGGTGATAACAAACAACAACTCATTGTATAGGAATGTGCTGCCAACCATTGTATTTCAGGAATCTACTACAACTTCTACCGGAAGCCTGTCCACCGCCTTTGCTCTCGACCGGCTGAAGTCACAAGCCTATCAACTGGCTATCAAAACCAGCAGAAGATAAATCTATCTACCGGAAGCTTGTCAACCGCCTTTGTCTCTCGACCGGCTGAAGTCACAAGCCTATCGACTGACTATCAAAACCAGCAGAAGATAAATCTATCTACCGGAAGCTTGTCAACCGCCTTTGTCTCTCGACCGGCTGAAGTCACAAGCCTATCGACTGACTATCAAAACCAGCAGAAGATAAATCTATCTACCGGAAGCTTGTCAACCGCCTTTGTCTCTCGACCGGTTGAAGTCACAAGCTTATCGACTGGTTATTCAAACCAGCAGAGGACAAATATCTCTACAGGTAGAATGCCAACTGCCTATCAGGATATCTCAAGACAAGTACCTGTGACAAGATGTTCTTTGCAAGATCTTTTATTAAAAGCAGAACCGGCGTGTCAGAAGATATGTTGACTCCTGCAATCGAGACAACAGGTTGCACCAAAATGGCAAAAAACACAGAATGACTACAGATAAAGCATTCGACCGTTTATTCCAGTTTTGGACCCTGGAAGTTGTCTGCAGTGTACGATCTTCATGCAGAATCATCAATGCATTTATGAGCATTAAATGTGCATTCAATGCAGCATCAGAACGTTCAAAATAAAGACGTTGATGATTGACCTATATAAAGGGAAGATTGCTCAAGAAGTGATAACAACGTCTACAACAAAAAAAAAAAAAAAAAGAGACAAGCATTTCAGAAAAATCTCAATCAACTCAATCACTTGAATAATATCAGAAGTCCTCATCTGATATACTTGAGCACACTTACAAGATCACTCATCTGCTGCTCAAATAAACCCTCGCCTACAGTTCACATATCTGATCGTCAAGGATCATCCTAGGGTTTTCAAGCCTCTCGACCGCTCTGCAGTTTGAGAAGCTCAACTCAACTATACACATTGTTGAAGAGAATTGAAGCTACTCTGAAAGCTTCCACCAGTCTGATAAGAACTGAGAATCTTATCTGTGTAAATCTAGGAGTTTCGGATTAGGCATTGGATAAGTCCTAAGTCTGAAGTGGGTGTATTACAAGACGTTGTAATAACCAAAGTCTTCTAGTGAATTCCTTCCTAAGTGGAAGAAGGGGAGACGTAGAAGGATTAAGCCTTCGAACTTCCATAAATCGTGCCTTAGTCTTTACTGCTATTTATCTTACTTTCTGCTCATACATTGCATTATAAACTTTGCATCACTAAAACCTCTGAACTATTTCCGCACTATTTAAGTTGTTCAAATCGTTTTAGAAGTTGAGAAAACAGATTAAGTGAACTAAACCTCACTTGATCATTTCAAAAGTAGAAGAAGAAAAGTTTCAGAGTGTATTCACCCCCCCCCCCCCTCTACCCTCTGAACCGATCCCAACAACCGTGATTTAAGATTAAATCTGGATCCTAGATTTTTCACTTATTTGCATAATTTTTTTGGTACTTGCGTGTGTCTTGGTTGTCTCAATTTAATTAAATTTATTTTCAGATATTTTAATTCTTATTTCTTAAGCAGATCTTATTTTTAATTCTTATTTTTATTCAATCTAAATCTTCTTTATTACTTTTGTCTAGATTAAGCTATATAATTAATTCTTGATAATTGACTACAGTCTCTGTGGGATCGATACTTGGACTCATTGTCCACTTATTATAACTTGACCTGGTACGCTTGACAGTAATTATTTTTAATACCGAATTAAGCGGTCACAACCTCCTTCTCAATAACAAAAGAGTCACATTCATCTTGACTATCACTGAAAAAATATCATCTTAACTAATATCGTTTTGAAAGATTTTATGAAATGACAGATTTTCAGAGATTTAAACATATATCCTTTTAACTAGATGAACACAAATTTTTTGTCATGTATAGTATGTTTTGATCCATCAAATTCATTTTTTTTTACTTATGATAAGAAAAATTATTTCAGTTTGCTCAGTTTTATCATCTGATTTCTTTTTAATAAAGTTAACGCATCTTGAGCACCAACATGCATCATACATTTATTTGAGATATGAAGTATCAATCAATTTTCTGATTTCGCAAAAATTAATAGCGAGATTGTTAAAAAGATCGTTTAATAGAAAAAACATAAATTATTTCATTTGATATATTTACTTGAAAATTGGCATTGTAATATATCCATTGTAACTGCAATTGTAGAGAGCATTTTTTAGTATTGAAAATTATTAAAACATCACTTCGTAATCAGTTGAAATATGATCAAATAATTTTTTGGTACATTATGTGTTTGATACAGTTGATAATGAAATATTATTCATTATTTTCAAAGCATGAAATTTAGGAGAGTTTTATTGTAAAAAAACATATAAAGTTAATATATGATATTTATTGTACAAATTTTTAAATCTATTGAATTCGACCACTCTGATCGAAAATTATTGTTACGTTACTAGGTATCTCCCATCGTCCTTAATTGATTTATAGTTTTTACGTAGAAAAATGTTATATGTACAATGAAAATTACACATACGATCATACGTTACTTTGAAATTACAAAACTATTCGAATGAAAAGATCTTTCAATTACTGAGATAATTTTGTAATTTCAAAGATAACTTGTAACAATGAATTGGACAGACAAATCAATAATGTCATAATATTATAGAGAACTGTATAAAAGTGTGAATCCAACCATGTTTTTCAATTAGAAGGCAAGAATCATTGACGATCAGTTTTAGCATTTAATTAATTTTTGATGTAATTTCAAACCAAATAAGCAACTGCGGTCTTCTACAGTTTACGATTGACATCAAATACTTGTGTGCTTCATTTTCCACATCAATCTATTTATTGGGGACATGCAAGGAAATGAAGACTAATGTATTATCAAGCAAAATCAACAATTTCCCAATGATGCAATTTTTAATCAAACGTTGAAGTAGAGAATATCATGTGGGTAGGCTTATTAAGGGCTTCTCCAATCACGCACCATGCCAAATTGGTGTTTGAATTGAACCTTCAACTCAGCGCTAATTTTGGTGCTGGGTTGGTGTATTGCTACATTGTTGCATCAAATTTGGTGTTACATTGTAGCTACGCTATTTCTTCCCCTTTTTTTTGTTTTTTGTTTTTATTTTTTTATTATAATAAATATTAAGATTCTTTATTAATAATTTAATTATATTATTATATAAATTTTTAATTATTTATTTTAAAATTTTAATTTATTCAATAATCAACTAAATTAATTTACATTTTGATTTATTCAGATTATTTTTACGTGTGATTTTAATGTTTTTAATAGTTAATTATTTATATTCAATTAATTAAGAATTTTAAGTATTTAAATAACGAAATTAAATTTTAGAATTTCAAAAAAAAAAAATATCTCCTAAAATAGATTTAATTTAAAATTTTAATTCATCAATATTTCTAATTAATATCTATATAGAAATTATTTTAGGTATTATTGATATTTTAATTATGGTGTTTAAAAATATTTTGTGAAATAAATTAGTTGCTGTGAATAAAATAATAAAAAATATTTCGAGAATATTTTTTTTAGTGTAAAATTTAGAGTTAATGAGTTAGAGATGTATTTTGAATTTCATGCAAAAATTATACTATTTTGAAGTTAGTATGACAGAAAGATAGCGTAATGGACCCAAACAAATTTTGAACTAGTCAAAAACAGTAGAAGAAATATTACTTTTCAAGTGGGGACTTGAAGACTTTTGTGTTGCATACACTTCATTCCTATCCCACCAAGTCTTTTTTTTTCCCTCAAAATCACCAAACTTCAAGAACCCATCTCTCTTCTCTCTCAAACTAATTAAAGCTCTCCAATTCTGCTAACAATCAATATCTTGTTTCATTTTGATTTTAGAGAAAAAGAAAAAACTATGGGTGTCATCAAAGTGTCCCAATCCTTCAAGACAAAGGTCACCCCGAGTAGGATGTTCAAGGCCTTGATCTTGGATTCCCACAACCTCGCCCCGAAACTCATGTTCTCCTCCATCAAGAGCATCGAATTTCTTCAAGGAAACGGCGAGCCCGGGACGATCAAACAATTGAACTTCACCGAAGGTTAGGGATCATATATATATATGAATTGAACAACTATATATACGTTAGCTAGCTGGTCACGTGAGTCAATTAATCTTAAAGTTTATTCGATTTTAATTTTTTTTTTCGGTTTCTATACATGATTCTGGTAGCTAGCCCATTTAGATATGTGAAGCATAGGATCGACGAAATCGATGAAGAGAACTTCCGGTGTAAATACACTTTTATAGAAGGAGATGCATTGATGGACAAGCTAGATCAAATAATTTACGATGTCAAGTTCGAGGCGTATGGGTTCGACGGATGTGTGTGCAAGATAACAAGCGAATACTTTGCGAAAGAGAATGTGGAGATCAAGGAAGAGCACATCGAGCATGGGAAAGATAGAGCCATTGGCATGTATGAGGTTGTTGAAGCTTATCTCATGGCACACCCTCATGCCTATACTTGACAACTATATATATAAAATCTTGGGTTTTTAATTTATTTGTATCCCATTTTGCTTCATTTGGATCGTTTCTTGTTTTTCAATTAAAGGGGTATTTCATATTTGTATTGGATGGTCTAGTATTATATATGTATATATATATTTATTTGTATCTTGCATAAACTATATATGTTTGTTGACCGAAATAAGACTTGTAAGTTATACGCTATATATATTTTATATGTTTAGGTACCGCTTGGTATACGTTATGAGATGAAGAAGAATGTATAATATGAGTGATAAACAGATGAAATATAGGGATCAATAAGATACTATGATAATATGTATGGTGTTTGGTATGATTTTAAAAACATGGATTAAATTTGTGTATTGTAATATAATATCCAAATTACTCTTACGATATATGCTTAATTACAACTGCTTTTTAATAATATCTAAACAAAGTTAATGTTCAAATTTGTTGGTAACTAAAATTGTCATTTTTTAAAAGCTAAAATTGTCATTTTAAATATCTAGCTAGACGCACGTAAATTATATTGATGCAGGTTGGTTTAATGAAAGAAAAAATGATTAAATAATTTTTTTAAAAATAAAGTAGAGAATAAAATAAGTTTGCATTCAATAATTATATGTTTTATTTCTTAAAAAATAATCAAAATTAATTACTTTTTGAATTATTATTTAAATTATAAGTTTTGGTCCAAATACAATTTGTATGTACGTCGTTCCACTTCCTCAAACAAACTGCAAAGATATAAGAAATTGAATAAATCTATGTAACATTAACATATTTGAAAGAAAATTCACAGTTCTTATAACGATTCACTTCTATCTAAGAAAATTTGTTTTAAAAATTAAAAAATTTAAAGAAAAATAAAAAGATTTATCTATCTTTCGGATGGAGAAAGCAAAAATTACACTTCACCTCACAATTCGATTGCTTCCGAATTGAAGAAGATTTCATTCTCCCTTCTGTGCGGAAAATATCAGGGCAACGATGTAAATTTTCATTGGGCTGCGGTTGTTTTAAAATTATCACGCTGAGAACGAATGATGTATTGTACATAGATTATAAATAATTATAACGGACTTATGGTATGGACCTGATTTTATTGTATATGAACCAAACAAAAGATATTACTGGATTATTAATTTATATTGGACCTAATCCAATACACCAAGCAGTACCGTATAGTATAACATTGTTGAGTGACTTGAAATCCATGGTTGTGTATCATTTCAAATTTTGGAAGAAATTTATAATTTAATAGCTTAGAGATGAAGCGAAACCTTTCTTATGTCTCCACTGGAAAGTAATGCGCCAAGTTGGTCCGGAAACTCAATCATATAATTATCCCACACTGAATATTTATATAAGTTTTGAGGGATCGGTAAGATATAAAATGGTGGCCTCACTCTTCTTGTAACTCATACCTTTCTCGGCCTTTTGGCTAAGATCAAGTGTAGTATCTGTTCTTATCAGTTTAATATCTGATACGTGGGCCAATGGCCCACACGATATTAAATTTATTTTTTTAGGGGGAAGGCCCATCAAGGTAGCTTGCTATCTGGTCCTTCGAGTGTCGCCCATGCGTTGCACTATTGCTTGGGCATGGCGCACCCCACCAATTCAAGTTTAAATTGAATGGCCCGAGTATAATGTTACTCATAAAACATTTGCGGTATTCCACTTTATTAAATAAATTATTGGAAACAATACAAATGGGGATATAAATGAGTTGAGTTTTTGAATGTTTAAGCTTGGTTTATTTATAAACGAGTCAAACTTGAACTTATTTAATGAATATACATGGATCAAGAGTTTTTTTGAGTTTTTATCAGCCTAAACGAGTTTAATATATTTAAATTATAAATTTAAATACTTATTAAATTAATTAAAAACTTAAATTATATATTTGAAAAAAATATAATATTATTATCAAAATTTTTAATTTTATTTTAATAAATTAATTTTTATAGATTTTTTAATATTTTTTATTAAATTTATAAATTAAATATTTACGAGCTTGTTAACGAGCATGCTCACGAGCTAACGAGCCGAATATTGTAAAGCTCGAGTTTGGTTCGTTTGCCTTAACGAACTTCATTAAACGAGCTCGAACGAGCTTTTAACGAGTCGAGACCCGAACAGTTCGCGAACTGTTCGTCTCATTTACATCCCTAAATACAATAGAAACTTATCATATTTTTGGTTAAAATAAAAAAAATCTCAAAATAGCCGATATTTTACGAAATCTCAAAATAGCTAATACTAGAAAACAAATAGGTGCTTATTATTAACCCTTGTGTTTTTTTTCGAAAAATAAGCTAAATTAACCTGAACTTAAAAAAAAAAATGTACATGTATCTAACTAATACTTTTGAAAATGTGATTTTTCATTTTATATGTTTGAATGCATTGAAATTGTTAATTCATACACAAATGTTTTTACAATTAAATTGCAAGAGTTTTTGCAAAATTATATACACTATAAAATTATCAATTAAATAAAATCAAAATACCACGAGAGTTTTTGTCTTTTTGTAGGGTTTATGAGTAAATTTTTATTTTTTTTAAAAAAAACATTTAAGCGTCTATTCTTTTTCAGGATATTATTATTATTATTATTTTCCATTTCACAAAAAACGTGTTTGCACAATTTACCTCCTTTTTCCCCCCCTCGATCTCTTGAATTATGATTATCAGTTCTTATATTTAAAACTAAAATTATGTAATCCTTATACAAGACTGAGATGGGCAAATGGCAATGGACTTCGGTACATATAAAAGCCAATTGAACTAATTGTTTTAACGGAACCGAAGTCAATGGAATTTTCCTGAATACCAAATAAATCGAATTGATTTAAAATCAATTATTGCAGTTTTTCATCGTCAAAAAAATTAGTGTATTTTTTATTAAAAAAAAGTAGTAGCAACATATTGGAATATCCACATGAATCCATTTTTTCAGAAGATGAAAATGTTTTTTTACAAAAACTTGTAAATTTATTAAAGTAGTATTTGAGAGAACTTTTAGGAAGTACTTTTCATCTTCTCGTTAACAAAATTTCACAAAATTTCAAAATTTTGTTAATGAAAAATTGAAAAGTGCTTCATAGAAACTCTGTCTAAGAATGATTCAAATTGTCTATTATAAGATTTACTAATTAAAACGGAAAAATTTCATGCTTCCAAACAAAAAAGGAAGAATATGGATGACAATGAGGCGAGACGGGGACGGGATGCCTTCCCCATCTTCGTCTCCAAATTCGAACCCCCTCTCCATACCCGTACCGATCCCCATAATTTTTATCGGGGATTCCCCATCCCCATCCCCGCGGGGACCAACTCCTCATCCCCGTCCCCATACCCGAATATATATATATATATATATATTAAATTTTATTATAATATCCATATATATATATATATAATATTAGTAAATTTTATTATATAAGAATATAAAAATTATTATTAAATTTTATGATAAAATACATAAAATATTTTGGTAAATTTTTTATTATTATAATATAACCCTTTAAAATTAATCAAAATATTTTAAATAACAATAATTGCTATCAATCAAAATTATTTTAAATAAAATACTATGTATGTAACATGAATTAGATTCAAATAATATTTTTATGTTACAATAAAGTACGTTATCATAAACGGATATATTATATATAATGCATAAAAATATATATAAACCAAAGAATAATAATACTTTTAATTTTTATTTTTATAATATATTAGATTTAATAAAATTGACAATTAAAATATTTATATACTACATTATTATTATTATTATTATTATTATTATTATTATTATTATTATTATTATTATTATTATTATTATTATTATTATTATTATTATCGGGGCGAGTTTGAGGATGGGGAGTAGGGCTGACAAAAAATACCGAAATGCCGTCATACCGCCTTTACCGTACCGAAAAAAACCCGAAAATATCGAAAATTTCGGTATACCTTAAATTTCGGTACGGTATGTTACCCTACCGAAATTTTCGGTATCGGTATCTGTTAGAACCTAATGAGGTGAGATTTATGTTCTATTGACAACTTTAGCAATTTAAAGCGATTATGCAAATACGCAAGCGGAAGACTTAAAGCAATCAAAAATAAATGCAGTAAATAAATGCGTAAAATAAATAAATGCGTAAAGTAAATAAAGAAATAAATGAGATAGGATATGTTTATGGAAGTTCGACGATAAATCGTCTACGTCTCCCCTTCTTGGTTAAGATCGATTAACCAAGGATCCACTAGCACTTCAACGTCTTGGCCTTGATGGTTCCAAGGATATTCGTACAATTCAACACGATCACCGCGATGATACAACTCGAACACTTGGCCTTAAGGGCTCCAAGGATAGCCTCAACAATCACGCAACACACTTGGCTTCACACTCAAGTGTTTACTACGATAGCACAACACACTTGGCTTCACACTCAAGTGTTTATAACAATAACACAACCAACTCACAAACTATTTTTACAAACACTCTCAAATATTTGAATATATCACACAAACACTTTGATAGAGAGAAGATCGCTTGCAAATGAGAGAAAAGATGAGTTGGGCTGTCTCCAAATGACTTTGAAAATCCTCTATTTATAGTTGGCAAGGATTTGAATCTGATTTGAGTTCATGAAGCGTGTGTTGGGAAGTCAAGGAGTAGATAAAAAGTGTTCGGCGCCGCTGCCTGCTTTCACCCAACACTGAGCGGATTTTGTGGAAAAATCATATCTTACAATCTAACTGTTGGATTGATCTGAAATTTTTCCTGAAACTTTAAAACATCTTGATTTTTATTCTGAACGGTGAAGATTATATTTGAACGAGTCAAAAATTTCCAGTAATTTTCGGAATTCGCTTCATCATGTTTTCGCTTCTTGTTCTGCGCGACACTTTTTAAAAATTAATATCTCTCAATCCATCTGTTGGGTTGATCTGAAATTTGGACAGAAGTTGTAAAACATCCTAAAATTGACTTTGATTGGTGGAGATTTGATTTGGATGTCTCAATCATTCCCAGTTATTTTCTGAATTGAATCTTCATGTTTTCGTTCCTTGCAGGAGTAAGTACTGTGCAGCATATTTGAAAAAATCATATCTCTCAATATAGCCGTTGGATTTCTCTCAAATTTGGACAGAAGGTTTAACACTTCCTCATATAAATGATGACTGGTGAAGATTGGATTTCAGTGCATATAAAATTCTCAGTAATTTTTGAAAGTTGCTGCTCCATACTTTGGCTTCTTCTTGTCCTTTTCTTTATATCCTCATAACAATGTTTCATGGCATTCACATAACATTGTGTCCATTATATGAGAAATATGAGACTTCATAAATACATTGATAGCTTCAAAATAACTTCCAATAATTTATTTGTCAATAAATCTAATCTGCAAAATCTCACTTTAAATGGTTAGTAACAATTAACCGAGTTTTGTAATCATCAAAACATAATATTATGAGACTTGTTAATGCATTAAAACATTAATCTCATAACACGAGATTTTTATGCGTTTAAGGCGTAACAGTATCGGTATAAGATTTTCAAATTTTTGGTATTTCGGTATACCGGAAAAAAATCGGTATACATGGTACCAATACCGTGTATACCGATATTTTTTTATAAAAAAACAGTCTAAAAAATCGATATACATGATATCATACCGATACCGTACCAAATTTCGGTATTCGGTACGATATCGATATGAGTTTATGCCATAACGAAATTTCGGTATACCAACATGTCGGTATATCGAAATTTTCGGTACGGTATCGATATCGGTATCGGAAATTTTGGTATCGAAATTTCCGGTACGGTATGCGGTATACCGTACCGAACCACCCCTAATGTGGAGAGCATCCACATACCCGTCCCAATATGTTGCGGGGCTTTTCGAAAATCCCCGAACTTGAACTCATACCCGAAAATTCTTTCCCGAACCCGCCCCATTTCGAATTTTCCCCGCAGATACCTGAACCTGCGGGAAAAATTGTCATCCTTAAGGAAGAAATAACAAAAACGGTGGCTTGCTATTGCTAAACTAACTTTTTTTTTTAATCAAAGCTAAACTAACTTTTTAAGGCTAAACTTGATTATATTCTTTACACAAGGCCATTTTTAAAAATCTCTTGTCGTATTATTTGGATCCCACATTGTGTGCTTATATAAAGTTTGAGGGACTGAAGCGATATAAAACAATGGGCTCAACATTTTGAAGACTCATACCTTTCTCGGCCTTTTGGCTAAGATCAAGTGTAGTATCTGTTCTTATCAGTTTAATATCTGATACGTGGGCCAATGGCCCACACGATATTAAATTTATTTTTTTAGGGGGAAGACTCATTAAGGTAGCTTGCTATCTGGGCCTTCGAGCGTCGTCCTTGCGTTGCACTATTGCATGGGCCCGGCGCACCCCACCAAACCAAGTCTAAATTTCAAGGCTCTATAACTTCGACAGCACTCCTTTATTACGTTGGTCTAAGTTTCTTTGTGTGTAGCATTGACATAAGATACATAGATAGGAAATTCGGACAATTCCATCAAAAAACAATCATTCTAAGTTCTAACAATTAAACATTACATCACTATAAATAATACATATCTTTTTTATAAAAAAGATTTAGGGATTTTATTAAAATCTAAAACTAGTCTTCCATTTGTGCATCACAGAGAGAGTGTTATTTTTATGTAATTATTGACAAAATTAATAAATATGAGTGTTTGAATAAATAATTAAAATACAAATAAATTATGATTGAATTGGATTAAATGATTTAAAATCTACGGATATAAATGTATCTTCATTCTTTAGATAATTTTTAAAAATAAAATAAAATTATCTTGATATTTATTACACTACAATTGAGGTTATCACAATGGATTTCAAATCCTTGGAGTATTGGAATCAATTTAAATTCATTGTGTTTGGAGGAATGTTTTGACAGTGTTTATAAGTTTTGTAAATTTATTTAGAAAACTATTAGAAAACAGTTTTAAACGATTGAAATAAGCTATTTGACATATTCTAAAATACTTTTATATAAAAAAAAGTTGTTTCACCCCTATTTTTTTTAGAAATATATTATTTTAATATTTTACTTATTCGTATTATTTTTGTATATTTAAAATTTTGTTATTTTCTCAAGTATTTATTTATCCAATAATTATAAATTTGATGCATGCAATATTTGTATTCTATACAAAAACAAAATATATATTTTTAAAATTTTAAAATAAATTTTAAAATTTTTAAAGTTGAAATAGAAAAATAGAAAAAATAAATTATAAAAATAAAAATAATAAAATATAGATACATAATATTTTGATAAGATGAGTTCCATTAAACTCTGTACAATTAGTATAAAATGTTCTTTATATTAACAAAAATTAATATATAAAGTTAAATAAAAAAATTATAAGTATGATAATGAAAAACAATTTAAAAATTAAATCGTATATTTATCTATATTTTAAAAATTTTTAGATCAAAAAATATATCGCTCAAATCATAATATTATATTTTCTTGAATATCCTATATTATCTTTATCTATAGTTTTGAATTCAATCATATCTTATTTGAATTTTTAAATTTGATGATAATGTTTTCACTATTTTTGAAAATAATTTCGGTTGAAAAATACTATAGTTTCTATTTTAGCCGTCTTTTCAGCTTTTACATATATATTTAAAAAAATTTAGATAAAATAATATTATCTTTTGTTGAATATTCAATATTATATCTATTTAAAATATAAATTCGATCGCATATTATTGTATTTTTAAATTTAATGATAATTGTTTACTATTTTCCAAAAAAAATTTGGACATAAAAGTCTCATGTTTCTATTTTTAGCACACTTTTCTGCTTATATATATATATATATATATATATATATATATTAAGTTTAACTCCAATAATATTTTTATCTATATTCTAAAATTATTATATTAAATAATATATCGCTCATAACATCCTTGAATATTTGTTGTGCATAACTATATATGCATAGATACAAATCAATCATCCTATTAAAACTAAATGATAAATTTTATTTGATAAAAAAAATTATTTTAAATTTTTTACATTCGTATTTTTATGTATATTGAAAATTTGTGGATTAAATAGCATATCACTAATAATATTATTTTTTTTGAATATTTGTTGAGTGGGTCCTGCGGCAGCTGCTGCACTTTATATATATATATAAAAGAAACAAAACACCTTATTAAGAAAAAAAATTAAATTTTGTTTCATAATGAAAAATATTTTTAAAAAACTATATCGTATTTTTATAAAAAAGCAAAAAAATAAATTTTGTAAAAATACTATTTTGATTTTTGTTTTTAATTCAATCATATTTTTTATTTATATTTTCAAAATTTTAGCTTAACTATTTGTAGTTGAGTTTTCTGTTTTTATATATAAAAATTCTAAAGGTATAACAAATATCATGTACAATGATATTTATAATAATAATATCATGAGATTTTGCTATTTATCGCGATATTTTATATTTAATTTATCATGATATTTTGATATATTAAATTCTTGTATTAAATTTTGTGTTGTAAAATTTGGTGTACAAATTTCATTGTATTGGACAAAACAACCAACACTAAAAGCAAAGATTAATTTTTTTTTATCACGATAAAATATATTTTAATTTTTTAAAACTAAATCGTATTTTTATCTATATTTTAAAATTTTTAGATCAAATATTTTATCATTTATAATATCATATTATTTTTTGAATATTCAATATTATCGCTATCTATAATTTCAAATTAAATAAAATATCATTTTTATTTTTTAATTTTATGATATCTTTACTATTTTCAGAAATATCTTTTGGACGGAAAAAGTTGTTTTATTTCTATTTATGTGATTTTTTTGTTTTATATATATATATAGATATAGATATAGATTATATAGATTTCTCTAGTTTTTGAGTTTTATGATAAATTTTGATAAAGAGATTAATTCTATTTGCTAATAAGTTTATGATAATGAATAGCTATTGCGCAATCGTCACATGGATTCAGTTCCACCCGATTTATGCATGTTGTGAAAAATAATATTTTTGACATAAACAATAATGCGGTCATTCAAATAAACACATACTACACCATTTTTCATAATATAACTAGTAAAAAATGATATTTTTACAGTGAAAAATAATATTATGCATAAAAATATCTTTCATCAATATGATGAGGTCGTAGATCCGTCTCACAAATTTGAAAAATTATAGTTGGGGTGAGCTTGAACTTAATGTAATCAATTATATATAACTGATGACATCCCAAAAATTCCTTCGTCATCTTTATGAATCCTCCGACTGTCCTTGCCTGAAAATTATGAATAAACCGGTTAGGGGCGCCAGGATTTCTCCCGGCGTAACCCCTCCGATGCCTAAGTCAGACAGAGAAACATGGGAGAAAAGATAGAAGAAAATTGTGAGAGACATCATGGGGAAGAAAGTGCAGAAACTCCCTTTCCATGTTGTGTGTGTAATCAGGAAGAACCAGTATATATCGTAAAAACTTCCCTGTGATGTAGATCGTGGAAGACGTGTGCTGGTGTTATCCCACACATGAGAGGACAATGCCCGTGATCTGATGAGATGTGTGGCCCATACTCTGATAATTCCGATAAGTCCCGGCCCGAGTGTAGATAATGAATATTTGCGAGGCCCATATCCAATAATAATTACAAGACATCACTTACCACCAATAACCTGCTTGTTATCACAAATCCCGGTCCAAGTTCATGTGAAAAAAATAAATATATCTCGAGATATCAGACGATATCTCAGGATATATCTAGGGGTGGGTTTTCGATATACCGTATCAAAAATATTGGTATGAAAAAAATTCATACCGATACCGATATCAAAATTCTGAAATTTTGGTATGAAAAAATTTCATATTGATGTCGTATAGATATCGAAAAAAAATTCGATATACCAAAATAATGTCTATATCTCGAAAAAAATTTGGTACAGTATCTCGAAAAGTCAGTATTTTGGCTCGGTATCCCATCCTAGATATATCCCATGACATCAATAACTATAAAAAATAATATATATGTTTACTATATATATTTATATAATAATATAATCACATTAGAGAAACTAGATTTGATCATTTTAATAGATTTTCAAATTTACCCTTATTATACTTTCAACATATTCAATAATTAAGACACAAAAAAGTAATTTATCATTCAAAAAGTTCTTACCTCTCTTTCTACTATACCATTGTCCTAATTTTTAGGTACCACTATCACATTACCATAATGGAAGAAAAATATAAATAAATTCAAATTTATAAAAATATATATTTTGTGCACATGTGTACTAGACTGCGAGTATATATAAAACAAAAAAATCATTGCATTTTACTACTCGCAAAAAATGAAAAAATTGTATTTTTTTAATATTATATGCATGATTGTCTTTTTACAATTTGGTCTTTTATGTTGTCAAATTTCAATTTTAGTCTACTCAATATATATTGCATTATTTATAGTCCTATTGTCGACTCAGTGCTAACATGAAAACAATGTAATGCTGATGTGATGTCGATATGCATAATGTCACATCAACACTTCCAATGAAAATGATTGCCAAAAATATAAAACGCAAGATTAAATATAAAATTTGATAACATTAAAGACCAAAATCGCAAAATGATAAATTTACATAACCAAAAATTCGCAGTTTCTCCCAAAAATGAAGTTGTGCGCTATAATTAAGAGCAAGAGCTGGACTTCAAGTGTGGAAAGAGTGATTTTTAGTGGACTAAGTAAAAATTTAAATAGATAATAAAAAATATGAGGTGGTCTACAACTTAGAACTGACTTAAAGTAGATCCTTCTTTGCGTGATACATAAGGAGTTTTTATTTATTATAATTATATTATTTCTCTCCTACTTACTATCCAAAATATTATCATGTCGATAAATTATTAGTGAGCCTCAATTCCTGTTAACAATTGAGAAAGTAAAAAGTAATATGGAGAGAAATAAATCTCTTATTTAACAAATGGGAAAACTGTCAGCTATTTAAATAGCTTTACATAACCAACTGAACAAGAAATAAGCAATAGAAGTTTACAACTCCTAAAAACGTGGTGAGATTAAAACAAACAAATAACACCCTTAAGTAGAGGGATTTATTGAACTGTGCAGAAACAAGTCAAACTCAACATTTCCTCCCTTAAACCGAGGCATATTGCATCAGTTTACTTCACTTTCAGAACATACTCCTAAGGTTGCTCGCAGCTTCAAGAAAACATCTAGCTTTAGTGGCTTTGTCATGATATCAGCTAATTGATCTTCTGTGCTACAATGAACTAACTCCACGGTACCAGTCTTGGTGAGTTCTCAAAGGAAATGAAAACGCACATCGATATGCTTACTACGACCATGCATGATTGGATTTTTCGAGAGTTTAATTGCAGAACTACTGTCACAATGAATAATTGTTGTTTTGCCTTGATTCATACACAATTTTTCCAGTACCCTTTTCAGCCATATGGTTTGACAAGCACATGAAGCGGCAGCAATAAACTCGGCCTCGGTGGTAGATAAGCTCACAACTGTTTGCTTCTTTGACATCCAAGATACTGCCCCTGAACTCAATAAAAACACATAACCTGAGATGCTTTTTCTATCTTCCAAATCTCCCGCATAATCGTTGTTTGTGTAAGATATAATTTCACCGTTTCCTCCCTTTCTGTAGAAGATTCCAAAATCCAGTGTTCCCTTCAAATACCGCAGCACCCTTTTTGCCATTTGTTCATGAAGCTCAGTGGGGCCCATATACCTACTTATAAGACCAATTATATACATCATATCTGGTCGAGTAGCAGTTAGATACATGAGACTACCCATTATTTGTTTAAAATGAGTTTTGTCTACCTTAACTCCACCTTCATCATTTATCAATTTACAACCTGGAACAATAGGATTTTGAACAGAATTGCTTCTGTCCATTCCAAACCTTTTCAGCACCTCTGAAGCATATTTTTTCTGATTAAGAAACACACCACTTGATTTTTGCAATACTTCAAGACCAAGAAAATACCTCATTTTGCCAAGATCAGTCATATCGAACTCATGCTTCATGGAATCTTTAAATTCTGAAATCATCATTTCATCATTTCCAGTGAAGAGAAGATCATCGACATACAAACTGATTATCAGAACTCTTCCCTCTTTTCTTGTCTTAAGGAACAAAGTATGCTCGTAGTAACACTTTTCAAAGCCTTCTTTCAAGAAATAGGCCTCTATACAATTGTACCAAGCACGAGGTGCTTGCTTAAGCCCATATAGTGCCCTGTTCAATTTATAAACCTTGTGTTCCTGACCTTTTTGCACATATCCACACGGTTGTTCCACAAAAACGTTTTCTTTTATCTCACCGTAGAGGAACGCAGACTTTACGTCTAGTTGATAGATAACCCATCCTTTTTGAGCTGCAAGCGCCACTACCAACCAAACTGTTTCCATACGTGCCACAGGTGCAAAAACCTCTGTATAATCTACCCCATACTGCTGAGATATCCCTTCACTACAAGCCTTGCTTTGTACTTATCGATCTATCCATTTTCATCTAATTTTGTTTTGTAGACCCACTTTACTCCAACCTTTTTCTCTCCTTTGGGTAAGTCCACTAATTCCCACGTGTCATTTCTTCTTATTGCCTCAATCTCCACATCCATGGCTTTCCTCCATTTTTTACTTTTTACTGCATCTTCAAAGTGAATGGGATCAGCAGCTGCAAATATAGCCATTTGAATTTCATCATCTTCTTCAGAAAGACCTTCTCCTGTCTCATAATCTTGCATCCAAACTGGCGGTATCCTAATCCTCCCTTCATTAAAACTAGGTGTACTTTCGACCAAAGAAGATGAAGAAAGGTTCTCCTCATCTGCTTCTGTATCAATGACAAATTCATTTCTTTATTCACCAAAAGCTTCTTCCTCTTGATCACCCCATTCCAAAATACACCCAATTTCTTCTTCATGATTCTTATCCCAATCCCATATTTTGTCTTCCTCAAACACAACGTCCCGACTTGTTATGATCTTTTGTGAAATAGGATCATAAAGTCGGTAAGCCTTGGATTCCTCACTCACTCCCAGCAGAACACAACTCATGCTTTTATCAACTAACTTAGTTCTTTTGCTATCCGGTATATGAACGTGCGAGATACACCCAAAAACTCTAAAATATGAAACAGAGAGTTTGATGCCACTCCAAGCTTCTTCTGGAGTTTTATTTCAGACAGCTAGTGTTGGACTTCGATTCAAGACATGCACCGTCCAATTTACTGCTTCAGGCCAGAAGGTTTTAGGAACTTTATTTTCTGATAGCATACTTCGTACCATATTCATAATGGTTCTGTTTTTGCGTTCCGCGACACCATTTTGTTGCGGGGTATATGTGGCTGTCAAGTGTCTCTATATACCATTTACATCACAAAATTTATTGAATTTTTGTGATGTAAATTCTCCTCCTCGGTCGGTGCGTAAGCCTCAAATGGATGTTTCTTTCTCTTTTTCAACATGAACCTTAAATCTTTTGAAAGCATCGCAGGCTTCCGATTTTTATGTCAAAAAGAAAACCCATGTTTTTGGACTAAGGTCATCTGTAAAAGTGAGCAGGTAGCTTTTATTTCCTTTGGAATTGGGCTTCATTGGTCCGCAAATATCAGTATGAACGAGCTGAAGAATTTGTGAAGCTCTCCACGTGCTCTTCTTAGGAAAGGGGTCTCGTTTTTGCTTTCCTTGTGTAGGAAACTTTAGTGAAGGTAAGTCATGTACCATGTTCTTTTGTATGAGAGTTTTCAGTCCTATAGAACTCAAGTGTCCGTATCTGCAATGCCAAAGCTGCCCCAAATCCTCAGATGTTGTGTTGAAACACACAGAATTAGATGATTGTGATATAGCATGTAGCACAAACATGCGATTTTCAGCCATCTTTGTATCCATAAGCAGACCTTTCTCATGGTGAAACACTTTACACCGACCATGTTGAAACAAAATGGTAAGTCCCTTTTCCTTGAATTGTCCAATGCTTAATAGATTGTTTTTCAACTCCGGTACATAGAACACTCCTGTGATAATATGTGCTACTCCATGTACCTGTAGCCTTATATTTCCCTTTCCTAATACTGCCATACTGGAGTCGTTGCCAAGCTTGACTGAATCTCTAAAATTTTCATCCAAGTCAAAAAAATATTCCCTTGTACCACACATATGATTGTTGCATCCGAAGTCAAAGTACCACAAATCTTCACTGTTGGCTGGGTTCATGTCAATGTATGTCATTAACAACATCTCTTCTTGAGTTTCTGCATAATGTGCTTCCTTTTTGTTTGGGCACTCCCATTGAAAATGTCCAAGCTTGTGACATTGGTAACATTCCACTGTGGTTTTTTCGAAGCTTTGTCTGCTTCGTTCCCGTCCTCTTCCTCTAAAAGTTACACGGCCTCGACCCCTGCCTCTAGATTGATCTCCGTGAGTGATCTTCAAAGCTTGTTCTTCTCCAGCTTGAGGCCTCATACGTTGTTCATGCACTAGTAAGCTGCTTTCTAATTCATCAATAGTTAAGACATCAATATCCCTAGACTCCTCAATTGAACACACAACATAATCAAATTTGGGAGTCATGGATCTCAAAATTTTTTCAATGACAGCAACATCTCCTTTATTCTCACCATTCACTTTCATATTATTTACGATGGTAAGAGTCCGAGAAAAATACTCGTTCACTGATTCTCCTTCCTTCATATGGAGTATTTCAAATTCCTTTCGAAGTGTTTGTAACAGAGCACGCTTGACTCGAGTTGTTCCTTGATATTTTTTATTCATAGAGTCCCATATGTTCTTTGATGTATCTATGTGAAGAATCGTTTCCAGGACTGAACGATCCAATGCTTGAAATAGATAGTTTTTCGCCTTCAAATCCTTGAGCTTTTGATCGTCAATGTGCTTGCGCTGCGCGTCTGTAAGGACAACCCCTTTTGCTGCTGCAGAAACACCATTCTCTATTAAGCTCCAATATTCCTTTGAACGCAGGAAATTTTCCATGAGCATTGCCCAATGATCGTAATGCCCATCGAATCGAGGGACTGCTGGTTGCACAAATGAACCTTCTGTCATCATATTGTTTTTGGTGAAGACTGCTGCTTCCAATGGTAATCAGGCCCCTCGAGGCTCTGGTACCAAATGTTAACAATTGAGAAAGTAAAAAGTAATATGGAGAGAAAAAAATCTCTTATTTAACAAATGGGAAAACTGTCAGCTATTTAAATAGCTTTACATAACCAACTGAACAAGAAATAAGCAATAGAAGTTTACAACTCTTAAAAACGTGGTGAGATTAAAACAAACAAATAATACCCTTAAGTATAGGGATTTATTGAACTGTGCAGAAACAAGTCAAACTCAACAATTCCAAGCTAATAGCAATTCGAGTTATAATTATAAACAAGAACAAACAATTACATAATAGCTTGGCCTGTGGTAAACAAATACTTTGAAGTATTTAATAATAATAATAATAATAATAATAATAATAATAACAACAACAACAACAACAACAACAACAACAACAACAACAACACAGTACTCCTCCTCTAGGGACAGTTGAGATAAATGTGGATGCTTCTGTTATTCAAGGATGTGATTATAATGGTGGAATCGGACTCTTCAACTGCGGTGGTTTGGTGTCCATCTCTAAACCATCTCAGCATGCTATGGAAGCTCCTATTGTTGCGCGCATTTAGCACTTCACTAGACAAATTTCTTCTTTCGTGGTTCAACGTTGTAGACATTCGGCTAATCAAATCACTCATGTTTTAGTTTTTGTTGGTTTATCGACTACAACATGTTCAGATTGTGTCGATTTTTGTCCCATGTTTATAGGCCCTTGTGTAAAATGTGACATTCGGGGATTATATTTTAAGCTACCGATTACTAAAGAAAAAAAAAAGGAAAAAAAAAAACCAATTCTCCGCGTACCTCATTTTTAATTTCTTCTTATTTATCAAAGTGAATTTTAACATATTCGGACATAATTATTATTTTAATTTCAAAAAATTATGTATATATATATATATATATATATATATATATATCATAATATACCATCATTTTTCATAAAAATATTTTACCATTTTAAATACTCGATCAAGAGCATTTTTCGCAATAATCAATGATTCTCCTTGAACACGTGTTGAATGCATATCTCTTACTATTTAATAAAGGAAGAGGGACTCATAGTATTTGGTATTTTAATGTAAACATCCTAAAATGCCCCTAATTATACTAATTGAAATGTAAAAAAAAAAACCAAAACAAGAAGGATAAAAAAAAAAATATTTCTTCCCAATATTTTTTCACTTTCTCAACCACTTTCTCACGTTCATCACCACTATTGTAAAAACATAAAATATTTCATGTTTTTTTTATTTTTTTTCACTCAAATTTTTCTTTCAATTATTATATTTTATGTAGTTTTCACACACTAACGTGTGTGCTTTTTTGCTAGTATAATATTATGTCGACACATCGAGATTTATAGTACGAAAGTATAATGAAAAAATTGTTCTTTAGTCGTGACAACTTTCATATCGTTAAGATATCACACTTAGGGAGTGTTTTGGAGAGCTTTTGCTTATTTAAAAGTGCTTCTTGTAGAGCTTATTTAAAAGTTGATGAGAAGCTAAAACATTTAGTGTTTGAAAATAAAAGTTTAAAGGTGCTACAAGCTTAAATTTGGTGTTTGATGAATAATTGCTTCTAAACTTAATTTTTTACTTAAATGACAATCATACCATTTTTTAATTAATAATTTAATTTTTGATTCTCATATCATAAAAAATATGTTTACATATTATTATTACATTATTTTTGTATCAAAAATATTTTATTTTTTATAACATTAATGCTTTACAAAATATATAATATTAATAAAAATAAAAATATAAAAAATTATAATATTTGTATAAATATACAAGATATCTACAAAAAAAACCAAGGAAATGCAAATATACAAATATACAAGATATCTACAAAAAAATCCAAGGAAATGCAATATTTTTTGAAAAAAAATAATTGTTAATAACAATGTAAAATTTTGAAAAAACCTAAATTAGTTAAACGGCATTTTATAATTAAAAAAAAACTGAATTTTCAAAACTAGAAGAAACCAAATTTGATTTACATTAAACAAATATTTCAATCATTAAAAATTACAAATCATCTCCATACTTTTTCTTGAAATTTTTCTAAAACTGGAGAAGTCCTTCACAAAAATATATGCAATCTATAATAATAAAAAAAACTGAAGATGAAAATTAGAGGAAACCCAATTTGATTGTTCAATTTATTATATTGAAAAAAGGGATACCGATCCTTCCAAATGTAATTGATGCACATATATCATCCCTCAATTTTTCCATAGTCTCATCTGATGATTGACCATAAGAAACTGTGTTGTTTGCACCATTTCGTTCAATATCATCATTTCTATTATTTCTTCTTAAATCAGCCTCCAAAAAATCTTCATCCTTTGCATCCATATTTCTGATAAAATTGTGTATTGCCATTGTAGCCGGCACAAGTGCAACCTGGTCTAACCAAGAAATATTGACTGGCATGTTACTCATGATTTGAAACCTTTTCTTCCATACACCAAAAGTACGTTCAATGGTACCACGCAGAGATGAATGCAAGTGATTGAAGACCTCACGATGATTGTTGTATGAAGAGGCACGCTGAAAATCTGGAATGTGATATTTTTGCCCTTTATACGGAGCTAGAAATCCCAATATATTAGGATATCCTGCATCAACTAGATAATATTTACCCCTAGGTGGCATTGGAAAGTTCTTTGATGCATCTTTAATAGCGGAATAGAAAACTCTAGTGTCCTGAGCACTCCTTCCCAACCAGGCAACACAAATGTAAAACACATATCAAAATCACATGCCACCATTACATTTTGAGTTGGACTACCTTTTCTGCCAATAAATGGAACTTGCAAGTGGCACGGTATTGATGCTTTGATGTGAATACCGTCAATTGCACCAATACAATCCTGAAAATTTGTGTAAGCAAGCAGATATGAACCATGAAAAAAAAACATTTGATAAAGATGATATATTCAAGAAAAGTTATGATCATTTACCTTAAAATGAGGGAAATATCTGAAATTTTCCTGAATATATGGATGAGTTGTGTTGTGATCAGAAAATGGCCTTATCCAATCGAGAGACATCTTTGTACAAGATTTCAGAACGTTATAAAATGACATACTAATAGTATAACCAGATCGTTGAAAAAACTCTTGCACTTGTCTGTTCCCTTCACATACACCGACTATCATCATGAAAGTTGCCAATCGCTCTTCAACAGTCACACTTCTTGCAGGTTTCAAGCCATAATTGTCCACTAAAATTCCGCATAATTCAAAAAATACCTCTTTATGCATTCTAAAAGATTGGTGACAGCGACGAGGATTTCCATTCAGTATGGACATCAATGAAGCCCATCCACTATATTCACGATCATAACATGGACTCTTAAGCAAATATTTATCACAGTATATTGTTGATCCAACTGTTAATGCAAATAACAATTTTTTTCTCCCCTTAGTAGGTGGGTTTGAACTAGTACCTTCAATGTCTTCTGTGCTCATGAAGTCGTCTAACTCTTCAGAACCCGAGGAAGGAGAAAGAGAATCCAATCTACCGTCTGAGCCACTCTCTAAGTCACTATCTGACATTTTCAAGCTTTCTGTAAAATGAAAAGTATACCAATTAGTGGCATTCCTTCCCTAAGACAAAAGAAGTGTTCTGGTCCAATACGAAGGGCAAAGTAAATGTTAGCTGAAAATACAGAGAAAAATAAAACAAAAAAGAAACATATAAGAAGTAATTCAAGAGTAAAATGACTTGAAATTTCATTAACTCAATCTAAAAAAAACCAACATGTATTATAATCTGTAGCAAAAATACTTATATTGTTTACATCTCAGTACCCTTTGGCATCCAATTCTTTAACCTCTAAGGCTGTAAATATTATGAAAACACGACCAGAATTGAACGTTAACAATATTCAAACAAAACAAACAATAGAAATTTCCCAACATGTCTCACTCTTACCAAGACTCATAACTCTTTACAAACACGAAAGCTGAAAATAATAGCTAGATTGACAATTGTTTTAATCATCCGATGCCTTCAAGGCTACATAAGATATTTAAAATTAAAATATTGTTTAAATCCTATTTAAATGATGCTCATCCAAAAGAAGCATTGTCATTATGGTATGATTCTCCACGTGATGCATGAGCTGAAATAATTGAAGTAGTCCTTTTTGCATGTCTCTTTCCATCTGGTCTTGCAACCACTTTAGTCGTAAATCATCTCTCTTGATAGTTAAAAATAACTCTCTAACAGCAGGTTTCAAAAACAACCGTGTTGCATACATTCACAAACTACCACCTTATTCAATTCCAGACATACAATCTAAAATTTCCATGTAGCCTTTGATAGTGTACTGTCCCACATTTCCATTTGACACCTGAGATGATTGTGATTCACTCTCTATTGTATTAACCATCAGCTCTAGGCACTTTGCAATTTTTTCTGCAGTTGATGTTTTCTTTTGCTTTTTATGACGAACAGGAGCAGAAAACAGGTTGTTTCTAAGGTTATTTCTTCTAGAAGAACCACTCTCCATGTTGGTTTGTTGTGTGTCATTTGTTTCAGTTGTATGGTCAATGCCGGATCTGTCAATCTCGCTAGAATGTATATTGTCATCAGTAGGTTCATCTTGTAAGTATGGTGGAATTATTCCAGAGCTTGGTGCCCATATACTGTTCCCTGAAGCTACAACATCTGAAAATAGTAGATGTTGATCAGCAACTAGTATAGGTCCTCGCTCTCTGAACTTGGCAGCTTCAGGATGTTCCTAATAAAAATATAAAATTACATATTCATATGTTAAAATAAGCAAGCATTAAAACAGTAAAATATATCATAAAAATGTCATATTTTTCAAACTCACCCGTATCTTTCGTTGCCACCACTCAGGAGTTGCATCCACGTACAGTTCCCTTTTCATGGTTCCAACCTAGTCCAGTCTCTCCTCTCAGTAATGTTTTCCAAAGACCCCATTCTTTCTTCAAGCCATCCCAACAATTTTTTAATTGTATCTTTGAATACTTAAGGTTCGTACAAACTTCAAATTTACAAATCAAATTTTTCCAACCAATCCTATTAAAGTGAGTACCAGGCCTATTCCCTGCTTGGAGCTCCTTTACGCATATTCTAATAAATGCCTCAGTTTTTGCACGATCCCAACTTGCCTTCCCAATATGCTCATTAATTCTCATATTTTGTTGTCTACTAGAATCAATGCTTTGAGATGGTTGTGACCGTGGTTGTAATAATGATTGTGAATGCATCTCAAATTTAGATTCAGAACTTCTAGCCCAAGGCATTTGGGAATCCATTACTACACATCATAAATTAAACAATGGTGGCTGAATGCGTTAAAATATGTGGTAAAAAAAATATGCCAACATCCATGGAATACTAATAAATCAAGAGAAACATTATATCACTTAAACGAGATTCTTAAATTAAATCATATCCAAAATTTAGCTCTTGAGTCTTAATGCTCACAATATTTTATTCAGCCTACTCATTATTCCTTCCACCAAATCCATATATTAATCACAAATTAATCCATAATCAAATCTAGCTATTAATTATTAAATCAAACATTATTTTTTTTAACTGAAACAATGTAATTGTGTTCTGAAAAATCATAGACCGATCATCCAAAACTATTTTTTTCTATGGATTCTGTATTTTAAAGCATAACGCAAACAAGAAAATCATATCTGCAGCCAACCCCAACAACAGTTCAAGCATCCAAAACAAACAGACATAAGAGAATAAATACGCCCAATTCCATGAGCTATATCTCCTTCCATCTTTCAGCCAAAAATGTCAAGACTACACCCACATTCTACAGGTCTTAAAAAAGGTATCCCCAAGATTCAAACCTACGAAGTAAAAATACCACTCTACAAAACGATTACCAACCAATTGTGCTTAAATAACTGGAAACAAATAGCAAAAGCTGGGAGATAGCCAATCATAAGTGGGGGACAGACCCAAATTAAAGAGCATGGGAGTCACCGAAACACACAAAGTCACTACCCCTTATCTTATCTGGCTTCCCTTCCAAGTTAAATTTACAGTTGTTGTTTTAGCTACAACAAATTTGAACAAAGAAAAATCATCAACGAGAGCAAAATATGTTTAATATTGTTTATACAATCAAAATTCCGTTCATATATATAAAAAAGAAGAAAATCGAGGAAGAATCTAGAATTAACCTTCGATTGATGTTAGATAATCTCCAGCTCAAGTCGTCTCCGGTAGTCGCAGGAATCCGCCGGCGATTTCTGAAGTTGGCATGAATTCGATAAAAGCAAAAATCGCCTCTGTCGCGGCTGATTTGGGAAGAGGCGTGAATGAGGAGAAAAATTAGGTCATACGAAGTCGAGGTAATTACGTAATATTATAAGTTTGTTAAGGGTATAAATGACAACATATAATTTTAGATCCTAAACAAAAAATCAAAAACTAAAAAAAGCATCAAATTTGAGCTTATTGCTTTTGGCTAAAAATTGTAGAAGCTACAGCATAATCTAATATTCCCAAACACTCAAAATCACTTTTATGTAACTAAAAGCTGAAAATCACTTTGCAAAAGCTCTACCAAACACTCCCTTAATACTTCATATATTTAGGGAAATCCTTCTTTTTTCCCACCACTCAAGCAATCTTCACGGGCCACAATGGCTTTGCTTTTAAACATTAAACAAACAATAATTCCATGCATACAAATAACACATTTTCATCATATACGTAACAAAGTGATCTCTTTCTTGTACAAAAAGGATTCCTCAAATGTGTATGCATATCCTTCTCACTTGTGAAAAGCCACTTTCATTTTGTTGACCATTGAGCCATTACCATATCAATCTTTCATTTATTTATTTCCCACCGTTGGTTTTCCACAGCTAATGTTATCAAGTTTTATTCCAAAGAATCTTACTATTAAAATTATATATACATCTAAATGTTTTCTCTATGTGAACACGTAACAAAAATATTACAATAATCAATTTAAAAAACGACGTGTTTTTATCTAATCATAAAACTTTGCATTAAATATGAACACCAAAAAACTCGAGTTGATCATCGTGTAAGTAACACGTCGTCAAACACAATATCGATCGATGTCCTCAAATCAATTTTTTTTGTACCAATGATCACCCTATGAGAATGATTAATCGTAACTGTTCCAAAATGTTCGATAGCTAATTCCTTAAACCCTTTCATACATTTCATGATGTGATAAAAACATGTACACAAACATAACAAACAATCAAGCCATCTACCTATAGTTACCACTAGGCATGCATGATCTATCAATTAGCCAAGTGAGTTGGCTAGTTTCTGCCAATCAAGGTCAAGCCGACTACTACATATTTATTTATACCATAAAAACTAAAATAAACGACCAATGGCCATATTATCAAAGACAAAAAGCAAATTCCCTTGCCCCAACACATCAAACTCGAGCAAAAGACCACCATTGCTATGGGAGCTAGACCCCACCATTTTGACACTAACTTTAGTAAACCAAAACTCCCACAATACCAAAATACTCAAAAGGGGAGAGGGAGAAGATAGGCCTCCAAAGATAGACTTGATAAAAAAAAGAGATTCTTTGCATGTCCCACAATTCATTTAACTTTAAAATATTCCCTTTCCATGCACTAATGCATGCCATATATTGATTCTCTTATTCCCTCTCCATCGCGAACCGCCTCGGGCTTTTTATAGTTTCTCCATCATCATTCCTTAATCTCCATTGATCGATGGAACCAGAAATGGAGGTATGTTCTTAAACTCCTGTTACATTTAGATAGGACATGAATGATAATAACAAAAAGTAGTAGTTTAATTTATATTCTGTGTATAAAGCATTCTTTGATCCTATAATCATTTCACAAATATATGTGCAGAAACCTAGAATCACAGAGATAAAGGTTCGGATGGACTGTAATGGTTGTGTTCAGAAGATCAAGAAAGCTCTTCAAGGAATCACTGGTAAGAAAATTCAGACTAAATGATAGCAAAACTCTTGATGAGCTTCATCTAATGCAAGAAACGGTATTGTCACACAGGTATATGCGATCTCTATATCGATTTTCCTCAACAAAAAATAACAATAATCGGGTGGGCAGATCCAGTAGCGATGGTAAAAGCCATCAAGAAGACAAGAAAGAGTGCAGTGATTTGTTCACATATGGATCAACCGGAGCAACCAACTGAACCAGCCAATGAAAGTGGTACACCAAAGGGAGAAACAGGGCCACCGGAGCACAAGGACGGACCAGCTGAACAGGCACAAACAGAAGCAGGAACGCCAGCAGAGGAGCCACATGATTCGCCATCACCTGAGCCGAAGCCGTCAACCGAATTTGCAAATGCCACAAGCCAGCCAGCTCAACCTTCTAAGCCTAAGGATCCTGAAGAAATTCATGTAGTATACCGTTATCCACCAGAATATGGATACAGATATGCATATGGTCAGAACTTCCAACAAAGCAATGGTCCGGGATTCAGAGATGAACCATTTCAGCCCTATGCTAGAGGCCCGGGATACAGTCAACCAGGATTTGGAAGTGAGTCATTTCAGCCTTACGTCGGAGGCCCTGGATACGGTCATCCAGGATTCGGAGGTGAGCCATTTCAACCTTACGCCAGAGGACCGGGATACAGTCATCAAGCATTCGGAGGAGAGCCATTTCAACCTTACACGAGAAGCACGGGATACAGATACGAGCCATCTCAGCCCCACACTAGAGGCCCAGGCTTCGTAGGTGAGACATCTCAACACACTACCAGAGGACCAGGATACAGAGACGAGCCCTCACAAGCTCACACAACTCGTCCCGGATACGGAAATGAGCCCTCTCAACCCACTTACGTGACCCACAGCTACAACACATACAAGCCATCACCCTATGTAACCGAATATGCATATCCGCCACGCTCGCCTCCAAGATATGCACGCTACAGTATACCCGACCACAGCCAGGATTACTACGGTGTGAACAATAGCAATGGAAATGGCAATGGTAACATCACATCAATGTTCAGCGAGGAAAATCCAAATGCATGCAGAATAGCATAAAAAGACTGCACAAAAATCAGCAAGTATTGCCTGCAAAAGAAACCACACTCAAAAGCCATGTGAAAACAATAAAGAAGCCCCTCAATTTTCTTGGACAATATTTCTTCAAAAGAAGTTTGGTGCAATTTTTGAACAATTATATTCCTAACTTGTAAGAGCATAAAGCATTTATCCTGCATTCATTCCAGTAATGGCTTGATTAATTGCACTTAGCATTTATTCCATGTGAAGAATACCAATAAAGCTTCCAACTTCATATTTATTAATATTTAATCTAAGATGGAATAAGAATCCTCAAAAACATGTAATTGAACATAGGTGCAAAACAAAGAGGACAATAAACAATCTATACTAATTTGAAGCATGTGGGAAAACCTTCAAAGTTCGGTAGAAACAGAAGCACGAAGGACAACGTTCAAATTTTAGCCCCTAAAAAGATATTATCTCAAAGAAAAATAGTCAATTTGTTGACGTGAGAAAATATTGATAGACTATTTGAAGAGCATTTCAAATTCAGCACACTTTTCTCCAAAGTCAAAAGTAACTTTCTTGTTCGTTAGTGGATGGATGGCCAGATTTCCATGTTTCGTGCCCAAGTTGTTTACAAATCCCACAGAAAGTTTGATTCTAAATATTTAAATGGGAAACACCAATTTTGCCAGCACACGGTTATAGACAGAATGGTTTTGGCAGGAGATAAACATTTCTCAACTCATATAGCTAGCTATTTATTATATGCCTAACATAAGATATCGATGCAGATATTTCTGCTGTATTAATTGAAGAATGGAGAGTCAACCTCGAAAAATGATAAAGTATATCTATCCACAACAAAGAACCATACTAGTGTATACATTTTGGCTTCATTTCTTGTCATTGAACAAAAAATCTTGGATATGCATGACAAATATGACTGGCATGTCTACAGTGCATAAACTGAAAACAGAATCTCCATCAGAAACATAGTCTTGAGAGTTATAACTGCAGAAATAGATGGAGAAGATATTGCCCTCCTTAAAGCACTGAAGCACACTAAACCCAAACAGCAAATGTCTTGAAATTGACTCTATCTCATACACTATACCATCTGCATCAGCAGCTAAATTTGTAAAGCATGTGCAGGACACAAAACAGCGATAACACGCCTGCACTTGTCAAGTAGTAAAGCAAGGGATGCTAACTGAACATAATTAGTATGAACCGTCCCTAGCTCTTCCAAGCATTCTCTGTAACAGCAAAGAAAGCAACTAGCAACACGAGGGTCGCTATGTAATCCACGCTTTAAGAACTATTAACTAAACTATGTGCGAGGGCCGAGGATGAACAAAAATCTATCCATATACAAAGAAGTCTAACCTTGTCATTCTCATAGGATACCTAACAATTGAAAATTAATATCCCATCAGAACAAAATACATCTCAAGGAAAGCCAATCGAAAGGCCAAGTTATACAAATATTTTAAGCACAACAAAACTCACCCTGGATGCAAGTTACTAACACCACACATCCAATCCAGTAAATCAAGAAAGCTTCCAAGAAACCATTTTTTTCCGAACATATTCAGCACAGAAACATAAAGCCGCGCTCAAACCCAACATCGACCCAAAGAATCAACCATACGAGCCTTTCACTAGAAGACAATAATCTTTAATTTCCCTAAACAAGACTCATTACAAGAGCATGAAAGCTTCCTGTCTCTTGCTATCTCTATCCCCTCACACACAAATACACAATACGTTTTCAACATTGTGAAATTCTAATATCAACCCATCAATGCTTCAAGGATCACTGAAAAGAAAAGGTCGGTGTACATATACTTACAGTGGCAAAACACAATTACACAAGACAGCTCGAAACTTGAGAGCAGCCATGGTTCTTGAAGGTTCTGATTGTGATCTTACATCCACAACCCATCTCATTAATCACACAAATAACATCCACATCATCAAAAAGTTATGGGCCCCATTGTTAATAACACATCATGTAGCCAAAAATCACTTGTATGTGACACGTTGCTTCCGCAAAGTCCGGAGTATCAGTAAGTCCTTGTATGTTCCCGATGGAGATCTTCAGTGGGTTGTTCCTACGTCACAAAACAAAGTCAGAGGAGCCGGGAGGGTTCCCGGCGAAGGCACTCCGACGCTCAAGTCAGTTATTACTCAAGGAATAATAATCGAGAGTAGAGCGATCTATTGCTTAAGAAAGTGTGTACCTTAATAATTAGGTGACTTGAGCTATTTATAGATATTCGGAGAGTTTCACGGGCTTAAGCCTCTTATGGGCTTTTGTAGAATTCAGGGCCTGCTTGAATTAAATATATATAATATTTAAATAAGCTTGGGCCTTAAAAATATTCGGAGTGGACCTTCATGATCGGGCTCAGGCCCAGTTGAATTTTTAGGTGTAACCTATCATAGGCCCCCCACTCTCGGGCGTGTCGCGTGTGCTGAGAGGACCGAGAGTAATATTTTTATTGGAGTATTGCCAGAAATTTATCTGCCAAAAACGAATATTTTTTGCCACTGCGAAAATTAAGGGGAATCGACCTGTAGTAGGACTGTGAGGCCATGAAATTTAAATTCTGGCGAAATAATAATTACAGTGTAATTGGATAGGAATCAAAGTCCTGCCAGAATCTTAATTGTAGAAACCCAGTAGAACTCTATCAGATATTGTGATTATAAATTCAGCACCGCAGTATATTTTTCATCACAACTTACTAACGAAATTTGATTTTCATTATTGTAGGATTCACGATCACATATCAAAAATAAACTAAGGAGAGACAAAGCGATATGACAGGTAATAATTAATTGTGCACTATGTGCCCATAATTATTTTTCTATCCAGTATGCTTTATTTTTTAACTTGTTGCTCCCTTGTTTGCCTACGTGTCCTTCTTCCTCATTGAGACCAACATTGGTATGGGAAAAAATCTGCTTAAAATTTTGTGTGCACGTATCTATATGTAATCATATAATATTTGATCTCAATCCATGGTTCATCATCGTCCCCTCCACTGCCCACTGCGAAGGGAACCACGATTCAGGGAAGAGACGGGCGAGGATGGTTGGCGAGAGGCGGCGATGATTGCCAGCTATCAAAGATCGTCTTCCAGCCATGGAACATCCATTGTCAATGGATGCTTCCAAATCTGGCACGATCGATGCAGCTGTACGAGGGGCTGAGGGAATTGCGCGCGAGGATGATGTCCGAGGATGGTGCTAGGCGGCGTCAACCAGAGGATACCCGGAGTCCAGAAACTCGAGATCACAGCCATGGTTGTGTTTTCGGGTGGGAACGGAACCAGATTTTGCACTCGAGGTCGGAAGGCGGCAACTTGACGGAGATGGCGACGCCAGCTCGAGGAAAGAAAACTCTGCAGCCGCTTGCCCTCCGAGGATGTTGATGGTGGTTGTTGCGCTACAATGACGGCCAGCTCACCGGCGATCGCTCGCCGAAGAAGATGGTCATCGATGCGGGGCGAGTGCGATGGCGATGATGGCCGTGGGTGATATCGTTGATGATGGTGACATGATTTATGATGCCCATACACGTATATACATACATATATATACATATACATAAATATATATATATAATATTTCTAAGAAAACAAATAAGTAATTTTTATGCTTATGTATTTCATATATATATATATATATATATATATATATATATAACATGACTATATGATTTATTTTTTTAAAAAACGTTGCAGATTTCCCTTCACGGGGTAAGGTATTTTCGGTGTTAGTTGCTAACCGAGATACTCTTTCCCTCTCGCCAGTGGGGTCTAGCGGTGACAGTGAAATTGATGAGTGCTTATATCCTTTGAGTGATTTGAAAACAGTGGTATCTCGTGATATGACGAGATCACCTTATTTAAAAATTGATAGTAACCCGAATTCTTGCGATAATAGTGGTTCTGAAGAGTCTTCGGGAGGAGTGAGCAAGCGTCTTTTGGACGAGTCGGAGATTTTAAGTCCCAGTAAAAATTTCGACTTATCCTCTAGAAATATCCTTAAAATTCCCAAAAATGGAGATCTTTGCCATGAACCGCCTCCGGGATATTTTACTGTATATCTGGAGTACTTTAATTTTGGTTTCTCGCTCCCTCCTCATGCCCTTTTGATAGAAATTGTAGATAGTCTCGGGGTGAGTTTAAGTCAATTAACACCAAGTGCGATTCTTCTCTTTACGTGTTTCCTACGTAGAGTGAGTGAAATTAAAATATCCCCGACTATAGACTTATTCTATACGCTTTTCTCGGTGCGTCGCTCCATGCCGGGTTCCTATACTTATTTTCTACCTCGGGGAGATTGTAAGTTTTTATCTCGTTGTCCATCTCCAAAAAATGATTGGAGAAAAAATTTTGTTTATGTATGGGATTATGGTTGGGAGGTTCCCATAGTTTGGAGTCCGGGCCATAGGAAAATTATATTTAGCAAAATCCACCGTGAATTTCAACTTAAATGTCGTTCCTTAGGCCTCTTCCAGGAGTTGGTTGACCCAAAAAGTTTGATTCCTGCCGGTAACGCTTTGTTCAAATTGAATTTTGATGACTGTATTTTGCGTCTTCTTTGGATTCTTCTACTCGTGGTAATTTAAAATTTATTAAATTTACTGATCATTGTCACTCTTCTCTTTGTGTTTGTTTGTAGGTGACAAATTAAGTTTGGCGGAGGTTCGCGCTTGCATAGAGAAAAACGAGAAAACTCCGTCAAAAACATCGAGAAAAGAGTCACCAATGGATCGAGGTAATCACAATTCCCAAGGGATTCCAAGGAGGAGGAATTCTCCCGGGCCATCCGACCGTGTCAATTGTTCTGGTCCTCCATCTAAAAATACTGACACTCGTGACCGAAGGAATGGTGGTAGAAGAAATGATGCTGACCGTGATACCCGTACTAGGGAGAATGCTAATGGTAGAATAAATCCAAAAAGAAGACGTGAGGATGAACGAACAGTTCCTCCCGATACTCGTGAGGGTCGTCACTTGTTCTTGGAGGGTGTGAATCACAAGAATAATGCTGGTTCTTTTTGGGATTTGAAGGATCCAGAGATTGGTTGGAGAACCGGAGCTAATCTCATTGGAGATCATGACAGGTTGCATCTACTGCCTCAGCCTACCGAAGTATTAACTCGGTCTCTTGCCTCGTCTGCCTTCCAGGTATATTATTATACGTTTGATATTTGTTATGATTTTTATGTAGTAAACAATACTCCTTATCTATGGGTCTTTGCAGATTTTATCGCTTGCCCAAACTTTTCAATTTCGAGAAGAGAGGTCTCGAAATTCCGGGAGAAAATTTGATGACGAGCTGGCGTCATTAAGGGGAGAGTGCAAAAGACTCGGCGAGGAAGGTGCTAAGGCCCGAGATGATTTTCTCAAATCGCAAAAGGAGCTTGAAGAGAAATCCAAAAAGTATGATGCAATGTGCAAGGATATGGAGCTACTTAAGGGAAAATATTCCCATGAATCGGAGACCGGTGAGACTTTTCTCAATTCGTCAATAGGCAAGAATCTCTTGCGAAGTACCGGAGAAAAAGCAATTGAATGCTACCGAGAGTCCACAGATTTTAGAGATGAAGTGATTCAGCGGGCGATCGTTATTCATGATGAAGTTGTAGTGGATTGCCGCAAGGAACTACGGAAAACTCAACTAGTTCCAGAGGAAATTATTATGATGATTCACCCAAACATTCCGGAGCCTAGTCTTGCCAGAGTTGAAGATGACTCGGATCCTCCCTTAGGAGATTTACTGGGAGGTCTGGGTGATGAGGAGATGATCGAAGCTTTGCGTTCGAATTTTTAGCTTATACAGCCAATAATGACGGTGTGTGTCGAAGCTATATGGAGACTAAACCGTGGAACAATTTAGCTTTATTATTTCTTGCCCCTTTCGGGCAAATTTTTTTTTTTGTGACAGAGTCAAAGTCATAGACTTTTTTTTTTGTTTTGTTTGAGTAAGTAAGTATTTGTCTATTATCATATCTCTTTTGCATTTTGAATTTGCTATTGCATACTTGTTTGATGAATAAAATACTATCGCTTTAACAATGGAGTACTTGGGAGGGGATCAATCTCCCAAGATTTTGTCTCATGGGGAATTCCTAAACCCACTTGGTGCGTGGTGAGGTATCCCGGGACTTATAATGTTATTATGTCGTCCTGACCTCTTACAGCATCATAAGTTCAAATGTCCCAAGGGGCCGGCCAAGCCTCTTATTGTTGGGAATTTTTTATGATTGCTAGAGTCTATGACGTTTATGTCATAAGTAAGCGTTAGTATAGGAGAGGAGATATGATATGCTTTCGACAAAGTAATCTGTTTATATAAAAACAATAATCAAATTAGTTGAACAATGTATCACAAAATTGTAATATGAAAACATAAGGAAAATATGCTAATAAATTTAGCCTATTATTGACGAGAGCTGCAGTTTATGCATAAAACTTCTTCAGATTGGCCACGTTCCAAGGCCTGGGAAGTATTCTTCCATCTGAATGTTGGAGGCGATATGTTCCCATCTTCACGATCTCAATTACTTTATAGGGGCCTTCCCATTTCGGATCCAGCTTGCCCACAGACTTCAAGATGTCAGATTTTCTCAATACCAGATCTCCTACTTGGAAAGATCTTGGTTTGACTCTGTCATTATATGCTTTAGTCATACAAGCTCGATATCTCTCGGCTCGTGTTGAAGCTTCATCTCTCAGTTCATCCACTAAGTCCAATGAAATTCGGAGGGCTTGGTCATTTCCAGATGAAGTGTACTGTTTCACTCGCCATGATTGCTCTCCGATTTCGGCAGGAGCCACAGCCTCCGTTCCGTAGGCCAGGTTGAAAGGAGATTCTCCAGTTGAAGAGCGTGAAGTGGTTCGATATGCCCATAGAACACTTGGCAACTCATCCACCCATTTTCCTTTGGCATTGCCTAGACGTGTTTTGAGGTGCTGCAGAATGGTTCGGTTGGTGACCTCGGTTTGCCCATTTGCTTGAGGATTCCCTACAGAAGTGAAGAACTGCCTGATAGAGAGTCCTCTGCACCAGTCTTTTATCTTTGCTCCAGAAAATTGAGTTCCATTATCTGAAACCAAGGTTTGAGGAATGCCAAATCTGCATATTATATTCTTCCATAAGAAATTGATTACATCTTTCTCGGATATTTTGGCCAATGGTTCAGCTTCGACCCATTTGGTGAAATAATCCACAGCTACTATCAGAAATTTTCTTTGTCCGGTAGCAGGAGGAAAAGGACCTACCAAATCCATTCCCCATTGAGCAAAAGGTAGAGGACTTTCCAGGGGCTGTAAGATTGTAGCCGGCTGGTGATGGAAGTTAGCATGCTCTTGACATGCGTGACAATGTTTTGCTAACTCAATAGCGTCTTGCTTCATCGTTGGCCAAAAGTACCCTTGGCGCAATGCTTTCCCCGCGAGAGCTCTGCCAGCTAAATGATTTCCACATATTCCTTCATGAATTTCACGGAGCACATAGTTTCCCTTAGCTGGCGTTAGACACTTTAGGTAAGGTGAAGAGAAACCTCTTTTGTACAGTTCTCCGTCAATGATCGTGAACCGAGCAGCTCTCACTCTAAGTTTTCGGGCTTCGACTTGGTTAGCAGGTAATTTCTCTTGCTTTAAATAGTCGATTATTTCATCTTTCCAACTAGGATCTTTGCTATCAGCACAGAAGATTGTAACATCACTTCCATCAGTTTCTTCCTTGCCATAAGTTAGGAATGTAATTTTCCTATTATCAATGTTGGCCAAGGAGCTTGCTAACTTGGCAAGGCGGTCTGCTGACTCATTTTCCCCTCTAGGTATCTGCTTTATATCATAGCTGTCTAAACGCGAAAGAAGCTCGTTTACTTGAGTGAGGTATTCAAACATTTTATCTTCCTTCGCTTCATAATTTCCCTTAACCTGACTGACGATAAGTTGGGAGTCACTGTGTATCGTCAGTCTCTTTGCTCCGACTGACAGGGCCAATTTAATTCCCATGATGAAAGCTTCATATTCTGCCTCATTATTCGTTGCAGGGAATCGAAATTTGACGGCATATTGAAATTTATCTCCCTGTGGGCTCTCCACAACTATACCTGCACCGCTTCCTGTAGAGGTTGATGACCCGTCGACATAAACCATCCATGTTTGGGTGGAACTCTCTTCTTGAGTTACTGTCATTTCTACTAGAAAATCAGCCAGAATTTGTGCTTTAATCGCTGGACGCGGGCGATATTCAATTCCATATTGGCTCAGTTCAACAGCCCACTTAACCATTCTTCCTGATGCTTCAGGACTCGAGATAATTTGTTTGAGAGGATGATTGGTGAGTACAATTATTGGATGAGAGTGAAAGTAAGGACGTAATTTTCTCGCTGCAATTACCAAAGCCAGTGCCAGTTTCTCGATCTTTGTATATCTTAATTCTGCTCCGTGTAAAGTTCGACTGATATAATAAACTGGTTTGTGCTCACGTCCTACTTCAGAAACCAATACTGCACTTACCGCCTCCGCAGATATTGCCAGATAAATTAACAGGGTGTCACCTTCGTTTGGTTTTACCAACAACGGCGGAGAGGTCAGATGTACTTTCAACTCGTCAAATGCTTGCTGACACTCTTCTGTCCATTGAAAACCTTTCCCACTCCTTAACATTTTGAAAAATGGTAAACCCTTGTCTGCAGATCTTGAGATAAATCGGTTGAGGGCGGCCAAACGTCCTGTCAACTCTTGGATGCCTTTTACACTCTTCGGAGGATTCATGTTTAAAATTGCTTTGATTTTTCCGGGTTGGCCTCTATTCCTCGTTCTGACACCATATAACCGAGAAATTTGCCTCCTCGTACACCAAAAGTGCATTTATCCGGATTAAGTTTCATCCTGTATTTTCTGAGTATACTGAAACATTCCTCAAGATCTTCCAAATGATTAGATGCTTGAATACTCTTGACGAGCATGTCATCTATATAAACTTCCATGTTTCGCCCGATCAAGTGTTCGAACATGGTATTTACCAGACGCTGATAGGTAGCTCCAGCATTTTTCAAACCAAACGGCATTACATCATAACAATAAATTCCCCTATCGGTGATGAAACTTGCTTTTTCCTGGTCCTCTGGCGCTAGGCCGATCTGATTGTATCCTTGATATGCATCAAGAAAAGTGAGCAGCTCGCATCCTGCTGTCGAATCGACTAACAAGTCAATTCGAGGGAGTGGAAACGGATCTTTGGGGCATGCTTTGTTGAGATCAGTGAAATCTATACACAAACGCCACTTTCCTCCAGGTTTTGGTACTAAAACCACATTTGCAAGCCAATCTGGGTATGAAACTGGCCTGATGTACTTTGCCACTAAGAGTTTCTCCACTTCCGCGGCTATATGCCGATTTTTCTCTGGACCAAATGCTCTTTTCTTTTGCTTCACCGGTCTCATTTTCGGATCAACATGGAGGTGATGAAGCGCATATTCATGAGGTATTCCTGGCAGATGCTCATCACCCCAAGCAAACACGTCCAAATTGCGCCCAAGAAAATTTTTCAACTTCTCTTCCAGTTCAGGAGGTAATTCGGTCCCGATCTTTAGGGTTTTCTTGGGATCAGTTGGAATGATTGCCACATGTTTCAGAGTTTCGGTTGCTGTTATTCTCTCTTTGCTCTCAGCTTCTTCATCCACCAAATGTATTCCATTTTCACGCAAAAGTTTTCCGGGTTTTGATGGTTTTTCCTCACTAGAGACTTGTCTTTTCCGATTTTCTGACGAACCCCGCAGAGTCACTACATGACACTCTCTAGCTAGACGATGATCACCAAGGGCTTCTCCTACTCCTCCCGGAGTCGGAAACTTCAGCTTCATATGATATGTCGATCCGATGGCTTGGAATATATTGAGACTTGGTCGTCCCAATATCACATTGTACGCAGATGAAGCTTTTACCACAAGGAATTTCACCATTTTAGTAGACCGCTTGGGGTAAGAACCCAAGGATAGAGGAAGCGTTACCTCTCCCAAAGCTTCAACTATTTCTCCGGAAAATCCGACTAGTGGAGTGTTGACTGGAGTTAACTGTGCATTACTAATACCCAACTTTACGAATGCATTATGAAAAATTATGTCAGCCGAACTTCCAGAATCCACTAGAATTTTCTTTACCCAAAAATTGGAGATTGTGGCTGAGATGATTAAAGCATCATTATGGGTACCCCGAGGGTTCTCCAGATCTTTGTCACTGAATGATAATCCATCTTGGATGGTTTCAACTTCACATATTGACAAGGATGTGGGGCTGGATAAATTGTTGGTTCCTTTTGCTGCTCGCAGAAGAGCTTTTCTTGCATTGTTCGAGTCGCCACAAGCAGGCCCCCCAGTGATTACGGCGATTACCCCTCCCAAGGGCAAATTTTCATCCGCTCGTTCATGCTGTTTCCCAATTCCGTCATGGCGCTTTTGGTAGTCATGTTTTTGTTGTTCGTCCCGACGCCTGTCATCTCGTTTTTCACCGCGGGACTTGTCCACGAAATTTCCCAAATGTCCGCGCTTTATGAGTTTTTCAATTTCTGCTCGCAAACTGAAGCAATCTTCTGTAGTATGGCCTTTATCTTTATGAAAATGACAATACTTTTCCGAACGTAGGCGCTTTGGGTTATTCTGCATTGGGCGAGGGGGACGCAACAATCCTTGTTTTTCAGCCACTACCAGTATATCGGTCAGACGTGCATTGAGGGGTGTATTCTGGAGACGGGGGCTCTGTGCTGTTCGCTTCTCGTCTCGCTTTCTAATATTTGGTTTATCTTCTTCTCTCTTTCTTTTATTCAGGTAGTGTGGTTCAATAGATTCTTCAACCCGAATGTATTTCTCAGCTCTTTCCAGTAATTCCTCTAGGTTTTTGGGCGGCCTTCCCGCTATTGATTCCTTGAACTTCCGATGACGCAAGTTTTGCTGCATTATTCCGGCTAACAAATCATGGTTCACATGTAAGACTTCGTGCACCGCATGAGTAAATCGCCGAACATAGTCCCTCAGACATTCTCCTTCTTTTTGAATGACTGTGAACAAATATGCTGCTGTTTTTGGGTATTTTTTGTTAATTGAGAATTGCTGGATGAAGCAGTCAGTAAGTTGCTCCAAATTGGCAATAGATCCGGAGGGTAACTTGTTGAACCATGTGAGCGCTCTTCCTGATAATGTTGTTCGGAAAATTTTGCAGTATGCAGCATCTGTGATATCATACAAATCCGCTTTCGCGTAGAATTTGTCAATATGGTCTTGGGGGTCACTCGTTCCATCGAACTCAGGTAAGCTGGGGATTTTGACTCCCTTTGGTAATGCTTCAGATAATATGTCATCAGTGAAGGGGCTTCGGCGTGACGGCAAAATTGCGGAAATATTCTCTCCAGTTACATGTGTGCGAGATCCATCCTTCCGAGCTGGATTAGTGATCTTGTTTTCGCCAGAAATGTCATGAACTGTGTGAACACTTGCTTCGCCGTCTTTCTGAGTAGTATTTTTCTTGGTCCCCCCTTGATCTTTATCATTCACTTTAGATTTATCTTTATTTGGGTCTCCGTTATTAGGATCAAGAGATGACGAGCCTTCAGTCTGAGCCTTTTTCTTGCTGCTTTTGCGCTTGCGAGTTTCTAGGTACTGAGCAACTGCATCTTTTGCTGCGAGTGCGGCTGTGTTTTCCATTAGCGCGATCAAGTCTTCACGGGTGAGAGTAATACTCTGCGGTGCGTTTCCATTGTTAATATTTCCTTGAGACATTTTTGAAGTAATATGTGTTCTCAATGACGTAATGAACAGTTTCCCACAGACGGCGCCAAGCTGATGTAGCCAAAAATCACTTGTATGTGACACGTTGCTTCCGCAAAGTCCGGAGTATCAGTAAGTCCTTGTATGTTCCCGATGGAGATCTTCAGTGGGTTGTTCCTACGTCACAAAACAAAGTCAGAGGAGCCGGGAGGGTTCCCGGCGAAGGCACTCCGACGCTCAAGTCAGTTATTACTCAAGGAATAATAATCGAGAGTAGAGCGATCTATTGCTTAAGAAAGTGTGTACCTTAATAATGAGGTGACTTGAGCTATTTATAGATATTCGGAGAGTTTCACGGGCTTAAGCCTCTTATGGGCTTTTGTAGAATTCAGGGCCTGCTTGAATTAAATATATATAATATTTAAATAAGCTTGGGCCTTAAAAATATTCGGAGTGGACCTTCATGATCGGGCTCAGACCCAGTTGAATTTTTAGGTGTAACCTATCAACATCATTCTTTCCACCCACGATCCTATTAACATTAACACTCATTATTTATGAGTCCCGCATTCCATTCAATAATATAAAAATATTTTATATTAAATAACTACATTTTAAATATGTTTAAAATAATAATTATTTTCGAAATAATAATCTTATTTTTTTTAGTTTTATTTTATGAATTTAAATAAATAATAATTAAAAATTATTAAAATTTTATTAATTATTTATTTACCGTTTTTAATATTTTATTTAAATAATAATATTATTATTTTAATATATTATTTAATTCAAATATAAAAATTAAATTTCAATGTTTTTAGTAATAAATTAAATTGCAATTAAATATATAATAAAAATGCAAAATGAATACATAAAAAAACCATCAATATATTTCAAAAAATAAGACAATTAAAAAAAAGGAAAAATAATTGGAACAACACGTGGGACCCACCCACTAACATAAAAAATTTAAAAAAAATCGAAAGGGGGACGTTCATAACATTGAACGTCCACCCTCTCTCTCCATTATTAATTCCCCTCCACAATGGGGAATAATGGAGAGAGCATGTTAAATGGGTGTTAATAACACCCATTTAACATGCATTGTGGATGCCCTAATGGGCTCAAAGTGTGCCAAATGTTTCAATAACAGTCCATTTGATGGATTTTATCGTCAATTTTTGATAAACTAAAAATAGGCTAAAATGTCAATGCTATCTCATGACTCATATCACAAAAGATACTGATTTTTTTAGATTTTTGTTTTATAACAGGTTAATAAGAAAAATAATAATTTTTTCAAAATATTTTGAAAATCGAACTTAGATGTTTATATCAAAGAGGTTCAAGTGCGGAAAAATGGGAATATGGACCTGGTCTTGTTTTTAATTCAATAGAAAGACTTTGAATAAAAATATATTATTTTATCTCTCCTGCTTTTTCCATTCTTCTTTCCTCTTTTTTTTTTTTTCCTTTTTCTTATTTCTTTTTTTTTAGACTCAGCAGGCGGTCGACCATGCTGGGTCGACCCAACCAGCAACAGGTCAACCATGCTTCTTTGCTTAGTTGGGTCGACCATGCTTCTTGCTTGGTCGACCCAACTTGGTTCGACCGCTTCGGTCGACCAAGCCGGGGGCTTGGGTTCACCCCCAAATCATTGTATATATATTTTATTGTTTAGTATTATTATTAAAAATATTGGTGGCTTAATGGTCAGAATCCAAGAGGAGAAAGGAGAGCATTCTTCGAATCCTGGAGAAAAGAAAGAATGAGGGTGGATGTGAGTTTCATATAATTTATTTTTTTTTTCAAAAAAAAAGAGACCAAACTAGCCTTATGAGGCCCTTTGACTGAATTAAAAAGTCAAGAGTCCCTTTTATTAATAATATTCAAATCATAGAAAAATTAGGATCATTTTATTTATTTTGTATTCTAACCTCGGATAAGTCAAAACAAACAAAATTTTAGCCAAATAAAAATATCAAATTTATTTTTCATATTTAACATTTTATTATGAACCCCGAATAATTCAGAACAAGTGAAAATTTTAATCAAATAAAAATGTCAAATTTATTTTCCATATTTATCATTTTATATAACCCCCATATAATTCAGAACGAGTGAAAATTAACCAAATAAAAATGTCAAATGTACTTTCCATGTTTATCATTTTATTCATTTAACATTATTTATATACTCGTTTGCTTTCGATAGATTTTTTAAATAATAAGTGCTTTTTAAGTTGGCTTTTAAAAACAATTTTTAAAGCAAAAGCTGAAATAAATTTGTGTTTGGATAAATATATTGACAATATTTTTTTAAAATTGAATTTTTAAAAAAGCATTTGAAAAGCTATAAATATGGGCTTTTAAGTATTTTGGCTTAAATAAGCACTTAAAATTTATCCAAACACATTTGAGTTAATAAAATCACTTTTTGTTTTAAAAAAAAATATTTTTTTTAATTATCTACTGAAACCAAACGAGCTCTAAATCTATAATCTAAATATATAATATCTAAAAAAAAATGTTTTCCTCAATAAATAGAAAATTAAATTTAATGGGCCTCGTACAATGACCGCATTCAAGAGGGTCGGCCCATAATTGTAATATATACGAAAAACATGTACGACGTCATGGCCCAATAATTTCTTCTTCCGACCACAAAAACCCTTTCAAAAACCACCACTGCCTCTCGAGGTTTACAGAGCTAAGCTCTGCTCCACATTCATCAATGGCGCCGAAGCCCCAGAAGATGGTCATCGATTCGAAGAAAAGAAAGACAACTTTGAGCTTAAAATCCGTTACCAAAAAACCAAAGTTTGATTCGAATAGTATTCAAACTAAGGTCGCGAAAAAGCCCTCCGTGTTGACGAAACATAATCATCAGCAAAAGGAGGGTAGAACTGGTGTGAAGAACGATGATGGGACTGGTAGCAAGAAGAATCGTCGTTTGGAAACAAAGGTACGATCTTTATCTTTGTTATGTCAATCTGTAACCGTTAATTGCTGTGGGATTCTTGATTGTCTATTTATGTGAAATTTTCAGGAATTAGCTGAAGCTAGAAAAAAGAAAAGGAAGAAGCATTACACGCTCCAACAAGTATGTCCCCGTTTTCTTTTTTCACTTTTCGAGTCTAATTTCAGCTGTAATCAACGTGTACGTGCTTGCATTGGCGTGATTGCTCTTCAGGGTACCTTTTGCCAAGTTATCTTTTGTTGTCTAAGTCACATTTTTACCCATTTTTCATTAGGAGCTTGCCGTGCTTTGGGAGAAGATGAGGCGTCGAAATATTGCCGAAGAGGATAGATCAATGTTTGCACTTCTCTTGCAATCTTATTCTCCACTTACACCGTCTTGTCCTTTGTTGAATTTCCCATCACCTTGGCTTAGGTTTCAGTTTTACAAACTGTAGCTTAATCCTTTCTGTTTGATTCTGTTTAAGGTTGGTGAGTGAAGCATTAAAGAAGATGAAGGGGAAGATTTCTGAAATTGCAAGCTCTCATGTTTCATCTCGTGTTCTTCAGGTTTAATGCCTGCTGCCTCGGTGCCTCCAATACATTACTCTGACACCTTCTCGTGTTGATATATTTATTGCTATTTATAATTATAATTTTGTATTGATTTGTTTCTTTGTGCTTCAGTCGTGTGTCAAACATTGCACACAAGACGAAAGAACTGCTGTGTTTGTGGAGCTTCGCCCCTGCATTATTAGTCTAGCAACCAATACTTATGCAGTTCATCTCGTGATAAAAATGTTGGATAATGGTATATTCTTACGTAAAGAATTCCGGATTGTGATTTCTGAGCTAACCTACTCTATTCCGTTACCCCTTTGTGCATGGATTAATAAGCTTTGCTTTTGTTACTAAAGAAAAGGGGCGCCCTGGTTTTGGAACAAACTTACGTTTTTTTAACTTGTTACAGCTACTAAAGAACAACTGGCCGATATTATCTCTGCCCTCCATAATCATGTTGCTGCTTTTCTCCGACACATGGTTGGCTCACTCGGTATGATTAACATTATCTGAATTTAGATCATAATTGTGGCTTGCTCATCTTGGCATTTAAGGGTTTTTTTTTTCAAGTTTCTTGCATATATATTAAGGTGTATCATCTTCGAATTTTTTTTAAGAAAATTGAATTTGAATGCATCATGCATCACATACTTGGATATAAGAAATTTGGGCCGAGTCTTTGATGAATCAGTAATGTTTTTTCACTTTTCTCACGTGTTTTCTCAGACACTTTTGAGTTCATATATGGGATACATTTACTAGTCTTTCAGTATTATGCATTAGTGCCTTCTATATTGTGCAGGGATTATTTGATTGACTTGACACTTATCTTGCTAATATAGTTAGTTGCTTCTGAGTCGTTTTCCCCAGTTTATATGCATGTTCAATAACTACAAGAATTTGAACGAATTAGATACTTAGACATAAGAAAATTTGGGCCGAATTTTTTATGAATCAGTACTGTTTTTTTCTAATGTTGTGTTTTCTTAAAAATTTGAGTTCCTGTGTATGGGTTACGTTTACATAGCTCAGTATTATGCACTAGTGCTCTCTATATTGTGCAGGGATTATTTAAATGACTCGACACTTGCCTTACTGATACAATAACTTGGTTTGTAGTTATTGAACATGCATATAAACTGGGGAATACAACTCAGAAGCAGGTTCTTCTCTCAGAATTATATTCAGCAGAACTGCAGTTATTTAAAGATTTGGTCACAGGGAAAGAAACAAGGTAATCCATTAACCCATTGACTTCCGTAGGGTGGTGTTGATACTACAATAGCATGATTTTACTATCTTTTGGATACTTTGTGCAATTTCGTTGAGCTAATATTTTTTTGATGGGTATGCAAACTTAAAAAGTTGGACTTCAGTACAAAACAATCAGGCAGCTCAATTTTATTTGTAATTTTTAGTTGAAGTAAAATGGAATTGTGGTATATCGGCTGATAGAGATGCATATTTGGCTTGGGATCTAGGACCTTGCGAGTGAATAAAATATATGTGATTTTTAAGGCTCCAGGTTACAAAAGTTGGTCAACGTTGTTCTTTTCTTTTGCCCAATAGTTGAATGTGGTCACCAATATGAGTCAAAATGTGGCAAGTTTAGAAACAAATTCCATGAATGCAATGACTTTGGGATTTCAGTTCATTTTATCATATTAACTGAAATTTTCACAGGTTAGTAGATGTAATATCGAATCTACAATTACAGAAGCCATCCGTTTTACGGCACATGACATCTGTGCTTCAGCCAATCTTGGAGAAAGGGATTATAGACCATTCAATTGTGCACAAAGCATTGATGGAGTATCTAAGCATTGCTGATAAGGTTCTGTTATATGATCCAATATTCCCAATTCCTGCTATGGTTGCCGTAAAATATTTTTAGAAAGATTGCCGAATTTTTGGTAATCCTCCTAAATCATGTGTCTCTGTGTAGTCTTCTGCAGCAGACATTATCCAGCAGTTGTCAGCTCTAGATCTTGTTAGGATGATCCACACAAAGGATGGAGCCAGGCTTGGTATTCTCTGTATTAAGCATGGGAGCGCCAAGGTATATATCCCAACATCGCCAAAAGTGCCATTATAGAAATGTTCGATTTTATCGTACCACATATGTTTATGCTTTGGTGCAGCACACTCATTAAATTTATATTTGTTTAGGAACGGAAGAAAATAATTAAAGGCTTTAAGGGCCATATTGACAAGATTGCTCGTGACAAATTTGGGAGTATGGTTAGTATGTCTATGGTGATTGACTGTGTATCTTAGTATCCTCTTAAGATCCATTTCAATTAACAAGCTGAAAGCATATCATTACTTATTTTCTTTCCATCCAATGACGGGCTTTGTAACTGAGGCCCACGTAGGAATGGTGTAAAAGTGTTTATAGTTTCACTTTTTGGAAAATTTATATTAGGCATCTTAATTATGTTTAATAATTGCTAGGTTCTCTCATTTTTTGAACTTCTACTTCTTTTTGTGACCTTTCAAGGCTTTTGTCAATGACTTTCTCAGGTACTCGTCTCCATATTTTCGATTGTCGACGACACAAAGCTTGTATCAAAGGTTTGGTTGCTCTTGTCAGACTTCTTCGTACTGTGATTATAGCCTCATTCTAAGTGCATGCATCTCAATTTCTCTTTCATAGACTATCATTCGTGAGCTTGAGGGAAATTTGAAGGAGCTTCTTTTGCATCAGGTTTGATGTTCTCTTTTCTTGTTGCATCTACGACATCTTGCTTAGTTAAGTTGAGTAAAACTTTGTGTTTGTTTTTCTAACTCTACCTCACATTTGAAGTTGACTTGAGGAGAATTGGGTGTGCGTTTTCAAATAAAGTTTTTGAAGTGCTATGTTAAAGATAATGTTATATATAAGTAAGACAAAAGGTGCATGAAAGATATATGAGAACAATGAGCATGAGATGCTTAGCAGAGCTACTGGGAGCTGTGGTAGATGTGAAGGCCTCTTGTTTGGACCGTCGTAGTTTACGGGTGTGTGAATCCGAATTAGTGAATCTAGGAAATTAATTAGGATAATTAAAGTTTTATGTTTGAAAACTATTATTGTATTTTGCCCTTTACTTTAGATTAGGAACATAATCTTTGGCCGTCGACACTTATGGATGTTTTCCTTGTATTTTTTTTACTAATATCCCACTGCTTTTGGTGCGAGGAATAGACTTTGTATGGACTATATTTTGACTTTTTTTTGGAGGGGTAGTTTGCCTCATTTACCGAGAATTGGTTCGTATTTGCAGAAGTCATATTTATTTGTTTGGATTTTATAACAATACATAAGTTTCTTGGTTGACGTGGTTCCTTGATTTTGTCACGCATAGTGATGCAACCGTTTGTTTCTATTTATTTATTTTTCACAGGATGGAAGGCGTCCTTTACTCCAACTACTTCATCCTAATTCGACTCAATATTTCAGTCCAGATTATCTCACATCCTTGGGTCTATCCATTCCTTCACTCAGTAACAAGGCAAATCCCCCTTTTTCTCATTCTCATTGTACTTAATTTTTCTCGTTTGTATTCAACATTGTGAAACATGCTCAGAAGTCAGAAAACATTTCGAATGCCGTTAGAAAGCATTAGCTCAACACAGTTCTAATTATTCTTTATTTAGGGTGAGTTGCATGGCAGTGAAGCTGTTGCAGATGATGGGAACAACGAAGATGCAAACATACCTCTAAATGAGGGTGGCAAGAAAGATTCGTTTAAGCGGAGGCAGGAGTTGTTAGTCGATAGCGGACTTGCCGAGGTGTGCGCTTTATGCTCTTTCATTATAATATTACATTGTCCTTGGAGTAGTTAGTCAACAGCAGACTTGCCGCGGTGTGTGCTTTATGCTATCTCATTATAATATGACATTGTCCTTTCTGTACCTTTAGGTACCGTTTGGTAGCCTATATTATTAATCTACTTATCTTATCCAATCTCGAGTTCTTCTTGTCATATTATTTATCCATCTATTAATGATTTATTTTAGATCAATCAAATCATTAATTATTTATCTTACATCAATCAAATCATTGAATTTAAATTACTATATTACCCCTTATAAATAATATTATTCATATTTTATTTATTTATTTTTAAAAAGACAAAATGATAATTTATCATTTTTATAAAAAAATTAATCAATCAAATCAAATAAACAATAATCTATCAATCAAATCAAATATTATATTAACTATCATTTCTTATTTTTTATTGCATTATATTACTTATCTATGTATTATTTATCTCTATCACTCAAACCAAACTATACTTATGTTATTGTGTAATATCTATTTCTTTTTTAAATTTTCCATCAGTCTTCCCGCTCTATTTATGATTGTTGTCTCTGGAATTTTATGATATCAGTTGCCTTTCCCCTTTTATAAAGTTGTAAATACGTTGCTCATGTTTGCAGAAACTCATTGATGCTTGCCACGAAATGGCAGGGGAATTGCTAAGATCTAAATCTAGAAATGATGTCATTTATGAGGTATCCATTATAGTTCTTTACATTCTAAGGTTTCTATATCAGTCAGCATGTTAGCAAGTCTGTGTTTTCTACATAATATTTATTTCCAATCTATCTTGGTCCTTGCTTTATTTCATGATCCCGCTCTCCTTATTTCCATCTTAAATGTGTTACTGATATTGAATCGAAGGTAATCGGTCATTTTTTCATTAGGTTATTACTGGAGGTGCTGATGGAATACTCCATCCCAATTTGAATGAAAAGTTGGGCTCACTGCACGAATCTATAGCATCTGTTGCTGCCCAGCCTAAGCAGGATGAGCCAGAAGAAGAACATCTTCTTGAAAACTTTCGTTCAAGCAGGACCATCAGAAAACTAGTTCTAAACTGCCGTGCGTTCGCCACCGTTTTATGGGAAAAAGCTCTTAAAGGGAAATGTGGAATATGGGTCGAAGGTCACAGGTTAGATTTTTATATAAAATATAAAACCTTGCAGAAAAAAATAAAATAACAATGTTTTCGATAATATTAACAGATGCTATCTCGAAAAACTCCTTTTTTCCCCCATCCGTTCCCATGATAAACAATTTTCCCTACGAAAAAAATGTAATTTCATGAGTTTACTATTGACATGGTTTCCTGAGATCATCATCGTTTTGTCTTCAGTTCAAAGGTAATTAAAGCATACTTGGACACTTCAGACTCTATGGTGAAGGAGATTGCAAAAGAAGAGCTGCAACCCTTCGTAGAAAATGGTGTTCTGAGCGTATCTTTAACTGAAAAAAACTGAACTGAAGAACGGTATCTGCTGGAACTGCGCTCTCTACAATTCTCACTGAGTCGATTAAAACAAGACCGGGAATATGAATCCCTTTAGAGAGCATGGATACACAAATTAGCCAAGATTATATGGAGAAATTTCTAGCATCTAGGAGATTGTCTCTTCTGCTCATGAGTTCTCTGGGTTCTTCCTTGGATATATGAAGGTTTTGTAGCTTAACCTTTAGTTATAGATGACACTTGGCGAGTTGTATCATTTTGTTGCAAATACAATGAAATTGCCAATTTTTATGCTCAATTCATCCTCTATTGTTTTCCCTGTTTCAGTATTCAGTTATTTTGATTTTGAATGTTGATTAATCTATACCTGTAACAGAAGCAAAATTACCCGCATTATGATACATGGACTTGAGATTTTTATTAACATGAGATGGTGAATAGAAGTTGCGTTTCTGGAAGTTTCAGAAATTATGCATGTAGTTTTACTTGTGTATGTTGCAGCGTGAAATGGGGGAAATTTCTAGAAAATATTTTTCATTTTTTTTTACCTACTAGGGGCAAAGTTTTTGCATTGTGTATATACATGTTACCTTTTGTTTCATATGAATTAAATTTTAATGAAGGTTACATAAGTAAAATTACAAAAACAATAGGGACAAAAATGAAAAAATACAAAAGACAATTGATTGGATGTAATTATTGATTGAGTGTAATAATATCTAATCTTTAACTTACATTTTAATAGAAGTTATTTAATTCTATAACTTTCATTTTTTTACTATTGATTGTATCAAATTGTCTAAAAAAATTATCATACATAAAATTTATATGTTATTATATGATTTTTTATTTCATTCATGTATTTGCAAGATTCTAATATAAATTTTTTAATACTATTTTATTATTATTCAATCGAAGATTGGATAAATAATTCAAAATTATAATAAAAATTATATTGTATTTTCACTATAATTATTTATTTATGTTGCAAAATTTTCAAAATATTTTAAGTAACTACACAAATATTCAATATTATGATTGTGTTTAATAATTTTATACTTATATTATTTTGTTTATGATTATGGCATTAGATTTGTTGTTTAAAAAATAGTTACATTGTTTCAAAGAAAAATATTGGTCATGTCAATTTATTAATAAACCAATAATTGTTAATATTTCTTTAAGAAAGATATATACACTCTAATAGAAAAAGAAATTATAATGAGGACAATTCAAATAGTATATTAATAAATAGTTTCCAAAATAAATTATCATGAGGACAATTCAAATAGTATATTAATAAAAAGTTTACAACATAAATAAATGATTATAGTAAAAATTATATAGTATTTTAAAAAAATTTCAAAATATTTTAAGTAACTAGAAAAATAATCAAAATTTCAATATTCATTTCAATTATTTATTATGATTATTTATTTCAAATTTCTATGCGTTTGATAATATATTCTATATTATATTATTTTTTCATGATTATTGTATTAGTTTGGTTGTATAAACAAATGGTTAAATTATTTCAAAGAAAAATATTAGTCATGATCTAAATTTATTATTGTGTAGCTCAGTGTTTTCATAACTGGACCTGTGATGAACCGGTCTATCTAAAAAAAATGGTCCAACCGGTCGGACCGTTTTAATCGGACGGTCGAACCGGAAAATCGTTTAAATAATATAATCTAATAAATAATATATTTTGAATTTTAAAAACTCAAAAATATATATAAATAGACAAAAAATATATATATTTGTCATAGTTTGAAAGCTAAATAAATATGTAAATATATTCAAAATGTCAATTATACTTCTAAATTATTTAAATAATTAATTATTTAATTTTTAAAAAATCGATAATTATTACAATAATTTTTTAATGAAGTACAAATTCCAAATAATCATGTATATGATGATGGTCGGTAAAACCAGGGCCCGGTCTATCAGGGTAGTGTTGTGGGCCTGATGTAGAAATCGGGCTAATGAAAGTGATATATGGACTGCCCTTCCTTAATCGAGATGAACTGCACACCAAATAAGGGGATAAAAAGCACGTTAGTGGGACGCCGGAGGAAGTTTCGGCGGGGCCACTCCGATGCTTAAGTTAGACTTAGAAATAGAGTGGGCTTTTTAGGAAAAATGAATATAGTGCTTTTGAACTTTAAGTGAACATACCTCTACCAATATCTGTGACCAGATATTTAAAGGCCTTGGAGTGAGAGTGTCACCCCGCAATTCCAGGGTAGTGGCCACGATCTGGATCGTGGGTGTGGTAGTTGCCCATGTTTGCCTGTCACGTACGATGAACCCGGAAAGCTAGGGTTGGTGATAATTGTGGGGATCATGCCCCTAAAACACGGGCCTTCAATAAGTCCTGCAAACCTGGTTTTCCGGGCTCCTGAGGCTACTGGGCTACCTTAATACAACCCTACCAGTCTGGGTCATTCGTGTCCCGGGCCCCCTGGCTTACCGGGACATCACTACTCATCCCAAAAATAGTCGGGCTAGAGTCTTAATCGTTGTCCCGACTTACGGTTCCGCCACCCTTGCTTTAATACAAACCTGTAATTCCTGACTGTTTATGCCCCTGTTTCCCAGGGCATATGCGGCCCTGCTCCCCTGTCTTGCCGGGACATCACTACTCAGCCCAAAAATAGTGGGGCTAGAGTCTTACTCGCTGTCCCGACTTACGGTTCCGCCACCCTTGCTTTAATACAACCCTGTAATCCCTGACTGTTTATGCCCCTGTTTCCCAGGGCATATGCGGCCCTGCTCCCCTGTCTTGCCGGGACATCACTACTCAGCCCAAAAATAGCGGGGCTAGAGTCTTACTCGCTGTCCCGACTTACAGTCCTGCCCCTGGCTGTTCAAAGGTTTGATACCCCGGCCTTGTAGGTGTATCGTCCAGTAATGTCCAAAAATTGTAGGGCTGACGTTAACCCTAGAATTTTGAAAAGACGGGCAGGTGTCAGAAGCCGTTACCTGTCCTTTCGACTGCCCGCGTCATCATTACGCTGCCCGGTTCAACTTCCCAAGATCATCCGTACCCTTCGATCATCGTTTCATCGACGGCCAGCATTAAAGCTCTTCGCCTATAAAACCCCCTTTCTCCACTGCTTCTTTACCTTCCCTATTCGCGTATTCCCTCCCTGCTACCAAACTTCTCCGGCTCCGGCAACTCCGCGTAACAAGCTTGCTTTCTTCTGTAAGTTTTCTATCTATCTTACCTTAAAGTTTCCTTGTCCCGTGAACATGTCGAATTCCACATCTTCAACTTCCGGTGGCCACGTTCGTGGCTCCTCTGATATAGAATCCGAGGCCTTACGCCACGATTCTCCCCCTCCTGTCACCTCCCATGTTCGATCCACAGTAGCTCCCTCCTCCTCTCGTCCGAAGAAGGCTAAAATCGGGCCTTCTAAGGACAAGGGTAAGGCTAAAGTATCCGAGTCTGGGCCTCTCCTTCCTTTGCCCAAACCAAACCCCGAAGGTCCCTGGTTCTCCCACGTTACCAGTACCCTCCGCCCAGAATCCATAGAGGAGCTTAAGCTTATGGGTAACATTCCCCCGGCGTACTCGATTATCATTCCGGGGCCCCTAGGTCGGGCTGACCAGCCGCCCGAGGGGTTCTATACCTTCTTCAGGGAACAGCTTAGGAACGGGCTTTGTTTCCCTATTCATCCCTTTTATTATAAAATTGCTTCTTTTTACAAGGTTCCCTTGAACCAATTTCATCCCAATGCCTTCCGCATGATGGCTGCCACTTATGTTCTTTTTAAAGCGAACAACTTAGCCATCACCCCTCTCATCTTTCACTACTATTATGCCTGCCGTTTCACGGAGATGGCTTTCTCTTTGAATGCCCGGCAGAATGCCCGGTTTCTAGAGGATACCCCGTCCTTGTGGAAGGGATGGAAAGAGAGATTCTTTTATATTCAACTCCCTGGTGCCCGAACCAGACCTACCCAATTCTTGACGGCCCTTCCTCCTCAACCCGAGCTCCCTAAAAATTATAAGTTGGAGGAACCCTACCTCCGAACCCAAGAGCTAGTGGAAAACCAGAAGTTTCCTTCAGCCCCTCTCCTGGAGGAAAAAAGTTTGAATGATTACGGGCTGGGTGCCCGGGTAACTGATCCGGTTGACCGGATTATTGATGCATATGATGAGTCGGCCCCAGTCGCTGGTATGCTTTACTGTTATCATATATTTGCTTCTCTTATATGCTGTTTGTAATGTACCGATTTTTATCATTTTTGCGCAGCATCCCCCGCCCCGCCTAAGAAGAAAAAATCTCGACTGATGAAGCAGGCCTTTGCTCAGAAACGGGCAGCCGAGAAGGCAGCTGCCCGGGAAAAGGAAGAAGCCAGGGCTGCAGAGGCAGCGAGAAAAGCCCGAGTTCTTCAGCTAGCGGAGGAACGCAGGGCTCAACAAGGCCTAGGTGAGGAAGCTGCCCCTGCAGTTGTCATCTCCGAGGTCGTCGATCCTTCACCTTCTGCCATACCCCTGCCACTTCCATCTGTGGAGGCAGGGTGGACGAATGAGCCGGCTCCTGCTGCTGCCGGTCCTTCCTCACCTTTGACGCGGAAGAGGAAAACCCTGGAGGAGCCAGAAATGGTCATTCTCAGTGACCCAGAAGAGGTGGCTCCTTCCTCTTCCTCCTTCCCCCCATTGGCCCCCTTTTACCAGGCTGCCCAGGGATCTAGTCCCTTTGGTGCAAGGGAAAATATATTCCAAGCCGGGGCCTCTGGCCGGGGAGTGCGGATGCTGAAGGACCTCTTGACTTCGACGGAACAGCTCCACCTTTACAACCAAAACCCAACCGTGAAGTATTTCGAGGGCACCAACCGGGTTATATCCGTAAGTTGACTTCTCCTAGTCTTGAACGTGTCATGTTTTCTATTTCTAACACCTTTGCTTTCAGGGATTGCATATGCTGGTGGACAGCTATGAAGATGCGACCAAATTTGGTCGGGTTGAGACTGATCGGGCACACGTAGAGGCTGAGAAATCTCGGGCTGCCGCGGAGTTGATCAAAAAGCTGGAACAAGACTTGATGATGGCACAACAAAGTCATGATCAAGTGGCGTCTAGTCTCCGTTCAGCCCTGGAAGCGGCCGAGCAAAATCTTCACTCTGCTCAGCTGGATCGTGCCCGCTCTGAAGCTGATCTAGGGCAGGCTCGAGATGCTCTAGCCACCACTACGGGTGAGTTGAGGGCGGCAGAAAACCGGGCTGCAGAGGCTCAAGTGGAGGCGGCTAGCGCCAGGGATAAAGCGGAGAAAGCAGTGTCAGCTCTGGAAACTCGCCTGAAGTCAGAGGAAGAGCTCAAAGCAACCTTCCTATCTTCTGCTGAGTTTCAAGAGGCAGTGGTGGACAGATCGTACACCTTTTTCCAGGTCGGATTTTACAAATGCCGAGATCAATTCGAGGAAGCTGGCCTATGGTCTGCTGACAAGAGAGATTTTTCCGACTTGGATAAGGCCATCGACTCCCTCCCCGCCACCCAAGGAGCTGAAAATGCGAGGGCTGCCCCGAGTCAGACAACTGCCGATGCCGGTCCCTCTAATAGCCCCGCCCTTTGAATTATTATTTGTAATTGGGCCGCAAGAGCCCCTCCTCTTATATTCTGTTGTCAATGGAACTCCTCTATTCTTGTCATTCATTATGTAATGACTGATATATATAAATAAAAGAGTAGGTAATGCCAAGGGCTTATATATGCCTTGGGCTTACGATGGGTGCCGGGGCCTGGAACCTCCCGGGCTTATATATTGCCAAGGGCCTATATATGCCTTGGGCTTATGATGGGTGCCGGGGCTTGGAACCTCCCGGGCTTATATAATGCCAAGGGCTTATATATGCCTTGGGCTTATGATGGGTGCCGGGGGCTGGAACCTCCCGGGCTTATATAATGCCAAGGGCTTATATATGCCTTGGGCTTATGATGGATGCTGGGGCCTGGAACCTCCCGGGCTTATATAATGCCAAGGGCTTATATATGCCTTGGGCTTATGATGGGTGCCGGGGCTGGAACCTCCCGGGCTTATATAATGCCAAGGGCTTATATATGCCTTGGGCTTATGATGGGTGCCGGGGCCTGGAACCTCCCGGACTTATATAATGCCAAGGGCTTATGATGGGTGCTGGGGCCTGGAACCTCCCGGGCTTATATAATGCCAAGGGCTTATATATGCCTTGGGCTTATGATGGATGCCAGGGCCTGGAACCTCCCGGGCTTATATAATGCCAAGGGCTTATATATGCCTTGGACTTATGATGGGTGTCGGGGCTGGAACCTCCCGGGCTTATATAATGCCAAGGGCTTATATATGCCTTGGGCTTATGATGGGTGCCGGGGCCTGGAACCTCTCGGGCTTATATAATGCCAAGGGCTTATATATGCCTTGGGCTTATGATGGGTGCCGGGGCCTGGAACCTCCCGGGCTTATATAATGCCAAGGGCTTATATATGCCTTGGGCTTATGATGGGTTCCGGGGCCTGGAACCTCCCGGGCTTATATAATGCAAGCCTTCTTTCATGATAAAACTTCTTCATTAATAAAACATTAAATACAAAGCATTACACAAAATACTTCTTCAAATGTAAAGCATTCCACGGTCGCTTGAGGGGGCGTCCCTGGCCATCTTGTAGGTACCAAGTATTGGCACCGACTTTTCTGATCAGCTTATATGGTCCCTCCCATCGGGCATCTAGCTTCCCTACTTCCCCTGTTGGATTAACTCTTTTCAACACAAATTCTCCCTCTTGGAATTCCCGAGGCCGGACCTTCTGATTATAGGCTCTCATCACCCGAGCTCTGTAGACCTCCATTCTACGAGCCGCCTTTTCTCTTCGCTCTTCAATGAGATCCAATTCTTGTGCCCGGGCTCCTTCGTCTGTGTCCTCATATGCTTTAATCCGAGCTGAAGGCTGTCCAATCTCTACAGGCAAAATAGCCTCCGACCCATATACCAGGCTAAAAGGTGATTCTTGTGTTGCAGTGTGTGGAGTGGTGCGATAGGCCCATAACACACTCGGGATCTCTTCAACCCAATCTTTCCCCATTCCATGCAATCGCGCCTGTAAAGACCGAACAATAGTACGATTGGTTACCTCTGTTTGGCCATTAGCTTGAGGATAAGCGACCGAGGTGAAAACCTGCTTGATGCCCATCTCAGCACACCAGTCTGCCAATTTTTGGCCCTGAAATTGCCTGCCATTATCCGAGACCAGCTTTCTTGGTAGCCCAAATCGACATACTATACTTTTCCATAAAAACTTCATCACCTCGGCCTCTGTAATTTTCGCCAAAGGCTCTGCCTCCACCCACTTGGAAAAATAATCCACAGCTACCAACAAGAACTTCTTCTGTGCCCGGGCTAGTGGAAAAGGGCCCACTATGTCCAGACCCCATTGATCAAAGGGGCAGGATGCCCATATCGGAGTCAAGTTGCTTGCCGGGCTATGTTGTATAATTCCGAACCTCTGACATCCTTCACAAGACCGTGAAATCTTATATGCGTCTGCCTGCATAGTTGGCCATCAATATCCTGACAGCAACACCCTTCGGACCAGACTCATAGACCCTCCATGGTTTCCACAACATCCCTCGTGCACTTCCCGCAAGACATATTCGGTTTCTCCTTCCTCCAAACATTTGAGCAAAGGGCCCTGGTAGGAACGCCTATACAAGCTTCCTCCCAAGATAGCAAACCTGGCTGCCTGTCTTCGTATGATCCGGGCTCGTCCTTTGTCCTCCGGGAGGCTCCCCTGAGTTAGGTACTTGACAATCGGAGCTTTCCATGTGTTTACTTGGAGGACCGGTTCCCCGGCTTCTATGGTAGCCACCGTTTCCCTTTGCAGAAGGGATTCGCTACAATCACCTTCCCCTGCGGCCGCTTTCTTAGCCAAGGCGTCTGCTTCCATATTTCTTTCCCGGGGTATCTGCTCTATACTCCAAGTATCGAAACTGGCCCCGAGCTCTTCAATCATCTTACAATATTTTATCAATTTCTCCTCTCGAGTACAGAAGTCTTTGTTTACTTGTTGAACAACCAACTGAGAGTCAGAATAAATTATGATATGACTTACCCCGACATCCCGGGCTCGTTGCATCCCCGCTATCACAGCCTCGTATTCAGCTTCGTTGTTGGAGGCCTGGAAGTCTAGCTTCACGGCTATCTCAATCTTCTCTTGGGCCGGTGAGATCAAGATGATCCCCACACCACTGCCTCCAGCACCACTTGCTCCATCTACAAAAACCCTCCACACTTCTTCTCAGCCAAAAACGGCCACCTCTGTCAAAAAATCTGACAAAGCCTGGGCTTTGATGGCCTTACGTGGCTGGTACTCAATATCATATTCTCCTAATTCCACCGACCATTTCACGAGTCTTCCCGAGGCATCTGGATGAGTCATAATACGCCCCAGGAGGCTATTAGTAAGAACAGTTACCGGGTGAGACAAGAAATAAGGTCTCAATTTCCGGGCCGTTATTACTAGAGCCAAGGCCATCTTCTCAATTTCCGTATATCTAACTTCCGCCCCCTTCAAAGCATGGCTGACGTAGTACACATGCCTCTGATCTCCCTTTTCCTCTTTTATCAAGACAGTGCTGACCGCCTTTTCTGTAGTGGATAGATATATCCACAATCGTTCCCCTGGTTCCGGCTTAACCAAGATAGGCAAGCTAGCCAGATGCTCCTTCAACTCCTGAAAGGCCTGCTCGCATTGCTCAGTCCAGCCGAACCTCTGGGCTTTTCGCAACACTTGGAAAAAATGATAGCTGCGATGAGCTGATCGAGCTATAAACCGGGCCAGGGCTGTAATCCGGTCGGTTAATCGCTGTACCTCTTTAATAGATGTTGGTGAAGGCATTTTCCGCAACAGCTTCACTTTTTCAGGGTTGACTTCTATCCCCCGTTCAGTGACCATGAACCCCAGAAACTTGCCACTTTTCACCCCAAACATACACTTAGCCGGGTTCAATTTGATCCCATATCGCCGAACTGTCGCAAAAGTTTCCTCCAAGTCGGGTAAGAAACTATCCCGGGTCCTGGACTTCACCAATATATCATCCACATATACCTCCACATTTCGGCCCACCTGTTCCCGGAACACTCTGTCCATCATCCGCTGATACGTAGCTCCTGCATTCTTCAAACCAAATGACATCACTATGTAGCAGAAAGTACCTCCCGAGGTAACAAAGCTGACTTTGTCTTGATCTTCCAGGGCTAAAGGAATTTGATGATAGCCCTGGTATGCATCCATGAAGCTCAGCAACTCACACCCGGATGTAGAGTCCACCAACTGGTCAATTCGGGGCAGAGGGTAACAATCTTTGGGACAAGCTTTATTTAAATCCCGGAAATCCACACACATTCTCCACTTCCCCGTGGCCTTTGGTACTAGCACTACGTTGGACAACCAAGTAGAAAATTGTATTTCCTTAATGTGTCCGGCCCGCAGTAGCTCTTGAACCTGCTCCGCTATCAACTTATCCTTCTCGGCCCCAAAATGCCTCTTCTTTTGTATAACAGGTCGGGAACCTGGGCTGATGTTTAATTTGTGTTCCGCCACCCGGGATGAAACTCCCACCAAATCACCCTGAGCCCAGGCGAACACATCTTTATTCTGGATGAGGCAGCCTCTCAATGCTTCCATCAACCATGCATCTACATCCCGAGCTATCTTAACAGACTTCCCTGTTTGCCCGGGTTCCATCTCTACCTCTTCATACTCGCTTTTAGATTCCTCCACCAAACAGACTTCTCTTCCCCCCAAGGCTCCTACCTTTCCATTCTGTTTTGCCCTCTTGTAGTCTATCTTCACTGTCTCAGCATAGCATTTTCGGGAGGAAGGCTGATCTCCTCGAACTTCTCCGACTTTATCTCCTACTGGGAACTTGATCTTTTGATGGTAAGCTGAGGCTACGGCTTTGAAAGAGTTCATAGCCGGCCTACCCAAGATGACATTATAGGAAGAAGGTGCTTCCACTAATGTGAATCTTGTCATGACCGTCCTCTTCTCATCTCCTGATCCCAAGGTGATAGGCAGCAACATTTCCCCTTGGGGTTGGACAGTGTGCCTGGCAAAACCATATAAGGCGGTTTTTACCGGGCTCAATTCATACCCCTGCAAATCCATCTGCTCGAATGCTTCTTGAAAAAGGACATTCACTGAGCTTCCCGAGTCAACGAACACCCTTCGAACATCATAATTGGCGATCCGAGCTTGTATAAGCAAGGCGTCATTATGGGGTAAGTTTACTCCCTCCAGGTCTTGGGGTCCAAATGTAATGATTGGCCCCGCACCCTGCCTTCCTTCCTCCACCCCTAAGCTTTCCCTCCGACTCCAGGCCTTCCTAGCCCGGTTGGAATCTCCATCCGTAGATCCTCCTGATATCATGTTAATGATACCTTTGGCCGGCCCATCTCCCGATATTTTGTCTTTTTTTGCATGATCCATTTCTTGTTTTCTTTTTTCCCGAGAGCTGGTGGCATCCCGGGGAGGAATCGACGCCTGTGACCCCCGAAACCAAGGCACACTTCGAGGCTTTTTTGGGACCGGCCTACCATCTCTAGCATAAGGCAGTTGGTGTCTTTGCTGCAGAGTTCGACACTCACTGGTGTCATGAGTGCACTCTTGATGAAGTGCACAGTACTTCCAGAGCTTCTCCTTAGAAACAGGGGTCTGTGTGTCGACCCTTTCTTCACACATATGAACAGCCTTATCTCGGGTTCCTCGGTACGGAGCATACCGGGACAATCGCCCCATGGGATCATGGTTGTCCCTACTTCTCCCTTGTTCCCGGCCTCCCTCCCGCCGGGCCACTTCCTTTTTCTGCCTCTGAGCTTCCTCCATGTTAATGTATTTTTCAGCCCGAGTCAGCAAATCTTCGAAGGTCCGGGGTGCTTTTTTCACCAGCGATTTGAAAAATTCCCCCTCCCGAAGACCTTGAGTGAAAGCCGTGATCTTGGTCTCCTGGGCACAAGTCGGGACCTCCAAAGCAATTTTGTTAAACCTTTTGATGTAGGTTCGTAAAGACTCCTCTCCTGACTGCTTTGCTTCAAAAAGGCTATAGGCAGTTTTCCTATACCTCTTGCTACTGCCAAAGTGCTGCAAAAACACTTGCTTGAACTTGGCAAATGATTGAACACTCTGGGGCTCCAACTTCTCAAATCATCTTTGGGCAGAATCCACCAAAGTGGTTAGGAAGACTTTGCATTTGATCTTATCTCCATAGCAATGTAGCATGGCTACATTTTCAAACCGAGCCAGGTGCTCCTCTGGGTCTGTGCTCCCATCGTATTCCCGGATTTTAGCCGACTTGTAATTTAGTGGCAAGGGTTCCTCTATCACCTCCTGTGAAAAAGGGCAACCCGGAATTTTGATGGGGCAAACCATTTGGGAACCCCCCTCCTCCAACTTCTGTACCTTTCTCCTGAGCTCATGCAACTCATCTGCCATGGACGGCTGTATTGAATGCATCCAAGAGCTTTCTTCTTCTTCTCCTTCTTGAACCTGGGCAATAGGGTTTGGATTACCCTGATTTCCTTCTTCCTCCACCGTTATGTCCTTTGATTGTGGTTGTTTTGCAGCTATCAACGACTTCCGTACCACATCTTGGACAAATGATTCTAACTGCTCCAAGGGAATGGTAATATTCCGTCCTGGCTGATGGTCTCCAGGTAATGTTTGATCATGAGAAGCCATATCTACGTCTATAGAACAAGTTTCCCACAGACGGCGCCAATGATGATGGTCGGTAAAACCAGGGCCCGGGCTATCAGGGTAGTGTTGTGGGCCTGATGTGAAAACCGGGCTAATGAAAGTGATATATGGACTGCCCTTCCTTAATCGAGATGAACTGCACACCAAAGAAGGGGATAAAAAGCACGTTAGTGGGACGCCGGAGGAAGTTCCGGCGGGGCCACTCCGATGCTTAAGTTAGACTTAGAAATAGAGTGGGCTTTTTAGGAAAAATGAATATAGTGCTTTTGAACTTTAAGTGAACATACCTCTACCAATATCTGTGACCAGATATTTAAAGGCCTTGGAGTGAGAGTGTCACCCCGCAATTCCAGGGTAGTGGCCACGATCTGGATCGTGGGTGTGGTAGTTGCCCATGTTTGCCTGTCACGTACGATGAACCCGGAAAGCTAGGGTTGGTGATAATCGTGGGGATCATGCCCCTAAAACACGGGCCTTAAATAAGTCCTGCAAACCTGGTTTTCCGGGCTCCTGAGGCTACTGGGCTACCTTAATACAGCCCTACCAGTCTGGGTCATTCGTGTCCCGGGCCCCCTGGTTTACCGGGACATCAATTTAAAAATTAAATAATTAATTATTTAAATAATTTAGAAGTATAATTATTAAAATAATTTTTTAATGAAGTACAAATTCCAAATAATCATGTATATATATAAAAATATATTAAATTTAAAGTTTTAAAAATAAAAAAATTCAAATTTTCAAAAAAAAAAAAATAAATTGAAAAACCGGTTCAACCGGTTGAACCGGTTTTCCGGTTATTGACCGGTCCAACCGGTTCTTGACCGGTTCTGACCGGTTGAACCGGTTTTCCGGTTCCCCGTGAAGTTTTGGATCGGACCGACGACCGGTTTCCGGTCGAACCGGTCGAACCGGCCGGTCCGGTCCGATTTTAATAACATTGGTGTAGCTTATAATCCAATAATTGTTTATATTTTTTTTACGAAAGATACATTCTAATATAAAAATAAAATATCATGCATTTAAATGATCACTTTAATAAATGAAATGTTGTGCACATATTTATATATACACACACATGAATTGATATAAAAATCAATAGATAAAACTGTAGCAAATTATAAACAAACATTACTTTTAATAGAATTAAATAAAATGATTAGATAAACATAATTTATCTACTCGGTATAAAAAATTCAAATCGATGCATAAAAATTTTTGTTAAAATATTTCCTCATATGTTTACATGTTATTTTTTTAACATAGTGATATAGTTGAGTAATATGTTAATAATCAAATTATTTATAAAGTGAATAAAAAGAAAAGAATAAATCATACAACCTATTAATGAAATGTTTATAATTAAAAAGTTATTAAAAAGTATCTTTATTATAATTGTAATTTTTAATTGGTAAAAAAATAAAATTTTAATTAAATATGATAAATTTAGAACAAATTTTAAAATAATAATTAAAACTATTAATTAATAATACATAATGAAATTATAATGTATATATAATAATGATTAAGAAACCGTTTATTTAAGATGATCAGATATAACTATTAATTAATATAAATATTATCTTTTAAAATATAATAAATGAAACAACAGAGAAACTTTTGTTGAAGACAATAATTTTTTGATATTTATTCTTAATATATTTACATATACTACATGTAAGTGATATGGAAATAAGAAATAAATCGATGCATTTGAATGTGATGACATAATAATTAATGTATGACGTTGAAATTAAATACTATTAAAATTATATATGTTAAATTATTTAAATTTAAAAATAAATTATAATTTTAAAAATGAAAAAAAAAATTTGTAGTGACGTAAATTGGCATGACAACAAAAATATTGATATAAATTGGTATAGAATAAAAATCAATATAAAATGTTGGAAAATTTAGTTTTGGTGTTTACAATTACAAAGATTAAAAGAAGGCTAAACTAATCAAGCAATTAAGAAGCGCTAAACTGATATATGGAGCTAAACTACTTCACGCTCAATCACCGTGCCCAAATGGCCGAAGACGCTAAACTGATCTCATCGGTTTACCATCGATAAACTGACTTCATCAGTTTACCCTCACCAGTCTACTACCTCGCCACTTTTGGATAAATTCTTCTGTACTCTGACACACTCTGCAGAAGGTAGTGCCGCGAATGCAAAGGGTAATGTCGGCTCCAGAATTTGTTGCTAATAGTGACAAATCCAACGGGAATAATTCGAAACTCTATCTGAAGATTCAATTTGAATTTATGACTGTTACCAATCCAAGGGTATAAATAGAGATTTTGATCGAACAAAGGAGTTCTCTCACGCTCTGCAATTTCTGCTATTTTACCAGAATTTTTCAAAGTCTTACACACTCAAGAATTGATCAAGAAACTCGAAGCACAAACGCCGAAGTGTCATTCTGATATTGAAGGATCAATTTTCTTCTAAGAAGTTCGAGTTGTAATCATCTTTATTCTTTTATCAGTCTAGGACTGAAATTGAGGTGTTGTACTAGGAGTTCTTGTTTAGACAGTGTTAAGTCCTAAACCGGATCGGGGTTTTGCAAATTGCTTATAAAAATCAAAGTCTTCTAGTGATATCCTTTCGAGGTGGAAGAAAGGGTGATGTAGGAGTGTTTGAAATCTCCGAACATCCATAAACAATTGCTTGCGTTATTTCAGTTTACCCACTATCATCACCTAACCTAAACTGATATCTACTCACTGTTCAAATCTGTAATTTGACATATTTCCGCATATATTTTGTTTGTCAAATTACATCGGACATTAAGATAAGCATCGATCTCAGTCACTAAACCGATCGAGTTCAATTATTCTTACTAAACTGCTTGAAAGTATATTCACCCCCTCTACACTTTCAACCGATCCTATCATAAAACATTAAATTTAGCAGTATAAATAATACTAAGATAATTATTGAAAACTAAAGTTTAAAACTTAATTCACATCTATCAAAAGAAACTTAAGATCCAAACATAAGATTTTTAGCTACTATTAGAAAAATAATACATCTCAAAGAAATAGACGATTTTATTCTTACTTATTTTATTTCTATTATAATATGAGTAAATTTAAAGTTATTTTAATTTTATATTACATCTAATATAAAAACTATTTTGTTAAAATATTTCCTCAATTTTTTTGTTTACATGTATTTTGTTTAACTATAAAAAATTAAAACATTTATTTTCAAAATTCAATTTGATATAATTTTGAAGGTTTTTAATGCAAATAAATGGAGTGATCTAATAATATATCAACATATTAAAATTATTTAAGTATTTTAACGCTCTAAGTAATTTTTATAAAAATAACAAAGTGATAATATATAATAATTTTAAAATAACAGTACTTTAAGTTACTATTATATTTTTTTTACTTCTTTATGAAATTTTATTTTAATCGTTATATTTCTATGTTAAATTAATCATATAATACTTTAACACTCTAAGTAATTCTTATGGAAAACAACAAAGTGATAATATATGTAGGACCGAACGTTTTCCGCTTTACCAAAAACTATAGTTGGTGGTAATGGTGCAACTCAAATATTTTAACTACACAGCAGCCCAAACATCGTGGTTTGATCGTTCTATATCAAACAAGGACAATTATTGCACCCCAACAATATATAATAAGTTTAAAATTAAAGTACTTTAGTTATTATTATAAATTTTTTTTTGCTTAAAGTTTATTTTAATTGTTATATTTTTATGTTAATTAAATTAATCATATTTTAGTAAAATAAATAATTACAAAATTATTATTATTATTATATATAAAATAAGAGTTTCAAAATTTCAAATAAAAGATAAAGTAATAAAATATATGACAAAAAATTAGAAACTTAGAAATTTTAGTTAATATATTATTTGTTAATTATAAAGACTAATTTCATATATTATTGTATTTAAATATTAATTATACTATTATATCATAAGCTTTGATTTCTCATTGTTTTTTATCATTTAATATTGAGTTAATGTTTTAGAATATCCATTTTCAATTCTTTATAATTATGTTTATATATCATTTTGTACATAAGGTGCTAAATATTTTTACAAGGTATTTGATTTTTTGGCTTATGATATATTATGTTTCAAGTTATATATAGACTCTTGAGTCAATACTTTTTCTTAAATTAGATAATGAAGTTGATGCATATTGGAATATGTGAAATAATTTACAATATATATATATATATATAACACTTGTCACTATATATTTCATTATTAGTATCATCTTTAATTCAATTATATAACTAATTAGCGAAGCACGTACATTTTACTAGTTTTAACAAAATTTCAAAATTTTGGGATATTTTCTAAAAGATCTCCCAAATAATACTTTAACATGTCACGAACTCGATGCATGCAATAGTTTTTTACTGAGACAATTCAATTCAAGTATTTAAATGTCTCAATTGTAGTTACCAATATATCTTTGATAGATTACTTTTTTTATTGAAGAGGATTGACAAATTACCTGTAATCTTCACTGTAAAATTTACCAAACATGAATCGAAAAAAAAAGGAGAAATTTTCATTAACCATCGTAAAAATACCAAGAGGAATAGTAGAACAAAGTTGGCCAGAAAATAATTAAGAGATAACAGGAGCTGAAAATTGATTCCAATTCTCGGTCCGATTCCCGGGAATTCATGCAAATATAAAATAGAACTAGTATAGAGATATCGAGCTTCATTATTTTGGAGATAGAGAATCTACATATCCAAGAGCTCTATGAAGTGCCAATCTCAGCTTCGTAGCCACATCAATAGCGTAGAGTTGGTTAGTGTCAACCGCCATATCGGGATTTCAGCTGTTCAGGAGGCTCCTCTTCCATTATGCCTGCACCTGTAGTAGAGATGTACTCACGGATGGTTGTTTTGCGATCCCCGAGATACGTGTGATCCATAAAGTTATCATATGCCATATCAGCAAGGTTCTTTGCTGCCAATATACTGCAGAATGATTTCACATCTTTCAGCTCATCGGCACAGTTGGGTGATAACTATAAGATTATTGTAAACGAATGCCTTGGAGATAACCAAGTAGAGAGGAAATGCCCAAACCCAACATTTCGACCAACACCATGAAGATTAGAAAGGTCTTATTTTATGATATGATAGCGAACTGTGGAAAATCTCCGTCGTATAGAAGTTTAATAAAGATAGCACTCACCAGTGCCGGAGATAAACACGACAGGGTAAAATATCATCCGACCAAATCTTGTGAATGCCATGTCGTCCATACCGTTGAAATAAGATTTCTTCACTTCCTGATCCAAATGTCTTTTTAATGTTTGTTATGAGATGAAAGTGCAGTTTAACAACATAAAAATACCCAGATGAAAAACATGGGTTTCCAAAATTTAAAAAAAAAATAAAATTCACCTTTACATCTGTTTAAGAAATATTCTTCATCAGTATATCGCGTACACAACACCTACATTAATAATGCCATATATGATTCTTTATCGTGCAAACACTAATAAGTCATTTATGTCAGAAGAAAAAAGCACTTTAATTTTGCTTACCGCTGGAGTTGTGTATAACAACCCGTTAAATGTTTCTGGTGTCACCTAAGGATAGAGAATTCAAATTAAATATTATGACAATTAGTATCTTTACTATTGATCATCTAAGAAATAAATGAAGATATTCTCAAGTAAAAAATAACTATGAAACTCACAGCTAAGAAGCGGAATTCATGCTCCCTTTCGATAAAAGAGGGTACCTGAGCAAGGAAAGCAAATAACACGTCATATTCAGCTGCTCGGGCTCCATATCAGATGTTAAACAGAGAATAAGGGTGTTTGGTGTTCTTACCTCCGTTCTCTGGATCTCAAAAATGGTAATCACAAGACTTTCGGCTTCACATGGCTCCGCACTTAAGCTCGATATCTCCTGATAAATAATAAATTATTAGCATCATCCACTTCAAAAACAGTAAGAAACAAAGGTAGAGGAGATGCCTAGTACAACCAATCACCTATAGATAATATAAATACTTGAAACTCTTTATATTTTCGTGCTCCTAGTTCTAGAACCGCAATATTCAAGTGCCAAACCATTTACTCTACAAAATCATCACAAAGTTTTCTTCTTCAAACTTTCTCCTAGCAATTAACGGAATCTTGTCAATTGAACATTTCCAAGAAGATTCCAACCAATTTAGTTCTATTAATCACGAGTTTCAAACATTACTCAGCAAAATATGGCGATTTCCACTAAATAGCTAAGCTAAAACATAATTCAAGTCTTCCATGCTAAAATGTCTGCAATCATTGAAGGAGATAACTCAGTCGATTGATAACACGGAAATGAAGATGTAATTTCTCCTTTTTCAGCTATGTTAATTGTTAGCTAGTGACATAATTTTCAAAAATAAACAAAAAAAGAAAAAGAAAAGCAAAGCTAATAGCAAGACGAAAACAGAAGACATACCTTGGTTTCGGGCAAAGCTATGCCGCGCTCGAAGAAAATAGGAGCAGCATGAGCAAACACTCTCCTAAATCCACACAGTTTCGCAATTCTAAAGTTTATCAAATTCGGAAAGGTACTCCTCGCACTCCTCTCTGCATTATCATCTCAAATATTACATTGGCGTCCCAAATCTATTTAAGGAACTATAGAACAAGAAATCAAGGATCGTAAATAGAAAGAAAGAAAAAAAACCATTCTAACACCAATAAATAAATAAATAAAAATCAACAAAAATAAGAGTGATCAGATTTCGTAAGCTCTTCAACATTACTTCGAGCAGTGCAAAATAAGCTACGTTTTTGCAACTGAATTGAAAGCTGATACATTAAATAAACGATCATCAAACGTCCAAAAAAAAAAAAAATTGGATAATGACAATCCAAATAGCAGAGCTCCAAAATGAGGCAGCGAAGTCTATTTTATCCCTACACCAAACAAACGCTTTCATTTTTCCTTTTTTTTTTTTCAAAAAAAAGAAAACCCTTCACCCTATTTTTGATCTCGAAAGTAAGCGCACGCACCGGACAGAAGAGAACCGAAGCCACAGATGGAAATAAGTCCATCGGGCGACACGATGAGATCAAAATCGGACTCCTCCTTGAGCTCGAAAGGCAATGTATCGGGCGGAGAAGTCTCCTGAGACGAATCGCCGACGGACATGGCTGAGCTACGGCGAGTGGAGGGGGAGGCTAGCTGGTGGAGTGGTGGGGGGCGAAAGCGAAGGGGGAGTGGGGATAATAAAGGCGGAGAGCACGTGAGGGGCACGTGAGGGGAATACAAATACAAATAAGAATCACGTTTTGAATTTGGGGAACAATGAATTGAATTGGAAGGGTAACGAAGAAGACGAGGCAGCATTTGCGGTTCCGCCTGTTTTCACTGCCACATCTCACCATATCCCATTTTATTTTATTTTTTCACAAGATGTGTGATTAATGATTATTGGACTTTTACATCTTTAAATTAAATAATAAAATCAAAAGTTTTATATTTTATTTTTCTGAAATTATAATATTATTGTTTTATTTATAATTTTTTTTTTCTTTTGGAAGAGATTTATAATTTATGACTAGTAAAAAGATTATTTTTTAGTGAGTGGGAACTCGGAGAAATATAAAAACAAAAAAATCCAATTAGGTAACCCCCATGAGTCAATGAGTCAAAGTGGGATGAGTTTCCTTGGAGTCAATCCTTTTTAAAAAATCCAATTAGAATATCATTCCATCCAATAAAATCTCTTATTTTGCATTTGAAGTACGTCAGCTATATTTATCCCTTTATTTGTACTCAATATTAACTAATTTTCAAATAATATTTTACGTGAGCTATATTTATCTTGTCAAAAAAAAAAAACTAATTTTCATTTAATTTGATGAAATTTAAACGAATATTATAATTATATCCTCATTTATATAATATTAATAATGTTAAAAAATATAATCTAAAAAAAATAATGTTAAAAATAATAGAGTAACTTGCTTATTTATATTTTACTTATAATTATCATATCTGCTTATAATATTTTTAATTACTACATATTAGTTTATCTAAATATATCTTAATATAAATTTTTAATATTTAATTAAATAATTTGTTTGTAATTTAATATATAATTATCACATCATATCATATATATCTGCTTTTAATTTTTTTAAATTACTAAAAATATTTTATCTCAATCTATCTCAATCACACTTTTAATATTTAATTTATCATGTCAGTATTGAAAACAACATAAAAATTGATTAACGATAAAAAAAATTATGCATTCAAAAAAAAAAAAAAACAGATGCACACATCGCTAATAAGAAAATACTAGGATTTACATAGCGGTGTCAAATGGGGTATGCAGGTCGACTCGCGAATTTGGAGTTGGGAAAACTTCAAGTTTTTTTAGGCAGACTGATATATTAAAAAAAAAAGAGCATTAAAAAAAAATCATACATAAATCATTATAAATAGAGTATATTTTTTTATGAGATGGATCGACGCAATCCATACTTACAGTGCAAAACAATACTTTTGTTCATATTTTTTATGGGATAGGTCGGAGTTTCATAGTAGTTTTTATGTTAGATATAAATATGTAAATATTACATGTCATACATAACTAATATAAATATTTTAAAACTCATCGATCAGTTCAGATAATATAGATCTTTCAGAACTCATTAATCACATAAAAACTATTAAAAATGACATGATCGAGTAGATATTTTGTGAGACGATCTCATAAAATGAATCACCTTGACCCGCAATCCAAACAGATCAGCTCGTTTGGACCCACCTGGCCACCTCCAAACAATCGTCAAAATCATGGCCCAACTCGTTTTTTTTAGATGGGGGCCAAACTTGAATTGACAATTCTATATTCATACATAAATTTATTTTGTTTTCAAGTATTTTTTTTGGCGAAACTCTTGTAATTTATTGAATAATAGGGAGTTCTTTCATTACAAGATAAGTCAACCATGCATAAAAGAAATTTTCTCGGTTCTCAAACAAATTTGGATAAATAAGAATAACAAAATCATCAATCGAGTGAGGGGTCACAGTAGCCGATCTTCGAACATGCATAATAGCGGTGTGGCTTTGTGACTCCAATAAGTGCCAAATGTTTGTCTCAATAGAGCCTACATAACTGAGATCCTCTTTCAGACGAGTGACTGCTTGCACTGCTAGGAGAGAATTCGAAGTAAGTTGGTGCACTTGAATACCTCGTTCTTGAGATCTTTAACGCACCTTCAATAGCACAAAGTTCAGCAGCTGTAACGGAGTGGGGCTTCTCCAGTTTTCAGCCAAATGCCAAGATGGGGTGACCTTCGTGGTCCCTGATCACACCTACAATGACATATCTATTTGTTTTCTCATTATATGCCGCATGTACGTCCAATCTTAGATAATTCACCGACGGAGCAAGCCACTTGTCCGACGAATTGCCCGGCTCACCTTTGGCACCATGTAGGAGTGTCATCTGGGCATTTTGAAAGTCCTTCAACTTTGTTTCATTCCAATTAGCAGTCAAACCAACTGAATGTCCCTTTGTTTTATGTACAAAGCTAAGCCTCTCACTCCAAGTTTCCCAAGACCACATCGCAAACACTTCGAAATCCTGTTTGTTTAGATTTTTCTTCATCTATCAAAATAAATTAATGAATGCCATATGTCGGATATGCTTTAAGAGATTCCAGAACCTTGTCCCTTTCCAACATGGTTTGTCCATGGAGAAGAAAAATAGAGCATGAGTTGTAGAGCACTACTCGAGGAAAAGTGTCCATCTTCCAACAACCGGCATATGATGAGATAGAAGATTCTGTTCCGTGGGGATGATACCATGTAACACTCTCCACCGGAAATCCCGACTTTTGGAGGAATCGAAAGTGTCCATAGGAATTGCCACCAACTTTTTGAATGGTTCTCTGAGCTATTTGAAGGAGGATCATAAAAGCTAAGCGCTGCCTTATAGCCATCACGTATAGTGTATTTACCCGACTAATGAATTAATTTTTTTTAAGCATGGTACCCGACTAATTAATGTGGGAAATGAAATGACCTGCCCAAAATTTCTGTTCTTTCTTCCTCTTCACTCGTTACTTTACAGCACACATTTAGGGTTCCACTCGGCGGCTCAACCTCTAGCCATTGCATTCTCTCTCTCTCTCTCTCTCCATTACAATGGAAGCCTTGAAGTTGTGATTGTGAAGCAGACGGCAGGCCACACAAGTCTCAATTCTCATATACTCTCTCGCCTTGGGTATTGTTAATCTGTGCTTGTGGTAAAATCATTAGTCTGTAATTTTAATGTTGTGGCCAAATCATGAAGCTATAATTTTAAAGTAAAAGGGTTTTGTTATGTGTTTTTGAATATGGAAGAATTATGGGGTTTTGACCAAGCTCAAGTTTTGCAAGGAAAGAAACGACAAAAGTTTTGTTTCGGGTACCCGCTAGTCACCACCCAAAACTAACCGATAATTGGGGTACTCGATTTGTCGGGTATCTTGCTTTTAGTACGTGAGAAACCAGGGATTCTGGTTCAGCAATAATGCATCAGATTTGTTTTGCCAATAGTGCCTTGTTAAAAGTCTCAAAGTGACAAAAAACCAATCTACCCATGCATTTTGGTTTGCATAGGGTCTTACAAGACTTCCAATGCATTCGATTTATTCCTTCATCAAGTCCCCACCATAAATTTGAGCAGTCACGCTCAATCTCCTCACACATTGATTGTGAAATATGAAATCAGGACATTGCATAAGTAGGAACATGCTGAAGAATTGATCAAGGTCTCTTTACCCAGCCAAGAAAGATTAATTTGTGACCCCAGTTTTGTATCCTTTTCGCTACCCTCTCCACCAAATATCCAAACTGTAGTTTCTTACTTCGAATAGAAAATACCAAGAGGCCGAGGTAGACCTCTTGTCCTTGAACCATAGATATAGCCAAATTCTCTTGATATTGTCGGCCAACTACTCATTTGTGTTTGGACTGAATGGACTGAATGAAAGTGATGATTTATCAAAGTTGATTAGCTGCCCAGATGCACTTTTATACAGAGATAGACAATCTCGGATAGCCATGCAGTCCATCATCGTTGCCCTGAAAAACATAAGACTATCATCTGCAAAGAAAAGGTGAGTACTTGTCGGGACCGTGGATGCAATTCGAACCCCTATTAATAAGCGACGAGCCTCAAGGGAGAGCAGCATAGAAGACAGTCCATAAGCACATAGTACAAAAAGATAAGGGGACAGAGAATCTCCCTGCCTTAACCCTCTACTCGATGATATGTTCCCAATCAGGAGTCATTCAAAGAAAAGGAATATCTAACTGTGCAAACACACCGCATAATCTTCTCCACCCATTCCAGCGAGAATCCGAGCCTAAGCATGATCCCTTCAAGGAAATTCCATTCCACTTTATCATATAATGTGCTCATGTCGAGCTTCAATGTCGTGTATCCTTTCTGGCCCTTCTTTATACTTCGGATCCAATGCAAAGCTTCGAAACCTAGGATTATATTGTCTGAAATCAATCGGTTTGAAGTGAAGGCACTTTCAAACTCGTTCACTCTCTGTTTGAGAATAGGACGTAGCCTGTTTTTCAGTTCACATGCAAAATTTTTGTAACAAACGTTACATAGACAAATAGGTAGTCCTTCATAGTCATAGGGGATTGAATTTTCAGAACAAGTGTAACTGTAGTCACCTTCCAATCAGAAAGATTCGTGCCCTCATTCAGAAGTTTTAAAACAGCCACTGTGACCTCCTCACCTATAACATCCCAAAAATTCTGGAAAAAGAATATAGACATCCCATCCCGCGCCTGAGCTTTATCCGGATGCATATCAAAAAGAGCCTTCCTCACATCATCTGCTTGAAAATGAGCACATAGTAGCATATTCATATGCTTTCATCAATAGTACGGGCCACACTGCTTAAAACCTGACCGGTATCCTCTATAAAAGGATTAGAAGTAGCAAATAAATTAGAGAAATAATATTTAGTTATTTTTGACATACCATTTTCCGTACACTAGTCCCTGTGAGCCGAGAGAAGCCCATTGATACGGTTCCTTACCCTTGGAGCCAAAGCCCTTGCATGGAAAAATTTCGAGTTCCTGTCCCCATTCGCTAGTCAATTGACCCAATTCTATTGTTTCCAATATAGCTCATCCTTTGTTTCCAACTTTTCAACTTCACTCTCAAACTCTCCAATTCGGTTTACCAATTTATGCCACATACCATGCATCCTCAATTCATTCAACTCTTTACGTTTATTACTGATTTTTCAGGCCAGATTATGAAATCTATCTTCGGCCCACTTCCACAAAGTCTTCTTGCATCCAAGGATATGCATCGGTAGAGAGATCGAGCTAAGCTCTTTGTTCCAAGCCCGAACCACCACATCCTTACAGTCCGATTCAGTAGCCCAATGAGGTTCAAACCTCTTCACGGTAGCAAAATTCGTAGGTAGCACTGGCAACTTATATATATTTGATATTATGAGCACCCATGATGTGCACTTTTGTGTGCACCGCTGACGTGGCATCCTCTACATCCAATAGGTGAACGCCACATCTGTAGGTGCACACATAAGTGCACATGATAGGTGCTCATCATATCAAAACTCTATATATATATATATATATATATATATATATAGTTTCTTTCAAGTGCCCACCTACCATGCCCACCCCACCAATGATGTGGCACTATTTTATTGGATGTGATAAATTGTAGGTCCAATAAAATAGTGCCACATCATTGGTGGGCATGGTAGATGGGCACTTGAAAGAAACTCTCAATATATATGTATATATATATATTAATTTTAAAGATATTACATATAAATAAACAGCCCCCACAAATGAAACAAAAAACTTGTAGTTTGGTGGTAAGAAGTACTTTAACTAGTGGGATTGGCTTAGTTCGTTTCTTGATTCTTCTCTCTCCATCTATATATTTTTCCCTCTACTTCCTAATTTTTTTCCTTCTTCATCTTCTTAATGCCACCAAATATCTATATTATTATTATTTTTGATTATTTACTATTATTTTTAATTTAAATATCTAAATTATTATTATTATTTTTAATCGTGGTAAATTATTTATTTACTGAAAATTTTAAAATTTATTCTCTAAACTTATATAAAATAAAATGACAGTACGTATATAACAAATAAAAAAGATGAACGATAAGTTAATAAAAAATACATCTTCAAATATCTAAATAATTTATATATCTACTGAGATCTTAAAATATATCCTCTAAAATTATACTCATTATGCCTCATATATATATAAGTCACTTTTTTATTTTTGTTGGTCTCAAATATATAGACTTGTGCGATATTAATAATTTTTTTTATCTTCTTTACTAATATGCTCTTATTTAATTAGGCTTGTTATTAAATATATTAGTTACTTTTTTAATAATTTTTTTACACTCTATAAGTATCCATTAAATTAAAACATGAGTAAACTTGGAAAGTTATTTACTAATTGACATTTCAAAAAAAATGTGAAAAAAGAAATAAGTCTATAATTGAGAGACGAGAGAGAATAAAATAAAATCATGTGTGTATCTATATATATATTCAAAGATAGACATATATATTTTTTGTAGTAAATAAAATTACATATTTAATTTAAAACAAATAAAAGAGAAAGGGGGAACAAAAGATATATATGACCTTATTTTTAGAGTGATCATGTTTGTGTTACTATTTTAGTTTCTACAACTACTATATATATATATATATATATATATATATATATGAGTTTTGCTATGCTGCCCACCAACCGTGTCAATCTCTGTGCCCACCATATGCAATAATTGAGTGTTTTATACATGGTGGACACATAAGTTGGCACGGTTGGTAGGCAGCATATCAAAACTATATATATATATATATATATATATATATATATAAAAGGATCATTCTCAACAATTAATATTGATAAATTTGGGTTTCAGAGCAAGCTGAATGATGTTTTTCTTTTGAATGCATTGATGATATGTATTGAAAGAGAAATTGTTAAAAATCTCTATATTGATGTTAATATTGAAAACTTTGAAAATTTTAATGAACGTGAAATTCTTTTTGAGTTATAAATATTATGTTCAAAACATATAGTTGATTTTTAATTAATTAAATATAATTGGTGTTAGTAATTTGTTTATCTTTTAATCTTTTTTCTAACTTGTAGGCGTCCCCCTTGGTTGACATTTTAGATCCGCCCCGGATCAAGAGCCCGTCGAAATGCCCTAGTTTGAGATAAATGCCGAAGATTACCTCCATGCTTCTCTCTATGAAAACAGATTTCATTGAAATCTCTTCCCACAATCATTTTAATAATGTCCAAGACATGATCCGGATTTCCATAGAAACCAGTATTTTGTTTTCAAGTATTACTTGAGTGAAACAAGTAATTTCTTCTTCATATGGATACATTCAATGAGTGAACCGGTCTATTCAATTGTCAATTTACCAGATTCCAGCTCGAGATGGTTGAAGAGTTGAACCGGATAACAATTTGGTAGGATGCTACAAGTTCTAAACTTGAATGTAGAGTTTTTTTTTTTTTTTTTTTTGAGAAGATGAATGTAGAGTTGAAAAACAAGAAATAAACAAATGGGAGATGAAGGAAAAGTAGAGTCGGTGGACAAATATGATAAAAAAAAAAATATTAAAACAAAAACGACGTCTATTAAAGCCCCATGTGACACCAATTTTGTCCTTAGTCACTAGTTAGTTACCACGTTTTAATGACTTTCTTCATGTTGCGTGTGGGGTCACATCACCAAAAAAACCAAGAAGTGTCCAATTTGTATTTCGGGCAGCCATGTTATTCATATGACAAATAAGGAATGCTGCGGGACGGAACCAAATTCTTGACCAAAACATATCATGGCAAAATAAAGTAGGTGATGGAAAAGTTTCGCATTCGAGGGGACTCCGAAAAGTTTAACGACATTTGTCGAATTCGGTATATATTTTTTTTTTGGAGAAGAAAGGTAACGACATGCTAAAAAAATCACATGTTTTTTTTGTTTTTATTTCTCACGAGATCATTTTTCATTTATGATTGAGTGTTCTTGAAGAAAGACGAGTTTTCTAGGCGTCATTATATTAATCGATCGCCAACGTGTCGTGCTCACTGTCTAGACGACTACCTAGATTAATATATTTATTATATATCTATTATATTTATATTTATATTTATATATCTATAAATATGCGACTTCTATTGTGAATTTATTTTAATGCTCTTATTAATTGTTTTTCTTAATTTTTTTTTCCTTTCCTCATTAATTGTTTTGTCCATTTTTTGTTTTTTAATTCACCACACTTTATTTTTAAGTATGTTGATTATGTTAAAAATAAGGCTAGAATTTATATGTTTAAATTAAAAAAAAAATCATCCAATATTTTTTTGTGGTTTACATTTATAAACTACTTGAATAAAACATGATAAATATCATTTTTATATGTTTTTCAAGAATTTTTAATATTTTAATTTTAAATATTTTATTTGTGACGTTGAAAACTTATATGTTTTAAAAAAAATTTAATGCAACCAAATTTTTTTTGTTACATTTATAAATTACTTAAGTAAAATGTGATAAAAGATTATTGTGATACATTTTTTTTTTAGATTTTATTTTTTTAGGTTTTATTTTTTATTTTTATTTGTTATGATTTGAATTTTAAAACTACTTAAACAATATATGATCAAAAAAATAAATGTGATATAATTTTTTATGTCCAAAATTTTTCAATTTTTAAATCCGTTTACTTGTTATATATCATACTTAGATCCACTACTAATCACTTGACATACAGTCAAGTGTCCAATGTCCATAAAATAGCCGGTAAAAATTTGTCCCCAAAATAACCGACATTAAAGAGGAGCTTGACACGTGTCTTTGTCTTCTTTTCAAAAATAGTGCAGTGACACTTATCTTATTTGATAGAAAAATACGAAATTCAACGGCTCTTTTAATCCTTTTTTATTTAGTTAGAATATCTTCGAACAATCCTTGATTACATCAGATTGAATGTTAGACGCAATATTTGCCTATTCAGACTGGTTTGCTTGTGCGGCAGGACTTTGTAGAAACTTGTGAGTCTTGAAATGCTGAAAGTAAATAACTCTCTTGTACTTCGCTCATTTATTAAAACATTTCATATGTTCCTAGGTTTGGTTTTCAACCTCTTGGAGATTCAGGTTGATTGAAGTTTGGGTACTGGAAGGAGCCACAGTTGCAGATTCCTTTCATTTGGTTTTAAACTGTTCCAATCCAGAATCCATTTTGACCACATTGTTCCCCGTGATCAAAATTTCATATCGTATCGTGGAGATTGAAATAGATGGAATACGAGCGAGCTGAATTGCTGGAGTGATCACATGCTTGATCAGCTTGGATCTATTTTTCTTCTTTGGGTGATGAGTCTTGGGAGGTCTGGTCTGCTTCTTCTGAGCTGGTTCCTTAGCTGGACTTGATTTTGTCTTGACAACTAAGCTATTCGTTGGTGATAGATTCTTGGCCCGATAAGCTGTATTAATATATCTCTCATTCAAAATTTTGTGCACGTGAAGAGTTGAAACATCACCCAACTGAATGTCAAAATTCTTCAAAATACAACTGATCTGGACCATGAACCATTAAGATTGAATACTAAGGATGATGATCACAGAAATGAAATTTTTGAACAGAACTTCGGACAAGTTGATCTGGATCCCAAAAGTGATAACAATTGTCACATCCAGCTTTTCCATGGTGATGGTATCAAATGAGCATGCTTTGACCAGAAGAAACTTTGCTACAATATCACCAAAAAATCTATGCTCCATCTTTATGTCTTTCTTCTTGCATGATGACTTGATAAGAACCTATGTTATGGAGTATCTTGACTTCATTTATTCTCGAAGATGCTTAGAAATTTGGGAGAAGTCAATGAGTCTAGGTGAGGATAGAGCAAACATCCCGATGAATGAATACTTAGTGATGAAGACTGATACCCCATCGACAGAGATTTATACTGTATCATTTATGACGTTCACGACCTGAAAAAATTTTGACAACGCTTGCTTATAGATCTGGTTGCCACGACTCAGAAATTTTTACAGCCCAAATGCTTCTAGAGATAGGAACATCTCTGTCATACCAGCATCCTGTTGGTCGTACACAGTGTGAAAGTCGATCTGGAGAATGTTTTGGGTGATTGGAGACATGGTTGCAACAAAAATTTATAAAATGAAGAACATTGATTACTTAAAGCAGATAGAAATTCGTAAGCACACAAATTTTATGTACGGTAAAGAATAATAAGAAGAGATCGAGTTCCAAAATATTGAGTATATGAACGATCGTTGAGGTAAAATTGCCGGTCCACATGACATGTTTAAAATTTAAAAAAGGTAGAGGACAGTTTTTTTTAAAAAAGTAATAAAAAATAAAACATAAATGAATATAATAAAATTTAAAAATAATAAGTAATTTTTACCCTGTTTCATATTGTGTTAATATTTCCTAAGCAAATGTTAATTAATTTCGAACTATTAGATAAGACCAGACTATGTTTTGAAAAGTTGAGTTCAAAAGTGAATTGTATCAGCTTGAGTTCAAAACCAAGTTGTATCAGTTTGAGTTCAAAACCGAGCTGTACTAGCTGGGTTTTCAAAATCAAGCTGACAATTGTCTTATCAGTTCCAATTCCATTCCTCTAAGTTAATGCGTAATCAATTTAAATCAACTAAACCAAGAAGTATGAAAACTTAGCGTCGGGTAATGGCTTAGTGAAGATGTCTGCCACTTGTTGCTCAGTTGAAATATATTCAAGACGAATGTCGTTTATCATAATATGATCTCGAATGAAGTGATGTCTGATGTCAAATGCTTTGCCCTAGAAATCCTTGAGATGAGTTAACCCTGCTCATATTTTCAAATAAAAATAATATTTTTGACATAAAATTAATATTTTTTCATGAGTATCACAAATAAAAAATACATCTCACAAAATTGACTCGTGAGATTGTCTCGCATGAGTTTTTATGTTAATTTTGTTTCAAATTCAAATTATTTCAATGTGCGTTTTTCGCAAGCAACACACGTATATTATTTCTGGTATATATATATATTGTTTTATAAATCATTTGTAAAGAATATCTGGTTTGCATATCAAATACTTATCCGATGAAGGGGATGAATGTCATGAATTTTGAATTTGAATCTGATACAGATTAATTATTGAAGAAAAATAAAGATTAAAAAAATAAATATTTAGGCCGGAAAGAAACCACCTAAATGCTTGTAGGTGGCCGCCAGTTTTGTAGAACACGGATATAATTTCTACTATGGACACATTTTGTGCATTAAGTACATGTTTTTTTTAATGTTTAATGCCTATCTCCCTATGAGATATTTATGGAGATGTAGCTCTGTTGCCTATCTCCCTATATATATAATTAATTTACCGATGGCCCCCCACCAAAAAAACCCCTCTTCCGGCTTCCCATACCTTATGCCAATGTTCTGAATTTTTATAAAAATACGCCATGCATGTGCAACATAATAAATAAAACTATGTAAATAAAAAATTAAGGAATATAAGTAAGAAATAAATAAATATATCGGATGAAAAAAATAAATTGATAAACAATTTCTTTAAATTTTAAATGGAAAATCAGATAATAGAGATAATATAATTTTGATTTCGACTTCTTTGTTTTTTATCCATGTAAATGAATGAATATTTTTATATGATAGTTGTGTAATTTGACGTTGGTACATATTTTCTTCGTTGCAGAACTTGATGTATATTCAGTGTATATTCAGTGTATCAAGCCATACCCCAAACAAAAAAACTTGCACTATACAGAGGTTTCCAAAGGAGGGGATAAGGTTTAGGAGATAACCACATCGGATCTTCCGTGAGAGAAAGAAACATGTGATTTGCAGGAAGAGTGCCATGCAAATAGTGTAAGGATTTAAAGGAAGTGGCTCTTTTTTCTATTGTACCAATAACATCTAGCTACTACGTCATAATGTCACCCGAAAAAATTAAGCTTCGTTAGCATCCATGTATAATACAGATCGATTCGTCCATATTTTAATTGTTAGCTCATCATACATGTTCATGATCCAATTGTGCTCTCTCAAGTTAAATCTTTAATTAAGAGATCAGACAGGTGTACATTAAAGACGGTCTCCTCTCTATCATTCCCAATAAGTAAAGATATAATCAGCAAAACTAGAGATATGAAACACCCATTCTCATATTTCCCATTTCCATACTTTCCTGAACCCATGTCTCGTCTGCTTTATCGGTTGTCCTACTTGAGAGTTGAATCATACACAATAACGGTGAATAAAAATGGTGATGGTAGTTTACCTTGCCTCAGGAGCATCAAATATCAATCCTCTTTTTCTCCCTTCGTTTTTCATTAATACTTGAAGTCCGGATCAAAAAATTAATTTCTACGCGTTCACCAAAACAGGGTCAGAGCAAATCCAAGAGACTTGGAGGATCATGCAGATTTTTCAAAGGAAAAGCAAACACAGTTACACACAACAAATGTAAATCACCAGGGGAATTTCAAAGGAAGCACATAGGTGAAAAGCTAAATCACCAAGAAGTTCGACATCAACATTAAGTAGAGAAAATTAACACAAAGTGTACCAAATTTTGATATTACAAACTTGTTGAAAGAATACAACAATTGTGCAAGAAACATTGTGACGAACAAAAATGAATTCAAAACTCGTGATATCAATGCAATTTAAAGAAAACAAAATGAACTTCTCCCTCATGCATGTTATAAAGGATGTCATAGTGCATCTGGCAAGATTAAAAGGCTAAAAAGAATACCACTTGAGGAAGAGGAGACGAATCATATCATTCCAAAAATACACTGAATTTTGAGGTTGTTGAGTACAAATTACAGCAGCGAAATAGGGTATGAGAATCCAGAATTCTCTATCCTGCCATCTTAGTCAAGCGATGAATGGTACTTCTTGCAACTCTATTACCAGGATCAAGCTTCATTACGGTTCTAAGGTCTTCAGCTCCAAGTTTGTATTTCTCCATGCTCTCATAAAGAAGAGAACGTTGTACAAGGACAGATACATTTGTGTCATCATGTTCCAGAACCTGCACAAGATGATGCAACTTTCAAGTCCTGTGTCTACTGAAATGTGAATAATACAAGACACTGCACAGGTCATGGATCCTTTCTACTGCCAGAAACACAATTCCCAATTTCCCATTTGTAATTGGAGATGGTCGGAAAATAATACATTACCAGGTATGATACCGAAAAAACAATTTGATATTACCATTCGCAAAATGGAAAAGTTAATACTTTAGTCAGTAAGCATATGGTCCACCAGACCTAAATCCTAATATCACACTCCATCAATATGTTTAAAATGGATATCTTGAAACCCCTTCAACATTCATAATTAAAGGTTTGATCAGGAAATTAAATTGCAAAATGATGAGAAGCAACAAAAACAAAAGAGGAAAGGAGGACTGGTAAATATAGTGCAGGGGTTGACCTGAAATTATACACACTTGACTCCATTAAGAAGATAATTCAAGTGACTGAAATTGTTATACAAGTGTTAGAAAGAGTTTGAACGTGGTATCACTCAAGATAATTGTTGAGGTTGGAAGGTTTATTCAGGTATATACTTTGGTAAAAGGGCCAAAAATTAGAGAGGAGCTGTTCAATAATATATAGACTATAGAGAGTGCCTGATGGTGGTGTCCATAAGATTCTTGTAAGTAATTATAGAAGGATTCTAACATCTTAAATGGTGGAAGTGTGTAGTGGTAGACAAAGTTGGAAAAGTTACATGTGAGATGAGAGTACAAGTGCCTACTTAAGTACATTTCAACATTACAATCATCATGTTTCATTCTTCTCTTTTTTTCCTTTTTTGTGTCTGTCTAGAACAAATTATGATGGCATTAACATCAATGTCTACAACAAGATAACAGCCAGAATATGAAGATCATGCTTCATTCTAGAAAATGAAAGAAATATAACAAGTTTACCTTCGTACAGTCAGCCACGGCCTTCTTGTACTCCCCAACTTCCTTGTAACACGATGCCCTGCAGGTCAAGACCTCCATTGACCCATCATTATCACCAGCCTTCTCAAAAAGAATGACAGCCCAAGACAGCCATTTAATAGCATCAGCGTACTGCCCCTGTTTGTAATTATCCATACCCTTATTTTTAGCAGAAGGAGCAGTAACACCAGCAGGTGGGGGAGGAAGGCCTTCAAGCTCAGTCGTTCCACCTGCATCAACCCCTCCATCAAACTCGGCATTTATCCCCCAATCATCATCCCCAGATAGTTGCTGGCTGGTAAATCCTTCATTGCCTCGTGAGCCAACATTGGAAGTTGAAGGGAACAATGTGTCAAAATCACTTGCCCCTGAGGGTTGCCCAGTGGGTTGGCTTTGACTTTGAGTTTGAATATTCACAAACCCAAAATCACCAATTGGATCAGTCTTTCTCGAGCTGAAAGCATCTGAAGAGAATTGAGAACCACTTGCTTGGGAAGTTGGGTTTTGAAATTCCCCAAAAAAATTGTTTTCTAAACCACTCTTATCACTTTCTTTTCTTGCTGAGTTGATCACATCAGGCTTCTTAGACCCAAAATCAACAAAAGACCCAAAAGGGTCCTTATTTGAACCCATCCCACCACCTCCTTTGTTACCTCCTGCCATGCTTTTCATTGATGAACCACCGAGATTTGGATTTCTATTACTATTTCCACCCAAATTCACATTCCCACCACCAAGGTTCGAACTTGTATTATAATTGCTACCAAAATTCACATTTCCACCACTATTACTTGCATTAGAACCCCAGGATCCGGTAGTTTGATTGGAAACACCACTAGTTTGATTGGAAATACCACTTTGCGGCAAGGAATCAGCCACCCCTCCCATTGAGAATGTGCTCTGACTCCCCGGACGAGCTGCATTTTTCAGTGGAGCATTATTGCTGCCCTTATTCTGGCCCATCGCCGAGTTCAGTAAATCGCCGAACAGACTTGGGTTCTTATTTTGTACAATTCCCACACCCGGTGCAGGGGCAGCAGAATTCCAGGTTTTCCCGAAAATATCTCCGACCATAGATGAAGGACCGGATAAAGATCCAAGGCCAGCAGATTGAAGCGGGGCAGCGGGCTGATGGGTCCACGACGCCTTGTTGGGCTGTTGGTTCCTGGACGGCGTGGCGTTAGGCTTCTGTGAGTACGTAGTCGATGCATACGACGAAGCCTGGCTTTTCTGATCTTTCATAGGCTTCGATCGGCCCGAGCCCAGCCCCAGATCGAAATCAAACGAATTGATGGACCCCGCCTTGTTATTGGATTTTCCGTAATTCGAATTCATGATTCTACAGTCTTTTCTAATACGAAGAAAGCTCTGGAGCTCAAAACGAAGCTAGTTTACAGCTCAATTATACAAAATGCTTTGCCGAGTGAAGATTTCAGATCGTATTGAAAGAAAATGAGATGTATGAAAATTGAAAAACGTACCTCTATGAATTCTCAGATTCGAAGGGGTGAGTTTCGTAGCTTGTTACGGGTAAAGCTCCAGATCTCAGACCGCATATAGAAAGAAGGTGACGGACCTGTAATTGTCCACTGGAATCCCTTAATTTTTCATTTATGATCTGTTTGTTTGTTTTTTTTTTTTTTTTTTTTTTTTTTAAATTATAAGCATGAACAAGATAATAATTATTGTAAATAGTGATCGAAATATATGTTATTCATATATATATAAAATCATCTAGGTGTAACATAATAAATAAAATTTTATAACTAAAAAATTGAATAATATAAAGAATACAAATATATATAGAGTGGAAATAATTTATGAACATTATAAAATGATAATTAGTTCTATCAAATAACAGGGAGACAGTTATTAGGTAAATGATTTTAAAATCTATACCAATCATCCAATATTTAATTTAACTCTCTAATCCAAATTTTTTTTGTTTCAACTCTGTAAGGGTCCCCAATTTTGATTAAAAAATATAATTAATAACTAATCCTTTGTACGTGACATTGTTTTACCTATCGAACTAGTCCAGACTATGCAGGACCAACGGTTACGCAAGGTTTCCAGCCGATATACTCTGGATTAGGGTCCAACATCCTTCCGTATCTATACTATATTATACCTTTACAAAAACTATTTTGGTATGTTGTGAGAACACCAAAATTTTCTTCCAGTTTTGCCCCTTGATTGCAGCCAAATTTTCACAGCATTTTCTCCAATTTTCTCTTCAATTGGAAATCTAACTGCTCACCCACATGCATTTCGGAGCACAAAATTTTAATATCATACATTATATTACACACGCAACGCATGTGCTTCGTAACTAGTAATGAATTAAACTTGAATACCTTTTTGACCAAAATATCGTCGGGTCATACCTACCGAGTTTTACGAAGTGATCCCCACACTCCAACCACGCAGTCACAACAGATAGTTTCTGACGCAAACTCCTTCAACGACACCCAACACAACCTTAATTTTTTTTTTCTACCTTAAGGCGTAGAGTATAAAAGCTTAGTTATAAAATATAAGCATAGAAGAACAAGAGAATTAGAGAAATTTATTCAGACATAATATTCTTACATAAATTCCCTTTAAGAGGAGAAGACAACTTGTTTAGCTACTCATAGTAGCCTTGTTCTTGAAATACATAAAAAAAAACTTATTACAATAGAGAGAAAAACTGCAACAATTTATTTGTAACAAAACTGAAGGGAATGATCGATGTCTTCAGCTTCCTTGAATGCATGTATTTATAGTTGTGGTTCCACTCGTTTTACCGAGAAACTTCAGGAAATATTACAGCTATTTTTCTTGTCTTTTTTATGCTAGGGGTGGAATAGGGTCGGGACCCGTCCCGTAAACCCCCTACCCAACTTCCGTCCCAAAAAAAATCGGGAAACTTTTTTTCCTCCCGATCCCGTACCCGAAACATTTCGGGACCCGACTATTCGGGATCCCGAATGTTCGGGATCCCGAATGTTCGGGATCCCGTCTCCCTTCGGGATCCCGTCGGGTAGGGAGATAAAATCCCAAATTTTTTTTTCATATTCAAGATTTCGTTCAAAAAAAAAAAAATTGTGATAATTTTATTAAATATACTATTTAGAAACTTATATTTATAAATAAAAATAAATATTCAACTTAAAACATATACTATTAAAATATTTTGGATAATGTTTCAAAGTTTTGTTAAGAAAAAAAATGTATCGGATAATTATTAATAAAATTTTCGAATAAAATTACTAAATAAATTTTGGTAAATAGATTGTCAAATTAATCTTTTGAGTCTTGTTCTACATATTTGTTCTAATTAGATAATTATAAATATGAATTAATTAAATTATTAATTTAATTTTTTAAAAACTTACACAAAAATAAAATGGCATTTCGTGATTTTACAATTTGATGGTCCAAACAATAAAAATTATGTGAATTAAGTTCACAATTAAGTGTTATATTAGTTGAAACCTAATAATATTTAGCTTATTATATTAATAATATTAATAAAATATATTGTTATATTATTTCGGGACGGGTCGGGAATCCCGTCGGGATAAGGTTTTATTCCCGATCCCGCTCCCGATATTAATCGGGATGGGAAAAATCCCGAAAGTTCGGGTCGGGAAAATTTCGGGTTGGGATTTTTTCGAGACGAAAATGGGATGGGATTCGGGAAGGGTCGGGATTTCGGGAATTTTTGCCACCCCTATTTTATGCTATTATTGATGTCATCTTTTGCTAGTAGAGGTGTCACATGCCTGCCTTTTTCTTTTGGCTTTATTCTCCTCACATGTCTGCTTTATTTTTGTCAGGGCATCCTTTGCTTTTGCAGTGGTCCCCTGGAAAAACGCATCTTTGGTGGTCCATGACCACCTTTGCTTGTATCGGAAAAATCTTTTCGATCCATTCGAGGTCGGAAACTTTTTCCAAATTTAGTCTCCTTTTGGTTTGGGCATTCTGGGCAGATAACCTCTGACCACCTTCCTACATGGGCCATGTTGCAGAACTTCCGACGAGTTTCTTTACTCCCTGACAGCTTGCTGTTCCAAAAAAGATTTCTCTTCTTTTCGAAGAGTTCTTCCGCAAATCCAGTAGTTTTTCCAGTCATTGTATTTAACAGGAAAGATCCATTCACAGAATTTTGGTAAAACTTGAATGAGAACTTCACTTTTTCCATCTCAGTAAGACAGATCCAAATACCCCATTCTCCTCGAGTGGAGATTTCATCTTCTCCAAACGTAGAAACCAATGGTATTTCTTCAGCCATAGGATCCTTGACAAATCTTTGATTGTTCAAATCAGGTTTCCTCAGCTTGATGAAATGAAAGGCTTAATGTGAACCTTTCCCTGTTGGTCTAGAGCTGCACCAAAGAAATATAACTCAAGAATATCTCATCTAGACAAATGATCATTATTTGCCCATGTTTCTTGTATTGCTTTCTGAATCCATTTTGACAGTTGTGAAATCTCCAGGAAGATTGGTGATTTTGTATAAACTGAGACTAAAGCTCCAAATTCATACAATAGTTTTACATCCTTAGGATTGACATTGTTTTTAGCCAAACCCTTGGATATATTCCCGCAACATCAACCCTGCAAGTAGTCGGCTTAATTTCTCTCCTTGTACTTAATTTCTCCCATCTTTGTTGATAAACCTAAAATGGAGAAATGACAGCTGGATTGGTATCAATATTAGATTTACCTATAGTAGCCCGGGTTCCATTTTTACAAGATTAAATGATTAAAAATGGTTAAGTATGGATTGGAGGCTTAATTTGGATTTAATTGGAAAAATTATGGATTTTTTGCTAAGGACAGTTCGGAAGGTCCGAACCCAAGTTCGGAGAGTCCAAACACATCGAAGGCACAGTTCAAGGTTTCGGAGGCTACGTTCAAGATCAAAACGTCCGAACGTGATCGAAGCATCCAATCTCAGTTAGGCCATGCACATTATCGACGTGTAAAGGAGATCAAACACATGGGAGTTCGGAGCGTCCGAAGTAGAGTTCAGAGCGTTCAAACTGTGCATTCAATGACATGTTCTGCATGCAGAGATCGGAACGTCCGATCTCCAGATCGGATCGTCCGATCTCCGCCTATAAATAGGCCCTCCGAGAATCATATTTCTCATACCATTTCACAAGCTTTTATCTTTCCTTGAGTGATTTGGGACATTTCCAGCCTTCCTAGGCTTAATGTGGGAGTTGGCGAGGTGCTCCAGAGTTGCAGCGGAGTAGTGCCCAAGTTCTGAGGCAATCGTCATCAGAGGGCTGACGACAGACGGAGGTATACTCGAGTTCCCTATAAATATTTAGGGAGTATGATTTAGCTTAGTTAAGACTTTTAGAATACGATTATGATGCATGAGTATTTTGCATTATAGTGTTGATTATAGGCTTGGACATTAGAGCTAGTGTAGCTTGCCTAGTATCTAAGGTACGATAGTACTGTTCGAGATACCCAGACTGATTATGCATGTATTATGTGTTTGCATTGTTTATATGACATGATTTTATCCGCATATATTATGACATGTTATTATGTTGCATGCATGATCATCTTAAGCTATATTCTTGTGACATCATGTAGTAGGGTATTTTACCCTATCCTGTCAGTGGATGGTTGAACATTTGGGTTCGTGTCAGGTCACCAATATTGGTTGGACACGTAGACTTGTGTTAGGTCACCATCAATTGGGTATGTAGGTCACATCCTGAAGTGACGACATAGCACGCTATATACCCAGTGCCCTAGTTTGTTCTTGATCAGATATTATTGACCTCGAGTCATGGTACCCGTACACTTGCATACATGCACATATAATATTGTATATTCATACTCTCGTACTGAGCGTTTTATGCTCACGTCCTCGTACTGCTTTTGGGATACCCTATTCCATGGGGCAGGTTTGCAATTGAATGAGGCGGGTGGTTCCGGGAAAGCTTAGGCTAAAAGTTGACATCAGTTGAAGATGTTTGTCTAAGCTTTCAGTATTTATGTTATTTGGGTTTATACATTAATTTCGATATGGTTGTATAACTTAATTATTTACAGATTCATTTTCTTGAGATTGTATATGATTATGTTTTCCGATATTTATTTCTGACTATGATTTAATTAAGTTAAATGCATTCTTAAGATCTTGATTAGTAGGTAATCACGGTGCGAGTCTCTACATTTATGGTATCAGAGCATGCATAGAAAATCTTGGGATCTAGAATTCTGTCTTAGGATTAACCTTTTAATCATAGTGTAGATGGCGGGATATGATGATGATAGTAGCCATGGTAGCGTGAGTGGACACTGGGGCAATGAGGACGATCGCGAGAATCGTCGAGGCCATCATCACCATCTCCATGATGATCGTAGATGCTTCAATATGCATCGATTCATGCAAATGAGTCCTAAGACATTGTTTTGAGATGAGTCTCCAGAGAATGCGGAAAATTGGTTAGAACACATGGAGAACTGTTTTCGAGAATTTAGTTGCACAGAAGAGAAGAAGATGGAGACTCTCAGTTTTCTAGTCGAGGGGCGTGCTTGAAAATGGTAGAGGTCTACGTTTGAACCTATCATCACAACACGAGGAGTTGTTACCTGGGCGGATTTTTGCACAGTTTTTCATAAGATGTATTTTCCTCCTGCACTCCGACAGGTAAAGTCTAATGTATTGCTGGGTTTGAGACAGGGCTCGATGTCGATCGATGAGTATCAGCAGAATTTCTTTGAGTTGTTGCCCTATTGTCCTCAGATTTCTAACAAAACTGAGGCGAAGTATAATCTATTTCTCCAGGGCCTTAATCCAAAAATCCATGATCGGGTATCTGTTGGTGATGACATGACTTATGAGTGATTGGTTAGTCTATGTCATCAGGCGGAGGATAACATTTGACGTAACAAATCTTTTCTATCCTCTAGACATACGAGTTCTTTGGGTCCCCGTACCCAGTCTTTCAAGAAGTCTGATTCTTATTCTTCTTCTTCCTCCAGATCTGGAGGAGTGATGCTTTTTGGAAGAAAGGGCCAGTGTAACCATGTGGAAAGAATCATCCGTCTAAAAAGTGTCGGAAAGCTTCAGGAGCTTGCTTTTGTTGCAGAGAGATTGGTCATCTTAAGAAGAATTGTCCACAGGCTGGGGGAGCAAGTGGTTCACGCTCTTGTTCTTAGACTAATGTTCACCAGAGGCCACCAGGACAATCAACAGGAGGTTCTAATCTGAAACCTCATACTACAGGCCAAGTGTTTTCTCTGAGACATGACCAGGTAGTGGAGGAGAATGAAAAAGTGATAGAGAGTACGTTTCTTTTATATGGAATACCTGCTTTTGTTCTTATTGATACAGGTGCATCTCATTCCTTCATATCTGCACGTTTTGTTAAGCGTTATAAGATACTTTCATTACCCTAGAAGTGGTACTTTCTGTTTCTACACCGACAGGTTAGTCTGCGTTGGCTAAACGACTAGTGTTGGGATGTCCCTTAGAGTTTGAGGGTAATGTGTTGTCAGCAAATCTCATGGTATTAGCAATGGAGGATTTCGATGACATTTTGAGAATTGATATTTTGACCACGTACCGAGCTTCAGTATATTGTTATCAGAAATTGGTACAATTTCACCCGGTTGGTGTTGATAGATATTTTTTCTATGGTGAGGGAGCGCGACCCCGATTCCACTGGTATCAGCGTTGAGAGCCTATCGAGCTCTGGAGTCTGGAGGGTAAAGCTACCTCATCTATGCGATTGATTTGTCCACTGCGATCGTTGTTATATGGGATCTGCCAGTTGTGAATGAATTCCTAGACGTTTTTCCTGATGAGATTCTGGGTTTTTCTCCTGTTAGGGAAGTCAAGTTTGGTAGTGAGTTAATGCCAGGAACTTTGCCTATTTTTCGAGAACCATATCATCTGGCTCCGTTAGAGATGCATGAGTTGAAGAATCAGTTACATGATCTCTTGGATAAAGGATACATTCGGCCTAGTGTATCTCCGTGAGGAGCTCCTGTTCTCTTTGTGAAAAAGAAAGATGGGTCTATGCGACTGTGTATTGATTATCTTCAGTTGAACAACGTGACCATCAAGAACAAGCATCCTTTGCCTCGTATAGATGATTTATTTGATCAGTTGCAGGGTACTTCAGTCTATTCCAAGATTAACTTGAGATATGGATATCACCAGATGCGAGTCAGATATCAGGATATATCCAAGCTTGCATTTAGAACCAGGTATGGGAATTATGAGTTTTTAGTAATACCATTTGGGTTGACTAATGCAGCGGCTGTATCCATGGATTTGATGAATCGAGTATTCCGGGAATTTCTGGACAAGTTTGTGGTTGTCTTTATTGATGATATCCCGGTGTAATCACATGACGTGAATGAGCATGCGTACCATCTAAGGGTTGTGTTGCAGACTCTTCGAGAAAAGCAATTATACGCAAAATTGAGTAAGTGTGAATTCTGGCTTGATCGAGTGGTATTTCTTGGCCATATTATATCTATGGAAAGAGTTGTTGTAGATCCGAGAAAGAACGAGGTTGTATTGAACTGGTCGTGTCCGACGACGGTAGCTGAGATTCGTAGTTTTCTGAGTTTGGCTGGATATTATCTTTGTTTCATCGCAAATTTCTCGCAGTTAGCTCGGCCTCTGACACAACTTACTCGCAAGAGCGTAGCTTGAGTGGTCCTCAGAATGTGAATAAAATTTCTGTGAAATTCGTCAAAGGTTGACTTCTGCGCCAGTGTTGGCATTATCGTATGGATCTGGAGGGTATATGGTGTATACTGATGCATCTTTGCAATGGTTAGGTTGTGTTCTGACTCAGAATGAGCATGTTATCACATACGCTTCTAGACAGCTGAAAGTTCACGAGAAAAATTAACCAGTGCATGATTTGGAGTTAGCAGCCATTATTTTTGCGTTGAAAATATGGCGTCAATACCTGTATGGCGAGAAATTTGAAATCTTCACAGATCATAAGAGTCTCAAGTATTTGTTCACTCAGACTGAGTTGAACATGAGAAAGCGTCATTGGATGGATTTGCTGAAAGATTATGGCCGTGAGATTAAATATCATCCAGGAGCTACTAATCTCACTGCGGATGCTTTGAGTCGTAAGGTGCGACTATCTGCACTTCAGACTTGTCTTGTTTCTAGTTTGATTTAGGAATGTTGCTCTCCGGGATATACCTTGAAGCATAAAAAAGGTATGACGAGTATTCAGATGTTTGCGATTTTATCTGAGCTAGTCTTGTATTCTCAGATTCGATATGCTCAGATATCCGACCCGAAAACTCAGCGATTGGCTCGATTAGCCAGAGATGATAGTACGTCTGGATTTCACTATCAAGCTAATGATTTTTTGTGTTTATCTGAGCGTATTGTAGTACCTGAGGATGATACTATGAGAAATGATATTCTATCTCAAGCACATCACACCAAGTTGAATATTCATCCAAGAAGCAATAAGATGTACTGTAGTGACCCGAGCCGTGATCACATATTAATCAAAACTTAAGCATGCAATTAAAATAATCTTAATCAAAGTAACTGCGGAATCTTAAAATAAAATAATACCAGGTAATCAAATCCTAGTGGTCAACCCTGCTAACCAGCCTTGGTCACCACCTAACCTCCCTGTCTTCGGGAGAACTACCTGCAACTGTCCCATGAAATAGGGCATCCAGCCAACAGAAAACAACCGGAAGTGAGCCTAACATGCTCAGTACGAGATTACGAGTATACGGTGTTATGTATGAATGTATGCAAATGAACTGGGTACCAAGACTCTCAGATCAAGAAACAAGCTCAAAGACCGGGCCCAGGGTATATAGCACGCTGCGCCGTCTCCTCAGGAGGTGGCTCATATACCCAGTGGATAATGTTGACCTGATACTAGTACATGTGTCCAACCATAAATGTGACCTGACACAAGACTTAAGTATCCAACCATCCTCAACTCGTAGGGTGAGCACCGTACTACAAGATACCTCTAAGGTAAAAGCTCAATATGCTCATGTATGCAACATACAGTCGTGACATGCTGTATATATAAAGTCATATAAAACATGCAATCACATAATCCATGCAAACACATAAAACATGCATACTCATCTGGATATCTCGAATAAATACTTCCGTACCTTACTAAGGCAAATTCTAGAAGCTTCCCCTCTAGGTCCAAGCCTACCATGCATCACTACAACATAAATAACCCATGCATTATCTAGCATGCCAAACATTACCTACTAGGCTATAAAAGCCTTAATTAAACTATAGCCTACTCCCTATTTTCTATAGGGAACCAAAGTCATACCTTCGTCCGTCGTCAGCCCGCTGATGACGCATGCCCTAGATCCTGGACATAGCCTAGCTACGACCCCTGGACACCTCTCTAGAGCTCTGCCGCCTGGCTGCTACTGCGGACACTGTCCGCTAAATAAAAACTACTTCCTACTCCAACTCTTAAAATAAGAGTACCCAAAAGCTCATAAAAAATAAGCTAACATGGGCCAAGGAGAGGTGTGATTTCATTCAAAATGAGGCCCCCTCATCCCCTATTTATAGAGCACAATCGGAAGCTCCGATAGTGCCATCGGAAGCTCCGATTTGTGCATGGAATCCACGTTGCAACTGGTTGAGATCGGAAGCTCCGATGTGCCAACGGAAGCTCCGATGTGTTGCATGGAGCTACGTGTACAATTCTCATCGCCACGTCTTCAGACAGTACATCGGAAGCTCCGTTGCTGCATTGGAACTTCCGTTCGTACCGGCAGCTCCGATCTGCACAACAGTGGCTCCAAAGTGAACACCCTTTTATTTACTGTTTTTGGACCCCCGGAACCTACCCTACCATATATGGACGTTCCGGATCTATTTTCAGCAAATAAGGACTCCTTGAACATGTTTTGACACTTTTAAAATTATATGTCATTTTCTAACATGTTTAAAATCACTTAATCTTGTAAAATGGAACCGGGCTACTGCATTCTCCCCCTACTTAAGATATTTTGTCCTCGAACAATCTTAAGTGCTGAATGCATTAAATACTGAATAAACATCTTTTATTCAAACTGATTCATTTTACAAGTTACAATATGAAAATACAACAATTCAAAATAGCTCTGGATAATCTGTACGCATACGACTCTCAAGTTCCCAAGTGTCCTCCTCAGTGCCTCGACACTGCCACTGAACTAGAACAAGAGGAATGGTTTTGCTGCGTAACACCTTATCCTTATGACCTATGATACGCAAATGTCTCTCCACGTATGTCAAATCCGAGTCCAACTGTACCTCAGACGGCTGTAAGATATGAGACTCATCTACCATATACCGTCGCAACAGTGAAACATGGAACACATTGTGGATACTAGACAAATATGTCGGAGAAGCCAACCTATAAGCCAAATCTCCAACACTTTCCAGAATCTCGAATGGACCAATGAACCTAGGAGATAGGGGTTACCCTTGAGACCAATCTCAAAATTCTGCGAAATGGGGAGACTTTTAGGAACACTTTCTCACCCACTTCGAACTGCAAAGGTCTGCGCTTGACATTCGCATAGCTAACCTATCGATCTTGCGCAATCTTAATTCTCTTCTTGATCTGTCCAACAATATCCATAGCCTACTGGACTAATTCTGTTCCATCAACCTGTCGCTCCCCCACTTCCTCCCAGAACATTGGAGTACGACACCGTCGCCCAAACAACGTCTCAAATGGATCCATCTCAATACTGCGATGGTAACTGTTGTTGTACGCAAACTCAATCAATGGCAACTGATCTTGCCAAGCTGGACCAAAAATTCAAAGAAAATGTTTGCAATATGTCTTCAAGAGTATGTATCATGCGGTTTGACTTTCCATCAGTCTCTGGGTGATAAGTTGTACTTAAACTGAGAGTAGTACCCATAGCGCGCTGAAGACTCCCCTAGAACCTGGAAGTAAACCTGGAATCTCGATCGCTGACTATGCTCACAGGCATTCCGTGCAATCAAACAATCTCCTGGATGTATAACCGTGCCATCCCGTCAAAACTATAGTTTCGGTTATAAGGAATGAAATGTGCTGACTTGGTGAGTAGGTTCACCACAATCCATATAGCATCACAATTCCTCGAGCTCACTGGTAAATGGGTCACGAAGTCCATCATGATCAACTCCCATTTCCACTCAGGAATGGATAAACTGTGAAGCAATCCTCCAGGTCGTTGGTATCCTGCCTTGACCTAATGATACACCAAACATCTAGAAGCATACTGATACACACTTTTCTTCATTCCTTTACACCAGAAAGAATCTCGTACGCAAATCTTTGTACACCGAAAGGATTATCATATTTTATGACTAATACTTGTCATAACACATGTGACAACGTCGTTGTCCACAATTCTTGATTTCCTGAACCCCTTAGGTTCTCTTCTTTGAAATATCAATACAAATATTCTTATTGATTCAAAAGTCAATTAGTACAATATCTAGTACTAATATAATGACATCTATCTCATAACTTGAGATAACATCTGAATATGATAATATTGATTATCCTGCCACGGATAACAATTCCTTGCTGAATTTTGACTTACGCTATTAGATGAACAAGACTGTTTCATAATTCTTTGGCAAAGTCCTTAAATCAAAACAATCTAGCTAACCCCTGATTCGATCTCATCGAATCAGACTTATTAATGGTCTAACACATCCATTAGACATCTCTAAAAATCAATGACAACAATCCTGCTAGATCTGGTAACTTTTGATCTCAGTTGCTGTCCTTTTTCCATGTCTAAACACTTGATGCTATCCTGATATTACTCATTTGAAATTCCAACACTTGTTAGATCAATAGTGATAATATAATCCCAGTAATATTTCAGAAACGTTTTTGAGAACTGAATATCTGAGTATTATACTCATCTTATCAGTCTACCAAAAAGTGAACAATTCCAATCGTTCTTTATGCAAAAGAATATATAACTCCCCCATCACGGGGTTATAACATCTGTATCTACCTCACACAAATAGTTTCAAATAGTCACTGGGCACCAAACTTACACCAGTTTAACTGAAAATTTCAAAACACACATGAACACCTAAGTGCTTATCTTTCCACTATCCAATGAATTCTTATGTTGTCGTATCCATGCTGTAACTTAGCAGACTCATGACATCTGTCAATAGAATCGAGTATCTTTTCAAGGTTATCAAACTGACACCAAATTATACTTTAACGTAACTGTTGTAATGATCATAGTTCACATCTTCCAGTATAAGTCATCCCAGTGTCCTAATAAAACTCATCTTTGCTTGATAACCCATCAATAAAATTCCAATTCTTATAGAGAAACATACCTAAGTAAACTCATCACTTAGAATTTCCTGTTCATCTTGTAATCAAGATCATTATCACTAAAAAATACCTCTGATAGAATTAGACAATACTGGTAAAACCTTATGGTCCTCTTCCAGTATCACGTGCGAGAACTACCCGTCCAGAATATTCACTTGTCAAGGAATCCTTTCCAAGACCATTCTATTCACGGGAACTAAAATCTATATATCTGATGAAGTCAGACGATAATTCACCACATTCCCTTGGCACTAATCCAACACCAAGTATAATTCCAGAAGACTCAAATAAATAATGAATACTTTTATGATAGTGTTACCCATTGCTATGACTGTACATACAACGAGACTGAGGTAAGTCTTCTTATAATGCCAAACTGGAACAAAACAATCCTTCCAGAGTACACCGGCATAAGGTCGCACTTACTATACCATCTTGGAACCCGACAGTCAAGAGCATCCTGACATAACTCATCCCTGAGTCTCTGATATTATGAAATATTCCTATCCGGACCAAAATCACTGGTCAAGGAAAATTCTCTGTAGAGGCACAACTCAAATCCCGAGTTTGCAATCATCTGATAATTAAATCCTGTTGAATTCAATTCAACTAATCTCTTGGATTAAATCCCGAGATCACAAATCAAGATCGAAACTTATCTTCTTAGAACAATTATTATCAAAGAAAATTCATTCCAAGACTGTTCTGACAATGGGACATCTGTATCTCTAACAAACAATAACTAAACCTTGAAACCACACCTGATATATGTCCTATCCAAAGTCTTATCCTGCTGTGACTGTTGCCAAATTTCCAGACTGAGTAGCCTTCCTTATATAGTCTATGGAGCACAAAGGCCTCCAAAACAACCTCTGAAGTATGAAAACTTCCAGAGTAATACCGACTAAGGGTCGCGCTTCCTCATGTATAGTCCTGGTTACAGTCCACAACTCCTGGTATTTTTTAGCTTGTCATCTTGATGAAAATTCATCATCCCTAGGTAACAACCTAAAAAAAATCAAAACAGCCAACTGTTTTTTAAGGAAATCCGTCTAGAAAAAACATTCATGCATCCTGATGAATCACATCATCTCTGGCAAACACTTGGTTTACTAGAATATTCTAGGTAAAACATCTAGAATTATTCATTGAAAACATGCAAAATCCCAAGTACTCATTTAAACAATGATCAATCTTTTATTCAATATAACCAATTAATCTTCAATGATTACAATACTTGAACCACAATCCAGGTTCCAATACAATCTTTATTACAATTACATGTAATACATAGATTAATCAAAAGATTACACTGAAAGATGTACAATACAACAATAATTGAGTACATCAAATACTGAAATCTTTAATATTTCTGATTACAACTGAAATACTGTTTACAACAAAATACAATATTTAAATTCATGCGGAAGTCTTTCATTCTGTCTACTAATCTTGAACATGAAGTTTCATGTCTACTACTCATGTCAGCAGACCTTCTTCATCACAAGATGTAAAAGATAAATTTTGCTAATCTACCGGATCCTTCCAATATTGTTGGGTTCCTAATCTGGTAGATGAGACAAGATTTCCCTGACAATCTCTCCAACTACAAGTGAAGAGTCTTTCGGGGTGGCTTCCTTGGTCGACGCAAAATGGATGACTACATGTCACACATTCCTTTCAACCTGGAGAAGTGCCTGGCGTTGTAAACTGAATCTTCTCTTCCAGCTCCATCCTGCTGGGATCTACATAATACAAACTTATGCTGCCAACTTTGGCAATGACGATCTTGGAAAAGCCTAGACATCATGCTATTCCAATTCCTGATACTGCTATCGATATTGAATCCAACTTGCAATCCTACAAAGGATAACCCAAAATCAATTCTATGTCCCAAAGAATCTTATAGCATGCTCTGATACCATAAATGTAGTGACCCGAGCCATGATCACCTACTAATCAGAACTTAAGCATGCAATTAAAATAATCTTAATCAGAGTAACTGTGGAATCTTAAAATAAAATAATACCAGGTAAGCAAATCCTAGTGGTCAACCCTGCTAACCAGCCTTGGTCACCACCTAACCTCCCTGTCTCCGGGAGAACTACCTGCAACTGCCCCATGGAATAGGGCATCCAGCCAATATAAAACAACCGGAAGTGAGCCTAACATTCTCAGTACGAGAGTACGAGTATACGGTGTTATGTGTGCATGTATGCAAATGAACTGGGTACCAAGACTCTCAGGTCAAGAAACAAGCTCAAAGACCGGGCCTAGGGTATATAGCACGCTGCGCCGTTGCCTCAGGAGGTAGCTCATATACCCAGTGGATAATGGTGACTTGATACTAGTACATGTGTCCAACCATAAAGGTGACCTGACACAAGACTTAAGTATCCAACCATCCACAACTCGTAGGGTGAGCGCCGTACTACAAGATACCTCTAAGGTAAAAGCTCAATATGCTCATGTATGCAACATACAGTCGTGACATGCTGTATATATAAAGTCATATAAAACATGCAATCACATAATCCATGCAAACACATAAAACATGCATACTCATCTGGATATCTCGAATAAATACTTTCGTAACTTAATAAGGCAGATCCTTGAAGCTTCCCCTCTATGTCCAAGCTTAACATGCATCACTACAACATAAATAACCCATGCATTACCTAGCATGCCAAACATCACCTACTAGGCTCTAAAAGCCTTAATTAAACTATAGACTACTCCCTATTTTCTATAGGGAACCAAAGCCATACCTTCGTCCGTCGTCAGCCCGCTGATGACGCATGCCCCAGAGCCTTGGCATAGCCTAGCTACGACCCCTGGACACCTCGTCAGAGCTCCGCCGCCTGGCTGCTACTGCGGACACTGTCCGCTAAATAAAAACTGCTACCTACTCAAAATCTTAAAATAAGAGTACCCAAAAGCTCATAAAAAATAAGCTAACATGGGCCAAGGAGAGGTGTGATTGCATTCAAAATGAGGCCCCATCATCCCCTATTTATAGAGCACAATCGGAAGCTCCGATTTGTGCATGGAAACCACGTTGCAACTGGTTGAGATCGGAAGCTCCGATGTGCCATCGTAAGCTCCGATGTGTTGCATGGAGTTACATGTACAATTCTCATTGCCACGTCTTCAGACAGTACATCGGAAGCTCCGTTGCTGCATTGGAACTTCCGTTCGTACCGGCAGCTCCGATCTGCACAACGGTGGCTCCGAAGTGAACACCCTTTTATTTACTATTTTTGGACCCCCAGAACCTACCCTACCATTTATGGACATTTCGGATCTGATTTTTCACTTATTTTCAGCAAATAAGTACTCCTTGAACATGTTTTGACACTTTTAAAATTATATGTCATTTTTTAACATGTTTAAAATCACTTAATCTTGTAAAATGGAACCAAGCTACTACATGTACAAGGATTTGCAAACTCGGTTTTGGTGGAAAGGATTGAAACAAGGTGTGTACCAGTATGTGTCCAAGTTCCTGGTGTGCCAACAAGTTAAAGCGGAACATCGACGACCTGGAGGATTGCTTCACAATTTGCCTATTCCTGAGTGAAAATGAGAGTTGATCACAATGGAATTTGTGAACCATTATCCAGTGTCCTCGAGGAATTGTGATGCTATTTGGGTTGTGGTGGATTGACTCACCAAGTCAGCACACTTCATTTTTATAACCGAGATTATTGCCATCGGATGACCCGCTTATACATTCAGGAAATTGTAAAATTCCATGGAGTACCTATTAGTATTGTTAGTGATAGAGACCCCAGGTTTAATTCTAGATTTTGGGGGAGTTTCCAGCGTGCGTTGGGCACTACACTCATTTTGAGTACTGCTTATCACCAAAGACTGACGGTCAGTCAGAATGCACTTCCGTACTTTTGAGGATATGTTGCGAGCTTGTGCTATGGATTTTGGTCCATCTTGGCAAGATCAATTTCCACTAATTGAATTCGCGTACAACAACAGTTATCATCGCAATATTGGTATGACACCATTTGAGGCGTTGTACGGTCGGAGATGTCGTACTCCACTATTATGGGAAGAAGTGGGGGATCGACAGGTAGAAGGTCCAGAATTGGTTCAACAAGATGCTGATATTGTTGGGCAAATCAAGAATCGTATCAAAACTACGCAGGATCGTCAGGCCAGTTATGAGAATACCAAGCGTAGACCTTTGCATTTTGAGTTGGGTGAAAAATTATTCCTGAAAGTTTCACCTTTTCGTTGGATTTTGATATTTGGCCTCAAAGGAAAGCTATCTCCAAGGTTCATTGCTCCATTTGAAATTTTGGAAAGTGTTGGATAGGGATGGCAATGAGGCGGGTCGGGGACAGGGATGCCTTCCCTATCCCCGTCCCCGAATTCAAATCCAATCCCCATACCCGCCCCAATCCCTATTAATTTTTATCGGGGATTCCCCATACCCATCCCCCCGGGGATCAAGTCCCCATCCCCATAACCATACCCGAAAATATATATATATGAATTAGTAAATTTTATTATATAAGAATATAAAAATTATTATTCAATTTTATAATAAAATACCTAAAATATTTTGGGTCAATTTTTATTATAATATTAACTTTTAAAATTAATAAAAATATTTTAAATACAAAATATTTCTATAAATCAAAATTAATATATAAAAAAATACTATGTATCAAAAATTTATTAAGATTATATATTGTTTCTAAATTTATCAAAATAAATAATATATATATATATATATATATATTTAGACTAATATAAATATAATAATAAATATAAATATTAATATTTTATATGTGTACGCAACATGAATGAGATTCAAATAATATTTTTATGTTATAAAAAACTACGCTATCATAAACGAATGTATTATATATAATGTATAAAAATATATATAAACAAAATAATAATAATACTTTTAATTTTAATTTTTTAATAATATTTTAGATTTAAAAAAATTTGATAATTAAAATATTATTATTATTATTATTAATATTATTATTATTATTATTATTATTATTATTATTATTATTATTATTATTATTATTATTATTATTATTATCGGGGCGGGTTCGGGGATGGGGATAGCATCCCCATACCCGCCCCAATATGTTTCGAAGATTTTTAAAAATCCCCGAACCCGAAACCATACCTAAAAATACTTCCCCAAACACGCCCCGTTTCGGGTTTTCCCCGCGGATACCCGAACCCGCGGGGAAAATTGCCATCCCTAGTGTTGGAGATTTGGCTTACAGAGCTTTACCACCATATTTTTCTAGTATCCACGTTGTGTTCTATGTATCGCTGTTACGACGGTATATGGCTGATGAGTCCCACATCTTGCGACCGTCTGAGGCTCGGTTGGATACAGATTTGACATATGTGGAGACACCATTATATATCATGGGTAATAAGGACAAAGTGTTGCGTAATAAGATTATTCCTCTTGTTCTAGTTCAGTGGCAACGTCGAGGCACAGAGGAAACCACTTGGGAACTAGATAGTCGCATGCGTTTAGGGCATCCTGAATTATTCTGATTGTATTTTTGATGAATCTTGTAAAATTCTCTATGTTAATAAAGGATGTTTTGATCAGTGTTCAGTTTGCATACTTAAGATGTATTTTGGGAATGAAATTATCTTAAGTTGGGGAGATTGTATTAGCTCGGTTCCATTTTTACAAGATTAAATGATTAAAATGGTTAAGCATGGATTGTAGGATTAATTTGGATTTAATTGGAAAAATTATGGATTTTTTGCTAAGGACAGTTCGAAAGATCCGAACCCAAGTTCGAAGGGTCCGAACACTTTGAAGGCACAGTTCAGGGTTCAAAGGCTACGTTCAAGATCGGAACGTCCAAACGTGATCGGAGCGTCTGATCTCAGTGAGGCCATGTGCATTATCAAAGTGTCAAGGAGATCAAAAACGTGGGAGTTTGGAGAGTCCGAAGTAGTGTTCGGAGCGTCTGAACTGTGCATCCAGTGATCGGAACGTCCAATCTTCAGATTGGATCTTCCGATCTCCGCCTATAAATAGGCCATCTAAGAATCAGATTTCTCATACCATTTCACAAGATTTTCTCTTTCCTTGAGTGATTTGGGACTTTTACAGCCTTCCTAGGTTTAGTCCGGGAGTTGTCGAGGTGCTTTGGAGTTGCAGCGGAATAGTGCCCAAGTTCTGAGGCAATCGTCATCAGAGGGATGACGAAGGACATAGGTATACTCGAGTTTCCTAGTCAGGGAGTATGTTTTAGCTTAGTTAAGGTTTTTAGAATAATATTATGATGCATGAGTATTTTGCATTGTAGTGCTGATTATAGGCTTGAATATTTATTAGAGCTTGTGTAGCTTGCCTAGTATCTAAGGTACGATAGTACTGTTCGAGATACCAGACTGAGTGTGCATGTATTATGTATTGCATTGTTTATATGACATGATTTTATCTGCATATATTATGATATGTTATTATGCTGCATGCAAGATCATCTTGAGCTATATTCTTGTGACATCCTGTAGTAGGGTATTTTACCCTATCCTGTCAGTAGATGGTTGGACATATGGATTCGTGTCAGGTCACCAACATTGGTTGGACACATAGACTTGTGTCAGGTCACCATCAGTTGGGTATGTAGGTCACCTCCTAAGACTGATCTCTTCTTCTTTTACCCCAGAGACGGAGGGTTGACTTGATGAGTTATGATCATAAATTTTTGCTTCGTCCAGTTCATAAAAAACTGATTATGGATTAGCATTTGTTTCTTGGGTATTAGAATCCACAATAGCTTGTTCTACAACCAGTGGCTTTATTTTCTTTTCTTGTAAAACCAATGGTTTTATCATTTCTTGCTTCTGAGAAACTAATAGTTTCTCTATAACCCGCGCAATCAGCCCTTGAATAGCAGCCCAAAGTTGAGTTTGAGCTTGTAAAAATCCTGTGATTCGATTGGATAATTTGATCTAATCAGATCATTGTAACTTGCTAGCCATATTATCATTTATGACAAGCTGGTTGAACTCGTTTTGAAGCGACCCAAGGTGTTCCCTGAGATGCCTCTGCATTTTCATTATGAAATCTATGTCACTGCCTTCCATCTCTTGTTAAAAAATCTACAAGAATATTTTCATGAGATTTAATAATAAAAATATCAAAAATATAATTTTGACATAATTCTTTCCATCTTAATAACCTAGCTTTCTCAAGTTTAGATTCAATCTTATTCCTGAGAAAAGTTTTTACCTGAGTGTTATCAACTTTTAAGGTAAATTTTTTAGCAAGTAAAAATAATGGCCATTTTTCAAAAGCCTTTTTTACTGCATAAAATTCCTTTTCGTTGATATGCAATCTGATATCTCGAATTCTGTAAAAAGTCCGCTATAGTATCTGCATCGTACTTACCCATCTAGAATGAGCTTAGTAAGGACTGCTGCCCACCATTCGTCGCTGGAATCCGTGAATAAATCCGTAAATAACACCATATCATCCTCATCCACGAGTATAGCCATTTTTGGGAGATTCTTACATATCTCCTTTAGTTGGTTTACCACTTTAGTATGTTCACCGGTCCATATAAACCTTGCATCCCTTTTTAACAACGCAGTGAACAACTTCTTGTGCATTGTCAGGTTGTTTATGAAAATCCCTACAAAATTAAATACTCCTAGAAAACTTTGGAGTTGTTTTATGTCTTTGAGTTTATCTGGAAATTCTATACCTTCTCCACAATATGAGGTTTTAAAATTATTCCAGATTCATCAATCTCAATGCCAAGGAATTCAATTGTTCTTATCGCTATGTGTAGTAGCCCGATTCCATTTTACAAGATTAAATGATTAAAAAAATGGTTAAACATGTATTAGAGGCTTAATTTGGATTTAATTGGAAATTTTTTTGATTTTTTGTTAAGGACTGTTCGGAAGGTCCGAACCCAAGTTTGGAGGGTCCAAACACTTCGGAAGCTCAGTTCCTAGTTCGGAGGCTATGTTGAGATCGGAACATCCGAACTAGGATTGAAACGTCCCATCTCAGTTAGGCCATGCAGTTGGTAAGGTGTCAACACTGATCGGACACGCAGGAGTTTGGAATGTCCGAAGGAGTGTTAGGAGCATCTGAACTGTGCATGCAGTGATGTGTTCTGCATGTAGAGATCAGAGCGTCCGATCTCCGCCTATAAGTAGGCCCTTCGAGATTCATTTTTGACACACCAATTCAGGATTTCCCTCTCAAATTATATGTATTTTGAGGCGTTTCCAGCCTTCCAAGGCTTGTGCCGGGAGTTGGCAAGGTGTTTCGGAGTCTTAGCGGAGTTGTGACCAAGTTCTGAGGCCATTGACAGCAAAGGGCTGACGACGAACGGAAATATACTTGAGTTCCCTATAAATAATTAGGGAGTATGCTTTAGCTTAGTTATGACTTTTATAATAATATTATGATGCATGAGTATTTTTCATTGTAGTGCGGTCTATAGGCTTGGACATTAGAGCTGGTGTAGCCTGCCTAGTAGAACTAAGTATGATAGTACTGTTTGAGATACCCAGACTGAGTATGCATGTATTATGTGTTGCATTTATTATATGATGTGACTTATTTGCATATATGTTATTATGCTGCATTACATGAGCATCTTGAGCTATATCTTGTGATATCATGTAGTAGGGTATTTACCCTATCCTGTCAGTAGATGGTTGGATATATAAACTCGTGTCAGGTCACCAATATTGGTTGGACACATAGACTTGTGTCAGGTCACCATCAGTTGGGTATGTATGTCACCTCCTGAAGCGACGACACAACGTGCTATATACCCAGATCCCAAGTTTGTTCTTGATCAGATATTCTTGACCTCGAGTCATGGTACCCGTACACTTGCATACATGCACATATAATAATGTATACTCATACTCTTGTACTGAGCGTTCTATGCTCACGTCCTTGTACTGTTTGTTTTGGACACCCTATTCCACAGGACAGGTCTCAGACTTGATGGAGCGGGAGGCTCAGGGAGACCATAGATGCAGGGTGGATGCAGCGGTGGATATTTTCAGTATTTATGTTATTTAGGTATTTACACTTCATTAGATATGGTTGTATAACTTAAGATTTACAGATTCGTTTCTTTGGAATTGTAACTGGTTATGTTTTTCGATGTTTAATTCTGATTATTGTTTAATTAAGTTGAATGCATGCATAAGATTTTGATTAGTAGGTGATCATGGTACGGGTCACTACATTTATGGTATCAGAGCATGCATAGAAATCTTGGGATTTAGAATTTTACCTTAGGATTAATCTTTTGTTCATCGTGTAGATTGCGGGATATGATGATGGTAGTAGCCATTGTAGCGTGGGTGGATGCTGGGGCAATGAGGACGGTCGCGAGAATTGTCGGGTCTATCATCACCATCGCCATGATGATCGTAGACGCTTCAGTATGCATCGATTCATGCAAATGATTCCTAATCCATTGGTCGGAGGTGAGTCTCTAGAGGATGCGGAAAATTGGTTTGAATTAATGGAGAACTGTTTCCAATAATTTCGTTGCACGGAGGAGCAAAAGATGGAGACACTCAGTTTTCTAGTCGAGAGGCATGCTCAGAAATGCTGGAGATCTACGTCTGCGCTTATTATCATAGCACGAGGAGTTGTTACCTGGGCGGATTTTCGCACAGCTTTTAATAAGTTGTATTTTCCTCCAGCACTCCAACAAGCGAAGGCTAGTGAATTGCCGAGTTTGAGGCAGGACTCGATGTCGATTGACGAGTACCAGCAGAAGTTCTTTGAGATTTTGCCCCATTGTCCTTAGTTATCTGACAGCACTGAGACAAAATATAATCTGTTTCTCTAGGGCCTTAATCCAGAAATTCAAGGTCGTGTATCTGTTGGTGATGACATGACTTAAGAGGGATTGGTTAGTCGATGCCGCCAGGAATAGGACAACATCCGACGTAACAGGACATTTCTCTCTTCTAGACCTGCGAGTTCTTTGGGTCCCCGTACCAAGTCTTTCAAGAAGTCTGCTTCTTCCTATTTCTCCGGATCTCGGGGAGTGATGCGTTTTAGAAGGAAGGTACAATGTAACTATTGTGGTAAGAATCATCCCTCTGACATGTGTTGGAAAGCTTCAGGAGCTTGTTTTCGTTGCGGAGAGATTGGTCATCTTAAGAAGGATTGTCCACAGCCTGGAGGAGCAAGTGGTTCAGGCTCTTGTTTACAAACTAATGTGCAGCAGAGGCCACCAGGGCAATCAGTGGAGGATCTAATCTGCGACCGCGTGCTGCTAGTCAGGAGTTTTCACTGAACCATGACCAGGCAGTGGAGGAGAATGAGAGAGTTATTGCGGGTACATTTCTTTTATGCGGTATACCTGCTTTTGTACTTATTGATACTGGTGCATCTCATTCTTTCATATCCGCACATTTTGTCAAGCGACCCAAGTTACCATACATTAACCTAGACCTAGTACTTTTTGTTTGTACACCAACGGGTCAGTCCGTGTTGGTTAAGCATCTAGTGTTGGGGTGTTCCTTGGAATTTGAAGGAAATGTTCTGACAGCGAATCTCATGGTATTAACAATGGAGCATTTTGATTGCATTTTGGGTATTGATATGTTGAATACGTACCGAGCATCAATGGATTTTTATCAGAAATTAGTACAGTTTCACCCGGTTGGTGGGGATAGATGGTTTTTCTATGGTGAGGGAGCGCGACCCCTGATGCCACTGATATCAGCTTTGAGAGCCTGTCGAGCTCTGAAGTCTGGCAAGGATTGCTACCTCGTCTATGCGGTTGATTTATCCACTAAGAACGTTGGTATAGGGGATCTGTCAGTTGTAAATGAATTTCCTAATGTTTTTCCTGATGAGATTCCGGGTTTTCCTCCTCTCAGGGAAGTCGAGTTTTGTATTGAGTTAATGTCAAGGACTTCGCATATTTCAAGAGCACCATATTGTCTTGCTCCGTCAGAGATGCGTGAGTTGAAGAATCAGTTGCAAGATCTCTTAGATAAGGGATACATTCCTCCTAGTGTGTCTCCGTGGGGAGCATGATAAACACGAATCTAATAGATTATTTGGCACTTTATTTTGTCGTATTCGTGCTTATCTCGCATTTTTATTCCGACTTTTGCGCCTAAATCGTCATACTTTTATGTGTTTCTAGGTTTGACTAAAATTTGAGAAGGCTTAAACATTGAAGAAAAAGTCAAACAATGCAACGCCACGTCGGAACTTGGCCGAAAAACACGAAAAAATCCTAAGAGGCCAAGAAGAGTGAGAGAAGAAAAATACACGGACCCCAGGCTTGCTATGGAAGGGGGTCCGTGCATTTTAGAAAGAAAGAAGGACCCAGCTCAGAAAAATGTCCAGACCCCGTGCCATTTCTGGAAACACCCCCGTGTCCATGTAAACGAAGAAATCCGAGACAGAAGACCTCCGGAGGGGTACACGGACCCTTATCCGGGGTCCGTGCGGTTACTGTTCACAAGCTAGAAAAATGTCCGGAGGGGTATACGGATCCTTATCCGGGTTTCGTGTGGTTCGCATATTTGGAAAAAAATATATTGCCAGAATTTGGAAATTTCGGGACTCTTATTATTTTGGGCAATATTAGACATTATTTTGGACGAAAAATAGGGATTTTTGGGAGAAATATAAAAGGGAATCAAGCCCTAATGGGAGGAGGACTTTTTGAATTTTATATTTTTTCCAGATTTCGAAACTGGCGGCTGAGAGCAGAAACGAAGAACGCAAGCAAGATTCGGCACCATCGCTGAGATTTTCTTAATTCTTCTTTTTCTATTTTTATTTGTCATGAATTCAAACATGAAAACTTTGTTTGATTTTATTACTATGGAGTAGTCGTTTTTTGACCGGGGCCACGATAGGGCCAGACTATTGATTTTTGTTCATGGAATGAATTGATTGATTTTTGATTTATGGAATATTTATTGATTGATATTTGTGCATAATTATTGCTTTTAATCTGGCCAATTAAGTGCATGTTTGTTGTTCGATCTGGACTTAAAAAAGAAAAGATTGAAATTAGCTTCAAAAATATTAATCAACACATGGTTAAACCGACTAGAAATTGTATTCGGTTTCAGTGTGCGATTTTAGGCGAAAGCTGAAATTCCATAACTCGTGAATGCGTTTTTGTTTAATTAAATTCAATTAGAAATAATTAGACTGTTAAATGAAAATAGGATTATTAATTCTAGAAATAGATTAATAATTATTCTAGGAAATTTCGTCGTGAATATGAATGATTCTTGTTTGATTAAATCCAATACGTGGCAATTATCGATGTCTGGTACCGTTGTGTGTTCCTGGTCATTTTTCTGAAATTTGAATCAGTCTTAAAGTTTTTCTGCTTTAGAATAATTTAGTTTATTTTCATTAGTTAAATAAGTCGTAAAAATCCCTTATTTTAATTAACCTAGATTAATTTGAATAATCTATATCTTAGTATTTAAACAATAGTCTCTGTGGGATCGACTTGGACTCAGTCCAACTATATTATAACTTGACCTAGTTCACTTGCTAGAATTTTCTCAACCGAAATCGTCGGTCAAGTTTTTGGCGCCGTTTCCGGGAGCTATTTGTTTACTATTAGGATTGATTATTTATTTGAGACTAGGTTTTTATTTTATTTTATTTTATTTTTATTCAAGTGGTTGATTTGTGCGCTTTATTTTTTCATTGCAGGAGTATATCTCATGTTATATGAGCCGTGCTCGAGATTCTGACGACCTCATACCGCTTGATTTGGAGATTGAAAGCACTCTTCGTTGTATACGTAGAGATCGAAGGCAGAATAACTTGGCTCTTGAGTTTGAATCTGAAGAGGAGTTTTAAGATATGGCTGAAGAAGAGAATAACCGTACTCTGATGGACCTTCATCGACCATTAGTTGGAGGATACAGATCCAGCATTGTTCGCCTTGCAGTTCAGGCGAACACTTTTGAACTTAAACCAGCCATCATCCAGATGATACAGATGCAATTCATATTTGGAGGGGCGCCTTCTGAGGATCCGAATGATCATCTGGAGCAATTCTTGTCAATATGTGACACCTTCAAATTCAATGGAGTGATTACTGATGCTATTCGACTGAGTCTATTTCCGTTTTCTCTGCAAGAAGAAGCAATTGAGTGGCTTCAAGATTTTCCAAAGGGATCGATTACTACCTGGGATGGTCTGGTTGAAGTGTTCATGCACAAGTATTTCCCACCAACCAAAGTTACACAGTTGCGGAATGAAATCATGTCTTTCAGGCAAAAGGATGGGGAATCATTGAATGCCGCATGGACACGATTTAAAAAGATGCTGAGAGTGTGTCCTGTACATGGATTATCATGGGCCAAAAAGTAGAGACTTTCTACTATGGATTGGATTCATCTGTCAATTCTATGCTTGATGCAGCTGCCAATGGCAGCCTCTATAGAAAGACTCCTGCAGCAGCACTCAAAATCATTTCAAATATGGCTGTTGGTTGGCATGACAGCGGGAGAGAAAAGAAGGTTGGATTTCTGGAAATGGATGCTCTAACAGCGATTACAGCAAAACTTGATGGATTGAACCATAAAGTGTCTCAGCTGCAAGCTAATAAATCGGCACCAGTAAAACAAGTGAATCAAGCCCAAGGAAGCACTGAGGCAATTGCAGGATCAGCGAGTGGAATTCCATTCATGCCAGATTCATTTTTTGATGGGATTTCAGTGTTTGAAGGAGAGTCAGTGAATTATGTGGGGAACCAAGGGCGAAAACAAAATAATCCATAAAGATTCTCATATAATCCGGGTTGGAGAAGTCACCCATGTTTTGGGTGGAAACAGGCTGAAAATTCTGTCGAGCCTCAATATTTTAATCCACCTCAGCAGCCTGCATAGCAAAGACCTCCGCAGCAAATAGTTAGACCTCCACAAGGTGCTGGATAGTTTATGTCGCCGTGTTACAACCCATCTGAGAACAAGTCAAATCTGGAAGACATGCTTGCAAAGTACATAGCTGGGAACGAGATGAGATGACAGAATCATGATGCCATGATGCAAAGAGTGGAAACCCAATTGGGTCAGTTGGCGAACCAGTTATCTTCTCGGGCTCCAGGCTCACTATGACAGTCAAGACAGAGGAGCAAGAATTCAAGGTAGAGCACACACCAGAACAAGTCATTCTCTCTCCACGCAAAGGTAAGAAAGGTAAGGAAGATGACTTAAATTCTAATGTTGATATTTATAGTCTTTCTTTTCCCCAAAAGAGCTAGGCAATTAAATTTTGATCATCAATTTAAAAAAATATCTTGAAATTTTCAAGAAACTCCATGTTAAAATACCTTTTGCAGATGCCCTAGCTCGAATACCAAGTTATGCTAAGTTCTTGAAAGAAATTCTTGCAAATAAGAGGAAGCTAAACAATTTGGATACTGTGTCTTTGAATGAGGAATGTTCAGCTGTACTTCTAAACAAGCTCCCACCAAAACTTCAAGATCCAGGGAGTTTTTCTTTACCTTGTGCTATTGGTAGTATGTCATTTGATAAGGCTTTATGTGATCTAGGTGCTAGTATCAACTTAATGCCATATTAACTTGCAAAAAAATTGGGTATAGGAGTGATGTAATCTACCACTATGTCCCTCAAGCTTGCTGATAGATCAATTAAACATCCTAAGGGAATAGTGGAGAATGTGTTACTTAAAGTTGAAGAATTTATCTTTCCTGTGGACTTTGTGGTACTTGATATGGATGATGATCGTGAATATCCTTTGATATTAGAACGTCCATTCTAGGCAACCAGTAGAGCATTAATTGATGTTCAGAAGGGGGAATTAATACTTAGGTTGAATGAGAAGCAAGTTGTGTTTAATATGTTTAAAAATGATTCCTCTTATCCTAAAGTTAATGATTCTTGTCTGAATATTGATGCTCGTAGTACATGTGTAGGTGGCAATGTTGAGGTACGAAACGCAGTGAAATCGTCCTCTTTGAAGACAAAATAATTAAATGAAATCTCGCAAACTCCAAAATTTTCTGTCTAAGAGCCTCCTGGACTTGAATCTAAATCTTTGCCCTCTTATTTGAAATATCTGACGTTGGAAGATTCAAGTATACCTGTAATTTGTCATCTTCTTTGGCAGGTAGGGAAGAATCAAAACTTGTTAGGCACTTACGCGATTATATTCGCACAATGGGGTGGAGCATCGATGATATAAAAGGACTTGGACCCATAGTGATGGTGGATGACAGCATAGGAAGAAATCGTGATGATGAAGGATATAGATCCATGACATCAAATGATCCACCTTAAAATTGAAAGGGAAGCACAATCGGGCTATAGACTATAAATTTAGCGCTTGCTGGGAGGCAACCCAGTTTCTTTTCCTTTTGTTATTTTATTTCGTTTTGTTTTGTTTTTATTGTTTAATTTATTTTAGTTCTTCTTTAGTTAATCTCGGCAAATTTTTGTGGGTGCAGATTTTTACTGAATCAGAGTAAATCGATGATTGAGGAGGAGAGAGCGCGTGTATTGTTGGGCGTCTTATCATTCAAGTTGTAGCCTGTCCCTTGTGTTACATGACCGTCGATATTTTTCAGGGAAGTGTTTTTGCTATTACTATTTTTCTTGATTTATTTTTTTTATTAGCTAACACTGAGGAAAGTGTCGCATTCTAAGTGTGGGGGTAGGTCGTTCATTACACTCTGTTTCATATCACTTAGCACACTTTTAAACAAAGAGATGAGTATCTTTTGAGGCACCGCACTTGTGGTTTACATGACATACCAATTAGTTTGCTAGATTTTTGACCGCCTGAGAAATTGTTTTGTGCCTAGAACTGAATGAGATTAGCTGTAGTTGCAAGGAGAGACTTTGATATGAACTAGTTTTGCATTGAATTTATGAGACATCATTCATGCACTTTTGTCAGACTTATGCAAGTTAGTGGTGAATTGGTAAAAGGTGTTCTCTTAGAAAACAAAAACAAAAAAGAAAAAGAAAAGAGATAACAACTCCATCCGGGCCATGGATAAGTGATTGAAATCCTAATCACCAAATTCAAGGCTAAGTATGCGGATGAAATGGGTTGAAGCTCCATCCGGGCTATAGACGAGGGGATTGAAATCCTAATCCTATCAAAGTTGTAGCTAAGTTTGCGGATAAAATATGGGGCGTTGAAAAAAAAAATTGATGAATAAATATGAGAGATCCTTGAACCGAAAAACTTTTGAGGAGTATAAGTTCCGATACTCACACTACACACGTCTCATTCTGTTGATCTTTTTTGGGTAGTGTTCGAGTTTTGAATTGTGACAAAAGCGAGGCTTTTGATTTTTGACGTATGAGCTTTTGACTGGGTGTGACGAGATTTGGTAGATTGAAAATTTTTGATTGTGCCACTTTGTGTTGTAAATTATGGATATTTTTTCATCTCTAATTTTCTTCTGATTTGTTCGAGGACGAACAAAATCTAAGTGTGGGGGATTTGATAAGCACGAATCTTATAGCTTATTTGGAACTTTATTTTGTCGTATTCGTGATTATCTGACATTTTTATTCCAACTTTTGCGCCTAAATTGTCATAATTTTATGTGTTTGTAGGTTAGACTAAAAGTTGAGAAGACTTAAATATTGAAGAAAAAGTCAAAAAATGCGATGCCACGTCGAAACTTGGCCGGAAAACACGGAAAAATCCTAAGTAGCCAAGAAGAGTGAGAGAAGAAAAATACACGGACCCTGGGATTTCCATGGAAGGGGGTCCGTGCATTTTAGAAAGAAAGAAGGACCCAACCAAGAAAAATGTCCAGACCCCGTGACATTTCTGGAAACACCCCCGTGTCCATGTAAACGAAGAAATCCGAGACAGAAGACCCCCGGAGGGGTACACGGACCCTTATCCGGGGTCCGTGCGGTTACTGTTCACAAGCTAGAAAAATGTCCGAAGGGGTATACGGACCCTTATCCGGGTTTCGTGTGGTTCACATATTTGGAAAAAAATATATTGCCAGAATTTGAAAATTTCGGGACTCTTATTATTTTGGGCAATATTAGACATTATTTTGGACGAAAAATAGGGCTTTTTGGGAGAAATATAAAAGGGAATCAAGCCCTAATGGGAGGAGGACTTTTTGACTTTTAGATTTTTGCCAGATTTCGGAACTGACGGCTGAGAGCAGAAATGAAGAACGCAAGCAAGATTCGGCACCATCGATGAGATTTTCTTAATTCTTCTTTTTGTATTTTTATTTTTCATGAATTCAAACATGAAAACTTTGTTTGATTTTATTACTATGGAGTAGTCGTTTTTTGACCGGGGCCACGATAGGGCCATACTATTGATTTTTGTTCATGGAATGGATTGATTGATTTTTGATTTATGGAATATTTATTGATTGATATTTGTGCATAATTCTTGCTTTTAATCTGGCCAATTAAGTGCATGTTTGTTGTTCGATCTGGACTTGAAAAAGAAAATATTGAAATTAGCTTCAAAAATATTAATCAACACATGGTTAAACAAACTAGAAATAGTATTCGGTTTCAGTGTGCGATTTTAGGCGAAAGCTGAAATTCCATAACTCGTGAATGCGTTTTTTTTAATTAAATTCAATTAGAAATAATTGGACTGTTAAATTAAAATAGGATTATTAATTCTAGAAATAGATTAATAATTATTCTAGGAAATTTCGTCGTGAATATGAATGATTCTTGTTTGATTAAATCCAATACCTGACAATTATCGATGTCTCGTACCGTTGTGTGTTCCTGGTCATTTTCCTGAAATTTGAATCAATCTTAAAGTTTTTCTGCTTTACAATAATTTAGTTTATTTTCATTAGTTAAATAATTCGAAAAAATCTCTTATTTTAATTAACCTAGATTAATTTGAATAATCTATTTCTTAGTATTTAAACAATAGTCTCTGTGGGATCGACTTGGACTCAGTCCAACTATATTATAACTTGACCTAGTTCACTTGCTAGAATTTTCTCAACCGAAATCGTCGGTCAGAGCACCTGTTCTCTTTGTGAAAAAAAAGATGGGTCTATGCAACTGTGTATTGACTATTGACAATTGAAACACGTGACCATCAAGAATAAATATCCTTTGCCTCGTATAAATGATTTATTTGATCAATTGCAGGGTACTTCAGTTTACTCCAATATTGACTTGAGATCTGGATATCAACATATGCGAGTTAAGAATCAAGATATAGCTAAGACTACATTTAGGACTAGGTATGGGCATTATGAGTTTTTAGTAATTCCATTTGGGTTGACTAATGCACCGGTTGTATTCATGGATTTGATGAATCGAGTATTTCGGAAATTTTTGGACAAGTTTGTGGTTGTCTTTATTGACGATATCCTGGTGTAGTCATGTGACGTGAATAAGCATGCATATCATCTGAGGATTGTGGTGCATAATTTTTGAGAAAAGCAATTATACGCAAAGTTGAGTAAGTGTGAATTCTGGTTAGATCGAGTGGTATTTTTTGGCCACATAATATCCAGGGAAGGAGTTTCTGTATATCCGAGCAAGATTGAGGATGTATTGAACTGGTCGCGTCCGACGACAGTAGCTGAGATCCGTAGTTTTCTGGGTTTGGCAGGATATTATCGTCGTTTCATCGCAAATTTCTTGCAGCTAGCTCAACCTCTGATGCAACTTACTCGCAAGAGCGTAACTTTTGAATGGTCTTCAGAATGTGAAGAAAATTTCTGTGAACTTCGTCGACGGTTAACTTCTACGCCGGTATTGGCATTACCGTCTGGATCTGGAGGGTATGTGGTATATAATGATGCTTCTTTGCAAGGGTTAGGTTGTGTTTTGACTCAGAATGGGCATGTTATCGCATACACTTCTAAACAGCTGAAATTTCACGAGAATAATTACCCGGTGCATGATTTGGAGCTAGCAGCTATTATCTTTGCATTAAATATCTAGATTCATTATCTGTATGGCGAGAAATTTGAAATCTTCACATATCATAAGAGTCTTAAGTATTTGTTCACTCAGGCTGAGTTGAACATGAGACAACGTCGTTGGATGGATTTACTGAAGGATTATGAATGTGAGATTAAATATCATACATGAACTGCAAATTAATCTCACTGCGGATGCTTTGAGTCGTAAGGTGCGAGTATCTGCACTTCAGACTTGTCTTGTTTCCAGTGTGATTCAGGAATGTTGCTCTTCGGGATATACCTTCAAGCATAAGAAAGGTTTGGGGAGTATTCATATGTTTACGATTTTATCTGAGCCAGCCTTATATTCTTAGATCCGAGATGCTCAGATATCCGACCCAAAAACTCAGCGATTGGCTCGTTTAGACAGAAATGATAGTACGTCTGGATTTCACTATCAGGCTGATGGTTTCCTGTGTTTGTCGGGCCGATTGTAATTCCTGAGGATGATACTCTAAGAAATGAGATTTTATCTCAAGAACATCGCGCCAAGTTGAGTATTCATCCAGGAAGCAATAAGATGTACAAGGATTTGCGAACTCGGTTTTGGTGGAAAGGAGTGAAACGAAGTGTGTACCAGTATGTGTCCAAGTGCCTGGTGTGTCAACAATTTAAGGCAGAACATCGATGATCTGGAGGATTGCTTCACAGTTTGCCTATTCCTGAATGGAAATGGAAGTTGATCACAATGGACTTTGTGGCCCATTTGCCGGTATCCTCGAGAAATTGTGATGCTATCTAGGTTGTGGTAGATCGACTCATCAAGTCCGCACACTTCATTCCGTATAATCGAGATTATCCTTTCGATCGGATGACTCGCTTGTACATTCAGGAAATTGTAAGATTCCATGGAGTACCTGTGAGTATTGTCAGTGATAGAGACCCCAGGTTTACTTCTAGATTTTGGGGGAGTTTCCAGCGTGCATTAGACAATACACTCAGTTTGAGTACTGCATATCACCCAGAGACTTTGTTGGAAAACTGTGTTCAGATCAATTAAGAATTGATACCCGTTGTAGCGAAAGTTTAAAAATTTTATTTTTATTATATGGAACGATTTCATATATGGGTATCAAAACTTTTACGATTAAATTTGTTCAAGTAAAAATAAAATCACAATTAAATTTTTACCTCGTCAAGCAAAGGCTTGATCGTGGACTCCAACAGAATTTAATCTGCTCTTCTTGTAAATCCCGGGAACCGATGACAGTCACGATCTAACTCCGGAATTAGGTCCACAAATAGAAAACAAAACCCTCTGATTGACTGCACTAGAAATCAATCAGAAGTTTGCGTAGAGAATAAACAGATATGATCTGTTAATTCAGATTGTAATTTTTCACAAAAATCACAACCCGAATTTTTCTCCAAAAGGGACAGAGGATTTCGAAAATCCCCTTGAATAATATAAGCTGAAATTCGAAAATTGCAAGAATGAAAATCTCATGGAATTTTCGAACACTGCAGTATATTTATAGATAATTTCTAGGCTAGATTAAGTTATAACTGTATTTGGACTCTAACTCCTTAGGGCCCACAATCCATAACTTAAGCCCAACAAGCCAAGCCTGTTGTTATAGAAATTAATATAAAATTCATCGTGACTCCGATTGATAAACTGATTTCACCAATGTGCACAGAAACCATTTCTGCATCTTTTAGAGTCAAGATATTTTTTCTGAATCCGAATTCAGTGATTTCCAAAAATGCCCATCCCTATGTCATTTTAGGAAATCCCACTCCCTTTAGTTAAGAAGTCTAACTTCTCTTTCATTAAATTTAACTCTTTAAATTTAACTATCTCTACGGGGTTTTAGTAATCCATTACTTGTGTAACCCTCAATGGTTCAGGAATATAGCTAGCCGTGGGCTCACAACTCCTTGTGACTCAGAACAACAATTTCCGACTTACCCATCGAATCATGGTAAGAGCGCCTAGCAATATCGCCCCATGATTCCCTAGGTATTACTGATAGTGCCTGCAAGAACCAGTAGATTTTGGTTAGCATACAGTACGGTCCCTTCATCCATATATCCCGATCGAATCAACAACCATTGGTATATCGAGAGTCGTTCGAGATTCGATAACTATGCATAACATCTTGGAGATCCATTAGTGACATCGCATGTGTTACTAGGAACACCAAGTAACCTAAAACACATCATGTACTCTGGCCAGAGATTCGTCACACTAATATCTTCACAGATCGCATAGGATATCCACACTCGCAAGTATGTGGTGAATTCCTTGACAACAAAGCATCGACTCCTATATGTGTCGTAACTGTACCCAATCCCGATACCTGATGACCCCAATAGAGTCGGTAAACGAGTCAAAGTACAGTACTAGCATATAGAGTCTCAATGATGTTTCAAGTAATAAGGACTAATGGTGTACAACAAAAAACGCGGACTTTATCCACTCGATAAGTGATAACCACTTGAAAAGTCCGAATAGGGTAGTTCAATCATTCATCATATGAATATCCATTTACATGCTTTGAACATCTCTATGTTCCATACCAATGAAACGTGGTACTCGGCATTGCAAATGCTAGTCTCAATCTCGAGCGATCCTTATCCTTATTTGCGGACGGCTCAATTGACTAGGAATTGTTTAGAATATACAGTGACTATAAGATGTGTTTCATGATAGCCATCCCCATGTGCTACCACATCTTACATACACTATAGTATATTCAAGGTCTTTATCAAAACAACAATAGTATATCACAATATAACAATATGAAGAAAGATAAAGTCAATGCCATTATAAAAGTGTAAATTATATTAAACAAAAGATTGTTTTACATAGAGTCATAAAAGCCCTTAGCCACAAGTTGGCTAACCGGGCACCCACTCTTTCAATCTCCCACTTGTCCTAAAGCCAACTATTCATACTACGTAATCCCATTGCTTCCCGATGTTTGTCAAACAATGGTCCTGGCAAGGGCTTAGTAAGCGGATCAACGATATTGTCTGTAGAGGCCACTCTCTCGACACTGATGTCTCCTCTTTCCACGATCTCCCGGATGATGTGGTATTTCCTCAGTACGTGTTTGGACTTCTGATGAGACCTTGGCTCCTTTGCCTAAGCAACGGCACCCATGTTGCCACAGTACACCGGGACTGGACAAACAGCTTCAGGAATTACACCCAACTCTTGGATGAATTTCCTTATCCAAACCGCCTCTTTAGCAGCAGCTGATGCTGCAATGTATTCTGCCTCAGTGGTGGAATCCGCTGTGGTGTCCTGCTTGGAACTCTTCCAAGAGACAGCACCGCCATTGAGCACGAATACAAATCCAGAGGTTGATTTCGAGTCATCCACGTCACATTGGAAGCTAGAGTCGGTATAGCCTTCCAACTTCAATTCTCTCCCTCCATAAACCATGAATAAATTCTTAGTCCTTCGCAAGTACTTAAGAATATCCTTAACGGTTTTCCAATGCATTTGACCGGGATTGGCTTGGTATCTGCTCGTGACACTCAGATTGTTGGAACACGGTCGTTTTCCGGATCAAAAAAGAAAGTGATACCCGGTGCAGCGAAAGTTTTAAAATTTTATATGGAACGATTCCATATGGGTATCAAATTCCTACGATTAAAATTGATAATATAAAATTTAAACAATATAAATTTTACCTTAAAATCTCGAAGCGAGATTATGGACACCAACAGATTAAACTGATCTTGTTGTATATCCCAAGAACTGATGAACGAACAATTCTTCAATCAGGTCCACGAACAGAAATTTAATCCCTCTGATAGACTGCACTAGAAAGTCTATCAGAAGTTTCTACGAAGAGATAGAACAGATATGATCTGTTAAATCAGTCTGCAAATTCAAAAATTCACAGACTGAATTTTCGAACACAGTAGGGGAAGAGGGGCGGCCGAATTCTCTAGAGAGAGTGCTCTAGGGTTTTCGAAAATTATGACCTATCTTTTCTAATTTCTGTACTGCAATAACTTATTTATAATGTGGGCTACTAACAGCTTAGGGCCCATTAGTCATAAGTTTAAGCCTGACAAGCAAAGCCCGCATGTTCAGAAATTAATATAAAATTCATCGTGACTAAGATTGATAAACCAATTTCACCAATGTGCACAGAAACCATTTCTGCATCTTTTAAAGTCAAGATAAATTTTTTGAATCCGAATTCAGTGGTTTACAAAAATGTCCATCACTATGTCATTTTAGGAAATCTTACTCCCTCTACTTTTAAATAAGAAGTCCAAATTCTTTATTCACTAAATTTAACTCTTTAAATTTAATTATCTCAACGGGGATTAGAAATCCATTACTTGTGTGACCCTCAATGGCTCAGGGATACAGCTAGCCGTGGGCTCACAACTCCTTTTGACTTGGAACAACAATTTCCGACTTGCCCATCGAATCATGGTAAGAGCGCCTAGCAACATCGCCCCATGATTCCCTAGGTATCACTGATAGTGCCTGCAAGAACCAATAGATTTTTGTTAGCATACATTACGGTCCCTTCATCCATATATCCCGATCGAATCAACAACCATTGGTAAATCGAGAGTCGTTCGAGATTCGATAACTATGCAATACATCTTGAAGATCAAATAGTGACATCGCATGTGCTACTAGGAAACCAAGTAACCTAAAACACATCATGTACTCTGGCCAGAGATTCGTCACACTAATATCTCCTCAGATTGCATAGGATATCCACACTCGCAAGCATGTGGTGAATCCTTGACAACAAAACATCGACTCCTATATGTGTCGTAACTGTACCCAATCCCGACACCTGATGACCCCAATAGAGTCGGTAAACGAGTCAAAGTAAAGCACTAGCATATAGAGTCTCAATGATGTTTCAAGTAGTAAGGACTAATGGTGTACAACCAAAACCGCGGACTTTATCCACTCGATAAGTGATAACCACTTGGAAAGTCCGGATAGGATAGTTCAATCATTCATCATATGAATATTCATTTGCATGCTTTGAACATCTCTATGTTCCATACCAATGAAACGTGGTACTCGGCATCGCAAATGCTAGTCTCAATCTCGAGCGATCCTTATCCTTATTAACGGACGGCTCAATTGACTAGGAACTGTTTAGAATATACAGTGACTTTAAGATGTGTTTCATGATAGCCATCCCCATGTGCTACCACATCTTACATACACTATAGTATATTCAAGGTCTTCATCTAAACATCTTATAGTATGTCACAACATAATAATATGATAAAAGATAAAGTAAATGCCATTATAAAAGTGTAAATTATATTAAACAAAAGATTGTTTATACATAGAGTCATAAAAGCCCTTAGCCACAAGTTGGCTCACCGGGCACCCACTCTTTCAATCTCCCACTTGCCCTAAAGCCAACTAGTCATACTACGTAGTCCCATTGCTTCGCAATGTTTGTCAAATAATGGTCCTGGCAAGGGCTTAGTAAGTGGATCAGCGATATTGTCTGCAGAGGCCACTCTCTCGACAGTGATGTCTCCTCTTTCCACGATCTCCCGGATGATGTGGTATTTCCTCAGTACGTGTTTGGATCTTTGATGAGACCTTGGTTCCTTTGCCTGAGCAATGGCACCTGTGTTGTCACAGTACACCGGGACTGGACCAACAGCTTCAGGAATAACGCCCAACTCTTGGACGAAATTCCTCATCCAAATGGCCTCTTTAGCAGCAGCTGATACCGCAATGTATTCTGCCTCAGTGGTGGAATCCGCTGTGGTGTCCTGCTTGGAACTCTTCCAAGAGACAGCACCCCCATTGAGCATGAACACAAATCCAGAGGTTGACTTCGAGTCATCCACGTCATTTTGGAAGCTAGAGTCGGTATAGCCTTCCAATTTCAGTTCTCTTCCTCCATAAACCATGAATACATTCTTAGTTCTTCTCAAGTACTTAAGAATATCCTTCACGGCTTTCCAATGCATTTGACCAGGATTGGCTTAATATCTGCTCGTGACACTTAGAGAAAATGCCACATCCGGTCTGGTGGATATCATCCCATACATGATACTCCCTATGGCTGACGCATATGGTATGTGTGTCATTTTCTCTATCTCTTTGTCAGTCTTGGGACACATAGACTTGGATAGAGAGACTCCATGACACATAGGTAGATGTCCTCTCTTGGACTCATCCATTGAAAACCTTTTCAATATAATGTCGATGTAGGTAGCTTGAGTAAGTCCTATCATTCTCTTAGATCTATCTCTATAGATCTGTATCCCTAGAATATAGGACGCCTCACCCAAATCCTTCATCGAGAATCTACCTGATAACCATATCTTTGTTGACTGCAACATCCCTACATCATTCCCAATGAGTAAGATGTCATCAACATAAAGTACTAAGAATGTCACAGCATCCTTAACTACTTTCTTGTACACGCACGGTTCCTCCGGGTTCTTGATGAAACCAAAATCCTTTATTGTTTCATCAAATTTCTGGTTCCAACTTCTTGATGCTTGTTTGAGACCATAGATCGATCTATGAAGCTTGCATACCTTATGCTCGCTTCCCATGGATGTGAATCCCTCGGGATGCATCATATAGATTTCTTCCTTAATGTTTCCATTAAGAAATGCAGTCTTCACATCCATTTGCCATATCTCATAGTCATACCATGCTGCTATGGCAATAAGAATTCTTATGGACTTGAACATTGCGACTGGTGAAAAAGTTTCATCATAGTCAACTCCTTGTCTTTGAGTATAACCTTTTGCCACCAATCGTGCCTTGTAGGTCAGTACCTTTCCATCAGGCCCAAGTTTTCTTTTATAGATCCATTTACACCCTATTGGAACAATTCCATCGGGAGGATCTACTAAAGTCCAAACTTGGTTTGTATGCATCGAATCTATTTCCGACTGCATAGCTTCAAGCCATAAATTTGAATCTGCATCAGAAATTTCTTCCTTGAAGTTTCTTGGATCACATCCAATGTCGGGTTCACTTTGATCCCCTTCAAGAAGAAAACCATATCTAATAGGAGGCCTAGAAGTCCTCTCGGATCTTCTAGTAATAGGCGTGTCAATCAATGGTTCCTGAGGTGTAGGATCATTATTTTGTATCTCGGGTTCTTCTCGAATTTCTTCGAGTTCCATCATCTTGCCTTTCTTATCCAATAAGAACTCCTTCTCCAAGAAGGTGACATTACTTGAAACAAACACTTTTGTTTCAGTAGGATGATAGAAATAATATCCGATTGAATTCTTTGGATACCCTACAAAATAACATAAGGTGGATCGACTATCCAACTTATCTCTCACTGTCTGCTTCACGTAAGCAGGACATCCCCAAATCCTCAAGTACGAATACTTAGGAGCTTTGCCATTCCATAACTCGTATGGTGTTTTGTTCACTGCTTTAGTGTGGACGTTGTTCAACAACAATACCGCCGTTTTTAGAGAATAGCCCCAAAACGAAGGTGGGAGCTCAGTGAAGCTCATCATGGATCGAACCATGTCCAACAAAGTTCGATTGCGACGCTCCGAAACACCATTAAGCTGAGGTGTCATAGGAGGAGTCCACTGAGAGAGAATCCCATTCTCTTTTAGATAGCTCAAAAATTCGGTACTCAAGTATTCTCCACCTCGATCCGATCGAAGTGCTTTAATCCTCTTACCTAGTTTGTTTTCTACTTCAGCCTTGAATTCTTTGAACTTTTCAAATGATTCAGACTTATATTTCATCAAATATAAGTACCCATACCTAGAATAATCATCAGTAAAGGTAATGAAGTAGGTGTGACCAAATTTTGTACCAATACTAAATGGTCCGCAAACATCCGTATGGATCAAATCCAATAGATTTTGACTACGCTCAGGTTTTCCTTTGAAAGGAGATTTAGTCATTTTTCCTTTCAGGCAGGACTCACAAGTAGGTAGAGAGTTAATATCAGACATATTAAACATGCCCTCTCCCACTAGCTTGTTCATCCTCCTTGAGGAAATATGACCTAGCCTAGCATGCCAAAGGTTTGCCGGGTTTTGACTATCGATTTTCCTTTTGTTCGTTGTTACCGGTTTATCAACATAATTTATTGGAACGTCTTTTAATTTTAAGTTATATAGATCGTTTTCAAGTTGTCCATTTCCAATCAAACATTCATTCTTGTAAATATTGCAAATCTCATTCACAAAATTGCAAGAAAAAATCATCTCTATCAAGCATAGAAACAGAAATAATGTTTTTAATCAAGTCTGGAACAAATAAAACATCTCTCAAAAGTAACTTAAAATCGTTCTGCAAAATTAAATAAACGTCTCCCACAGCTTTGGCTTCAACTCTAGAACCATTTCCGAGCCTCAGCTGGGTCTCACCCATTCTAAGCTTGCGACTTCTTGTCATCACCTGCAAATCATTGCAAATGTGAGATCCACATCCGGTATCCAATACCCAAGAAGTAGTATTAAGTGAAACATTTATTTCAATATAAAACATATCCTTCGCAGTTCGCAACTGCTCTAGATATTCCTTGCAGTTACGTTTCCAATGACCGGGTTTCTTGCAGTGATGGCAAACATTCTTGGACTTTTCCATGTTTGAAGCCTTTGTCTTGTTCTTCTTCTCGGGTCCGGTTTTCTTGGATGGGGCAGAACGTTTCTTACCCTTTGCACTTGGCCCCTTCTTAGCAGAAGAAGAGGAGCCCACCAAGAGAACCGGTTTATCCTTCTTTAAAGTGGCTTCATAAGTTACAAGCATATTGACCATCTCTTCAAGGGAGGCCTCTATCTTGTTCATATTGAAATTCACCACAAAACCGTCAAACGATGAAGGAAGAGAGAGAAGTAATAAGTCCACATTGAGTTCATGCTCCAATACCAATTCAAGCGTTACCAACTTTTGAATGAGCCAAATCACGCGTACCCCATGATCACGGACCGAAGTCCCTTCACGCATGCGACATGTCATTAACTCTTTTACAGTAGCGAACCTTTCAGCTCTCAATTGAGCCCCAAAAAGTTCCTTGAGTTGTACGTGAATGTCAGCAGCATTCACGGTATCCTCAAATCGCCTCTGGAGTTCATCAGACATCGAAGCTTGCATATAGCATTTGGCCTTGATATCATGGTCCCACCATTTATCAAGTTTGGCCAACTCTTCCGGACTTATATCAGCTGGTGTTTCCTTCGGAGGAGATTTTTCTAACACGTAGAACATCTTCTCCGAGGTCAAGACAATCTTCAACTTACGGAACCATTCCGTATAGTTTGCGCCAGTCAGTTTGTTTTGTTCGAGAATAGAGAATAGTGGATTGCGCGAATTCATCTTAATGAAATACTAAAAAGAAACAGACAATAATCAGTGATTGTTTAATTAATTTACTAAGACATAAAATAGGCGAAATTTATTTTATGAATCTCACTCCCACTATTTTAACAATTTCACTACCCTCTAGTGAAAACGAGAAACATTTTCTTTAGTGGGAACATGGAGTCCAATTGACAAACTATAGTCCCGAATAATATCAGCAAACCATAATTTTCAAAAGGTAGAGCCCAATTGCTTCCAAAGCAACCTCCATGTTTTTACCTCATGTCCAATAAGAGCCCAATAATATGACGCCGTTTATTGTGACATGTCAAGATGACCCATCAATATTAAGTTGTGATGGACGGTCGCCATGTGGATCCCCAATAATTTGAGCCAATCCCATGGGAGTTCCATCCAACTTACAACATGTGTCGATCCAATGTACAGCTTTCCGACGAACGGCCCTCCCCCAATAATATGAGCCGGACCGTATCCGCGGGTAGCATCTCATACATTGATCGTTGATGGAAGGTAGAAACATTTAAACAATATTTAAATTTCCTTTATTTATCTTGATATCAATTTTAAATCATATTTAAAATGAGGAATTTTAATTTTGAAAATTTGTCTCATCATTTAAAATTTGTATGCTTGCGGGATTCATACAATTTAGTCTAAACATGCATACATCAATAATATCATATATTATTTAAGGATGATCGATCCCATTAACTAATCGACCCGTGGTTGCCAATCACGAGTCTAAGTCCAATCCTAGGTGATATGCAAGTATGCAATGCAATCCTATTACATTGTGCTTCCAATTTACATTTCTTCAGTTTTTATCATTGCTTGCTGGTCCCACCTCCATCTTCAAAATTTCCCACTATTTCTAGTGAATTTACAATAAATTACTATGACAAATAAAGGGATACATTATAGGGTTGGGAACGGGCCATAAACCAGGCCCACTTTTATTACAAATGATAAAATCAAATTTGGGCCATAAACCAGGCCCATTAATAAAACCCAACAATCAATAATAAAGACAAATGTAAACAACCTAACATACACCTATAATATTGGTTATGGCAATCGATCATCCTTATCTAATAATATTTAATTCCAAATTAATTTAATTGGATAACATGCAGTGGCAATAAATTTAAATAGATAAAATCATATTTCACATATAAAATCTTATTTTATATACAAAATCATATTTTATCTAGTTTATCCATAAAATCATATTTTAAATATAAAATACAATTTTATACATAAAATCATATTTTATTATCAATTGTACCAAAATTATTAATTAAATATTTAATTTATTGGATTAAATTTATAAATTTCCAAAATTCAAAATTTATCCAAAAATTAATTTTCTTAAAATTTTGGGGTCAAACAATTTTGACCCATTGCCTCATGGACTAATCCAAACAATTTTCAATTGATCTAAAATTTATAATTTCTAAAATTATAAAATATAAAAAAAATTTAAAATTAATTTTTGGGGCTGCCCGGGACAATCCCGGGCAGCCCGCCCTGCCCTGCTAGGCTGGGCCATAGCCCAGCCTAGCTTTCGGCCCAGCTGCTGGGCTACTGGTGGCGGCCCAGTTGCGCGCTGGGCTAGGGCAACATTTGCCCTGGCCCAGCCGTCAGGCTGCTGGGCTGTCTTACGCGGCCCAGCTGGGTGATGGGCTAGGGCAACTGTTGCCCTAGCCCAGCGGCGCGCAGCCTTTGCTGCGCGCCGGCGGGCGGGCGGCGGCTGCCCACTGCCCTTCCAGGCAGCCGGCAGCCCCACCCCAAAAATTTTTATTTTTTTTTATTTATTATTTGAAAATTGAGGCATGGTACAATTTTGATAAAATTTTAATCGTATGATCCGAGAGCAACCTGGCTCTGATACCACTGTTGGAACACGGTTGTTCTCTGGATCGAAAAATAAAGTAATACCCGGTGCAGCGGAAGTTTTAAAATTTTATATGGAACGATTCCATATGGGTATCAAATTCCTACGATTAAAATTTATAATATAAAATTTAAACAATATAAATTTTACCTTAAAATCTCGAAGCGAGATTATGGACACCAACAGATTAAACTGCTCTTGTTGTATATCCCAGGAACTGATGAACGAACAATTCTTCAATCAGGTCCACGAACAGAAATTTAATCCCTCTGATAGACTGCACTAGAAAGTCTATCAGAAGTTTCTACGAAGAGATAGAACAGATATGATCTGTTAAATCAGTCTGCAAATTCAAAAATTCACAGACTGAATTTTCGAACACAGTAGGGGAAGGGGGGGCGGCCGAATTCTCTAGAGAGAGTGATCTAGGGTTTTTGAAAATTATGACCTATCTTTTCTAATTTTTGTACTGCAATAACTTATTTATAATGTGGGCTACTAACAGCTTAGGGCCCATTAGTCATAAGTTCAAGTCTGACAAGCAAAGCCCGCATGTTCAGAAATTAATATAAAATTCATCGTGACTCAGATTGATAAACCAATTTCACCAATGTGCACAGAAACCATTTCTGCATCTTTTAAAGTCAAGATAAATTTTCTGAATCCGAATTCAGTGGTTTCCAAAAATGTCCATCACTATGTCATTTTAGGAAATCTTACTCCCTCTACTTTTAAATAAGAAGTCCCACTTCTTTATTCACTAAATTTAACTCTTTAAATTTAATTATCTCAACGGAGATTAGAAATCCATTACTTGTGTGACCCTCAATGGTTCAGGGATACAGCTAGCCGTGGGCTCCCAACTCCTTGTGACTTTCGACTTGCCCATCGAATCATGGTAAGAGCGCCTAGCAACATCGCCCCATGATTCCCTAGGTATCACTGATAGTTCCTGCAAGAACCAATAGATTTTGGTTAGCATACAGTACGATCCCTTCATCCATATATCCCGATCGAATCAACAACCATTGGTAAATCGAGAGTCGTTCGAGATTTGATAACTATGCAATACATCTTGAAGATCAAATAGTGACATCGCATATGCTACTAGGAAACCAAGTAACCTAAAACACATCATGTACTCTGGCCAGAGATTCGTCACACTAATATCTCCTCAGATTGCATAGGATATCCACACTCGCAAGTATGTGGTGAATCCTTGACAACAAAGCATCGACTCCTATATGTGTCGTAACTGTACCCAATCCCGACACCTGATGACCCCAATAGAGTCGGTAAACGAGTCAAAGTAAAGCACTAGCATATAGAGTCTCAATGATGTTTCAAGTAGTAAGGACTAATGGTGTACAACCAAAACCGCGGACTTTATCCACTCGATAAGTGATAACCACTTGGAATGTCCGGATAGGGTAGTTCAATCATTCATCATATGAATATCCATTTGCATGCTTTGAACATCTCTATGTTCCATACCAATGAAACGTGGTACTCGGCATCGCAAACGCTAGTCTCAATCTCGAGCGATCCTTATCCTTATTAACGGACGGCTCAATTGACTAGGAACTGTTTAGAATATACAGTGACTTTAAGATGTGTTTCATGATAGCCATCCCCATGTGCTACCACATCTTACATACACTATAGTATATTCAAGGTCTTCATCTAAACATCTTATAGTATGTCACAACATAATAATATGATAAAAGATAAAGTAAATGCCATTATAAAAGTGTAAATTATATTAAACAAAAGATTATTTATACATAGAGTCATAAAAGCCCTTAGCCACAAGTTGGCACACCGGGCACCCACTCCTTCACAGAGCATAGGCCACATCCGGTCTGGTAGATATCATCCCATACATGATACTACCTATGGCTGACGCATATGGCATGTGTGTCATATTCTCTATCTCTTCGTCAGTCTTGGGACACATAGACTTGGATAGAGAAACTCCATGACACATAGGTAGATGTCCTCTCTTGGACTCATCCATAGAAAACCTTTTCAATATGGTGTCGATGTAGGTTGATTGAGTGAGTCCTATCATTATTTTAGATCTATCTCTATAGATCTGAATTCCTAGAATATAGGATGCCTCACCTAAATCCTTCATCGAGAATCTACCTGATAACCATATCTTTGTTGACTGCAAAATCCCTACATCATTCCTCATGAGTAGGATGTCATCAACATAAAGTACTAAGAATGTTACCGCATTCTTAACTACTTTCTTGTACACGCATGGTTCCTCCGGGTTCTTGATAAAACCAAAATCCTTTATCGTTTCATCAAATTTCTGGTTCCAACTTCTTGATGCTTGTTTGAGACCATAGATTGATCTCTGAAGCTTGCATACCTTATGCTCGCTTCCCATGGATGTGTATTCCTCATGCTGCATCATATAGATCTCTTCCTTAATGTTTCCATTAAGAAATGCAGTCTTTACATCCATTTGCCATATCTCATAGTCATACCATGCTGCTATGGCAATAAGGATTCTTATGGACTTGAACATTGCGACTGGTGAAAAGGTTTCATCATAGTCAACTCCTTGTCTTTGAGTATAACCTTTTGCCACCAATCGTGCCTTGTAGGTCAATACTTTTCCATCAGGCCCAAGCTTTCTCTTGTAGATCCATTTGCATCCAATTGGAACAATTCCATCGGGAGGATCTACTAAAGACCAAACTTGGTTAGAATGCATCGAGTCTATTTCCGATTGCATAGCTTCAAGCCATAAATTCGAATCCGCATCAGAAATTGCTTCCTTGAAGTTTCTTGGATCACATCCAATGTCGGGTTCACTTTGATCCCCTTCAAGAAGAAGACCATATCTAATAGGAGGCCTAGAAGTCCTCTCGGATCTCCTAGTAATAGGCGTGTCTTGTGATGATTCTTGAGGTGTAGGATCGCTATTTTGTATCTCGGGTTCTTCTCGAATTTCTTCGAGTTCCATCATCTTGCCTTTCTTATCCAATAAGAACTCCTTCTCCAAGAAGGTGGCATTCCTTGAAACAAACACTTTTGTTTCAACAGGATGATAGAAATAATATCCGATTGAATTCTTTGGATACCCTACAAAATAACATAAGGTGGATCGACTATCCAACTTATCTCCCACTGTCTGATTCACGTAAGCAGGACATCCCCAAATCCTCAAGTACGAATACTTAGGAGCTTTGCCATTCCATATCTCGTATGGTGTTTTATTTACTACTTTAGTGTGGACGTTGTTTAACAACAATACCGCCGTTTCAAGCGCGTAGCCCCAAAACAAAGGTGGGAGCTCAGTGAAGCTCATCATGGATCGAACCATGTCCAACAAAGTTCGATTGCGACGCTCCGAAACACCATTAAGCTGAGGTGTCATAGGAGGAGTCCACTGAGAGAGAATCCCATTCTCTTTTAGATAGTCCAAAAACTCGGTACTTAAGTATTCTCCACCTCGATCCGATCGAAGTGCCTTAATACTTTTACCTAGTTTGTTTTCTACTTCAGCCTTGAATTCTTTGAACCTTTCAAATGCTTCAGACTTATATTTCATTAAATATAAATAGCCATACCTAGAATGATCATCAGTAAAGGTAATGAAGTAGGTGTTGCCACATTTAGTACCAATCCTAAATGGACCGCAAACATCTGTATGGATCAAATCCAACAGATTTTGACTACGCTCAGGTTTCCTTTTGAAAGGAGATTTAGTCATTTTTCCCTTTAGGCTGGACTCACAAGTAGGTAGAGAGTTAATATCAGACATATCAAACATGCCCTCTCCCACTAGCTTGTTCATCCTCCTTGAGGAAATATGACCTATCCTAGCATGCCAAAGGTTTGCCGGGTTTTGACTATCGTCCTTCCTTTTAATTGTTGTTACCGGTTTATCAACATAATTTATTGGAACGTCTTTTAATTTTAAGCTATATAGATCGTTTTCAAGTTGTCCATTTCCAATCAAACATTCATTCTTGTAAATATTGCAAATTTCATTCACAAAATTGCAAGAAAAATCATATCTATCAAGCATAGAAATCGATATAATGTTTTTGACCAAATCCGGAACATATAAAACATCTCTAAAAAATAACTTAAAATTGTTCTGCAAAACTAAATAAATGTCTCCTATAGCTTTGGCTTCGACTCTAGAACCATTTCCGAGCCTTAGCTGGGTCTCACCCATCCTTAGCTTACGACTTCATGTCATCACCTGCAAATCATTGCAAATGTGAGATCCACATCCGGTATCCAATACCCAAGAAGAAGTATTAAGCGAAACATTTATTTCAATGTAAAACATACCCTTTGCAGTTCGCAACTGTTCGAGGTATTCCTTGCAGTTACGTTTTCAATGACCGGGTTTCTTGCAGTAATAACAAATGTTTTCATCTTTTATCCCAATTGAAGCCTTGGCCTTTCCCTTCTTATTTGGTACAATCTTCTTGGGCGGGGCAGAACGTTTCTTACCCTTTCCACTTGGTCCTTTCTTAGAGTTAGAAGAGAAGCCAACCAAGAGTACCGGTTTATCCTTCTTTAGTGTGGCTTCATATATGACAAGCATATTGACCATCTATTCAATGGTGGCCTCTATCTTGTTCATATTGAAGTTCATCACAAAACCGTCAAACGATGAAGGAAGTGATAGAAGCAACAAGTCCGCGCTAAGTTCATGCTCCAAAGTCAAGTCGAGTGTTACCAACTTTTCAATGAGCCCAATCATGCGCAACCCATGCTCACGGACCGAAGTCCCATCTCACATGCGGCTCGTCATGAGCTCTATGACGGTGGCATACCTCTCCGACCTTGACTGAGCTCCAAAGAGTTCCTTGAGGTTCTTGTGAATGTCAGCAGCATTCACGGCATCCTCGAATCTCCTTTGAAGCTCATCAGACATCGAAGCCTGCATGTAGCATTTGGCCTTGATATCATGGTCCCACCATAAATCAAGTTTGGCCAACTCTTCCGGACTTTTATTAGCCGGGGCTTCCTTCGGAGGCGGCTTCTCTAACACGTAGAAAGCTTTTTCCGAAGTAATAATTTTCAACTTACGGAACCATTCCGTATAGTTTGCGCCAGTCAATTTGTTTTGTTCGAGAATTGAAAACAGTAGATTGCGTGGATTCATTGTAATATAATACTGAAAAGGAAACAGACAATAATCAATGATTGTTTAATTAATTTACTAAGACATAAAATATGACGAATTTTTAATTTTATGAATTACACTCTCACTATTTTAACGATTTCACTACCCTCTAGTGAAAACGGGAAACTGTTTTTCTTAGTGAGAACATGGAGTCCAATTGACAAATCATGATCCCGAATAATATCAGCCAACCATAATTTTCAAAAGGTAGAGCCCAATTACTTCCAAAGTAACCCCCATGTTTTTACCTCATGTCCAATAAGGGCCCAATAATATGACGCCGTTTATTGTGACATGTCAAGATAACCCATCAATATTAAGTTGTGATGGACGGTCGCCATGTGGATCCCCAATAATATGAGCCAATCCCATGGGAGTTCCACCCAACTTACAGCATGTGTCGATCCAATGTACAGCTTTTTGACGAACGGCCCCCCCCCCCAATAATATGAGCCGGATCGTATCCGCGGGTAGCATATCATACATTGATCGTTGATGGAAGGTAGGAATATTTAAACAATATTTAAATTCCCTTTTTATTAATCTTGATATCAATTTTAAATCATATTTAAAATGAGGGATTTTTAATTTTGAAAATTTGTCTCATCATGCCATTTATATATGCTTGCGGGATTCATACAATTTAGTCTAAACATGCATACATCAATAATATCATATATTATTTAAGGATGATCGATCCCATTAACTAATCGACCCGTGGTTGCCAATCACGAGTCTAAGTCCAATCCTAGGTGATATGCAAGTATGCTTACATTGTGCTTCCAATTTACATTTCTTCGGTCTTCATTGTCTGCTGGGCCCACCATTTCTTCAAATCTTTGTCTCCCACTAAGTCTAATAAATTTACAATAAATTTCGATGACAAATATGGGATACATTTTTAGGGGTGGGAACGGGCCATAAACCAGGCCCACTTTTATTACATATGCCAATCATATTGGGCTATAAACCAAGCCCATTAATAAACACCAACAACAATAAGACAAATGTAAATCATCTAACATACACCTAAAACATTGGTCATGGCAATCGATCATCCTTTATCCATTAATTAATTTAATAATTAAATAATTGAATAAACATGCAAAGGCATCATAATTTAAAAGATAAAATCATATTTTATCTTATCCATTCATAAGATCATATTTTATCATCAATTGTACCAAAATAATTAATTTTATAAAATTTAATTTAACGGATAAAATTTATAAATTTTCCAAAAATTCAAATTTATCCAAAAATCAATTTTAAAATTTTCGGACTCGAACAATTCGATCCGATGCCTCGTGAACCAATCAAAAACAATTTTCGATCGGATCAAAAACTAGAATTTCAAAAAATTAAAATTTTAATTAAAAATTAAAAATAATTTTTCCGGATTGCCCGGGACAATCCCGGGCAGCCCGCGCCCCAAAAAGGGGCCCGGGCTGGGCAGCCCGTCGCTGCCCCTGCCCTGGGCAGCGACGCTCGCTGCCCGATTTGCCCATTAAAATTCAATTTTAAATTTTCGTTTTTTTTCAAAAACCGAGGCTTAAAAATTTTGTACAATCAATTAATTTAATAGTTTGATCTGAGCAACCTGTCTCTGACGCCACTGTTAGAAAACTGTGTTCAGATCAATTAAGAATTGATACCCGGTGCAGCGGAAGTTTAAAAATTTTATTTTTATTATATGGAACGATTCCATATATGGGTATCAAAACTTTTACGATTAAATTTGTTCAAGTAAAAATAAAATCACAATTAAATTTTTACCTCGTCAAGCAAAGGCTTGATCGTGGACTCCAACAGAATTTAATCTGCTCTTCTTGTAAATCCCGGGAACCGATGACAGTCATGATCTAACTCCGGAATTAGGTCCACGAATAGAAAACAAAACCCTCTGATTGACTGCACTAGAAATCAATCAGAAGTTTGCGTAGAGAATAAACAGATATGATCTGTTAATTCAGATTGTAATTTTTCACAAAAATCACAACCCGAATTTTTCTCCAAAAGGGACAGAGGATTTCGAAAATCCCCTTGAATAATATAGGCTGAAATTCCAAAATTGCAAGAATGAAAATCTCATGGAATTTTCGAACACTGCAGTATATTTATAGATAATTTTTAGGCTATATTAAGTTATAAATGTATTTGGACTCTAACTCCTTAGGGCCCATAATCCATAACTTAAGCCCAACAAGCCAAGCCTGTTGTTATAGAAATTAATATAAAATTCATCGTGACTCCGATTGATAAACTGATTTCACAAATGTGCACAGAAACCATTTCTGCATCTTTTAGAGTCAAGAAAATTTTTCTGAATCCGAATTCAGTGATTTCCAAAAATGCCCATCCCTATGTCATTTTAGAAAATCCCACTCCGTTTAGTTAAGAAGTTCAACTTCTCTTTCATTAAATTTAACTCTTTAAATTTAACTATCTCTACGGGGTTTTAGTAATCCATTACTTGTGTAACCCTCAATGGTTCAGGAATACAGCTAGCCGTGGGCTCACAACTCCTTGTGACTCGGAACAACAATTTCCGACTTACCCATCGAATCATGGTAAGAGCGCCTAGCAACATCGCCCCATGATTCCCTAGGTATTACTCATAGTGCTAGCAAGAAACAATAGATTTTGGTTAGCGTACAGTACGGTCCCTTCATCCATATATCCCGATCGAATCAACAACCATTGGTATATCGAGAGTCATTCGAGATTCGATAACTATGCATAACATCTTGGAGATCCATTAGTGAAATCGCATGTGTTACTAGGAACACCAAGTAACCTAAAACACATCATGTACTCTGACCAGAGATTCGTCACACTAATATCTTCTCAGATCGCATAGGATATCCACACTCGCAAGTATGTGGTGAATCCTTGACAACAAAGCATCGACTTCTATATGTGTCGTAACTGTACCCAATCCCGACACCTGATGACCCCAATAGAGTCGGTAAATGAGTCAAAGTACAGTACTAGCATATAGAGTCTCAATGATGTTTCAAGTAATAAGGACTAATGGTGTACAACCAAAAATGCGGACTTTATCCACTCGATAAGTGATAACCACTTGAAAAGTCCGAATAGGGTAGTTCGATGAATATCCATTTACATGCTTTGAACATCTCTATGTTCCATACCAATGAAACGTGGTACTCGGCATCGCAAATGCTAGTCTCAATCTCGAGCGATCCTTATCCTTATTTGCGGACGGCTCAATTGATTAGGAACTGTTTAGAATATACAGTGACTATAAGATGTGTTTCATGATAGCCATCCCCATGTGCTACCACATCTTACATACACTATAGTATATTCAAGGTCTTTATCAAAACAACAATAGTATATCACAATATAACAATATGAAGAAAGATAAAGTCAATGCCATTATAAAAGTGTAAATTATATTAAACAAAAGATTGTTTTACATAGAGTCATAAAAGCCCTTAGCCACAAGTTGGCTAACCGGGCACCCACTCTTTCAGACTTATGGTCAGTTAGAGCGCACTATCCGTACTCTTGAGGATATGTTGCGAGCTTGTACTATGGATTTTGGCCCAGCTTGGCAAGATCAATTGTCATTGATTGAATTCGCGTACAACAACAGTTATCATTGCAGTATTGGTATGAAACCATTAGAGGCGTTGTACGGTTGGAGATGTCATACTCCACTGTTCTGGGAAGAAGGGGGGTGGGGGGAGTGACAGGTTGAAGGACCAGAATTGGTTCAATAGGCTGCTTATATCGTTGGACAGATCAAGAAGCGTATCAAAATTGCACAGGATCGTAAGGCCAGTTATGTGAATACCAAGCGTAGACCTTCGCAGTTTGAGGTAGGCGAGAAAGTATTCATGAAAGTTTCACCTTTCCGCAGGATTTTGAGATTTGGTCTAAAAATAAAGCTATCTCCAAGGTTCATTGGTCTATTTGAAACTTTGGAGAGTGTGGGAGAGTTGGCTTACAAACTGGATTTACCATTGTATTTGTCTAGTATCCACAATGTGTTCCATCTATCGCTGTTGCAACGGTATGTGGCTGATGATTTCCACATGTTGCATCCGTCTGAGTTTCAGTTGGATATAGATTTGACATATTTGGAGAGACCATTGCGTATCATGGGTCACAAGGACAAGGTATTGCTTAACAAGATCATTCCTCTTGTTCTAGTTCAGTTGCAGCACCCAGGCACATAGGAAGCCACCTGGGAACTAGAGAGTTGTATGCGTTCAGTGCATCCTGAATTATTCTAATTGTATTTCTTGATGAATCTTGTAAAATGCTTTATGTTAATAAAAGATGTTTTGATCAGTGTTCAGTTTGCATACTTAAGATGTATTTCGAGGACAAAAATATCCTAAGTGGGGGAAAATGTAATAGTCCGGTTCTATTTTACATGATTAAGTGATTAAAAAAATGGTTAAACATGGATTAGAGGCTTAATTTGGATTTAATTGGAAAATTTTTTGGATTTTTGGCTAAGGACACTTTGGAAGGTCCGAACACTTCGGAAGATCAGTTCCTAGTTTGAAGGCTACATTGAGATCGGAACGTCTGAACCAGGATCGAAGCGTTCGAACTCAGTTAAGTCATGCAGCTGGTGAGGTGTCAACACTGATCGGACATGCAAAATTTCGGAACGTCTGAAAGAGAGTTCGGAGCATCCGAACTGTGCATGCAGTGACGTGTTCTGCATGCAGAGATCGGAGCGTCCGATCTCCTCCTATAAATAGGCCTTTCGAGATTCATTTTTGACACACCAATTCAAGATATCCATCTAAAATTATAAGTATTTTGGGGCGTTTCCAGCCTTCCTAGGCTTGTTTCGGGAGTTGGAAAGGTGTTCTGCAGTCATAGCGGAGTTGTGGCCAAGTTCTGAGGCCATCGACAGCAAAAGGCTGATGACGGACGAATGTATACTTGAGTTCCATATAAATAATTAGGAAGTAAGCTTTAGCTTATTTATGGATTTTAGAATAAGATTATGATGCATGAGTATTTTTCATTATATTGCGGACTATAGGCTTGGGCATTAGAGCTGGTGTAGCCTGCCTAGTAGAACTAAGGTCCGATAGTGCTGTTCGAGATACCCAGACTGAGTATGCATGTATTATGTGTTGCATTGGTTATATGACATGAATTATTGCATATATGTTATTATGCTGCATTATATGAGCATCTTGAGCTATATATTTGTGATATCCTGTAATAGGGTATTTACCCTATCCTGTCAGTAGATGGTTGGACATATAAACTCGTGTCAGGTCACCAATATTGGTTGGACACGTAGACTTGTGTCAGGTCACCATCAATTGGGTATGTAGGTCGCCTCCTGAAGCGATGACACATCGTGTTATATACCCAGGGCCCAAGTCTGTTCTTGATAAGATATTCTTGACCTCGAGTCATGGTACCCGTACACTTGAATACATGGACATATAATAATTTATACTCATACTCTCGTATTAAGCGTTTTATGCTAACGTCCTCGTACTGTTTGTTTTGGACACCCTATTCTACGGGACAGGTCCCAGACTTGATGGAGCGGAAGGCTCAGGGAGACCATAGATGCAGGGTGGATGCAGTGGTGGAGATTTTCTGTATTTATGTTATTTAGGTTTTTACTTCATTCGATATGGTTGTATTACTTAAGATTTACAGATTTCTTTCCTTGGAATTGTAACTGGTTATGTTTTCCGTTGTTTATCTGATTATTTTTTATTTAAGTTGAATGAATGCATAAGTTCTTGATTAGTAGGTGATCATGGTGCGGTTCACTATACTATGACCGCTTTTTTTTCAAATAAAACCAGTCCTTCTTGTTTGCAAATTTTAGAGAAAATCTCTAAATGTTTAACATGTTAATCTATTTTTTTTGATGCTATAAGAATATCATCAATATAAACAAACATGAAGTGAAATAATCTTTAAATAGATTATCAATCTTTTTTTGAAATATCTGGGGTGCATTAGCAAATCTCATAGGCATAACTTCCCAAATATAGTGTCCTTGTGGTGTAGAGAATACTGTGAATTTCGTTTGGCTTTCTTCCATCCGAATCTGATAAAATCCAGACTTACAATCAAACTTTGAGAAGACTTTATAATTTCATATACAACTAATTAGATGTTCTCCACTAGGTATGAAGTACCCATCAAATTTCAGAATTTTATTAATACCTTGGTAGTTAATAAATAACCTGAGTTTTCTTCTCTTTATTTCACCATGATTTGTTACCAGGAAACCCGGGTTGCTATATGTTTAAACTCTTTTTTTTTATTAAACCAAGGTCTAAATGTTCCTTGATAATCATTCTCATATCCCTTTGATCTGTTATGTTCATTGGGATAGACTTATATCTAACAAATTCATACTCTTTGCCTTACTTTAAAGTAAGGCTGACTTTGAGTTGATTTCTATCCCACCATGCCAAGGGATGCTCAATATAACTTTCTTTGAGCTTCTTTTTGACGTCTTCTAGGGATTTCTTGTTTTCTAACTCTATATATCTTTGATTTAGAGTTACATTGAGAAATTCCACGTCCTCAGTTTGGACTTCTTGTTCTGTTGTTATTTTCAACATAGTTTCTCCAAACCTTCTTGAATCTTTCATTTTTGGGTGAAAAATGTATCATTTATCACCACATTGGCTGCGAAATATTATTGGTAATTGTCGATAAAAAGCAACCTTGAGTCTTTGAACGATAATTTTATGATCCCAAATTGTAGTGTACATAAGTATTCTTGACTCATTATCTTGTGTGTACTTTGTTAGAAGTTATTTCTAACAGGATATCAACTCATGTATCATGGAAATAGATTGACGGTGTATTTACCTTGTACCAAGGTGTTTGACTTGCTCCTCCCGAAAGGATCTCTTCTTGTTTTATTCCTTTTCTTGGCCACTAATTTACAATATTCATACAGAAATCTCATACTAGAAAAGTTAACAACCGATCGAACTGTTTAGTGCCTCAATGAAGATCTTAGAATCTGATTCAATAATGATCTTCGAGATCTACAAACACAAAACTTCTGCCATTGTTGCCTCAATGAATAGCTGCATCAACGTTACATTCATCAACGTTACATTCAAGATAGGAGTCCGGAGGTACCATCCAGCTTGTGATTCACCCATTTATCAAAATTATGCCATTGATTACGGAGGTCTAGAGCAGATGGAAAGATTAATATTGTTGTATCTTGTCTGCATTTCTTATTCCACACGACTTCGTTTCGATTTTGCTAGATACGTATTCATATGCAAATTTGGGAAAACGAAATGATGATAGTATGAATATTTATCCATATATATGAAATTCATTAATTTTCCATTGGCATTATTCAAAAAATTTATTAAATGATGAACATTTATCAATACGCAAAACGTTCGTTTGATTTTTCAGTAGATCCCACATTGTATTTGGAAGATTGGATTTGGATTGGAATCCATGAATTTAAGTGGGGTGTATTAGTTCTAGATTTTTGATGATTTTTGTGGACTTTAAAAGTCCAGAGGTATTCAATCTAAACTTTTATATAGTCCATAAAAGTTTAGTGGTATTCAAGATGAGTTTTAAAAAGTCATGTGATATTTAAACTTGACTTTTAAAAATTCCATAATAGTCTAGACATTTTCAAAATGTCAATAGATTTTTAAAAACTCCATGGAATTATATTAAATAGAATAATTAAAGCCTAAGGTACAATAATAAAAAGTCAATAATTGTCTTTGGTTCAACCTAAAGATTTGGATTGATATTTAATTCAAACTCACACACTTTTTTTCATTTCTACTAAAATAGTCTCTATACTAATAAGAGTTTCATCATACTAGTTATTTAAAAAATAATATATATACAAACATATTTTTTTATTTCTAAAATAAAATAAATTTTTTTATCATTCATAATTTTTCGAATTTTAATTACAAAACCTCACGAGATTTAAAATCATATTTATTAAAAAATTTAAATAAATATTATAATACACGATAAAAAATTATAATATTTTATTAATCATAAATTGAAAATAAAAATAATTATTTTTTATGATTAATTCATTATTTATTTTATAAAATTTTATGTTTTAATTATTTTCTATAATTTTTTTTTAATTTGTAGCTTAATCTTTATTATAACTCAAAAATTTCGATAGTGATTTTATTCACTTTAATATACATATATATATGCATATACATGTATATGATTGATATATATTGACGTGATATATTGACGTAATTTTAAAAATTTATTAACACGAATGTGTGTGTATATATATATATATATTATAAATAAGGATACTAAAATTAAATATATTGAAATTTTATAGAGTTATATTAATTTTTTAATTATAATAAATTTAATACTACTTATCGATTTTTGTAAATCAAATTGATAAGTAAAAATTATTTACATTGATAGATAAAAATATTTTAAAGAAATAAAATTATTTTAAAAAATATAAATAGAATTTATTGACACTCGATTAATAATTCTAAAAAATAAATAAAAATAAAAATCATGAATTACAAAATTCATAGGGTTCTAGAAAAAGTTTATAAATGTCAATAAAAATCATGAAAAACAAATCTGCAAGATTCTGTGAAAATCTTTAAAAGTCTGTGAGATTCTATAAAAGTCTGTAAAATCCATCAACTCCACAAAAGTCTCTCATTTAAAAAATTCAATAAATCTCTGCATCGAATACACCACAATTCTATTGTGGTGTTTGACACTTTGACTAATGTCATTTAAGAATTGAATTTGATAATTAAAATCAATGTTATTTGATAGTAAAAAAATTATTTACTCATTATTTTTAAATCCTTTATTTATTAATGATATTTATTAATGATATTGTTTATATATATATATATATATATATATATATATATATATATATATATATATATATCTCACTATATTATTATAGTAGAGAGTTTTTAATTAACTAAATTTCAATTAATTAGTAAAGTTTGAGATGAAATTACGATTATATCTAAGGATATACAATGGGGCGGGGAGGGCACGGGGACGGGTTTGCCGTCGCCATCCCCGAATTTAAAACCCACCCCTGTCCCTGTCCCTGGTTTGACGGGGATGGGGGTGGATCCTCGAACCCGTCCCCGCCACCGCTTGAAATATTCAATATTCAATTTATTGTGTTTTTTTTATATTAACTTCATTTTAAATCAATCTATTATCTTTCTAGATTCTCAAAAATAGAAGGAAAAAAAATACAAATTATAACAAAATACTAATATTACACTAAAATTAAAAACTCAATGCATGTAGCGAAAGTGCAACTGTTGCAGATATAAAATCCAATGAAAAACATAATAACACAAACACTAATATTACTTAAATAATAAACACATAAAATTAATAATTCATTATTTAATAAACAAAAAAGATCAAATTTATAACTATCATCACCATAATCAAATTACTTTTTTTTCTATTATGTCACATCACATCACTCCATGCTGCTGTTAGTACGTGTCTCCAGCTCCTAAAAAATTATAAGACAGAGAGAAAATATATATATAAATTTCAAACACTTTAATACAATTACAATTAGTACAACTTATTACTTACATCTATATCAGAATCATTGTCAAACCTTCGATCATTTGAAACTGTAGAATCTAATAATCAAGACAAAATAAATAATAAATATTAGTATATTACAAATGAAAAAATGAAATATTAAAAATAATTTCATTTGAAAACTATTTAATACCTTGAATTTCACTCCATAGACAATCCCGAACACACATCAAAGCCTCCACAGTTTTAGGATGAAGCCTACTATGGTAAGCACTTAAAACTCTACCACTAGTACTGAGTTGATTCGGAAGCAACGATCGTCACAAGAATGATCAACACACGTCCTTAGCAATATCATGCAAAAATGAGAGTAGAGTTCAACCTATCTTATGGGCATTACTCCAATGATAAATCTAATATCCTATGATTTTTCACATCAAAAATGTGTCATTAATTACGTCTATGTGTAGAGATACGAATCATTGGATGCATGATTTGTGTATTACTCTTAGTGTAGGATCTCATGAACCCAAAATGAGATATTTGATCTTATTCGTCTTCCACCAACATAATATATCAAAGTCACTAGTATTTCTTGGCAAGAGTGACTCTTCTAAATAATAATCCAAGACCGGCTTCTCATGTTCAGTACTAGTATCAGAATCCATGAACTCTCAAATTTATCAGTATAACTACCACGCTTAGGAAGTGGAGGTTTTCTGTATACACGGACCACGATGTAAGTCTAAATTTTAAATATTATTGAAATTATTATTATTATCGGGTCTATCGGGGCGGGTTCGAAGATGTGGATAACATCTCAATATCCGCCCTAGTCTGCTGCGAGGATTTTAAAAAATCTCCGAATCCGTACCCGTACCCGATAACACCCCTCGAAACTCTCCCCGTTTGGGTTTTCCCTCGAGTACCCGAACACGTGGAAAAAATTATCACCCCTAATTATATCCTAATTTAATTACCAACAAAATCAAAATTATTAGATAAATTAGTCATTTTATTATTTATATGGTCTCCTATTTTTTTAGCTATTAGATTTTATCTTAGTTACCAAAATGACATCTCGCTATATTTTTTTTTGTATTTTTAAATTTTTAGATTAGATAGTTATCATTAATCACTCTTAAACTTTTGAATATCTAATTCATTACGTGACTTCTAAAAAATATAACATAAAAATCAATTAACATAAAAAAATTTTATGTATAACAATGAAAAAAGTTCATCAAAAGAAAATTGCGATACATTCAACAAAGTAAGATACATCAAGTTTCACGTATTAAAAAAGAATCGAGGTCCATGAAGAAAAAAGAAATAAATTGAATATTTTTAAAAAATATAAATATTTTTATTTGATTTCATAAATTTTTAAATGGCATGATAAAAAAGTATGTGAATGAAATGCACTGATTTTTTAAGAAAATGATATTGAGTTTTGAAAGTAAAAATAAAAAAAAAATAGAATTGTCGATATAATAAAATCCCATAAAATCCTTTCATTTTTTCTAGGATTTCATTAGTTATATCGATCAAATCCAATGAAATCATGTCAAATATCAATCTTTTTAAAATTTCATTCTACAAACCACATGTACTGTTGAGGTAATAATTTTGGCGAGTTCAAAGGTTGCCAGAGGGCATAAATTTACCCCTTCGATTTATGTCGATTATTATCGCTCTTATTGCCTTAATATTTGTTAATTATTGTATTAATGATGTAGATATTAGAGTTATTGAGAGAAATTTCGTCGGACCTAGAAATTATTGTTAGACTTTTGTATTTCTTGAGGAAAGATGACTGGTTCAATAAATAATTGTTGGAGTTTTTTTAAATTATTCGAGCTAAAGAAATAGTTGAATCCTAATGGTGGGAATTTTCGATATAAAATGTAAAGTTAGGGGAATTAAGAAAATCAGCCGGTTGAATTGAGTTTAATATTCTTTGAACTTATAAAAGGAATATTATTATTTTAATATTCATTTCCGATCGTCCAGCTCAACCGATCGAACTTGTTGAACAATTTTAAAAAAATTTAACAATTCGATTATAAAAAACAATATGAATAAGCAGTCAACCAGATAAAAGCGAGGAGTAAAGCACGCGGATACAAACATGGGCTTCGTGGATTCAATTGGAGGTACCGGCCTTGTCAATTTGGGCTGAATTAGAAATTGGAATAGTATAGCTTACTGTTGCGACTAATAATGAAACTGAATGCATGGGCACAATACTGGATCTGAAATTGAGAAGTTGCTTCTACAAACACGAAATATAGCTTTCATTTCAATTATACACTAGCCAAATCTCTTTACTTCTAAAGATGGAACACATATTTTCAGATTAACAATGTCTAAACCCTGATCATGTGCAATTAAAGCAAGTTCATTTTACCAATTTGTATTGGAATAACAGAAATCACATAAGCTAAACTAATTAAATTTCCGGCGTGTACCTTTATTGTTCGAGTGTGTTGTAGATCACACGTCCCGGGCTCATCGTACCAGGTCAGGAATCTTCATACGGAATTGTCCATCTTAACATACCCAATTTTTCCGAGTGATATCACGAGAAAATATTCTTTGTTTTTTTTAATTAATAGAAATGAACATTTCTCCATTGCGTATGTCATAGATTGGTAAACTTTTTCAAATAATTTAGTGATCACTTGAAATATGACAAAAAGTGAAAATAAGAATAAATCAAATTTATTAAACTAATACGGAACTTTAGCTACTTAAACTAAAATACAAAATATTGGGTGAAATAATTGTTTATGTCGGGTAGAACAATCGAAATGGGCGTTTGAGCTGCTGTGCGTTTTAAAAGGTTTGCGTTGCACCATTACCATTAACTATATTTTGTGGTAAAGTGGCAAGTGTTCGATCTTATAATTGTTATAAGAGCCAAAACGTCATAGGTTCGATATTCCCATTTATTGCAAGAAGTGCATTTATTGAGAAAGATTAATGTTGAGATGCAATAATTGTCCAACTGCTGGGTAGAGCGATCGAACCATGTCTTTTGGGCTGCTTGCGGTTTAAAAGATTTGAATTGTACCATTATCACCCACTATACCTTTTGGTAAAGTAACAATCGTTTGATCCTACCCAAAATATATCAACTTACTGGATAATTTTGACACTTTACCTAATTTTTAAGTTAAAGTAATATAATCAGGAACAAGTCATTTGGAATTCTTGTTGGACCAAAACTTTGGTAAGATTTATTCAGATGCTGAGATTGACTCATTGACTTGGAGTTTATTCCATTTATTTTAATACGAGTACCTTGGTAAATAACAAATATTCAAATTCATTTCCCATCATATTTAAGTTCACATTTGATCCACGTTTGAATAAGTACTTTAAAAATGTTTTATTGTTTTATAAGCGTAAAAACTTAAAGTATGTGTCTAGAAAAGATTTTTGTAAAATATTTTTGAAAAATATTTTTTTTAAGTGTTCTTCTAGTAAAGTTTTTAAAGAATAATTGAGAGTTTTTTAGATTAAAAATACGTTAAACGAGAATTAAAAAGTTTTAATATAATACTTGTCCAAACACATTCTTAATTATTTTTAACTATGAAATTATTACTATTTAAATAGTTGTCTAAACACCTTTTCAAATTAAAAAACTTTTTTAAACATATATTCTTAAAACAATTTTTAAAATATTTTTTAAACAACACTTTTGTAAAAACGTTCTATAAATACTAGTCCAGGATTCTTTAATTTAGCAGGAATGAGGCACATCAAGCGCCAAGATAAGCTAATTAAATATTTGATGGGTATATGGTATATATGTTGAAAGTGTTGGGGTACAATAATTGTCCTTGCTGGTAGAGCGGTCGAATCACATGTCGTTTGGGCTGCTGTGCGGATTAAAAGATTTGAGTTGCACCATTATCACCAGTGATAGTTTTTGGTAAAGCGATAAGCGTTCGGTCCTACAATTGGTATCAGAGCCAAGGTTATGGGTTCGATTCTCATTGATTGCAAGTAGTGCAAGTATTAGGAGGGAGATTGTTCTGGTGCAATAATTGTTCCTACTGGTAGAGCGGTTGAACTACGTCGCTTGGGCTACTGTATAATTTAAAAGATTTGAGTTACACCATTACCACCGGCTATAACTTTTGGTAAAGCGACAAGCGCTCGGTCCTTAAAAAAGGCTTATTCTTAATTCCAACTTCAAGAACAATATATATTTTATACTTTCGGTTATGAATCTCTGTCACAAAAGAATAAGAAACAGTTCCAAAAGCTGTAATATCAACCATCAAATTATTCGAACACTAAGATTTCGATTAAAGTGGAGCAAAAAGTCCTCATAATTGAGGCATATTTTGAATTTTTGATATTATATGGTATTCAGGTGGAGTTTGCCCAATTTACGCCTCACGTCTCATTTGAGAATATTAAAATTTGCAAATCTTAGAAATACCAAAAATCAACTTATTTTATTACAGAAAAAATAAGTTTTTTGGTCCAATAACTTTATCCACTTTGGGTTTTGGTCCATTAACTTTTTTGATGTGGATTTTGGTACAATAACTTTGCATTTTTCGTGTTTTTTGGTCCAACTGCATATGTGTCAGCTTCTGATTGGTCCACGTCATCGTTTTGGACCAATGAGAAATTGACACGTATGCAGTTGGACCAAAAAACACTGAAAATGAAAAGTTAGTGTACCAAAACCCACATCGAAAAAGATAATGAACCAAAATTACCAAAGCATGGACAAGTTAATGGACCAAAAAACTTATTTTTCTTTTATTACATAAGTGAAAATTGTTTTTTTGATATATATATATATATATATATATATATATATGCTGGAATAAATTTAGGTAGTATTTCAAAATATTTTAAAACAAAAAAAGTGATTCTCATCATTATACATATGTAGTTTATTGGAGAGCTTATAAGAAACATTTCTAACCTTTTCTTTCAGCAAATTTTATTTGAAAGAGCTTCTAAGGAAGTACTTATCAGCTTTTACTTTCACAAAATTTTGAAATTTTGTAAAAAAAAAAAGGTGAGAAGTGATTCCTAGAAACTTTTCAAAACACTACAATAACCTAAGCTGCATGACAACACGATGACTCTAATATAGTAATATCTGCTTGTTACATGAGGCAAGAATTTAGCTCACAAAGTATGAGTAGAGTCGTTAATTTGGATTGGACTCGTCAGATCGTCCCGTCCCGCCACACAATTTAAGTGAGATGTGTTGAAATAATTTCAACCCGATTAAAAGCGGGCCAACCCGAGGCACAGGCCTAGAGAAATATTTTTTCAAAAAATTTACATTAGGGATTTATATGTATTTTTTTAAGGAAAGTTATGATTTTTTTGTATTAATTACTTTGAATAAAATGTCACGTATGAAATTAATAATTAAAAATTGTATTAATAAGTGTTTATTAATATTTATTTATGAAATTTATAATTAATTATAATAATTTTTTATTTTTTATTATTTATTTTTATTTTTTGTGAGCCAACCCGTGGGCTGACATGTCTAATCCACAACCCACTTTGGGTTATGGTTGGGTTGAATTGAGGATTTTCGGTCCGTTGGGATGCACTACAAAAAAACGGAGCACTTGCGACGGTTTAGCAAACCCCGTCGCAAATGCGACGGTTTATGTAGAATCGTTGTAAATAATTTGTCACGGTTTATTAGAAAACCATCATTGTTAGTGAAGATGATAGGATCGGTTTGAGAGTGTAGATGGGAGGAGGGGTGAATACACTTCAAAACTTTCGGTTAAGCTATTTTTGAATTCAATCGGATTGATGATTGAATTTTTATCTTATCTTGATGTCTTATGCAAACTGACAAACAATAAATGTGCGGAAATATGTCAAAATGCAGATTCTAAACACCAAGTCTAAGTACGTGTACAAGACTGATGAGTTGAAGGTAGACTGATGAAAGATACAGAGAGATGTTTATGGATGTTCGGAGATTTCAATCACTCCTACTTCACCCCTTCTTCCACTTGGAAGGAAATAATTACTAGAAGACTTTGAATTTTACAACTTAATTTGCAAAACCCCACTCCAAGACTAGGACTTATACACAATCGTCTATCTTAGAACTGCTAGTTACAACACAATATCAGTCCTAGACTGATAAGATGAACAAGTATTACAACTCGATTCAAATTGCACGAAGTGCTCCTTAATTGATCAGAATAACTGTTGTAAAAATGTGCTTTGAGTTCTTTGATAGTTTAGCTTGTAAGACTTTGAATGTGAAGATAATTGCATAAGCGCGCGAGCAGCAATCTGTTCTTAAACTGATCAAATCGCCTATTTATAGGCTCAAATCCCAACGGTCATAATTTTGAATTGATTCAGATAACTTTTGAATTATTCCGGTTGCTTTGTTCATTTCTGCCAACATTCTTTGCACCCAACATTCTCTGAAATAACGGCTGCAGCGATCCAATCCGGATTCACTAACTAATCAGAGTTTAGAGCATAATTAAGCATGCATTAACTAAATTGCTGCGGAAGACTTAAATAAAAGCAGACGACAGAATACAACCGGTTAAACAAATTCGATGATACAACCCAAATCGAATAAACTTTAAATAAACCTACAGCTAATCCAGCTGTCTTCAAGGGTCACTGGCCTCTCCAAGCTCCTGGTGCTCAATCCCGCACCTAGACCTGCCCCGTCGAATGAGGTGTCCAGATACACAGAAAAGACTAGACGTGAGTGACTACACTCAATACATAAGCAATGATATATAAAATATATGCAGCACATAAGTTTATTTAAAACAAGGTAAAACAGAATACTCAGGGGCGCCAGGAATATACAGGGCTGTGCCGGATAGCTAATCCGCGGTGCCACTCCTATATTCCCCTATCAACTATAGCGTCTACTCCACCGTCGTGATTGCTCCTAGTGATAGCAAAACCAGGGGCTGGGTCTCCCCAGACACGAATCCATAAGGGGTAACTCATCACCAATGGAAACTGTCATGACTCACATCATACCAGATGCAGTCTACCGTAAAAACATGCATGTGCTAAAGACGTAAAATATATAAAACTAACACATACTCATGCAACACATATAATATATATCATGCTGGCCATCTTAGTCAGTACTTACGTACCTTTCTAAAGGCAGTCCTGGCAGTCCTAGCAGTCCCACTCTAGGTTCCAAGCCTAGCATCAGCTCTACAATGCAAATACCTATGCATCATTCATTAAGCTCTAAAAGTCTTATCTAAGCTATTGCATACTCCTAAATAATTTAAGAAGACCATAGCTATACCTGCATCCATCGTCAGCCCGCTGATGGCGACTATCCCGCAACTAGGGGCACCCCCTGCTATAGCTCCACATCCTCGAGCACGGCTCCGCTACACAAGCACTACTCTACAACTAGGTCAGACACTGTCTGACTATACTAAGATATTTTTCCTACTCCAAATCTAAAATAAGAGTACATAAAGCCCTAAAATAGAGCCGCGCGGGCGAAGGAGAAGAAGTTGGTGCGGTTGTGAAATGAGCTCTTCGGCCTCATTTTATAGACGAGGGTTCCGACCATCCGAACCAGTCTTCGGATCGTTCGAACCTGTCTTCCGACCGTCCGAAATCTGCATGCGTGACAACTGTCACCTGATAACACTTCGGACCGTTCGATCGGGTACTTCGGATCAGCCGATCCCAGGATCGGAGCTTCCGATCCTGTTTAAGCTCGGAACTTTCCTGGCTATTTTCAAGTGTTCTGCATGGATCCATTTTCGTACTCTATTAATCCATCAGGAGTTTTCTTAATCGTGTTTTAATTAATTTAAACATGATCACACGATTAATATACTCATTAATCGTTAATTCTGGATACGGGTCACTACAACGGCGTTCTGTACGTTGCAGTGGTGTCAGTGTACGGAAGATCTTATCCGATTGAAGACACGATAGTAAACTGATGTAAGATGTAGGGCATTTGATCGATTTGTTTACTTCCGAGATGCTTGTAATTAGATTGTCCTTTCTTTAGTGCTTTTGATATAAGCCTAGCAAGTTCTTCCTTCGTGCTATCAGTTTAGTGCTTTCTTCGCTAAGTAAGTTTAGCACTTTCTTCACGATGTGAGTTTTAGCATGTTTTTATGATATCAGTTTAGCACTTTCTTTGCGATGTCAGTTTAGCACTTTCCTTTGGATATCAGTTTAGCACTTTCTTCGCGATGTCAGTTTATTAGCAGTTTATTAGCACTTGATTCGCAAACACCAAAACTTAATTTCCAATAGAAAGTTTATAATAAATCATCACAAATATTAGTGAAGGTTTAAAATTAAAACGGCCACAAAACTCTTTTTTTTTTTTAGTGATCCCTCAAACTCTAAAAATCTAGAATACTAATATTAATTTACTTTCCACGCCTTGACTCTTGATTTGTTATGATTTTAATTAGAAACATACGCGTATGTGTGTGTAAAATCATAACTTAAATTTTTGTAAGATCAAAAACTGCAAAAGAGACAAACACATATATATCTAATAAACTTTGTTCATATTGATTATTTAAGACTGCACAAAGCACTGCAACTTTGCTACAAGCCTGGGAATCCTAGCACACATGCACTTCATACACACATATTTCACTATGCATACAGCAAAATTAATAAGCCATACGCATTGGGTTTCTCCTTGGAATCTCATCACCGCGGATGGAACGTTCTGCTGCAGTAGATGTGGGCACGACAGGCTGATACACGACCAGAGACTCCCGCGGATAATACACGAGTGCCTGAGCAAGACGACCCGTCTGTGGAGGATTCGGTTTCCCGCCCCTCAAGTGTTTTTCTATCATATCGAAGCCTTCTCTTGCGATCTTGATAAGACGGCGCCGCTCCCTCTCGTTGTCCATTAATTTATATATGTACGTGTTTTGTAAGAAGAACTTTCTTATTTGTATTTTTTGGGTTGATGAAGTTTTGTAGGATGAACTGCGCTATTTATAGAGGAGTAGGAGTATGAGTGTCCGAAGGAGCTAGGAAGATACAATGTAATTAAGTTCCTAACTTAATTTGGTGATTCCTTTCACATGGAGGATAGAAAAAGGAATTTTGATTAAAATTCATGCATGTTCTGCAAAGATTAATAAAATCTGGTAAATTATTTAGTCCCAAAAGTTTACATTTTATAACTCAGCTCACATGTTTTTCGTATCTGGTCATACCGACAATCAATTTACATGATGTCGGAAAATGATGTTTGTGGGCAGGGACAGATTCAAGAATTAGTGTTTGGGTGAGCTTAAACTTAGAGTAATAAATCGAATCTATCATATATATTACCATGAAGACAATTAACAAAATGATATTTGTCAATATAATTTTTTTTTTGATTTTAAAAACTAACCATCTTAATTGTATTCAAATCACTTCAAATGCACTTGGGAGGATTAATTTTTTTTTTAAGACAAAATAACTGAAATCATCATTTTAAATGTTTTTCTATTAATTAAATTAATTTGAAACCTTCTTGCAATCTTCCAAGAAGTTTCTCTTAGATTCACTCTTCTTTCATTTTTGAAACTATTTTTTTTATTAAATTTTAAATGTACTTTCAAAATGAATTTTTATTAAATAAAATATTTGATAACATAGATCGATATATAGTGTTTTTCTATTAATTTGTTAGAAGATCATATTAAATTTATGAAAGCCATACAAATTATATATTTCCAAGACACTTTACATAATAATAAAAAGATTAACAATTTATTTTGGTAATATAAAATGTATTTTGGATGAATAATAGTTAGATAAACACAACTACACAAGGTCACACGCTTCGAGGTTTGAAAATATTTGGCACAAAAGTGAAAGAGCCGTGGGGAGAAACAAAAATTAATTATGAATAACCAAAATTAAATTTGTCAAGTAAAATAATTATTTTTTCTAAATTACTAATATAATCAAGACCCAACAATACGTTTTCCCATATAAAAAACACAATTGGATTGGGCTTGAAAATTACAACATCCCTACCAACAAAACAAATGAGCTGGGCTATAGCCCAGCAGGCCAAACATGGTTCTGTCCCTTTTTGTGGGACCAAAAACTGCTGACATGACTTCCAAATATTATTTACATTTCTGATGTCAAGTCAATATTGGTGAAAAAAGACAAACTTTTTTTAAAAAAAAGTGCAAAATAGCATACTATGATTGTAAATTAACAAGATAAAAAAAGGAGCAATAATATAATTTGTACTTATTTAGTCCGCAACATTCGAATACAAAAGAAACCCTGAAAGCATAAAACTTGATATAATCATGGCTGAACAAGGCTCAAATATGGATAGCACAGATAATGAACATTGCATCATGTTTTGGAGCAACGACGCCGCTATAGATGAGAATCTTGTGAGTGGCTAAAGTGAGTTAGTTATTGTGCACACATCACATATTATGACGTTATGAAGAATAATAATGGTGACTGACCACATGTGCTAGAAGCTTTATTCTTTATGCTAGAGAGGTGCGGAAGCCATCTCTTGAAAATGTTGCTAAAATATATTGTGGTATGGTACAAGAAATGGAAGATTTATTGTGCTTATCTTGAGGAAGAAAGTGCATAGGATCAGATATTCTTTTCCTTCTTTCCCGAGATTACGAACTGATTTTCTGTTATACATCTCTTTCACTGATATGGATGCAGAAGATTGATTTCTGATAGTTGAAACACAACTAGAATGTCGTGGACTCGTGGTTCGTTGAGCTTTAATTCAGTAGACATAATGTCCTAGAAAGGCTTAATATTCTACCATACAAGTCTCAAGGCCATGGACATTTTGCAATGTAGATGAGTACAGAGTTAGCTACATGCCTAAAACTGCGAGTCGACTATACATTCATATATACGGGTATGAACAAGCTCTAGTACCATTTTTTTTGGTGATGTGGGAATACGCAGCCGCTATCTTCGGTTCGCACTGGGTAAACCCCCGGACTAACGTAATAACCTACAAACTACGTTAGTCAGATAAACCACACTAGGCAAGCCCTGTGTGACAGGCTAGTCCAAGAAGGTGTTGATAGGGGGAATCGAACTCCTGACCTCTGGCCAAAAATTCAGCTACTCCACCAACTTGGACACCCGAGCACAAACTTTGTACTTATTTTAGGGGCAACTGGCCTCTTATTTTTTGTGCATTATTCTACCGCAAGCGAAAAAGGGTTCTACATTTACAGATCTTAGATATATATAAGAAAGATATCAAGTTTTCCTTAATTAAAAATTTATCAGCGGATCCTTACAGATAAGTATAGGATTATTTATTATTTAAGTCAAATTGAACACGTGAAATTGAGAATCATATTATTGCAACAAGTATCGTTGCCGGAGTGTCCCTTTTCTCGCAAAGTGAAAACAGAATATGTTCACTCACAAATGGCTTATCCATTAACAGATTCTGTGTTCTTATGAAGTTTTTTCCCGGGTTATTGACTCAAAATTCAATGAGTCACAGCATCCTTTATTCTTTATTTTATTTATTTATTTTTTTTTTTTTTATAGATTTGATTCTTAAAACATATTTTATTATATTAACCATAAACTTACACGGGTTTCTTGAAGTTCATGCACATGTGTCCTTTTAAATACTAGAAAAATGTGTGTGCATCTTATTTTAAATAAAATCAGTTAATCCTATAAATAACAATAAAAATTATATATTTTTGTTAAAATTAGATTAATCACTTATATTACTCTAACTTGGAAAATTTCATATGTTTCCACATTTTTCTTTTAAATTTCAACTAATTTATTGATGATATGATAAAAATCTTATCATATCTTTATTTATATTTTAGAAATATATCAGAATATTGCATAGATATCCATAATTTTAGTTGACTTATAAATTAAAATTCTACATAGACTCATGAGACTCTCTTTCTATAAATAGGGGTCTCTAACCCTTATTACAATAACATTTTTCTTACACATATCACATATGTCTTTTACACGTCTTTTACATGCTTTCTATCCCTTGAAATTTCATACATTTTCTATTGAATCCTATACTGACTTGAGCGTCGGAGTGACTTCGCCTTCGGGCGAGCCATCTCACATGATTTATTTGATACACTGAAATATTTTGAGATCATTCGGCTTGGTTTATTGAAAAAATTTGTTCGTTGATTATCGGTGCAAGATAATTTATTTTATGTGAAAATAATTGAACGCATCAATTGACGCCGTCTGTGAGATCGAAATCTATTCCCATGTGCTCTCTACAGTTGAAAGAAGAACAACGAAAAAAATGAGGGCTATTCGTTTCTCCGTGTTGAACAAAAATCAGTGTGATTTTTATTTTCGAAAAAGGCACTGCATCTTGACATCTTGTGACAACCTAGTCAAGCCTACTTGGCAACTCAAGAAATAAAGATAAGCTTTCTAAGTGTTTTTATTTTAAGAAAACTATTCTTGTTGTTGTGAAAAATCTGGAGTTATCTTACAATAAATTTTTTATGTGAAGTAATTCGTTTAATTAGCCCAATATTGTATTGGATTTCTATTGTCTTGTAATTTTGTTTGGGTCTTTTTATAGATATCGGGCATGAAATCTATCAATAAGGCTCAATCTATGGCTCGATACTTTATAAGCCCGTTCCGTTCGGCACCCTGTAATTCCACTCAATTCGTGTTATCACGTAATCCCATGCAACTCGTGGTTGTCGCAAAAGCTCAATCCATTTGGCACTCTGTAATTTCACGCAATTCGTGTTTATCCAAAAGCCCGACCAACCCGGCACTATAAGGCCATTTACTTGGCAATGAAGACAAGTCCATTAACTTGGAAAAAATCACAAGCCCGACAAACTCGGCACCATATAAGTTCACTCCATCGCGAACGCTCAAGGAAATTGTAAACAAACAGAATGTTGTCTTTATGCTCTAAAATATAAATTCAACCACTTCAAAGTTCCTCCCCGTTTCACTCATCGTCACTTCTCTCCGGGAGATAGTATTGATGATATGATAAAAATCTTATCATATCTTTATTTATATTTTAGCTAGAGATATATTACAATATTGCATAGATATGCATAATTCTAGTTGTAGTGACCCTAACCTGGATCACCTACTAAACAGAACTTAGACATGCAATTAACTTAATTAAACAAACATTAGAATAATCTTGCTGAAAACATAAACAAATACAATCCCAAGGAAAGGAATCTGTAATTTATCCAAATATTATACAACCAAATCGAATAGCTGTATCAACCCAAAACAACAGAAATAAAACCTAGACGAAGCTCCAGCTGGCCAACCACTGCCTAGCCCCTCTTGGATCCACCCGCCTCGTCCAATCGCAAACCTGCCCCATGGAATAGGGTGTCCAGAACACAGAGTACAAGACGTGAGCATAAAATGCTCAGTATGAGAGTATGAGTATACATGCATGCAAAGTGAACTCTCTATAAACTAGAGGTCAAGGATCAGATAACAGAGACAGACCGGGCCCTGGTATGTAGCACGCTGTGCTGTCGCTTCAAGAGGTGGCTCCCATACCGAAATACAAGTGGATATGCCGAACCCAAATCGATGGAAGTCCAACCACTAACAGGATAGGGAAAGACCCTTACTAACAGACATCTCGAAGGAGATAGCTCAGTATGCAAATGAATGCAGCATAAATCAATGACATATAAACCATGCAGTCACATAATACATGCATACTCAATCAGGATATCTCGAACAGTACTTTCGTACCTCAAATCAGTGCAAGCTCTACCAACTCTAGGTCCATGCCTATAGTCTGCTCTACACTGCCAAATGATACTACTATCATTATAGTGCTCTAAAAGCCTTAACTAAGCTATTGCATACTCCTAAATATTAATAGGAAGCAAAAGCTATACCTTCGTCCGTCGTTAGCCCTTTGATGTCGATGCCTTTAGAACTTGGGCACAACTCCGCTACGACTATCGAACGCCTCGACGACTCCCGGGGCAAGCCTAGGAAGGCTAGAACAACTCGAATACGACTAAAGTAGAGAGGAAATCCGGAATTGGCAACTGAAAGTGAATTCTCGGCCCTCTATTTATAGACAACGATCGGAGCCTTCGAACCTCGATCTAAACGTCCGATCCTGCCATCGGAGCTTTCGAAGATCCTGATCTGTCGCGTGTCAAAATATCACTTGTTGACTTCGGATAGGGGTGATCGGAGCTTCCGATCCTGTTCGGAGCTTTCGAACTCACCTTCGGAGCTTCCGAACTCTACCCAAGTAATTATGATTAATTCCTTAATTACTGATTTTGTTTATGGGCTACTACATTCTCCCCCACTTAAGATATTTTGTCCTCGAAATCAGATCTTAAGTACTGAATGTAATACAGAAATCAGAAACATTCTTTATTCAAATCAAATGTTTACAGAGTTTGCAACTGAATACAACTAAAAGAATGAAATCAAAACAACTCAGGATGGTCTTCACACATCCTGTCTTCAAGTTCCCAAGTGGCCTCCTCAGTGCCTCGGCGTTGCCACTGAACTAAAACCAGAGGAATGACTTTGTTCCGCAAAACCTTATCCTTATAATCCAGGATACGAATAGGTTTCTCAACATAAGTCAAATCCTTGCTCACCCGAACCTCAGACCGCTGTGAATACTGGAAAGATGCGGTGAAAAGGCTAGCCGATAAGCCAAATCGCCAATGCTCTCCAAGATCTCAAACGGACCGATAAATCTGGGAGACAACTTGCCCTTAACGCCAAATCTAAGAATCTTGCGGAAAGGTGACACTCTCAGAAACACTTTCTCCCCGACATCAAACTGCAAAGGCCTACGCTTGGTATTAGCATAGCTGGCCTGACGATCCTGTGCAGTCTTAATCCGTTTCTTGATCTGATCAACAATGTCTATTGCTTGCTAGATAAACTCTGGTCCCTCATCCTGTCTCTCCCCCACTTCTTCCCAGAAGAGTGGAGTACGACAACGTCGCCCGTACAACACCTCAAAAGGTGCCATTCCAATACTAGTATGATAGCTGTTGTTGTACGCGAACTCGATCAATGGCAAATGATCTTACCAGGCTGAACCAAAATCCATGACGCACGCTCTAAGCATATCCTCCAAAGTACGGATAGTGCGCTCTGACTGACCATCAGTTTCCGGATGATAGGCAGTACTCAAACTGAGAGTAGTACCCATCGCACGCTGAACACTCCCCCAGAATCTAGAAGTAAACCTGGGGTCCCGATCGCTGACAATGCTCACAGGCACTCCATGAAGTCGAATGATATCCTGAATGTACAATCGAGCCATACGATCCACATTGTACTCCCGGCTATAGGCAATGAAATGCGCTGACTTGGTGAGTCGGTCCACCACAACCCAGATAGCATCACAGTTCCTTGGGGATACCGGCAAATGGGTCACAAAGTCCATTGTGATAAACTCCCATTTCCATTCAGGAATAGGCAGACTGTGAAGCAATCCTCTAGGTTGTCGGTGCTCTGCCTTGACTTGTTGACACACCAAACACCTCGAAATAAACTGATAAACACTGCGTTTCATACCCTTCCACCAGAAACGAGTACGTAGATCCTTGTACATCTTGTTGCTCCCAGGATGAATACTCAACTTAGTGCGATGTGCCTGAGACAAAATCTCCTCTCGCAACTCTTCATCCTGCGGAATCACAAGCCTACCAGACAAACACAAAAAGCCATCTGACTGATAATGAAATCCAGACAAGCTACCCTCGTTAGCTAGACGAGCTAAACGCTGGGTTTTCGAATCAGACATCTTAACATCTCGAATCCGCGAATACAAAGCTGGCTCAGATAATATCGCAAACATCTGGATACTCTGCATACCTTTCTTATGCTTGAAGGTATAACCTGAAGCACAACAGTCACTGATCGCACTAGACATCGAACAAGTCTGAAGTGCGGATAGTCGCACCTTGCGACTCAAAGCATCAGCAGTGAGATTAGCAGCTCCCGGATGGTACTTAATCTCGCAATCATAGTCCTTAAGCAAGTTCATCCAACGTCTCTGCCTCATGTTCAACTCCGCCTGAGTGAACAAATACTTGAGACTCTTATGGTCGGTGAAGATCTCAAATTTCTCGCCATACAGATAATGACGCCAGATCTTCAAAGCGAACACAATGGCTGCTAACTCCAAATCATGGACTGGGTAGTTGTCCTCGTGAAGCTTCAGCTGTCTAGAAGCGTATGCAATCACATGCCCATTCTGAGTCAAGACACAACCTAACCCCTGAAGAGAAGCATCAGTGTACACCACATACCCTCCAGATCCTGACGGTAATGCCAACACTGGCGCGGAAGTCAACCGCCATCGAAGCTCACAGAAGTTCTCCTCACACTCGGAGGACCACTCAAAATCCACACCCTTATGCGTAAGCTGCGTCAAAGGTCGAGCTAACTGAGAGAAGTTCAAAATGAAGCGACGGTAATACCCTGCTAGACCCAGAAAACTACGGATCTCAGCAACCGTCGTCGAACGCAACCAATTAAGTACCGCTTCAATCTTACTTGGATCAACAGAAATCCCTTTTCTGGATATGATATGGCCAAGAAAGACCACTCGATCCATCCAGAACTCACACTTGCTTAGCTTGTCTTACAACTGCTCATCCCGAAGAGTCTGCAGTACCAACCGCAAGTGAGAAACATGCTCTTCCGTATTACGCGAATACACCAAGATGTCGTCAATGAAGACCACGACAAACTTGTCCAAATACTCCCTGAAGACACGTTTCATCAGATCCATGAATATAGCCGGCGCATTAGTCAAACCAAATGGCATCACTAGAAACTCGTAATGCCCATAGCGAGTACGGAATGCAGTCTTGGCTACGTCCTGATCACAGACTCTCAACTGATGATACCCAGATCTCAAGTCAATCTTGGAGTAAACTGACGTGCCCTGTAGCTGATCAAAAAAGTCATCAATACGAGGCAACGGATACTTGTTCTTCACAGTGACTCGATTCAGCTGCCGATAGTCAATGCACAGCCGCATTGACCCATCCTTCTTCTTTACAAAAAGAACAGGAGCTCCCCAAGGAGATACACTAGGACGAATGTACCCCTTATCCAAAAGATCCTGTAGCTGATTCTTCAACTCACGCATCTCTGACGGAGCCAGACGATACGGTGCTCGAGAAATAGGCGAAGTACCCGGCATCAACTCTATGCCAAACTCGACTTCCCTAACAGGAGGAAAACCCGGAATCTCATCAGGAAATACATCTGGGAATTCATCCACAACAGGAATTCTCTCTATCCCAATACTCTCAGCGGACAAATCAACTGCATAGATAAGGTAGCCTTCCCCGCCAGACTCTAGAGCTCGACAGGCTCTCAAAGCTGATACTAAAGGCATCGGGGGTCGCACTCCCTCACCATAGAAAAACCAGCTTTCGCTCCCTTTCGGATGAAAGCGTACTAATCTCTGATAGCAGTCCACTGAAGCTCGATAGGTAGTCAACATATCTATTCCCAGAATGCAGTTAAAGTCGTCCATCGCCAGGACCATGAGATTTGCTAACAGAATGTTACCTTCGAAATCTAAAGGGCAACCCATCACTAGACGCTTAGCCAAAGCAGATTGGCCCGTCGGAGTAGAAACAGACATCACTACGTCTTGTGCAATGCATGGTAACTTATGCCTCTTAACAAAACGTGCAGAAATGAAGGAATGAGATGCACCAGTGTCAATAAGTACAAGAGCAGGTATACCATAAAGCATAAATGTACCTGCGATGACTTTCTCATTCTCCTCCACTGCCTGATCATGTCTCAGGGCAAAAACCTGGCCAGAAGCTCGTGGCCTCAAATAAGAACTCCTAGCAGGCTGTCCCTTCGACCTCTGCTGTATGGTGGCTTAAGAACCAGATCCTGAACCTGAACCAGAATCGCCTCCCCCAGATAGTGGACAATCCCTCCGGATATGACCAGTCTCTCCACAACGGAAACAAGCTCCAGAAGCTCTACGGCACTTGTCGGATGGATGGTTCTTCTCACAGTGATCACACTTGTCCTTCCTACCGAAACGGACAACACCAGCAGAGCCAGAGGAAGAAGAAGTAGATCCAGACTTCTTGAAAGATTGGGCACGGGGACCCAAAGAACTAGCAGGCCTCGACTGAGGGAAAGACCTATTTCGCCGAATGCTGTCCTCGGCCTGGTGACAACGGCTCACAAAACCCTCGTAGGACATGTCGTCGCCAACCGCCACACGGTCATGGATCTCAGGGTTAAGGCCCTAAAGGAACAGATTATACTTCATCCCAGAGCTGTCAGCAATCTCGGGGCAATAGGATAGCAGATCAAAGAACTTCTGCTGATACTCATCAATAGACATGGCTCCCTGTCACAGACTCAGAAGCTCGCCTGCCTTCGACTGACGGAGTGCAGGAGGAAAATACAGCTTCTGAAAAGCTGTGCGGAACTCGGCCCAGGTGGCCACTCCTCTCGCCGCAACAAAAGGTGCAGAAGTAAACCTCCACCACCTGCGCGCACATCCATCCAGAAGATAACCCAGGGTCTCCATCTTCTGCTCCTCGGTGCATTGAAAAGTCTGAAAAGTCATCTCCATGCGGTCTAACCAGTTCTCCGCATCCCTTGGAGACTCACCTCCAACTAAGGGCTTAGGACCCATAGCTAAGAATCGACGCACAGTGAAACGCTCGTCGTCATGATGACAATGATGTCGTTCTCGACGACGCTCTCGGTCGGCATCTCCCCAACAACCGCCTTCACTTCCATGGCTACTCTCATCATCGTAGTTTGTCATCTACAAAAATACCTCATGATGAGACTAAATCCCAAGAATACTTTTGCATGCTCTGATACCATAAATGTAGTGACCCTAACCTGGATCACCTACTAAACAGAACTTAGGCATGCAGTTAACTTAATTAAACAGACATCAAAATAATCTTGCGGAAAACATAAACAAATACAATCCCAAGGAAAGAAATCTGTAATTTATCCAAATATTATATAACCAAATCGAATTGCTGTATCAACCCAAAACAACAGAAATAAAACCTAGACGAAGCTCCAGCTGGCCAACCACTGCCTAGCCCCTCTTGGATCCACCCGCCTCATCCAATCGCAAACCTGCCCCATGGAATATGGTGTCCAGAACACAAAGTACGAGACGTGAGCATAAAACGCTCAGTATGAGAGTATGAGTATACATGCATGCAAAGTGAACTCCCTATAAACTAGAGGTCAATGATCAGATAACAGAGACAGACCGGGCTCTGGTATGTAGCACGCTGTGCCATCGCTTCAGGAGGTGGCTCCCATACCGAAATACAAGTGGATATGCCGGACCCAAATTGATGGAAGTCCAACCACTAACAGGATAGGGAAAGACCCTTACTAACAGACATCTCGAAGGAGATAGCTCAGTATGCAAATGAATGCAGCATAAATCAATGACATATAAACCATGCAGTCACATAATACATGCATACTCAGTCAGGATATCTCGAACAGTACTTTCGTACCTCAAATCAGTGCAAGCTCTACCAACTCTAGGTCCACGCCTATAGTCTGCTCTACACTGCCAAATGATACTACTATCATTATAGTGCTCTAAAAGCCTTAACTAAGCTATTGCATACTCCTAAATATTAATAGGAAGCAAAAGCTATACCTTCGTCCGTCGTTAGCCCTTTGATGTCGATGCCTCCAGAACTTGGGCACAACTCTGCTACGACTATCGAACGCCTCGACGACTCCTGGGGCAAGCCTAGGAAGGCTAGAACAACTCGAATACGACTAGAGTAGAGAGGAAATCCGAAATTGGCAATTGAAAGTGAATTCTCGGCCCTCTATTTATAGACAACGATCGGAGCCTCCGAACCTCGATCGGAACGTCCGAACCTCGATCGGAACGTCCGATGCCATCGGAGCTTCTGAAGATCCTGATCTGCCGCGTGTCAAAATATCACTTGTTGACTTCGGATAGGGGTGATCAGAGCTTCCGATCTTGCCATACATCATGCATGACGTAATACCATCGGAGCTTTCGATCCTGCATCGGAGCTTCCAATCCTGTTCGGAGCTTTCGAACCCACCTTCGGAGCTTTCGAACTCTACCCAAGTAATTATGATTAATTCCTTAATTACTGATTTTGGTTACGGGCTACTACACTAGTTGACTTATACATTAAAATTCTACATGGACTGAGACTCTCTTCCAATAAATACGGGTCTCTAACCCTTATTACGGTAACTTTTTTCTTACACATTTCACATATGTCTTTTACATGTCTTTTACATGCTTTCTATCCCTTGCAATTTCCATATATTTTCTATTGAATCCTATACTGACTTGAGCGTCGGAATGACTTCAATTGGGAGAGCCATCTCACATGTTTTTTTTGATACACAAAAATATTTTGGGATCATTTGGCTCGCTTTATTGAAGAAATTGGTTCGTTAATTATCGGTTCGAGATAATTTATTTGATGTGAAATTTTTGAACGCATCATTTATATTTCGTTGTATCATTTTATTTGTTATATGCATTTTTTTTATTAGCGAATAAAAATATTTTCTCATTTTATTCAATCTCAATAGTTTTACTTTCTTGCTCATAGTGATTCACATTCCTTTATAATTTTATTTTTTGGTGATTTCATTGACTTTTTTTTGGTTGATGAGCATAATTGTTGTAAGGTTTATCTCTTGTTATTTGTTACAATTGGTTCACGAAACCCTCAAATAGTTTTCTAATTCTTGAATCATAAATAATAATATCTCATTATTGTTATTATAAGAGAATTTTTGATTTTCGTTGTTTGTCACTCTAGAAATTTGTAATATTGTATTGAATCTCCATTTTGTAATGATGACTTATGATTGTTAGTGTGATTTTTCAATGACTATTATTTGATCTCAACATTATTCACAACAAAAAGTAAATCAATATATTCATTTTTTTTATAAATAGTTTTCAAATTTCAAAAAAAAAAAATTGGAAAAATCGTAGTCAAATTTTACCGATCTTACAATTTTAAAAATATTTTGAATTATCTTTTGTTTTATTACGTTTGAAATTATAAGTCTGTTGGATCCTTCAGTTTTAGTGATAACAAAACAATATATCATTGTTATATTACTTGTCGCCTTTTGTACAACAGATATCGACCGATTGCAAAGAAGACTTGCATCAACTGCTTATGTTCAAGCAGAATATCAACTGCACAAGACTATAAGCATTCAGTTTACATCTACCGATCAAGTGCTCAAGATACGGTCTACCACTCATATGTCTACTGATCTTGAACGTGTGTCTACCAATGATCACATCTCACAGACTCTACTCAACAGCTTTCTGAAAAAACATCTTTAATGCAGAAATCATGAAGCATTTAATGAAGCCATTTGAAGCATTTATGAGCAGAAATCAAAGAATGATGGAAATTTACTCTAAATTATCACTGAGACATTCCATCTTAGAGTCTAACTACAGTCGTTACCATCAAATATGAAAAGGGGCAAATCACATTTATTGCAGGTACTACTTTCGAGTGAGAGAGCTAGAAACAAATATTGTACCAACACATTTAAGATGATTGAGACACCACAAGCCATCTGTTCCAGACAAAGGACAACATCATCGATTGAAGAAATAAAGTCGTTGATAACATTAAACTATAAATAAGAAAGAAGATTCAAAGAAGAAATACACCGAAGCATTATCAAAGCATTCTCTGAGATATCTTCTTGAGCACTCATACTCGTCCAAATATTACTTGCTCACTACAACCCTCACTTAACAGATATCGTATTTGATCTGTTATGCCTTAAATGCATACAAATCTCTTAAATGAGATTAATGTTTTTAATGCGATAACTTATCTTGTTTTGATAATTACAAAACTAGGTTATTATTTCTAATTGTTTAAAGTGAAACTTTGCATATTAGATTATTACAAACATTGTTATAGTGAAGAACATTGCGAAATTTACTGAGCTTTTTCGAATTATCCAATTCCGATCTTCACCCACTACAAGAAAAACGCAAAAAGACAACGGATTTTATCCGTTGTCGTTGCCCTCAAAGACAACGGATGAAGTCTTTGATAGCTACGACAACGAATAAAATCAGTTGTTGTAGGCATAAATCCGTTGTCTTTGATAGCTACGACAACGAATAAAATCCGTTGTTGTAGGCATAAATCCGTTGTCTTTGAGGGAAACGACAACGGATTTTATCTGTTGTCGTAGAGGCGTAGTTTTGACAACACCATTAATTACAACAGTTTTTCAATTCCTACGACAACGGATAAAATCCGTTGTCTTTTTCTATATAAAAAACAAAAATAAATAAATATTTTTATATATAATTCAATATTATAAACAAACCAAAATTTAAAATTTCATAAATAAAATTTAATATACATTTTTTTAGTATTACAAATACTCGAAATTAAAATTCTAATTTAATGCACACTACAAAAAAATATCAACTTCGTGCAATTTCCTCTGATAGCCTTATTAGTGCCTCAAGTTGCCTCACGATCATCCGATACCCAACTCTACTACTAAGAGCCGCATCACCTCTGCGAAGTGAGACATAGGATTCCACACACATTGTCTAGCTTCAGAGGTTAGCTGCATGATAATATAACATGACATGTTGGCATAAACTTATCTCAAATTTGAAAATTACATTTCTTATTAAGGCGATCTTATTCTCACTAAAGCACGATTTGGCCATGCTCATAACTAGGATGCCAAAAAACCATATAGCTAGTCCACTTTTCAAGCCACTTAGAATTTTTATTTGTTTTCCCGATATTGTTGAGCACAAGCACAAGCTGAGCGCTAACACGCTCAAACAAACTTTCATGCTTGAATTATTTAGTTCAAATTTACTAATAAAATGTAAATGATACTGCTTTCATTGAGAAGGAATAACATTTTTCGGTAGTGATGGTTCAAATTTTAGTTCTTACTTTCATTTTACTTGACCTTTATCAAGATTACTGCTACTTTTTATCTGCACATCTTAAACTAAATTTTACTGAACATTTGATTAGTCATCTCGTCAAAGAGCTTGCTTTATCTAAAAATTTTCTTAATAAATAAAAGTCACGATGTACATGGTTAGGACAAAATTATAAATTACCTATAGCAAGAAGGAGCAATCACATCAGTCAACTCATTTACTGGGAGACAGAAATATGGAACCTGCACTAGTAAGATTATAGAATCTGATCACAAAATAGAGTATACAGAAAGGCATGAAAATGATTTCACTAAGTTACCTCCTCAATGTGACCATCTAAATGCTTCAAGTGAACCTACAAAAGACCAATATAAAACATTCTTACAGTCAGTTTTGGTAATCATGTAACCTGTTATGGACTTGAATATTATTATGGGCTCTACAATATTCGGCCTTATTTTAATCTTGGAAGAATCTAGAATCAATCATTTTATCCATCTTGTTTTGTGATAATACCAGCAATGGCTAGAAGAGCGATTTCATTGCTTGCACAGAGACTATCTCTAGGAAATACCTTCACTTATTTCAATCAATACAATATCATAAATTACAACATTATTTTTTTGTGTTTGATCAATCATTATTCCTGCTATATTTCTTCACATGTGCGGCCAGTAACCAGCATCTTAGCACAACCATGAGTCACACAACAGTAGCAGGTTTAACTATTTAAATACACACACAATAATAGTTACAAGAATTGTCAGAAAAAAACAATAATAGTTATTAGAGAGGATGATGATACTAAATGTATGCCCCAGTAGTTGTAAATGATAATGTACTGATTCAAAACATATCACTGGATAAATATGTCAAATTGGCCACTCAATTTCCACCCTATTTGGTCACCACATGAATAATATATACATATATCTGCCTCGGACTAACAGGAAAGGCATGGCTAAAAGGTATGTAATTGCTAGCCCAAGATTTTTTAGCACATTTAGGATTTCGGCACATAACATATGAACTTGGATTCATTAGAAAAGAAATAATATGCACGATTTGACAAGTTAAAGAAAAACCTTGTAATCTTGCATGAACTCATAGTGAAGAACTGTTTCTGGTTCACTGCTAGCAGCCTTTAGAAACTTATCTAAACCTTCTCGCGTTCCATTATCAACTGTTCAGAAAAGCCATTAGGTTTAAAGAATGTTAATTTAGATAATTTCAAAACAAATGTGCCTATTGACCGTGAAATAAAAAAAAATTAAACATAAGAATATTAGTTTCCCCATCCTTGCAACTAAAGAAACTCAATGATGATGTAACGAAAAGAAATGTGTTTGAAAATGGTTCTAAAATGTAAAGATATTGAAAAATGCAATGTTCTCGACTACTAAAAAAATGTTACCACAATTGGTTCCGAGAACATAAAGCTTTTCCAAATTCAAATAACGCTGCACCGATCTCAGTGCTGCACTTTAACAAATTACTCTGCATTAAAATAGTACAAGTCAAGACAAAGAAATTAATTGAAAAAAGTGCATGACACATTTTAAGATGGAAATACCTTGAACTTGGCAGCCAACACCACAAAACAGAAGACCTCTCACACCTGCTGCCTGAGATGGGAAAAAGAAATTGGTTACTCGGTCCACCTCAGAGAAGTAGGCTTCACCACAAATATATTAATACAGGGGCAAAAGCTTCATTAAAATACTCTTCCTTTAATAAAAAAGAATCCTCAGGTTTATACATACATAACCTCATGCTTATATTATCAAACATAAATTACATACAAACTATTAACAAAAGGGAAGTGTAAGAAAGAACCTCGACTAATGCCAAAGTATTAAGATTAGGCGATAATGTTGGCTTAACAACTTTTGCAGCAAGAACTTCCTCTGGAGTCCTAATTTCAACATATGATTAGGTTCAAAAAAGATGTCAGTCATTTGAATGTATAAAAAATAATCATGTAATCAATGGAACAAAATTTATATGTTTCACCAGATCTACATCCTCTATTTATTGGATAATTTTTAAAACAACAGTCAATTTAACACTAAGGAAATCCCACACAAAATTAAAAGTTATATTTTGCATTATACTCGGGGAATATGCGAAAGAAAAATGGCCTACATTTCTGGAATCATAATATCTTTTGCGCAAAAGAAAAAGTTGAACAGAAATTTTAATCCAAAAATGGAACCTGCGAGCTTGGAGATGGAAGCACAGAGCAAGGAGGGGCAAGAATACATGACGTATCCAGCAACGTCACCTCCAATTTCCGAGTAAAGCAGGCCACAAATTAACTCCAACTCATTCAAAACCTCAGATTAACTCCAACTCTTTCAAACTTAAACAATATTAGGACAAGAATAAAGAAAAAGAACGCTACAAAAGCAAGCAAACTTATTAGAACACCGTTGCTCAACTTATAACAGGCCTTGTCGAAGCTGCGCTGCGAGGTTCCTATGAGTTTCATTAATTTTTGAGCGATCAATGGGGATATTTCTTGCTAGAGGATTTTTCGAAACAAAAAAGAGAGATTTCTAGTAATTTGCAACCACAACAGCAACACATTCTACGGAAACCTTGGCACATTCTAGTTCACGATATAGCAGAAGAAGGCCTCTCTGTACATGTAAAGAATGGCCAGGGAAGGTGACCTTTATCCCAACCGGAAAGCCCACAACGCAGCAAAAATTATGGGTAAGAATTGGGCTTGCCTCAAGCTCTAACTTACGCTTAAATCGAGCCTCCGTCTGGAAAATGTTTGGGATTGAGAGAGTGACCAAAAATCTTCCATCATCGATCCTTCTTCTGCAACATCTCTCGATCTGAAATCGGCTAGAGTGTTATGGTGGCTAGGGTTTGGTAATTCATGGTGAGAGCGATGAGGAGAGAAATGAGAGATCAAAAGAGAAAGAGAATGAAAGTGTATTTAGATCTCTTTAAGTTATAAGTATTATAACATATTTTAAAAAAAATTAATTTTATTAATATATAAAATAATAATACAACAACGGTTTTTTAGAATCCGTTGTCGTAGGGCCATAAAAACGCGCTCAAAGACAACGGATTTTAAAATCCGTTGTCGTATGCTATAAAAAAGCGCTAATAGACAACGGATTTTAAAATCCGTTGTCGTAGGTCATAATCTGTTGTCGTTCTTTAACAAAATAAGGCAAACGACAACGGATTTTAATAAATCCGTTGTGAAAGCTCATGAGACAACGGTTTTTTCACATAACCATTGTCGTTTAGACGTTGTTTACATCAAATTTGTTGTTGTGACCATTTACAATGAAATTCAAGATGTTCTAAAGCTATTGTCCAAATTTCAAGTCGATCCAACGGACGGATTGTGAGATATGAATTTTTGAAGTTTGTCGCGCAGTCTGAATTATGCCAAACGGACGCAACGAACCTAGGAACGGACGCAACGTTCCTTGTCAAGAACACGATCCAATTTTTAAGGAAAAAAGTCATCCGACAAAATCCGCAATGCGCCGAACGGTCACAACGAACCTACAAATGGATGCAACGTTCGTCACCAATGCCGAAAGAATTTAATGTGCACCGAACGGACGCAACGATGGCCCAAACGGACGCAACGAACCTGCCCGAATTTTAAGTTATAAATACATGCCATTTGAAGTCATTTGAACTCACCAATTCACTCTCATCTCTCTTTACAAACAAGATCCTCTCCTTCAAGAGTTCAAAAATATTTGTGTGTTATATTCAAAATCGAGGGTTGTTTGTATAAGTTCATTCGTGAGTTGGTTGCTCGGTTATTGTAAACACTTGAGTGTGAAGCCAAGTGTATTTTGCGAGTGTTGTGGCTATTCTTGGAGCCCTTAAGGCCAAGTGTTCGAGTTGTATCGACGCTGTGATCGTGTTGAGTTGTACGGCTATCCTTGGAGCCATCAAGGCCAAGACATTGAAGTGCTAGTGGATCCTTGGTTAATCGATCTTAACCAAGAAGGGGAGACGTAGACGATTTATCCTCGAACTTCCATAAACATCTCTTATCCCTTTTACTGCTTTATTTACATTACGTGTTGGGTTGTGAAACACAAGCAATCTTGATTTTGATGTTAACAAAACTTGTTATTGTGTTTCTAACATATTTCATCAAGTGTTGTAGTTAGTAGATCAAAGATGGAAGGTTTGAGCTGGAAATCAAAGTTCATCAAGCTGGCGCAGTTCAGTAAATCAATCATATCTCATAGCTCAGTGATCCAAATGAATTGAGGCCAAAACTGTTGGAAAAATTACTCAAATATCTACAAGTCATATCTCAGGCCAGATGAGTTAATTCGGAAGTTATCAAGGTGAAAAAGTGGTCGCAACATTGAGCTGGATGCGAATCGGATCAAAGCTACAGCAACTAGATCAAACAGACCAGCTTTGGTATTTTAGCCATAACGTACAGCTCGCTTATCCAAACGGGATTATTCTGTATGCGTTACGAATCTAAGACAATGATCTACAAATCATCTTCAAGAAGCTTAATCTGAATCGGAGTGTAAGAAGCAGATAAAGCATGATGAAGTTTCGAGATCTGCACAGAAATTCTGCAGAACAGAATTTCTGACATTGCTTAGTATTTCGAGTATATCTTTCACATACAAACTCGAAATCAAGAGATTCTTGATTCCATGGAAATCCAAGACAAAGGGATACAACTTTTATGTTCATCACCTTGCCCAGAAATCAGTGAATCAAGAGCTATAAGCAAGTGAAAAGATCAGATCGAATCATGAACGAAGCAGATCAATTGGAATGATGCAGATCAACTAAGAGACTAGATCAACTATGAACCAGAGCATATCAAAGCTCGACCAGATCAAATTTGGACCAGACCAGATCAAAGCTTGACCATACCAGATGAGTTTGACCAGATCGAATCGGTCAAACCAGTCCGATGAACAGTAAAATCAGCTCAACTTCAGAAAATGGACAGCAACTCAAATATGACCGTTGCAACTTCAGAAAGTGTCCAGAAACATCTCAAACGGTCATATTATTGAATCTAACGTTCAAATAATTCTTGGAGCTTATAAATACAACACTTTGAAGATCAAACACAAGTTTTTGATGGGGATTAAAAGCATGGGCAGATTATAGAAGAAAAATAAGCTAGAATGAGAGCAAGCCCAAGGTGTGAGGAAGAAGATGAAAAGATGAGCTTTCAACGTTAAATCCTCTACACCAAAGCCACTTTATAGAACACTCTTCCATGTTCAATATCTTTGTATATGAGTTGAAGAGAGCTCACTCACACACATACGAGAGGCATGCTTTGAAAGATTAGTTGAGTGAAAGTCTTAGCACAAAGACATTAAACATTATGTTTGTAGTCTTGGCATAAGAGACGTTAAACAATATGCGGATTGTGAGGTTGAGGCCTACGATCGAGAGTGGCTAGGAGTTCTTGTTTAGGCATTGGATAAGTCCTAAATTGGATTGGGTTTGTACAAATGAGTTTGTATAAATCAAAGTCTTCTAGTGGATCCTTTCGAGGTGGAAGAAGGGGTGACGTAGGAGATTGAGCTCCGAACATCCATAAACAAATTCGTGTCTATTTGTTTATCGCATTTACATTATTATTGCCACTGTTTTTAGAAAGCATCGTTGAAGCATTTTAAGTGTTCTTCATAGACCAAAATATTACACACAAAGTGTATGATAAAATGCTTCAACCAAACTGTTTTTATTATTTCAACTTGCATTCTTTCAAATGATTTATAAAATGTTTATTCGATTTCTACGAAGGATTATTTCGAGTCTATTCTACTTGGTTTGAAAACCAAACTCGATATAATTCATCGATGCTTGGTTTATTTTTTAACATTTCAAGAATGAGCTATTGTAGCTCTAAAATATTTTTAAGTGTGTATTCACCACCCCCTCTACACACGTATTTCGATCCTAACATTACGCATTTATTTACCGTACTTATTATTAATTGCTTTAAGTCTTCCGCTTGCATACTAGCATAATCTCTTTAAATTGCTAAAGTTGCCAATAGAACCTAAATCCCCCCCCCCCCCCAATTAGGTTCTAAAAAGTGGTATCAGAGCCACCTTTTTACAAAATATTTTAAAAATGCTCTATGGCAAATCTAGCTAGCGATTATGCTCAAGGGCAATCAACCAATCGTCCATCTCTTTTCAATGGCATAAACTATGGATATTGGAAAAATCGAATGTCCCTATATATCCAATCCGTAGACTATGACCTTTGGAAAATAACTGTGAAAGGTCCCTACATACCTACGAAAGAGGTTGAGGGAGTCAAAATTCCTAAGGGAATGGACGACTTTTCAAAGGAGGATATGAAATTGATATCTCAAAATGCTAAAGCTATGAATATTTTTCATTGTTCCTTAGATATGAACGAGTACAATCAGATCTCAATGTGCTCATCCGGAAAAGAAATTTGGGACAAATTGGAGATATGCCATGAAGGGACCAATCAAGTCAAGGAGACAAAGATCGATCTACTTCAACTCAAATACGAGACATTTGAGATGGAGGCTAGTGAGGATGTTGATACCATGTTCCGAAGGCTCTCTCAAATCATCAATGAGCTAGCCCAACTTGGAGAACAATATCCAACCAAGCAAGTATGGAGGAGAGCTCTAAGCGCCTTACCCAAGGAGTGAGATGCCAAGAGGACGGCCATCATTGAGTCCAACAAATGCGACACCGCATTGTATGACCTTGATCAACTTCATGGGACCCTTAAAACCCATGAGTTAGAAGTGTCTACAAGGAAAGAGTCAAAGAGGGAGGATGAAAAGACCAAGGCAAAGGGGATTGCCTTATCCACTCAAGTCGAAGAAGAAGATGATGATGATATGACACTCCTCGCAAGAAAATTTAAAAGATTTATGCGAGGATACAACTTCAAAAAGAAGATGGACAAGGAAGTAACATGCTACAACTGTCAACAACAAGGCCACTATACAAATGAGTGTCCTCTCAAGAAGAAAGTTGACAAGGAAAAGAAGAAAGCACTCAAAGCCACTTGGAGCGATAGCGATGATGACGAAGAGGAAGCCAACATCTGTCTCATGGCTAGGAGTGATGACATCGTCTCTGACAACGATGACGAGGTACCTTCCTATGATGAATTATTGCATGCATATAAACATATGTTTGATATGGCTAAATCACTTAGAAAGGAAAATAGAAATCTCAAACTTGAATTAGAAACTAAGGAGCATGAAAACCTAAGATTAAAGGATGACATAGATCACTTAGAAAAATCATTTGATAAGTTCAATGTTAGTAGTAATAAATTGAATAATTTACTTAGCATGCAGAAATGTAGTTTTGATAAGGGTGGAATAGGGTATGGTAAGAAATCAATAGACTTTACTAGCCTAATTGCTCAGACAAAAATGAGATTACCCCCTACATGCTCTTATTATTGTAAAATAGGTCATGCTAGACATAAATGTAGATCTTTAAGATTTCAATATGATCAAAAGAGGTATATGAAATGGAGGCCTAAGAGTACTTAACAACTCATCAGTTGTCATTATGAGATCATGATCTAAGGGAGTTCATCATAGACCGGTTTAAACTGCCTTAACTTGCGACTGGTCTTCCTGATGAACGCTGCTTTGTCCAAGGAAATAGGCTTTTAAAGAGGCCATAGTACTACCTACTACTGGGAGCACTCTTAGAAAGTGGCGATGATGTTGCTATGAGAGACTGAACTCTTAGAAGTCTATTTTGTATCTCTAGCTCTTTTCTAACACTATGGACCCAAAAGAACTAAAGGGTACCAAAATCAAATTCTTGTAGGGAAATAGGAAAAATGTTCTCCCTAGCATATGGTATCTAGACAGTGGATGTTCTAGACATATGACGGGGAACAAGGAGCTACTCCAATCGATCAAACCAAAGGAGAAGGGATCTGTCACCTTTGGAGATAACAACAAAGGAGTTATCGAAGGAATCGGCTCAATAGGTATTTCTAAATCCTGCTTGATTGATGATGTACTCCTAGTGAAAGGACTTAAGCATAATCTACTAAGCATAAGTCAATTGGGCGATAGAGGTTATGAAGTCAAGTTCACTCCCCAACATTGCACTATATCACTCACATCTGACAAATCCATAAATTTCAAAGGATATAGAAGTGAAAATGTATACAAGGTTTCTTTAAATAATTTATCTTTATCAAATATTAAAAGCATTGTATCCTTGAATGTTGATGACAACATTCTTTGGCATAGACGACTAGGTCATGTTGGTCCTAGTACCATAGAAAAACTTTTTAAACTTGATTTAGTTGTTGGTATGCCAAAACTCAATTTAAAATTAGATTTTGTTTGTGATGCGTGTCAACTTGGCAAACACACAAGAAAATATTTTAAAAGCAAAAATTTTGTATCAACTTCTATGCCCCTTGAACTTCTTTACCTAGATCTATGTGGTCCCTCGAGAAACGCTAGCCTAGGAGGGAAGCTTTATGCATTTGTCATTGTGGATGATTTTTCACGTTACAAGTGGACATTGTTTTTAGCCCACAAAAATGATGCCTTTGATTATTTTAAAACTTTTGTCAAACATGTTGAGAATGAGAAAAATCTTTCAATAAAACAGATCCGTAGTGACCACAGAACTGAATTTCAAAATGAGAGTTTTACAAATTTTTGTGAAGAGAAAGGCATCGGTCACAATTTTTCTTGTCCTAGGACTTCTCAACAAAACGGGGTCGTTGAGAGCAAAAATAGGACACCTGTGGAGATTGCGAGGACCATGATATGTGAGCATTCTCTACCAAAATATTTTTTGTGGCTGAAGCAATGAACACTGCCTGTTACATTATCAATCGTGTATCAATAAGGCCAATTCTCAAGAAAACTCCATATGAATTATGGAGAGGGAGAAAGCCTAACATTTCATACTTTCGGGCCTTTGGATCAAAATGCTACATTCATAATAATGGTAAGGACAACCTTGGCGAATTTGATGCCAAATCCGACAAAGTTATTTTTCTTGGGTATTCTACTACGAGTAAGGCTTTTAGAGTATTTAATAAACACACTTTACTTGTTGAAGAATCAATGCATGTTGTATTTGATGAATCTATGTCTATAGTTTCTCGTAATACTAACGATGATGTAGAATTACTCGAAGAAGAGATGGCCTCCTCAAGCTTAAATGATGTAGATGTTTCTATTGAGAAAACACCACTTTCGAAGGATTGGATGCTTTACAAAGATCATCCTATAGATCTTATCATTGGAAGTCCTTCGAAGAGAGTAACCACTCGATCTTCTCTTAATAATATCTGCAATCATCTTGCTTTTGTTTCGCATGTTGAACCTAAGTGCATTGATGATGCTTTATTAGATGAATAATAGATTATTGCTATGCAAGATGAATTAAATGAATTCAAGCGCAATGATGTTTGGTGTCTTGTTCCTAGGCTGCATGATAGATCTATTATTGGTACTAAAGATGATAAATCTATTATTGGTACTAAATGGGTCTTTAGGAATAAATTTGATGAGCATGGTACTATCACTAGAAATAAAGTTAGACTTGTAGCAAAAGGATATAGTCAAAAAGAAGGCATAGATTATGATGAAACTTATGCGCCTGTTGCTAGAATAGAATCTATTCGCATGTTGCTTGCTTTTGCTTGCTCTAGAAATTTCAAATTATTTCAAATGGATGTTAAGAGTGCATTCTTGAATGGTGAACTAAAAGAGGAAGTGTACATTGAACAACCTGATGGCTTTGTTGATGCATTATTGCCTAATCATGTGTATAGACTAAACAAAGCATTGTATGGTTTGAAACAAGCTCCTCGAGCTTGGTATGAGAAATTATCAACTTTCCTTCTTTCAAATGGTTTTTCGAGAGAAAATATTGACATTACTTTATTTACCAAAAATGTCAAAGATGATTTATTAATTGTGCAAATTTATGTTTAGGACATAATTTTTGGTTCTACTAACGAAAATCTCTGTCAAGATTTCTCCAAGCTTATGCAGGAACACTTTGAGATGAGCATGATGGGGAAACTTAACTATTTCCTCGGATTGCAAATCAAACAGTGCAAGGATCGGTTCTTTGTGAACCAAAGAATACATCAAGGAGATTCTAAAGAAGTTTGGGATGGAGAACACAAAATCATCATCCACACCGATGAGCACAACAATCAGACTCGACAAGGATGAAAATGGTAAATCTGTAGATCAATCTTCCTTTCGTAGTATGATTGGCTCCTTACTTTATGCTACTGCTATTAGACCGGACATTATGTTTAGTGTTTTCTTTTGTGCACGATTTCAATCATGTCCAAAGGAATCACATTTGTTCGCCTTAAAACGCATTTTCAAATATCTTTCAAATACTCCAAATCTCGGCTTGTGGTATTCGAAAAATTCTTTATTTGATTTAAAAGCGTACTGTAATGCCGACTTTGGTGGATATAAGGTGGACAAGAAAAGCACTAGTGGAACTTGCTTTTTTCTAGGAAATTTTTTAGTTTCTTGGTTTTCAAAGAAACAAAATTGTGTTGCGTTGTCAATGACCGAAGCCGAATATATGGCTGCCGGTAGTTGTTGTGCGCAAATTTTTTGGATGAAGCATCAATTGCTTGACTATGGTGTATCTTTTTCAAAAATCCCTATTTTCTTTGACAACACTAGCGCCATAGGTCTTACAAAGAATCCGATTCAACATTCGCGCACCAAACATATTGACATTCGTCATCATTTTATTCGTGACCACATCGAACAAAATGAAGTTGAACTTCAATATGTTGACACGTCAAATCAAATTTCCGATATTTTTACAAAACCACTAGATGAAAATACTTTTATTTGTTTGCGTGGTGAACTTGGCATGATTGAGTTGTAAACGCTTGTAGACATAAGTTTAAATTTAATGTCATATTAAGGGGGAGCTTAATATTAAAATTCGAGCAAATTAATGTTGAATAATACAAATTAATTGTATTTATTCATAATTATAAGCTCACATTTTATGTGTATTATTTTGTTTAAAATATAACTCTAAGAGACAAAATCCAAAATTTCCTTGTCCTGTACGAACGTTGCTTCCGTTCCATGGAACGTTGCATCCGTTCCCGACCCTCAACGTTGCCAACGTTATTAAACGTTGCTTCCATCCCATCCTTTGTTCCCGCCTCTTTTTTAAATTTTAACCGCAAACATTTCCCGCCAAAAGCACCAACGTTGCGTCTGAAGGACCAACGTTGCTTCCGTTAGTCACCATTCCCACCTACTTTCTAAAATTCCAGATCAAAAATTCCCGCACTTTTTTACCCGCCAGAACGAACGTTGCGTCCGTTGAGCAATGTTGCGTCCGTTCCGTCCGAGTCCTATAAATACTGGCCAAACTCATTCAGTTTTTCACACCAAATTTTCACCTTCTTTCTTCCTTTTGCACAAAAATTTCCTTCCAAAATGGCTTCTAGACGCCAAGTTGATCCCGCCAATCCGAGGCAACGCACTCGTGCTCGTACTCAACCTTTTGTCCACAACCTTAACCAACCCGCTATCTTACGACCTATTCCTGCCGACTATAGTGATAGGCAGATTCTTCGGTCGTATTCTTGATCGCTCTTATTTGGCAACCTCTCATCTTCGTTTGTTGGATCTTATTGATTTCCAACAATGGGGTGCATTTTTCCATCCCTCTGATCCAGATTTCTTCTATTCCTCCCTTATCCATGAGTTTTATGCCAATTTTGAACTCGAATCGTACAGCGATGATATATATGCTGTTACAATTGTTCAAAATCGTTACATTCGTTTCTCTTCAGGTGATCTCGCTGCTTGGTTCTCTCTTCCTAGAAATGGACCCAGCGAGTTCTTTGCATTTAAATGGCCTGAGGATAGTCCCGAGTTTAACCGTTTCGAGGATCTTTCTGCCATTCTCGGTCGACCACCTCACGCTGGTGATGATCGACCATCTCTTAAGATGTTTTGTCCTGGTTTCCAAATTATTCAAAAGCTTTATACTTCTTCCATCATTCTAAGCGCTGGAGACCACTCCAAGTGCAAATATCTGGACCTTTATGTCCTTTTTCACATTATTACTCAGCGACCTTTTAACCTTCCTAGGTTTATCATTCAGGTCATGCATCACACTGCCAAAAATTCAAAGAAAGTCATTCTTCCTTTTTCTCGGTTTATTAACCGAATTCTGACTCACTTTGACATTATCTTCGATAATTTGGAGAAGATACCTATCACTGAAACCTATACTCTTGACCATGCCTCTGTCACTAAAATGGAGTTGTCATGGAATCCTGTATTATCTCAATGGATGCATGATCCAGCTAATATTTTCACCCGCTATCATCCTGTAACCCATTTTCACATTCCTTTTTCTCTTATTCCTCCTTCCATTCAAGAGCAAGGATTTCCTGTTGGTTTCACTGACACCGATATTCCTTCCTCTTCTACGATTCCTCCATCTTCTTCTTCATTTGATTTTGGCGATCTACCTTTTTCCCCTCCGTTGATGCCTCAGCCTCCACCTACTCCGTCTCCATCTTCCGATCGACTCCTTGAGTATCTTCAACGGCTTGAGATCAACATGGATCTCAACTATTCCGCTATTCAGTCTATCCAGACATCGATCACGGACATGACCATAGAGATGCGAGGATCCTTTGAATCTGTCCATGACCGACTCAATTTGATGGAAGCAAAACTTCTTGAACAACCTTCGGATGATGACTCTTAGTTTTATATTTTGATGTATTTTGTAAATTCTCTATCAATGAAATATGCTTTTATTTATTGTGTTATTTATTTATCATATTTGTTGCCTTTTTAATTATCACAAAAAGGAGGAGAATTAATTTGGTTAAATATTCAAATTTGCTAAATAAAAATTGATTATGTGATAAAAAAATTTGTTTAAATTATTGTTACATTAAGGGGGAGATTTTTATATGTATTTCAATTACACTTTATATGTCTTGTTTAACCAAGTTTTGTGATTATCAAAAAGGGTGAGATTGTTACGCCTTAAACGCTTACAAATCTCTTAAATGAGATTAATGTTTTTAATGTGATAACTTATCTTGTTTTGATAATTACAAAAATAGGTTATTATTTCTAATCGTTTAAAGTGAGACTTTGCAGATTAGATTATTACAAACATTGTTATAGTGAATAACATTGCGAAATTTACTGAGCTTTTTCGAATCATCCAATTCCGATCTCCACCGTTCACAATAACATTCAGGATGTTCTAAAGCTAATTTCCAAATTTGAAGTTGATCCGACAAATGGATTGTGATATATGAATTTTTGAAGTTTGTCGCGCAGTCTGAATTATGCCGAACGGACGCAACAAACCTAGGAACGGACGCAACGTTCCTTGTCAAGAACGCGATCCAATTTTTAAGGAAAAAAGTCATCCGACAAAAGACGCAATGCGCGAAACGGATGCAACGAACCTACGAACGGATGCAACGTTTGTCACCAATGTCGGAAGAATTTAATGTGCGCCGAACGGACGCAACGATGGCCCGAACAGACGCAACGAACCTGCCCGAATTTTCAGCTATAAATACATGCCATTTGAAGTCATTTGAACTCACCAATTCACTCTCATCTCTCTTTACAAGCAAGATCCTCTCCTTCAAGAGTTCAAAAATATTTGTGTGTTATATTCAAAATCGAGGGTTGTTTGTATAAGTTCACTCGTGAGTTGGTTCCTCGGTTATTGTAAACACTTGTGTGTGAAGCCAAGTGTATTTTGCGAGTGTTATGGCTATTCTTGGAGCCCTTAAGGCCAAGTGTTCGATTTGTATCAACGTGGTGATCGTGTTGAGTTGTACGGCTATCCTTGGAGCCATCAAGGCCAAGACGTTGAAGTGCTAGTGGATCCTTGGTTAATCGATCTTAACCAAGAAGAAGAGACGTAGACGATTTATCATCGAACTTCCATAAACATCTCTTATCCTTTTTACTGCTTTATTTACATTACGCATTTATTTACCACACTTATTATTAATTGCTTTAAGTCTTCCACTTGAGTACTAGCATAATCGCTTTAAATTGCTAAAGTTGCCAATAGAATCTAAATCCCCCCCCCCATTAGGTTCTAACATGATCGTCTAAGGATCTTTCAAGGTTTACTCAAATCCAGTCATCAATTGAAGAATACGAGCTGATTCAAAGGATTTGAGAAGAATCTGAGTTTAAAGAACTCAGCCAATATCATCAAGATTTCGAAAGAAGTTTGATAAGAACTTAGAATCTTATCTTTGTGAAATCTAGGAGTTCCATATTGTGCAGTGTTTAAGTCCTGATATTGGAGTGAGTGAATTATAAGACGTTGTAATTTCAAAAGTCTTCTAGTAAAGTTCTTCCTGTGTGGAAGAAGGGAAGACGTAGAAGGATATTTCCTTCGAACTTTCGTAAATTATGTGTTATTTACTTTACAAGCACTGCACTTTATTTCGGTCAATATCACCTAAGTTTGTGTGCTCTTTCCGCACTTACTTTCAAGTTGCTCATACAATTCAGAAAGTTGAAAAAAATGGTTGAGTGGACTAACATCACTCAACACTTTGCTTTTCAAGCAAAATATTTTGAGAGTGTGTATTCACCCCTCCTCTACACACACACTCGATTCCCAACAAGTGGTATCAGAGTGGGGTCTTTTCTCAACTGTTGATATCTACTCTTTAATCATGGCTTCTTTAAACAAAATTTCTATGTTTTCAAAAGAAGAATATGATGATTGGAAGATTCTTATGCAGGAATCTTACTGCTCAAGATGACGATATGTGGTATGCCATTACTGATGGACCAATGAAGATTTTTAAAACCAACACTACAGTCGCCATTTCAAGTGGAGAACCACAGATTGTAGAGAAACAAAGATCTGAATGGTCTACCGAAGATAATAAGAAGACCAATCTTGACAACGTTGCAAAAGATATTCTCTACAAAACACTGGACAAAAACATGTTTAGAAAAATCAAGACGTGCTCAACATCCAAAGAGATCTGGGAGAAGCTCACTCAACTTTGTGAGGGCAACAACCATCCCAAGGAGAACAAACTCACAGTTGCCACTCAGAAGTTCGATAATGCCAAGATGAAGCCAAGGAAAACCATGGCTGAATTTGATGAAAGATTTAGTAGCATTATTTGTGAACTTATTTCTTTGGGCAAAACATATTCTAACCGAGAAAAATGCAGGCATATCAGAGATCTTCAACATGCTCGAAGCTTCCAGTTGTTGTGGTATTTTTGCTCGCAAGCGTACGATGTCAAGTTTTAATACAGAAAATGAGTCCAAGTCGATCCCACAGAGAATGAATAAAATGATATTATATTAAATATTTGAAACTAATAAAATTTTAATCCTATGTAGAGCTACGATGATGGTTTGAGTTTAAATAACTAAAATTTGCAATAAATAAAATTAATTAACGACGAGTTCACAAGACGGAAATTCAATAAGAGATGAATTATAGTGGTTCGACTTCACTTGACTATCCACCATGATTAATTCTTAATGATTTTTAATTATAAATTTTTCTAGTTTATTAGCCAAGAATCCAATTATTTTCTACTATCTTTTCAAAGTGATAGTAAAAGTTTGTATTTAATGTCAAACTCAATATTCCTATCAAAGTTTAGATATCAAATCCGGTAAATAGCATAAAAATTCTTACAATGGCTTTAATGGAGTTATAAGTCTTCCGAACAATATAAGCATCAACAATGTATTTTTCTATAATGTATTCAAAATCCTCTCTGCCGAGTGATGAATTCTACATAATAAATCATTCAATCTATGACCAGTAAATTGAAAGCATTGAAATAAGGAAAACACAAATAAATCGTGCAAAGAATTCAAATATATAAATCAAAATACAAAAACATGATTTCAAGTCAAGATCCGTCTACACTCTACACTAAAAAATTAGTTCATGATGAATTTAAAAATCAAACAAAACATGTTCTTCCAAAAATCCATCAAATAAAAAATATGTAATAATAAATAGTAGCAAAAACGAAGTCAAAGAAGCTTCTCCGTCCCCGGATGCAGCCGTATTTCATCTTCGCACCCAAATCTTGTGCTCTTGGGCGCTTCTCCGTCTTTCAGCCATCTCTATCCCTCAAAAACTGTTGCAAACCCTCGATTCAACTTTGATATATGCCAAAGAGTCCTTTTTAAAAACTGTGAATAAAAGTTTCCCAAAATATGAACACGCAGGGCGCGAGTTGGCTTCTCACGGGCGCGGGTGCACCACGATCAATTCACTTGGGCGCAGGTGCGCTGCTATGTGGGCCCAGGTGCACTAATCAGCATCACATTTCTTCGGAAATAAATATCGATCTAGGGCGCGGGTGCGCTGGTGTCCCGGCGCGGGTGCGCCCTGTGTTGTTCCTTCTCGTGTAGAATTCTTGCAAAAATCATATCTTGAGTTCTAGCCGTTGGATCAAGCTGAAATTCGAACAGAATCTTTAAAAAATATTATATTACATTATGAATGGTGAGATTGGATTCGGTTCTATCTATATTTTCTAATAATTTCTAGACACTTGATGCTTCGTGATTCCTTCCTACGACTTTTCTCGGTGCTCCGATTTTGATATTCGCACTTCTTTTCGCTTCAATATTATCTCCTTCTCCTTATTTCATCTATTTAACTTATTTTACATGTCAAAAATTTATTATTACCTAAATTCCTGCAAACAACACAAACACGCATAATATTGCTCGATACATAACAAAAGTCAAGTTATATCATATAAAATATAATTGCAAAAATTTGACTTATCAAATCCCCCCCAAACTTAAAATTTTGCTAGTTCCAAGCAAAAATAGAATAAAAATAAGAAAGAAAGAAACGACACCAACAAAGCAACTAACACACAAACAATGTAAGTCATGATATCAATTAATGCAGTCGGCCTCAGAGATTTTTTTTTCTTTTATCATGCAGTCCATTTTTTTTACACATCATTTTCAAGAGTTCTCGTGTATGTGGGATTTGTCAATCTCATCTACCCAACCTAACACCCAGATATAATTATGCAACCAGTGAGCTTCACAAATTCATTCATCCCGCCCTCAAATTTCAAAATGCAATCAACCAAGTTCAATCTTTATTGGCACAGATCAAAAGGATTTTTTCGGTTATTGGTTCAACATGAATTAGGCAAGAGAACAAGAATCCATAGTAGATCAGAATGAATCAAACATATCAGGATTAAGGCAAAGGGATTTGATCAAACTTTCTTATCAGATTGAGAAGTACAAGTAGCAAAAATTAAATTATTTGTGCTGCCAGATTTTGCATCCCGCTTTTTTCTACACCATACATTCTCCTTCTTTCTAGCATTGGATTAGAATTTCAAACCAAGGCTTCTCATCACCTTACTTTACCCGCCATTACATTTCTTCTTTGCACTCTTTAGCTACTCATTTTTTTTGTATTTCTCATGATTATAGAGTGGCTAAGAAGACTCAAATTATTCAAAAATTGCCTAAATCATTTATGTGCTCATACAAATCTACCTCAGTTTCAAGAAAAAATCACAAAATTTAAGAATAAATTTCTCTAAGCCACATCACAAAGTTCACATAATTGTTCTCTAAGTATCAAGATTATTGACGGTCATGACATTACGTGCAGAGTTTTGTGAGAACTCAAGATAAAATGCAGCTAACACCGAATCAACTCCTCAGATAAAATATCAGCAAAATAAAATTTTTAAATTTTCTCATCACAGGCCGATTATGGTTACGAACACATGACTTTAACTCACACATAAAATTTAAATAAATACAACAATGACTATTTTTTTACAAAAATAATAATAAAATAAAAACACAACCTCGGGAATTCAAGCAAACAACAATCAATCCTAATTAATTTAGTTTCATGAATTTCAGTCAATTAATAGCCAAGAACACTTAAGTTTATTATTTCCCTCTCCCGAGCAACAAATAATGTTTATCAACTACAATTAAATTCCAATATCCCTATTAAGAATTTATCGCAGTGATCTATCACAAAACAATGTTCTTTTTTAAAAGCTCCGTTAAAATTATACAATCTCCCGAGCTGTATAAATAATTAACAGTGTATTTTCCAATGGTCCTATTCAAAATCCCCTCTTCCGAGCAATGATTTCAAATAAATATAACAAATCAATTATTGATCAGATAATTGAAAAGACAATCAATTCTAGAAAAAAACAATTAATCTAGAAGAAACTCAATTCAATAAAATCAAAAATTCATGAAAGTGTCTACACCAGGTTACATCCGACATCTAGACTATAAAAATTAGTTCATAACTGAATTCAAATAAAACCAAAATATATTCAAAAATCTAGACATGAATTCAGAATTAAATAAATAAAAGATAAAGAAACAAATCCGTAGATGTGACGCCGTGTCCGGTCTATCGATCTCCGTCTTCAATTAAGCTCTAGATTTCTTCAAAAATCACGATCAAAGCCCTCAATAAATATTTCTCTCTGATGTATACGTAATTGTGTTATGGCGGCTCCCCTTAATTGCTGACAAAAATCTCTTTTTATATCGCATACAAAAGCCCACAAAATCAAGCCCATAAAAATTATTGCCCGATTTAATAAAACTTTTCAATCCACGATCGGGGTGGGCGCTTTAGTGATCGCGGGAGCGCCTTGAGTTCGCATTCTTAAATCTTCAATTCTGCGCGTTAGCTCTTCTTCCCTTCCTCATTAGCGCTTGAAGACGCGCTAACCATAAAGCCCAATGTAGAAAAGCCCAAGAACATTTATCCTGTTCATTCCTTTCTTCTTTCTTCTCTGATCGTTTCTTTTACCTTTAATTTTCTTTTCTTTCTTTTATTCTTTTCTTTTCTCCCCCATAATTCTTCTTTTTCACAAATTTTCCAAAATTTCCTACACTCACAAAAACAACAAAACAAAGGCAAAAATCTGCTCGAAATATTTAACAATTAAAATCATATATAAATTAAGTGTATAAATTACACTTATCAAATACCCCCAAACTTAGACTTTTGCTAGTCCCGAGCAAAACTATTAAAAACTAAATTCTAAAACTCATTCTCATTAACAACTCACAAGAATAGTCAAGAAATATTATGGAGCAATGGCATCAGCAATGATTTCAAAGAATTTTCAAATCCAATCGTATCATACCCACTAACACTTGAAAGTTTTCAGTCATAACAAAATAACCGCATAAACTCACAATCTCTGCAACTCACGTTTCAAAACACCCTTATCCAAGTTCAATTCAAACATTCATAGATCATGAGGACTTTACAAGGTAGCATAGGATCAAATATAGGATATCTATCAACAACACTCACAAATAGGTAAATTCAAAGAATAATAGTGTGTAAGTGTTTAGATCAAAATTCATAATCATTAAAAGTATCAATAAACAGTCCATACGCTAAATTCCCGCAACTCTTCTTCACTAGTATATTGGGCAACTGAGACTCAGTCAATAGGACTTAATTAGCTTATAGTGTAAGGTCTGGCTTATGGCTACAAACAAAGGATAAGAATTCAAATAAGGAGTAATTTATTGTTTAAACTCAATTCTAATTTCGACTTCTTTTCTTTCACAACTTCACACTTTATTTTTCCACTTCATTGATTTTTCAAATTCTTAAGAACTTCTTTCACAATTTTTTTTTCTCTTTTTCTTTCTTTTTTCTACTACCTCTTTCAACTCTTTTTTTTTTCTACTACATCTTTTCATCATTTTCAATTCATCCACCACACCATTCCTTTTTTCACAAATATAACTAGGAGTATATAACATTTTAGCATTCAAATTACTCCCTCAAAGGTAGGAATTAGTGTTTAGGCTAATTAGGTAGTCAATTTAGGACCTTAAAAAAATGACGGATGGGGGTTTAGTCACACGTTTACACGCATGTCATTCGATTTTCAATAAATCTCAAACAAGGTACTAGGGATAACAAATAATTAGGTAGCTTGAAAGGTTCAAACGAATTCAGAAAAATCGCCTAAATCATTCCTAATCTCAATTTTGCCCGTATTTTGCCTCGAAGAGTGTTCGAACTAGTTCTAGACAAGTATCAATCCACAATTAATTCATACAAATTCCAATCAGTGCAGAAAAGATTAATCATCAGCAGTAAATGATGATTTTTTTCAACAAATTCAAATTTTTCTATACCTCAAAGTACTAATATACGTGTAAGCTCAAATGGCAACTAAGGATAAATTAATCAATGAAAATTAGGCCCAAAATTTTGAACAATGCCTCAATCATATCTATGTATGTATGTCTCAAAACTCAGATTCATGTATTAATCACAGAGTATATAGGAAATTATTCATTCAATTGGTTCCATTTTTTCAAAAATATTTGGCAAATAGGTAAACAATCATAGATTTCATTTATAGCACAAAAATTTTTCATCAGCCATGCATCCATTTATTTCTTGACTTCTTTTCAACTCAATTAACAACAAAAATTTAATCTATGAAGCAAAGCACACAATAAATCCACTCAAACTAATCCACTCAACATAAACACAACCTCACAACTAAAACAAACACTAAATCATTGCACAAAAATGATTGACTCCCACCAAAATTAATATAATCATTGTTCCTAATGATTAAAAACAATAAAAATGAATACGGGACACATACCTTCGACACCGAGCATCAGGACTCGATGTAATCATCATGATCTCCATGGAGTGAACTTAATTTGTAACATGTATAGCACCATCAAAAGCCGGCCATCAACGGAGAATGTAGAATAATCACAACATGATCATCCAATGGAACCTAAAAGTATGACAGGTCCATGGTTAAGCTTGATTCAAGGACTGTTCGGGAAGCTTGTTGCACGAGATAGAGCTATTCATCAGCGCTTGTGTATCAACTGGTTCACAGGAGGAGAAACGCTGTTGGTGATTGTTGGACACGATGGAGGGCACAATTTGTAGCAGCTAGAGACACAATCAAGCATCATGAGGTTGCGCTATTGGAGAGCTAGTTGGCGCATGGTCTTGCTAATGGAGCGCGCGATTGCGGTTTGGGAGGGCATGTAAAGCTGCGCTTTTGCGCATGGTATATCTTTCTTGGAGTGCATGGTTGCAGCAGCTGGTAGAAGTGCGATTGCATGAGATGTTGCGCGAGGCTGGATGGCGCCCGAAAGAGGCGCGATAGTGAAACAGGATGCGCTATAGAGGGGAGCGCGATAGCGCATGGAGTTGCGCTAATGGTGATGGCGCGATAGCACATTTAGAGAGCTCGTTAGCGCTAGAATGCAGCACTGATGAAACCTGGAGGGGCACATTGCACTGGTGGAAGCGCTATCGCCCTTGGTGATCTTGTTGGTGCAAGTTAGGCAGGTGTCATGCGCATTTGCGCTAGATGTGGCACTGTTCAGTAGCGCGATTGCGCAAGGTGTAGCGATGTTCGTGTATCAGTGCAACGAAGGGGAGGCACGGGCACTCGAATGGAGTGGCGCGGGCGCGCCTTTAAGTTGCAAAACAACTCCAATTTCGTCCAGGTAAGGCGCGGGCGCTCTGATAAATGAGGCGAGTGCGCCGCTAGCTCGAATTTGAGATTTCTAGAGCCTGCAAATTTTTGAAAATTAAGAAAAATTAAGCTCAAAAATTGAAAACAAAAAAATACTTAAAAATGTCTAAATAAAAAAAAATTTAAACTAAAAATAAAAGCAAATAAAATAAAATAAAATGCTCGGGTTGCCTTCCAAGTAGCGCTTGGTTTAGAGTCGTCAGCCCGACTTTCACCGGTGTTAGATCTTCCCTTTCTCTTTAACTCGCCAAATCAATTCCAAGAACCGCCTTTTAAATTTTGCTTTCTTCTTCTTCGCGGTTTTCTTTTTCGATAAATTTGGCGCTTTACTCTTGGATTCAACCTCAATATCGGCTCTTGGACAGCTCTCCAACTTCACAACCGGCTCAATTAAGCACAATTCTTCAATGGGTGGAGTGGGTGCTTTCGTGAATAAGTTGAAGACCACTCGTTCGTACTCCACACCCATCGGTAATTCACCCTTCTTGACATCTATTTTGGCATCAGCAGTAGCCAAAAACGGGCGTCCAAAAATCAGCGGAGCACCATGATCCGCTTCAATATCCAAGATCACGAAATCCGCTGGGAAGATAAATTTATCCACCTTGACTAGAACATCTTCAACAATTCCTAGTGGATATGTAATGCTCCGATCCGCCAATTGCAATGAATTCTTAGTTGATTTCATGTCTCCCAACTCCAAGACCCTGTAAATAGATAATGACATTAAGTTAATACTGGCCCCTAAATCACAAAGTGCATTATTAAAATGAGAACCACCAATAGAATAAGGAATAGTAAAACTCTCTGGATCCTTAAGCTTTTGTGGCATCTTCTTTTGAAGCACCGCACTGCACTCTTCATTTAAATTCACCACCTCGTTCTCTAGCAGTCTTCTTTTCTTGGACATCATCTCCTTGATGAATGTTTATATGTATTTGAGGGCAAAATCTCGGTTCAGTCATAAATGTTTGGACACATTTTCGGTTTAGTCCTAAATATTTGGACGTTCTCGGTTTAGTCCTAAATGTTTCCTAAAAGTTCCCGGTTCAGTCCTAAATGTTTATACGTTCCCGGTTTGTTCCTAAATGTTTCCTAAAAGTTCCCGGTTCAGTTCTAAATATTTTTACATTGCCGATTTTGTGCCAAATATTTCTCAAAATTTCCCGGTTTGATCCTTCCATCTACTCGTGTGTTAAAACTAACACCGCGTAGTGTTATATCATTTATGATTAAGTTTTATATTATTTATTATATATTTAACATTAAACAAGTTGTAAATAAAACACAAATTTATTAGAGTTTTTATCCAAATTTAAATCAATTTTACACAATGTTCAAAATGAAAATATTAAATTCATGATGCTAAAAAATAAAAACTTAAATAAAATAAACGAAATTTGAGGAATTAAAATTTAATGATGTTATTTCACATTTCTATTAATTTTGTTATATTCTCATTCATGATGCTCGCACATTTAAAAAAAAAATTGGAGGTGAAAAAAGATATATATCTTTTTAAAACTCTTTTTATAATTTAAATAATTAGTATTTGAGAAAAATTTACTATTAAATAAAACTTAATTTCATATCACTACTTTAACGTTGGTCAAATAATTCATTATATTTTCTCAATTGTTAACCATAAGTATTCTTCTCTTGAAAAATTTATTGAAAATTTCAAATATTTTGTGAAATAAGTAATACTAGTTATTTGGTAAAACATTTGTTTATTTGTTTGTGATTGATAATTTTTTTAACTATAAGATTGCACCGTTCAATTATTTTTTTATTCTATAATTTTATTTTGCATAATTTATATTATATTTTCATTTGGAAGAAATTATTATTATTATTATTATTACAATTATTGTAATTATTATTATTATTATTATTATTATTATTATTATTATTATTATTATTACCTTCTATTTTATTTAAATTTTTTTTTTGTTTGTAAGTTTTTTTTTATCACGCTTTGTTTGTAGATGGAAGGACCAAACCGAAAAATTTTGAAAAATATTTAGGACGAAATCTGGAACCTAAAATATTTAGGACTGAACTGAAAATTTTTTAAAACATTTGAAACCAAACCGGAAATATAAAAAATTTAGGACTGAACCGGGAATTTTTGAAAAACATTTGGGACCAAACCGGTAATGTTCAAATATTTAGGACTGAACCGGGAATGCGTTCAAACATTTAGGACTGAACCGGGATTTTCCCCTGTATTTGATTTTCGAAAAAATAGATTTACCACATATTAATATGTTAGATTTTAAAACAAGAGTCTGATGAACTTATTAAACAAATATGTATATATATAATTAATTGTATACCTAAATTAAATCTTCTTAGCATAAATTTTTAATACTTTAACAGATAGAGTTTATATTATAAAAATATTATTTTTAATTTATATTTTTTTTAGGATAATACTAAATTATTATTCAATGTATATTTAAATTTGATCATCGAAACCAAGAAATAAATTTATTCAATAAGCTGAAAAAATACAGCTAAGCTAAATTTGAATGTATTATGCATGACCAAGATGGCTGAGAATCGAAACAAGTCAAGCTACAACAATTGTCTTATGATTAACATGGTTTACCAGATGTAAAAATAATATGTGCTTTAGATTTATTTTATCAATAGAAGATCAACTTTCATCTCCAAATAAATCTTTTAAATAAAAGAAAAATAATTTTTTTTTGGTACACTAACTTGTTTAATTTTAAGGTTTGGTCCACTAAGTTTTCAAAGTTTGCTTTTGGTACGCTAAATTTTAATTTTAGGCTATTTTAGGCCTAATCGGTGACGTGACACTGAAAAAAATATTGATTTGACATCGAAAAATGCTAACAAGACGTAAAAATGATGGCGTGAAATCGAAAATTTTTGAATTGTCAAATATCATGTCAGCAATTGCACTAACAATAATCAAAAATTAAATATTAGTGCACCAAAACCAAAATTGACAACTCAATGAAATAAAATTCAAAATTAGGCAAGTTAATGAAACGAAAAATCATGTTCTCGGAAAGAACTATTTTTTACTTAAAAATCAATAGAAGAAAAATTATCATTTAACATAAATTGCTTATGTTGGGGTGCAATAATAGTCCCTGCTAGGTAGAGCAATCGAAACATGACACTTAAAATTTTGTATGTTTTAAAATATTTGAGTCATATTGTTACCATTAATTATAAATTTTGGTGAAGCGATAAACGTTCAGTCATATAATTGATATCAGAGTCAAGGTCATGACTTCGATTCACATTGATTGAAATCATAATTACCACCAACTATAGCTATTACTAAAACGCAAATCGTTTGATCCTACAGTTTATAATATATATATATATATATATATATATATATATATATATATTTACGCTTTTCAACAAATATGTAATATATCTTATTGTTTTAAAGTTGTTAGCTAAAAAATAAATCAAAATCAAGGTATAAACATTTAATACACTATGAGAAAAACGTCGATCAGGAACTTATAAATATCGCAAAAGAGAAAGCTAAAGACATAATATTCTCGTTTCAATAGCTAATTAGAGATTGAATAATAGTGATCGAAGTTGAAATTGCCCGTAAAGAATATAACACTTGATTTTAACACTTGATTTTAAAAAAGTTAAACCGTTCAAAATGAAATTTGTAACTTCGATGGTAACCAAATAAAATTGTGATCACGTGACGTGACAAGTTCAATTTTCTGGTATCTAGAAATAGCTGAAATAAGATCTAGTTGTAAATTTGTAATCCAATTTGAATCAGATTGAGCCAATTCTGCCCGGCAAAACATGGGATTTTAATCATAATAATAGTTGATTTTCAGTTTGGTAAAGTTATATGATGGTCAGACGTATTGGAGATGATCTGTGTGAAAAAAAGGTTCAATCTCAACTCAACCAAATCAGTATACGTTTCCACGATCTTCAAATCCCCCTTTTTACGTGGTATTCATTTTCCCGAAATTGTGGATACAGGGTATTCTTCAAGCAGTCGAAAGAATGAAATTCTGGTTAGACTAACCCAAAAAATTTCACATCTTTCGCTCAAGGGAGAGGTTGATCATGCAAGAAAAATTTTTGATCAAATGGGCGTGAGGGATTTAATTTCATGGAATGTAATGATCAGGTGTTATGCCGAAAATGGAATGGTTGAAAATGCAAGAGAGTTGTTCGATGCAATGCCCGAAAGGAGTTCGTTTTCGTGGAACACCATGATCATGGCTTATACGGTAGCAGAGAGAATTTACATGGCTTTCAAGCTGTTTGTGATAATGCCTGATAAAGATGTGATGAGCTGGACGGGTATTATCACTGGATTTTGCCGTGTTTCGCTTGTTGATGATGCATGGAAATTGTTTAAGCAAATGCCTGATGCCAATGCTGTTTCTTGGTCTTGTATTGTGTCGGGTTTTCAACAAAATGACTTTGCGAATGAGAGCTTGATGGTGTTCAAAGAAATGTTGTTGGTAGGTATTCACCCAACTCCTCATTCGTTCTCAAGTGTGCTATCCGCTTGTGCCGATTTAGCAATGGTTTCGATGAGTGAGCAAGTATACTGTCAGCTTCTCAGACGAGGCTTTCTTGGCAACACAAATGTCGGGAACTCAGCTATTTCCATGTTTGTCAAAGTTGGAAGCATTCACCATGCAAGGGCTGTTTTTCTTGACTTAGACAAACCTGATCTTGTGTCATGGAATGCAATGATAACTGGTTTTTCCCAGCATGGGTATGGAATAGAAGCAATGATGGCTTTCCATCAGATGCAAAAGGCTCGGTTTTGTCCCGATAGTATTAGCTATATGGGAGTTTTACATGGTTGTAGCCATTGCGGGTTTGTGGAGGAAGGGAAGCAGTATTTTCTGTCCATGAAAATGGATTCTGGGATTTCGCCAGGAGCTGAACATTTTTCCATTATGGTAGACCTATACGCACGTGCTGGAAAACTTGAAGAGGCATATACAGTTATCAAGGAGCTTCCCTTTGAACCAAAATCAATCTTTTGGAGGGCATTATTAAATGGATGTAGGATTTGGGGTGATATTAAGTTGGGTGTTTCTGCGCCTGAGCAAATATTGAAGCTTGAACAGTTCAATTCGGGTGCATGTTTAATGGTTATTAATATTATGGTCTTGGCTGGAAAATGGAAGGAGGTGGCAACAATGCGGCGATTTATGAAGGAAACAGGGGTTAAAAAGGAGTTGAGTTGTAGTTGGATCGACACGAGTGGGATAAATCATTTATTTACCACAGGGGACAAAAAACATTCGAAGGGAGATCAGATTTTCCAGATCATCGAGTTATTGGCATATGATGGAGCTATAGATTCGGGAACAAGGGGGTTTTTGGATTATGGAAATATGTTAATGCTGTAGTTCTTGTGAGTTGACATTCCATCATGACAAGGGGGTTTCAGAATTATATAAAGATGACAATCTTATAATTGATTTTGAGGAAATTTCATGTGACAAGATGGAAGGAAAAAGCCAGTTATTCATACATGAAAACAAACAATATCAGAGAAAATGAGTGAGATCATTTTTTTTTTCTAATATATGATACATAGAAAATTATTAAATATATAAAGAGTGTAAAATGGAATTAGTGATCGTTCCTACCTCCCTCTCGTGGATCGACATGAACACAGGGTACCTTTTGTCTTTAAACTCAGAACGACGAAAGGCGAAGCAGAAGGAATCAAGAAGATGTTAACCATGTTACTTCCTGAGCACCTTCTGTAGTAAATACTATGTAATCTCCTGCAGCTGCATTTTTCCTCTGCGAGTAGTCCATTATTGCCACTCCACCAGGAAACTGCCCAACCTCACACAAGATCATCCTTTCCGACCGGACAAATATGACTCTTCTGCGGCTGATACGGGTATGAATAAACTCTAGTACTTGTTTTAGGGGCAGCAGGTCTCTTCTTTTTTGTGCATTATTCTACCCCAAGCGAAAAGCCGTCATTGCCTAATCTAATAAGGTTTGTTTTTTGGAAAATGCTACATATACACATTGAATTACTCATTGCACAAAATACTATGCTACTTGTTTTTTTATGCTATATTCGTGATTCGAGGAAAAGGGTACTACATATCTTAGATGTAAGGAAGATATCAAGTTTTCCTTGATTAAAAATTTATCAGCGGATCCTTACAGATTAGTACAGGATTATATTATTCAAGTCGAAAATTTGAACAGGTGAAAATGAAATCATATAATTGCAACAAGTATCGAGTGTCCCTTTTGTCGCAAAGTGAAAACAGAATATGTCCCTTTTGTCGCATCCTTTATTCTTTGAAGAAATTTTTTTATATAGATTTTATTCTTAAAAACATATTTTATTATATAAACCATAAACTTACACGGGTTTCTTGAAGTTCATGCACATGTGTCCTTTTAAATATAGTTAAACTATAAGGCAAGTGCTTGAAGTGGCTAGATAAGATGGATTCTTTTTGGGTAGATATTATGTGAGACATGTTGAACTGATCCATATATAAGGTTAAATAAATGCTTTTTCATTGATTGGAACAAGTACGAGATCCGCTTTAAAAAATTAATTCCTGAGATCAATGGTCCTTTAAGGGTTTTTTTATATTCTCCAAAATAATTGAGGTTCTAAGCCAAGTTTTCTCAATTTTATGGTCGTATATAAGGGTGTAAACGAGCCGAGCTACTCGTGAGCAACTCGCGAGTAGCTCGGTCAAAGCTCGACTCGAGCTCGATTTGACCGAGCTCGAGCTCGAGCTCGAGTAGCTCGAGCATACAATCGAGCTCGCGTTGAGCTTTGAAACTATGTGATCGAGTAGCTCGCGAGCTACTCGATAAGCCACATATATATATTAAAAAATAATATAAATATATATAAATATAAATATAATATATATAATTTAATATTATATTGATATATTAATTTATTTATAATATTTATATATTTATTTATAATATTTAATTAAATTTTTTTATTTATTATATTTATATATATATTTATTTTATAATAAATATAATATAATATTTTATTTATTTATTTATTTATATATTTTTAATTTTTATATATATATAATATAAAAGCTCGAGCTCGAGTACTCGAACTACAACCGAGTTCGAGCTCATATTTTACTACTCGATCGAGATCGAGATCGAGCTCGAGCTCGAGCTCGAGTAGTAAAATATGAGCTCGAGCTCGAGTAGTGTGCTACTCGAGCTCGGCTCGGCTCGGCTCGATAACACCCCTAGTTGTATACATAATGGGTTCTGATCATGCACAAATTATTTCTATTTTCTTGAGCTATATAGATTCACAAAAGTGGTAATCCAGATTCTTGGGGGAAGGGTATATAGTTAATAGTATATACTGAATGCATCACCGGCTCTTTATTACTAACAGCGATCATATGCAGTCGTTGTTAGTTTATATAGTTGTTTTTTTTTTCATAACATATTTTCGAGTAAAATCGAGTATTTTTTTTTTTTCAATCATGAGATTTCTTGGTCGATCTATATCATCATTATTTTTTTTGGAAATTTCATTGAACAAGTTGAAGGCATTTTTGTAACTATGCAACACAAATTTGAATTATTAAAATATAAAATTCTACAATCCGATCATTACATATCTTTTTTATTTTTATTTTTTTATTTTACCAATTTTTGTAGGTTTTTTCCGAGCAATAATGACAGAAAGAAAAAAACCTATTAATTTTTTTAAAAATATTTTGTTCGGTGATTATAGAATACGATTGCAGTTTCTTAATCGGTTGTTCATGGTGAAAGCAAATTACAAAAGAATAGTGAAAGAATAGGGTGTAGACATTTCAGAGGTGTTGATTCTGTATTAAATGATGAATGATTATAATGTGTAGATAATCTTCCTTTATATATATACAAAGAATTTGTTCCTTAGACACCATTTTTTATCAGAATTTTCTTTATGTGATATAAATATTATGATTTTGTTTGTTTTTTTTTAATTTCGACATTTCAAATTGCAATTTAGTCCCTCGATAAGTTTTACAACTATGATATTACTCTTATTTAAATATAAATTAAATTAATTAAAAAATATTAATTATACAAACACGTAATGCGTGCATCAATATATTAGACTCACTAGTATTTAATGAAAGATATCAATGTATGCGCCTTGATTGCTTTGGATATAATATTTTTGTATTGGCTCATGGAATAAAGGTTTTGTTTCACCAATGGATCATGATTCTGTTGGAAATGTGCCCATAAAACAGATATTTGTTATTAATTGTTAATTTTAAATAAAAGAATTATTTATTCTATTGTTTGATTGTTTTATGCCGTTTTGCTTAAAAATGGATATCTATATAAAATTCATAATATATTATAGTTGATGTGATTTTAGTATATAAAATTGTTATATACATGAGGATTAAAATCATAGATAATATATTTAAAATGTCCATGATTGATTAAAGTATGGATCTTTAATTGGTAATCATTAATGCGATCTATTGATATTTTGAATATGAAAGTTTTATCCAAACTTTCAGTGTGGGGACACTAAGTAGAGGCATTTTATATTATTTGATTATATAGGACAAGGACCGGATGTGATTTTATAGTCTTTATTTAAGTACCGTTATAAAGACTTTAATCAACATCATTAAGATGATCTTATGTAGATCAATCTCAATCCTAAGTAATCATAGACTCCTTGTTTGTGTTAATGTGTTTCTTGATTTGTTCATTAAAATCTATTTTAGTAATAGATTTAATACTTACATTTTGGAGACTCATAAATACATTCAGCTGAAAATATGATTTACAGACATGAAATCCGTAACTTCTGAAAGGATGTTAAAATGGTTTCCTTGAGTATTGGTTCTAGCACTGAACAGTTTGAGCGCTCTAATTCATAATTAGATTATGAATTAACTGTTCACTAGTGGATCAATGGTACTTAAGGTTTTAGATACAAACAGAGGGGTAAAACGGTAATTTCACCCAGCTCTAATTGTGAACCATGAACGGAGGATTGATTAACATGTAATGATTATATCGATGGACTATTCAAATATTTGGGTAAGCATGTTCCATATTTCTCAAGAGTGCAGTTTCGGGTTTTTAGTGGAGTAACCTTGGAACTAATAAATTAGATAATTAATTAAAGAGCTTTAATTAATTTTATCTAAATTTATTGGAGCTTGAGATTATGGGTCCATGGTCCCCAAACCATCTTCATGCAATCACAATGGATACTCTTAAATAATTAATATGATTAATTATTAATTCACACAAATTGATTAAGTAATAAAATTGTTTATTATTTAATAAAGAGAATATTATATTTTATATTTGTAATTTGATTACAAATATAATTTGTTTTTGGATAAATAGAGAGAGTAATTATTTTAGATAATTATGAGATGTTTGATAATTATTTGAATGTCAAATGATTTCAGTTTTAGAATTGGATATGATTATCTGATTCTATAGAAATTCAAACAAGTTTTGATTTTTAAATAATAGACATCAAATATTAGATATTTTACCATTATTTAAAATTCAAAAATTTTGAATTCTTTTTTGCTAGATTTTCGAGAACCATATTTTTTGGTTTTGAAAATTGGTTGCAAATTTGAAATTCAAAAGTTGTGTAAATCTCAAATTAGTTGGGATTTTGTTTTTGTTTTGATAATTAAAATTTGATAAGATTTGATCGGTTCAATTTTAATCTATAAAAATAGTTTTCTAACTTTTAAAAGTATCGATCAAAATTTTCTAGAAACACACATATGCACGTCTCATTCTCTCTTGTAAGATTAGAATTTTTGTGAAAAATTCTAGTTAATAATTTTGTGAAAAAAATTGAAAGAGTTAGCCCACACTATTGTCCGTTGGTTGATTTGAAGATTGGTAAGGAAGACCGTAGCCTGAAGGAATTTCAGAAGAGCCGATCACATACAAGTAGTGAATCATCCAGAGAACTTTTGGTAATGATTTCTATTCCATATAATAGAATCTTAATCATTAAATTTATTATAGTATTTTGCATGTTTAATTATAAGATAACTTGTGAAGTTTTATAATTAAACTAGATCCTTTGTTCGATCTATACAAAATTGTTTTGTCAGTAAAAAATTTTAAAAGTCGTTTAATCTTATTTTTCACATATTTCCGCTGCACATCGAACATAAAAAACCAACAAGTGGTATCAGAGCCAGGTTGTTGCAAAATATTATCATAAATTTTTATGATCGTTTCTCATGTTAAATTTTGATTGTATGTTATCACATATTTTAAGAATGTGTTCTGCATGATTTATTTCACTGTGACACGATTATGGTTTTATTAATTTGATTCTTTATTGTTTTGACAAATGACTTGTATTGCAGACTTCCATTATATGTTTTGGCCGAAAAAACAAAGGACAAAATGGAATCAATTGTTGATTTTAGAATTTTTGTCGTTTTATGTCATTGCCTCGGGAATTTACTTTGAACAGTACTACATCAATTATTCAATAGTTTTGATAATTAATGTAATTATCAAACTATTAAATATTTTGATCTTAACAAAATTTGATCAATTAGTTGATTATTATATTTTGTTAAATTGAGTTCTTAGTGTTTCGGCTAACATGGCCAGAAACATTAAAGTTTCATTTAAAGTTAATTAATTTATTTAATAGTTTTGATAATTAATGTAATTATCAATAGATTAAATATTTAATTAATGGTTCGATAATTAATGTAATTATCAGATTCAAAGAATAATATTAATTTGTTCACAGTTAATTAATTTATTTAATAGTCTTGATAATTAACGTAATTATCGGAAGTTAAATATTTTAATTATTTTTTTTCTTTTGAAAAATGAATTGGTGTCCAGAATACCTTTTGAGGCAAGGATTGGATGTTTACTGCAATTGCATGTCTTAGTGTTTTTTGTTTGGTACATTAGACGGTATGCTCATGGATCTTAATATGTCACGTGGATCATATTTAGATATGTCTATCGTATGCGTTATAGCATGATGTGCATATATTTTAATTTATAAAATTGTTTATGTGAATTTATGCAATGCATTATCTGAATTAATTCGAATAATTTGGAATTTTTTTTCTCTAAAATTTGGATTTTTGTACATTAGAATTTTGAATTGAGAATTCTATTAAAATTTTAAAAATCCTTGGTTATTATGACATATGATGTCTAATTAATAATATGATTATTAAAACCTAGGGTGTATTGGATAATTAGTTATCTAATAATAAAATACCCATTAAATAATGAGTAATTATTTATTGGTCTCCTTCGTTGGTCATGCAACGTGAGAGTTAGAATGACGCTTTTTAACGCTTTGATTTCGTTATCCTACGGGTGGTGTCCGTTTTGATTCAATATCAAGGCTAGATCTCTTATGATAGAATTTTAGATGTATTTTAAGTTTGACCGTCCTTACGGCGGCATTCTTAAGTTAAATCTAAAATTTAAAATGAAGGGTCTTACTCATGAAGATATGAGATCAAATTGTTGATTATATCTTTGACCAAAGTTTATTTTATTTTTGGTAGTTAATATGTGTGTAAATAAGAGTTATTTTTGTAGCACATGTATTAATCAAGAAGAGTCTTGGTTTAACTAAGCAAACTATGTGACCGTCCCAACGACGACATTATAGTATGTGGTTAGTTGAATTATCGACGGAATGGTAATTTGGTATTGTACTTATTGTTTGCATTCTTGCATGAGTTTACTATTCCGAAATGTTCATATAGATATTCTTTTTCAAACAATTTAATAATTTTTGTTTTATTTAAATTCAGCAATAAAATGGCAATGGGAAATCCTATCATGTCTTTGCTTGCAAACAATACTTTGACTGGTGAAAACTTTTCCAAGTGGAAAAGTAACGTTAATATTGTGCCTGTTAGTGAGAACAACAGGTTTGTTCTAACTGAGGAATGTCCACCGGTACCACCCGCCAATGCCACTCGTGCTGTTAAGGAACCATATGATCGTTGGATTGCGTCCAACAACAAGGCTAAGACATATATGCTTGCTAGAATGTCTGATGCACTAAGAATCAAGATGGAGCCCATGTAAACTGCTTTTGAGATTATGGAATCTCTTCAAGGTATGTTTGGGCAACAATTTGAGCAAGCTCGTCATGAGGCCACAAGGAAATACACGAATGCTAGGATGGTTCCTGGCACTCATGTTCGTGATCATGTCATGCAGATGAAAAATCATTTTTCTGAGGCTGAGATGCATGGTGCAGTTGTTGATGAAGCCACATAAGTGAGCATTATTATGAATTCGCTCTCTAGTGACTTCATCCCATTCACAAGCAACTATATTATGAATAAGTTGAATTATGGGATGACTCAACTACTGAATGAACTTCAAACTTTTGAAGTCATCTCGAGAATTGTGAAAAATAAGGCTGAAGCAAATGTTGCAGATAAGCCATCTTCTTCAAAGGGTTTGAAGAATAAAAAGGCTAAGGGTGGAAAGCCTGGTGCTAAGTTCAAAAAGCCCAAGATTGGGGCTAAGATCATCAAACCCAACAACAAGAAGGCCGAGAAGAAGCCAAAAGGAAAGTGTTTCCATTGCGGAGTAGATGGACATTTGACCGGCTAAATCGGTGTGATATAAATCTACTGGCAAGCGTACCAGGTCAAGTAATAGTAAAGTGGACTGAGAGTCCAAGTATCGATTCTACTGGGACTGTTGTCAATTCTCAAGAATTAATTATTTTACTTAATCTAGAAAAAATAATAAAAAGCAATTTGACTTAAATAAAATAAGAAAATAAAATAAAAACTGCTTAAGAAATAAGAATAAAAATAACTGAAGATAAAAATAATTAAAACAAAGACAACCAAGACACACGTAGGTACCGAACAAATCATGTAACATGTAGTCGATTCAAGACTCAGATTTAATCTTAATTCACGGGAATTCTTCTAATTTGTTCAAAGGACTATTTCTAGAACAATCAAACCTATTCAAATATTGATGAACTAATCTTTCGTAATTCTAATCAAATTTGAATGCATTAAATATTTATGAAAATTCAGTTTGCACCCAAACCGCACACTGAAACCGAATTCTATTTCTAGTCGGTTTTACAATATGTTGATTATCAAAGTGATCAAAATCGAAACCTCCTCTGTCGACTTGGAATCGATTAACATGCAAGCAAACAGTTGATCAGACTATTCACAAGACAAATATAAATCTGACAATCAATAAAACAAAATCAACTCTGAAAAATCCCAAACAAACATACAAGTTTTCTACATAAATTTGTTCGGCCCAATCATGCCGTATTGGTTGAAAAATAACTACTCAATAATTGAAACTAGAATTAAACAAAAATAAAATAAAAAGAAAGAACGGAAGAACGAAATAGCGAAGAAATCTTCTCTGCTCATAGCCGCCGCCTTGCGTCTGCGTTATGCGTGTTGGAACCCCTTTCTCACGTCTGAATAAGTCCCTTAAATATGAGTTTAAAAAAGCCCATGAAAAATAGCCCGTAAAATAAGACTTTTTAATTTCCGAAATTCTGATTTTTTCTGATTTCCGACATCTCGCTCGAGCGAGCACAACCTCTCGCTCGAGCGAGAGACTCTCTGTTCCGAGGATTTCTGCTTCCGTCTCGCTCGCTCGAGCGAGCATGTTTCTGCACAAAAAACTCACGCACAGACTTCCTTGCGCCCTTCCTTAGCGCGTTAGCACTCTTTCTAGCGCCAAACTCCTTCTTTTAAGCGCGTTAGCACTCTTCCTAGCGCCAAACTCAAGTGCAATCGCGCTACAACACTCACCATCAGCGCAACTTTCAACCTGCTCCGAGCGACAAATTTGAAAAATTCATATCTTGAGTTCTAGCCGTCGGATTGACTTGAAATTTGGACAGAAGCTTCAAAACATCTTGAACTTTATTCTGAACAGTGAATATCGGATTTGGATCTCTCTAAAATTAAATATGATTTTTCGACTAAAGCTGCTCCGTAATTAACTTTTCAAAAATCCATTTTCCTACAAAATTAACCGGGAGAGTGAAATACACACACATGAACTAAAACACATAAAAACACATAAAAAAATATGAATGCACACAAAATTAACATAAAAATATCTCGAACTAATGCACACAAAATGCACTTATCAACACCCTTATACTTAAACCTTGCTCGCCCTCGAGCAAGACATGCAAAAACAAAATGCAAACAAAAACATAAGTAAGGACAAGTCATGAATGTGCACAGCCTCTGAGAAGTTCAATCACCAACAAAAAAATCACAGACATGCTCTCAACTTTTCATAATACACCTTCGATTTAACGTGAACGTGTGTGTGTGAAATGTCATTCCAGTTTCATGCAACTTAGACCGAATTCGTCTCAAAACTGCTTAGCAACCTATGACAAATCAGTGCAAGTTTCACTTTTCAAGTGTCAATTCCTTCCAATGACCCCTAGGCATACCCACCTCCCTTGAGATAATGAATTACACACCTTCGGATTTTGCATCCGGTATTGCTGTAGCCCCAATAATTACCCGCTGATTTAGCTATAACTGGCTAGGATACAAAAAATTATTCTATTTTTTCTTTCTAATCCCCTTGTCTATAGCCCGGATGGAGCATCAATCCCATTTAATCCGCATACTTAGCCTTAAATTTAATTTTTTTTATAGGATTTTAATCCTTTAAAGGCCCGGATGGAATTGAATAAATTTTTTTTTCTAGGTGCGCCCAAGATCATAAATGTAAACTAGAGCCTCATCAAAATTCATAGAAAACAATCAAGATCCACAAAACACCTATTGCCGTGCAATGGTCAAACAGACAGAAACTTCATCAAATCTTTCGCTACAATTTACTGGTCTAACATTAGTGCTTAAAAATATTCACGGTTTAACATACAGTTTCTCATGTCCAGTCAAGAGCAAAATTTTTCAAAAAACCATTTTTTTTTCAAATAAACTTCATCATCATTGGCTATTATGACTCATCCTACTCATTACAATGCAAACAACAACAAACACAAACTGTATGCAAACAAATATGATACATGACAGATGCAACACAAACATAACAAACAATTCAATGTACTAGTATACCCCCCATACTTATCCAAAGCATTGCCCTCAATGCTTCAGAACAATGAACAGAATGCATAACAAACACACAAATGAAAAGACGAACAAAAACACAATGAGAAAAAAAATAACACTCCCCTGGTTTTTGATTCATCCTCTTCCTTCATGACAGTATCTGCTGGGACAGCAGCAGCAGACTGTGTATATCGGCAGGCTCGGCAAACTGGAATGGGAAAAAAGTAAAAATTAAATAAAAAAAACAAAAACCAAAAATAAAATAAAAAACAGGGGAAAGAACACTGGGTTGCCTCCCAGTCAGCGCTAAATTTATAGTCTAATGCCCGACTATGCAGAAGCAACCATCAAAGAGCGGCTGCCGCCCATAGTAAGAATCATACAACTCTACGTATGGGTCTTGATTTCCTTCGCCCTCAAGCTTGGCGTGATATTGACATGGAAAGCTCGTCGGTCCATCAATACTCGGTATGAATTTTTTCTTTTGGAAGGAGACTTCGAATCTAGGCTGAAGCTCATAGAGGATGGAATATGCTGGCGGTGACGTCAATGGCAAGAAAGAATCTTCTAACGGTGTACATGTAACGACCATTGACGAGGTAAAATCTGTATCTTTGCATGTTTCTTCCTCCTCCAAGTCGTCCACTATTGGCTCTTCTTCACAAGAAAATTCCTCAAAAATTATTTCTTCATGCGCTGGCTCAGTTACTTCACTCTCTTGGCACGTCTCAAAAATTGGTTCTCTAAGAAGCGCAATCTGTTCATCCATAAGACTCCAAGACTTGATACGGCTTTCTAAGAATTGATTTGCCTCTGTCTGTTGCCGCAAAAGATTCTCCAACTGAGCCACATAATCTTCAGAACACCCTACACACTCTTTTTGACTCTCCGGTGGTTGGTTTGCAAAATTTTTAGAGTTGATATCTAGAGGATATTTGTGACTCCAACCTTGCAATGAAGGATCACAATGCCAATGGTAGTCGAAATCTGCCATATCATTTAACAAGTGCATCGCACTGTCTTCATCTCTTCTAAACAATTGACTGCCAGTGGCCAAAGCTCCAGAATCTACCCAACTTCTTGTAATCTCATCCAAACCACCATAAAAAATTTTAGTGAGGGTGTAAGTCGAAAACTGATGGCATTGAAATTTGTTCGTCAAATCATTGAATCTCCCCCAAGCAGCATAGAAAGGCTCCAAGTATTGCTGGCCAAATCTTGTGAACACCTGTCGATGGTCCATCTCCAAGTACCTCACAAGTAAAAAAAAATAATTAAAAATTAAAAATTAAAAAAAAATAATGCAAGAAAAAAAAATGTTTAGTCTCAAGCAAATAATCTATCCTAATATTAACTGAACAGTCCCCGGCAACGGCGCCAAAAACTTGACAGGATAAATCAGTGTGATATAAATCTACTGGCAAGCGTACCAGGTCAAGTAATAGTAAAGTGGACTGAGAGTCCAAGTATCGATCCCACAGGAACTGTTATCAATTCTCAAGAATTAATTATTTTACTTAATCTAGACAAAATAATAAAAAGCAATTTAATTTAAATAAAATAAGAAAATAAAATAAAAACTGCTTAAGAAATAAGAATAAAAATAACTGAAGATAAAAATAATTAAAACAAAAACAACCAAGACACACGTAGGTACCGAACAAATCATGTAACATGTAGTCGATTCAGAACTCAGATTTAATCTTAATTCACGGGAATTCTCCTAATTTGTTCAAAGGACTATTTCTAGAACAATCAAACCTATTCAAATATTGATGAACTAATCTTTCGTAATTCTAATCAAATTTGAATGCATTAAATATTTATGAAAATTCAGTTTGCACCCAAACCGCACACTGAAACCGAATTCTGTTTCTAGTCGGTTTTACAATATGTTGATTATCAAAGTGATCAAAATCAAAACCTCCTCTGTCGACTTGGAATCGATTAACATGCAAGCAAACATTTGATCAGACTATTCACAAGACAAATATAAATCTGACAATCAATAAAACAAAATCAACTCTGAAAAATCCCAAACAAACATACAAGTTTTCTACATAAATTTGTTCGGCCCAATCACGCCGTCTTGGTTGAAAAATAACTACTTAATAATTGAAACTAGAATTAAACAAAAATAAAATAAAAAGAAAGAACAGAAGAAAGAAATAGCGAAGAAATCTTCTCTGCTCCCAACCGCCGCCTTGCGTCTGCATTATGCGTGTTGAAACCCCTTTCTCACGTTTGAATAAGTCCCTTAAATATGAGTTTTAAAAAGCCCATGAAAAATAGCCCGTAAAATAAGACTTTTTAATTTTTGAAATTTTGATTTTTTCTGATTCCCGACATCTCGCTCGAGCGAGAACAACCTCTCGCTCGAGTGAGAGACTCTCTGTTTCGAGGATTTCTGTTCCCGTCTCGCTCGCTCGAGCGAGCACAAGCTCTCGCTCGAGCGAGCATGTTTCTTCCCAAAAAACTCACGCACAGACTTCCTTGCGCCCTTCTTTAGCGCGTTAGCACTCTTTCTAGCGCCAAACTCCTTCTTCTAAGCGCGTTAGCACTCTTCCTAGCGCCAAACTCAAGTTCAATCGCGCTACAACACTCACCATCAGCGCAACTTTCAACCTACTCCGAGCAACAAATTTGAAAAATTCATATCTTGAGTTCTAGCCGTCGAAAATATTTGAAATTTGGACAGCAGCTTCAAAACATCTTGAACTCTATTCTGAACAGTGGAGATCGGATTTGGATCTCTCTAAAAGTAAATATGATTTTTCGACCAAAGCTACTCTGTAATTAACTTTTCAAAAATCCATTTTTCTACAAAATTAACCGGGAGAGTGAAATACACACACATGAACTAAAACACATAAAAACAATATGAATGCACACAAAATTAACATAAAAATATCTCGAACTAATGCACACAAAATGCACTTATCAACATTGGAAAAGAAACTGTCCACGATACCTCGCGGAGCTGAAGGAGAAAAATAACGGTAAATTTGATTTACTTGTATTAGAAGCTTGTTTAGTGGAGAATGATTCCTCCAACTGGATAATTGATTCTGGAGCAACTAATCATGTTTGTTCTTCTATGCAGCTGCTTAGTTCTTCGAGGGAGCTTGCTGAAGGGGAGGTGAAACTAAGAGTTGGCAATGGGGCATTAGTTTCTGTCAAGGCAGTGAGAGTCGCCCGTTTAAATTTTGAAAATAAATATTTGGTTCTGAACAATGTTTATTTTATTCCCGGTTTTTGTATGAATTTGATTTCTATTTCTAAATTGCATGAACAATTGTTTGGGATTTATTTTTATAATAATGGAATTTCTATTTTGAAAAATGGTCTCGAAATTTGTCATGCATGTATGAAAAACGGGTTGTATGTCCTTAAGCCTTGTGAACGTTTATCTCTAAATACTGAATTGTTCAAAGTAGCTTATCCGAAGTCTAACAAAAGGAAAAAGCTTGTAAACAGTTATGAAACATATTTATGGCATTTTAGATTAGGTCATATCAATCTGGATAAGATTAATAGACTAACAAAGGAAGGTCCTTTGAGAGAGTTAACTGTTGACACTTTACCAGTTTGTGAATCTTGTCTAGAAGGCAAAATGACTAAGATACCTTTCTTGTCAAAGGGTAAAAGGGCCAAAGGACCACTTGAGCTAGTACATACCGATATGTGTGGACCATTAAATGTACAAGCACGAGGAGGTTATGAATATTTCATCACTTTTATTGATGATTATTCAAGACAAAGGAAATCTGAAACTTTTGGAAAGTTTAAGGAATTTCTAGCTGAAGCTGAAAAGAAATTAGGAAAGTCACTGAAAATACTTCGATCAGATCGAGGTGGTGAATATCTTGATACTGAGTTCAAGAATCACTTAATTGAGAAAGGGATCATATCCCATCTCACGGCTCCTAGAACTCCGCAACAAAATGGTGTTGCTGAAAGAAGGAATCGAACTTTGTTAGACATGGTGAGATCCATGATGAGCTATGCCTCACTGCCTACATCTTTTTGGGGATATGCAATACAAACAACGGTTTACATTTTGAATGTAGTACCATCAAAGTCTATCCTAAAACCCCAATAGAATTATGGAATGGACGTAAACCAAGCTTGCGTCATTTTCGTATCTGGGGATGTCCAGCTCATGTACTAAAAGGAAAATTTGGGAAACTGGAATCACGAACAGAAGTGTGTCTGTTTTTTGGCTATCCATAAGGCACCAGAGGAGGTTTATTTTATAGTCCACAAGAAAAAAAAGTATTTGTATCAACAAATGCTACTTTTCTTGAGAACGACTATATGACTAACTTCAAGCCTCGTAGTAAATATGTACTCGAGGAGTTGCTAAATGATCAGATCATTCCACAACCAATGTCTTTAGAAGGCAATAGGGAAACAGAGGAAACCACTGTTCCTAATCAGGAAAGTTTGGTACCTAGATGTAGTGGGAGAGTTATTAGAACTCCTACTCGCTATAGACAGGATGGTTAAACAAATGTTGTTGTAGCCGATACCAATGATGATGATCCATTGACATATCAACATGCAATGAAAGATCCTGATAAAGAAAAATGGCAAGAAGCCATGAACCAAGAGATGGAGTCGATGTACTCCAACTCAGTCTGGGAACTTGTAGATCCACCTGAAGATGTCAGGTCCATAGGATGTAAATGGGTCTTCAAGAAAAAGAGAGGCGTGGATGGGAAAGTAGAGACTTTCAAAGCAAGATTAGTGGCAAAGGGTTATACCCAAAAGGAAGGAGTTGATTATGAAGAAACTTTCTCTCCAGTTGCCATGATAAAGTCTATCCGCATTCTCCTGTCCATTGCAGCTAGTCTCGACTATGAGATTTGGCAAATGGATGTCAAGACGGCATTTTTGAATGGTCATCTTGAAGAAAGAATTTATATGATGCAACCAGAAGGATTCATGGTAAAAGACCAAGAGCAAAAGGTTTGCAAGCTTAAAAGGTCCATCTATGGACTTAAACAAGCATCTAGGTCTTGGAATCTTAGGTTTGATGAGATCATCAAGACTTATGGGTTCCAACAGAATATGGATGAACCTTGTGTTTACAAGCTCGTCAATTCTAAAAGTGTGATTTTCTTAGTCCTTTATGTCGATGACATTTTACTCATTGAAAATGACGTAGAATTTTTATATGATGTAAAGAGATGGTTGGTCGAGCAATTCCAAATGCAAGATTTGGGAGAAGCGAGTTATGTTCTTGGAATCCAAATTATTCGGGATAGGAAGAATAGACTCCTAGCTTTGTCTCAAGCAACTTATATTGATAAAGTGCTTGCACGTTTTTCGATGCAAAATTCTAAGAAGGGTCTCTTGCCAACCCGACTTGGAATTACTCTTTCTAAGGAACAGTGTCCTAAGACACCACAAGAGAAAGAGCAAATGAGACGTATCCCATATGCATCAGCAGTAGGGAGCCTAATGTATGTTATGTTGTGCACTAGGCCTGATATTTGCTATGCAGTGAGAATTGTTAGTCGGTACCAGTCAAACCCAGGATTGGATCATTGGGTAGCAGTAAAGCATATTCTCAAGTATCTTTGAAGAACCAAAAACATTATGCTTGTCTATTTAGGAGGAGTCCTGAATCCTTTGGTATATACTGATTCTGATTTTCAATCAGATAAGGACTCTCGAAAGTCGACGTCCGGATCAATATTCACCCTTGGTGGTGGAGCAGTTGTGTGGAGAAGTATTAAACAATCCAGCATAGCAGACTCTACCATGGAGGCAGAATATATAACAGCTTGTGAAGCAGCTAAAGAATCAGTTTGGCTCAAAAAGTTCTATACTTGATCTGGAAGTAGTTCCAAATATGGATAAGCCATTAACCTTGTATTGTGACAATAGTGGGGCTGTGGCAAATTCAAAAGAACGAAGGAGCCATAAAAGAGGCAAACATATTGAAAGGAAATACCATCTCATTAGGGAGATTGTACATCGAGGAGATGTCAGCATTATGAAGATAGCGTCAAAAGAGAACCTTGCAGATCCATTCACCAAGACGTTACCTGAAAAAATGTTTATGGGTCACTTATATGGAATGAGTCTTAAAGATATGTCTCATCTAATTTAGGGCAAGTGGGAGTTTGTTGAAAATGTGCCCATAAAACAGATATTTGTTATTAATTGTTAATTTTAAATAAAAGAATTATTTATTCTATTGTTTGATTGCTTTATGTTGTTTTGCTTAAAAATGGATATCTATATAAAATCCATAATATATTATAGTTGATGTGATTTTAGTATATAAAATTGTTATATACATGAGGATTAAAATCATAGATAATATATTTAAAATGTCCATGATTGATTAAAGTATGGATCTTTAATTGGTAATCATTAATGCGGTCTACTGATATTTTGAATATGAAAGTTTTATCCAAACTTTCAGTGTGGGGACACTAAGTAGAGGCATTTTATATTATTTGATTATATAGGACAAGGACCGGATGTGATTTTATAGTCTTTATTTAAGTACCGTTATAAAGACTTTAATCAACATCATTAAGATGATCTTATGTAGATCAATCTCAATCTTGAGTAATCATAGACTCCTTGTTTGTGTTAATGAGTTTTTTGATTTGTTCGTTAAAATCTATTTTAGTAATAGATTTAATACTTACATTTTGGAGACTCATAAATACATTCAGCTGTGAATATGATTTACAGACATGGAATCCGTAACTTCTGAAAGGATGTTAAAATGGTTCCCTTGAGTATTGGTTCTAGCACTGAACAGTTTGAGCGCTCTAATTCATAATTAGATTATGAATTAACTGTTCACTAGTGGATCAATGATACTTAAGGTTTTAAATACAAAAAGAGGGGGGTAAAATGGTAATTTCACTCAGCTCTAATTGTGAACCATGAACGGAGGATTGATTAACATGTAATAATTATATCGATGGAATATTCAAATATTTGGGTAAGCATGTTCCATATTTCTCAAGAGTGCAGTTTCGGGTTTTTAGTGGAATAACCTTGGAACTAATAAATTAGATAATTAATTAAAGAGTTTTAATTAATTTTATCTAAATTTATTGGAGCTTGAGATTATGGGTCAATGGTCCCCAAACCATCTTCATGCAATCACAATGGATACTCTTAAATAATTAATATGATTAATTATTAATTCACACAAATTGATTAAATAATAAAATTGTTTATTATTTAATAAAGAGAATATTATATTTTATATTTGTAATTTGATTACAAATATAATTTGTTTTTGGATAAATAGTGAGAGTAATTATTTTAGATAATTATGAGATGTTTGATAATTATTTGAATGTCAAATGATTTCAGTTTTAGAATTGGATATGATTATCTGATTCTATAGAAATTCAAACAAGTTTTGATTTTTAAATAATAGACATCAAATATTAGATATTTTACCATTATTTAAAATTCAAAAATTTTGAATTATTTTTTGCTAGATTTTCAAGAACCATATTTTTTGGTTTTGAAAATTGGTTGCAAATTTGAAATTCAAAAGTTGTGTAAATCTCAAATTAGTTGGGATTTTGTTTTTGTTTTGATAATTGAAAATTGATAAGATTTGATCGGTTCAATTTTAATCTATAAAAATAGTTTTCTAACTTTTAGAAGTATCGATCAAAATTTTCTAGAAACACACATATGCACGTCTCATTCTCTCTTGTCAGATTAGAATTTTTGTGAAAAATTCTATTTAATAATTTTGTGAAAAAAATTGAAAGAGTTAGCCCACACTATTGTCCGTTGGTTGATTTGAAGATTGGTGAAGAAGACCGTGCAGCTGAAGGAATTCCAAAAGAGCCGATCACATACAAGTAGTGAATCATCCAAAGAACTTTTGGTAACGATTCCTATTCCATATAATAGAATCTTAATCATTAAATTTATTATAGTATTTTGCATGTTTAATTATAAGATAACTTGTGAAGTTTTATAATTAAACTAGATCTTTTGTTCGATCTATACAAAATTGTTTTGTCAGTGAAAAATTTTAAAAGTCATTTAATCTTATTTTTCACTTATTTCCGCTGCGCATCTAACATAAAAAACCAACAGATTCACCTCAACAGGCTAAACTAAGTTAAAAAAGATATTCCAGTGGAGAATATGTGACCTTACTAATCATTGAAGTTAATGTTATGCGAATCTAATCATGTGCTTAAGCTATTACAATATTATGGATGTCAAAATAATTAAAGATTGAGTTATCATGTAAAGTCATATTCAAATCTTAAAGTGATGATATAGAATCAATCGTGATCGAATCAATTTATTTAATCTTATCTCCAGTTTCTTGCAGCTATAAATAGACCATGTAACACATTCAACCTATTGAATTTACTTGCTTTCGTTGGATTATTCTTTGTTAGTTCTTGATTTTTTGTACAACACATTATCAACACGAATTGCATTCGTTTTTCAATTTTATGCTTTTCGTATAATCATCTCTACGGCACAGCTGACTCATGTCACCCACCACCACCAATCTTGAATGTCTTGTATTGAATTCGATGTATAATGATTTTGTGAATTGTCGTGTATATGATTGTGTATTTCGTTATCCACGTCTAACGCCACCCACCATCACCAATTTTCAAATTAATTTTTTATGTTGTTGCTTGAATGTTATCCTTATGCTAATTAATTCTTTTTTATCGATTGCACTATCATGCATATATAACTCTTTTGTTATATTCTTAAATCATGGCATGATCACATGAACCTGAGTATATGTGCCAATTGCCATCCATATTTTGTTCCCTTTTAACCTACTGTTATTTCATGAAACATTAGTTTACGGCTATATATTATAATTATGTTTAAATTTTTATTGATAAATATTTTATGATTCTTTATTATTTTTAAATATAGATTTCATCATGTCGAATATCTCAAAACTTGAATTTGTTGTTCTTGATATATCTGGGAAAAATTATCTCTCTCAAGATACTAAATGCTGAAATACATCTAGATACTATAGATATTGGAGATACAATCAAAGAGAAAAACGAAGAATCAATGCAAAACCGTGCAAATGCTATGATATTCTTCATCATCATGAAAAATGAATATTTGACGATAAAAGATCCAGTCGATCTTTGAAAAAAATTGAAAGAGAGATATAGCCATCAAAAGATGGCGATTCTTCCAAAAACACGTTATGATCGGATGCACTTGCGCTTACAAAATTTTAAGTCTGTGAGTGAGTATAATTCTGCATTGTGAGTGTTCACAATTGAAATTGTGTAGAGAAAAAAATAATTGATGATGATTTGTTGGAAAAAAAAAACATATTCCACATTCCATGCTTCTAGTGTTGTCGTACAACAACATTATAGAGATAAATGTTTCAAAAAATATTCTGATTTGATTTCATATTTTCTTGTGGCTGAGCAAAATAATGAATTATTGATGAAAAATCATGAAATTCATCTCACCGGTGCCAAACCATTCCCAGAAGTGAATGTGGCAATGCATAATGAAAGGATGAAACAAAATAAGACCGGACTTGATCGTGGTCGTGGCCGTGGGAGCGGTCGAGGACGCTTTCATCCATATGGTCGTGTACGTGGAAAACTTGGTTACTTTAACGATGGTTATAATAATGGCAATGATCAAAGTAGTACAAGTTCCAAAAAGTGGGGTGATTACCCAGAGAAGAATGTTGAAAATGGTCGAAAATGATAAATCAAAGAGTTCAGAAAATAGGTGTTATAGATGTGGAGATAAAGGACATGGTATAATAATTAACCTACGTCGAAACACCTTGTCGATTTTTATCAAACATTAAAATAAAAGGCAAAGGATGTTGAGACTAATTTTATTTATCAAGGTGATGATTTGAGTCAAGACCCATTTCTTTCATCACACATTTTGATGTTTCTGATTTCTTTGAAGATCTGGAAGAAAGAGTTGATCATTTGATTGGAGATGGAAGCGTACAAAATTATAGAATGTTTTATCTATCGTTTAGTTTATTATTTCAATCTAATTCTTATTTATGTTTATGAGTTATTTAGGAATATTGGTTTATTAGGTTGATTTGATTACATTTATTTCTAATTGTTTTATCATTAATAAAAATTATTTATTTCTTATTATATCTATTATGAACAAAATATTTTATTCTTATGGATTTTATTATTCTGAATTTAAATATGAATTTTAGACATGAAATCCACGTAGATTTATGTTATGTTGACAGTCCAATGACATTCCATATTCAAGAAAATAAATATTTCTCATATTTACAAATGATAAAATATTATGTCAACAAAATTTCTGAAAGTACAAGCATTATTGAAAGCTCTAGAAGAGAAAATATTATATGAAGAGAAAAACTTTGTTACTCTCTCCTAAGTCTCAAAAAAATTTATTAAGCTTTCAAGATATCCGACGAAATGGATATCATATTGAGACTGTTAACCAAGAAGATAAAATAATATATTTCTATAAAAGAAATATATAAAAATAAATATATTATGAGAAATTATCGACATTTACTTCTGCCTTATATTAAATCAAATAAATATAGTGGATACAAATGAAACAGTTAGCCAAGAAATTCATTGATATGAATATGTTTATGACTTGACATGATCAATTGGAAAATTCCAATTTTACAATGATGCGAAAAAAAATATTGAGAATTCATATGGGTATCATTAAATAGTTCACATGATGAGTGAAAGTGCCCATAAATATCACCTTGTATCTTTTTTAAAATGTATGGGGAATTTCGCTGGTGAAGGCTTATAATTTGGTATCAATTAAAGAAAGAGAATCATCTAAATGAAGTTAAGAGATCTCGATAAATTATGTCAAAACAGGGAAATGATGTGATCAATTGAAAATTATTGTCGACAATAAGTTTGCCCATGATGTGAAATTTTATGTTATATGATAATGAATGTCGTTATATACATGATTGGTCAAGTTTGAAAAATACAATTCAAGAAGAGTACTCACTAGTAAAACGTGAGATTTTTGGACTTGTGGTCCTAACACCGAAACGAAGAATTCATGTGATTACGAATGAGTTTTTGTACAAAAACGTAATGAGAAATAAAGTGATTTATTTTATTTAAATTATTGTTATTTGAAATTTATTATCTATGCATCTACCTATCTGTTCCGCACATCCGGTTAAATAAATCAAAACAATAAAACCCAATCAAATAAATCTTAATAAAATTGTAGTAGTCCGATTCCATTTTACAAGATTAATTTGCTAATCATGTTTAGATTTAATGAATCATGATTAAAGGATTTTAATATGATCTAACGAACCTAGGATTTGGGTCCAAAACGTCCGAAAAATGGTTAATGAGCTTAATTGGGATCGGAGGGTTTGGAATGTCCAAACCCAAGCCCTGATAGATCGGATGATCTGATGGAGATCGGACGCTCCGATCAAAATATCGGACGGTCCGAACTCAAATGGACAGATGTCCAAATTCAGTGAGATGGATGACATCATGGCTGACATCACTAGGCCTGTAGTGACCCTTACCGAGATCACCTACTAAACAGAACTTAGGCATGCAATTAACTTAATCAAACAGTAAACCAGAACTAAGCTGCGGAAACAATAAACAATAATATACAATCCCAAGGAAAGAAATCTGTAAATACCCAAATAGTTATACAACCAAATCGAACTCTGTAGCAACTCAAAACAAAAGAATAAACCCTTTGCGAAGCTCCAGCTGGCCAACCACTGCCTAGACCCTTTTGGATCCACCCGCCTCGTCCAATCGCAAAATTGTCCCATGGAATAGGGTGTCCAGAAACACAGAGTACGAGACGTGAGCATAAAATGCTCGGCACGATAGTATGAGTATACATGCATGCAAGTGTACCGACTACTGACTAGAGGTCAAGAATCAGATAACAGAGACATACCGGGCCCTGGTATGTAGCACTCTGTGCCGTCGCTTCAAGAGATGGCTCACATACCAGAATACCAGTGGATACGCGGGACCCAAATAGATGAAAGTCCATCCACTAACAGGATAGGGTAAAACCCTACTAACAGACATCTTAAAAGAGATAGTTCAAGATGCAAATGTATGCAGCATAAAATCATGGCATATAAATCATACAGTCACATAATACATGCATACTCAGTCAGGATATCTCGAACAGTACTTTCGTACTTCAAATACTAGGCGCGCTCTACCAGCTCTAGGTCTACGCCTAAAATTCGCACTACACTGCCAAATGATACTAATATCATTATAGTGCTCGAAAAGCCTTAACTAGACTATAGCATACTCCTAAATATTTTTAGGAATTAAATGTTATACCTTCGTCCGTCGTCAGCCCGTTGCTGTCGTTTGCCTCAAAAATAGGTCACAGCTCCGCTACGACGCCTGGATCGCTATGCCACTTCCAGATTTCCAATGGTATGCCTAGAATGCCCTAGATCTAAGATAGAAGGCTGAAGAAACGAAAGATAAGAGGTGATTGGTGCGTCTTAAAGTGAACCTCGGCACCCCTATTTATAGACCACGAATGGAACGTTCGTTCCTCATCGTTGCGTCCGTTTCGCCTGACGAATTTTGCTTCCGTTCTCATTCATTGCATTCGATGTCCCATCAAGTGCGTAAGCAATGACACATTTCAGATGGCACGAATGTTGCGTCCGATCCCTGGACGTTGCGTCCGTTCCTGCTGACCCTCTGGACCATTTCTGATCATTCCGGGTCTAATCCCGGACTCCGTTAATCCATTAAGAGTTCCCTTAATCATGTTAATTGGATTAAATAACAGTTACTCACTAAATCTGGATACGGGCTACTACATTCTCCCCAACTTAAGATATTTCGTCCTCAAAATCAGATCTTAAGTACTGAATGTAATACAAGATGCAGAAACATTCTTTATTCAAATCAAACGTTTACAGAGTTTACAACTGAATACAACTCGAAAAAGAAATCAAAACAACTCAGGATGTTCTGTACGCATCCTGCTTTCGAGCTCCCAAGTGGGTTTCTCAGTGCCTAGGCGCTGCCACTGAACTAAAACCAGAGGAATAACTTTATTCCGCAAGACCTTATCTTTATGATCCAGGATACGAATAGGTCTCTCAACATAGGTCAAATCTGTATCCACCTGAACTTTAGACGGTTGTAGAATGTGAGACTCATCCGCCACATACCGTCGCAACAGAGATACGTGGAACATGTCGTGAATACTGGACAGATACGGTGGCAAGGCCAGACGATAATACAAATCGCCAATGCTCTCCAAGATCTCAAACGGACCAATAAACTTGGGAGACAACTTGCCCTTAAGGCCAAATCTGAGAATCCTGCGGAAATGTGAAAATATCATAAACACTTTCTCCCCAACATCAAACTGCAGAGGCCTACGCTTGGTATTAGCATAGCTGGCCTGACGATCCTGTGCAATCTTAATCCGTTTCTTGATCTGATCAACAACATCTGCTGTCTACTGAACTAACTCCGGTCCTTTAGCCTGTCTCTCCCCCACTTCTTCCCAGAAGAGTGGAGTATGACAACGTCGCCCATACACGCCTTAAACGGTACCATCCCAATGCTAGTATGATAGCTGTTGTTGTACGCGAACTCAATCAATGGCAAATGATCCTGCCAGGCTGAACCAAAGTCCATAGTTCACGCTCGAAGCATATCCTCCAAAGTATGGATAGTGATCTCTGACTGACCATCTGTTTCCGGATGATAAGTAGTACTCAAACTGAGAGTAGTGCCCATCGCACGCTGAACACTCCCCCAGAACCTAGAAGTAAACCTGGGGTCTCGATCGCTGTCAATGCTCATAGGCACTCCATGAAGTCGAAGGATCTCCTGAATGTACAACCGCTCCATATGATCTAAAGAGTACTCTCGACTATAGGCAATGAAATGCGCTGACTTGGTGAGTCGGTCCACCACAACCCAGATAGCATCACAATTCCTCAAGGATACCGGCAAATGTGTCACAAAATCCATCATGATAAGCTTTCATTTCCACTCAGGAATAGGCAGACTGTGAAGAAAACCTCCAGGTCATCGGTGCTCTGCCTTGACCTGTTGACAAACCAAGCATCTTGAAACATATTGATACACGCTGCGTTTCATTTCCTTTCACCAAAACCGAGTATGTAGATCCTTGTACATCTTGTTACTCCCCGGATAAATACTCAACTTAGTGCGATGTGCCTGAGACAAAATCTCCTCTCGCAACTCTTCATCCTCCGGAATCACAAGCCTACCAGACAAACACAGAAAACCATCCGACTGATAGTGAAATCTAGACGTGCTACCCTCGTTAGCTAGACGAGCCAAACACTGAGTCTTTGAATCTGACATCTGAGCATCCCGAATCCGCGAATACAAAGCTGGCTCAGATAATATCGCAAACATCTGGATACTCTGCATACCTTTCTTGTGCTTGAAGGTATACCTTGAAGAACAACACTCTCCGATCGCACTAGACATAGAACAAGTATGAAGTGCGGATAGTCGCACATTGCGACTCAAGGCATCAACAGTGAGATTAGCAGCTCCCGGATGGTACTTAATCTCGCAATCATAGTCCTTAAGCAAATCCATCCAATGTCTCTGCCTCATGTTCAACTCCGCCTGAGTGAACAAAGACTTGAGACTCTTGTGGTCGGTGAAGATCTCAAATTTCTCGCCATACAGATAATGACGCCAGATCTTCAAAGCGAACACAATGGCTGCCAACTCCAAATCATGAACTGGATAATTTTCTTCATGCAACTTCAACTGTCTAGAAGCGTATGCGATCACCTGCCCATTCTGAGTTAGGACACAACCCAACCCCTGAAGAGAAGCATCCGTGTAAACCACATACCCTCCAGACCCTGACGGTAGTGCCAACACCTGCGCAGAAGTCAACCGTCGTCGAAGCTCACAAAAATTCTCCTCACATTATGCGGACCACTCGAAATCCACACCCTTACGGGTAAGCTGCGTCAACGGTCGAGCTAGCTGTGAGAAGTTCAGAATAAAGCGACGATAATAACCTGCTAGACCCAAAAAACTATGGATTTCAGCAACCGTCGTCGGACGCGACCAATTAAGCACAACCTCAATCTTGCTCGGATCAACAGAAATCCCCTCTCTGGATATGATATGGCCAAGAAAGACCACTCGATCCATCCAGAACTCACACTTACTCCACTTGGCGTACAACTGCTCATCCCAAAGAGTCTGCAGTACTACTCGCAAGTGTGAAACATGCTCGTTCGCATTACGCGAATACACCAGGATGTCATCAATGAAGACCACAACAAACTTGTCCAAAAACTCCCTTAAGACACGGTTCATCAGATCCATAAATATAGCCGGCGCATTAGTCAATCCAAATGGCATCACTAGAAACTCGTAATGCCCATAGCGAGTACGGAATGCAGTCTTGGCTATGCACTGGTCTCGGACTCTCATCTGATGATACCCAGATCTCAAGTCAATCTTGGAGTAAACCGAAGTACCCTGCAGCTGAACAAACAAGTCATCAATACGAGGCAAAAGATACTTGTTCATCACAGTAACTCGATTCAGCTGTCGATAGTCAATGCACAACCTCATAGACCCATCCTTCTTCTTCACAAAGAGAACAGGAGCTCCCCAAGGAGATACACTAGGACGAATGTACCCCTTGTACAAAAGATCCTGTAACTGATTCTTCAACTCTCGCATCTCTGACGGAGCCAGACGATACGGTGCTCGAGAAATAGGCGAAGTACCTGGCATCAACTCTATGCCAAACTCGACTTCCCTAGCAGGAGGAAAACCCGGAATCTCATCTGAAAATACATCTGGGAATTCATCCACAATAGGAATACTCTCTATCCCAATGCTCTCAGCGGACAAATCAACTGCATAGATAAGGTAGCCTTCCCCGCCAGACTCTAGAGCTCGACAGGCTCTCAAAGCTGATACCAAAGGTATTGGGGGTCGCGCTCCCTCTCCATAGAAAAACCAGCTATCACTCCCATCCGGATGAAAGCGTACTAATCTCTGATAGCAATCCACTGAAGCTCGATAAGTAGTCAGCATATCTGTAGTAGCCCGGTTCCATTTTACAAGATTAAGTGATTTTGAACATGTTAGAAATGACATATAATTTTAAAAGTGTCAAAACATGTTTAAGGATTCCTTATTTGGTTAAAATAAGTGGAAATTCAGATCCGGAACGTCCGAAAATGGTGGGATAGGTCTAGGGGGTTTCGGAGGACCAAAACCAGTTCGGAAGCATGAGAAACAGTTCGGAGCTACCGGGCAGATCGGAGCTTCCGATCTGAGAAAGAGCGTCCGATCCAAGAACGGAGCGTTCGATCCAAGAACGGAGCTTCCGATCTCAACCAGAAACAGGTTTCAAGGAGATTGAAACACGTGGCCAGATGCAGGAGATCGGAGCTTCCGATCTCGGCCGTCCAAAACGTGGCAAACATGCACCGATCGGAGCTTCCGATCGTGGCCTATAAATAGGGGTCCGAATCCCTCATTTTTAAGTGCAATTTTCCCTTTTCTCTCCCGGTAATCGCTCTATTTAAGGGCTTCGGGACTCTTTCTTTAAGAGTTGGAGTAGGAAATAGTTTATTTTATAGCGAACAGTGTCCGCAGTAGTATCCAGGCGGCGGAGCTCTGGCGAGGCGTCTAGGAATCATAGCTAGGCTATGCCCAGGCTCTGGGGCATGCGACATCAGCGGGCTGACGACGGACGAAGGTATGGCTTTGGTTCCCTATAGTAAATAGGGAGTAGACTATAGTTTAATTAAGGCTTTTAGAGCCTAGTAGGTGATGTTTGGCATGCTAGGTAATGCATGGTTATTTATGTTGTAGTGTTGCATGGTAGACTTGGACCTAGATGGAAGCTTCTAGGATCTGCCTTAGAAAGGTACGGAAGTATTATTCGAGATATCCAGATTGAGTATGCATGTATTATGTGTTTGCATGGATTATGTGATTGCATGTTTTATATGCCTTTATATATACAACATGTCATGACTGTATGTTGCATACATGAGCATATTGAGCTTTTACCTTAGAGGTATCCTGTAGTAGGGCGCTCACCCTACGAGTTTGTGGATGGTTGGATACGTAAGTCTTGTGTCAGGTCACCTTATGGTTGGACACATGTACTAGTATCAGGTCACCATTATCCACTGGTTATATGAGCCACCTCCTGATGCGAAGGCGCCGCGTGCTATATACCCTGGGCCCGGTCTATGAGCTTGTTTTTTGACCTGAGAGTCTTGGTACCCAGTTCACTTGCATACATGCACACATAACACCGTATACTCATACTCTCGTATTGAGCATGTTAGGCTCACTTCCGGTTATTTTTTTTTGTTTTTGTTGTTGGCTGGATGCCCTATTCCATGGGGCAGATGCAGGTAGTTCTCCCGGAGACAGGGAGGTTAGGTGGTGACCAAGGCTGGATAGCGGGGTTGACCACTAGGTTTTGCTTACCTGGTATGTGACTTACTTTAATTCCGCAGTTTCTCAGATTAAGATTATTTTATTAATTAATTGCATGCTTAAGTTCTGATTAGTAGGTGATCACGGTGCGGGTCACTACATTTATGGTATCAGAGCATGCAATAAGATTCTTTGGGACATAGTATTGATTTTGGGTTATCCTTTGTAGGATTACAAGTTGGATTCAATAATGATAGCAGTATCAGGAATTGGAATAGCAGGATGTCTAGGCTTTTCCAAGATCGTCATTGCCAAGGTTGGCAGCGGAGGATCGTATTATGTGGATCCCAGTAGGATGGAGCTGGAAGAGAAGATCCAGTTTTCAACGCCAGGCACTTCTCCAGGTTGAACGGAATGTGTGACATGTAGTCATCCATTCTAAGTCGACCAAGGAAGCCACCCCGGAAGACTCTTCACTAGTAGTTGGAGAGATTGACGGGAAAATCTTGTCTAATCTACCAGATAAGGAACCCAACAATATTGGAAAGATCCGGTAGATTAGCAAGATTTTATCTTTGAGATCTTGCGATGAAGAAGGTCTGCTGACCTGAGGAAAACTTCATGTTCAAGATCAGTATACGGAATGAAAGACTTCCGCAGGAGTTTAAATACTGTATTCTCCTGTAAACAATATTTCAGTTGTAATCAGATGTATTAAAGATTTCAATATTTGATGTACTCAGTTATTGTTTTATTGTACATCTTTCAGTGTAATCTTTTGATTAAGTTATGTATTACATGGGATTGTAATAAAGATTGTATTAGAACCTGGATTTGTGGTTCAAGTGTTGTAATCTTTGAGATTAACTTGTTTATTTTGAATAAAAGACTGATCATTGTTTTAATGAGTACTTGGGATTTTGCATGTTTTCAATGAATAGTTCTAGATGTTTTACCTAGAATATTCTAGTAAAACAAGTGTTTTCAGAGATGATGTGATTCATCAGGATGCATGAATGTTTGTTCTAGACGGATTTATTTAGAACAGTTGGCTGTTTTGATCTTTTTAGGTTGTTACCTAGTGGTAATGGATTTTCATCAGGATGACAGATTAACTAATACCAAGAGTTGTGGATTGTGACCAGTACTAGACATGAGGGGGCGCCACCCTTAGTTGGTTATTCCTGTGGAAGTTTCTATACTTCGGAGATTGTTTGGAGGCCTTGGTGCTCCAGGGACTATATAGGGAAGGCTACTCAGTCTGGAAATTTGGCACTATCACAGCAGGGTATGACTTTGGATAGGACAGATACCAGGTATGGTATCAAGGTTTAGTTATCATCTGTTTGAGATACAAATGTTCCGTTGTCAGAACAGTCTTGGAATAGATTTTTCCTTGACAAGTAATTGTTCTGAGTAGATAAGTTTTGATCTAGATTTATGATTTCAAAGATTAATTGAATTGATATTCAACAGGATTTAATTATCAGATGTTTACAAACTCGGGATTTGAGTTGTGCCTTTATAAATAATTTTCCTTGACCAGTGATTTTGGTCCAGATAGGAATATTTCATAATATCAGATACTCGGGGATGAGTTATGCCAGGATGCTCTTGACTGTCGGGTTCCGAGATGATATAGTAAGTGCGACCTTATGCCGGCATACTCTGGGAGGATTATTTTGTTCCAGTTTGGCATTATAGGAAGGCTTACCTCAGTCTCGTTGTATGTACAGTCATAGCAATGGGTATAACTATCAGGAAAATATTCAGGATTTATATGAGTCTTCTGGAATTGCATTTGGTGCTGGATTAGTGCCAAAGGGATTGTGGTGATTTATTGTCTGACTTTATCAGAGATACAGACTTTGGTTTCCGTGGACAGAATAGTCTTAGAAAGGATTCCTTGACAAGTGAATATTCTGAACGGATAGTCCTCGCATGTGATACTGGGGGAGAACCAGGAGGTTTTACCAGTATTGTCTGATTCTATCAAAGGTATAATTAGTGATCAGGATCTTGATTACAAGATGAACAAAAAATTCTAAGTGATGAATCTACTTAGGTAAGTTTCCCTGTAAGAATTGGAATTTTATTAATGGGTTATCAAGCAAAGATGAGGACACTGGGATGACTTATACTGGGAGATGTGAACTATGATCATTGCGACAGTTACGTTAAAGTATAATTTGGTGTCAGTTTGATAACTTTGAAAAGATACTCGATTCTATTGACAGATGTCATGAGCCTGCTAAGTCACAGCATGGATGCGACAATATAAGAATTCACTTGGATAGTGGAAAGATGAACACTTAAGTGTTCATGTATGTTTTGAAATGGTCAGTTAAACTGGTGCAAGTTTGGTGCCCAGTGACTATTTGCAATTATTTGTCTGAGGTTGATACAGATGTTATAACCCGTGATGGGGGAGCTAAATATTCTTTTGCATAAAGAATGATTAGAATTATTCACTTTTTGATAGACTGAAAAGATGAGTAGAGTACTTAGATATTCAGTTCTCAGGAATGATTTGCAGTAATTCTGGGACTTCAGTGTCAAAAATTGATCTAGCAAGCGTTTGAATTTTAATGAATACTAACAGGATAACATCAAGTGTTTAGACATGAAAAAAGGACAGCAGCTGAGATCTAAGGTTATCAGATCCAGCGAGATTGTTGTCACTGATTTTTCAGGATATCTAATGGATATGCATTGATAAGTCTGATTCGATGAGATTGATTCAGGGGTTTTTGCTAAGTTGTATTGGTTTTAGGACTTTGCCTAAGAGGGATGAAACAGTTTTGTTCATCCTGCACTAATTGATTTGTTAATCAACAGAATAATTGTATTGATGTTTTCCAAGAAGAGAACCTGAGAGGTTCAAGAAATCAAGAATTGTGGACAACGACGTTGTCACAGGTGTTATGACAAGTGTTAGTCATAAAGTATGCGAATCTTTTTGGTGTAGAAAGATTTGCGTCTGAGGTTCTTTCTGGTGGAAAGGAATGAAGAAAAATGTGTATTAGTATGCTTCTATATGTTTGGTGTATCAGTAGGTCAAGGCAGAACACTGACAACTTGGAGGATTGCTTCACAGTTTATCCATTCCTGAGTGGAAATGGGAGTTGATCATGATGGAATTCGTGACCCATTTACCAGTGAGCTCGAGGAATTGTGATGCTATCTGGGTTGTGGTGGACCGACTCACCAAGTCAGCACATTTCATTCCTTATAACCGAGACTTCAGTTTTGATAGGATGGCACGATTGTACATCCAGGATATTGTTCGATTGCATGGAGTGCCTATGAGCATAGTCAGCGATCGAGATCCCAGGTTTACTTCCAGGTTCTGGGGGGAGTCTTCAGCGCGCTATGGGTACTACTCTTAATTTGATTACAGCATATCACCCAGAGACTGACGGGCAGTCAGAGCGCACGATTCGTACTCTTGAAGACAAGTTCCGAACATGTTCTATGGATTTTGGTCCAGCATGGCAAGATCAGTTGCCATTGATTGAGTTCGCGTACAACAACAGTTACCATCGCAGTATTGGGATGGCTCCATTTGAGGCGTTGTACGGGCAATGATGTCGTACTCCACTGTTCTGGGAGGAAGTGGGGGAGCGACAGGTTGAGGGACCAGAGTTAGTCCAGCAAGCTGTTGATATTGTTGGACAGATCAAGAAGAGAATTAAGGTTGCGCAGGATCGACAAGCTAGCTATACGAATGTCAAGCGCAGACCTTTACAGTTTGAGGTGGGTGAGAAAGTATTCCTGAAAGTCTCACCATTTCGCAGGATTTTGAGATTTGGTTAAGCTATCTCCTAGGTTTATTGGTCCATTTGAAATATTTGAAAGTGTTAGAGATCTGGTTTACAGGTTAGCTTTACCCCCGTATTTGTCTAAGTATCCACGACGTGTTCCATGTTTCACTGTTACGATGGTATGTGGCAGATGAGTCTCATATCTTACAGCCGTCTGAGGTACATTTGGATTCGGATTTGACATACGTGGAGATACCTTTGTGTATCATAGGTCATAAGGATAAGATATTATGCAACAAGACCATTCCTCTTGTTCTAGTTCAGTGGCAGCGCCGAGGCACTGAGGAGGCCACTCGGGAACTTGAGAGTCGTATGCGTACAGATTATCCAGAGAGATTTTGAATTGTTGTATTTTCAGGTTATAACTTGTAAAATGAATCAGTTTGAATAAAAGATGTTAATTCAATATTTTACTGCATTCAGTACTTAAGATTGTTCGAGGACAAAATATCTTAAGTAGGGGGAGAATGTAGTAGCCCGGTTCCATTTTACAAGATTAAGTGATTTTAAACATGTTAGAAATGACATATAATTTTAAAAGTGTCAAAACATGTTTAAGGATTCCTTATTTGGTTAAAATAAGTGGAAAATCAGATCCAGAATGTTCGAAAATGGTGGGATAGGTCCCGGGGGTTCCGAAGGACCAAAACCAGTTCGGAAGCATGAGAAACAGTTCGGAGCTACCGGGCAGATCGGAGCTTCCGATCCGAGAACGAAGCTTCCGATCTCAACCAAAAACACGTGTCAAGGAGATTGAAACACGCGGCCAGATGCAGGAGATCGGAGCTTCCGATCCTGCGATCGGAGCTTCCGATCTCGGCCATCCAAAACATGGAAAACATGCACCGATCGGAGCTTCCGATCAGGAGATCGGAGCTTCCAATCGTGGCCTATAAATAGGGGTCCAAATCCCTCATTTTTAAGTGCAATTTTCCCTCTCCTCTCCCGGTAATTGCTCTATTTAAGGGATTCGAGACTCTTTCTTTAAGAATTGGAGTAGGAAATAGTTTATTTTATAGCGGACAGTGTCCGAAGTAGCAGCCAGGCGGCGGAGCTCTGGCGAGGCATCTAGGAGTCGTAGCTAGGCTATGACCAGGCTCTGGGGCATGCGACATCAGCGGGCTGACGACGGACGAAGGTATGGCTTTGGTTCCCTATAGTAAATAGGGAGTAGGCTATAGTTTAATTAAGGCTTTTAGAGCCTAGTAGGTGAGGTTTGGCATGCTAGGTAATGCATGGTTATTTATGTTGTAGTGTTGCATGGTAGGCTTGGACCTAGATGGAAGCTTCTAGGATCTGCCTTAGAAAGGTACAGAAGTATTATTCGAGATATCCAGATTGAGTATGCATGTATTATGTGATTGCATGTTTTATATGCCTTTATATATACAACATTTCATGACTTATGTTGCATACATGAGCATATTGAGCTTTTACCTTAGAGGTATCATGTAGTAGGGCGCTCACCCTACGAGTTTGTGGATGGTTGGATACGTAAGTCTTGTGTCAGGTCACCTTATGGTTGGACACATGTACTAGTATCAGGTCACCATTATCCACTGGGTATATGAGCCACCTCCTGATGCGACGGCGCAGCGTGCTATATACCCTGGGCCCGGTCTATGAGCTTGTTTCTTCACCTGAGAGTCTTGGTACCCAGTTCACTTGCATACATGCACACATAACACCGTATACTCATACTCTCGTACTGAGCATGTTAGGCTCACTTTTGGTTATTTTTTTTCATTTTTGTTGTTGGCTGGATGCCCTATTCCATGGGGCAGATGCAGGTAGTTCTCCCGGAGACAGGGAGGTTAGGTGGTGACCAAGGCTGGATAGCGGGGTTGACCACTAGGTTTTGCTTACCTGGTATTTGGCTTACTTTAATTCTGCAGTTTCTTTGATTAAGATTATTTTATTAATTAATTGCATGCTTAAGTTCTGATTATTAGGTGATCACGGTGCGGGTCACTACAATATCTATCCCCAGAATACAATCGAATTCATCCATCGCAAGAACCATGAGATTCGCTATCAGAATGTTCCCTTCAAACTCTAAAGGGAAACCCATCACTAGACGCTTAGCCAAAGCAGATTGACCCGTCGGAGTAGAAACAAAAACTACTACGTCTAGTGCAATGCATGTTAACTTATGCCTCTTAACAAAACATGCAAAAATAACGGAATGAGATGCACCAGTGTCAATATGTACAAGAGCAAGTATACCATATAACAGAAATGTAACTGCGATGACATTCTCGTTCTCCTCCACTGCCTGATCATGCCTCAAGGCAAACACCTGGCCAGGAAGCCCGCGGCCTTAAGTGAGAACTCCCAGCAGGCTGTCCCTGCGACCTCTGCTTAATGGTGGCCTGAGAACGCGATCCTGACCCAGAACCAGAACCGCCTCCCCCAGATAGTGGACAATCCCTCCGGAGATGACCCACCTATCCACAACGGAAACAAGCTTTAGAAGCTTTTTGGCATCTGTCATTTGGATGGTTCTTCCCGCAATGGTCGCACTTCTCCTTCTTCCCAAAACGAACAACACCAGCGGAACGAGAGGAAGAAGAAGTAGATCCGGACTTCTTGAAAGACTTAGTATGGGGACCCAAAGAACTCGCAGGCCTAGACTTAGAGAAAGACCTGTTCCGCCGAATGCTATCCTCCGCTTGGTGACAACGGCTCACCAGACCCTTGTTGGTCATGTCATCACCAACCGCCACACGGTCATGAATCTCAGGGTTAAGGCCCTGAAAGAACAGATTGTACTTCATCTCAGAGCTGTCAGCAATCTCGGGGCAATAGGATAATAGATCGAAGAACTTATGCTGATACTCGTCAATAGACATGGCTCCCTGTCGCAGACTTAATAGCTCACCCGCCTTCATCTGACGGAGTGCAGAAGGAAAATATAGCTTCTGAAAAGCTGTGCGGAAATCGGCCCAGGTGGCCACTCCTCTCGCCGCAACAAAAGGTGCAGAAGAAATCTCCACCACTTCCGGGCTCGCCCATCCAGAAGATAACCAAGTGTCTCCATCTTCTGCTCCTCAGTACAGCGAAACGTCTGAAAAGTTGTCTCCATAAGGTCTAGCCAGTTCTCCGCATCCTCCGGAGACTCACCTCCAACCAAGGGCTTAGGACCCATCTGCAAGAATCAGTGCACGCTGAAACGATCCTCATCACGACGATGATGATGATGTTCCGGACGATGCTCACGATCATCATCTCCCTAGCGTCCACCTCCACTACCATGGCTACTCTGGTCATCGTAGCTCGCCATCTACAAAAGTACCTCATGGTTATCTTATGCAGAATCTAAATCCCAAGAATAATATGCATGCTCTGATACCTTAAATGTAGTGACCCTTACCGAGATCACCTACTAAATAGAACTTAGGCATGCAATTAACTTAATCAAACAGTAAACCAGAACTAAGCTGTGGAAACAATAAACAATAATATACAATCCCAAGGAAAGGAATCTGTAAATATCCAAATAGTTATACAACCAAATCGAACTCTGTAGCAACTCAAAACAAAAGAATAAACCCTTTGCGAAGCTCCAACTGTCCAACCACTGCCTAGCCCCTCTTGGATCCACCCGCCTCATCCAATCGCAAACCTTCCCTATGGAATAGGGTGTCCAGAAACACAGAGTACGAGACGTGAGCATAAAAAGCTCAGCACAAAAGTATGAGTATACATGCATGCAAGTGTACCGCCTACTGACTAGAGGTCAAGAATCAGATAATAGAGACAGACCGGGCCCTGGTATGTAGCATGCTGTGCCGTCGCTTCAAGAGGTGGCTCACATACCAAAATACCAGTGGATACGCGGGACCCAAATCGATGGAACTCCATTCACTAACAGGATAGGGTAAAACCCTACTAACAGACATCTCAAAAGAGATAACTCAAGATGCAAATGTATGCAGCATAAAATCATGGTATATAAATCATGCAGTTACATAATACATGCATACTCAGTCAGGATATCTCGAACAGTACTTTCGTACCTCAAATACTAGGCGCGCTCTACACTCTAGGTCTACGCCTAAAATCCGCACTACACTGCCAAATGATACTAATATCATTATAGTGCTCGAAAAGCCTTAACTAGGCTATAGCATACTCCTAAATATTTTTATGAAGTAAAAGCTATACCTTCGTTCGTCGTCAGCCCGTTGCTGTCGCTTGCCTCAAAACTAGGTCACAGCTCCGCTACGATGCCTAGATCGCTATGCCACTTCCGGATTTCCAATGGGACGCCTAGAATGCCCTAGATCTAAGCTAAAAGGCTGAAGAAACGAAAGATAAGAGGTTATTGGTGCGTCTGAAAGTGAACCTCGGAACCCCTATTTATAGACCACGAATAGAACGTCTGTTCCTTATCATTGCGTCCGTTCCGCCTGACGAACGTTTCTTCCATTCTCCTTCGTTGCTTCCAATGTCCCATCAAGTGCGTAAGAAATGATGCTTTCAGATGGCACGAACGTTGCGTACGATCCCTGGACGTTGCGTCCATTCCTGCTGACCCTCCGGACCATTTTTGATCATTCCGAGTCTAATCCCGGACTCCGTTAATGCATTAAGAGTTCCCTTAATCATGTTAATTGGATTAAATAACAGTTACTCACTAAATCTGGATACGGGCCACTACAAGGCCGGATCGGATGATCCGAAGAGGTCCGTCCGAACTTGCATGCATGCAACGTGGATATCATGCAAGGATCGGACCGTACGAACTGGGGATCGGACGATCCGAAATAAATAAGGGCGTGAGGAGCTCATTTGTTTCCGTTCAGAATCCTCTCCTCTCCTGTAATAGCTCTATTTTAAGGGCTTCGGGACTCTTTATTTAAGAGTTGGAGTATTAAGTAGTATTTTTATAGCGAACATTGTCCGTAGTAGTGGCCAAGTAGCGGATCTTTGCCGAGGTTTTCAGGGGTCGTAGCAAGGATATGTCCAAGCTCTGGGGCATTCGACATCAGCGGGCTGACGACGGACAAAGGTATAGCTCTGGCTTCTTATAGAAAATAAGGAGTATGCTATAGTTTAATTAAGGCATTTAGAGAATGATAGATGATGTTTGGCTTGTTAGATAATGCATGGTTATTATGAATTGTAGTGTTGCATGGTAGGCTTGGAACCTAGATGGAGTTTCCAGGATCTGCCTTAGAAAGGTACAAAAGTAATGTTCGAGATATCCTGACTGAGTATGCATGTATTATGTGGTTTCATGTTTTATATGAGTTTATCTTTATAGCATGTCATGACTGTATGTTGCATACATGAGCATATTGGTTGGACACTTGTACTAGTATCCTGTAATAGGGCGCTCACCCTACGAATAGTGGATGGTTGGATACGTATCTTGTGTCAGGTCACCATTATGGTTGGACACTTGTACTAGTATCAGGTCACCATTATCCACCGAGTATATGAGCCACCTCCTGATGCGACGGCGCAGCGTGCTATATACCCTGGGCCCAGTCTTTGAGCTTGTTTCTTGACCTGAGTGTCTTGGTATCCGGTACACTTGCATACATGCACATATAATATTATATACTCATACTCTCATATTGAGCGTTTTTTCTCACGACCAGTTGTTTTCTGTTGTCTGTACACCCCATTCGATGGGGCAGTTGCAGGTAGTTTTCCTGAGGATTTGGAAGTTAGGTGGTGACCAAGGCAGGATTGCACGGTTGACCACTAGATTATACTTTTCTGTTATTAAGTTATTTGAGTTTCCGCATTTACTCCGATTAAGATTATTTATTGTTTAATTTCATGTTTAAGCTTTTGATTAGTAGGTGATCACGGTGCAGGTCACTAAATTTATGGTATCAGAGCATGCAATAAGATTCTTTGTGACATAGTATTGATATTCGGGTTATCCTTGTAGATTAAAAGATGGATTCAATGACAATAGCAATAGCAGGAGTTGGAATAGCAGGATCTCTAGGCTTTTCCAAGATCGTCATTGCCAAGGTTGGCATCAGAGTTTTGCCTTATGTGGATCCCAGCAGGATGGAGCTGGAAGACAAGATCCAGTTATGAACTCCAGGCACTTCTCAGGGTTGAATGGAATGTGTGACATATAGTCATTCATTCAGCTTCGACCAAGGAAGCCACCCCGAAAGATTCTCCACTAGTAGTTGGAGAGATTGTCAGTAGGACCTTGCCTCATCTACCAGATAAGAAACCCAACAATATTGGAAAGATCACGTAGATTCGTAAGATCTTTTAGATCTTCCGAGCAAGTGGTCTGCTGACATGATTATGCTTTCGGGAAACTTCATGTTCAAGATCAGTAGACGGAATGAAAGAATTCCGTAAGTGTTGTGTATTTTTGTGCCCACAAGTGCACGGTTTCAAGTTTTAATATATGATGAGTAAAGTATCGTTCCCATGAGGATTGAAAATTTATATTCACACTAAATACTGTAATTAAAATAATCTCAAGTTTTTTTAGAAAATCAAAGTTTAAAATTCAATAATCTAAAAAAAAAAAATAAAGAATCCAGAATTTTAAGGATGGCTTTGGGTACACGATCTGAGATGGGTTCTAGATACAAGATATCACTCGATTTTCATTCATTCAAATCATGTCAATTGATTATATCATTTATTCCAATTTATATGCCAAGATCCCTTAATTGTTATTTACTACCTCTCCCGAGCTTCGAGTAAATATTATTATTCTAATGCTAATTTCGATATCCCTATCAAAAATCAAACAACAAAATAATTTAATCAAGTTCTTTGATTCTCTTTTAGTGTCCTCAAAGGAACTTGTAGGCCTCCCGAACTCTGTAAAAATCCTAGGTTGTGTTTTCCTATGATCATATTCAAAATCATCTCTTAAATTTCACATTCAATCTATGACCAGTAAATTGAAAGGCAATCAAATCAAGAATACACAAATAAATTGTTAAGAAAAAATAATATTAGGCAAAATAATATTCAAAACATGAAAATCAAATCAAGATCCGTCAATCTCTAGAAACAACCAATAAGTTTATAATGAAATAATTAAACACATAGACATATTCAAAAATCTCATAATAAATCAAGGCACATAATAAAAATCACATATTAGAATTGATTCTCCCTCCCAGATGGATTTCCTCTGTTTTGTAATTCGATTTCCCTTGTCGTTCACTCCCACGTCTCAAATTCGTGTCCCAAATCTACTTGAATGCATAGTTGTTTGTGGATCTGTTGTTTGGGTGCCACTTCTTCTTCTCTCAATTCTCTCCAAAGTGTGCGGCTGATTTGTGTGGTTCTCTTGTGCGGCTCCACCTCCTTTCTATGTCCTTGAAGTCCCTTTTATATGTCCTCGAAGCCCGCCAAATAAAGCCCGACAAATCATGTATTTTAAAAACTAAAAAATCTGCACACTTCACGCACAGAGTAGCGCGGGCGCTCCCGGAAATAGGCGCAGGAGCGCATGTGATTCGGCTCTTTTATTTTTCTCTCGCACAGCTCTAGCGCCTAGGTGCTACCCACAACTTTCCATTTCACTATCTGCGCAGCATTCTTGAAAAATTCATTACCATAGTTCTAGCTGTTGGATCAAGATGAAATTCTAATAGCAGCTTTAAAACATTCTAACTTGAATTTGAACGGTGGAGATCGGATTTAAATGTCTCTAGTATCCCAGATAAATTTTTTTAATTTGTTGCTGCGTATTTCATATTTCCACTTTTTCTTGGTACTTTTTCTCCAATCCTTGCATCTCACAAAAACAAAAACAAATATGCATAAAATTCACTCGATACATGAAAAAATTCAAGTAAAATCATATATAAATTAAGTGCATAAATTGCACTTATCAGCAAGGATTTAAATACTGTATTAAGTTTTGATGTAAACAATATTTCAGTTGTAAGCTTTTGAATCAAATGTATTAAAAGATTTTAGTTATTTGATGTACTAAGTTTTGTTGTATTGTACATATTTTAGTGTAATCTTTTGAATAAGTTGTGTATTACATGAGATTATAATAAAGATTGTGTAGAACCTGGGTTAGTGGTTCAAGTATTGTAATTGTAATATTTGAGATTATCTTGATTATATTGAATAAAGGATCAGTCATTTGTTTAAAAATGTGTAATTGGGATTTAATTATGCATGTTTTCAGATGAATAATTCTAGATATCTTTCCTAGAATATTCTGGTGAGCTATAGTAATTGTCAGGGATGATGTGTATCATCAGGGGCACAGGGATGAATTATACCAAGTGTTGTGGACTGTGTAGATAGATGACTAGATGAAAAGGAAGCGTGACCCTATGTTTGTATTACTCTGGAAGCCTTTCGTGCTTCAGAGGATGTCTGGGAGCCTTTCTTGCTTCAGATAGTTATTCAGAGGGAGGCTACCTCAGTATGGTGTTTTGCAACAGTAACAGTAGGGGTTTATATATTCGATTTTTGGATTCTATTGTGAAGATTTAGTTGATACTGAATCCAAGAAAATCAGTTATCGTTTGACTTCATCAGAGATATAGATTAAGGATTTTCTGCTGTTAGAATTAGTCTTGGAAGGGATTTTCCATGACGAGTGATCGTTCTAAACAGATAAGGTTTTGATTTGATAATGATATTACTAGACAGATAGATCTAGTAGGTGGAAGAATTTCTACCAGTAGTTATTCAGAGTATCGTCTAATTTCATCAGAGATACAGTGGGACATTCCTTTGGGACATGGAAGATTCAGGTTATCAGACTTGGGAAAATCTGCTTTAGTCTTTGTTTGTTTTAGTATCATCTTGTGTGGACATAAACAGTGGTAGTACGTCCGGATTGGTACGGGACTGGTGCCAGTAACTACCTATAACTATTGTCTGACTCTGTCAGAGATATGAATGATAAGTTCAGTGCGAATTTTGTAATTCCAAGTATTAGGATTTAGCGGAAGTAGGGAAATAAGATCAGAGTTGTTGACCAAGCGATATCAGTTATCAATGATCATTGGCCTATTGTTTACCTACGTCAGAGATATGAAATTTTATTTCATAGCAACAAAATTAGTTCAAAATAGAGACTGATCATTGAAGTGGAATTAGTCCAAAGATTAGTGATACTAGTGTCTATGGGTTGGACAGGAACAGTTTGATGGTAGATCCAGTTAGGTGCAGTATTTGTACCAGTGACTACTGTTGATTATTGTCTGACATCTTCAGAAATAAGGTTAGTGAACTCGTGGAAATTATGTTATTCCAAGTATTCTGGGTTCAGATAGTTCTCGTTAAAAAGAATCATTGAGATCATTGGTTGTTGATCAATAGTGTGAGGTTCGGGTAAAATCAGTATTAATTAAGATATATTCATGATTTCTCAAGTGTTTGGGAATTTTCAGGAATGTGCTAGTTCACCTTTTGGATTTTCTTCTGTTGAGAATGAATTATAAGATGTAACACTTGTGATTTTGGGGAACCCGGTAAATAATGTTTTGAATTATCTGTGGCAGATACAGATGTTGTAACCCAGTAATGGGGGAGATGATTTCTTCTTTATAGAAAAGAGCATTTTTTTTTTGTAATGAGCAATTGTTTGGTGATTAGAAACTGTTAACTCAGTTTTCAGATTCTGATCTTACTATTGATTGGAATTCAATGGGTACTAACAAGATAGAATCAAGTGGTTAGACGTGGGAAAAAAACATCAGCTGAGATCTAGTGTTATTAGATCAAGCAGAAATTGTTGTCACTGATTTTCCGGGAAGTCTTTTAGATGCGTTAGGCCATTGATGTATTTGATTCGATAGGATCGAGTCAGGGGTTAGCTAGATTGTAATAATCTGAGGACTTCGCATCGGAATAATGAACTATTTTGTTCATTTAATAGCGTAAGTTGGGTTTTAGCAAGAAATTATTATGATCCATGGTAGGATAATCAGTATCCTTATTTCCAGATGTTATCTCAAGTTATGAGATATATGTCATTATTTGATCCAGAATTATTAGTTCTAGAGATACTAATTGACTTTTGAGTCAACAGACTAAAAATGAGTATTTCCAGGATAAGAACCTGAAGGGTGCAGGAAATCAAGAACTGTGGACAACAACGTTGTCATGACATATAATTAATCCTTAGTACGATAATTATTTTGATAGACAAGGATTTGAACACTCGGTTTTGATGGACAAGTATGAAGCGCTTTGTGTATTAGTATGTTTCTTGATATTGAGTGTGTCAATAGATTCAGATTGAACATCGACAACCTGGAAGTTTGCATCATAGTTATCAATTCCTGAGTGGAAATGGGAGTTATCACGATGGAATTAGTGAACCTTTTGCCGGTACTCTTGAGAAACTATGATACTATCAAGGTTGTGATGTATCGACTCACCTAGACATCACATTTCTTTCTGTGTAATCGAAACTTCACTTTTGACAGTAGTGATTGATTACACATTCAGGAAATTATGAATTTTCATGGTATATCAGTAAGCTTTGTCAGTGATAAAGATTCTATAGATGTTTCCAGATTCTGGGGGAGTTTTTAGCAGGTCTTAGGGATTCTTTTCAATAAGAGTACAACCGATCATCTGGAGACTGATGATCAGTCTGGGTATAATACCTGTACTTTTGAGAATATATATTATGAGCTTGCACTTTGGATTTTGTCCAGCTTGGAAAAAATCAGGTTTCAGTGATTGAGTTGTATACATTAGTTACCACAACAATAATGGTATGGAACCATTTGAAGCGTTGTACGGACGACGATGTCGTACTCCACCGTTCTGGGAAGAAGTGGGGGAGCAACAGGTAAGTCCATAGTGTGAGACCTTGGTTCTAATCATCTAATCTCGGGTTAAACAATAACTAAGCATAAAAGATTCAAGATTAAAAGCAATAATTTTTTTTTATTTAAAGTGAACAGTGCCTCGCTCGATCGGTAAATCTCAACCGATCAAGCGAGCAAGTTTCTCTGCCCTGCTGCCCGCCTCAAGGAGTAGCTCTGCTCGATCGGTAAAATTCAAACGATCGAGCAGGCAAGTATTTACAAAAACAGAAAAGAGGCTAAGACACTCTCGCTCGATCGGTCAAACTCTATCGATCGAGCGATGACAGCTCTGAACAAAATCTCAGAAATGAATTCACCAACTAAACTTAATAAATCCATTCAATACATAACGATGAATAAAACATGCAACGACAACATTCAATCCTCAATATTCGAAAATAGATACTACAAACATCAACATGTTCGAGTTCTAAACATGCTTCAAAATATAAACTAGATTGACATGCTGTTCGACTTCTAAACCGAGTCTCACTTCTATTCCTTGATCTTGAATCTAACCAAGCCTCTTCTGACTCGATCCTGCCCCATCTGTTGCCAAGTACACATACGAAACAAAGCAACAACCGGATAACTCCGATGAGAATGATATTCTTAGTAAAAGAAACATAACATGCATAACAAGTAATATATCCATAACATGATATAAAGACAACATATTCAATGTAAATACGAATGAAATGGATGTCTTTAAAATTGGGATATCAACTCTGATAATCAAGGAAATTCTGCTATGCTTTTGGGATCCCGAGGATGAGATCACGTAACAACTCACCGACTCTCCCGATCGAGGTGGTGCGTCGTGCATCCATCCTCTAGACTTTGGTGCAACTATAAGGAGTATGCTGACACTAGGTGAACTTCTACAGCCCAGGCCACCCGCTATATAGCCCCCAAAACATCTAAACAAAAAGGGCGTACAGCCCGCTGAAATAAAAAATTTAGGCTCGAGATGAATGCATAAGAAAACGTAAAGCATTAAGCCATAATAACAAAGTTCAAACAAAAAAATAAAAGTTCCCCATTCTAGAACAAGTATTGATGCAAGTATGTGATTTAAGGGAAACTCAAGAACCATCTGTCTCTAGTGTTCTATCCCGCTAAAACGATGTCTTCTTGTACCTTTCGACTCGAATAGCTCCAACTCTGGATAAGCTACAAAAGAGGTTATATCAAAATCTATACAACCCAAAAACAACAAACGGTCAAGGTAAACTCTTTACCGCTCTTCGTCTAACTCTTCGACGATCGACTTCTATTAACTCTGGGCTCAATAGAATTCAAACGAATCTGTACGGAGGCAAAAGAAGATCACAATGACGAACAAACCCAATAGCCAAAAGTTCAACAATTCAAACGGTTCAAAATCCCAAAACTCAAACCGGCGGCATAACGGCTATATTCTGATCAAACCGGAAACACAGACAGCAGTACAGCATCGGAAAAAACTCAAACCAATGCTAAAAAATCAATAACAAATCAAATCCAACACATCTCAAAATCCAATTTTTCGAATTATGCTTCCAAAAATCATAACAAATCCGAACGACACTCTATTTCAAAACCGACTGAGAATAAACGATAAGAATTAGTTCAAGAACATCATAACCGAAACTCAGTCGATTCTAACAACATTCAAAAATAGAAATATAACTGATCGGAGAAAAACTTACGATAGAACAAAGCTCTTGCTGCCATGATCGCTAATCTGCCTTCGGTTTTAAATTCTAACGGACGGATCGAGCAGAAACCGGGATTTGAAAAGCTTGAAAAAGCGTTTCCCAAGCTTCCATGGAGGAAACGTGATGGAGGATAAGGGTGAAGACTAAGTCCAAGTCAAAGGAGCTTAGATATTATATAAAATCCCTTATTTACATTTAAGTCCCTGAAAAATCCAAAAATTGCAAAATAGACCCTGATCAAAATCAAATCAGATCTTGAATTCCGTGATCTCCGATTATCTCAAATAAACTCAATTAAGATAAATTTGTGGCGTTACACATAGTTAGTCCAACAAGCTAATGATATCCTTGGACAAATCAAGAAATGAATTAAGATTGCGCAGGATTGTCAGGCTAGCTATGTGAAGGTTAAGAAAAGACCTTTGCAGTTTGAGGTGGGCGAGAAGGTTTTCTTGTGAGTTTCACCATTTCACAGGATTTTGAGATTCGGTCTCAAGTGTAATATATCTCCTGGATTCATTGGTCCGTTTGAATTCTGGAAAATGTAGGAGATTTGTCTTACAAATTGGCATTACCACCATATTTATCTAACATGCACGATGTGTTCCATGTATCACTGTTAAGATGATTTGTGGTAGATGAGTCTTACATATTGCAATTATCCAAGGTACCGTGGATACAGATTTGACATATGTGGAGAGATCATTGCTTATCATGGGTCATAAGGACAAGGTATTTCGTAACAAGATCATTCCTCTTGTTATAGTTCAGTGGCAGTGCCGAGGCACTGAAGAGGCCACTTGGAAACTTGAGAGTCGTATGCGTACATACTATCCAGAGTTGTTCTGTTTATGTTGTGTCTTGTAAAATTTTCAGTCTGAATTAGGGGTGTAAACGAGCCGAGCTACTCGTGAGCAATTCGCGATTAGCTCGGTCAAAGCTCGACTCGAGCTCGATTTGACCGAGCTCAAGCTCGAGCTCGAGTAGCTCGAGCATACAATCGAGCTCGAGTCGAGCTTTGAAACTATGTGATCGAGTAGCTCGCGAGCTACTCGATAAGCCACATATATATATATTAAAAAATAATATAAATATAAATATAAATATAATATATATAATATAATATTATATTTATATATTAATTTATTTATAATATTTATATATTTATTTATAATATTTAATTAATTTTATTTTATTTATTATATTTATATATATATTTATTTTATAATATATATAATATAATATTTTATTTATTTATTTATTTATATATTTTTAATTTTTATATATATATAATATAAAAGCTCGAGCTCGAGCTCGAGCTCGAGTACTCAAACTACAACCGAGCTCTAGCTCGAGCTCGAGCTCATATTTTACTACTCGCTCGAGCTCGAGTAGTAAAATATAAGCTCGAGCTCGAGTAGTGTGCTACTCGAGCTCGGCTCGGTTCGATAACACCCCTAGTCTGAATAAAGGATGTTTATTCAGTATTAACTGCATTCAATACTTAAGATTTGTTTTGAGGGCAAAAATATTTTAAGTGGGGGAGAATGTAGTAGTCCGGTTCCATTTTACAAGATTAATTTTCTAATCATGTTTAGATTTAATGAATCATGATTAAAGGATTTTAGTATGATCTAACGGACCTAGGATTTGGGTCCAAAATGCCCGAAAAATGGTTAATGGGCTTAATTGGGCTCGGAGGGGTCGGAAGGTCCGAACCTAAGCCCTGATAGATCGGACAGTCCGATCAGAAGATCGACTGTTCGAACTCAAATGGACAGATGTCCAAAATATTCAGTCAGATGGATGACGTGATGGCTGACACCACTAGGCCCGATCGAACGATCCAAAGAGGGATCGAACCGTCCGAACTTGCTTTCATGCAAAGTGGATATCATGCAAGATCGGACCGTCCGAACAGGGGATCAGATGATCCGAACTCCGTCTATAAATAAGGGCGTGAAGAGCTCATTTTTTTTCGTTCAGAATCCTCTCCTCTCCCATAATGACTCTATTTTAAAGGCTTCGAGACTCTTTATTTAAGAGTTGGAGTAGGAAGTAGTATTTTTTATAGCGGACAGTGTCCGTAGTAGTGGAAAAGCATAGGATCTTTGGCGAGGTGTTCAAGGGTCGTAGCAAGGCTATGCCCAAGCTCTGGGGCATTCGACATCAGCGGACAGACAACAGATGAAGGTATAGCTCTGACTCCTTATAGAAAATATGGAGTATGCTATAGTTTAATTAAGGCTTTCATAGCATGATAGATGATGTTTGGCTTGTTAGATAATGCATGGTTATTATGAATTGTAGTGCTGCATGGTAGGCTTGGAACCTAGATGAGAGCTTCTAGGATCTGTCTTAGAAAGGTACGAAAGTACTGTTCGAGATATCCTGACTGAGAATGCATATATTATGTGGTTACATGTTTTATATGACTTTATCTGTATAGCATGTCATGACTGTATGTTGCATACCTGAGCATATTGATCCAGTAATATCTTTGAGATATCCTGTAGTAGGCGCTCACCCTACGAGTAGTGGATGGTTGGATACGTAAGTCTTGTGTTAGGTCACGATTATGGTTGTCTTTACTGTAGTAGTCCGGTTCTATTTTACAAGATTAAGTGATTTTAAACATGTTAGAAAATGACATATAATTTTAAAAGTGTCAAAACATGTTTAAGGAGTCCTTATTTGGTGAAAATAAGTGAAAAATCAGATTCGGAACGTCCGAAAATGGTGGGGTAGGTCCCGGGGGTCCAAAAATGACTTCGGAAGGACCAAAACAGTTCGGAGCACACGGACCAGTTCGGACCGTCCGAACCCAGTTCGGATCGTCCGAACTTTGACTATAAATAGAGGTCCGAATTCCTCATTTTGAAGTGCTAAATCCTCTCCTTGGCCCATGTTAGTTCGTTTTACGAGCTTTTGGGTACTCTTATTTTAAGAGTTGGAGTAGGAATTAGTATTTTTTTTAGCGGACAGTGTCCGCAGTAGCAGCCAGGCGGCGGAGCTCTGGCGAGGCGTCCAGGGGTCGTAGTTAGGCTATGCCCAGGCTCTGGGGCATGCAACATCAGCGGGCTAACGACGGACGAAGGTATGGCTTTGGTTCCCTATAGTAAATAGGGAGTAGGATATAGTTTAATTAAGGCTTTTAGAGCCTAGTAGGTGATGTTTGGCATGCTAGGTAATGCATGGGTATTTATGTTGTAGTGTTGCATGGTAGGCTTGGACCAAGATGGGAGCTTGTAGGATCTGCCTTAGAAAGGTACGGAAGTATTATTCGAGATATCCAGATTGTGTATTCATGTATTATGTGATTGCATGTTTTATATGCCTCTATATACAACATCTCATGATTGTATGTTGCATACATGAGCATATTGAGCTTTTACCTTAGAGGTATCCTGTAGTAGGCGCTCACCCTACGAGTTGTGGATGGTTGGATACGTAAATCTTATGTCAGGTCACCGTGATGGTTGGACATATGTACTAGTATCACGTCACCATTATCCACTGGGTATATGAGCCACCTCCTGATGCGACGGCGCAACGTGCTATATACCCTGGTCCCGGTCTTTGAGCTTGTTTCTTGACCTGAGAGTCTTGGTACCTAGTTTACTTGCATACATGCACACATAACACCGTATACTCATACTCTTGTACTGAGCATGTTAGGCTCACTTCCGGTTATTTTTTGTTGGCTGGATGCCCTATTCCATGGGGCAGTTGTAGGTAGTTCTCCCGGGGACAAGGAGATTAGGTGGTGACCAAGGTTGGATATCAGGGTTGACCACTAGTTTTTTTTCCTACCTGGTATTATTTTATTTTAAGATTCCGCAGTTACTCTGATTAAAGATTATTTTATTGATTATTGCTTGCTTAAGTTTTGATTAGTAGGTGATCACGGCGCGGGTCACTATATTTATGATATCAGAGCATGCAATAAGATTCTTTGGGACATAGTATTGATTTTGGGTTATCCTTTGTAGGATTACAATTTGGTTTCAATGACGATAGCAGTATCAGGAATTGGAATAGCAGGATGTCTAGGCTTTTCCAAGATCGTCATTGCCAAGGTTGGCAGTAGGAGTTCGTATTATGTGGATCCCAGCAGGATGGAGCTGGAAGAGAAGATCCAGTTTTCAATGCCAGGCACTTCTCCAGGTTGAACGGAATGTGTGACATGTAGTCATCCATTCTGAGTCGACCAAGGAAGCCACCCCGGAAGACTCTCCACTAGTAGTTGGAGAGATTGATGGGAAAATATTGTCTCATCTACCAGATAAGGAACCCAACAATATTGGAAGGATCCGGTAGATTAGCAAGATTTTATGTTTTAGATCTTGAGATGAAGAAGTTCTGCTGACATGAGTAGCAGATGGGAAACTTCATGTTCAAGATCAGTAGACGGAATGAAAGACTTCCGTAGGAATTTAAATACTGTATTTTGTTGTAAACAGCATTTCAGTTGTAATCAGATGTATTAAATATTTCAGTATTTGATGTACTCAGTTATTGTTGTATTGTATATCTTTCAGTGTAATCTTTTGATTAAATTATGTATTACATGGGATTGTAATAAAGATTTTATTAGAACCTGAATTTGTGGTTCAAATGTTGTAATATTTGAGATTAACTTGGTTATTTTGAATAAAAGACTGATCATTGTTTTAATGAGTACTTGGGATTTTTCCTGTTTTCATTGAATAGTTCTAGATGTTTTACCTAGAATATTCTTGTTAGCCAAGTGTTTCTCAGAGATGATGTGACTCATCAGGATGCATGAATGTTTGTTCTAGATGGATTTCCTCAGAGCATTTGGCTGTTTTGATCTTTTTAGGTTGTTACCTAGTGATGATGGATTTTCATCAGGATGACAGACTAAGTAATACCAAGAGTTGTGGATTGTGACCAGTACTAAACGTGAGGAAGCGCGACCTTAGTCGGTATTACTCTGGAAGTTTTCTTACTTCAGAGGTTGTTTTGGAGTCCTTGTACTCCAGGGACTATATAGGGAAGGTTACTCAGTCTGGAAATTTGGCAACAATCACAACAGGGTATGGCTTTGGATAGGACAGATACCAGGTGTGGTATCAAGGTTTAGTTATCGTATGTTTGAGATAAAGATGTTCCGTTGTCAGAACAGTCTTAGAATGGATTTTTCCTTGACAAGTAATTGTTCTGAGTAGATAAGTTTTAATCTTGATTTGTGATTTTGGGATTTAATCCAGGAGATTAGTTGAATTGATATTCAACAGGATTTAATTATCAGATGCTTGCAGACTCGGGATTTGAGTTGTGCCTCTACAGAGAATTTTTCCTTGACCAATGATTTTGGTCCAGATAGGAATGTTTCTTAATATCAAAGACTTAGGGATGTGTTATGCCAGGGTGCTCTTGACTGTCGGGTTCCGAGATGGTATAGTAAGTGCGACCTTATGCCGGTGTATTCTGGAAGGATTCTTTTGTTCCAGTTTGGCATTATAGGAAGACTTACCTCAGTCTTGTTGTATGTACAGTCATAGCAATAGGTATAACTATCAGGAGAATATTCAGGATTTATTTGAGTCTTCTGGAATTATACTTGGTACTGGATTAGTTCCAAGGAATTTGAGTTATCGTCTGACTTCATCAGAGATACAGACTTTGGTTTCCGTGGACAGAATAGTCTTGGAAAGGATTCCTTGACAAGTGAATATTCTGAACGGGTAGTTCTCGCATGTGATACTGGGGGAGAACCAGGAGGTTTTACCAGTATTGCCTGATTCTATCAGAGGTATAATTAGTGATCATGATCTTGATTACAAGATGAACAGGAAATTCTAAGTAATGAGTTTACTTAGGTAAGTTTTCCTGTAAGAATTGGAATTTTATTGATGGGTTATCAAGCAAAGAAGAATTTTATAAGGGCACTGTGATGACTTATACTGGGAGACGTGAACTGTGATCAACGATAGACATGGGAGAGTATATTTTCATTAATATTCTGGAAGTATTTTGTACTTCAGAAGGGGATGGAAAGTTTACTCAGTCTAGAGATCATTGCAACAGTTACGCTTGAAAAGATACTCGATTCTATTGACAGATGTCATGAGCCTGCTAAGTTACAGAATGGATTCGTCAGTATGAGAATTCACTTGGATAGTGAAAGTTGATCACTTAGGTGTTCATGTATGTTTTGAAATGGTTAGTTAAATTGGTGCAAGTTTGGTGCCCAATGACTATTTGAAATTATTTATCTGAGGTAGATAAAGATGTTATTACCCCGTGATGGGGGAGCTAAATATTCTTTTGCATAAAGAACGATTGAAATTGTTCACTTTTTGGTAGACTGATAAGGTGAGTATAGTACTCAGATATTTAGTTCTCAAGAATGATTTGCAGTAATTCTCGGACTTCAGTGTCAGAAATTGATCTAGCAAGCGTTGAATTTTAATGAATACTAACATGATAGCATCAAGTCTTTAGACATGGAAAAATGATAGCAGCTGAGATCTAAGGTTATCAGATCCAGCGGGATTGTTATCACCAATTTTCCGGGATGTCTATTGGATGTGTTAGGTCATTTATTAGTCTGATTCAATGAGATTGAATCAGGGGTTAGCTAGATTGTTTTGGTTTAAGGACTTTGTCAAAGAATGATGAAACAGTTTTGTTCATCTAATAACGTAAGTCTGAATTCAGCAAGGAATTGTTATCCGTGGCAGGATAATCAGTATTCTCATTTTCAGATGTTATCTCAAGTTATGAGATATATGTCATTATATTAGTACTAGATATTGTAATGATCGAATTTTGAGTCAATAAGAATATTAGTATTGATATTTCCAAGAAGAGAACCTGAGGGATTCAGGAAATCAAGAATTGTGGACAACGACGTTGTCACAGGTGTTATGACAAGTGTTAGTCATACAGTATGAGAACCCTTTTGGTATACAAAGATTTGCGTACGAGGTTATTTCTGGTGGAAATGAATGAAAAGGAGTGTGTATCTCTATGTTTTTAGATATTTGGTGTGTCAGCAAGTCAAGGCAGAGCACCGACGACCTAGGGGGTTGCTTCACAGTTTATCCATTTCTGAGTGGAAATGGAAGTTGATCATGATGGACTTCGTGACCTATTTACCGGTGAGCTCTAGGGATTGTGATGCTATCTAGGTTGTGGTGGACCGACTCACCAAGTCAGCACATTTCATTCCTTATAATCGAGACTACAGTTTTGATAGGATGGCACGGTTGTACATCGAGGAGATTGTTCGATTGCATGGAGTGTCTGTGAGCATAGTCAGCGATCGAGATCCCAGGTTTACTTCCAGGTTTTGGGGGAGTCTTCAGCGCTCTATGGGTACTACTCTTAGCTTGAGTACAGCATATCACCCAGAGACTGACGGACAGTCAGAGCGCACGATCCGTACTCTTGAAGACATGTTGCGAGCATGTTCTGTGGATTTTGGTCTAGCATGGCAAGATCAGTTGCCATTGATTGAATTCACGTACAACAAAAGTTACCATCGCAGTATTGGGATGACTTCATTTGAGGCATTGTACGGGCGACGTTGTCGTACTCCTCTGTTCTGGGAAGAAGTGGGAGAGCGACAGATAGAGGGACCAGAGTTAGCCCAACAGATTTTTGATATTGTTGGGCAAATCAAGAAGAAAATTGAGGTTGCGCAGGATCGAGAGGCTAGCTATGCGAATGTCAAGCGGAGACCTTTACAGTTTGAGGAGAGTGAGAAATTATTCCTGAAAGTCTCACCATTTCGCAGGATTTTGAGATTCGGTCTCAAGGGTAAGCTATCTCCTAGGTACATTGGTCCATTTGAGATTCTGGAAAGTGTTGGAGATCTGGCTTACAGGTTGGCGTTACCGCCGTATTTGTCAAGTATTCACGACGTGTTCCATGTTTCACTGTTATGACGGTATGTGACAGATGAGTCTCATATCTTACAGCTGCATCTTAAGTACAGTTGGATACTAATTTGACATATGTAGAAAGACCTTTGCGTGTCATAGGTCATAAGGATAAGATGTTACGCAACAAAACCATTCCTCTTGTTCTAGTTCAGTGGCAGCGCCGAGGCACTGAGGAGGCCACTTGGGAACTTGAGAGTCGTATGCGTACAGATTATCCAGAGTTATTCTGAATTGTCGTATTTTCAGATTGTAACTTGTAAAATGAATCAGTTTGAATAAAAGATGTTTATTCAGTATTTTACTGAATTCAGTACTTAAGATTGTTCGAGGATGAAATATCTTAAGTAGGGGGAGAATGTAGTAGCCCGGTTTCATTTTACAAGATTAAGTGATTTTAAACATGTTAGAAAATTACATATAATTTTGAAAGTGTCAAAACATGTTTAAGTAGTCCTTATTTGGTGAAAAAAAGTGGAAAATAAGATTCGGAACGTCCAAAAATGGTGGGGTAGGTCCCGGGGGTCCAAAAATGACTTCGGAAGGACCAAAATAGTTCGGAGCACACGGACCACTTCGGGCCCTCTGAACCCGAGTTCGGACCGTCCGAACTCAGCAGAGATAGATGTCTTAAAGTCTCGGACAAGTGGCAGTTCGGACCGTCCGAACTTCGCCTATAAATAGAGGTCCGAATTCCTCATTTTGAAGTGCTAAATCCTCTCCTTGGCCCATGTTAGTTCGTTTTATGAGCTTTTGGGTACTCTTATTTTAAGAGTTGGAGTAGGAATTAGTATTTTTTTTAGCGGACAGTGTCCGCAGTAGCAGCCAGGCGGCGAAGCTCTAGCGAGGCATCCTGGGGTCGTAGCTAGGCTATGCCCAGGCTCTGGGGCATGCAACATCAGTGGGCTGACGACGGACGAAGGTTTGGCTTTGATTCCCTATAGTAAATAGGGAGTAGGATATAGTTTAATTAAGGCTTTTAGAGCCTAGTAGGTGATGTTTGGCATGCTAGGTAATGCATGGGTATTTATGTTGTAGTGTTGCATGGTAGGCTTGGACCTAGATGGGAGCTTCTAGGATCTTCCTTAGAAAGGTACGGAAGTATTATTCGAGATATCCAGATTGAGTATGCATGTATTATGTGTTTGCATGGATTATGTGATTGCATGTTTTATATGCCTTTATATACAGCATGTCCTGACTGTATGTTGCATACATGAGCATATTGAGCTTTTACCTTAGAGGTATCCTGTAGTAGGGCGCTCACCCTACGAGTTGTGGATGGTTGGATACGTAAGTCTTATGTCAGGTCACCGTGATGGTTGGACATATGTACTAGTATCAGGTCACCATTATCCACTGGGTATATGAGCCACCTCCTGATGCGATGGCACAGCGTGCAATATACCCTGGGCCCGGTCTTTGAGCTTGTTTCTTGACCTGAGAGTCTTGGTACCCAGTTCACTTGCATACATGCACACATAACACCGTATACTCATACTCTCGTATTGAGCATGTTAGGCTCACTTCCGATTATTTTCTGTTGGTTGGATGCCCTATTACATGGGGCAGTTGCAGTTAGTTCTCCCGGGGACAAGGAGGTTAGGTGGTGACCAAGGCTGGATATCAGGGTTGACCACTAGTTTTTTTTTTCCTACCTGGTATTATTTTATTTTAAGATTCCGCAGTTACTCTGATTAAAGATTATTTTATTGATTATTGCATGTTTAAGTTCTGATTAGTAGGTAATCATGGCGCGGGTCACTACATGTACTATTATCAGGTCACCATTATCCACCGGATATATAAGCAACCACCTGATGCGACGGCGCAACGTGCTATATACCCTGGGTCCAGTCTTTGAGCTTGTTTCTTGACCTTAGTTTCTTGGTATCCGGTACACTTGCATACATGCACATATAATATCGTATACTCATACTCTCATATTAAGCGTTTATGCTCACGTCTAGTTGTTTTTTGTTGTCTGGACACCCATTCTATGGGGCAGTTGCAGGTAGTTTTTCTAAGGATTTGGAAGTTAGGTGGTGACCAAGGCAGGATTGCAGGGTTGACCACTAGATTATAATTTTCTGGTATTAAGTTATTTGAGTTTCTCCATTTACTCTGATTAAGATTATTTATTATTTAATTGCATGCTTAATCTTCTGATTAGTAGGTGATCACGGTGCGGGTCACTACAAAAATACAACCTAATAGCTAATCCCGCTGTCATATCCTGGTCACCAATCCAAATCCCTGTATGAACTACCTGCAACTACCCCATCAAATGGGGTTTCCAGACAACAGAGAAAACACTGGACGTGAGCATAAAGATCAGTACGCTAGTATGGGTAAACATACAAACATGATGCATGCATAATGAAATGTCCGGGTATCCATATCTCGGATATACTGATTCAAAATGCATAGACTAGCGCCTAAGATATGAGCTGCAGCCTCGGGGAATCAAACCACTGGGCCCACCCACTCACTCCTAACTGGACGTGGATCAAGAATATCCTCGGATCACTAGAGTTGGCGCAACCCGTTGGTCGGCAGGGCCCTCATTGTCACAACGTCCTAAAAAGGGCTAAGCGACCCTACATTGGCTCATCTCAAAGAGACATAGGCTGAATATGATATGCGCATGTAGAATAATATCTCAAAGAATTAATCATGAAATCATGGCACATAAATGCAACACATAAGCATGCATACCCACAGACAATCTCAGTCAGTACTTACATACCTTAATAATACTCCTAGATGTCCTCAGATCTACAGTTCAACACTACAATGCAAGATAACCATGCATCAATAAAAATGTTATAAAATCCTTAACTAAGTTAATGAATATTACCTAATATTTTTAGGGATATCGGACCATACCTGCTTCCATCGTTAGTCCACTGATGGCGAATGTCACACAACTTCGACACCACTCTGATACTACTCCGGACACTATCCCGCCAACTGCCGGACCAAACTAGGTGACTAAAACACCTAAAATACCCTATAAAAGGAGAGATGAAGAAGTTCAAATGGTTCAATGAATGAGGCTTCCAGACTCTCTATTTATAGGCGGAGTTTGGATGGTCCGAACTCCCTCTTTGGATCGTCCGAACTTGCGTTTGACACCTGTCCCTGCAAGCACTTTGGATGGTCCGAACTGGACTTCGGATCGTCCGATCTCACAAATACGTCATCTGCGACGTCACTACTATGACATCATCTTGGACACTTAACAACTTGAATTTGGATCGTCCGATCTCTACCCTCGAATGGTCCAATCTCTAGCCACGTGTTCAACCAATCACATGCAACCGACCACCTGTCCTTGCTTGGATTCGGATCATCCGATCTCCCAGATCGGATCGTCCGATCTCCCTGTCCATCCAAACTCCTTCAGAGCTTCCGAAGTGTTACAATTCGGATGGTCCGAACTCTGGTTTGGATCTTTCGATCCACCCTATGACGTGGAACCCTCTAGTCCATTATTGAACGTCTTGAATCCATTTTAAACTATTTAGACTGAATAGGAATTTTTTTAATCATGTTTTACGCACTCTAAACATGATTACTACATTAATTGCCAAATAATTATAAATTTTGGATTCGGGTCACTACATTCTCCCCACCTTGAAAAACATTTCGTCCCCAAAATCTAGGGCAATTCCTGAAAATGTAACACACACCCAACTTATCACATCTACTTATAGTTCTGATCTATACCAAAACATCTGGTCAAAATGGCTTTCGAAAATCCAGACCCAGCCAAAACCTGTATGGTCTGTCCCTTACTGAATCATATCAAAACTCAAAGTCAAACTTAGAACTTAACCCCAGTTCTATCTTCACACGCTGCTATCAAGAAACCCAAGCTAACGCTGGAGTCCTTTTCCTGACAAACGATTCTAAAGGATCTACTTTTTCAGTTAGCAAAATCAGTCTAACTAATGTATCCCAAAACTGATACTGAATCTTGGTACTTTCCAAAGTACAAGTTAAAACATCGCTAATCTCTCAGTCATTGAAATGCCTAATCATTCGACAACTTTGAATGATAGTTTAAACTCCCAACAACTCTAAGTGCTATTGGTTAACACCAATATAGTTATCTGGCTATTCCAGATCCCTATGATATCTAACCTGAAATCAACTAACTCTAACCATATCTGTTAGCAACACTTTATCTTTCTTCATATTGTTATATTGTGATATACTATTGTTGTTTTGATAAAGACCTTGAATATACTATAGTGTATGTAAGATGTGGTAGAACATGGGGATGTCTATCATGAAACACATCTTATAGTCACTGTATATTCTAAATCGTTCCTAGTCGATTGAGCCGTCCGATAATAAGGATAAGGATCGCTCGAGTTTGAGACTAGCATTTGCGATGCAGAGTACCACGTTTCATTGGTAAGGAACATAGAGATGTTCAAAGCATGCAAATGGATATTCATATGATGAATGATCGAACCACCCTATCCGGACTTTCCAAGTGGTTATCACTTATCGAGTGGATATAGTCCGCGGTTTTGGTTGTACACCATTAGTCCTTACTACTTGAAACATCATTGAGACTCTATATGCTAGTACTGTGCTTTGACTCGTTTACCGACTCTATTGGGGTCATCAGGTGTCGGGATTGGGTAAAGTTACAACACATATAGGAGTCGATGCTTTGTTGTCAAGGATTCACCACATACTTGCGAGTGTGGATATCCTATGCGATCTGAGGAGATATTAGTGTGACGAATCTCTGGCCAGAGTACATGATGTGATTTAAGAAATGGTTTCTTAGTAGCACATGCGATGTCACTATTTGATCTTCAAGATGTATTGCATAGTTATCGAATCTCGAACGACTCTCGATATACCAATGGTTGTTGATTCGATCGGGATATATGGATGAAGGGACCGTACTGTACGCTAACCAAAATCTATTGGTTCTTGTAGGCACTATCAGTGATACCTAGGGAATCATGGGGCGATGTTGCTAGGCGCTCATACCATGATTCGATGGGCAAGTCGGAAATTGTTGTTCTGAGTCACAAGGAGTTGTGAGCCCACGGCTAGCTGTATCCCTGAACCATTGAGAGTAATGGATTTTTAATCCCCGTTGAGATAGTTAAATTTAAAGAGTTAAATTTAATGAACGAAGAAGTTGGACTTCTTATTTAAGAGTAGAGGAGTAAGATTTCCTAAAATGACATAGGGATGGCCATTTTTGGAAATCACTGAATTCGGATTCAGAAAAATTTATCTTGACTTTAAAAGGTGCAGAAATGGTTTCTGTGCACATTGGTGAAATCGGTTTATCAATCGGAGTCACGATGAATTTTATATTAATTTCTGAACATGCGGGCTTTGCTTGTCGGGCTTGAACTTATGACTAATGGGCCCTAAGCTGTTAGTGGCCTACATTATAAATAAGTTATTGCAGTACAGAAATTACACACAACAGGTCACAATTTTCGAAAACCTAAGTATTTTCTAATCAAAGTGGCCGCCCCCCTCCCTGTCTACTCGAGAAAAATCCAGCCTGTGATTTTGAATTACAGTCTGGTTTAACGGATCAAATTCGTTAATCTCTTCGTAGAAAACTTCTGATAGATTTTCTAGTGCAATCTATCAGAGGGATTAAATATCCGTTCGTGGACCTGATTGAAGAACAGTTCGTCCATCAGTTCCAGGGATATACAACAAGAGCAGAGAAATCTGTTGGTGTCCAAAATCTCGATTTGAGATTAAAGGTAAAAATTTTATAATCGTTATTTAATTTTTACACACACACAATTTAATCGTAAGGTTGATACCCATTATGGAATCGTTCCATATAAAATTTTTAAACTTCCGCTGCACCGGGTATCAATCCTGATTGATCTGATCGCCGCGTTCTACAACAGTGGTATCAGAGCCAGGTTGCTCAGATCAAGCGATTAAATTAATCGATTGTACAAAAATTTTTAGGCCTCGGTTTTTTGAAACAAAATAAATATTTTAAAAATAAAAATATTTTTTTTCGGGTAAAAACCCGGGCAGCGATTGGATCGCTGCCCGGGGCAGGGGCAGCGATCGTTGCTGCCCCAGGCAGCGCACGGCGCTGCCCTGTACGGCGCTGGGTGCTGCGCAGGCGCTTCCCAGGCGCTGCCCAGGTCAGCGATCGTCGCTGCCCTAGGGGCAGCCGGGCTGCCCGGCCCGATAATGTCCCGGGCGGCCCGCGGGAAAAATTATTTTTAATTTTTTAAATTAAATTTTAATATGTTAAAATTCTATTTTTGGTCCGATCGAAAATTGTTTTGATTGGTCCACGAGGCGTCGGATCGAATTGTTCGAGTCCGAAAATTTTAAAATTGATTTTTGGATAAATTTTAATTTTTGGAAAATTTTAATATTTTATCCTTTAATTGAATTTTGAAATTAATTATTTTTGGTACAATTGATGATAAGATATGATCTTATGGATATATTGAGTAAAATATGATTTTATGTATAAAATTGGATTTTATAGATAAAATATGATTTTATTTGATAAAAAGATAAAATATGATTTTGTATGTAAAATAAGATTTTATGTATGAAATATGATTTTATCCTTTTAAATTTAAATTGCCATTGCATGTTATCCAATAAATTAATTTTGAATTAAATGTTATTGGATAAGGATGATCGATTGCCATGACCAATTTTGTAGGTGTATGTTAGGAATTTACATTTGTTTTATTGTTGTTGGTTTTATTAATGGGCCTGGTTTATGGCCCAATATGAATGTCATATGTAATAAAAGTGGGCTTGGTTTATGGCCCGTTCCCACCCCTTAAAAATGTATCCCCTACTTGTCATTGTTATTTATTGTAAATACATTAGATTTAGTGGGAGATCAAGATTTGAAGATGGAGGTGGGCCCAGCAGACAATAAACACAGAAGAAATGTAAATTGGAAGCAAATGTAATAGGATTGCATTGCATACTGCATATTATCTAGGATTGGATAAGACTCGTGATTGGCAACCACGGGTCGATTAGAAATGGAATCGATCATCCTATATAATATGTGATATTATAGTTGTATGCATGTTTTAGACATAATTGTGTGAATCCGGCACGCATACAAAAATTTTAAAAAAAGATGAGACAAATTTTTATAATTAAAATCCCTCATTTTAAATATGATTTAAAGTTGATATCAAGATAAATAAAGAAAATTTAAATTTGTTTAAATGTTCCTACCTTCCATCAACGATCAATGTATGAGATGCTACCCGCGGATACGGTCTGGCTCATATTATTGGGGGGGCCCGTTTGTCGAAAAGCTGTACATTGGATCGACACATGTTGTAAGTTGGGTGGAACTCCCATGGGATCGGCTCATATTATTGGGGGATCCACATGGCGACCGTCCATCACAACTTAATATTGATGGGTCATCTTGACATGTCACAATAAACGGCGTCATATTATTGGGCCCTTATTGGACATGAGGTAAAAACATGGAGGTTGCTTTGGAAGCAATTGGGTTCTACCTTTTGAAAATTATGGTTGGCTGATATTATTCGGGACCATAAGTTTGTCAATTGGACTCCATGTTCTCACTAAGGAAAACAGTTTCCCGTTTTCACTAGAGGGTAATGAAATCGTTAAAATAGTGGGAGTGAGATTCATAAAATAAATTTCACCTATTTTATGTCTTAGTAAATTGCTTAAACAATCACTGATATTTGTCTGTTTCTTTTCAGTATTTCATAAGATTAATTCGCGTAATCCACTTTTCTCGATCCTCGAACAAAATAAGTTGACTGGCGCAAACTATACGGAATGGTTCCGTAAGTTGAAGATTGTCTTGACTTCGGAGAACATGCTCTACGTGTTAGAAAAATCTCCTCCGAAGGAAGCACCAGCTGACGTAAGTCCGGAGGAGTTAGCCAAGCTTGATACATGGTGGGACCATGATATCAAGACCAAATGCTATATGCAAGCCTCGATGGCTGATGAACTCCAGAGGCGATTTGAGGACACCGTGAATGCTGCTGACATTCACGTTCAACTCAAGGAACTTTTTGGGGCTCAATCGAGGGCTGAAAGGTTCGCTACTGTAAAGGAGCTAATGACGTGTCGCATGCGTGAAGGGACTTCGGTCCGTGATCATGGGGTACGAGTGATTTGGCTCATACAGAAGTTGGTAACCCTTGATTTGGTGTTGGAGCATGAACTCAACGTGGACTTACTACTTCTGTCTCTTCCTTCTTCGTTTGACGGATTTGTGGTAAATTTCAATATGAACAAGATAGAGGCCTCCCTTGAAGAGATGGTCAATATGCTTGTGACATATGAATCCACATTAAAGAAGGATAAACCGGCTTTCTTGGTGGGCTCCTCTTCTTCTGCTAAGAAGGGGCCAAGTACAAAGGGTAAGAAACGTTCTGCCCCACCCAAGAAAATCGAACCAGAGAAGAAGTACAAGACAAAGGCTTCAAACATGGAAAAATCCAAGGATGTTTGCCATTACTGCAAGAAGCCCGGTCATTGGAAGCGTAACTGCAAGGAATATCTAGAGCAGTTGCGAACTGCAAAGGGTATATTCTATATTGAAATAAATGTTTCACTTAATACTACTTCTTGGGTATTGGATACCGGATGTGGATCTCACATTTGCAATGATTTGCAGGTGATGACAAGAAGTCGCAGGCTTAGGATGGGTGAGACCCAGCTGAGGCTCGGAAATGGTTCCAGAGTTGAAGCAAAAGCCGTGGGAGATGTTTATTTAATTTTGCAGAACGGTTTTAAGTTACTTTTAAGAGATGTTTTATTTGTTCCGGATTTGATTAAAAACATTATTTCTGTTTCTATGCTTGATAGAGATGGTTATTCTTGCAATTTTGTGAATGGGATTTGCAATATTTACAAGAATGAATGTTTAATTGGAAATGGACAAATTGAAAACGATGTATACAACTTAAAACTAAAAGACGTTCCAATAAATTATGTTGATAAACCGGCAACAACAAACAAAAGGAAAATCGATAGCCAAAACCCGGCAAACCTTTGGCATGCTAGGCTAGGTCATATTTCCTCAAGGAGGATGAACAAGCTAGTGGGAGAGGGCATGTTTGATATGTCTGATATTAACTCTCTACCTACTTGTGAATCCTGCCTAAAAGAAAAAATGACTAAATCTCCTTTTAAGGGGAAACCTGAGCGTAGTCAAAATCTGTTGGATTTGATCCATACAGATGTTTGTGGTCCATTTAGAGTTGGGACTCAATATGGCCACACCTACTTCATTACCTTTACTGATGATTATTCAAGGTATGGGTATTTATATTTAATGAAATATAAGTCTGAAGCATTTGAAAAGTTCAAAGAATTCAAGTCTGAAGTAGAAAACAAGCTAGGTAAAAGTATTAAAGCACTTCGATCGTATCGAGGTGGAGAATACTTGAGTACCGAGTTTTTGGACTATCTAAAAGAGAATGGGATTCTCTCTCAGTGGACTCCTCCTATGACACCACAGCTTAATGGTGTATCGGAGCGTCGTAATCGAACTTTGTTGGACATGGTTCGATCCATGATGAGCTTCACTGAGCTTCCACCTTCGTTTTGGGGCTATGCGCTTGAAACGGCGGTATTGTTGTTGAACAACGTCCACACTAAAGCAGTGGACAAAACACCATACGAGTTATGGAATGGCAAAGCTCCTAAGTATTCGTACTTGAAGATTTGGGGATGTCCTGCTTACGTGAAGCGGACAGTGGGAGATAAGTTGGATAGTCGATCCAGCTTATGTTATTTTGTAGGGTATCCGAAGAATTCAATCGGATATTATTTCTATTATCCTGCTAAAACAAAGGTGTTTGTTTCGAGGAATGCCACCTTCTTGGAGAAGGAGTTCTTATTGGATAAGAAAGGCGAGATGATGGAACTCGAAGAAATTCGAGAAGAACCCGAAATACAAAATAACGATCCTACACCTCAGGAACCATTGCTGGACACGCCTGTACCTAGAAGATCCGAGAGGACTTCTAGACCTCCTATTCGATATGGTCTTCTTCTTGAAGGGGATCAAGATGAACCCGATGTTGGATGTGATCCAAGAAACTTCAAGGAAGCAATTTCTGATGCGGATTCAAATTTATGGCTTGAAGCTATGCAGTCGGAAATAGATTCGATGCATACAAACCAAGTTTGGTCTTTAGTAGATCCTCCCGATGGAATTGTTCCAATAGGGTGTAAATGGATCTACAAGAGAAAGCTTGGGCCTGATGGTAAGGTATTGACCTACAAGGCGCGATTGGTGGCGAAAGGTTATACTCAAAGACAAGGAGTTGACTATGATGAAACCTTTTCACCAGTTGCAATGTTCAAGTCCATAAGAATCCTTATTGCCATAGCTGTATGGTATGACTATGAGATATGGCAAATGGAAGTGAAGACTGCTTTTCTTAATGGAGACATTAAGGAAGAAATCTATATGACGCAGCCTGAGGGATACACATCCATCGGAAGCGAGCATAAGGTATGCAAGCTTCAGAGATCAATCTATGGTCTAAAACAAGCATCAAGAAGTTGGAACCAGAAATTTGATGAAACAATAAAGGATTTTGGTTTCATCAAGAACCCGGAGGAACCATGCGTGTACAAGAAAGTAGTTAAGGATGCGGTGATATTCTTAGTACTTTATGTTGATGACATCCTACTCATTGGGAATGACGTAGGGATGTTGCAGTCAACAAAGATATGGTTATCAGGTAGATTCTCGATGAAGGATTTGGGTGAGGCATCCTATATTCTAGGGATACAGATCTATAGAGATAGATCTAAGAGAATGATAGGACTCACTCAATCAACCTACATCGACACCATATTGAAACGGTTTTCAATGGATGGGTCCAAGAGAGGACATCTACCCATGTGTCATGGAGTTTCTCTATCCAAGTCTATGTGTCCCAAGACTGATGAAGAGATAGAGAAAATGACACATATACCATATGCGTCAGCCATAGGTAGTATCATGTATGGGATGATATCTACCAGACCGGATGTAGCATTTGCTCTGAGTGTCACGAGCAGATATCAAGCTAATCCCGGTCAAATGCATTGGAAAGCCGTGAAGGACATTCTTAAGTACTTACGAAGGACTAAGAATATGTTCATGGTATATGGAGGAAGAGAACTAAAATTGAAAGGCTATACCGACTCTAGCTTCCAAAGTGACGTGGATGACTCGAAGTCAACCTCTGGATTTGTGTTCATGCTCAATGGCGGTGCTGTCTCTTGAAAGAGTTCCAAGCAGGACACCACAGCGGATTCCACCACTGAGGCAGAATACATTGCAGCATCAGCTGCTGCTAAAGAGGCCGTTTGGATGAGGAATTTCGTCCAAGAGTTGGGCGTCATTCCTGAAGTTGTTGGTCCAGTCCCGGTGTACTGTGACAACACGGGTGCCATTGCTCAGGCAAAGGAACCAAGGTCTCATCAAAGATCCAAACACGTACTGAGGAAATGCCACATCATCCGGGAGATTGTGGAAAGAGGAGACATCACTGTCGAAAGAGTGGCCTCTGCAGACAATATCGCTGATCCACTTACTAAGCCCTTGCCAGGACCATTATTTGACAAACATCGCGAAGCAATGGGTCTACGTAGTATGACTAGTTGGCTTTAGGGCAAGTGGGAGATTGAAAGAGTAGGTGCCCGGTGAGCCAACTTGTGGCTAAGGGCTTTGATGACTCTTTGTATAAACAATCTTTTGTTTAATATAATTTACACTTTTATTAATGGCAATGACTTTATCTTTCTTCTTATATTGTTATATTGTGATATACTATTGTTGTTTTGATAAAGACCTTGAATATACTATAGTGTATGTAAGATGTGGTAGAACATGGGAATGTCTATCATGAAACACATCTTATAGTCACTGTATATTCTAAATCATTCCTAGTCGATTGAGCCGTCCGATAATAAGGATAAGGATCGCTCGAGTTTGAGACTAGCATTTGCGATGCAGAGTACCACGTTTCATTGGTAAGGAACATAGAGATGTTCAAAGCATGCAAATGGATATTCATATGATGAATGATCGAACCACCCTATCCGGACTTTCCAAGTGGTTATCACTTATCGAGTGGATAGAGTCCGCGGTTTTGGTTGTACACCATTAGTCCTTACTACTTGAAACATCATTGAGACTCTATATGCTAGTACTGTGCTTTGACTCGTTTACCTAATCTATTGGGGTCATCAGGTGTCGGGATTGGGTACAGTTACAACACATATAGGAGTCGATGCCTTGTTGTCAAGGATTCACCACATACTTGCGAGTGTGGATATCCTATGCGATCTGAGGAGATATTAGTGTGACGAATCTCTGGCCAGAGTACATGATGTGATTTAAGAAATGGTTTCTTAGTAGCACATGCGATGTCACTATTTGATCTTCAAGATGTATTGCATAGTTATCGAATCTCGAACGACTCTTGATATACCAATGGTTGTTGATTCGATCGGGATATATGGATGAAGGGACCGTACTGTACGCTAACCAAAATCTATTGGTTCTTGTAGGCACTATCAGTGATACCTAGGGAATCATGGGGCGATGTTGCTAGGCACTCATACCATGATTCGATGGGCAAGTCGGAAATTGTTGTTCCGAGTCACAAGGAGTTGTGAGCCCACGGCTAGCTGTATCCCTGAACCATTGAGGGTCACACAGAGTAATGGATTTTTAATCCCCGTTGAGATAGTTAAATTTAAAGATTTAAATTTAATGAACGAATAAGTTGGACTTCTTATTTAAGAGTAGAGGAGTAAGATTTCCTAAAATGACATAGGGATGGCCATTTTTGGAAATCACTGAATTCGGATTCAGAAAAATTTATCTTGACTTTAAAAGGTGCAGAAATGGTTTCTGTGCACATTGGTGAAATCGGTTTATCAATCGGAGTCACGATGAATTTTATATTAATTTCTGAACATGCGGGCTTTGCTTGTCGGGCTTGAACTTATGACTAATGGGCCCTAAGCTGTTAGTGGCCTACATTATAAATAAGTTATTGCAGTACAGAAATTACACACAACAGGTCACAATTTTCGAAAACCTAAGTATTTTCTAATCAAAGTGGCCGCCCCCCTCCCTGTCTACTCGAGAAAAATCCAGCCTGTGATTTTGAATTACAGTCTGGTTTAACGGATCAAATTCGTTAATCTCTTCGTAGAAAACTTCTGATAGATTTTCTAGTGCAATCTATCAGAGGGATTAAATATCCGTTCGTGGACCTGATTGAAGAACAGTTCGTCCATCAGTTCCAGGGATATACAACAAGAGCAGAGAAATCTGTTGGTGTCCAAAATCTCGATTTGAGATTAAAGGTAAAAATTTTATAATCGTTATTTAATTTTTACACACACACAATTTAATCGTAAGGTTGATACCCATTATGGAATCGTTCCATATAAAATTTTTAAACTTCCGCTGCACCGGGTATCAATCCTGATTGATCTGATCGCCGCGTTCTCCAACAGTAACCCCAAATTCCAGTAAAATCTAGAGTAATCCAACGGAATGAACAAGATGGTTCACCACAATCAGTTCTGAATCACTATCACTTACAAGTACTGATCAATAATTCCTGATTCCCACGATATGACTCTGTTGGAAAACGGTGATCAGATCAATCATAATTGATACCCGGTGCAGCGAAAGTTTTAAAATTTTATATGGAACGATTCCATATCATGGGTATCAAAACTTTACGATTAAATTGTGCGTGTAAAAATTAAATAACAATTTAAATTTTTACCTCGAATCTCGAAACGAGATTATGGACACCAAAAGATTACTCTGCTCTTGTTGTATATCCCAGGAACTGATGGACAAACAATTCTTCAATCAGGTCCACGAACAAAAGTTTAATCCCTCTGATAGATTGCACTAGAAAATCTATCAGAAGTTTCTACGAAGAGAATTAACGAATTTGATCCGTTAAACCAGACTGCAAATTCAAAATTCACAGGCTGGAATTTTAGAGCAGAGAGGGGAGAGGGGGCGGCGGCCACTAGGTCTCAAAAACCCTAGTTAATTTCGAAAATTATGCCTCTGTTGTTTAATTTCTATACTGCAATAACTTATTTATAATCTGGGCTGCTAACAGCTTAGGGCCCATTAGTCATAAGTTCAAGCCTGACAAGCAAAGCCCGCATGTTCAAAAATTAATATAAAATTCATCGTGACTCACATTGATAAACCAATTTCACCAATGTGCACAGAAACCATTTCTGCACCTTTTAAAGTCAAGATAAATTTTCTGAATCCGAATTCAGTGGTTTCCAAAAATGTCCATCACTATGTCATTTTAGGAAATCTTACTCATCTACTCTGATATAAGAAGTCCTACTTCTTTGTTCATTAAATTTAACTCTTTAAATTTAACTATCTCAACGGGGATTAAAAATCCATTACTTGTGTGACCCTCAATGGTTCAGGGATACAGCTAGCCGTGGGCTCACAACTCCTTGTGACTCGGAACAACAATTTCCGACTTGCCCATCGAATCATGGTAAGAGCGCCTAGCAACATCGCCCCATGATTCCCTAGGTATCACTGATAGTGCCTGCAAGAACCAATAGATTTTGGTTAGCGTACAGTACGGTCCCTTCATCCATATATCCCGATCGAATCAACAACCATTGGTAAATCGAGAGTCGTTCGAGATTCGATAACTATGCAATGCATCTTGAAGATCAAATAGTGACATCGCATGTGCTACTAAGAAACCATTTCTTAAAACACATCATGTACTCTGGCCAGAGATTCGTCACACTAATATCTCCTCAGATTGCATAGGATATCCACACTATCAAGTATGTGGTGAATCCTTGACAAAAAAGCATCGACTCCTATATGTGTCGTAACTGTACCCAATCCCGACACCTGATGACCCCAATAGAGTCGGTAAACGAGTCAAAGCACAGTACTAGCATATAGAGTCTCAATGATGTTTCAAGTAGTAAGGACTAATGGTGTACAACCAAAACCGCGGACTTTATCCACTCGATAAGTGATAACCACTTGGAAAGTCCGGATAGGGTAGTTCGATCATTCATCGTATGAATATCCATTTGCATGCTTTGAACATCTCTATGTTCCATACCAATGAAACGTGGTACTCGGCATCGCAAATGCTAGTCTCAATCTCGAGCGATCCTTATCCTTATTAACGGACGGCTCAATCGACTAGGAACTGTTTAGAATATACAGTGACTATAAGATGTGTTTCATGATAGCCATCCCCATGTGCTACCACATCTTACATACACTATAGTATATTCAAGGTCTTCATCTAAACATCTTATAGTATGTCACAACATAATAATATGATAAAAGATAAAGTAAACGCCATTATAAAAGTGTAAATTATATTAAACAAAAGATTGTTTATACATAGAGTCATCAAAGCCCTTAGCCACAAGTTGGCTTACCAGGCACCCACTCTATCAATCTCCCACTTGCCCTAAAGCCAACTAGTCATACTACGCAGTCCCGTTGCTTCGCGATGTTTGTCAAATAATGGTCCTGGCAAGGGCTTAGTAAGTGGATCAGCGATATTGTCTGCAGAGGCCACTCTCTCGACAGTGATGTCTCCTCTTTCCATGATCTCCCGGATGATGTGGTATTTCCTCAGTACGTGTTTGGATCTTTGATGAGACCTTGGTTCCTTTGCCTGAGCAACGGCACCCGTGTTGTCACAGTACACCGGGACTGGACCAACAACTTCAGGAATGACGCCCAACTCTTGGACAAAATTCCTTATCCAAACGGCCTCTTTAGCCGCAGCTGATGCCGCAATGTATTCTGCCTCAGTGGTGGAATCCGCTGTGGTGTCCTGCTTGGAACTCTTCCAAGAGACAGCACCGCCATTGAGCATGAACACAAATCCAGAGGTTGACTTCGAGTCATCCACGTCACTTTGGAAGCTAGAGTCGGTATAGCCTTCCAATTTCAGTTCTCTTCCTCCATATACCATGAACATATTCTTAGTCCTTCGTAAGTACTTAAGAATGTCCTTCACGGCTTTCCAATGCATTTGATCGGGATTAGCTTGATATCTGCTCGTGACACTCAGAGCAAATGCTACATCCGGTCTGGTAGATATCATCCCATACATGATACTACCTATGGCTGACGCATATGGTACATGTGTCATTTTCTCTATCTCTTCATCAGTCTTGGGACACATGGACTTGGATAGAGAAACTCCATGACACATAGGTAGATGTCCTCTCTTGGACCCATCCATTGAAAACCTTTTCAATATGGTTTCGATGTAAGTTGATTGAGTGAGTCCTATCATTCTCTTAGATCTATCTCTATAGATCTGTATCCCTAGAATATAGGATGCCTCACCCAAATCCTTCATCGAGAATCTACCTGATAACCATATCTTTGTTGACTGCAACATCCCTACGTTATTTCCAATGAGTAGGATGTCATCAACATAAAGTACTAAGAATGTCACAGCATCCTTAACTACTTTCTTGTACACGCATGGTTCCTCCGGGTTCTTGATGAAACCAAAATCCTTTATTGTTTCATCAAATTTCTGGTTCCAACTTCTTGATGCTTGTTTGAGACCATAGATCGATCTCTGAAGCTTGCATACCTTATGCTCGCTTCCCATGGATGTGTATCCCTCAGGCTGCGTCATATAGATATCTTCCTTAATGTTTCCATTAAGAAATGCAGTCTTCACATCCATTTGCCATATCTCATAGTCATACCAAGCAGCTATGGCAATAAGGATTCTTATGGACTTGAACATTGCAACTGGTGAAAAGGTTTCATCATAGTCAACTCCTTGTCTTTGAGTATAACCTTTCGCCACCAATCGTGCCTTGTAGGTCAATACCTTACCATCAGGCCCAAGCTTTCTCTTGTAGATCCATTTACACCCTATTGGAACAATTCCATCGGGAGGATCTACTAAATACCAAATTTGGTTTGTATGCATCGAATCTATTTCCGACTGCATAGCTTCAAGCCATAAATTTGAATCCGCATCAGAAATTGCTTCCTTGAAGTTTCTTGGATCACATCTAATGTCGGGTTCATCTTGATCCCATTCAAGAAGAAGACCATATCGAATAGGAGGTCTAGAAGTCCTCTCGGATCTTCTAAGTATAGGCGTGTCCATCAATGGTTCCTGAGGTGTAGGATCATTATTTTGTATTTCGGGTTCTTCTCGAATTTCTTCGAGTTCCATCATCTCGCCTTTCTTATCCAATAAGAACTCCTTCTCCAAGAAGGTGGCATTCCTTGAAACAAACACTTTTGTTTCAGTAGGATGATAGAAATAATATCCGATTGAATTCTTCGGATACCCTACAAAATAACATAAGGTGGATCGACTATCCAACTTATCTCCCACTTTCTGCTTCACGTAAGCAGGACATCCCCAAATCCTCAAGTACGAATACTTAGGAGCTTTGTCATTCCATAACTCGTATGGTGTTTTATCCACTGCTTTGGTGTGGACGTTGTTCAACAACAACACCGCCGTTTCAAGCGCGTAGCCCCAAAACGAAGGTGGAAGCTCAGTGAAGCTCATCATGGATCGAACCATGTCCAACAAAGTTCGATTACGACGCTCCGATACACCATTCAGCTGAGGTGTCATAGGAGGAGTCCACTGAGAGAGAATCCCATTCGCTTTCAGATAGTCCAAAAACTCGGTACTTAAGTATTCCCCACCTCGATCCGATCGAAGTGCTTTAATACTTTTACCTAGCTTGTTTTCTACTTCAGCCTTGAATTCTTTGAACTTTTCAAATGCTTCAGACTTATATTTCATTAAATATAAATACCCATACCTAGAATAATCATCAGTAAAGGTAATGAAGTAGGTGTGGCCAAATTGAGTACCAATTCTAAATGGACCACAAACATCTGTATGGATCAAATCCAACAGATTTTGACTACGCTCAGGTTTCCCCTTGAATGGAGATTTAGTCATTTTTCCTTTCAGGCAGGATTCACAAGTAGGTAGAGAGTTAATATCAGACATATCAAACATGCCCTCTCCCACTAGCTTGTTCATCCTCCTTGAGGAAATATGACCTAGCCTAGCATGCCAAAGGTTTGCCGGGTTTTGACTATCGATTTTACTTTTGTTTGTTGTTACCGGTTTATCAACATAATTTATTGGAACGTCTTTTAATTTTAAGTTATATAGATTGTTTTCAAGTTGTCCATTTCCAATCAAACATTCATTCTTATAAATATTACAAATCTCATTCACAAAATTGCAAGAAAAACCATCTCTATCAAGCATAGAAACAGAAATAATGTTTTTAATCAAATCTGGAACAAATAAAACATCTCTCAAAAGTAACTTAAAATCGTTCTGCAAAATTAAATAAACATCTCCCACAGCTTTAGCTTCAACTCTAGAACCATTTCCGAGCCTCAGCTGGGTCTCACCCATTCTAAGCTTGCGACTTCTTGTCATCACCTGCAAATCATTGCAAATGTGAGATCCACATCCGGTATCCAATACCCAAGAAGTAGTATTAAGTGAAACATTTATTTCAATATAGAACATACCCTTCGAAGTTCGCAACTGCTCTAGATATTCCTTGCAGTTACGTTTCCAATGACCGGGTTTCTTGAAGTGATGGCAAACATCCTTGGACTTTTCCATGTTTGAAGCCTTTGTTTTGTTCTTCTTCTCGGGTCCGGTTTTCTTGGATGGGGCAGAACGTTTCTTACCCTTTGTACTTGGCCCCTTCTTAGCAGAGGAAGAGGAGCCCACCAAGAGAACCGGTTTATCCTTCTTTAAAGTGACTTCATATGTTACAAGCATATTGACCATCTCTTAAAGGGAGACCTCTATCTTGTTCATATTGAAATTCACCACAAAACCGTCAAACGATGAAGGAAGAGAGAGAAGAAATAAGTCCACATTGAGTTCATGCTCCAACACCAAATCAAGCGTTACCAACTTCTGTATGAGCCAAATCACTCGTACCCCATGATCACGGACCGAAGTCCCTTCACGCATGCGACACGTCATTAGCTCTTTTACAGTAGCGAACCTTTCAGCTCTCGATTGAGCCCCAAAAAGTTCCTTGAGTTGTACGTGAATGTCAGCAGCATTCACGGTATCCTCAAATCGCCTCTGGAGTTCATCAGACATCGAGGCTTGCATATAGCATTTGGCCTTGATATCATGGTCCCACCATGTATCAAGTTTGGCCAACTCTTCCGGACTTATGTCAGTTGGTGCTTCCTTTGGAGGAGATTTTTCTAACACGTAGAGCATCTTCTCCGAGGTCAAGACAATCTTCAACTTACGGAACCATTCCGTATAGTTTGCGCCAGTCAGTTTATTTTGTTCGAGAATAGAGAATAGTGGATTGCGCGAATTCATCTAAATGAAATACTGAAAAGAAACAGACAATAATCAGTGATTGTTTAATTAATTTACTAAGACATAAAATAGGCGAAATATATTTTATGAATCTCACTCCCACTATTTTAACGATTTCACTACCCTCTAGTGAAAACGGGAAACTGTTTTCCTTAGTGGGAACATGGAGTCCAATTGACAAACTATGGTCCCGAATAATATCAGTCAACCATAATTTTCAAAAGGTAGAGCCCAATTGCTTCCAAAGAAACCTCCACGTTTTTACCTCATGTCCAATAAGGGCCCAATAATATGACGCCGTTTATTGTGACACGTCAAGATGACCCATCAATATTAAGTTGTGATGGACGGTCGCCATGTGGATCCCCAATAATATGAGCAAATCCCATGGGAGTTCCACCCAACTTACAACATGTGTCGATCCAATGTATAGCTTTCCGACGAACGGGCCCCCCAATAATATGAGCCGGACCGTATCCGCGGGTAGCATCTCATACATTGATCGTTGATCGAAGGTAGGAACATTTAAACAATTTTAAATTTCCTTTATTTATCTTGATATCAATTTTAAATCATATTTAAAATGAGGGATTTTAATTTTGAAAATTTGTCTCATCATTTAAAATTTGTATGCTTGCGGGATTCATACAATTTAGTCTAAACATGCATACAACGATAATATCATATATTATATAGGATGATCGATTCCATTTCTAATCGACCCGTGGTTGTCAATCACGAGTCTAAGTCCAATCCTAGACAATATGCAGGTATGCAATGCAATCCTATTACATTGAGCTTTCAATTTACATTTCTTTAGTATTTATTTTCTGCTGGGCCCACCTCCGTCTTCAAATCTTCATCTCCCACTAATTCTAATGTATTTACAATAAATAACTATGACAAGTAGGGGATACATTTTAAGGGGTGGGAACGGGCCATAAACCAGGCCCACTTTTATTACATATGACAATTCATATTGGGCCATAAACCAGGCCCATTAATAAATCCAACAACAATAAAAACAAATGTAAATTCCCTAACATACACCTACAAAATTGGTCATGGCAATCGATCATCCTTATCCAATAAAATTTAATTCAAAATTAATTTATTGGATAACATGCAATGGCAATTAAATTTAAAAAGGATAAAATCAAATTCCATATATAAAATCTTATTTTACATACAAAATCATATTTTATCTTTTTATCAAATAAAATCATATTTTACATATAAAATCCAATTTTATACATAAAATCATATTTTACTCAATATTTCCATAAGATCATATCTTATCATCAATTGTATCAAAAATAATTAATTTCATAAAATCTGATTTAACGGATAAAATCTATAAATTTTCCAAAAATTCAAATTTATCCAAAAATCAATTTTAAAATTTTCGGACTTGAACAATTCGATCCGACGCCTCGTGGACCAATCAAAAACAATTTTCGATCGGACTAAAATAAAATTTTAACATATTAAAATTTTAATTAAAAAATTAAAAATAAATTTTTTTCCGAGCCGCCCGGGACGATCCCGGGCAGCCCGTCGCTGCCCCTTGGGCAGCGCCCAGTGCTGCCCCGGGCAGCGATCATAGCTGCCCGTGTTTTTGCCCGTAAAAAATTTTTAAATTTTTAGTTTGTTTCAAAAACCGAGGCTTAAAAATTTTTGTACAATCGATTAATTTAATCGCTTGATCTGAGCAACCTGGCTCTAATACCACTATTGGAAAACGGTGATCAGATCAATCAGAATTGATACCCGGTGCAGCGGAAGTTTTAAAATTTTATATGGAACGATTCCATATCATGGGTATCAAAACTTTACGATTAAATTGTGCGTGTAAAAATTAAATAACAATTTAAATTTTTACCTCGAATCTCGAAACAAAATTATGGACACCAACAGATTACTCTGCTCTTGTTGTATATCCCAGGAACTGATGGACGAACAATTCTTCAATCAGGTCCACGAACAGAAGTTTAATCCCTCTGATAGATTGCACTAGAAAATCTATCAGAAGTTTCTACGAAGAGAATTAACGAATTTGATCCGTTAAACCAGACTGCAAATTCAAAATTCACAGGCTGGAATTTTTGAGCAGAGAGGGGAGAGGGGGCGGCGGCCACTAGGTCTCAAAAACCCTAGTTAATTTCGAAAATTATGCCTCTGTTGTTTAATTTCTGTACTGCAATAACTTATTTATAATGTGGGCTGCTAACAGCTTAGGGCCCATTAGTCATAAGTTCAAGCCTGACAAGCAAAGCCCGCATGTTCAGAAATTAATATAAAATTCATCGTGACTCACATTGATAAACCAATTTCACCAATGTGCACAGAAACTATTTCTGCACCTTTTAAAGTCAAGATAAATTTTCTGAATCCGAATTCAGTGGTTTCCAAAAATGTCCATCACTATGTCATTTTAGGAAATCTTACTCATCTACTCTGATATAAGAAGTCCTACTTCTTTGTTCATTAAATTTAACTCTTTAAATTTAACTATCTCAACGGGGATTAAAAATCCATTACTTGTGTGACCCTCAATGGTTCAGGGATACAGCTAGCCGTGGGCTCACAACTCCTTGTGACTCGGAACAACAATTTCCGACTTGCCCATCGAATCATGGTAAGAGCGCCTAGCAACATCGCCCCATGATTCCCTAGGTATCACTGATAGTGCCTGCAAGAACCAATAGATTTTGGTTAGCGTACAGTACGATCCCTTCATCCATATATCCCAATCGAATCAACAACCATTGGTAAATCGAGAGTCGTTCGAGATTCGATAACTATGCAATGCATCTTGAAGATCAAATAGTGACATCGCATGTGCTACTAAGAAACCATTTCTTAAAACACATCATGTACTCTGGCCAGAGATTCGTCACACTAATATCTCCTCAGATTGCATAGGATATCCACACTATCAAGTATGTGGTGAATCCTTGACAAAAAAGCATCGACTCCTATATGTGTCATAACTGTACCCAATCCCGACACCTGATGACCCCAATAGAGTCGGTAAATGAGTCAAAGCACAGTACTAGCATATAGAGTCTCAATGATGTTTCAAGTAGTAAGGACTAATGGTGTACAACCAAAACCGCGGACTTTATCCACTCGATAAGTGATAACCACTTGGAAAGTCCGGATAGGGTAGTTCGATCATTCATCGTATGAATATCCATTTGCATGCTTTGAACATCTCTATGTTCCATACCAATGAAACGTGGTACTCGGCATCGCAAATGCTAGTCTCAATCTCGAGCGATCCTTATCCTTATTAACGGACGGCTCAATCGACTAGGAACTGTTTAGGAACTGTTTAGAATATACAGTGACTATAAGATGTGTTTCATGATAGCCATCCCCATGTGCTACCACATCTTACATACACTATAGTATATTCAAGGTCTTCATCTAAACATCTTATAGTATGTCACAACATAATAATATGATAAAAGATAAAGTAAACGCCATTATAAAAGTGTAAATTATATTAAACAAAAGATTGTTTATACATAGAGTCATCAAAGCCCTTAGCCACAAGTTGGCTCACCGGGCACCCACTCTATCAGACTCCACAAATAGTCATCAAGTTTCTACACTTGGAATCACGGAATTCCCACGCTGAATCAATATACCTATCTCTCACTGTGTTAGATGATAGCTAAACGCGATCACTGATACATATCATGTACCAATCAAGACTTACTATCAAAGATGTCCTTGTCCAATCGGAAATGGACACTAGATTTCTTACCAAGCTCTGGATCATTTTTCCAAACAAGAATCAATCCCTACTCTGGATAGTCACTGTCCTAGATTGCTTACGTACCTTAATAATACTCCTAGATGTCCTCGCATCTACAGTTCAACACTACAATGAAAGATAACCATGCATCACTAATAATGTTCTAAAAGCCTTAACTAAGCTAATGAATACTCCCTAATATTTTTAGGGATCTCGGACCATACCTGCATACATCTTCAGTCCACTGATGGAGAATGCCCCACAACTTGGGACCACTCCGCTACAACTCCGAAGACGATCCCGCCAACTACCGGACCAACCTAGGTGACTAGAACACCTAAAATATCCTATAAAAGGAGAGAGGAAGAAGTTCAAATGGTGCACTGAATGAGGCTCTCGGACCCTCTATTTATAGGCGGAGTTCGGATGGTCCGAACTCCCTCTTCGGATCGTCTGAACTTGCATGTTCGACACTTGTTCCTGCCATCACTTTGGATGGTCCGAAATGGACTTTGGATCGTCTGATCTCACAAATACATCATATGTGATGTCACTATGATGACATCATCTTGGACACTTGGCAACTTGACTTTGGATCATCCGATCTCTATCTTTGGATGGTCTGATCTCTAGCCACGTGTTCAACCAATCACATGCAATTGACCACCTATCTTTGCTTGGGTTCGGATCGTCCGATATCCCAGATCGGATCGTCCGATCTCCCTGCCCATCCGAACTTCCTTCAGAGCTTTCGAAGTGTTACAGTTCGGATGGTCCGAACTCTGGTTCGGATCCTCCAATCCACCCTATGACATGGAACCCTTCGGGCCATTGTCGAACTTCCTGAATCCGATTTTCAACTATTTAGACTCAATATGAAATTTTTTTAATAATGTTTTACCCACTCTAAACATGCTTAATACATTAATTTTCAATTAATTATAAATTCTATATTCGGGTCGCTACATAACATCTATATCCAGAAGATCTACGAAGACAATGTGGCATGCACTGCTCAACTAAATTCAACAAGAAATTGGTATACAAGATCGAAATGAGACAACTTAGAGATTTCAAGTGATGCTTGCAACAAACAGAGTTAATCCCAGCTGCACTCTTTTTCCCTTGTTCATATTTTTTCCCATGTGGTTTTTCATGAAATTCTTTTCATCGAGGCAGTTAAGAAACTACGACGGATTTTGTAATCTTTTTCCTTCACCAGGTTTTTATCTCATTGGATTTTTTTAGTAAAGTTTTAACGAGGCACATCCATCGAATGACATCGAAGGGAGAGTGTTACAATATTATAGATGTCAAGATAATAATTAAAAAAAAAAGATAATCAAAGATTGAGTTATCATGCAAGTCTATTTATTCTCAATTTTATTACTTTTCATCAGAATGTTGACGTGACATTATAAACATCATTCATCAACATGCACGCAAAGAATTTTCAACATCAGATCATAAATTTCTCTTTCCACGTCATTGATTTCTAGTGTCGTGTGATCACTCCGAAAAAAAAATTAAAAAAGTGATAAATTCAGGTTTTCCCAATTTACTTAGCTAGTATTTGAGAGAGCTTCTAGGAAGCACTTCTCAGCTTTTTTTTCACAAAATTTCAAAATTTTGTGAAGAAAAAGTTGGAAAAGTGCTTCAATTTTGTGAAGAAAAAGTTGAGAAGTGCTTCCCAGAAGCTCTCCCAAACACTACCTTAGGATGACCTCCCATGGACGACTTCGTTGTTGAGCTCCAAGATGAGCTCCTCACCTCTTAGGGGGGATGAGCTCCCAACCCGTCGAACTCCTTGACTCCTGTACCTTGGCCGAGCTCCCATGTATAAGGCATTGAACTCAAAATTAAAAATAGGTTTAATTACAAACGATGCTCATGTGAAATTCTTATATTGTTAAAAGTCTCTTATGAAAAAAATTATATATTAACTCACCGTCTTTTAAAATATTGAGCACACAAATCCTTGTCAATATGTGTGTTCAATATTTAAAAACATGGACAATCTTAAGATTTTACAAAGATAGTGTATGTAATTAACTCTTAAAAATATATTCCTATCAAAACCTCTTAAAAATATTTGTGGTAAGAGGCCTATATATATTTTAAAAAAATTTGCACGTTTAATTTGTTGACCCAAATCATACTATTTACACTATTTTAAGAGTGATTACACTGAATTTCAATTTCATCTGATGTAAAGGCATTTGCACATATATACTTTCAAAATATTATTTAAATATTTCAATCCAAATGTAATTTAACATTGTTTTATTTAATTTTCTTTTGTTTAGAAATCAAAATTATGAAACTAGATTGGTGTTTTAAGCTAGGGCACAGTTTTTAAAATTAAATTTACAAATTATATATTTTCTTCTGAAAAAATTGAATAAAAATAAATAAATTATTATTCCATACTTTTCTTTATTCGATGTTTGACCAAATGCTTTCAAAATTCTTGTTCTCTTTTACTTGGAATTTATTTCATTAGTCCCCTGTAAAATTAGAACAAATATTCAAATTTCCCACTTGAGTTCAGATTTGGCCACAAAATCAAAACTTTTCATCGGGGTAGGCCATAGGTATCTAAACTTTCACGAAGATGGGACATATAAATCATCTTGGAACAAGAAGTTAACAGCAAAGTGTAATATTAAATGAAAATATTTGAAAATTTTGGACCAATTTTGGTTATCTGACCTCATTAAAATTTATGGATTTAGTTTGGGCGAGGAAGGGGACTGATAATTTTGATGCTGTAGTTTGCATATTTTTTATTTTTGGTCCTTCTTATTAGTCACCAATTCAAGATTTTAGTTCGCTAACTTGCATTTCCCCCACTCATATATAGTCTTTTTTCATAGTTAGGAATGCTTATGTGCCACTATAAAATGATTACGTGACACCGAAAAACACCTACATAACACCGAAATATGCTGATGTGTTTCCGGCGAAAAATGATTAAAAACGAGAAAAAAAGTGCAAGTTTGTGGACTAAATTTTGAATTAACTAATAACACGACAAAAAACGAAAAATATGCCAGTTACTTGACCAGAAATGTAATAATTTTCCCCGGAAATGTCAGTATTTGGTATGGTTTATACTTTTCCATCATCCAAGAAGAACATTCTCTACTCTCGATCATCTCGAAGACTACTCTAGATCCTGAATTTCTATTTCACTTGGAAGGTATTTGATCAAAATGTTAGCAATCTAAAAATCCTCGTGGAAAACTGGACAAACTATATGGAATATTAGAGTGTATGCATGTGTGAGTGAAATCATAACATGAAATCAAAATGTATTAATTATTTAGACAGAACACAACTTTGCTTCAAGCCTGGCAATCGTAACATATATACACAATACTACTTCTACTTCTACTGAAACATTTCATACACATGTACACATATTTCACTTTGCATACAGCAAATTAATAATTAAGCTGTATGCATTGGGTTTCTCCTTGGAATCTCATCACCGCCGATCGAACATAGCTGCATCACGGCCAGTTATGAGTGACAGGAGCTTCTGCTGCAGTAGATGTGGCCCCAACATGCTGATAGACGACGAGAGACTCCTGTGGATGATACACGTAACGGTTGTAATTCGGTTCAGGCCCTTTAGCTGGAAAATAATGTCTGCGTGGAGCGTATGCCTGAGGAAGACGAGCTCTCTGTGGAGGAGTCGGTTTCCCGACTCTTTTTACAAAGTGTTTTTCTATTATATCGAAGCCTTCTCTTGCGATTTTGATAAGTTCACTCTCGCTGGCCATTTATGTGTTTTGATATATTTGTAACAAGAGAGCTTTCTTGTTTTTCTTTTTTTTGGTTGATGAAGTTTTGTAGGATGAGCTGCTTTATATATAGTGGAGGAGTGAGAGCTCGAGGGAGGAAGATTAACTTCCTATGTAGGTTAGTAACTTTGGTGATTCCTTTCATATGGAGGATATGAAATTAAAAAGATTGATTAAGTTGTTCAAAGTTTGGTAAACTATTCAGTCGAATATATACAATAGATGAGAATATTGCCTCAAGGTTCAAATATTGCTGAACAAGTTTCAAATATTGCCTCAAGATAGATGAGAATCTTGTGAGTGAGCACACCACACATATTAATTATGACCTCATAAAGAAATAATGGTGACCACGTGTAAGAAGCTTTCGAAGAATGATCAATAACAGAACTTATTCTTTTACCTAGAAAGGTGTGGAAGGAGTCTCCTGAAATGTTGCTAAAATACATTGTGTATATGATATTAATGGACAACAAAGGGAAGATTTCTTGTGCTAATTATCTTGAGGAAGAAAAGGAATACGATAGGAATTGTTATTTCCTCAGGTTCGAGATTCCGAACTGGTTTTCTGTTATGCATCTCCTCTTTCACTCATACGAGCTATCTTTTGCAGATGATTCGTTTCGTGGCTATGTACATATGTAGGTTATTATATAGTCTTAGTTAGACACATCAATTTGGATTAGGCCCGCCCCGCCATGGGTTGAGTTGAAAATTTTTCAACCCAACTAAAGGTGGGCCTAGGTGGGCCAACTCGCGCAACCCGCGTGCCTAGGTGGGTCAGCCCGCGGTGGGCCTGAGTTGGTCCACGGGCCTGGAGAATTATTATTATTTTTTACTTTTATTGTGATATATGTATTTTTTAAATGAAAGTTGTGATTTTTTTTTGTATTAATTACTTTATATAAAATTTACACGTATGGAATCAATAATTAAAAATTTTATTAATATGTTTTTATTAATATTTATTTATGAAATAAAATTTATAATTAATTATATTAATGATTTATATTTATTTTTATTTGTAGTGAGCTAATTAACCCGCGGGCCGGCCCCGTTTAACACGTAACCCACCTTGTATTGGGTTGAAGATTTCCAATCCGCCGAGATGGTGGGCTGCCCGGCCTCGACTTGCCAAACGGTGGGTTTTTGGTAGGCCGGCCCGTCCTACCATGGGTTGGCTCGTCTGACAGCTCTAGTCTTAATTAGCTGGGGTTGATTATTATATGTGTTTTATACTGAAACTGTTTGTTAAGCTTTAATTCAGTTAACATAATGCCTTGTAAGAAAACTGAAGAAATTTTTAATTGATTTGATTCTTAAAAACTTGTGAAGTTTTTTGAAGAAATTTATTTTTTTCATAGATTTGATTCTTAAAAACTTATGAAAATATATAAACAATAAACTTACACGGGTTTCTTGAAGTTCATGTACATATATATTAACATATGTGTCCAGCTATAGTTAATTAATACATAATGCAAGTGTTTGAAGTGGTTAGATAAGATGGATTCCTCCAAAATGATTGAGATTCCGAACCAAGTTTTTCTCAATTTCCTGGTTCAGAGTATCCACATATATATTATATATTTCTTGAGCTACAAATTCTTGGGAGGAGGGTATATCCTGAAGGAACACAAGGATTCTATGTTACACTAGTGGTGTTCGAGAGAAACACTCCCGGTGAATTTGTACGAGATGTTTGTTCGAACATTTCGCATGATAACAAAATAATAGAACATGTGAACCTTATCAATATATATATTTTTTGTTTGTTTAAGCGGTGAATATCTTGTACAACACTTGCACCGGGAGTTTTTCGTCTGGTGTAATGTAGTGTAGAATCACCCAAGGAACACAAACTAATTGAATTGTGCTTGATTGATTTGGATATAATTTTGGAAAAATTGCGTATATATATCACACTTGTGAAATCCTCGGATGTGCTGATAACCCCTATATGAAATTTTTTTGAGCTAATAACCCCCTGTGATTTTATATCTGTAGCATACACAGCCATTTCAGCTAAAAAATGAAAAAAATACTCCTACTTAAATAAATAATTAAATTAATTTTGTTTTATAAATTCTATATTTAATTAAATAAAATAATAAAATTTTAGTTAAATAACTATGAAAATTATATATAATTATTTTATCTCAATATTTGTTATACGCAAAATATATTTTAATAATAAATTATATTATTACATAAATTAAGTAATAAGTTTAATTATTTTTTAAATAAAATTTAATGTTTAAATTAATTAAAGTGATTGTATAAATAAAGTACTTAATTGAAAATATAAGTTAATGTATTGATGTTTTAATTTAAATTTTCAATAAAAAGTGATAAAAGAGTTCATAAAAGTCATTTAAGGGCAGTGTAGTCATTTTTTAGCCAGAATGAGTGTGTATGCTACAGATCTACAATCACGGAGGGCTACTAGCTCAAAAAAATTTCATATGAGGCTATCAGCAAACCCGAAATTTCACGGTGGTGATATATATCATTTACCGTATAATTTTTTAGTGTTTTTCTTTCTTTCTTTTAGTATCATAAAATATCTTGGTAACTCGTGGAATAAAGTTTTTCTGGGCCAATGGAACTTGATTCTCCGGCCTCAATTGACTAAACTTAGTACAAAGATATTCTTTTATATGTAGGATTTGTCGTTTAAAAGTTATTAATCATTGAACTTAATGTTACGTGAATCTATCCTTTAAAGTTTTTTGGGCCAATGGATACTTGTTACTTCATTGATTACTAGGATATATATAATAAAGACTATCAAATATGATCGTTCCTAAAGAGTTAGAATAATTGTCCAACAAATGCCAGATTGATCGTCGAGTTATATATCCTCCAAAATGCTAGGATATAAAAACTATTAAGGCACTGTTTGTGAGAGCTTTTAGGAATCACTTCCCACTGTTGATTGTTCATCATTAATTATTTATCGTGACGACTCAGATGCTGATGTATTTTTTTTTTCTGAGAGTGCAATAGACAAATTTTATTTTTAAAAAATTTCTTTCATTCATCGTGACCCAAGACACTATTTTGAAACTCTCGCATATTTTTCAACAATTAGGAAAGGATATGTGCGATGCACGTGAGAACACACGGATCCCTATTGTCGACAAGGGTTGTTAGAGAAATGAGTTGAAAATAGATTAATTTGCAGCAAATTAAATTTTTCATTTTATTTTAGTCGATAATAAATTACATGTAATATATTTTTACAACATGTATTATCAAATATGTGCAAAAGATTTTTATTCAAAAACTTTTATATCTTACAAATCTAAATGAATTTGTAATTGTCGAAAAACATATCAATAATAAATATTATAATTTTGTATAAATTAGACATTGAAAAAAAGTTAATATAAAGTTGATATCATGATAGAGTTATTAAAATAAAATTTGAGAGAAAGAAAAAATATGATTCATAGTGTAGATCACTTATTTTTAATTACCACTATTATATTGATTTATGAAAAATAAAAAACATAATATAAATAATGCATTATAAACCTTAAATTAAATTATCGCGCCAAATGTTTTCTTCCTTAATATTTTAGAATTTTTCCTCTTTCACGATTTATTCCTTTCTCATGTGTATTTTTCTTTGTGAAAGAAGCAATATTCTCATCATTTTCAACAATAATTCTTGCAGTTCTGTCGCCATCAATCATTTACATTTACATTTTCATATTTTAATTCTTTGATTCTTTTTTTGGACGACCTCTATTTTTTTTTTTTACGATGAAAATCCTTCTTTGTAGTAATTAATAACAATAATTTATTATCCTCAATGTGAAGACCCGAAATCAGTTGAGCAATTGACTGGGTTCAGCAGTTGATTGAACTCAAGTTGACTGAGAAGTCGAACTGAACTAAAGGACAACTGAAGTGAACAATAAGACAAAATGAACAAAGTTGGAGTAATAAACAGTTGAGGAAACTAGATCAGTTGAGTAAATTCAGTTTTGGGTTACAAGTTCAGTCGAGCCCAAAGCAGTTGAGCATCTAGTCGCCAGTCAAGGAACAAATCAGTCAAGCAATGGACAACCAGTCGACTGACCAATTAAATTGAGCGTCCAGTTACCATTCCATAACAGTCAAGCTAGGATTTTGTAACAGACGAATTAACTCAGCATCAAAGCAAATAAATGACATTAATTGGGCGTGTAACAGTCAAATTTTTGCCTATAAATAGCACTAATATATCTAAAATGATGTTACACAAACTCTAAGAAAAAACACAGCATAAATTGAGAAAGAAGTAGTCTGTCAAGTATTCAGTTGAGCGATCAGTTGAGCGACCACCTGAGCGATCTGTTTGTAGCAAGCGCAGAATTTCTGAGCAAGGACAATTAAAATTTATTTAGCAAATGTACTGTAAGTGGGCTTTCCAATTTAAAACTGATTTGTTGGGTTGCAATAATTGTCCCTGCTTGGTATAACGATCGAACAATGACGCTTGGACTGCTATGTAATTTAAAATATTTGAGTTTCACCATTTCCACCAGCTATAGTTTTTTGTAATTAAAATGGCAAGTACTCGGTCCTACAATTGGTACCAGAGCCAAGGCCATGGGTTCGATTTCTATTGTTTGCAAGGAGTGCAATTATTGGGAGGGAGATTGTTGGGGTGCAATAATTGTCCCTGCTTGGTAGAGCGATGAAACCACGACTCTTGGACTGTTGTGCAGTTTAAAAGAATTGAGTTGCATCATTACCACCATCTATAGCTTTTGTTAAAGCAACAAGCGCTCGGTCCTGCATGATTATATGATTTAAAGTTTATTCCAGCATGATATTGTGTTCAAATACTGATTTCCAAAAACTGAGACTCTGATTACCGATTTTTCTGATGCACTTAACTTGTGAACTAGTTGTAGGAATATATATTCTGAATACTACTGAACTCTGATTACTGATTACTGGTTAATGGCCTCAACTATTAGAGGAGTAACATATAAGGGACTGATATCAGTTAGCCATGAAGTTTATAAGTCAGATAGTGCATCATAAAACCGATTACAGTTATTACTGATGATTACCGAATTTCTGTTTTGTTTTTTTATGCTCCATTCTGTTTTGATATGTATATGAAATTACTGTCTAAAATGATTTTAAAATCTAGGATGATTCTCCCATTTACTGAGTGACACCCATATCACTCACCAAACCAAAATCATCTCAGACAAAACCGAAGAAAAATTCAAAGATAATGAGCAAATCAATTTTTGGGCTGGTGAAGAAGAAGAAGAAGACTGATTATATTTGTTTTTTATGTCTGCTGTGTTAAGACTCTGTTAATTGTTCAATTCCGAGTCGAATCATGTTATTTTTTAATGCATTGTAAAGACAGTATAAATTCAGATTATGAATGACAATGCATATTAGTTTTATGAACGAATAGACTGTTTTTGAGTTTCTGAAAACTGAGGCTTGTTGTTTTCGAATTGATGTTTGAGAACAATGTAGGTGTCAACCAGCTCCAGTGTTGGGGCATGTCATTGAAGTGGTATCAGAGCAAAACCAGGCTTCATAAACTGAGGGGAGCCAATATTCAAAAAAAGTAAAGAAACTGAATATTTGTTAAGCTCGACTGAAATCAGTAGTTGAAATTTAAACTGAAGATGAAAACAGTAGAGAAATGAGTTCATTTAGATAGCATGGCTGAAATTGAATATGAGATAGGCTGACTGACAGAATTAGTATTTGAAAACCAGTAGAGAACTGAATAGATGATAGACTAACTGAAACAAGTATTCTCGAGTCTAACTGAATTCTCGGTATTTATAGAATAACTGAAATTATTCAGTTGAGGAAGTCCAATTGAGAAATTTCAGTTGAATTTTGGTTGACAGAAAACCAGTTGAGTTAAGATTCAATAGTCAACTGAATATATTATAGCTTAAATAAATTAATTATTCGAGAGTTTAACAGAATATTTTGGTATAAAATAGTTAACTGAAGATCCTCAGTTGAGTAATACAACATTCGTTAATTAGATATCAGTTGGACATATTATCAGTTGAGTAGAATAGTTTAGTACAACTTAGTTTTATACAAATCAGTCGAGTATCTAGGAAACTTGATAGGTTGACTAAAATCAATGGTATTTTGATAGCCTGACTGAGATCATTCAGTTAAGTATCATATGAATTTGGGAAATATCATTTGAGTAAACATTAGTTGATTGAATGTTAATTGAAAATAAACCAGTTGAAGTACCAGTTAAGTTGGTAGAAATTAGTTCGGTTGATATCAATTGGGAAGAGTATTATATAGCTTTACTGAACCTATTCGCTTGAGTTTTCGTATCAGTTGAGAGGAATATGAGATGGCTTGACTGAAGATAATCAGTTGAGTGTTCATATCAGATGAGAATAATGTTAGAAAGCTTGTGACACCAGTTGATAACAATATCAGATAGTTAATTAACAGATGCTTAGAGAACAACTGAGGCTAACTAAGTGGTAGAAATCAGTTGTGAAGAGACTAACTCAGACTAGTTGAGCTAGTGGAGATCACCTGAGTAAATACCAGTTAAGGAATTTCAGTCGAGTTAGACCATTTGAGTACCAGGTAAACTGATATAAGTCAGTTGAGTAAGATCAGTTTGGTACCAATCAGTTGAGTGCCAAGTAAACTAATATAAATCAGTTGAATGCATTTCAGTTGAGTAATTTCAGTTGGGTATAACCAGTAGAGTAGAAACTAAACTGATATAGACCAGTTGGTTAAATCAGTTGGGTACATATCAACTAAACAGATATAGACCAGTTGGGTAGATCAGTCGAGGAAGTATCAGTTGAAGGGATATCAGCCGAGATGATAGATTGATAGAATCAGTTGGGAAATTAAAGGGGATCACTTTGGGAGTTAAAATGGCTAAGATAACCATATAAGTTGAGGTGCTCTGAACACAAACTTCAAGCGACCATAACTTTTGATCCAGGAAGAATGTTTTCTATTGTAATATATCGACGAAAATGTAATTTCGAGAATAATCTAACCTAATACCATCCGATCGTACTAGCACCACCAACGAATCCCAAATTCCTTTGTTTTCATAGAGATATCATCGATTCTCTGATTTTTCAGAAACCCTGAGGATTTTCATATCCACACTACTTAATATGTTTGCACCAAAATTGGTATACTTCATGTACATATCTTAGAGAAGTTTTGGAAAAAATTTCATGAAATTCTGAGATAGAAAAATTTTCATTTGACCTTGTTGAATTACTTTCTCCCATTAATTGCCTGCCTATAGTATGATCCTTGAAATCATGTACTGAACCATTTCCATGGTATTTCGTGTATCATTTCAAAAATTCAGTTGTGACTGCCTTTCTGTTTGAGACCAATGACAATTTTTTTGTAAACTATCGATTTCATTTTTGAATAGTGAGCAATTACGTGATCATTTTGTTCCAAAGTTTATTTCTATGAAACTGTATCCTTAGAGAATTGTTCCATTGTAGGAAATGACAGACCGACCCAATCGAGCTAACCGCAACCCCCCACTTCAACCGCAACCACAACCGCAACCGCAACATCAACAGTGGGAATGATCCACAACAACCACCACCACCACCACCGCTGAGAGGACTTGGACAACAGGAACTCGTGGCCATTCCTTGTTATAATGTTATTAGTCAATTCACAATTTTAGTCCACTAACTTGTATTTTTCCTCTTTTTTAGTTTTTTTTTCACTTGAATGCTTACGCGGTGCAATAAAATTATTACATGACACGGGAAAATGTTGACGTATTCTGGTGAAAAAGGATTAAAAATGAGAAAAATTCAAGTTAGTGGAGTAAAATCTTGAATTAATCGATAAAATGACCAAAATGAAAAATATACAAGTTACATGACCAAAAATGTTATCAAAAAATCATGTGAAATCGTCTTATTGATCAATTTTGTGAGACCCGACCTATGAAAAATAATTATTTTTAGCCAAAAATATTACTTTTCATTATAGATATGGGTTGTATCGTGTAAGGTCCAGTAATTCACTTATCCACTCACGAGATTCTTAAATGATTTTTATGATTTTATGTATTTTATTTATGATATTTAAATGTTATGTTATGATTGTGCCTGATATTTTAATGTGGCAAGTTAGTTTAATGATTTCAGGTTTGGGAGTAATTCTATAATCTATACTGAGAAAATTAACGAGACAAGCCTACGAACGAGGTTAAGAAAATATTTTTATGTTTATTTTAAGTTTAATGTTGGTGCAGTTTATTTTAAAAGTTGAGAGGAGTAAATTTTAAAAGTCTGTGTTTGCAACTAATGGGCCGACTTCCAATCTCATTAAGGGCATCCCCAATAGTGGGAGGAGCTCTTAAAATGTCAGAGCAAAGAGCGCTCTTGTTGTCAATAGCGCCCTTTGCTTTCTATTTTTTTTAATTATTTTTTTTATTTAAATATATATAAATATAACCATTATTATTATATATATATATATTATATATACATATATACACTTTTCTTTTGTCCTCTACCGTTTCTTTCTTTTTTTTTATCGGTTACTTTCTTTATTTTTTTTAATGTTTTTAATTATTTTTTAATTATTAATATTATATTATATATTAAAAAAACTTTGAAATTGAATTAAAATTATATTTCTTTTTTATGAAATATATTTATTAAATATTTATAAAAATTATATTTATGTTCTTTAATGATTAAAAAATACACAATTTCATTAATAAAATTAAATTATATATATAAATTATGTATATATAAATATATAAAATAAATTGATAATTGAGATATTTGAATTGAGTGTGGGGTCCATAAAAAAGTTGTTTAAGTTTTTTGTTATAGTGGAGAATTGAATGAGGTTTTATGTTTTTGAGGTGGCGTTGAAGTGGCGAAGTGAGAAGCACGAAAAAGCCCTCGGGTAGCTCTTACTACTGTGGATGCCCTTAGTTAAAAACTAAGTGGGCGTCAGTTTTTCTCATTCTTTCTTTCACTTTCACGCCGCCTACACTCTCCCTCTCCTCTTCTCTCTTTCAAAAAAATCTGCACCAGGGTAGAAGAAGTTCCTAGATCGCGTTCGTGCAAGGCTAGATCGCTACCGAAGCCAGATTATACCCAACCTTCAACGATCATGGAAGTTTTAAACATTTTGAAACCACCATTCAAAAATATATGAATTTTGGTATGAAAATTCTATGTTGATGTGTATGTATTGTATAATGCATTGATTCTATGATTTTTTGAAGAACATGATGTAGAATTGTGATACGTGAATCGTTCTTAATGATTGGTGTAAAGATTTTATATATTTGATGAGAAAGATGTGTGAAATTCAGAATTTAGGTGTGTGTGTTTGATAAGTGCATTTTGTGTGCATTATTTTATATCTATTTTGCATGCATTTGTATGGCCTCATATTGTTTTACGTGTGTTTTTATGTGATTTATTGCTTATATGTGCATTTAACTCTCCAGGTTAATTTTGTAGAAAAATGGATTTTTGAAGAATGAATTACGGAGCAGCCATGATAAAAAAATCATTTTTATTGTAAAAAGCTCCAAACCATTCCCCACTGTTCAAAATAAAGTTCAAGATGTTTTGAAGCTGCTGTCCAAATTTCAGCTCGATCTGATGGCTAGGTCTTGAGATATGAATTTTTCAAAAACGCTGCGCGCTGGACAGAAACTTTCTCGCTCGAGCAAGATTTTCTACCGCTCGAGCGAGCCTGGGAGATTTTGAAAAAAATAAAAACAAAAGTGTGCTCACTCGAGCGCAACGTTTTGCCGCTCGAGCGAGGCGTCGCACAGATCAGAAAATCAAAATTTTCGGCAATTAAAAGGCTTATTTTGTGGGCTTTATTTTATGGGCTTTTAAAGCCATATAAAAGGGGACTTAATATCAGATTGAGGGGGTGAAAAAAGGGAGATCACAACGCACGCATCAGAGACAGAAGGCTGCGGCTCGGATCTTGGGAGAAGATTTTTACACTTTTTCTTCACCTGTTCTTCTTCATTTTTGTTTATTAAATTATTGTTTCCAATTATTGAGTAGATTTTTTTAAACCAAAACGGCGTGATTGAGCCAAAAAAATTCATGTAGAAAACGTGGATGTTTATTTTGAATTTTTCAGACTTGATTTTATTTTATTGATTGTTAGATTTATTTTTGTCTTGTGAATAGTCTGATCAACTCTTTGCTTGCATGTTAATTGATTCTAAGTCGACAGAGTAGGGATTGATTTTGATCACTTTAATAATCAACACGTGGTAAAACTGACTAGAAATAGTATTCGGTTTCAGTGTGCTTTTCACAAATATTTAATGCATTAAAATTTGATTAGAATTATGAAAATTTAATCCGTCAATATATGAATAGTTTTGATTATTCTAGAAATAGACCTTTAAACAATTTAGAAAAATTCTCGTAATATAAGATTAACTCTGAATCCCAAAGAGACTACATGTTACATGATTTGTTTGGTACCTACGTGTGTCTTGGTTGGCTTATTTTAATTAGAATTATTATTGAGTTCTAGTTTTTAGTTAATTTCATTATTATTTGTTATTTTAAATTCTTGTTTTATTCAATTTATACTCCTTCCTATTATTTTGTCTAGATTAAGTAAAATAATTAATTCTTGAGAATTGACTACAGTCCCTGTGGGATCGATACTTGAACTCATTGTCCACTTACTATTACTTGACCTAGTGCACTTGCTAGTTGATACCGAATTAAGCGGTCAAGTTTTAAGCGTCGTTGCCGGGGACTGTTTAGTTGATATTAGGATAGATTATTTGATTGAGACTAGATATTTTTTTTCCTGCATTTGTTTAAATTTTAGTTATAATTTTAATTTTTCTTACTTGTGAGGTGCTTGGAGATGGATCATCGACGGATATTCACAAGTTTTGGCCAGCAATACTTAGAGCTATTCTATGCTTCTTGGGTGAGATTCAATGAATTGGCAAACAAATTTCGATGCCATGACTTTTCAAATTACACTTTAACTCAAATTTTCTATGATGGGTTGGATGAGACAACAAGAAGTTGGGTGGATAATGGAGCTTTGTCAACTGGAAGTCACTTGTTCAGAACTATAACAGTGCGATGCACTTGTTAAATGATATGGCAGATTTCGACTACCATTGGCATTGTAATCCTTCACTGCAGGCTTGGAGTCCCCAATATCCTCCAAAATTCAACTCCACAAATTTTGAGAACCAACCACTGGAGTATCAAGAAGAGTGTATAAGGCATTTTGAGGATCATGTGGCTTAGTTGGAGAACATTGTGAAAAAGCAGAAAGAGGCAAATCAGTTCTTAAAAAGCCGCATCATGTCTTTGAGTCTTTTGGATGAACAGATTGCGGTTCTTAGAGAACCAATGTTTGAGATATGCCAAGAAAATGAAGTAATTGAGCTAGAGCAAGAAGAACTGTAGTGACCCTTACCGAGATCACCTACTAATAAAAAACTTAGGCATGCAATTAACTTAATTAAACAATAACCAGAATTTAACTGCGGAAGCAATAAATATTATACAATCCTAAGGAAAGGAATCTGCAAATACCCAAATAGTTATACAACCAAATCGAATACTGTATCAATACCAATACAATAAATCCCTAGGCAAAGCTCCAGCTGGTCATCCACTGCCTAGCCCCTCTTGGATCCACCCGCCTCATCAAATCGCAAACCTGCCCCATGGAATAGGGTGTCCAGATATACAAAGTACGAGACGTGAGCATAAAACGCTCAGCATGAGAGTATGAGTATACATGCATGCAAGTGTACCATCTACTAACTAGAGGTTAAGAATCGGATAACAAAGACAGACCGGGCCCTAGTATGTAGCACGTTGTGCCGTCGCTTCAGTAGGTGGCTCCCATACCGAAAACCAGTGGATACTCCGGACCCAAATCGATGGAACTCCATCCACTAACAGGATAGGGTAAAACCCTACTAACACACATCTCAAAAGAGATAGCTCAAGATGCAAATGTATGCAGCATATAATCATGCCATATAAATCATGCAGTCACATAATACATGCATACTCAGTCAGGATATCTCGAACAGTACTTTCGTACCTCAAATACTAGGCAAGCTCTACCAGCTCTAGGTCCACGCCTATAATTCGCACTACACTGCCAAATGATACTAATATCATTATAGTGCTCTAAAAGCCTTAACTAAGCTATTGCATACTCCTAAATATTTTTAGGAAGCAAAAGCTATACCTTCTTCCGTCGTCAGCCCGTTGTTGTCGCTTGCCTCAAAACTAGGCCACGGCTCCACTACGACGCTTGGATCGCTATGCCATTTCCGGATCCCCAATGGGACGCCTAGAATGCCCTAGATCTAAGCTGGAAGACTAAGGAATCGAGAGAAGAGAAATGATTGGTGCATCTGAAAATGAATCTCGGCTCCTCTATTTATAGACGGAGTTCGGGCCGTCTGAACTGGCTTCGGAGCCTCCGAACATGTTCGGACCGTCCGAACTCGACTTCAGGGCATCCGAAGTCCCATCAATGCATCAGCAATGACGTCATCTTGCTGACGTAAGCAATGACGTAATACTGGACTCCGATCGGGCCGTTCGAACCTGCCGACGGAGCGTCCGAACACGTTCGGAGCCTCTGATCCTGGATTTGGATCGTCCGATCACGTTCGGAGCCTCCGATCTTCTCTTCGGGGCGTCCAAACTCAATTTTAGTAAATGAAATTAGTTCCTTAATTGCTTTACTTGGTTACGGGCCACTACAAGAACTATTATGTGCATAATTTTCAATCGAAGAGGAGCCAAAAGTGACAGTTGAGGAGGAAGAAACATTCAAGGTGGAAGACTTGAATTCGTCAATGGTCTTTCCATGTGCACCACTTGAAGATCCATTCTTGCCATTGACACCGACTCCAAAATGTTACATCCTCAATGAGGTTCAGCCTAGATTCAGAGTCTCCTTCCAAAATAATAAATTCATGTCGAGTGTTGTTGGACCGACGAGCGTACAAAGTCAATATCACGCCAAGCTTGAGGGCGTACACAGTCAAGATCCATACGTAGAATCGTATGATTCTTACTATGGGTGACAGCCGCTCTTTGATGGTTGCTTCTACATAGTCGGGCGATAGACTATAACTTTAGCGCTGACTGGGAGGCAACCTAGTGTTCTTTACCTTGCTTTTTAGTTTCTTTTTGCTTAGTTTTATTTTTATCTTTATTTTATTTTTGCTTCTTTGTCCTTCCAGTTTGCCGTGCCTAACTGATATATCCATTCTGCTACTGTCACCCCAAAAGATGCTTCCGAGGAGGAAGATGAAGAGGATTCTTATGACCAGGGGAGTGTTATTTTGGTTTTCATTGTGTTTTGTTCGTGTTGCATGTGTTTGTTTGTTTCTGCATATTGTTCATTATTTTTGAAGCATTGAGGGCAATGCTTTGGATAAGTATGGGAGGTAGTGTAGTTTATATTTCATTGTATTTTGTTTTTGTGTTGAATATAGTTCGTTTTGTCTGTTTGCATCTCATTTGTTTTGTATTTGTTTGCATGTGTGTTGAGTATGATGATAATTGGGAGCCAATAATGATATGAAGTTATGATTTTTGTAGAAAATTTTTAAATTTTTTCTCTTGACTTGACATCAGAAACCGTAGGTTGAGTAGTGAATATTTTTAAGCACACATGTTAAACCAGTAAAATGTAGCGATTTCATTGATGATGTTTGTGTCTATTTGACCATTGCACGGTAATAGGTGTTTGTTGATCTTGATTGTGATCTTTGAGTTTCAATGAGTTTCTAGCATTGCACGTACGATCTTGGGCACACCTACTAAAAATTTTTTGTGAAAAATATTTAACTCCATCCGGGTTGTGAGCAAGGGATTGAAATCCTAATCATCTTGTTCTTGACTAAGTATGCGGATTAAATGAGGTTAAGAATTTGAAAATTTAAAATTTTGAAATAAAATCAATAACAATTCCATCCGGGCCTGGAAAGGGATTGAAATTATAATCACCGATTCATGACTAAGTTTGCGGGTTTAATGGGATTGTAGCTCCATCCGGGCTATAGACGAGGAGATTAAAATTCTAATCCTATCATAGTTATAGCTATGTTTGCTGGTAATTATTGGAGCTTAAGAAAACCGAGTGTAATTCGGAGGTGTGTAAAATATCTCAAGGGAGTTATGCTTGTTAGAGATTGTTGGGATGAAGGGGCACATGATTGTGACACTTTCACTGATTTTTCATAGGTCGCGAAGCAGTCGTAGAACGGATTCTTTTTAAGTTGCATGTAGCTGGAATAACATGGCACATACACACGTTCACGCTAGACCGATGGTGTATTATGGAAACTCGAGAGCATATTTGTGATTCTTTTTGTTGGTGTTGAAACTTCTCTGAGGCTATTTATCCCATGAATTTTTCCTACTTTGTTTTTGTCGTGTGTTCGTTGCATTGTCTGTCTTGCTCGAGCGCGAGCAAGATTTAAGTATGGGGGTGTTGATAAGTGCATTTTGTGTGCATTATTTTATGTCTATTTTGCATGCATTCGTATGGTCTCATATTATTTCATGTGTGTTTTTATGTGATTTATTGCTTATATGTGCATTTCACTCTCCGGATTAATTTTGTAGGAAAATAAATTTTTGAAGAATGAATTACGGAGCAGCCATGATAAAAAAATCATTTTTTATTTTAAAGGGATTTAAATCCGATCTTTATTTTTCAAAATAAATTTCAAGATGTTTTGAAGTTGTTGTCCAAATTTCAGCTCGATCCGACTACTATATCTTGAGATATGAATTTTTGAAAAACGCTGCACGCTGAACATAAACTTTCTTGCTCGAGCGAGATTTTCTACCGCTCGAGCGAGCCTGTGATATTTTGAAAAAAAATAAAACAGAAGTGTGCTCGCTCGAGCGCAACGTTTTGCCGCTCGAGCGAGGCATCGCGCAAATCAGAAAATCAGAATTTTTGGCAATTAAAAGTCTTATTTTGTGGGCTTTATTTTATGGGCTTTAAAAGCCATATAAAAGGGGACTTAACATTAGATTGAGGGGGTGAAAAACGGGAGATCACAACGCACGCATCAAAGACAGAAGGCGGGGGCTCGGAGCTTGGGAGAAGATTTCTACACTTTTTCTTCACCTGTTCTTCTTTATTTTTGTTTATTAAATTATTTTTTCCAATTATTGAGTAGATTTTTTTCAACCAAGACGGCGTGATTGAGCCAAAAATATTCATGTAGAAAACGTGGATGTTTATTTTGGATTTTTCAGACTTGATTTTATTTTATTGATTGTTAGATTAATTTTTGTCTTGTGAATAGTCTGATAAATTGTTTGCTTGCATGTTAATTGGTCCTAAGTCGACAGAGGAGGGATTTAATTTGATCACTTTAATAATCAACACATGGTAAAACTGACTAGAAATAGTATTCGATTTCTGTGTGCGGTTTAGGTGAAAACTGAATTTTTACAAATATTTAATGCATTCAAATTTGATTAGAATTATGAAAATTTAATCCGTCAAAATTTGAATAGGTTTGATTATTCTAGAAATAGATCTTTAAACAATTTAGGAAAATTCCCGTAATCTAAGATTAACTCTGAATCCCAAAGCGACTACATGTTACATGATTTGTTCGGTACCTACGTGTGTTTTGGTTGGCTTATTATAATTAGAATTATTATTGAGTTCTAGTTTTTAGTTAATTTCATAATTATTTGTTATTTTAAATTCTTGTTTTATTCAATTTATACTACTTCCTATTATTTTGTCTAGATTAAGTAAAATAATTAATTCTTGAGAATTGACTACAGTCCCTTTGGGATCGATACTTGGACTCATTGTCCACTTACTATTACTTGACCTAGTGCACTTGCTAGTTGATATCGAATTAAGAGGTCAGTGTTTTGAACGTAAAATTTTTGGATGCAAATCTTTTGAAGATGGTTGCCTTGATTGAATATTTTTTGAGTTTTTGAAGGTTTTCATGAGTACGACCACAAGTTTCAATGTGTGAGTGAGTTTGATTGGATTGAAATCGAAAAGGATTGAAAAAGGGACCAAAATCTCGAAAACCCTTGGTTTTTCGTAGCAGGCAGGGATGAGGCATCGTCCAGAGGCGCCTAGGCACTTCCAGGGTCAAAGCCCTGGCGTCTAGGCGCTGCCTGGGCGTGGCCCTAGCGCCCAGGCACCCTCCGAGGGGCCTCAGCGCCTCAGCGCTAGGGGTCGTCCCAGAACTTCTTTTAAACACGTTTTAATGTCCTAAAGCTAATATTTAAGGTCTTTTAAGGTTTTGGAACTATTTTAAAATGTTTTCATAAAAAGATGTTCAAGTTTGGAAGTTAGAACAAAAAGAACGACTCACGTGGCTCGATTTAGTTATGCAGTGTATCTATATGTACTTTTTCCTCACGAAAGTTATGTTCATTATGAAAGCATGAAGTTTTATGAATGTAAAGTTGTTGAACTCATTTATTTCAAATATCATGTATGATTTTTAAGCACGAAAGATTTCAAAGACATGAAATGTTTATGTAAGTTGATGAGAAGCTTTTATGAGAAAGTTCTTGAGATGTTTATGATGAGAAGTTTTATGTTGAATTTTATGAATGATGATGTTTCATGACAATGATGAAGTATGATGATGCATGAAAAATATTTGATGTTTTATGTGTTCTTGTGGTAGCAGTACGGGATTAGTACTCAAGATTGAGCCTCGAAGGTTCCAAAGAATGAATGTTTAAGCGGACAAGGCCGTGATAAGATGCATATTGGCCAAGGCCAGTATGTTTTATATACTTGTTGTACAACAACCGTGATCAAGGGAACCCAATGTGCTCATAAATGATGGCTATCACAATTGCATGGATTTCATCATCCAAAACAAAGAAGTTTATGACATATATTCTTATGCATGATGTTTTTGTGTAATTAAGCTTATGCATTATGTTTTATTACGTATTGCTGAGTCTTTAAACTCACTATACTTGAATTATGCAGGTGATGATGATATTAATTACATTATTGATGAGTATGTCGAGGAACAAGAAGCGGAGTAGTCAGTCAGGCGAGAGGTTGATGCATGAGCGCGCTGTTAGAGGACTTTATTATTTTGTGCATCATTAAAGTGTCGTTGAGGAGAAAACAATTTTAATTTAATGCTTGTGGGCATACTTTTGTGAACAATTTTATTACAGTTGTTGATGCACAGTTCCTTTTAAATGAAAGTTTTTATTTTTCCGCATATTTCTTTAAGTTTTTAAGATTGAATGTAGAGTAGCGTCCTCAAGATTTGGGGACGTTACAGATTGACTCATCTCACATACATATATTCATGAAACCGTTTATGAGATCTACTCAAATGTTATATTTCGGGGTAAGTGTTAGTATTTGAATCATAAAAAAAAAGTTGTTCAATCATCAAAATCTTCCCATACTAAGATTTGGATCAAAGTCGAGCCAATCATCATCTAAAATACTGAAACCGATCTGTTTCATTAGTTAAATGTGTAAACATTCTTATCACATCAGGAACTACAATACCTCGATCAAAATCAAATAACAGGCTACAACAATGCAGACAGTCATGTCTCGATTAAGGAGATTCTGTGCTACACCGAGAGAAAAACATCCGGTGCATTTTTTGAACGAGATATTGGGTGAACATCTCAATTGAAAACAAACATGGGTTCCATCAGCACTTTTTTCCAATTAGATGTTCACCCGAACATCTCATACAGATACACCAGGAGTAACACTTTCGGTATAACATAAAATCACCCTCTCGATCGACTCTCATCATCTCCAAGACTGCTCTAGATCGATCCTGAATTTCTATCTCACTTGGAAGATATTTGAAAATTGTAATAATCTTAAAATGCTTGTGGAAAACTGATATCAATATTTGAAAATTAACCTTCTTGGGAAAGTATATTACTAGCTCCTCATGTAATAGATGTAGTAATTCTAGTAATAGTTGCGGTAAACCTCAACAAAGTCTCATTACGTACAAGCCCTCCTCCAAACTTGGGGAAGTTATGATATATGCTTCACAATTAATTTATAAAGATCAGACACCTATATTGTTGCCTTAAACTGGAAAAACTATATATATATGTAGTATGAGTGTGATGTGTGAGTCTTAAATCATAACTTGATTCTGTGTAAGATTAAACGCAGCAAAAGAGATGAATATCTATCTAATAAAATTTGTTCATATTGATTATTTAGACTGCACAAAGCAATGCAACTTTTGCTACAATCCCGGCAATCCTACCATACACAATACGACTTTTACTCAACACTTCATACATATTGCACTTGCATACAGCAAATTAATAAGCCATAGGCATTGGGTTTCTCCTTAGGATCTCATTACCGCCGATCGAACATAGCTGCATCACGGCCAGTTATGAGTGACAGGAGCTTCTGTTGCAGTAGATGTGGCCCCAACATGCTGATAGACGACGAGAGACTCCTGTGGATGATACACGTAACGGTTGTAATTCGGTTCAGGCCCTTTAGCTGGAAAATAATGTCTGCGTGGAGCGTATGCCTGAGGAAGACGAGCTCTCTGTGGAGGAGTCGGTTTCCCGACTCTTTTTACAAAGTGTTTTTCTATTATATCGAAGCCTTCTCTTGCGATTTTGATAAGTTCACTCTCGCTGGCCATTTATGTGTTTTGATATATTTGTAATAAGAGCTTTCTTGTTTTTCTTTTTTTGGTTGATGAAGCTTTGTAGCCTGTAGGATGAGTTGCTTTATATATAGTGGAGGAGTGTGAGGGAGGAAGATAGTAACTTTGGTGATTCCTTTCATATGGAGGATAGAAAAAAAAATTGATTAAATTGTTCTCCAAGATCAAAGTTTGGTAAACTATATAGTCCGCAACAGTCGAATATAATAGAAAATCATAAAGAATACAACTTGAAATAGTCGTGGCTGAACAAGGTTTAAATATTGCATCAAGATAGTGTTGAGATTAGCTTTTGGGGTTAGAGTCATGTGCAAGTCCATAATCTTAACAGATAGCACAGAGCAGTGCATTCTTATTTCTTGGGAGAAATTGAGGCCACTATAGATGAGAAACTTGTGAGTGACTAAAGTGAGTTATTGAGCACACCACACAGATTATGATGTCATGAAGAATAATAATGGTGACCTCAGGTGCTAGAAGCTTTATAAGAATCATCAATAACAGAAGTTGTTCTTTTTGCTTAATGGTGCAGTCCCCTGAAAAATGTTGCTAATATACATTATATCGTATGGTACAAGAAACGGAAGATTTCTCGTGCTTATCTTGAGGAAGGAAAGACATAGGATAGGATATCCTTTTCCTTCTTTCCTCAGGTTCGAGATTCCGAACTGGTTTTCTGTTTTGTATCTCTTTCACTGATAAGTGTACATTATACTGATACACAAAGAAAACCGATCGAGATAGAGTCTAATAAGACGCCTTATTATGTTTAATTGTCTTTTCGGCTGTGCGCTTGGGTTCTACCAGACGAAGATGAATCTGTCTTTCCCTGCTGTGAAAGGAGCCTTTTGCATATTTCCATCATTTAGCCTTTGTGTTTGGGCAAATATCAGATAAATTTTCGATAACAGTGCAAATGTGCAATGTATATCAAAACGTACATTTGGTGTGATAAAAGGGAAGCTAGATGTGATAGAAAGTTTAATGCCTACATTTAACTCGTGTACAATGTGATTTCCAATTATAGGAACACTAATGTGTATACAATTAATTTAAAAGGCTACAGCTGCATTTTTCCTCTGAGAATAGTCCACAGCTGCCACTCCGCCAGGAAACTGCACCACCTCCAACAATATCATCCTTGTTTCGGTTGGTTTTACCTGATAGTACTGCTTGTTTTCGGGGCAGCAGGCCTCTTCATCTTCACGTACTCTTCCACAAGCGAAAAACCTTCATTGCCTATTCTCATATTTGTTATTCGAGTAAAGGGTATATAATTGATCTTAGATATAAGCAAGATTTCTTGATAAAAAATGTATCCACGGATCATCCTTTATATAGAAACTTATATTTGAAGTAGAATAACTACAAAATAGGCGAAACAAGAAAATCCAAAACCCCGCCATTTGCTGGCCAACAAGTGATGATTCCTTTCAGATGAGTACGGGATTGTTATTCAACTACGAAACTTAAACACAAAAAATTGAGAATCATGCTTTCAAGGGGTTGTTCAAGTTGATGAAGTTGGTGAACTTTTGGCCATAGTTCAGGAGTTCGATTCCCCTTGCCAACACCTTCTTGGACTAGCCTGTCACACAGAGGGCTTGCCTAGTGTGGTTTACTTGACTATTGTAGTTTGCAGGCTATTGCGTTAGTCCGGGGTTTATCCAGAGCGCACCGAAAGATAGCGACTACGGGTTTCCATGTCACAAAAAAAAAAAAAAGAAATTGAGAATCATAATATTGTAATTCCAATTACTGCTAAAAATATTGTTATCCGAGTGTCCCTTTTGTCACTAAGTTAAAACGCACAGAATATTTTCTAGGAGATATGTTCACTCACAAATGGCTTATCCATTAACAGATTCTGTGTTCCTATGAAGCTTTTTTCCAGTCAATTGACTCAATATTGAGATAGTCACATCATCCTTTATTATTTCAATAAATTTTTTCTATAGATTTGATTCTTAAAAACATATTTTATTACATAAACAATAAACTCACACGGGTTTCTTGAAGTTCATGTACATGTGTCCAGTTACATGTGCTTGAGGAGGCTAGAAAGATATTCCTCCAAAATATTATCTTGAGTTGGTTTTTTCTCAATTTTCTGGTTCACATTATCCACATATTATATATTTCCTGAGCTACAGATTCTTTGGGAGAGGATAAATCGTGAAAGAACCGGCTTTTCATGAAATAGGGGGAACACAAACTAATTGGACTGTGCTGATTGATTTGAATATAATTTTTTTAGTATATTTTCTTCTTTTAGTATTATAAAATATCTTGATAACTCATGGCATAAAATCTTTTTGGGCCAATGGAACTCGATTCATCTCCCTCAATAGACTAAACGAAGTACAAAAGATATTCTTATGGAGGATTTGTCAGTTAAAAGTTATTAATCATTGATCTTAATGTTATGTGAATATGTCCCATGCTTAATTATTTATTTATTTATTATTATTATTTATGGCCAATGGATATTTGTTTCTTCATTGATTACTAGGATATATATATAGACTATTGATGTGATCAGCGGCTCCGGGACGTTGGCTAAGGAAAGATGAATGTTCTGTTAGAACAAATTAAATGTCCAACAAATACCAAATTGATCGTCATATATTTTTGTAACAACATTGTCACACCCCGAAACCAGGGTTAATCGATACTGACATTGTTCTCAAACACTCATTCGAAAACAACAAGCCTTAGATTTCAGAATCTAAAAACCAGTCTCTTCATTCATAAGACTGAAATAGATTTTCATTCATAAACTGAATTTACATTATCTTTACAATGCTTAAACAAATAACAGGAGTTGATTTCATAAACTGAACGGATAACAGAATTTAATGCAATAGCTTAGCAACATGAAACTAAAAAGAACTATACAGCAAAATTTTGGTTCTTCATCACCAGCCCCAATACTGGTTTTGCTCATCTTCTTCCATTTCTTCATCATTCTTATATGAGATGGTGTTTAATTTGGTGGGTAAGTGATATGATCGTCACTCAGTAAATGGGGGATTCATATCCCAGCTTTTAAAATCAATTTTTAACATGATTCTTAAACAAGTACATAAATCAAAACCAGAATTAATATAATTTTCAGAAATATGAGACAGTTTTATGTACTAAATTCGCTTATGAGTTTCGTGGTTAACTGGTATCAGTCTCTTATATGTTATCTTCAAAAGGGTGAGGCCAGAACAAAACAAAACAGGACAAAACAGAACAGAACAGAACAGAAAAGAACAGAACAGAATAGAATATTCAGAATATATATTCCTACCACTAGTTTATAAGTTTCAATACATCAAAAATACAAGATTCGAAATTCAAGATTTGAAAACAGAACATATATGTTGAAATTGTTTAAAACATAATATCATATTTTAAATCAAAAAGCCCACTTACCGTAATTTGATAAAAATATTTTGCATTTTCTTGAAATTCTTTTGCACTTGCTCAACTGAACGCTCACTCAACTGGTTGCCTTTTTACACTCAACTGAACTTCACTCACTCGAATTTTATGTACTTTTACTCAGAATTTCGTGTAACTTTGTATCAGAAATTTGAGTACTATTCATAAGCAAAATTCTGACTGTTAAGCTTCCATTTATTACCCTTAACTTCCATGATTTTGAGTTAATACATCAGTTACAAATCTGAAGCAACAGCTGTAGTTCGACTGAATTTTTTCTTAACTTAGCTGAACTGAATTTGAGCTCAATTGAATTTTGAGCTCAACTGAATTTCGGCAACTGAATTTGAACCCTAAAATAAATTTACTCCTCAATTTAATTTGGAACCTCAACTGAATTTAGTCCTCAATTGAAATCCGGGTTCTTACATACATTCTTTATCCATTTATATATTTTAATTAAACTTTATCTTAATTCCTGCATTTCTTAGAAAGACATTGAAATTAGTATAATACACATTTGACCTAATGTGGTTGTTCACTAAGAAGAAATACGTTAGATCCCTTAGTTTTGATTATTACACTCAATAACTTATTGTACTAGATCGAGCTACCTTTGCATGTAGTACAGGTACTCGACCGTGTTGAAGATCCAGAAGAAGTCATTAAACCGGTCTCAAGATGCAAAACCACTCAACAATTTTAGCCTTATCAAAAGTATGCAAATAATATTTGATCTACTCGACCGCTCGAGATTCTAAGTCTGTGGAATAAAACCACTCAACCGTTCTCTCTATCGAAACATATTTGAAAAATATTGAGTAAAAGATATTTTCAGATACAAGCCACACATCATACATAGATCCAACCTACTTTATCAGAAAAGTTGGTTGACTGTTCATGCACAACAAACAAGACTTAAGAAAATCAGAATGTTTTTCCAAAAAGAGATAACTCATAGCTCCGCAATTGGAAAATGCCAAATTGCTCATTTATTGAAGTGTATACTATGAATCAAGAGTGACAACATGTTGGTAGGATTGTTTCTTTGATTCAGCTTCTGTCCAGAAACTCTTCCTTAAATTTTACTTGTGTTAGAGAACCTCCCTTGTAAACTTATGTTGCCAAGTAACTACATGAATTCTTTTGCTCATGCTGGGTGAATCTATAACACGTACACTCGCTTTATTTAAGAAACTATTTGTGCCCACCATGGTGATGCACTTGGACTAGGCAAATGTTTCTCTATGATATAACGGATTCTTACTAATTTTGTTTCCTAATTACCCTCTTGATACAACCCCGAATACCTTGAATGTCTTTAATTTTTTTAATCGAATGTTTATATATTTTTTTTTGCAGTATAAAACTATCCAAACAACAAATATTTTGATGAAAACAATTTCTGCTGAAAAGGGTGAGGAACCAGTGTGCATAATTATTTGTCACACTCGGAAATTGTGTTGTGTGATGTGGGAATGATGATTGATTCAATATTTATAATGTCTGAATCTTTTACTATGATAGGACACGTCCTTTGATGACAGACTTTCATTTGATTCATCAAAAACCAAAAAACCACGAAGAGATACCATGAATAAACGTTTTGTTCATTTCAAACCCAAAGGAACTCCATCAACATACGCAAATATTCACGTCATTGTGCAACGAGTTCCTAGTTCCTTCCACTTTGGTTCCTTGGTTCTTTCAAGTATCGTCTATTATTTCCAACATGAAATCTTCAATTTCTATGGAAATCACCAACAATCCTCCATCATTTTCATATATATGAATTTTAAATAATTTTTTGATTGTCAAGCTACAAGAGTTGTGCATACATAAAGGTATCAAACGGATTTGAACCTTTACATAATGAAAACCTCTCAAATGTAACCAAGTTGAGTAATAGACCAGCTTTGAACTAGGGACCTTGTATGATTAACCAGAGTGATCTCACACAGACTTTACTTATCCTTGCTATTTACATTTGCGACATGTGCATCGGTCTTGTATTTAATACCCTGGATTTTTATGAATGTTTATATAATTAAGTCACACCACACAAGAGATGGCACCATATCCTATATTCACACAGGTGGATGTTATGAAGAATATCACGTAACTAAGTATTCCAAAGGATTAACTTTTATAACTCATTTCAAATATTACGTGAATAAACACTTTTCTTGAGACAAATTTAAGTGCTACACTCACTCAATAGTACATTTTGCTCATTAAACCCAAGATTTGTAAATCATCCAAAGTTGCGTCGAGTCTATACCCTTGATGATCAATAAGTCTTTGACATTTTCAAAACTAGATCCCTTGCAAGGCCTTTTGCTAAAGAGTCCATCAATTTAAGACTTGATTTCACATAGTTCACAGTTATGATATAATGACACTTTCCATATATAACACTTCTAAATCAGCTTCTTGCGAGATTCTGATTTAATGAAAATTCTCTAAAGTCATAAAAGATATTTTTCATTCAAATACTAATTATAAGGGAAAATTAAAAATAAATTAATTATTCAATAGATTTTGGTAATCCACAAATCACTATTTTCTCAAATGGAGCACGTAATGGCAAACATTTATCAAATAAAACTATCTTAATAAGCAAAAAAGAATCATAATAATATAAATATAAACCATTTAAATCTTTATTAAATTCAATATCAATCATGTTTTTACTAAAATTTTAAAATCTTATCGATTTTGTTTACTTTTATCTTTTATTAGATAACCGAAGTTCTATTTTACAAGATTAATTTATTAAAACATGTTTACGGGTCGTTAATTAATAAACCAAGTGTTAAAATGAGTTCAAAACCATGAATTAAACTTCAGACCGACTGAAGTGATCGGACTGTCTGATAAGTATATTTTTGTGCATTATTTTGTGCTATTTTCGAGTCTAGTTTGCATGCATTCATAGTGTCTTTTGGTTGTTTTTGTTTTATTTATTTATTATTTCATGCATGTGGTCTACATTTCACTTTCCCTGGTTTATTGGCTGGAACCATTGGAAAAGCAACATTTTTTGGGGCAGAACAGCGTGTGCTCGAGCGGGTACTTTTTACCGCTCGAGCGCATCAGGCGGAAGTCAATATTTGAGGAATAAACATCGTGCTCGAGCGCGTCCATGAGGAAATTAAGGGTGCATGCAGAGAAGTGTGCGCTCGAGCGGGATGTTTTGACCGCTCGAGCACGATCGTGGGAGAAAGAATTTCTATTTTTGCAGACTCTTGGTTTGGAAGGAAAACAATATTTCTTGGATTCGGGGCGTATAAATAGAAGATTTGTCATCATTTGAAGGGTTCCAGATCAAAACAGACGTGAGAGACGGCTAGGAGCTTTGGAGTATTGAAGATTTCTCTGTTTTTCTTCTCTTCTATTTTCTTTCTTAATTTTTGTTGATCAAACTTTTGATTGGAATTATGTTTATGATTATGGAGTAGTCGTTTCTTTTCAATTGAGGCTGCGAGATTGGGCCGAACATATTATTGTTGGGCACGTGGATGTTTATTTGAGATTGTTGATTTCCATCAAAATTATTGATTGTTGGATTTATATTTTTATTCTTGTGAATGATCTAGCCAATTATTTACTTGATTGTTAGTTTATTCTGAGTCGAAAGATTAGGAATTGATTGTGCTTACTCCAACAATTGATACAAGGTTAAATCGACTTGAAATAGTATTCGATTTCATTGTGCGGCTTTCGGTGAAAACTGAATTTTCATAGTTTCTAATGCGTTTGAGTTTGATTAGAATTAATTAGAAATAATTAATCTGTCCGACTTGAATAGATTAACAAATTATAGAAATATATTGTTGAACAGATAAGGAGAATTCGTCGTGATTTAATATTAAATCTGGATTCTATATTTTGCCACGTGTTTGCATGATTTATTCGGTACCTGCGTGTGTCTTGACCGAATTTATCTTTATTGAATTTATTACCCAAGTTCTTGTTGCGTTCTTATTTTAATTTATTTTATTTTCAATTTATTTGTTAGTTTTAATTTTAATTGAATTCATCAAATCAACTTTTATTGCTTGGTATAGATTAAGTGAAAATAATTATATTTTGGTAATCGTTAGTCAGTCTCTATGGGATCGATATCTGAACTCTTTGTTTACTTACTATTACTTGACTTAGTGCGCTTGCTAGAATTAATAATAACCGAATTAACCGGTCACCGTCCAACGTGTAGTTCGGAAGCTCCGAACTGGTCGGATGATCAATTTTGGTCGGAAGCATAGGGAACGATTGGAAGGTCCGATCTTAGTTGTCATGCAGGTTGATGAGGCTTCAACGACACACCGACACATGGTAGATCGGAAGCACCGATCAAGAGTTCGGATTGTCCGAACTGTTGTAGCTAATGAGGTGTCAAAATGCTATTGAAACTTAGTGTTCATGCAAGTTTGGATCGTATGAAGACGACCGGACCTTCTGAAAACAGGTGTCCAGAGGCGTGGCAGACATGAAAGTTTGGACCGTTCGACATGGAGTTCATAGCTTCCGAACTCCGTCTATAAATAGGACGAGAAATCCTCACAATTAGTGTATGTTTGAGGTGTGTTCGATATTAATTGTATATTTTGAGTATTTCTATTCATATACTCGCGGGTCTAGCGATAGCGAGGTGCTATGGGACTTGTGGTGGAGTTGTGCCAGAGTTTTGGCCTTCAAAATCAGCGGGCTGACGACGGACACATGTATGTATAGAGATCGCTAGTAGTTATTGAGAGTATCTATTAGCTTAGTTGAGGCCTTTAGATCAGTATTAGAGATATGGTTTTCACTTGGCTTGTAGTTATGGAATATAGGCACCTGTAGGCATAGACCAGTGGTTGAGTCACGTAAGTATTGATTGAGATTTCCAGCGAGTATGCATGCTTATATGTTGCATTTTATGTATCATGATACATGTTTTATTACTTAATACATATGCTGCATCTGCACGTATAATATTGAACATGTATCTCCTTTGAGATAGCCTTTGTGATGGGGACGCTAAGTCCCTATACCCTTGTTATAAATGGTCGGACACCAGGAGACGCTATGATGACAGGGAATGACGCTACGGTGTTCTTGACGAGTGAGAGATTTTAACTTGTGGTCAAATTCGCACATAGGTACTACACGCTCATTGACACCTAGTCTGAGTAGGATTGTACTTGACCAGTTACCCAAAAATTTCATTTGGATGCATCATGTTAGACTATATACTTGTGTTTACGTACTGCACAAGTGTCGCTCACGTCTATGTTTTTAACATGGACACCCCATTCGACGAGGTAGGTTTCATGTTAGCAGGATTTGGATCAATGGTTGGTCGGTGATCAGGGTCTAGGAGCAGAGGTTGCCATTGGTTTAAGTTACTTTTGGTATTTATTTTATTTCGATTGGGGTATATAATCGGTTTATTGGGTTTTTAGTTTTATTCCAAATTTATACTTTCGGTTGATACTGTTATCCAGTTTTTGCAGTTATCTATGATTATGTTTTCTGTTTAAGATAATTTTATGCTTAAGTCTCTGTTTAGTAGGTGATCGGGGTTGTGGTACCCTTATCTCACATGGGAAAAATCAAGGATTTAAAAATGAGTTTATAATGGGCTACAATGGACTTCTATAGAAACTTGGGTTAATCATTTTTGTAAAGCGGGAACGAATATGAAGTAGTTGCTATATGGGCCCATTGTGCAGTCACGCAGGCGTGGGCCTGGACTTGGGGTTGGTTTAATATGTGTTATCTCTGTATAGATGACCGGGTATGATGATGATAGCAGTCATGACAGTGATGGACGTTGGGGCGATGAGGAACATAGAATTCCCCGTAGTAACTATCACTATCAAGAAGATAATCGTTGCGTTGCAGGCTTGAATTACATGGGACCATCAGGATGGGACCCAAGCCCTTGATGGGCAGTGAGACTCTGGACGTAGCTGAAGATTAGTTGGAGAGTATGGAATGTTGCTTCCAATCATTCCTTTGCTCGGAGAAGAAACCTATGAAAATTCTCCACTTTTTGTGGAGAGAATGTAATGAAGACCCTTACCATCTACCAGATCATTGCCCTCAATATTGGAAATATTGGGTAGATCTTGAGAGGAAGATGTTTCAGTAAAATACTGAAATTAGTTTATTATGTTTTGTATAGACAGAATGTTAGATTTCCGCATGTATTAGAATTCATATTATAATTTGAATTTTGTAAGAAACAGATTTGATTTGAAAGAACGCTTTTATGTATGCGCATTTGAATCATTTGTATAATTGATTCAAGATTTTTTGGCATATTAACGGTAATATTGAACATCTTTCAATATAGATTGATTTAGTTAAATGCTAAGTACTTACCAAGTGATCAGTCTAGAAAGTGTCCTGGAGCAAGATTGATTAAGTATTGATTTGATGTTGAGTTGCCAAGGATGACAAGTTGCATCACAGGCACAAATTTGGAGGATATCTTGTACTATGGAATGTATGTTGTTCGATAAGGAACGATTATCTTGGATGGTACATTTGATGAAGCATGACCCTATTCTAGTGTTTTGCTCTGGAATCCTATCGTGCTTTAGAGATTTGTAAAAGGAACAAAACCTCAGCCTTGATGGTTTACACAGTCACAGAAGGTACAGATATCCAAGAACAGTTCCAGTGGTGAGATTAAGTTCGGTGCTGAGTTTAGTGCCAAGGGTGTACCTATCGTCTGACATCATTAGAGATAATGAATTTGAAACCTTTGGTTGTGAGATTTATTTGATCGGAATTGTCTTGGAAAAAGGTATTTCCTTGATGAACAACAAATTTGGGATATTGTTCAATACGATTTTTTTTCGAGATTGGAGTAAAGTGAAGTTCTAAGTTTAGCGTGTGCTGATCAGTGATGAAAGATTCCAGTAAGAACCAGAAACAAGATATTGTTGTTTGTGTTGATGATTTGACTAACCTTTTTTATTACGACCAAAGAGATAGTAGATTTTTACTGGAGGATGGTCCAGTTTTGTCTGGTAGGTGACAACATGCAGTTTTCCATGATAAGGGAACGCGAACCCTCGATACCGATAATATCTGTTCTGGACGCCTGTTGTGTTTTAGAACTTGGTAGGGAATGTTACCTTATTTAGTCCATGGGTACATCCACAGAGGATATGGTATTCAGGATATTCCAATTGTCCGAAAGTTTCCAAATGTGCTTCTTGATGAGATTTCAGGACTTTCTTTTGTACGAAGAGATTGATTCAGATTTGATTGTCATAACATAAGTGTTGAATCCTAAATTTTGGTGATAATCAAACAATATATCATTTTAATAGTATGGCCATCATTTGTATGTAAAACAGGAAAAACGTCTACCGAAAGATATCAACCGATCTTATCATGTCAACCGATTGGAAGATATCGACTGCTTACAGACATCAGCTAAAATATTGGATATCAACTGACTTTCAGATATCAGCCGACTCCATTATGTATATCAGCTGGTCCTTAGACTTCAACCAATCTTAGATATAATAATAAATGTTTACGGGAATACAAGTCTCAAGGATATCTTTTGACTTCATAAATTCACAAATACATAGTAACAGATTCTTGATAAGACAACTTAAATGCAAAAGAATAGAGCATTTAAGGAGCCGTCTGACAAAGCTCGAAAGATCATTAATAGCATTTCTTACCGTTGACACAAAGGGAAAAATACTTTGAAGATTGAGATATAAATACCAGAGCCAAAAGAAGAAAAATATAGTGGATACACGACCATCAAACTATCAAAGCATCTAAGCACTCAAAATTGTTTCAATACTCTACTACTCATTCAACCCTTCGCTCAAACAGAAGCATATCTGATCTTCTTAGAGATCTATTCAAGGGTTACTCAAATCCAAGCCAGTGTTTGAAGAACATCAACTACTCCAAGGATTTGAGATAATAAGCTTTAAAAACTTAGCCATTCATCATCATCAATCGAAGAAGTTTGATAAGAACTTAGAATATTATCAGTGCAAATCTAGGAGTTCCATTTTAGGCAGTGATAAGTCCTAACTTGGATCAGGTGTATTACAAGACGTTGTAATAGTCAAAGTCTTCTAGTGTATCCTTCCCGTGAAGAAGAAGGGGTGACATAGGATATTGAGCTCCGAACATCCATAAACATCTCTGTGCACATTTACACTACTGCATCACATCATTATTGTCACCTAGTTTAGTGAGAGTCATTTTTCGTACTATTTTAGTAGCTCTTATTTATCTAAAAAGCTGAGAAAAATCGGTTAATTAAACTAAAATTTTCAGAGTGTGTATTCACCCTCTCCCCCCCCCCTCTCCACACACTACCAATTCCCAACAAGTGGTATCAGAGAGGGTTCTTTCTTAGCTGCTGATATTTACTCATCATGACTTCTCTAAACAAAATTCTTATGTTCTCTAAAAAATATTATGATGATGGGAAAATATGTATGCAGGAACACCTTTCTGTTCAAGATGATTATATGTGGTATGTTATCACTGATGGCCCAATGAAGATTCTCAAAGTCAATACAGCTATAGCCATTTCAGGAGGTGAACCACAGATGGTTGAAAAACCCAGAGCATAATGGAGCACCGAGGACAAGAAGAAAGCAAACCTTGACAATGTAGCCAAAGATATTCTGTACAAAACTTTGGACAAAATTATGTTCAGCAAGATCAATACGTGTTCTACTACCAAAGAAATCCGGGAGAAACTCACTCAACTGTGCGAGGGAAATTACCAAACCAAGGAGAACAAACTCACAGTAGCCATTTAGAAGTTTGATAATGCCAAAATAAAACCTGGAGAAACAATGGCTGAGTTTGATGAAAGATTTAGTAACATTATTTGTGAATTTATCTCTCTTGGTAAAATATATACTAATCATGAAATTGCTTTGAAGGTCATGCGTGCACTACCAAGAGAGTGGGATGTCAAGACTATAGTCATGAGGGAATCAAAAGATCTGAGCAAACAAGAGCTTCATGATTTGTTTGCTGATCTCAAAGCATATGAGTATGAACTCGGAATCCGAACTGAAGAAGAACCATCTGCTTCTAATCCTACCAAAGCACTAACCTCAACTGTTGTACCTCAACTGACTGAGGAAGCATCAGCAAAGAAGACAGCTGAACAAATGAGTAGTGAAGCAATGTCTCTCTTCATTATGAAATTTGGTAAGTTTATGCATAAGAATCAAACAAAGTTTAATAAACCTTATTACAAACAAGACCATACAGACGATGGTCCCTCGTGCTTTAACTGTGGCAAGAAAGGCCACTTCATTGCATATTATAATAAGCCCAAAAATGATGAAAAAACAGCATTATGAGAAGAAAAAAGGAAAATAAGGAAGAACATTCAAAAAGAAGAAAGAACAAAGAGTACTAGCTGTCAATGAATGGAAGAGCAAGTGGGCAGAAACTGAATCTGAGTCACCGGATTCAGATAGCTTGTCCAAAGAAAGTGAGGAGGAACAAGTCCAGTGTCTAATGACCAATTCTCAAAACGGGGATGATGATACTGAGGTATTTGATTTTAAATCTTCTGAATTTACACGTGAGGACCTTGTTCAAGCACTTAATGACATGGTAAATGAGTATCAGAAGTTCTCTATATCATTCGAGGAAGTGAAGGCAAAAAAAACAAGTCTCATTGATAAGTCAAGAGAATCTAGTTGTTCCCAGCGAAAGGAACTTGATAGTCTAAAGACTAAGCTAAATCTGCTAGCAGCTGAGAATGATGACATAAGAAGAGTATTCCAAGCCACTTTGAATGAAAATCAAAAGTTTCTTAAAACAATCAACTCTTGGAATAATTCTTCTACCTCGTTAGGTAAGATACATGAGAACCAGAAACAGGAAGGTGACAAAACCGGCCTTGGATATGGTTCAAATTATTGAATTCCTACTAAGGAAAGAACTCAATAGTATCCTAGTAAGAACAATCCTAATGCCATAAGATTTTTTCGATCTAGAACGATATATGAACACAATGAGCCTAAGATCAATGATGGAAAGCTAATACGTTATGAGAACAAGTCTAAGCATAGAGGGATGGGATATGTGGAACCTCAGAATCCAGGGAAAGGAGAAACATGGGTCAAACCTAGACTGAATGAACAAACAAAGGGAAGCCAATCTATGTTTAAACAGTCAAAGTTTGAACCAAGTCAATCTAAGTACAGGAGTCTTTAGGTGAAACAGAACCGGTACTTCAATTGCATGCCTGTTCAAAAGCAATACAGACTGAACAACAAAGATCAAAAGTTCAAACAACACATAGTAGTATTAGACAACACACAAGCACACATCAGGACCCTCGACCGATTCACTTTTTGATGCACACACAGGTAAACCCGTCAGGGTAATTCAGGTGTGGGTTCCAAAAGGAATAATCCAGTTCAGACCCAAATAGATAAGGGTATCATAGTCATATTTCTCTTTTGTAGGTACTATCAGTAGAATTAGTCGAGAAAAATAAAATAGTAGAAAAGACAACCTGGTACCTCGACAGTGGATGCTCCAGGTACGACTGGAAATAAAGAATTATTATCTGAAATCGTACACTACAAAGGACCTAAAATTATTTTTGGTGATAACACAAAGGGTAAAACCGTGGGTAAGGGTAAGATTACTCATGGTAACATTATTATTAATGATATATTACTTTTTGATCCTCTATGCTATAATTTGATCTCAACAGTCAATTGTGTGATAATGGCCATATTTTTTAATTTCACTAACACTCGTGCACAATCAAATCTAGTAAATGAAAAGTTATGTTAACAGGATTAAGAGAACAAAACACATATAGGATATAATGTGATCAACCATCGGTTCCTACATGTTTTGTTGCTCAAAGTGATAAGCACAAGTTATGGCATAAGCATTTGAATCATTTAAATTTTAAGTCCATTAAACATCTGAGAAAACATGAATTTGTTATTGGGATACCCAAAGGGGATTTTAAAAAGAATAAATTATGTTCATGTAGTGACCCGTATTCGGAATTAAGGATTAATTGTAATTAATCCAATGATCATGTTTAGAATAAGTAAAACATGATTAAGGAAATTCCAAATGAATTAATGGAGTCCAAAAATGGATCCAGAACACTCGAAAATATCCGGGAAGGTTCCAAGTCTACAGGATCGGAGGCTCCGAACTTAGGATCGGATGATCCAAAGTGGCTGAGTTCGGAGGGTCTGTTGCAGTTTGGATGGGATGAGTTCAGATGCTCTGAACTAGGATCGGACGGTTCGATCGTCTTCAGAGAAGATAAGGAAAATAATCTGATTGGCTGGAAGTAGAGTTCGGACGATCCGAAGTGCTGGATTGGACGGTCCGAACTGTAGACCCGCCAGGTGTCCGGGAGGGTGATGTCATGGCTGACGTAATATTCACGCTCGAACGATCCGAAGTCCCGATCGGATGGTCCGAAGTTCTGGCTATGACACTTGTCACGCATGCAGAGATCGGACGGTACGAAGGAGTGTTCGGACGGTCCGAACCCTTGTCTATAAAATGAGGCCGAGGAGCTCATTTACAACTCGCACCAACTTCCTCTCCTTCGCCCACGTGGCTCTATTTTAGGGCTTTGGGTACTCTTATTTTAGAGTTGGAGTGGGAAGTATATTTTAGCATAGTAAGAAAGTGTCAGACATAGTAGCGGAGCAGTGCTCGTGTAGTGGAGCCGTGCTCGAGGCTGTGGAGCTGCAGCAGGGGTATGCCCCTAGTTGCGGGATAGTCGCCATCAGTGGGTTGACAACGGATGCAGGTATAGCTATAATCTTCTTAAATTACTTAGGAGTATGCAATAGATTAATTAATTCTTTTATAGCTTACTGAATGATACATGTGTATTTGCATTGTAGAGCTGATGATAGGCCTGAGAACCTAGAGTGGGACTACTAGGACTGCCTTTAGTAAAGTACGTAAGTACTGACTGAGATAGCCAGCGGGTATGCATTCTTATGTGTTAAATTTATGTGCTATGTTTTGCATGGATTATTATGCATCATGTGCATATCATATTGTATCTATACATATTTTGAGATGAGCTATGTAGGGCCGCTCAATCCTGTTCGGACGGTTGATGTCGAGTGCCCCGCGGTCGATGGGTTAGCCGGCAATGGCATCTATAGGACATGGTCTACATCCGGTAGGAATGAGGAGTGTACTCAGTGGTTTGATTCCTAGGTTGTACCACTTATATCCTAGGCGACATTCTGAGCAGTGAGTATACAGTTATCTCAGATATGGATACCCGGTCATGTTCATTTTCATGCATCATGTTTGTGTGTTTACCCCTACTTCCGTATTGAGCATAGTCGCTCAACTGTGGTTCATCAACCACAGTTTTTTAAACTGTGGTTAATTAACCACGGTTTTGTAAAAACCGTTGCTAAATTTGGTTTAACCGGTTGTATTCTGCCGGTATGCATTTATTTAAATCTTCCGCGGTGATTTATTTAATTATGTTAATTGCATACTTAATTATGCTCTAAACTCTGATTAGGTAGTGGATTCGGGTTGGGTCGCTACACTTCAGCCTGTCAGCAGGGCAAACAAGTGAGAGCAACTTTTAAAACAAAAGGGTGTGTATGTCTTCTTCCAAATGCTTGGACTTGTTGCACATGGATTTATTCGGTCCTATGCCGGTCAGAAGCTTAGGGGGAATGAGATATACTTTATTTATTGTGGATGATTACTCTCGATTTACCTGGGTAATATTTTTGTCCTCTAAAGAGCAAAAAGCTACTCACTTGATAAAAATTTTAAAACGTTTGCAAAATGAGAAACATACTGGGATAGATCGGATCAGGAGTGATAGAGGCACTTAATTTCTAAACAAACCCTCAAATCCTATCTAGATGACCAGAGAATCAAGCATGAGTTATCTATTGCTCGGACCCCATAGCAAAATGGTATTGCTGAAAGAAGTCGCACTCTCAAGGAAACAGCTGGAACTATGATTGCTGATTATAACGTCTCTCAAAGACTTTAGATAGAAGCAATGAACAACATGTTATACTCAAAACAGATCTATGATTAACAAGAGACATAACAAGAAACCATATGAGATCTGGAATGACACAAAACCCGATGTTTCATATTTCAAAGTATTTGGATGCAAATGTTTCATCCATGATAATGGCAAACATCACTTGACAGCTTTCGATGCAAAGTCAGATGAAGGCATATTCATTGGTTATTCCTCAATCAGTCGAGCTTATAGAGTATTCAATAATAATTCACTGAAAGTAGAGGAAACCATTCATGTTATCTTTGACGAAACTACTGCATGTGCAGATCAATCTCAAATAAATAATAAAGATCTAGCAAATAGGCTGGAAACAACAGTCTTAATTGATGAAAGCGATAAATATGAGCCTCCCATCAGAAGAATTGAGCCAGAGCCCCTGAATACTCAGCCAATCGAAGACCAGGTCGGTCGAGATCATGAAGAACCAAGGATTGAAGAAGAAGTTATTGCACCAGACAACACAGTCAGAGTTGAGGATGATACCCCAATAAATCAGGATACAAATCCTCTTGGACCGTGTCTCTGGTGGAGCAAATATCATCCATGTGAGCTGGTAATCGGTAATCCTATCGCTCCTTTACGTACTAGAAACCAAATGATTAATGAGTTACTGCATGCAGCATTCATATCACAACTAGAACCTAAGAAAATTGATGAAGCCTTACAAGATGCTAGCTGGATTGAAGAAATGCAGGAGGAACTAAATCAGTTTACCAGAAACAAATTTTGGAATCTAGTTCCTCGACCGAATAATCAGAATATCATAGGTACCAGATGGGTATTTCTCAATAAATTGGATGAGCATGGTACAGTGATAAGAAACAAAGCTAGACTGGTTTCTAAAGGATTTAGACAAGAAGAAGGCATTGATTTCGATGAATCATTCGCTCCAATAGCAAGACTTGAAGTCATCAGAATATTTCTTGCATATGCTGCTTACAAGAACTTCAAAGTCTATCAAATGGATGTGAAGTCAGCCTTTCTTAATGGTTACTCCAATAAGAAGTCTATGTAGAACAACCACCAGGTTTTGTCAATCTATCAACTCATAATCATGTTTTTAAACTTGACAAAACACTTTATGGTTTGAAGCAGGCACCAAGAGCTTGGTATGATACACTATCACAGTTTTTGATAAATCATGACTTTGTTTTTGGAACAGTCGATAAGACTCTTTTCAAATTCACCAAAGGAGATCATATCTTTCTCGTTCAAATTTATGTAGATGATATTATTTTTGGTTCAACTAATCCTAGTCTATGACAGAAATTCTCTAAGCTTATGCAGGAACAGTTTGAAATGAGCATGATGGGCGAGTTGAATTTCTTCCTTAGATTACAAGTAAAACAACTTGAGAAATTCTCTAAGCTTATCACCGGGCGCTAAGTTTTCTTATTTTCGCAATATACTTGGGTTGATATATTTAAATTAAAATAAGCACAAATTAAGGGAAAACTTTGCATGTTTTCATAAAGACGTTCAAAACATTGAACACATACACATTCACAAAGATGCATACATATCGTTAAAACTGACGATATGCTACACGAGCTGCAACTATTCTTCTCATCATTTCATGACTCCACTCAATCATCCACAGAGTGAGTGAGCCTTGACCATTGCAGACATCATCCTCAAAGCAAATTTTCTGCATCTCATATCTCTCTGTTAGAAGCATCAAAATTTTAATTGTTGCAGGCCTTACACATCACGAGTGTTCTGAGCTTGCAAAAGACGTTTGCACCGACCCAATCCTCATCATAACGAGGTTCCATGATAGCAGAACCCTGAGGAGTGTTACGACGAATCGTTTCCAAGAAAAACCATATTCGCATTCCTCTTGCTATCACCATGTCTCTATATCTATTCTTACGTATCTCGTACTCCAGTTCATTCAAATTAATATTTGAATCTGACATTATTCTTGAAGTGATTTCTTTTTTATGCGTGTTGGTTTATTTATAGGTGAGAGACGAAGAATGTGAAAGGTCATTCAGGCCAACAGTCAGCTATATGCCGTATCAATGCTAACTTATCTAAAAAGATCTCAATACAAACAATCTAATAAGTTTATTTTTTGGTATCCGTGCTTCATGCATTTAATAAAAGGATGTAATAAGTTACTTTTCAATAGTACATTTCTGAATATTACATTAATATATTAAACTAAATACAGCTTAATTTCTCATGTCTAATAATATTGCTTACAACTGACATATTTCAATCTCGGAGCCTCAAAATAGTTGTTTTCTCTATTTCTCTATCTACAGAATCACCCCACTCAAGAATCCAATTTGTCACATTAAAAGGACTGATTGCATCATTTCGATCATCAAAGAAATAGAGTTTCTCCAAGCTCATCTTCTCAACATATAGCATCAAAAGAAGGCAACCCGATGGCTTGAGTACATCTCAATTGAATTGATTTTCCAACATTCGCTTGAACCGACGAGCCCTAGCAGAATACCTTAAGGTTTCCTCTATTGAAAATAAAGAAGGATTAGATGACATATGGTAACCAAGTGCTTGCACCTGATCATACACTTTCATCACCCGTGCAAGTACTTGATTTTGATAATATCTCTTTTGAAATTCAAAATTTGATCCTCCATTTGATTATTTTTCTAATCTATCTGATACGATTTTACAATACCCATCGTGTGATATTTATAAGCAGATAAGCAAGAAGATAATAGAGTCTAAGAACTCAAGGGTCATAATCATGTCCAATCAGTAACTGACATTCATTTAATACGGCACAGTATTTGAGATCTACGAATTTAATACAAATATGTTATCTCATAAGTGTCATCCTCTCATGTCACATCACTCTTATTTATAACTATTTGCAGATATAATATGGAAACGTGTTCATAATTTATCTTTTCTAGAAAATATGAAAAGTCCCAAGAAGCCAAAGATCAGATATCACATCAACATCCTTTGTTAGGATTTATGATCATTAAAACATGTGCTTTGAATATGCAGAATGTCAAAAGTTTCTAGTTTTATCATTCGCATTAACTGTTGAGCTTTCGGAACAGTTAAACATCACCTGATCAGCAGCTATAGTTAAAAGTGTAGTAATTTTTTCATCAAAGGCCATTAATTTAAATTTTCAAGGAGAACTAACATCATTATTACAATAAAACTTAAATAGTATCCTTTACAACGAAGCATCAAAAGCTAGTCCCGTCCTTCATATCTCCTTAGCTACTGCATCTCTCCATGATCGAATAAAATTAGCAAGCTCTACAGTAGGAGATCGTGAGAAACCCACATCATCTTCCCAGATTTGATTTAACTCATAACGCTCTGTGTAGAGCCGCAGTAAAAGGGTTCCTTCAGCACTAAAAATGTCCCTGGTATGAGTTGTCCACATCAAATCCTTACACTAACGTTTTAAGGATGTAAAGAGACATACTTCAACAGTAGTTGTTGGTGGTACATCACCAGAAGATGACGACGAAACCGTTCCACAGTCATCCACTCTGCAAAAACCTTTGCAGCAACATTATCTTCAAAATCTTTTTTTCGAGATTGAGTTATTGCAGCATTGAACTCACCCAGCATATCTTATCCTGAACTAGACATTTTTTTTCTATGTTTATAAGCGATTGATTGAATACTCTAACTACGTTTGGTCATATATTTATAGGAATATTCAGAAAGATAAAGAGTCAGCAGAGTTACATCTCAACCATTTGTCATCTACGGGTCAAAAGTTGCAACTCGTTATTATGGGATTTGACGACTTATCTCAAACACCGCCCTATTCTCTCTGACATCAATCTTGAATAGACATTGAGATTCGTGTTAACCTTCATTCCTCATATTTATGATATATTTTACATACATCGACCGCTCAAATTCAATATTTAAAGCCCGCAAATTCCACAAATTTCAAAATTCAAAATTTTAATTATATTTCACGTCAGGAGATTCTTTGTACCTAACACAAACATATATATATTTGAGAACACAAAAAATTTTTATAATTACTGTTTGTGCTCTCTTGTTTGCTCTTACTCACAAAGCCTAATCGTGTTATCTCAAGTGTTTCTTCATTTCAGTTAAACACAAAGATGTAAATCCAAAAAATGTTCTTGGGTATTAACTTCGAAGAGATCTACTCCGTTAACGACCCAGAGATCTCGAAGATATTTCGCATGCTTGAAGCTTCAGGACTTCAAAAGTTTCTTGGATCTTGTTCTACCATCAACTACACTCTGGTCAAGAAATTCTTTGACTCCGCACAACTCAATCATGGAGGCATCACTTGCATTATCCAAGACCGACGCATTGAGTTTAATTAGCCGTTCTTTGGGGAAACATTTGAGCTTCCTACCACGAGTTTGACAAAATGAGCAGATCTACCTAATGGCAATGTTACTCATTGGGCAGCCCAGTTTACCTTGGATGGTGCTCCCATCAAAGTCAATAGACTCAAACAAAGTTTAAAGCCAGAATATCGCCTATTAGCCAACATAGTGGCCAAATCGCTCCTCACCAAAATAGGTTCTTATGACAAAATCACTCTTGAAAAATTTCAGTATATGGCATCTATTGCTTCTCAGTTGAACTTTAACTGGTCATCTATTTTATACTCTACCCTTTGTGAGATGATTCGAGGCAAAGGTCAATCCGAAGGGTTCGCTTTGAAAATTTGTCACATACTAGAGCTACTTGGTGTTGACTCGTAAGAGTTTGAGCCACTGCATGTCTCAAAATGGCTAAATGCAGTTACTATACCTGTGTTCTTGCAAAAGAACAAAGTCACAGTCGATAAATTGCGAGTATTAAGCAGGAAATTGGAGCTGAAAACAGATGGCTACAGTTGGTACACTAAACCTTCAAAAGAAACATTCCCGAACTAGTCAACGCATTGTGAATCATGATTCCGATGAAGCCGAGGATGCTATCGATAATGCTCCACTGGTTCAAGTTTTTGCTAGTCCTTCTCCGTCTCCAAAGAAGAAAGAAGTCACTAAAGTACCTCAACTCCAGAAGCTTCTTGAGATAGGATGTTGAGAGTTCTTCACCAGAAGCAGATAAAATATTCATGCAGGCAGTCAAATCTTCCTTAGCGACTATAGAAAATTCAGTAATTCCAGATTGTGGCAGGTCAAAGGTAGACGCTAACAATTCCTCATCAATAAGTAGGGTCTTGCCTCCATATGATAATACAATCTTGCCATCCTTAGTGATAGAAGATTTCACATAGATGTTTACCAACTAGGACTTGTAAATGATGGTTGGTTCTTCAAGAAAACCCTTCACTCCAGAAGCTTCAAGGGACCTGAACATGGCGAAGAAGGCTTCATCTTTCATGGTGTACACTGATCCTAAGTCAAATTGGAAAGAATTCAAGGTGTATGAGTTGGCCATTGCTATGAAATGAGAATTGGTGAAGAACATGTATGAATGCAAGGGATAGTAATATTGCAGAGAAAGCTGTAGGCACGAAGGTAGAGGAGATTGCAAAGAGACGGTGAAAATTTGAAAGGGCGGTTAAGAGAGTATATATATGGTTTGTCAGACTAACCAATCATATAGGGGTGCAAGAATTAAAATTTTAAAGGGACATGTAGTATGTTGTCCAAGAGTCCGTTAATAAAATCCAAATCTGCATTACATGATAAAGTCTATTGAAAATGAAAACTCCGAAGATTCAATAGAGATTCAAATCCAACAGAGACATAGTCTTATCAATGCATAAATTGTTTGTTTAATATAGTGAGATTTTATATAATCTTAACCATAATAAGCAATATTCCATTTGAAATCATGCTTAAGATAAATCAAAGAAACCCAAAATATCACAAAATTAAAAAAAATAAACCTCGAGCAGTGTTTTGTTGAATATGTCTGATGTTTTCTGATCAATGGATGCATATTCAAGACGAATGTCTTTCTTCTGCAGATGATCTCTAATGAAATGATGTTTGATGTCGATGTGTTTGGTTATGGAATGTACTACTGGATTGTGTGTTATTGCTATAGCACTTGTATTATCACAGAAGATAGGTGGCTTAGTAGAATTTACTTTGTATTCTTTTAATTGCTGTTGAATCCAAAGAATTTGAGAGCAGCAGCTACCAGAAGCTAGATATTAAGCTTCTGCATTGGATGTAGCAATGGAGATCTACTTTTTGTTGAACTGTGAGATCAACCTACCACGAAGAAATTGACAGAAGCCACTAGTACTTTTCTTGTCTAATTTATAACCTACATAATATGCATCTGATTAGCTCACAAGGTTAGAATCTTTTAGATACAAAAGACAATCACTTTGAGTCCCCTTTAGATATTTAAAAATTTGTTTAGCAGAAATATAATGAGACTTATTGGGATCAGATTGAAATAATTCTCAAATACATACAACAAACATTATATCAGGTCTACTAGTAGTTGGATACAGAAGTGAGACAATGAAACCTCGATACATTATTACCTTTACTGACATTCCCAATTCATCTTTGTCAAGTTTAGTTGAAGAGCTCATAGGGGTTGAGGCAGTAGTGCAAGATTTCATACCAAACCTTTTTAGTAGTTCCTTGGTATACTTCATTTGATTTATGAAAATTCCAGATTCCATTTGTATAAATTGCAGTCCAAGAAAAAAGGCTAATTCTCACATCATACACATTTCAAATTGTTCCTGCATCATCTTTGTTGATATCTTAGTTTTGGTGATAACAAATAATATGTCATTGTTGTAGATCAAGTTGCCTTTAATTATAATACAGGTACTTGACCGCTTATGTTGAAGACTCAAGGGAAGTTCTCAATCGGCCTCAAGAAACTAAGAGTCATCAATTGTTCAAGCAGCTAAGAGTTCTCAACCGTTTAAGACTTCAAGAAGATATACTTGCCCGCCCAAGTACAGACAGCTCACTCGACTGTTTGCTAGATTGAAGATTCTTTGAAAAATGGTAGGCTAAATATTTCTTCTAATTCAAGCTACACAAATTACAAAGTATCCCACATACTTTATCAGAAAATTTTGTTATCAAAACTTGCACAACTATAGAGTATCATAACATCAGAATGTTTTCCGAAAATGCACACTGTAGAGTTTGCGCATAGGATCTATCTGCGATCGTTGCTTTCTACATTTGGAAACATCCAAATCTCTCATTTGTTGAAGTGTACTGCACATCAAGAAAGGACTACTACAACAGTGCTTTTGCATTAAAGAGCTTGCAGTCGAACGTTGGATGGTCCCATGCAAAAGTCACTATAAATAGAGTATGTATCAGAAAGAGAAAAACTTAAAAATCTAAATTATCTATCAAGAACGCTATCTCTCTCGCTCAAAAACTTTCATCGTCAGATATTTTAAGCACACAAGAAGGCCATATAATCATCTGTTCAAACTCAACCTTCGATTACCACAAATATATCAGATCTTCAAGGATCAATCAAGGGTTCATTAAGACTTTCCACCGCTTCCGACGGAAAGCCTACGTATAAGTGATTGATAGTTTGAATCTAAAGATTCAAACATTTGTATTGTTCTTGTGGTGTTTAGTTGACAAGGTATGTTGTCTTATCTTTGTGATGAACTGGGAGTTCCGATTTAGGCGGTGGAAGTTGGAGTGGGTTTGTTGCGATATTTACGCTCGCAAGCGCACGATTGTCAAGTTTTAATATAGTGATGAATAGAGTTTCGATTCCACGAGGAGTAATATTGAAAATTATTAAGTACTTGTAATTAAAATAGTCTAAACTTTATCTAGAAAATTAATAATTGAGAGGTTTGCAGAAAAATAAAATAAGCAATTAATTTTTGTAGCACGCACACAATTTTTAGAAATTGTCAATCAGAGGAAAAATGGTCTAGAGGTTCTGATTTCACCTGTTTCAACAACAACTACTCCTAATTAAATTATTTTCATGAATTCCATTCAATTAATATCCAAGAACACTTAAGTTTATTATTTCCCTCTTCCGAGTGCCAAATAATATGTATCAACTAAGATTCAATTTCAATATCCCTATTAAAAATCTAGTCTTAGTAATATATGTAAAAAAATGTTCTTCCTAAGGCTCCATTAACGTTATATACTCTCCCGAGCTATATAAACAATTAACGGTGTGTTTTTTATTGGTCCTATTCAAAATCCCCTCTCCCGAGTTTCAGATTCTAAATAAATATAATAAATCAATTATTGATCAAGTAATTGAAAATACAATCAATTCTTGAAAAACAATTAATCTACTAGAATTCAATCCAAAAATATCAAAAAGTTGTGAAAGTGTCTCAACCAGGCTACATCAACCTCTAGACTAAGAAATTTAGTTCATGATCAAAAATAAATAAAACCAAATCATGTTCATGAAACTAGACATCAAATCAATAATATAAATTCGAATGAAGAAAAAAAATCCATAGTCGGTCTTCCGTGCCCGGTCAATCGATCTTCGTATTAGTTTATTGATGTTCTTCATGTTTTCATCAGATTTTCTCCTCCAAATCTCACGTTCAAGCTCTCTTGATTTCTCCTGTGTTGTGCGGCGGCTTCCCCTCTTTGATTGTGTCCTTGAAGTCACTTTTATATGTCCTCAAAGCCCGCCGAATAAAGCCCGAAAAAGTCTCAAAGTTTCCTTCTCGAAAAATTACAAATTCTGACTTCGCGACGGAGCGGGCGCGCAGGGGCTACGTCTTTGCACTTCCTTTTCACTTCCTCTCGCATGTGCAATTCTTCAGCGCGCGACAATTTTCAAAAACTCATATCGCAAAATATAACCGTCGGATCGAGCTAAAATTTTAACAGCAGCTTTAAAACATCTTAAAATATATTATGAACGGTGAAGATTGAATTTATATAATTCAATAATTTCCAATAAGTTTCTGAAGTTGATGCTCCGTAATTCACCTTTTCCGTTTCTTCTTGCTACTTTTGCTCCAATCCTTGCATCTCACAAAACAACAAATAACAAGAATAATATCCACTCAATACATCACAAAAGTCAATTCAAATAATATATAAATTAAGTGCATAAATTGCACTTATCAGGGTTATAACAAAATTGTTGTAAAATCAAAGTCTTCTAGTGAATTCTTTCCTAAATGAAAGAAGAGGAGATGTAGAAGGATTTAAACTTCGAACTTCCATATTCTTGTGTTATTTTATTTTTTGAATTTTCGTATCTTGTTGATATATTTTTTAGTTGAGTATAAAGATTCATTGAAAACTGTTGTACCGTCTTCCGCGCTATTTGTGGTTCGACTGTTTTCAAAAGTTGATAAATTTTGGTCTAGTTGGCTAACACCAACTCAACCGATTGACAAAGTTTTCAAACAAAATATTTTAAAAGTGTGTATTCACCCCTCTTCTACTCACATTTTTTATCTCAACAAGTGGTATCATAGCGGGTTTTCTCGGCTGCTGATATTTATACTCAAACATGAATTCCTTCAACAAGATTTCTATGATTTATAAGGAAGAGTATGATGATTGGAAAATACGATTCAGGCACATCTATCAGCTCAAGATGATGACATGTGATATGTCATCATTGATGGTCCCATGAAGATTCTCAAGGCCAACACAAATGTTGTTATTTCAAGCAGAGAATCTCAGATGGTCGAGAAGCACCGAATAGAGTGGACCACATAGGAAAATAAGAAAGCAAATCTTGACAACATGACCAAAGACACACTATGCAAGACATTGGACGAGAACATGTTCAGTAAGATTGATGCGAATCTTGGATGCATGGAAGGCAAACATGACTATATTAAAATCGTACCCTCAATCCAATAACAAAAAGATTCTTTAATTTTGTCCCGATCTTTTGAACAAGTAAGTTTCGGATATCCACATCTAGTTTACAACTAAACTAGCAACAGATAATCACGAGGATAAATAATTAATCACAACTAAACCTTAAGAGGAACCTGTCTCTTAAAATCCACGAAGATAATCAATTTACAAACGCCACAAAGTAATTAAACTTTGATAAGTTTGATTTTTTTTACAAAGTAAAAACTTCAATAAAATTCTAGAGAGAATTTTAGACAGATAAAAATCAATAATATGAACTATGTTAATTGTCTCTCATGAATGAGAAGTTTACAATATATAGAAGAAATAAACTAGGAATCCTAATAGAATTAGACTAAAGATTTCCTAGTTGGATTATAATTCCAAAATCCTAAAGATAAAGCAAAAAAATATCTAAAGATATCAAAGATATCATCTAGAAGTTTCCTAATAAACTTAAAAGATTCAAAATAGCACAATATATCTAAATATATCAAATATATATCAAAAATCACGCACACACACTAACACCCCAAAGTGTATGTGAGAGACAACAGGCGCGGGAGCGCGAGTGGAAGGCGCGGGCGCGCATGGCCGTTTGTCCAACATCTTCAAAATTCACTCGGATGCGCGGGCGCGCGTTGGAAAAGGCGCGGGCACGCATAAGCTTCGGACTTGCTGACTTATTTTTTAATTTTCTTCACTTCCTTGATGTTTTTGGACTTCAATATCACCATAACACCCTTCAAAAAGATCTTCAAGCATCTCAACTTGATTCCCAAGAATTCCAAACCCTTCAACTCTCGATTTTAAATCACGGAGCAAATCTTGGAACAATATGAATCTTCGAGCACCTCCTAGATTCATATCAGAATCCTCTTCTTCAAAAAGATTTGTCCTCAAATCTTGCCCCTTGTCTACAAAAACCAAGCAAGACTTAGAAACATTAAAATTATTTCCCACAAGAAATAATATACTTTGCTTACTCAAAACCATATCAAGACTCACGAAATATCTCATGCACAAAGTAAACACATAAACATCATTAGCATGCAAAAACATAACTAATATTCCATTTGGCAAGACGAACACTAAATTCCTCCCCTTCTTAGACCTAGTTAACACCAATACAAAGTTCATAGTTAAGTACAACAACTGTTGTCTAGGAATAAGAAACAACTCACATGCATTATGTCACTCACAACTCCACTCGATATATCTCTTCAAGTTTAACCATAACAAATATTCATCCATTAAACTCATTCTTTTAGATCTCTCAAAATTACACTTCATTCTTAACACACATGTTATAGCACCTAGAATTCCATAATTTAAATTTCATGCCTAAATTCATTTTCAATATTTATGATTTTTATTGCTTGATTTTAATTGTTTAAGTTTCCTTTAAAGTTTAAGATGCTCAAATATTTCAAGTTATTTATTTTAAGATTCTTAAGTTCAGTATTCTCTGGTTCCGGCTTCGGCGATGGTGGCTTACGGCGGTATATCCCAAGATTTTATTTTAAAGAGTTAAATTGGAAGGAATGAGGATTTAGACGAGAGTTTGAAAGTTAGAAGTTTCCGGGTATCAGAAAATCATTTTTATCACATTCTTGGGTTTATTCTTTAACTTTTTTAAAAGTTAAAATTTTCTTAAACCCGTACTAATATTACCCAATATAATATTTTAATTTGGGGTTTTTAAACTTAGGAATTTTATAAGTGTTAATTTAATAGGCTAAAAGTTGTAGTACTTTAAAGTAGTATTTTTAAAGCAACACTCACACACCTACCAAATGAGACATACACCTATATACACACATATTTACACTCAAACTTAAAATACAACTCAAGTCTAACCCTAGCCCCAAAAGTTATCCAACCTCACGCCTATTTTCCTTCCTTCCCCTTCACGTTTTTCTTTCTTTCCCTCAACCCGTCGGCCACCTCCATCCTCCACCCTAGTGCCGCCGCCGCCGGTGCCTCTCCACCACCCACGCCGGCCGGAGCATGCTCTAAGGAAGCCATAGCTGTTATAGCTCGAAATTCCAGCCCCTCCCTCACTCTTTTTTTCTTGAGTTTTGAAGAACAAAGGCAAGTATAAGCTAGTTTTTGAGCCACCAAGCAAGTTATGATATTTTGTGATATGTTCTTGGCTAATTTTGAAATTTTTCTTGCATGATTGAGCTAGTGTTCGTTCCTTTTTTTGAAAATCCATAAATGAAGCATGCCTTATTTTTGAAATTTTCCTTATGGTTGAAGCTAGATGAGTTGTTTGAATGAATTGTGTTGAGACTTGGAGGATGATGGCCATTTTTTTTGAAAATATAAAAATTTCAAATTGTATGCCAGCCTATATTTTGAGTTTTGATGTGTTTGTAATGATTTTGGAGTTATGTTTTGGTGTATGTAATGAAATGCACTTGTCTCGTTTGATGGCTTAAGATTTATGACATTTCGGTTGGAGTTTCAAACTCTTTTTCGAAAATTTGGAGTTGGTGTTGGAGGGGCTGCCTTAGTAGATGTTTGAGGATGTATTGGGGTGTTTTGAATGTGTTTAGGGTGGTCTAAGTAATGGTATGAAGGGGCTGGTCATTTGGAGTTGGAGTCTTGAACGTTGGGTTGAAGTCAAGAGAGGTATGGATGTGAAAGGGGCACGACTTTGGGTGATCTCGATTGCTGTCCTAGGTGGTTTAAGGGATGAGGTTGGTTCTAAAGGTGATTCATGGTGTGTAGGAAGGCTTGATCATAAGTAAATTCATTGACAAGGGTCTTATAAAAGGTGAAGTTGAGGTTTGACTTGAACAGAATTTTAGAGCAAAGTGTTGAACTGTTGGAGTGTTAGATTAAACTGAACGGTTTGGGCCACTAAGACTGGGTGAATTCTGGTCCTAAGTCAATTTAGGATGTTGTGGTCGTATCGATTCAATTTGGGCTCGATTCGGTTAAGTTTAGGATAGGATAAGGGTCATTTAAGTTAAAGGGGTTGGTGCAGAATTTTCAAGTGTTTAAGGGCTGTCCGGGTTTCCTTTTTGTTAGGGCTGTTTGGGTGGTCTTAAGAGGTCATAATTTAATCTCTGAGTTATTTTTAAGTGTGTAAAGAGTGTCGGTTCAAGCGGGATCAAATTTGGGTAAGGTAAGATCAGGTTAAGGGCTTTTCGGTTTGATTGTTCGGGATAAGGAATGTTTAAGGAAGAACTAAGTATACGTTGGGTATCTAACTTAGGGGCAGCCACTTACTCACCACCATTCTTATTTTTTAGTTGGGTTTTATTCCCTAAAGTTGCATATTCATGTGCTCGAGTCCTCTTCTTCGAGTCAAGTAAAGTAAGCAAAGTGCATCACTTCTTTTGCATCTCAAGAAAAGTTAAAGTTACAAGTTCGGAAAGTAAAGTTTTGAATAAAGTGAATTGATTTTTGAAACAGATGGGCTTGGAAGAGTTGGAAGAAATCCTGATTTCCCTTTCCAACAGAGGGGCTTGGACGAGTTGGGAAAAATCCTGGATTCCCTTGTCAACAGAGGGGTTTGGACGAGTTGGGAGAAATCTTGATATCCCTTACCAACAAAGGGGCAATGCGGAGTCAAGAGTAATCTCGATGTCCTTGCCGGCATAGTGCACTGCAACCATGATCGATCAAAATATTAAAGAAACGTCACAATCAATTATCTAAGTTCTCAGAAAAGAAAGAAAAGAAAGAAAGTATAAGAAAGTTTCATGTTCAGTTTCATGTTAAATTCAAGTTCAGTGTCAAGTCATGTTAAGAAAGTCCAAGTCTCATAGCGTGAGTTCATTGCATTCAGTTTGCCTCATTTTCATTTATCTTGCAGCTTTTCATTTTAAGTTTCAAAGTATTATATGTACAATACTTTAAGTATTGCAACATGTATTTTAACCCTTGTTATTACACTGTTCATACTTGCTGAGTCATTAGACTCACTACGCTTGCTTGGTTGCAGGTGAGGAGTATTTAGGGATCGAGGGGTAGGATCCTCGGGGTTGAGGTCGTCGGTGGTGCAGGCCCTTGTCCGATTCTACTTTATTTGCTTCCGTTTAGTTTATGCATGTAATAATGAATTGTTATGTGGAGTATTTTGATATTGTATCCAGGATGAGTTTCCCCGTGCTTAAATGTTTGCCTTAAATATTGTCAACACTTTACTGCAACCGTGTGGGGTTGCCTTTACTTTTTGAAGTTTATGATTATCATGTTGGACTTTTATCTGGTGTCTATTTCTTTTGTTTGAACTGCTGCATGTGACAGGTTGGTTGTTGTATTTTCAAACAAGTCATGGCAAAATTTTTATAAATCCGCATTTCTTTTATTATTTATTTAAGTTTAGAGGTTAGGATCGTTTCAGTTGCTATCAGAGCACGGTCTTGGTTTTGGGCTGTGCCTACTGCCGGTCACCGAAACTCAAGGGATCTCGCCTCAAAGTCTGTAAGATTTAAGTTTTCATTATGCTATCTGTTTAAGTTTGATAGTACTAGTTCCTTTATTATTTTGAGCATGTTTAAATTTAAAGAAAATATTTTTTTTAAGGCATGAAATTTGAATGTGGGAATTTGAACTTGCGTACAGATGGCACCACGTGCACCTCCACTGCCACCTCCTCCGCCCCCTCCAGCAGTAGAAGTTGGGGCCCAGGTGCTTGTAGGTTTAGCCCGTATCTTAGAGCAGCATGCTGATGCTCCGAGGGCTAGACCCAGTACAGTCTACGAGCAGTTCAGGAAGATGGATCCCAAGGACTTTTCTGGCACTACGGATCCGATGGTAGCGGAGGGATGAATTCGCTCACTAGAGGCGATTTTCCACTACATGGAGTTAGGAGATGAGGACCGAGTTCACTGCATGACGTTCTTGCTCAAGGACAACGCCGCTTTGTGGTTTGAGGGTGTGGAGAAGACCGTTGATGTTACCACCCTCACTTGGGGAGAATTCAAGACTCTCTTTTATGAGAAGTACTACACCGCCGAGGTGAGGGCGCATGTAGTAACCCAGAAACCATTTTAAGATAATAATATGTTAAAAATGATTAAAGGTTGGTAATTAACCAATCCCGAGATTCAGTCGGACTTTAGAATTAAGAATTTAAATTTCATGTTTCTGAGTCAGTTCGGACGATCCGAAGAGGACTTCGGATGACCCGAACTCGACCACCGGGGGCTCCGAAGGTGAGCTTGTTGACTTCGGAGTTAAGGTACGTTCGGACGATCCGAATGAAAGAGTGGGTGCCCGGTGAGCCAACTTGTGGCTAAGGGCTTTGATGACTCTTTGTATAAACAATCTTTTGTTTAATATAATTTACACTTTTTATAATGGCGTTTACTTTATCTTTTATCATATAATTATGTTGTGACATACTATAAGATGTTTAGATGAAGACCTTGAATATACTATAGTGTATGTAAGATGTGGTAGCACATGGGGATGGCTATCATGAAACACATCTTATAGTCACTGTATATTCTAAACAGTTCCTAGTCGATTGAGCCGTCCATTAATAAGGATAAGGATCGCTCGAGATTGAGACTAGCATTTGCGATGCCGAGTACCACGTTTCATTGGTATGGAACATAGAGATGTTCAAAGCATGCAAATGGATATTCATACGATGAATGATCGAACTACCCTATTCGGACATTCCAAGTGGTTATCACTTATCGAGTGGATAAAGTCCGTGGTTTTGGTTGTACACCATTAGTTCTTACTACTTGAAACATCATTGAGACTCTATATGCTAGTACTGTACTTTGACTCCTTTACCGACTCTATTGGGGTCATCAGGTGTCGGGATTGGGTGCAGTTACGACACATATAGGAGTCGATGCTTTGTTGTCAAGGATTCACCACATACTTGCTAGTGTGGATATCCTATGCAATCTGAGGAGATATTAGTGTGACGAATCTCTGGCCAGAGTACATGATGTGTTTTAAGAAATGGTTTCTTAGTAGCACATGCGATGTCACTATTTGATCTTCAAGATGTATTGCATAGTTATCGAATCTCGAACGACTCTCGATTTACCAATGGTTGTTGATTCGATCGGGATATTTGGATGAAGGAACCGTACTGTACGCTAACCAAAATCTATTGGTTCTTGCAGGCACTATCAGTGATACCTAGGGAATCATGGGGCGATGTTGCTAGGCGCTCTTACCATGATTCGATGGGCAAGTCGGAAATTGTTGTTCCAAGTCACAAGGAGTTGTGAGCCCACGGCTAGCTGTATCCCTGAACCATTGAGGGTCACACAAGTAATATATTTTTAATCCCCGTTGAGATAATTAAATTTAAAGAGTTAAATTTAGTGAATAAAGAAGTGAGACTTCTTATATCAGAGTAGAGGAGTAAGATTTCCTAAAATGACATAGGGATGGACATTTTTGGAAACCACTGAATTCGGATTCAGAAAATTTATCTTGACTTTAAAAGATGCAGAAATGGTTTCTGTGCACATTGGTGAAATTGGTTTATCAATCTGAGTCACGATGAATTTTATATTAATTTTTGAACATGCGGGCTTTGCTTGTCAGACTTGAACTTATGACTAATGGGCCCTAAGCTGTTAGCAGCCCACATTATAAATAAGTTATTGCAGTACAGAAATTAGACAACAGAGGTCACAATTTTCGAAAACCCTAGCTGTTTTTCTCTCTAAGTGGCCGCCCCCCTCCCTCTCTGCTCGGAAAAATCTAGCCAGTGAATTTTGAATTTGCAGTCTGGTTTAACGGATCAAATTCGTTAATTCTCTTCGTAGAAACTTCTGATAGATTTTCTAGTGCAATCTATGAGAGAGATTAAACTTCTGTTCGTGGACCTGATTGAAGAATTGTTCGTCCATCAGTTCCTGGGATATACAACAAGAGCAGAGTAATCTGTTGGTGTCCATAATCTCGTTTCGAGATTCAAGGTAAAAATTTAATTGTTATTTAATTTTTACACGCACAATTTAATCGTAAAGTTTTGATACCCATGATATGGAATCGTTCCATATAAAATTTTTAAAACTTCCGCTGCACCGGGTATCAATTCTGATTGATCTGATCATCGTTCTCCAACAGTGGTATCAGAGCCAGGTTGCTCAGATCAAGCGATTAAATTAATCAATTGTACAAAAAATTTTTAAGCCTCGGTTTTTGAAACAAAATAAAAAAAAAAAATTAAATCGCTGCCCGGGGCAGCGATGGTCGCTGCCCAGGGCAGCGCACGGCGCTGCCCAGGGTAGCGATCGTCGCTGCCCAAGGGGCAGCGACGGGCTGCCCGGCCCGAGCCCCTTTTGGGGCGCGGGCCATTCGGGTTCGTCCCGGGCGGCCCGGGAAAATTTTTAATTTTAAATTAAAATTTTAATATGTTAAAATTCTATTTTTGGTCCGATCAAAAATTGTTTTTGATTGGTCCACGAGGCATCGGATCGAATTGTTCGAGTCCGAAAATTTTAAAATTGATTTTTGGATAAATTTGAATTTTTGGAAAATTTATAGATTTTATCCGTTAAATCAGATTTTATGAAATTAATTATTTTTGTTACAATTGATGATAAGATATGATCTTATGGAAATATTGAATAAAATATGATTTTATGTATAAAATTGGATTTTATATGTAAAATATGATTTTATTTGATAAAAAGATAAAATATGATTTTGTATGTAAAATAAGATTTTATATATGAAATATGATTTTATCCTTTTAAATTTAATTGCCATTGCATGTTATCCAATAAATTAATTTTAAATTAAATATTATTTGATAAGGATGATCGATTGCCATGACCAATTTTGTAGGTGTATGTTAGGAATTTACATTTGTTTTTATCGTTGTTGGATTTATTAATGGGCCTGGTTTATGGCCCAATATGAATTGTCATATGTAATAAAAGTGGGCCTGGTTTATGGCCCGTTCCCACCCCTTGTAAATACATTAGACTTAGTGGGAGATGAAGATTTGAAGACGGAGGTGGGCCCAGCAGACAATAAAGACTGAAGAAATGTAAATTGGAAGCTCAATGTAATAGGATTGCATTGCATACGTGCATTACCTAGGATTGGACTTAGACTCGTGATTGGCAACCACGGGTCGATTAGAAATGGAATCGATCATCCTATATAATATATGATATTATCGTTGTATGCATGTTTTAGACTAAATTGTATGAATCCTGCAAGCATACAAATTTTAAATGATGAGACAAATTTTCAAAATTAAAATCCCTCATTTTAAATATGATTTAAAATTGATATCAAGATAAATAAAGGAAATTTAAATATTGTTTAAATGTTCCTACCTTCTATCAACGATCAATGTATGAGATGCTACCCGCGGATACGGTCCGGCTCATATTATTGGGGGGGCTCGTTCGTCGGAAAGCTGTACATTAGATCGAAACATGTTGTAAGTTTGGTGAAACTCCCATGAGATCGGCTCATATTATTGGAGGATCCACATGGCGACCGTTCATCACAACTTAATATTGATGGGTCATCTTGACATGTCACAATAAACGACGTCATATTATTGGGCCCTTATTGGACATGAGGTAAAAACGTGAAGGTTGCTTTGGAAGCAATTGGGCTCTACCTTTTGAAAATTATGGTTGACTGATATTATTCGGGACCATAGTTTGTCAATTGGACTCCATGTTCCCACTAAAGAAAATGTTTCTCGTTTTCACTAGAGGGTGGTGAAATCGTCAAAATAGTGGGAGTGTGATTCATAAAATAAAATTTTGCCTATTTTATGTCTTAGTAAATTAATTAAACAATCACTGATTATTGTCTGTTTCTTTTCAGTATTTCATTAAGATGAATTCGCGCAATCCACTATTCTCTATTCTCGAACAAAATAAACTGACTGGCGCAAACTATACGGAATGGTTCCGTAAGTTGAAGATTGTCTTGACCTCGGAGAAGATGCTCTACGTGTTAGAAAAATCTCCTCCGAAGGAAGCACCAGCTGATATAAGTCCAGAAGAGTTGGCCAAACTTGATACATGGTGGGACCATGATATCAAGGCCAAATGCTATATGCAAGCCTCGATGTCTGATGAACTCCAGAGGCGATTTGAGGATACCGTGAATGCTGCTGACATTCACGTACAACTCAAGGAACTTTTTGGGGCTCAATCGAGAGCTGAAAGGTTCGCTACTGTAAAGGAGCTAATGACGTGTCGCATGCGTGAAGGGACTTTGGTCCGTGATCATGGGGTACGAGTGATTTGGCTCATTCAGAAGTTGGTAACGCTTGATTTGGTGTTGGAGCATGAACTCAATGTGGACTTATTACTTCTCTCTCTTCCTTCTTCGTTTGACGGATTTGTGGTGAATTTCAATATGAACAAGATAGAGACCTCCCTTGAAGAGATGGTCAATATGCTTGTAACATATGAAGCCACTTTAAAGAAGGATAAACCGGCTTTCTTGGTGGGCTCCTCTTCTTCTGCTAAGAAGGGGCCAAGTACAAAGGGTAAGAAACGTTCTGCCCCACCCAAGAAAACCGGACCCGAGAAGAAGAACAAGACAAAGGCTTCAAACATGGAAAAGTCCAAGGATGTTTGCCATCACTGCAAGAAACCCGGTCATTGGAAACATAACTGCAAGGAATATCTAGAGCAGTTGCGAACTGCGAAGGGTATGTTCTATATTGAAATAAATGTTTCACTTAATACTACTTCTTGGGTATTGGATACCGGATGTGGATCTCACATTTGCAATGATTTGCAGGTGATGACAAGAAGTCGCAAGCTTAGAATGGGTGAGACCCAGCTGAGGCTCGGAAATGGTTCTAGAGTTGAAGCAAAAGCTGTGGGAGACGTTTATTTAATTTTGTAGAACGATTTTAAGTTACTTTTGAGAGATGTTTTATTTGTTCCGGATTTGATTAAAAACATTATTTCTGTTTCTATGCTTGATAGAGATGGTTTTTCTTGCAATTTTGTGAATGAGATTTGCAATATTTACAAGAATGAATGTTTGATTGGAAATGGACAACTAGAAAATGATCTATATAACTTAAAATTAAAAGAAGTTCCAATAAATTATGTTGATAAACCGGTAACAACGAACAAAAAGAAAATCGATAGTCAAAACCCGGCAAACCTTTGGCATGCTAGGCTAGGTCATATTTCCTCAAGGAGGATGAACAAGCTAGTGGGAGAGGGCATGTTTGATATGTCTGATATTAACTCTCTACCTACTTGTGAGTCCTGCCTGAAAGAAAAAATGACTAAATCTCCTTTTAAGGGAAAACCTGAGTGTAGTCAAAATCTGTTGGATTTGATCCATACAGATGTTTGTGGTCCATTTAGAATTGGTACTCAATTTGGCCACACCTACTTCATTACCTTTACTGATGATTATTCAAGGTATGAGTATTTATATTTAATGAAATATAAGTCTGAAGCATTTGAAAAGTTCAAAGAATTCAAGGCTGAAGTAGAAAACAAGCTAGGTAAAAGTATTAAAGCACTTCGATCAGATCGAGGTGGAGAATACTTAAGTACGGAGTTTTTGGACTATCTGAAAGAGAATGAGATTCTCTCTCAGTGGACTCCTCCTATGACACCTCAGCTGAATGGTGTATCGGAGCGTCGTAATCGAACTTTGTTGGACATGGTTCGATCCATGATGAGCTTCACTGAGCTTCCACCTTCGTTTTGGGGCTATGCGCTTGAAACGGCGGTATTGTTGTTGAACAACATCCACACCAAAGAAGTGGATAAAACACCATACGAGTTATGGAATGGCAAAGCTCCTAAGTATTCGTACTTGAGGATTTGGGGATGTCCTGCTTACGTGAAGCAGACAGTGGGAGATAAGTTGGATAGTCGATCCACCTTATGTTATTTTGTAGGGTATCCGAAGAATTCAATCGGATATTATTTCTATCATCCTACTGAAACAAAAGTGTTTGTTTCAAGGAATCCCACCTTCTTGGAGAAGGAGTTCTTATTGGATAAGAAAGGCGAGATGATGGAACTCGAAGAAATTCGAGAAGAACCAGAAATACAAAATAATGATCCTACACCTCAGGAACCATTGATGGACACGCTCATACCTAGAAGATCCGAGAGGACTTCTAGACCTCCTATTCGATATGGTTTTCTTCTTGAAGGGGATCAAGATGAACCCGATGTTGGATGTGATCCAAGAAACTTCAAGGAAGCAATTTCTGATGCGGATTCAAATTTATGGCTTGAAGCTATGCAGTCGGAAATAGATTCGATGCATACAAACCAAGTTTGGTCTTTAGTAGATCCTCCTGATGGAATTGTTCCAATAGGGTGTAAATGGATCTACAAGAGAAAGCTTGGGCCTGATGGTAAGGTATTGACCTACAAGGCACGATTGGTGGCGAAAGGTTATACTCAAAGACAAGGAGTTGACTATGATGAAACCTTTTCACCAGTTGCAATGTTCAAGTCCATAAGAATCCTTATTGCCATAGCTGCTTGGTATGACTATGAGATATGGCAAATGGATGTGAAGACTGCATTTCTTAATGGAAACATTAAGGAAGAGATCTATATGACGCAGCCTGAGGGATACACATCCATGGGAAGCGAGCATAAGGTATGCAAACTTCAGAGATTGATCTATGGTCTCAAACAAGCATCAAGAAGTTGGAACCAGAAATTTGATGAAACAATAAAGGATTTTGGTTTCATCAAGAACCCGGAGGAACCGTGCGTGTACAAGAAAGTAGTTAAGGATGCTGTGACATTCTTAGTACTTTATGTTGATGACATCCTACTCATTGGGAATGATGTAGGGATGTTGCAGTCAACAAAGATATGGTTATCAGGTAGATTCTCGATGAAAGATTTGGGTGAGGCATCCTATATTCTAGGGATACAGATCTATAGAGATAGATCTAAGAGAATGATAGGACTCACTCAAGCAACCTACATCGACATCATATTGAAAAGGTTTTCAATGGATGGGTCCAAGAGAGGACATCTACCTATGTGTCATGGAGTTTCTCTATCCAAGTCTATGTGTCCCAAGACTGATGAAGAGATAGAGAAAATGACACATGTACCATATGCGTCAGCCATAGGTAGTATCATGTATGGGATGATATCTACCAGACCGGATGTAGCATTTGCTCTGAGTGTCACGAGCAGATATCAAGCCAATCCAGATCAAATGCATTGGAAAGCCGTGAAGGACATTCTTAAGTACTTACGAAGGACTAAGAATATGTTCATGGTATATGGAGGAAGAGAACTGAAATTGGAAGGCTATACCGACTCTAGCTTCCAAAGTGACGTGGATGACTCGAAGTCAACCTCTGGATTTGTGTTCATGCTCAATGGCGGTGCTGTCTCTTGGAAGAGTTCCAAGCAGGACACCACAACGGATTCCACCACTGAGGCAGAATACATTGCGGCATCAGCTGCTGCTAAAGAGGCCGTTTGGATGAGGAATTTCGTCCAAGAGTTGGGCGTTATTCCTGAAGTTGTTTGTCCAGTCCCGGTGTACTGTGACAACACGGGTGCCGTTGCTCAGGCAAAGGAACCAAGGTCTCATCAAAGATCCAAACACGTACTGAGGAAATACCACATCATCTGGGAGATCGTGGAAAGAGGAGACATCACTGTCGAGAGAGTTGCCTCTGCAGACAATATCGCTGATCCACTTACTAAGCCCTTGCCAGGACCATTATTTGACAAACATCGCGAAGCAATGGGACTACGTAGTATGACTAGTTGGCTATAGGGCAAGTGGGAGATTGAAAGAGTGGGTGCCCGGTGAGCCAACTTGTGGCTAAGGGCTTTGATGACTCTTTGTATAAATAATCTTTTGTTTAATATAATTTACACTTTTTATAATGGCGTTTACTTTATCTTTTATCATATAATTATGTTGTGACATACTATAAGATGTTTAGATGAAGACCTTGAATATACTATAGTGTATGTAAGATGTGGTAGCACATGGGGATGGCTATCATGAAACACATCTTATAGTCACTGTATATTCTAAACAGTTCCTAGTCGATTGAGCCGTCCGTTAATAAGGATAAGGATCTGTAGTAGCCCGTACCCTAATTGAGTAATTAAAGGATTAATGCTAATTAATTTAATTGGGTATCGGACGGATCGGAAGCTCCGAAGGCATGATCGGAAGCTCCGAACAGGATCGAAAGCTCCGATGAGCGATCGGAGGCACCGATGTTATTACGTCAGGCATGACGTGTGGTTGGATCGGAAGCTCCGATCAGGATCGGAAGCTCCGATCACCCCTATCCGGAGTCAACAAGTGATATTTTGACACGTGGCAGATCAGGATCTTCGGAAGCTCCGATGGCAGGATTGGACGTTCCGATCGAGGTTCGGACGTTCCTATCAAGGATCGGAAGTTCCGATCGTCGTCTATAAATAGAAGGCCGAGATTTTACTTTCATTTGCCAATTCCGAGTTCTCCTTTCCCTTCTAGTCCTTTTGGAGCTGTTCTAGTCTTCTTAGGCTTGGTCCGGAGGTCGGCGAGGCATTCGGTAGTCGTAGCGGAGTTGTGCCCAAGTTCTGGAGGCATCGACATCAAAGGGCTAACGACGGACGAAGGTATAGCTTTTGCTTCCTATAAATAATTAGGAGTATGCAATAGCTTAGTTAAGGCTTTTAGAGCACTTTAATGATAGTAGTATCATTTGGCAGTGTAGAGCAGACTATAGGCGTGGACCTAGAGTTGGTAGAGCTTGCACTGTTTTGAGGTACAAAAGTATTGTTCGAGATATCCTGACTGAGTATGCATGTATCATGTGACTGCATGATTTATATGCCATGATATTATGCTGCATTCATTTGCATCTTGCTGTATCTCTTTCGAGATGTCTGTTAGTAGGGTTGTACCCTATCCTGTTAGTGGATGGACTTCCATCGATTTGGGTCCGGCGTATCCACGGTTATCTCGGTATGGGAGCCACCTCCTAAAGCGACAGCACATCGTGCTACATACCAGGGCCCGGTCTGTCTCTGTTATCTGATCCTTGACCTCGAGTCTATAGGGAGTTCACTTTGCATGCATGTATACTCATACTCTCGCACTGAGCATTTTATGCTCACGTCTCGTACTCTGTATTTTCTGGACACCCTATTCCTTGGGGCAGGTTTGCGATTGGACGAGGAGGGTGGATCCAGGAGGGGCTAGTCAGTGGTTGGCCAGCTGGAGCTTCGCTTAGGTTTTATTACTGTTGTTTTGGGTTTATACAGCTATTCGATTTTAGTATATTATTGGATAAATTACAGATTCCTTTACTTGGGATTGTATAATGTTTATGGTTTTCGCAGTTTTATTCTGATATCTGTTTTATTAAGTTAATTGCATGCCTAAGTTCTGTTTAGTAGGTGATCCGGGTAAGGGTCACTACATTTATGGTATCAGAGCATGCAAAAGAATTCTTGGGATTTAGTCTCATCTTGAGGTATTTTTGTAGATGTCAAATCGTGACGACCAGAGTTCTCATGGCAGTGTTGGTGGGCGTTGGGGAGATGCCGACCGGGAGCCTCGTCGAGAACGACGTCATCGTCACCATGACGACGAGCGTTTCACTGTGCGTCGATTCTTAGCTATGGGTCCTAAGCCCTTAGTTGGAGGTGAGTCTCCGGAGGATGCGGAGAACTGGTTAGACCGCATGGAGACGACTTTTCAGACTTTCCAATGCACCGATGAGCAGAAGGTGGAGACCCTTGGCTATCTTCTGGATGGGCGTGCGCGCAGATGGTGGAGGTTTACTTCTGCACCTTTTGTTACGGCGAGAGGAGTGGCCACCTGGGCCGAGTTCCGCACAGCTTTCCAAAAGCGGTATTTTCCTCCTGCACTCCGTCAGTCGAAGGCAGGCAAGCTACTGAGTCTGCGATAGGGAGCCATGTATATTGATGAGTATCAGCAGAGGTTCTTTGATCTGCTATCCTATTGCCCCGAGATTGCTGATAGCTCAGAGATGAAGTATAATCTGTTCCTTCAGGGCCTTAACCATGAGATCCATGACCGTGTGGCGGTTGGCGACGACATGTCCTACGAGGGTTTGGTGAGCCGTTGTCACCAGGCGGAGGACAGCATTCGGCGAAACAGGTCTTTCTCTCAGTCGAGACCTGCTAGTTCTTTGGGTCCCCGTGCCCAAACTTTCAAGAAGTCTGGATCTTCTTCTTCCTCTGGTTCTGGAGGTGTTGTCCGTTTCGGTAAGAAGGACAAGTGTGATCACTGTGGGAAGAACCATCCATCTGACAAGTGCCGAAGAGCTTCTGGAGCTTGTTTCCGTTTTGGAGAGACTGGTCATATCCGGAGGGATTGTCCACTGTCTGGGGGGGGCGGTTCTGGTTCAGGTTCAGGATCGGGTTCTCAGGCCACCGTTCAGTAGAGGTCGCAGGGACAGTCTGCTGGGAGTTCTCATTTGAGGCCACGAGCTTTCGGCCAGGTGTTTGCCCTGAGACATGATCAGGCTGTGGAGGAGAATGAGAAAGTCATCGCAGGTACATTTCTGCTTTATGGTATACCTGCTCTTGTACTTATTGACACTGGTGCATCTCATTCCTTCATTTCTTCACGTTTTGTTAAGAGGCATAAGTTACCATGCATTGCACTAGACGTAGTGATGTCTGTTTCTACTCCGACGGGCCAATCCGCTTTGGCTAAGCATCTAGTGATGGGTTGCCCTTTAGAGTTCGAAGGGAACATTCTGTTAGCGAATCTCATGGTCCTGGCGATGGACGACTTTGATTGCATTCTGGGAATAGATATGTTAACTACCTATCGAGCTTCAGTGGACTGCTATCAGAGATTAGTACGCTTTCATCCGGAAGGGAGTGAGAGTTGGTTTTTCTATGGTGAGGGAGCGCGACCCCCGATGCCTTTGGTATCAGCTTTGAGAGCCTGTCGAGCTCTAGAGTCTGGCGGGGAAGGCTACCTTATCTATGCAGTTGATTCATCCGCTGAGAGTATTGGGATAGAGAGCATTCCTGTTGTAGATGAATTTCCAGATGTGTTTCCTGATGAGATTCCGGGTTTTCCTCCTGCTAGGGAAGTCGAGTTTGGCATAGAGTTGGTGTCGGGTACTTCGCCTATTTCTAGAGCACCGTATCGTCTGGCTCCGTCAGAGATGCGTGAGTTGAAGAATCAGCTACAGGATCTTTTGGACAAGGGGTACATTCGTCCTAGTGTATCTCCTTGGGGAGCTCCTGTTCTCTTCGTGAAGAAGAAGGATGGGTCGATGCGGCTGTGCATTGACTATCGGCAGCTGAATCGAGTCACTGTGAAGAACAAGTATCCGTTGCCTCGTATTGATGACTTGTTTGATCAGCTGCAGGGCACATCAATTTACTCCAAGATTGACTTGAGATCTGGGTATCATCAGTTGAGAGTCCGTGATCAGGACGTAGCCAAGACTGCATTCCGTACTCGCTATGGACATTACGAGTTTCTAGTGATGCCATTTGGTTTGACTAATGCACCGGCTATATTCATGGATCTGATAAACTGTGTCTTCAGGGAGTATTTGGACAAGTTTGTCGTGGTCTTCATTGACGACATCTTGGTTTATTCGCGTAATATGGAAGAGCATGTTTCTCACTTGAGGTTGGTACTACAGACTCTTCGAGATGAGAAATTGTACGCCAAGCTGAGCAAGTGTGAGTTCTGGATGGATAGAGTGGTCTTTATTGGCCATATCATATCCAGGGAAGGGATTTCTGTTGATCCAAGCAAGATTGAAGCGGTACTTAATTGGTCGCGTCCGACGACAGTTGCTGAGATCCGTAGTTTTCTGGGTCTAGCAGGGTATTATCGACGCTTCATTCTGAACTTCTCTCAGTTAGCTCGACCGTTGACGCAGCTTACCCGCAAGGGTGTGGATTTTGAGTGGTCCTCCGAGTGTGAAGAAAATTTCCGTGAGCTTCGACGGCGGTTGACTTCTGCGCCGGTGTTGGCATTACCGTCAGGATCTAGAGGGTATGTAGTTTACACGGATGCTTCTCTTCAGGGGTTAGGTTGTGTCCTGACTCAGAATGGGCATGTGATCGCATACGCTTCTAGACAGCTGAAGCTTCACGAGGACAACTACCCAGTCCATGATTTGGAGTTAGCAGCCATTGTGTTCGCTTTGAAGATCTGGCGTCATTATCTGTATGGCGAGAAATTTGAGATCTTCACCGACCATAAGAGTCTCAAGTATTTGTTCACTCAGGAGGAGTTGAACATGAGGCAGAGACGTTGGATGGATTTGCTTAAGGACTATGATTGCGAGATTAAGTACCATCCGGGAGCTGCTAATCTCACCGCTGATGCTTTGAGTCGCAAGATGCGACTATCCGCACTTCAGACTTGTTCGATGTCTAGTGCGATTAGTGACTGTTGTACTTCAGGTTATACCTTCAAGCATAAGAAAGGTATGCAGAGTATCCAGATGTTTGCGATATTATCTGAGCCAGCCTTGTATTCGCGGATCCGAGATGCTCAGATGTCTGATTCGAAGACCCAGCGTTTAGCTCGTCTAGCTAAAGAGGGTAGCTCGTCTGGATTTCATTATCAGTCAGATGGTTTTCTGTGTTTGTCTGGTAGGCTTGTGATTCCGCAGGATGAAGAGTTGCGAGAGGAGATTTTGTCTCAGGCGCATCGCACTAAGTTGAGTATTCATCCTGGGAGCAACAAGATGTACAAGGATCTACGTACTCGTTTTTGGTGGAAGGGAATGAAACGTAGTGTTTATCAGTTTGTTTCGAGATGTTTGGTGTGTCAATAGGTCAAGGCAGAGCACCGACGACCTGGAGGATTGCTTCACAGTCTGCCTATTCCTGAATGGAAATGGGAGTTTATCACAATGGACTTTGTGACCCATTTGCCGGTATCCCCGAGGAACTGTGATGCTATCTGGGTTGTGGTGGACCGACTCACCAAGTCAGCGCATTTCATTGCCTATAGCCGAGAGTACTCTGTGGATCGCATGGCACGGATGTACATTCAGGAGATCGTCCGACTTCATGGAGTGCCTGTGAACATTGTCAGCGATCGGGACCCCAGGTTTACTTCTAGATTTTGGGGGAGTGTTCAGCGTGGGATGGGTACTACTCTCAGTTTGAGTACTGCCTATCATCCGGAGATTGATGGTCAGTCAGAGTGCACTATCCGTACGTTAGAGGATATGCTTAGAGCGTGCGTCATGGATTTTGGTTCAGCCTGGCAGGATCATTTGCCGTTGATCGAGTTCGCTTACAACAACAGCTATCATACTAGTATTGGGATGGCACCTTTTGAGGCGTTGTATGGGCGACGTTGTCGTACTCCACTCTTTTGGGAAGAAGTGGGGGAGAGACAGGCTGAGGGACCGGAGTTTATCCAGCAGGCGATAGACATTGTTGATCAGATCAAGAAACGGATTAAGACTGCACAGGATCGTCAGGCCAGCTATGCTAATATTAAGCGTAGGCCCGTGCAGTTCGAGGTCGGGGAGAAAGTGTTTCTGAGAGTGTCACCTTTCCGCAAGATTCTCAGATTTGGCCTTAAAGGCAAGTTGTCTCCCAGATTTATCGGCCCGTTTGAGATCTTGGAGAGCATTGGCGATTTGGCTTATCGACTAGCTTTGCCACCGCATCTGTCCAGTATTCACGACGTGTTCCACGTATCTCTGTTACGACGGTATGTGGCAGATGAATCTCATATTCTGCAGCGGTCTGAGGTTCAGGTAGACAAGGATTTGACTTATGTTGAGAAACCTCTTCGTATCCTGGATTATAAGGATAAGGTTTTACGGAACAAAGTCATTCCTTTGGTTTTAGTTCAGTGGCAGCGCCGAGGCACTGAGGAAGCTACGTGGGAGCTTGAGGATAGGATGCGTAAAGGCCATCCTGAGTTGTTTTGATTTCATTCTTTAAGTTGTATTCAGTTGCAAACTTTGTAACGTTTGATTTGAATAAAGAATGTTTCTGATTTCTGTATTTGCATTCGGTACTTAAGATCTGTTTTCGAGGACGAAATATCTTAAGTGGGGGAGAATGTAGTAGCCCGTACCCTAATTGAGTAATTAAAGGATTAATGCTAATTAATTGAATTGGGTATCGGACGGATCGGAAGCTCCGAAGGCATGATCGGAAGCTCCGAACAGGATCGGAAGCTCCAATGAGCGATCGGAGGCACCGATGTTATTACGTCAGGCATGACGTGTGGTTGGATCAGAAGCTCCGATCAGGATCGGAAGCTCCAATCACCCCTATCCGGAGTCAACAAGTGATATTTTGACACGTGGCAGATCAGGATCTTCGAAAGCTCCGATGGCAGGATCGGACGTTTCGATCGAGGTTCGGACGTTCCGATCAAGGATCGGAAGTTCCGATCGTCGTCTATAAATAGAAGGCCGAGATTTCAATTTCATTTGCCAATTCCGAGTTCTCCTTTCCCTTCTAGTCCTTTTGGAGCTGTTCTAGTCTTCTTAGGCTTGGTCCGGAGGTCGGCGAGGCATTCGGTAGTCGTAGCGGAGTTGTGCCCAAGTTCTGGAGGCATCGACATCAAAGGGCTAACGACGGACGAAGGTATAGCTTTTGCTTCCTATAAATAATTAGGAGTATGCAATAGCTTAGTTAAGGCTTTTAGAGCACTTTAATGATAGTAGTATCATTTGGCAGTGTAGAGCAGACTATAGGCGTGGACCTAGAGTTGGTAGAGCTTGCACTGTTTTGAGGTACGAAAGTACTGTTCGAGATATCCTGACTGAGTATGCATGTATTATGTGACTGCATGATTTATATGCCATGATATTATGCTGCATTCATTTGCATCTTGCTGTATCTCTTTCGAGATGTCTGTTAGTAGGGTTGTACCCTATCCTGTTAGTGGATGGACTTCCATCGATTTGGGTCCGGCGTATCCACGGTTATCTCGGTATGGGAGCCACCTCCTGAAGCGACGGCACAGCGTGCTACATACCAGGGCCCGGTCTGTCTCTGTTATCTGATCCTTGACCTCGAGTCTATAGGGAGTTCACTTTGCATGCATGTATACTCATACTCTTGCACTGGGCGTTTTATGCTCACGTCTCGTACTCTGTATTTTCCGGACACCCTATTCCTTGGGGCAGGTTTGCGATTGGACGAGGAGGGTGGATCCAGGAGGGGCTAGTCAGTGGTTGGCCAGCTGGAGCTTCGCTTAGGTTTTATTACTGTTGTTTTGGGTTTATACAGCTATTCGATTTGGTTGTATATTATTGGATAAATTACAGATTCCTTTACTTGGGTTTGTATAATGTTTATGGTTTTCGCAATTTTATTCTGATATCTGTTTTATTAAGTTAATTGCATGCCTAAATTCTATTTAGTAGGTGATCCGGGTAAGGGTCACTACAGGATCGCTCGAGATTGAGACTAGCATTTGCGATGCCGAGTACCACGTTTCATTGGTATGGAACATAGAGATGTTCAAAGCATGCAAATGGATATTCATACGATGAATGATCGAACTATCCTATTCGGACTTTTCAAGTGGTTATCACTTATCGAGTGGATAAAGTCTGTGGTTTTGGTTGTACACCATTAGTCCTTACTACTTGAAACATCATTGAGACTCTATATGCTAGTATTGTACTTTGACTCGTTTACCGACTCTATTGGGGTCATCAGGTGTCGGGATTGGATGCAGTTACGACACATATAGGAGTCGATGCTTTGTTGTCAAGGATTCCCCACATACTTGCTAGTGTGGATATCCTATGCAATCTGAGGAGATATTAGTGTGACGAATCTCTGGCCAGAGTACATGATGTGTTTTAAGAAATGGTTTCTTAGTAGCACATGCGATGTCACTATTTGATCTTCAAGATGTATTGCATAGTTATCGAATCTCGAACGACTCTCGATTTACCAATGGTTGTTGATTCGATCAGGATATTTGGATGAAGGGACCGTACTGTACGCTAACCAAAATCTATTGGTTCTTGTAGGCACTATCAGTGATACCTAGGGAATCATGGGGCGATGTTGCTAGGCGCTCTTACCATGATTCGATGGGCAAGTCGGAAATTGTTGTTCCGAGTCACAAGGAGTTGTGAGTCCACGGCTAGCTGTATCCCTGAACTATTGAGGGTCACACAAGTAATGGATTTTTAATCCCCGTTGAGATAATTAAATTTAAAGAGTTAAATTTAGTGAATAAAGAAGTGGGACTTCTTATATCAGAGTATAGGAGTAAGATTTTCTAAAATGACATAGGGATGGACATTTTTGGAAACCACTGAATTCGGATTCAGAAAATTTATCTTGACTTTAAAAGATGCAGAAATGGTTTCTGTGCACATTGGTGAAATTGGTTTATTAATCTGAGTCACGATGAATTTTATATTAATTTCTGAACATGCGGGCTTTGCTTGTCAGGCTTGAACTTATGACTAATGGGCCCTAAGCTGTTAGCAGCCCACATTATAAATAAGTTATTGCAGTACAGAAATTAGACAACAGAGGTCACAATTTTCGAAAACCCTAGCTGTTTTTCTCTCTAAGTGGCCGCCCCCCTCCCTCTCTGCTCGGAAAAATCCAGCCTGTGAATTTTGAATTTGCAGTCTGGTTTAACGGATCAAATTTGTTAATTCTCTTCGTAGAAACTTCTGATAGATTTTCTAGTGCAATCTATGAGAGGGATTAAACTTCTGTTCGTGGACCTGATTGAAGAATTGTTCGTCCATAAGTTCCTGGGATATACAACAAGAGCAGAGTAATCTGTTGGTGTCCATAATCGCGTTTCGAGATTCAAGGTAAAAATTTAATTGTTATTTAATTTTTACACGCACAATTTAATCGTAAAGTTTTGATACCCATGATATGGAATCATTCCATATAAAATTTTTAAAACTTCCGCTGCACCGGGTATCAATTCTGATTGATCTGATCACCGTTCTCCAACACCGAAGAGGACTTCGGATGGCCCGAACTCCCTTGTGCCAAGAAGCAGGATTACTCAGCATGGTGTTTTGACAAGTGTCGGATTTAGGTCACTTCGGACGACCCGAAGAGACATTCGGACGGTCCGAACTCGACGTGTCTCACATGCAGACAGTGAGTTGGAACGGATGATCCAAACTCAGCTTCGGAGGATCCGAACTCGTTCGGAAATTTTCCTATAAATAGGGCTCGTTCGATTTCATTTTGAAATAAGAATTTTCGAGCTTCATACTTCAGTTATATAGTGTGAGTTATATACTTGAGGGCCCTATCGGTTATAATAGAGGTTCTGGAATAACCAAGGTGTGGTTATAATCATCCGGGACTAGCGACTCCAAAAGGCTATCTACGGACGAAGGTATGGTCCAGAAATCTATTTAAGTTTTGGGAGTACTTATTAGCTTAGTTAAGGCTTATAGAATTTATGTAGTGATACGGTGAACTTTTGAATATAGGCTTGGAACCTAGGATCCTACTATAATTGAACTAGCCTAGAGGTACGTACACATTGACTGAGATTGCCAGCGAGTATACATGTTGAGCTTATACCTTGTTATACCTGACTATAGAGCCGCTCAGCTCTATATTCGATAGTCTGTCACTGAGAGTACCGCGACGGCGGGGGCATTTATGTCTGTCTACTCTGGTGTACTAGACGAGTGTGGTTGTACCTAGAGGTTGATCAGTGCGGTGGCAGCACTCATGTGGCGCCGGTACTGAGCATGATTTTTCAGATGACCCTTCGTCTGTCATCATGTTGCATGCATTATATACATATGTTTACTCATGTCTATGTACTGGGCGTTATTGCTCACGTCCTAGTTGTTATCTTGGACACCTATTCCATGGGGCAGGTCGCAGGATGGACGGAGCTGGTGGTTCAAGGCAGGATTAGGGAGCAGGCCTTGAGGAGTTAGTTATACAGCAGGATTCGATATAGCTGTATAATGTTTACTTTTAAGTATTTCGATATGGTTGTATCACTACTGATGAATAAGCTTGACACTTTTATACTAAGCTGATATGTAATTTATGGTTATGTTTCCGCACGTTTTACTCTGTTAAGTTATTTTGCTGTATTAAGTTTAATGCATGCTATTAGTTGCCAGTTAGTAGGTGATACCATGGAGTTATACATCTGGATTCCATTTTCAGGTAGATGGTTTATTGTGCTTATCTAATCGAGTGGTTGTACCTAATGTTGCGGAGCTCAGGAATGATATTATATCTTAAGCTCACAGGAGTCGATTATCTGTTCATCCTGGAAGCATGAAAATGTATAAGGATTTGCGAACTAGATTCTGGTGGAAAGGGATGAAGCGAAGTGTGTATCAATTTGTTTCGAGATGTTTGGTTTGTCAACAGGTCAAGGCTGAACACCGACGACCAGGTGGATTACTGCAGAATCTTGAGATTCCCGAATGGAAGTGGGAGCACGTGACTATGGACTTTGTTACCCACTTGCCTATGACATCACGTCAGTGCGATGCTATCTGGGTTGTTGTTGACCATTTGACGAAATCAGCACACATTATTCCTTATAACCGGGAGTATTCGTATGATCTCATGGCACGTTTATACATCCAGGAGATAGTGCGATTGCATGGGATTCAAGTGAGCATAGTTAGTGATAGAGACCCGCGATTTACCTCACGTTTTTGGGGTAGTTTTCAGGAGGCGTTGGGTACCACTCTGAGTTTGAGCACTGCATATCATCCGAAGACTGACGGGCAGTCAGAGCGGACGATTCGTACGCTGGAGGATATGCTACGTTCTTCTGTCATGGATTTTGGTTTATCTTGGCAGGATCAGTTACCTTTGATCGAATTTGCCTACAATAACATTTATCATCGTAGTATCGATATGGCACCTTTCGAGGCATTGTACGATCGACAGTGTCGTACTCCGTTATTCTGGGATGAAGTCGGGGAACGGCAAGTCGAGGGTCCTGAATTGGTGCAGCAGATTGTAGACAAGGTAGATTTGATCAAGCATAGGATCAAAGTTGCTCAAGATAGACAAGCCAGTTATGCTAATATTCGTCGCAGGCCAATTCAGTTTGAGCCTGGTGAATATGTGTTTCTCCGAGTATCACCTTTCAGAAAGGTGATGAGATTTGGTGTGAAAGGCAAGTTATCTCCTCGTTTCATTGGGCCTTTCCAGATACTGGAGAAGATCGGAGATGTTGCATATCGTTTGGCTTTACCGCCAAATCTTTCCAGTATACATAATGTTTTTCACGTGTCGTTACTTCGACAGTACATAGCTGATGAGTCTCATGTGATTCAGTCTACTGATATTCAGCTAGAGCCAGATCTGTCTTTTGTTGAACGACCAATCTGTATTATAGACAGCAAGGAGAAAGTTCTTTAGAACAAGACTATACCACTTGTGATGGTACAGTGGCAACGGCGAGGTGTTGAAGAAGCAACTTGGGAAACTGAGAGTCGTATGCAAGCGGAATATCCTGAGTTGTTTGCTTTGTACTTTTGATTTACCATGTAAGATGTACTTACAGTTGTTGTAATAAAACATGGTTTGATATTTCATATTGTTATCTTGATTTGTCTTTAGATGTTATTTTGCGGACGAAATGTCTAAAGGTGGGGAGAATGTAGTAACCCAGAAACCATTTTAAGATAATAATATGTTAAACATGATTAAGGGTTGGTAATTAACCAATCCCGAGATTCAGTCGGACTTTAGAATTAAGAATTTAAATTTCATGTTTCTGAGTCAGTTCGGACGATCCGAAGAGGACTTCGGACGACCCGAACTCGACCACCGGGGGCTCCGAAGGTGAGCTTGTTGACTTCGGAGTTAAGGTACGTTCGGACGGCCCGAACTCCCTTGTGCCAAGCAAGCAGGATTACTCAGCATGGTGTTTTGACAAGTATCGGATTTAGGCCACTTCGGATGACCCGAAGAGACGTTCGGACGGTCCGAACTCGACGTGTCTCGCATGCAGACAGTGAGTTGGAACAGACGATCCAAACTCAGCTTCGGAGGACCAGAACTCGTCCGAAAATTTTCCTATAAATAGGGCTCGTTCGATTTCATTTTGAAATACGAATTTCCGAGTTTCCTTCTTCAGTTATATAGTGTGAGTTATACACTTGAGGGCCCTATCGGTTATAATAGAGGTTCTGGAATAACCAAGGTGTGGTTATAATCATCCGGGACTAGCGACTCCAAAGGGCTATCTACGGACGAAGGTATGGTCCAGGAATCTATTTAAGTTTTGATAGTACTTATTAGCTTAGTTAAGGCTTATAAAATTTATGTAGTAATACGGTGAACTTTTGAATATAGGCTTGGAACCTAGGATCCTACTATACTTGAACTAGCCTAGAGGTACGTACACATTGACTGAGATTACCAGCGAGTATACATGTTTATATGTTGCATTTATTTGGCATTATTATATGGCATGATATATGATTTACCGCTTTTTATATTCATATGTCATGTGCATATACACGTTGAGCCTATAACTTGTTATACCTGACTATAGAGTCGCTCAGCTCTATATTCGATAGTCTGTCACCGAGAGTACCGCGACGGCGGGGGCATTTATGTCTGTCTACTCTGGTGTACTAGATGAGTGTGGTTGTATCCAGAGGTTGATCCGTGCGATGGCAGCACTCATGTGGCGCCGGTACTGAGCATGACTTTTCAGATGACCCTTCGTCTGTCATCATGTTGCATGCATTATATACATATGTTTACTCATGTCTATGTACTGGGCGTTAGCGCTCACATCCTAGTTGTTATCTTGGACATCCTATTCCATGGGGCAGGTCGTAGGATGGACGGAGCTGGTGGTTCAAGGCAGGATTAGGGAGCAGGCCTTGAGGAGTTAGTTATACAGCAGGATTTGATATAGCTGTATAATGTTTACTTTTAAGTATTTCAATATGGTTGTATCACTACTGATGAATAAGCTTGACACTTTTATACTAAGCTGATATGTAATTTATGGTTATGTTTCCGCACGTTTTACTCTGTTATGTTATTTTGCTGTATTAAGTTTAATGCATGCTATTAGTTGCCAGTTAGTAGGTGATACCATGCAGGGTCACTACAGTGCAGCTGAAGAATGAGTTCATGAGTCTTCGGCTGAGAGACATGACTGTATCCGAGTTTGTGTGCAAATTCGAGAGGGGCTGCCACTTCGTGCCCTTGATAGGGAATGACGAGGCAGAGAAGTTGCAGCATTTTGTTGCGTGTCTGAGGCCTACTATCCATAGGGATGTGATGATGGAAGAGCCAGTGGATTATGAAGCTGCCATCAAGAAGGCTATGAGGTCTGAGCAGTCCTTGAAGGACATCAGTGCAGAGGTTCATAGCAAGAGGACCTTCACTCCTCAGGGTCACCACCAGCAGCAGGGTAAGAGGCCATTCACTGGGCCGCAGAGTCAGCAGGGACCCTTCAGGCCCCAGGGGCATCATGCTCAGAGACTACAGGGTCACCAGGCCCAGAGACTCGCTCTTCCTGGGACGAAGGAGAAGCCTTTTTGCACGATTTGAAAGCATGCCCATTTTGGGAAACGCCTAGCGGGGGAAGGAACTTGTTTTAAGTGCAAGAAGCAGGGACATATGGCTAGAGATTGTCCGGAGTTGAAGAGGCCCGTGCTGGGTCAAGTGTTCGTGATGCAGGCCGAGGAGGCTGATCCATACACTACCCTCATTTCAGGTAACATTTTAAGTCTTTGGTTTACAGCAATTAAGCGATACACTGATGCATGTTGATTATAAGTTTTTTTTTTGATTGGGAGTAAGATTTTGTAGTATGTTTCTTATTTTGAGGAATTTGACTGTGATAGCATGTATAATATTTAAATTGGGAAATTGATGACTTAGAATGAATCTAAGTAGAACTTGTGTTATTTAACATCAATATTTTCCGTGGTTGTAATCGTCGTTAATGCAAGTAGGATTTTTAGCAGCCGGGGTAGCCCTGAGTCTACACTAGATCCTTGTTAGACTCAGGGCTACCCATTCTTTTACTTCGAAGGCTTTTGCCCATAAGAGGGGTATTCAGCGCGAGGAACCATTTTGGTTAGAGGCTGCTAGGAGTTTTAGGAAGGCCCAAATCATATCCTCTTTGCAAGATAAGCAGCTCGTGCTTAACAAGTGCGAGTCATCCCTAGCCAACTTACCCTTGACAGAATTGTTAGCACGTCCAGTTTCAGATGTGGACGTTGTCAGAGAGTTGGGGATGGGTTCCCTAGTGATATTGCAGGCATTCGGCCTGATAGAAAAGTTGAGTTCTCTATTGACTTGGTTCCCGGTACCGTGCCAATTTCTAAGGCACCCTACATATTAGCTCCCACTGAAATGAGGGAAACTATAAGAGCAGATTCAAGAGTTACTTGATAAAGGGTTCATACGCCCTAGTTTCTCTCCATGGGGCGCACCAGTCCTCTTTGTGAAAAAGAAGGACGAGAGTCTAAGATTGTGCATAGACTACCGAGGGTTGAATGGTGTAACAGTTAAGAACAAGTACCCACTACCCAGGATTGAGGACCTCTTCGATCAGTTGCAAGGCACCTCAGTATTTTCGAAGATTGACCTCCATTCCGGTTAACATCAGTTGAAGATGAAGGAGTCAGATGTGTCTAAGACAGCGTTTAGGACTCGTTATGGACACTACGGGTTCTTAGTGATGCCGTTCGGTTTGATGAACGCGCCCACGGTCTTTATGAATCTTATGAACCGCATGTTTCAGCCGTACTTGGACCAGTATGTCATTGTCTTCAATGATGACATTCTCATTTATTTGAATGACATAAAGGAGCACTTGCAGCAATTGAGGACTGTTCTTGATGTATTTCGAGAACGGAAGTTATTAGCTAAGTTTGAGAAGTGAGAGTGTTATGGTGTTGGGGATGAGCCTAGGTGTTGATCTTAGTCTTAGACTAGTGGCTTTGAACTTGGGAATTTCATAGTTAAGTTTTGATCAAGTACAAGAAGTAGGTTGGAGCAGTTCTTATGCAACGAGATAGAATAATTACTTATGCCTCTTTGACGGGTCTAGACTATTACAAGATGAGATTCAGAGATTCGGACTAGAATTCTATGCCGAGGGTAGAGCTCCTAGGTTATCAGCCTTGAAAGTGCATACTACGTTATTTGACCGCATTAGAGTTGCTAAAGCAGTTGTTGAGCAGTTGAGTAAGTGGAGACAGAGAGTTGAGGAGAGAGACAGTTATTTGTATTCAGTTGAAGATGGGATTGTTAAGTATAGGGATCATTTTTGGGTTCCCACAGGTGACTCATTGCAAGTTACGATCATGTCAGAGGCCCATGTTTCACCATATTCTATCCACCTAGGCAGTACGAAGATGTGTAGAAATTTTCAGCAGTTGCATTGGTGACCGGGCATGAAGCGTGTTATCTCCCGATTTGTGTCAGAGTGCCTGACCTGACAGCATGTCAAAACAGAATATCAGAGACCTGCAGGATTGCTTAAGCCACTCCCTATTCCCGAGTAGGAACGGGGGAATATTACCGTGGACTTTATGGTCAGCATCACTCCTTACGAATCACTTTATGGGAGAAAGTTCATATCACCAGTTTTCTAGGATAATATTGGTGAGAAATCAGAGTTAGGACCTGAGATTGTTCAATTGACAGTTGAGGTGGTAGTCAAGATCCGAGATAGGATGTAGACTGCCCAGAGCAGGTAGAAGAATTACGCAGATTATAGGAGAGGAGACTCAGTAACAAGACTATTCCGATGGTCAAGGTTAGATGGTTGAATCATTCGGTTGAAGAAGCCACTTGGGAGACAGAAGCACTTATCAGGACTCGCTATCCAAAGCTTTTTGGAAAGTTCTAATTTCGAGGACAAAATTCCATATTATGGAGGGAGGAATTGTAGCACCTAGAATTCCATAATTTAAATTTCATGCCTAAATTCATTTTCAATATTTATGATTTTTATTGCTTGATTTTAATTGTTTAAGTTTTCTTTAAAGTTTAAATTGCTCAAATATTTCAAGTTATTTATTTTAAGATTCTTAAGTTCAGTATTCTCCGGTTCCGGCTTCGGCGATGGTGGCTTTTGGCGGTATATCCCAAGATTTTATTTTAAAGAGTTAAATTGGGAGGAATGAGGATTTAGACAAAAGTTTGAAAGTTAGAAGTTTTCGGGTATCAGAAAATCATTTTTATCTCATTCTTGGGTTTATTCTTTAACTTTTTCAAAAGTTATAATTTTCTTAAACCCGAACTAATATTACCCAATATAATATTTAAATTTGGGGTTTTTAAACTTAGGAATTTTATAAGTGTTAATTTAATAGGCTAAAGTTGTAGTACTTTAAATTAGTACTTTTAAAGCAACACTCACACACCTACCAAATGAGACATACACCTATATACACACACATATACACTCAAACTTAAAATACAACTCAAGTGTAACCCTAGCCCCAAAAGTTATCCAACCTCACGCCTCCTTTCCTTCCTTCCCCTTCACATTTTTCTTTCTTTCCCTCAACCCGTCGGCCACCTCCATCCTCCACCCTAGTGCCGCCGCCGCCACCTCTCCACCACCCACGCCGGCCGGAGCACGCCCTAAAGAAGCCATAGCTGTTGTAGCTCAAAATTCCAACCCCTCCCTCACTCTTTTTTTCTTGAGTTTTGAAGAACAAAGGCAAGTATAAGCTAGTTTTTGAGCCACCAAGCAAGCTATGATATTTTGTGATATGTTCTTGGCTAATTTTGAAATGTTTCTTGCATGATTGAGCTAGTGTTCGTTCCTTTTTTTGATAATCCATAAATGAAGCATGCCTTATTTTTGAAATTTTCGTTATGGTTGAAGCTAGATGAGTTGTTTGAATGAATTGTGTTGAGACTTCGAGGATGATGGCCATTTTTTTTGAAAATACAGAAATTTCAGATTGTATGCCAGCCTATATTTCGAGTTTTGATGTGTTTGTAATGATTTTGGAGTTATGTTTTGGTGTATGTAATGAAATTCACTTTTCTCGTTTGATGGCTTAAGATTTATGACATTTCGGTTGGAGTTTCAAACTCTTTTTTGAAAATTTGGAGTTGGTGTTGGAGGGGCTGCCTTAGTAGATGTTTGAGGATGTATTGGGGTTTTTTGAATGTGTTTAGGGTGGTCTAAGTAATGGTATGAAGGGGCTGGTCAATTGGAGTTGGAGTCTTGAACGTTGGGTTGAAGTCAAGAGAGGTATGGATGTGAAAGGGGCATGACTTTGTGTGATCTCGATCACTGTCCTAGGTGGTTTAATGGATGAGGTTGGTTCTAAAGGTGATTCATGGTGTGTAGGAAGGCTTGGTCATAAGTAAATTCATTGACAATGGTCTTATAAGAGGTGAAGTTGAGGTTTGACTTGAGTAGAATTTTAGAGCAAAGTGTTGAGCTGTTGGAGTGTTAGATTAAACTGAACGGTTTGGGCCACTAAGGCTGGGTGAAGTCTGGTCCTAAGTCAATTTTAGGATGTTGTGGTCGTGTCGGTTCAATTTAGGCTCGATTCGGTTAAGTTTAGGATAGGATAAGGGTCATTTAAGTTAAAGGGGTTGGTGCAGAATTTTCAAGTGTTTAAGGACTGTCTGATAACGCTTAGTCGTGTCACGCCCAAATTAACCCAACTCAGATTAAACAATTAAACATGTAGTAGCGAGAGTAGAGATCGTTCCCACGAGGAAAGTGAAATTTATCTGTGTTCTTAAAAATACTGAAATTAAATAAAAAGGGGATTTTTTATTTTAAAAATTAACTACAAATAATTTAAAACAAAATAAAATAATTAAAAACAATTCTTAGTATCAGTCGACTCCACCCTTGAAATTATTCATTCGATCATCGATTCCCTAAAAATAATTAATTCTCATTGAATATTCACCATTGGAAATTTAATTCCTGTTTCACCTTAATTTTAGTTAACTAGACACAAACGTTCTAAATTAACCCTTACCAATGAATTAACCCAATTCAAGCGATTAGATTTAAACCCACGGTAGCATTTAAACTAGCAAAACTGATAAATCTAGACAACCCATACACAAGCGGATGAATTTAGCCTATCAATTATTATCCCTACAATTCCTAATCTCACAAGCGGATGATTATTAATTGTAGTTGCTTCACAAATCAGAGGTTTCAAACAATTACGGATTTGAATTCCAATTTAGCAGTAGATTGTAAAAAAATCACAGGCCTATAATCTCACACACAAGCATGGAAATCAATTCAGAATAACTCTTGATACGCAATTCGAATTAAACGATCAAAATCTGAATCTCACAAATTAAATAAATTCAAGGGTTTCGTCTTCCTTAACCAAGAACAAAAACTAAAAGATTGAAAACTAAGAACAAGGAAGAACTTAGCCGCCTCCAGATCTCTTCTGCTTCAGCCGTCTCAAGTCTGCCTCGTTCCCTCTGATCTCCTCTTTATTGTCTTTTAAATCTCTTTTATATGTCCTCGAAGCTCGTAAAAAAAAGCCCGACAAATTGAGTGTTTTAAAGTTACAAATATCGGCCAATTTCTCACACAGAGCAGCGCGGGCGCGCCTACAGAACAGCGCAGGCGCGCTTAAGCAACGAAATTACACTTCTTTTCACGTCCAGGGACGGCGCGGGCGCGCCTTTCTCTCGCATGTGTTATTCTGCAGCGCGCGATAATTTTCAAAAAATCATATCTCACAATCTAACCGTCGGATTGAGCTGAAATTTTGACAGCAGCTTTAAAACATCTTGAATTCATTCTGAACAGTGGAGATTGGATTTGGACTTCTATAAAATTAAATATAATTTTCAGATCATTGCTGCTCCGTAATTCATTCTCGCGCAAAAGCTTTTCCATCTTTTCCTCGACAAAACGCTACGTCCTATACAATAAACACGGGAGCGTATAATGTAGACGCAATGTATGAAAAACCAACAAAAACATAATTAAAACAAATGAATGCACGCACAAATGACAATAAAATGATAATAAAATATGTAACACAAACATGCCCATCAAATACCCCCACACTTAATCCTTGCTAGCCCTCGAGCAAGTTATGCAAAAACAAAATGAAACAGAAAAAAAGCATAAGCAAGGACAATCATGCACAATATAGCCTCAGAAAAGTTTCTCGACTAAAAACAAGTTCACAACCATTCTCGGTCGTCAATGATACACCTTCGGTCGAATGCGAACGTGCATGTGTGACATGTTACCCCAGTTACATGCAACTTCAAAAGACAAGTTTCAAAACTGTTTGCCGACCTATAACAATTCAGTGTAAGTTTCACTTTTCAAGTGTCCATTCCTTCCAATGACCTATATACATATCCACCTCTCTTGAGATAATGAATTACACACCTCCGGATTTTGCACCCGGTATTGCTTTAGCCCCAATAATTACCCGCTAACTTAGCTAAAACTAAGACAGGATTAGAATTTCAATCCCCTCGTCTATAGCCCGGATGGAGCATCAACCCCATTTAATCCGCATACTTAGCCTTGAATTTAATCTTTTAGGATTAGGATTTCAATCCTTTCTAGGCCCGGATGGAGTTGTATAAAGTTTATTTTTTTTCTAGGTGCGCCCAAGATCATAAGTGTAAACTAGAGTCTAATCAAAATTCATAGAACACAATCAAGATCTACAAACCACCTATCGTCGTGCAATGATCCAACAGACATCCACAATATCTAATACATCGCTACAATCCACCGGTTTAAACATGCGTGCTTAAAATATTCAACAAACAACCTCCGGTCTCTCATATCCAATCAATAGTAAAAAATTTCAAAAATTTCAATTTTTTTTAAAACTTCATCATCATAGGCTAGAAATCATCCTCTACTTACGCACACAAAACACACATGAAACAATTCACGAACTATATGCAAGTACACAACAAACACAATGCAAAACAAACAACAAAACACTGAATGCACCTCCCCCCCCCCCCCCAACACTTATCTAAAGCATTGTCCTCAATGCTCTATAACTAAAAACACAACACACAACACAAATAACAAAATGATAACGAGATGAAAAATTAAAACAGAACTCCCATGGTTCAAGTGTTAGCATTGTCGTCCTCTTCGATATCTGGCTGAATAATGGAAGACTCCTATTGAAAATTGGTTTTCAGATGGGGCGGCTAGGCTCCTGAAAACAAAGAAAAAAAACGAAAAAAAGAAAAAAAAACAAAACAAAAATGAAATAAAGGAAAAAAAACACTAGGTTGCCTCCCAGCCAGCGCTTGATTTTCAGTCTTCAGCTTGACTCTCAGAAGCACTGCTCAAAGAGCGGCTGACGCCCAAAATAAGTGTCATATGACACCACAAATGGGTCTTGGTTCCATAAGCCCTCAAGCTTGGACAGATATAAACAGTTAAAACTCGTCACCGCAACAACACTCCAAAGTAGCTGATAATCATGGGAAGAGAACATCTCGGTGGGCTCTTGGAAGCTAACATCTTTTGAGACTGGTACGAATGGAAAGGAAGGATCCTGGGGATGTGTGTATGATAATCCAATCGATGAGCTCATATCGATAGACTCTTGAACTCCATCATCCTCAAACTCAAGTGGTAACATATTTCCAATGTACGAAATTTCTTCCAGAACATCTTTCGACTGAGGTCCAATAAGAAGAGAAGACTCAAACACCTCTAAATCTTCAGTAGGAATTGATTCGCACTCCCAATTCTGGTTCTCTGAGTCATCATCATTAAACCAAATTAGGTTTGTCAATGCTTGAGTATCTTGGTTCACTTCATGTTCTCGGTATTCATGGACGAGTGATCTCTTGATATTCTCCATGTGATCCACAAGGTCACATCTAGACTTTTTCAGATATTCTACAGTTTCCACAGTCGATGCCACAAGCTTGCTCATGATATCTTCTTGCGGATGTAAGATCAACTGCGAAAAACTTCCCTCCTCATTTTGAAGCTCAAATGGTTGGTCTGTAAAATTCGGGTATTGAGAGTGTGAATACCAGTAATAGTCAAACTCGGCCATATCATTCAACAAGTGTCTCATGGTATCATCATCTTGGAAAAATATTTAAATACGGGCTGTGAAAGCTCCATCAATTACCCATTTTCTTGTCACTGCATCCAAACCATTAAGAAAATATGTAAGGAGAGAATAGTTAGAAAAATCATGATACCGGAAGATGGTTGCTAAATCATTGAATCTCTTTCATGCTGCGTAGAAAGGCTCTCCGTGTTGCTGGATAAAACTTGCTAATACTTGTCGATTTGATATCTCGAAATATTACACCATAAGAACTCTTGCAAAAACAGAAGGAAAAAAAACAGATCAGAAAACGAAGAATAAAATAAAAACAAAAACAAAAACACAAATAAATTAAACGCCTTCTCTGGCAACGACGCCAAAATTTGGTAACGCTTAGTCGTGTCATGCCCAAATTAACCCAACTCAGATTAAACAATTAAACATGTAGTAGCAAGAGTATGGATCGTTCCCACGAGGAAAGTGAAATTTATCTGTGTTCTTAAAAATACTGAAATTAAATAAAAAGGGGATTTTTGATTTAAAAAATTAACTACTAATAATTTAAAACAAAATAAAATAATTAAAAACAATTCTTGCTATCAGTCGACTCCACCCTTGAAATTATTCATTCGATCATCGATTCCCTAAAAATAATTAATTCTCATTAAATATTCACCATTGGAAATTTAATTCCTGTTTCACCTTAATTTTAGTTAACTAGACACAAGCGTTCTAAATTAACCCTTACCAATGAATTAACCCAATTCAAGCGATTAGATTTAAACCCACGGCAGCATTCAAACTAGCAAAACTGATAAATCTAGACAACCCATACACAGGCGGATGAATTTAGCCTAGTCAATTATTATCCCTACAATTTCTAATCTCACAAGCGGACGATTATTAATTGTAGTTGCTTCACAAATCAGAGGTTTCAAACAATTACGGATTTGAATTCCAATTTAGCAGTAGATTGTATAGAAATCACAGGCCTATAATCTCACACACAAGCATGGAAATCAATTCAGAATAATTCTTGATACGCAATTTGAATTAAACGATCAAAATTTGAATCTCACAAATTAAATAAATTCAAGGGTTTCGTCTTCCTTAACCAAGAAAAAAAACTAAAAGATTGAAAACTAAGAACAAGGAAGAACTTAGCCGCCTCCAGATCTCTTCTGCTTCAGCCGTCTCAAGTCTGCCTCGTTCCCTCTGATCTCCTCTCTATTGTGTCTTTTAAATCTCTTTTATATGTCCTCGAAGCCCGTCAAATAAAGCCCGACAAATCGAGTGTTTTAAAGTTACAAATATCGTCAAATTTCTCGCACATATCAGCGCGGGCGCGCCTACGGAACAGCGCAGGCGCGCTTAAGCTAAGAAATTACACTTCTTTTCACGTCCAGGGATGGCGCGGGCGCGCCTTCCTCTCGCATGTGTTATTCTGCAGCGCGCGAAAATTTGTAAAAAATCATATCTCACAATCTAACCGTCGGATTGAGCTGAAATTTTGACAGCAGCTTTAAAACATCTTGATCTTTATTCAGAGCAGTGGAGATCTAATTTGGACTTCTATAAAATTAAATATAATTTTCAGATCATTGCTGCTCTGTAATTCATTCTCGCGCAAAAGCTTTTCCATCTTTTCCTCGACAAAACGCTACGTCCTATACAATAAACACGGGAGCGTGTAATGTAGACACGATGTATGAAAAACCAACAAAAACATAATTAAAATAAATGAATGCACGCACAAATGACAATAAAATGATAATAAAATATGCAACACAAACATGCCCATCAAATACCCCCACACTTAATCCTTGCTCGCCCTCGAGCAAGTTATGCAAAAAACAAAATGAAACAGAACAAAAACATAAGCAAGGACGATCATGCATAATATAGCCTCAGAAAAGTTTCTCAACTAAAAACAAGTTCACAACCATTCTCGGTCGTCAATGATACACCTTCAGTCGAATGCGAACGTACGTGTGTGACATGTTACCCCAGTTACATGCAACTTCAAAAGACAAGTTTCAAAACTGTTAGCTGACCTATAACAATTCAGTGTAAGTTTCACTTTTCAAGTGTCCATTCCTTCCAATGACCTCTATACATATCCACCTCTCTTGAGATAATGAATTACACACCTTCGGATTTTGCACCCGATATTGCTTTAGCCCCAATAATTACCCGCTAACTTAGCTACAACTAAGACAGGATTAGAATTTCAATCCCCTCGTCTATAGCCCGGATGGAGCATCAACCCCATTTAATCCGCATACTTAGCCTTGAATTTAATCTTTTAGGATTAGGATTTCAATCTTTTCTAGGCCCGTATGGAGTTGTATAAAGTTTATTTTTTTTCTAGGTGCGCCCAAGATCATAAGTGTAAACTAGAGTCTAATCAAAATTCATAGAACACAATCAAGATCCACAAACCACCTATCGCCGTGCAATGGTCCAACAGACATCCACAATATCTAATACATCGCTACAATCCACCGGTTTAAACATGCATGCTTAAAATATTCAACAAACAACCTCCGGTCTCTCATATCCAATCAAGAGTAAAAAATTTCAAAAATTTCCATTTTTTTTTCAACTTCATCATCATAGGCTAGAAATCATCCTCTACTATATGCAAGTACACAACAAACACAATGCAAAACAAATAACAAAACACTGAATGCACCCCCTACACTTATCTAAAGCATTGCCCTCAATGCTCTAGCACTAAAAACACAACACACAACACAAATAACAAAATGATAACGAGATGAAAAATTAAAACAGAACTCCCATGGTTCAAGTGTTAGCATTGTCGTCCTCTTCGATATCTGGCTGAATAATGGAAGACTCCTATTGAAAATTGGTCTGCAGATGGGGCGGCTAGGCTCCTGAGTATCAAGTTTATTTTTTTTTCTAGGCTCGGATGGAGTTGTATAAAGTTTATTTTTTTTTCTAGGTGCGCCCAAGATCATAAGTGTAAACTAGAGTCTCATCAAAATTCATAGAACACAATCAAGATCCACAAACCACCTATCGTCGTGCAATGGTCCAACAGACATCCACAATATCTAATACATCGCTACAATCCACCGGTTTAAACATGCGTGCTTAAAATATTCAACAAACAACCTCCGGTCTGTCATATCCAATCAAGAGTAAAAAATTTCAAAAATTTCAACTTTTTTTTTCAACTTCATCATCATAGGCTAGAAATCATCCTCTACTTATGCACACAAAACACACATGAAACAATTCACAAACTATATGCAAGTACACAACAAACACAATGCAAAACAAACAACAAAACACTGAATGCACCCCCCCACACTTATCTAAAGCATTGCCCTCAATGTTGTAGCACTAAAAACACAACACACAACACAAATAACAAAATGATAACGAGATGAAAAATTAAAATTGAACTCCCCTGGTTCATGTGTTAGCATTGTCATCCTCTTCGATATCTGGCTGAATAATTGAAGACTCCTATTGAAAATTGGTCTGCAGATGGGGCGGCTAGGCTCCTGAAAACAAAGAAAAAAAAACAAAAAAAAAAAAAAAAAAAACAAAACAAATCAAAACAAAACAAAACAAAAATGAAATAAAGGAAAAAAAAACACTGGGTTGCCTCCCAGCCAGCGCTTGATTTTCAGTCTTCAGCTTGACTCTCAGAAGCACTGCTCAAAGAGCGGCTGACGCCCAAAATAAGTGTCATATGACACCACAAATGGGTCTTGGTTCCATAAGCCCTCAAGCTTGGCCAGATATAAACAGTTAAAACTCGTCACCGCAACAACACTCCAAAGTAGCTGATAAACATGGGAAGAGAACGTCTCGATGGGCTCTTGGAAGCTAACATCTTTTGAGACTGGTACGAATGGAAAGGAAAGATCCTGGGGATGTGTGTATGATAATCCTATCGATGAGCTCATATCGATAGACTCTTGAACTCCGTCATCCTCAAACTCAAGTGGTAACATATTTCCATCGTACGAAATTTCTTCCAGAACATCTTTCGACTGAGGTCCAATAAGAAGAGAAGACTCAAACACCTCTAAATCTTCAGTAGGATTTGATTCGCACTCCCAATTCTGGTTCTCTGAGTCATCATCATTAAACCAAATTGGGTTGGTCAATGATTGAGTATCTTGCTTCACTTCATTTTCTCGGTATTCATGGACGAGTGATCTCTTGATATTCTCCATGTGATCCACAAGGTCACATCTAGACTTTTTCAGATATTCTACAGTTTCCACAGTCGATGCCACAAGCTTGCTCATGATATCTTCCAGCGGATGTAAGATCAACTGGGAACAACTTCCCTCCTCATTTTGAAGCTCAAATGGTTGGTCTGTAAAATCCGGGTATTGAGAGTGTGAATACCAGTAATAGTCAAACTGGGCCATATCATTCAACAGGTGTCTCATGGTATCATCATCTTGGCAAAATATTGAAATACGGGCTGTGAAAGCTCCATCAATTACCCATTTTCTTGTCACTGCATCCAAACCATTAAGAAAATATTTAAGGAGAGAATAGTTAGAAAAATCATGATACCGAAAGATCGTTGCTAAATCATTGAATCTCTTTCAAGATGCGTAGAAAGGCTCTCCGTGTTGCAAGATAAAACTTGCTAATACTTGTCGATTTGACATCTCGAAGTATTACACCATAAGAACTCTTGCAAAAACAGAAGGAAAAAAAAAACAGATCAGAAAACGAAGAATAAAATAAAAACAAAAACAAAAACATAAATAAATTAAACGCCTTCCCCGACAACGACGCCAAAATTTGGTAACGCTTAGTCGTGTCATGCCCAAATTAACCCAACTCAGATTAAACAATTAAACATGTAGTAGCGAGAGTAGGGATCGTTCCCACGAGGAAAGTGAAATTTATTTGTGTTCTTAAAAATACTGAAATTAAATAAAAAGGGGATTTTTTATTTTAAAAATTAACTACTAATAATTTAAAACAAAATACAATAATTAAAAAAAATTCTTGGTATCAGTCGACTCCACCCTTGAAATTATTCATTCGATCATTGATTCCCTAAAAATAATTAATTCTCATTGAATATTCACCATTGGAAATTTAATTTCTGTTTCACCTTAATTTTAGTTAACTAGACACAAGCGTTCTAAATTAACCCTTACCAATGAATTAACCCAATTCAAGCGATTAGATTTAAACCCACGGCAGCATTCCAACTAACAAAACTGATAAATCTAGACAACCCATACACAAGCGGATGAATTTAGCCTAGTCAATTATTATCCCTACAATTCCTAATCTCACAAGCGGACGATTATTAATTGTAGTTGCTTCACAAATCAGAGGTTTCAAATAATTACGGATTTGAATTCAAATTTAGCATTAGATTGTATAGAAATCACAGGCCTATAATCTCACACACAAGCATGGAAATCAATTCAGAATAACTCTTGATACGCAACTCGAATTAAACGATCAAAATCTGAATCTCCCAAATTAAATAAATTCAAGGGTTTTGTCTTCCTTAAACAAGAACAAAAACTAAAAGATTGAAAACTAAGAACAAGGAAGAACTTAGCCGCCTCCAGATCTCTTCTGCTTCAGCCGTCTCAAGTCTGCCTCGTTCCCTCTGATCTCCTCTCTATTGTGTCTTTTAAATCTCTTTTATATGTCCTCGAAACCCGTCAAAGAAAGCACGACAAATCGAGTGTTTTAAAGTTACAAATATCGGCCAATTTCTCGCACAGAGCAGCGCAGGCGCGCCTACGGAACAGCGCAGGCGCGCTTAAGCTACGAAATTACACTTCTTTTCACGTCCAGGGACGGCGCGGGCGCGCCTTCCTCTCGCATGTGTTATTCTGCAGCGCGTGACAATTTTCAAAAAATCATATCTCACAATCTAACAATCGGATTGAGCTGAAATTTTGACAGCAGCTTTAAAACTTCTTGAGCTTCATTCTGAACAGTGGAGATCGGATTTAGACATCTATAAAATTAAATATAATTTTCAGATCATTGCTGCTCCGTAATTCATTCTCGCGCAAATGCTTTTCCATCTTTTCCTCGACAAAATGCTACGTCCTATACAATAAACACGGGAGCGTGTAATGTAGACACGATGTATGAAAAACCAACAAAAACATAATTAAAACAAATGAATGCACGCACAAATGACAATAAAATGATAATAAAATATGCAACACAAACATGCCCATCAAATACCCCCACACTTAATCCTTGCTCGCCCTCGAGCAAGTTATGCAAAAACAAAATGAAGCAGAACAAAAACATAAGCAAGGACGATCATGCATAATATAGCCTCAGAAAAGTTTCTCAACTAAAAACAAGTTCACAACCATTCTCAGTCGTCAATGATACACCTTCAGTCGAATGCGAACGTACGTGTGTGACATGTTAACCCAGTTACATGCAACTTCAAAAGACAAGTTTCAAAACTGTTTGCCGACCTATAACAATTCAGTGTAAGTTTCACTTTTCAAGTGTCCATTCCTTCCAATGACCTCTATACATATCCATCTCTCTTGAGATAATAAATTACACACCTCCGGATTTTGCACTCGGTATTGCTTTAGCCCCAATAAATTACCCGCTAACTTAGCTACAACTAAGACAGGATTAGAATTTCAATCCCCTCGTCTATAGCCCGGATGGAGCATCAACCCCATTTAATCCGCATACTAGGCTTAAATTTAATCTTTTAGGATTAGGATTTCAATCCTTTCTAGGCCCGGATGGAGTTGTATAAAGTTTATTTTTTTTTCTAGGTGCGCCCAAGATCATAAGTGTAAACTAGAGTCTCATCAAAATTCATAGAACACAATCAAGATCCACAAACCACCTATCGTCGTGCAATGGTCCAACAGACATCCACAATATCTAATACATCGCTACAATCCACCGGTTTAAACATGCGTGCTTAAAATATTCAACAAACAACCTCCGGTCTCTCATATCCAATCAAGAGTAAAAAATTTCAAAAATTTCAACTTTTTTTTTCAACTTCATCATCATAGGCTAGAAATCATCCTCTACTTATGCACACAAAACACACATGAAACAATTCACGAACTATATGCAAGTACAAAACAAACACAATGCAAAACAAACAACAAAACACTGAATGCACCCCCCCACACTTATCTAAAGCATTGCCCTCAATGTTGTAGCACTAAAAACACAACACACAACACAAATAACAAAATGATAACGAGATGAAAAATTAAAATTGAACTCCCCTGGTTCATGTGTTAGCATTGTCATCCTCTTCGATATCTGGCTGAATAATTGAAGACTCCTATTGAAAATTGGTCTGCAGATGGGGCGGCTAGGCTCCTGAAAACAAAGAAAAAAAAAACAAAACAAAACAAAACAAAACAAAAAAAAAACAAAAATGAAATAAAGGAAAAAAAACACTGGGTTGCCTCCCAGCCAGCGCTTGATTTTCAATCTTCAGCTTGACTCTCAGAAGCACTGCTCAAAGAGCGGCTGACGCCCAAAATAAGTGTCATATGACACCACAAATGGGTCTTGGTTCCATAAGCCCTCAAGCTTGGCTAGATATAAACAGTTAAAACTCGTCACCGCAACAACACTCCAAAGTAGCTGATAAACATGGGAAAAGAACGTCTCGGTGGGCTCTTGGAAGCTAACATCTTTTGAGACTGGTACGAATGGAAAGGAAGGATCCTGGGGATGTTTGTATGATAATCCTATCGATGAGCTCATATCGATAGACTCTTGAACTCCGTCATCCTCAAACTCAAGTGGTAACAAATTTCCATCGTACGAAATTTCTTCCAGAACATCTTCTGACTGAGGTTCAATAAGAACAGAAGACTCAAACACCTCTAAATCTTCAATAGGAATTGATTCGCACTCCCAATTCTGGTTCTCTGAGTCATCATCATTAAACCAAATTGGGTTGGTCAATGCTTGAGTATCTTGCTTCACTTCATGTTCTCGGTATTCATGGACGAGTGATCTCTTGATATTCTCCATGTGATCCACAAGGTCACATCTAAACTTTTTCAGATATTCTACAGTTTCCACAGTCGATGCCACAAGCTTGCTCATGATATCTTCCAGCGGATGTAAGATCAACTGCGAACAACTTCCCTCCTCATTTTGAAGCTCAAATGGTTGGTCTGTAAAATCCGGGTATTGAGAGTGCGAATACCAGTAATAGTCAAACTCGGCCATATCATTCAACATGTGTCTCATGGTATCATCATCTTGGCAAAATATTGAAATACGGGCTGTGAAAGCTCCATCAATTACCCATTTTCTTGTCACTGCATCCAAACCATTAAGAAAATATGTAAGGAGAGAATAGTTAGAAAAATCATGATACCGGAAGATGGTTGCTAAATCATTGAATCTCTTCCATGCTGCGTAGAAAGACTCTCCGTGTTGCTGGATAAAACTTGCTAATACTTGTCGATTTGGCATCTCGAAGTATTACACCATAAGAACTCTTGCAAAAACAGAAGGAAAAAAAAAACAGATCAGAAAACGAAGAATAAAATAAAAACAAAAACAAAAACACAAATAAATTAAACGCCTTCCCCGGCAACGGCACCAAAATTTGGTAACGCTTAGTCGTGTCACGCCCAAATTAACCCAACTCAGATTAAACAATTAAACATGTAGTAGCGAGAGTAGGGATCGTTCCCACGAGGAAAGTGAAATTTATCTGTGTTCTTAAAAATACAGAAATTAAATAAAAAGGGGATTTTTTATTTTAAAAATTAACTACTAATAATTTAAAACAAAATAAAATAATTAAAAACAATTCTTGGTATCAGTCGACTCCACCCTTGAAATTATTCATTCGATCATCGATTTCCTAAAAATAATTAATTCTCATTGAATATTCACCATTGGAAATTTAATTCCTGTTTCACCTTAATTTTAGTTAACTAGACACAAGCGTTCTAAATTAACTCTTACCAATGAATTAAGCCAATTCAAGCGATTAGATTTAAACCCACAACAGCATTCAAACTAGCAAAACTGATAAATCTAGACAACCCATACACAAGCGGATGAATTTAGCCTAGTCAATTATTATCCCTACAATTCCTAATCTCACAAGCGGACGATTATTAATTGTAGTTGCTTCAAAAATCAGAAGTTTCAAACAATTACGGATTTGAATTCCAATTTAGCAGTAGATTGTATAGAAATCACAGGCCTATAATCTCACACACATGCATGGAAATCAATTCAGAATAACTCTTGATACGCAATTCGAATTAAACGATCAAAATCTGAATCTCACAAATTAAATAAATTCAAGGGTTTCGTCTTCCTTAACCAAGAACAAAAACTAAAAGATTGAAAACTAAGAACAAGGAAGAACTTAGCTGCCTCCAGATCTCTTCTGCTTCAGCCGTCTCAAGTCTGCATCATTCCCTCTGATCTCCTCTCTATTGTGTCTTTTAAATCTCTTTTATATGTCCTCTAAGCCCGTCAAAGAAAGCCCGACAAATCGAGTGTTTTAAAGTTACAAAAATCGGCCAATTTCTCGCACAGAGTAGCGCAGGCGCGCCTACGGAACAGCGCGGGCGCGCCTTCCTCTTGCATGTGTTATTCAATAGCGCGCGACAATTGTCAAAAAATCATATCTCACAGTATAACCGTCGGATTGAGCTGAAATTTTGACAGCAGCTTTAAAACATCTTGAACTTAATTTTGAACATTGGAGATCGGATTTGGATTTCTATAAAATTAAATATAATTTTCAGATCATTGCTGCTCTGTAATTCATTCTCGCGCAAAATCTTTTCCATCTTTTCCTCGACAAAATGCTACGTCCTATACAATAAACACGGGAGCGTATAATGTAGACACGATGTATGAAAAACCAATAAAAACTTAATTAAAACAAATGAATGCACGCACAAATGACAATAAAATGATAATAAAATATGCAACACAAACATGCCCATCACTGTCCGAGTTTCCTTTTTGTTAGGGCTGTTCGGGTGGTCTTAAGAGGTCATAATTTAATCTCTGAGTTAGTTTTAAGTGTGTAAAGAATGTCGGTTCAAGCGGGATCAAATTTGGGTAAGGTAAAATCGGGTTAAGGGCTTTTCGGTTTGATTGCTCGAGATAAGGAATGTTTAAGGAAGAACGAAATATACGTTGGGTATCTAACTTAGGGGCAGCCACTTACTCACCAAAATTCTTATTTTTGAGTTGGTTTTTATTCCCTAAAGTTGCATATTCGTGTGCTCGAGTCCTCGTCTTCGAGTCAAGTAAAGTAAGCAAAATGCATCACTTCTTTTGCATCTCAAGAAAAGTTAAAGTTATAAGTCAGGAAAGTAATGTTTTGAATAAAGTGAATTGATTTGTGAAACAGAGGGCTTTGGACGAGTTGGGAGAAATCCTGATTTCCCTTGCCAACAGAGGGGCTTGGACGAGTTGGGAGAAATCCTGGCTTCCCTTGCCAACAGAGGGGTTTGGACAAGTTGGGAGAAATCCTGATTTTCCCTTACCAACAAAGGGGCAATGCGGCGTCGGAAGTAATCTCGATGTCCTTTCCGGCATAGTGCACTGCAACCATGATCGATCAAAATATTAAAGAAACGTCACAATAAATTATCTAAGTTCTCAGAAAGAAAGAAAAGAAAGAAAGTATAAGAAAGTTTCATGTTAAATTCAATTTCAGTTTCAAGTCATGTTAAGAAAGTTCAAGTCTCATAGCGTGAGTTGGCGTGAGTTCATTGCATTCAGTTTGCCTCATTTTCATTTATCTTGCAGCTTTTCAGTTTATGTTTCAAAGTATTATATGTACAGTACTTTAAGTATTGCAACAGGTATTTTTAACTCTTGTTATTACACTGTTCATATTTGTGAAAGAGTGGGTGCCCGGTGAGCCAACTTGTGGCTAAGGGCTTTGATGACTCTTTGTATAAAAAATCTTTTGTTTAATATAATTTACACTTTTATTAATGGCAATGACTTTATCTTTCTTCATATTGTTATATTGTGATATACTATTGTTGTTTTGATAAAGACCTTGAATATACTATAGTGTATGTAAGATGTGGTAGAACATGGAGATGTCTATCATGAAACACATCTTATAGTCACTGTATATCTAAACTGTTCCTAGTCGATTGAGCCGTCCGATAATAAGGATAAGGATCGCTCGAGTTTGAGACTAGCATTTGCGATGCAGAGTACCACGTTTCATTGGTAAGGAACATAGAGATGTTCGAAGAATGCAAATGGATATTCATACGATGAATGATCGAACTACCCTATCCGGACTTTCCAAGTGGTTATCACTTATCGAGTGGATAAAGTCCGCGGTTTTGGTTGTACACCATTAGTCCTTACTACTTGAAACATCATTGAGACTCTATATGCTAGTACTGTGCTTTGACTCATTTACCGACTCTATTGGGGTCATCAGGTGTCGGGATTGGGTACAGTTACAACACATATAGGATTCGATGCTTTGTTGTCAAGGATTCACCACATACTTGCGAGTGTGGATATCCTATGCGATCTGAGGAGATATTAGTGTGACAAATCTCTGGCAGAGTACATGATGTGTTTTAAGAAATGGTTTCTTAGTAACGCATGCGATGTCACTATTTGATCTTCAAGATGTATTGCATAGTTATCGAATCTCGAACGACTCTCGATATACCAATGGTTGTTGATTCGATCGGGATATATGGATGAAGGGACCGTACTGTACGATAACCAAAATCTATTGGTTCTTGCAGGCACTATCAGTGATACCTAGGGAATCATGGGGCGATGTTGCTAGGCGCTCTTACCATGATTCGATGGGCAAGTCGGAAATTGTTGTTCCGAGTCACAAGGAGTTGTGAGCCCACGGCTAGCTGTATCCCTGAACCATTGAGGGTCACACAGAGTAATGGATTTTTAATCCCCGTTGAGATAGTTAAATTTAAAGAGTTAAATTTAATGAACAAAGAAGTTGGACTTCTTAATTATGAGTAGAGGAGTAAGATTTCCTAAAATGACATAGGGATGGGCATTTTTGGAAACCACTGAATTCGGATTCAGAAAAATTTATATTGACTTTAAAAGGTGCAGAAATGGTTTCTGTGCACATTGGTGAAATCGGTTTATCAATCGAAGTCATGATGAATTTTATATTAATTTCTGAACATGCGGGCTTTGCTTGTCGGGCTTGAACTTATGACTAATGGGCCCTAAGCTGTTAGTGGCCTACATTATAAATAAGTTATTGCAGTACAGAAATTAGACACAACAGGTCACAATTTTCGAAAAAACCCTATTTTTCTCTCAGTAGTGGCCGCCCCCCTTCTCCCCTCTGCTCGGAAAATCCAGTCTGTGAATTTTGAATTGCAGTCTGGTTTAACGGATCAAATTCGTTAATCTCTTCGTAGAAACTTCTGATAGATTTTCTAGTGCAATCTATCAGAGGGATTAAATATCCGTTCGTGGACCTGATTGAAGAACAGTTCGTCCATCAGTTCCAGGGATATACAACAAGAGCAGAGAAATCTGTTGGTGTCCATAATCTCGCTTCGAGATTGGAGGTAAAAATTTTATAATCGTTATTTAATTTTTACACACACAATTTAATCGTAAGGTTGATACTCATTATGGAATCGTTCCATATAAAATTTTTAAACTTCCGCTGCACCGGGTATCAATCCTAATTGATCTGATCGCCGCGTTACACACAACAATTTGCTGAGTCATTAGACTCACTACGCTTGCTTGGTTGCAGGTAAGGAGTATTTAGGGATCGAGGGGCAGGATCCTCGGGGTTGAGGTCGCCGGTGGTGCAGGCCCTTGACCGATTCTACTTTATTTGCTTCCGCTTAGTTTATGCATGTAATAATGAATTGTTATGTGGAGTATTTTTATGTTGTAGCCATGATGAGTTTCCCTGTGCTTAAATGTTTGCCTTAAATATTGTCAACACTTTACTGCAACCGTGTGGGGTTGCCTTTCCTTTTTGAAGTTTATGATTATCATGTTGGACTTTTGTCTGGTGTCTATTTTTTTTGTTTGAACTGCTGCATGTGAGAGGTTAGTTGTTGTATTTTCAAACAAGTCATGACAAAATTTTTATAAATCCGCATTTCTTTTATTATTTATTTAAGTTTAGAGGTTAGTGTCATTTCACATGTTCCCTCAACAAGCAATTTATTCAATGACAAAGATGGAATGAAAATTCTATTCTTCTTAAACAAACACTTATGGATCACATAGAATTTTTCATGAGTGTCATGCAAACATAACTCAAACACATCTTTCAAACCATTATCCAATAAATTCAACTTGTTAGCATTCTCAAGCCACAACTACTTTAAAAACAAGATAGGTAAAAATACGTACCTTCGTGACAATGTATTAACTACCACATACTCCTTACCTTGTTGAAAATTAATCATCTTTTCATCAAGAACTCTCCTTTTATGAGAACTCACACCATGAATAAATGAAACAAGTTCTATTGCACGAAATACATTCAACTTTCTAACATGCTCATGACTCAAAAACTTCATATCCAACATGATTAACATAACTCTATAATATTCAACATGCACTTTAAAAATTTTGCTATATACTATGACATAATCAAAGTATACCACAACAAATTTACCCATAGATGCATGCAAAACATAATCTTTCAATCCCATGAAAGTATTACGCACATTAGCTAGCCCAAAAGTCATCACTAGCCACTCAAGAAGATTTGACCTTCTGCCCATACTATTCATGCAACATTCAAATACATCAACATAAGCAAAATCACTCAATCTCATAACATACCATGATTCAAACACCTTGAGATCAAAAAGTGACTTCAACAAATCAATATGATCCAAATCATTCAATATTGTAGTATGCAAAATGTCAAGAAACATAAGATCACTGTTTGAAATTAAAGCATATTTCATAGATGGCGTAGTCACAAATCTCTTAACAAAGTCATTAAATCCCAACAATTGAGAATTGAGATCATACCTTTGAAAGTAGACATTTGATTGGTATTCAACATGTAAATCATAACTCTCGAATGGAAAAACTCTCAAACCTCTAACCTCACTTTGTGTGTGACCAACTTCACATGGATTCAACATATTAAGCATTTTAGTATTGTATCTCCTTTGCTTCTTCATCAACACAACTCCAAAATCTTGCAAAGAAGAACAAATGATGCTCTGAATTGAACCGGCTATATAATCACAATGATATAAAATCTCTTTGTACATAAGTACTTTAGGGATTTTATTCATTTGAACAAAATTTGCATCCTCACAATTTTGGACCATAATATTTCTTTTTTTCTTGGTCTCTTTCAACTCAATTTCTTTCCTCTCTTTTTTTACCTCAAAGGCCACCTCACTCTTTTGGACACTCATTTTTTCGGCCTCTTCTTTTTATTTTTCTTTTCCATGGCTATCTCACTTTTTTCATCACTCTTTTTTTCAGTCATATCACTCAAATTTTCAACTTCCAATTGATCCTCAAGAAGTTCTTTTAGATTCAATTGCAAAGAAAGATTACAAGACTCATCAATAGAATCACAAGTGAGTCCAATAATATTATCATCCACAACATGAACAATAGAAGAATTATCATCAAACAATGACTCACCCTCCACTGCACATATTTCAACACTCACTTCATCAATAGTTGAAGTATCATCAACCTCAATTTTCTCAACATCTTCAACTTCAACTTTTGCCTCAACATCCACTAAAACATTGGATTCATCATCTACTTTAGAATCCACCACTTTCATCATAGACTCCCTTAGACATTGCCTCATATCATGCTCATATTTTCTAGAACACCATAAGCATACAATATCACAAGTACTTGAATTTGAAAGTTTAGATGTACCTTGATATTCACACTTTGGAACTCCACTTTTCTTCTCATAGTGATTAGGAGCAAAGAGTTTCCTCAACACTCTTTTCAACTCATCTCACGTAGATATAGGACTCATTCCACGCCTTTCCCTATTCTCATCCAATCTATCCCACCAAGTGCAAGCATAGTCGGTAAACTCTTTTATGACAAGTTTTACTTTCCTAGCATCAGAAATATCACGATCATCTAATACACTCTCTACCCTTTTCTCCCACTTCAAATACAATTCCGGATCGTCATCTCCATGGAACGACGGAATTTTACTTTAATTACTTCTATTACTACCGCACCCATAAAATCTCCTTTTACTCTCCATGTACTCATCATCTCCTCCAACAAAATAATTTCTATAGGACATCGTACCTGCAAGAAAAAGGTTAGTAATAAAAATATTCCTCACCCAAAATCTCACAAATCACTCCAAATAAATCGCTCAAAAACTCTCTTTTTTTTCACTCAAAATATGGAATAGCTTATGCTTTGTGATTTTAAATATCAAACCCACAAGTTCAAAACTTGTAAAAACTTGCCAATCGACTCACGAAGATTGCACAAAAATAAGAAATTGACTTTATGAAGATTGAAATAACTTTTTACCCAAAGACTCACAAGACACAAGAACTTTGCCACAAGTTATTTTGCTTCTCCTTTTGTTTTTTTTAAAGCTTTTTCGGCCCTTCAATATTTTTTTTCTCTTTTGACCGATTTTATTTTTTGACTTTTTTCGATTTTTCTCTTTTTTTTGAATTTATAACTTGTAGCACAAGACACGAGACTTGGATAACAAGTTTGAAAGAATGACACAGAAATTTGATATGAGATAGATGAAGAACGAAGAACAAAGAACGATGAACGAAGAACACGAAGAACGGAAAAGAAGAACGAAGAATAGATAAGACGAACAAATAGAAAGATACGACTTACTTGATCAAGAGAACCTTAAGCTTTGATACCAAATGATGCGAATCTTGGATGCATGGAAGGCAAACACGAATATATTAAAATTGTACCTCAATCCAATAACAAAAAGATTCCTTAATTTTGTCTCGATCTTTTGAACAAGTAAGTTTCGGATATCCACCTCTAGTTTACAACGAAACTAGCAACAGATAATCACGAGGATAAACAATTAATCACAACAGAACCTTCAGAGGAACCTGTCTCTGACAATCCACGAAGATAATCAATTGACAAACGCCACAAAATAATTAAACTTTGATAATTTTGATTTTTTTTACTAAGCAAAAGCTTCAATAAAATTCTAGAGAGAATTTTAGACTGATAAAAATCAATAATATGCTCTTTAATGAGAAGTTTACAATATATAGAAGAAATAAACTAGGAATCCTAATAGAATTAGACTAAAGATTTCCTAGTTGGATTATAATTCCAAAATCCTAAAGATAAAGCAAAAAAATATCTAAAGATATCAAATATATCATCTAGAAGTTTCCTAATAAACTTAAAAGACTCAAAATAGCACAATATATCTAAATATATCAAATATATATCAAAAACCACGCACACACACTAACACACCAAAGTGCATGTGAGAGACAGTAGGCGCGGGCGCGCATGACCGTTTGTCCAACATCTTCAAAATTCACTCGGATGCGCGGGCGCGCATAAGCTTCTAACTTGCTGACTTATTTTTTAATTTTCTTCACTTCCTTGAGGTTTTTGGACTTCAATATCACCATAACACCCTTTAAAAAGATCTTCAAGCATCTCAACTTGATTCTCATGAATTCCAAACCCTTCAACTCTCGATTGTAAATCACGGAGCAAATCTTGGAACAATATGAACCTTCGAGCACCTCCTAGATTCATATCAAAGATCAATACCTGCACAACTGCCAAAGAAATCTGGGAAAAAGCACACCCAATTTTCCGAGGTAAATGACCAGACAAAAGGAAACAAGCTTACTATGGTCATCCAAAAGTTTGATAGTGCCAAAATGAATCCAGGAGAAACCATGGTTGAATTTAATGAACGGTTATTATCTATGAAATTATTACCTTAGGTAAATTTTATTCTAATCCTGAGATTTTCTTGATGGTTATGAGATCACTGCCTAGGGAATGAGATGTCAAAATAGTGGTCATGCTAGAATCAAAATAATTAAGCAAACTAGAGCTTCACGACTTGTTTGCTGATCTCAAAGAATATGACTACGAGCTGGGCATCAGAACATAAGCGGAGCCCTCAACCTCTCAAACCACCAAAGCTCTCTCTGCAATCGTCATCTTTATATCGGTCTAGGAATCCTCACACAAGAAAAGTGCAGAGAAACTAAGCAATGATGTTATGTCACTCTATGTGAAGAAGTTTGGTAATTTCATGCTTAAATAAAAATCAAAAGTTGACAACCATACAACAAAAAAGATCATACAGATGATGATCCTACATGTCTTAACAGTGGAAATAGCTAAAGGTCACTTTATTACAGATTGCAACCGACCGAGAAATGATGAAAAAAAACCGTTTGAGAAAAAACGGTCGAAGGATGAAAGAAGATCCTTCAAGAAGAAGAGAGATCAAAAAGCATTGGTTGTTGAGGAAAACAAAATCAATTCGAATGATTTAGATTCGGAGTCTACCAGCTCTGACAGAACCTCGAGAGAAAGTTAAGAACAGAGAGTGCAATGTCTGATGGCAAACTCAGAACCAGAAGAAGAAGAAGAAGAAGAAGAAGAAAGCGATGAGGTATTTGAATTTGGCTCTTCTGAATTTACACAAGAGGATCTAGTCAATACATTGCATGAAATGGCTAAAGATTACTAGAAGCTTTCTCAATCATTCGAGGAAGTAAAGGCGGAAAGAGTAAGCCTCAAAGATAACTCGAGTAAAGCTAGCTACTTGCAGCAAAAAGAACTCAATAGTCTCAAGGTGAAACTCAGTCTGCTGGTTATTGAAAATGATAACATGATAAGAATGTTCTAAACCACTTTGAATGAGAATCAAATGTTTCTTGAAGTAATCAACACTTGAAACCAGTCTTCTGTCTCATTTATCAAGATGAATGAGAATAAAAATTAAGCAGGTGACAATACAGGCTTAAGCTTTGGTTCACATGATTGCAATCATGCTGAGAAAGTACTCAGTCGAATCTAGAAAAAGGCAAGTCCAGTAAACTTTGTGTAGTGACCCTACCCGGATCATCTAATAACTAGAGTCTTAAACATGAAGTATATTTACCGAAGGGGATCATACTTTGCTAGAGCAAATATATGTTGATAGTATCATATTTGGGTCAATTAACCCCAATTTATATGAGAAATTCTCTAATCTTATGCAGGTAAAATTTGATATGGGCATGATGAGAGAGCTCACCTTCTTTCTTAGATTTCAAATTAAACAGCTCGATAATGGAATATTCATAAACCAATCCAAGTACGCCAAAGAGCTTATCAAGAAATTTGAAATGGACAACTACTCAGTAGCCACTGTAAGAGTGGGTGCCCAGTGAGCCAACTGTGTGGCTATGGGCTTTGATGACTCTTTGTATAAACAATCTTTTGTTTAATATTATTTACACTTTTATGGCAATGACTTTATATTACTTCATATTGTTATATTGTGATATACTATTGTTGTTTTGATAAAGACCTTGAATATACTATAGTGTATGTAAGATGTGGTAGAACATGGAGATGTCTATCATGAAATACATCTTATAGTCACTGTATGTTCTAAAACCGTTCCTAGTCGATTGAGCCGTCCGATAATAAGGATAAGGATCGCTCGAGTTTGAGACTAGCATTTGCGATGCGGAGTACCACGTTTCATTGGTAGGGAACATGGAGATGTTCGAAGCATGCAAATGGATATTCATAGGATGAATAATCGAACTACCCTATCCGGACTTTCCAAGTGGTTATCACTTATCGAGTGGATTAAGTCCGCGGTTTTGGTTGTACACCATTAGTCCTTACGACTTGAAACATCATGGAGACTCTATATGCTAGTGCTGTGCTTTGACTCATTTACCGACTCTATGGGGGTCATCAGGTGTCGAGATTGGGTACAGTTACGACACATATAGGAGTCAATGCATTGTTGTCAAGGATTCACCACATACTTGCGAGTGTGGATATCCTATGCGATCTGAGGAGATATTAGTGTGATAAATCTCTGGCCAGAGTAATTGATGTGATTTAAGAAATGGTTTCTTAGTAGCACATGCGATGTCACTAATTTGATCTTCAAGATGTATTGCATAGTTATCGAATCTTGAGCGACTCTCGATATACCAATGGTTGTTGATTCGATCGGGATATATGGATGAAGGGACCGTACTGTACGCTAACCAAAATCTACTGGTTCTTGTAGGCACTATCAGTGATACCTAGGGAATCATGGGGCGATGTTGCTAGGCGCTTTACCATGATTCGTTGGGCAAGTCGGAAAGTGTTGTTCCGAGTCACAAGGAGTTGTGAGCCCACGGCTAGCTGTATCCCTGAACCATTGAGGGTCACACAGTGTAATGGAGTTTTAATCCCCGTTGAGATAGTTAAATTTAAAGAGTTAAATTTAATGAACTAAGGAGTTGGACTTCTTAAATAAGAGTAAGGGAGTAGGATTTCCTAAAATGACATAGGGATGGACATTTTTGGAAATCACTGAAATCGGATTCAGGAAAATTTATTTTGACTTTAAAATGTGCAGAAATGGTTTCTGTGCACATTGGTGAAATCAGTTCATCAATCGGAGTCACGATGAATTTTATATTAATTTCTGAACGAGCGGGCTTTGCTTGTCGGGCCCCAGCTTATGACTAATGGGCCCTAAGGAGTTAGTGGCCTGCATTATAAATAAGTTATTTCAGTACAGAAATTACACAGAACAGGTCATAATTTTTGAGACAGAGCAAAAATCGAACCCTAGCCTCTCTCTCAACAAATCGGCCGAACCCTCCCCCTCTGCCCGAGAAAATTCCGGTCTGTGATTTTGAATCGCGGTCAGGAATAACGAATCAGATTCGTGTAATCTCTTCGCAGAAAACTTCTGATAGATTTTCTAGTGCAATCTATCAGAGGGATTAAACCTCTGTTCGTGGACCTGATTGAAGGAGTTCATCGGTTCCAGGGAGAGACAACAAGAGCAGATAAAATCTGTTGGTGTCCATTAATCTCGTTGCGAGATTTAAGGTAAAATTTAATAACTGTTATTTAAATTTTACACACACAATAATTTAATCGTTGAACGGTTGATACCCACACTATGGAATTGTTCCATAACAAAATTTTTAAACTTCCGCTGCACCGGGTATCAATCGTGATTGATCTGACCGCCAGTTTTTTCCAACAGTGGTATCAGAGCCAGGTTGCTCAGATCAAACGATTAAATTAATCAATTGTACAAAATTTTTGAGTCTCGGTTTTTGAAACAAAATAAATTTTTTTAAATAAAAAAAAAAATTTTTTTTTTTTCGGGGCAAAACCCGGGCAGCGATTGGATCGCTCCCCTACTTGTCATTGTTATTTATTGTAAATACATTAGATATAGTGGGAGATCAAGATTTGAAGATGGTGGGCCCAGCAGACAATGAAGACTGAAGAAATGTAAATTGGAAGCATATGTAATAGGATTGCATTTGCATACTGCATATTACCTAGGATTGGACTAAGACCCGTGATTGGCAACCACGGGTCAATTAGAAATGGAATCGATCATCCTATATAATATGTGATATTATGATTGTATGCATGTTTAGACATAAATTGCGTGAATCCGGCAATGCATGCAATAAATTAAATATGATGAGACAAATATTTTTATAAATAAAATCCCTCATTTTAAATATGATTTAAAATTTATATCAAGATAAATAAAGGAAATTTAAATATTGTTTAAATGTTCCTACCTTCCATCAACGGTCAATGTATGTGATGCTACCCGCGGATACGGTCCGGCTCATATTATTGGGGGGGCCCGTCCGTCGGAAAGCTGTACATTGGATCGACAAATGTTGTAAGTTGGGTGGAACTCCCATGGGATCGGCTCATATTATTGGGGGATCCACATGGCGACCGTCCATCACAACTTAATATTGATGGGTCATCTTGACATGTCACTTTAAACGGCGTCATATTATTGGGCCCTTATTGGACATGAGGTAAATACATGGGGGTTGCTTTGGAAGCAATTGGGCTCTACCTTTTGAGAATTATGGTTGGCTGATATTATTCGGGACCATAAGTTTGTCAATTGGACTCCATGTTCTCACTAAGGAAAAAGTTTCCCGTTTTCACTAGAGGGTGGTGAAATCGTTAAAATAGTGGGAGTGAGATTCATAAAATTAAATTCGCCTATTTTATGTCTTAGTAAATTGTTAAACAATCATTGATATATGTCTGTTTTCCTTTTCAGTATTTCATACAATGAATTCGCGAAATCCTTTATTCTCGATCCTCGAACAAAACAAGCTGACTGGCGCCAACTATACGGAATGGTTCCGGAAGTTGAAGATTGTCTTAACTTCGGAGAAAATGCTCTATGTGTTAGAGAAAGCACCTCCGAAGGAAGCACCAGCTGATGTTAGTCCGGAGGAATTGGCCAAGCTTGATGCATGGTGGGACCATGACATCAAGACCAAATGCTATATGCAAGCCTCGATGTCTGATGAACTCCAGAGGCGATTTGAGGACACGGTGAATGCTGCTGACATTCACGCGCAACTCAAGGAACTTTTTGGGGCTCAGTCGAGGGCTGAAAGGTTCTCTACTGTTAAGGAGTTGATGACGTGCCGCATGCGTGAAGGGACTTCGGTCCGTGATCATGGGGTACGAGTGATTTGGCTCATACAGAAGTTAGCGACCCTTGATTTGGTGTTGGAGCATGAACTCAATGTGGACTTGCTGCTTCTATCTCTTCCTTCTTCATTTGATGGATTCGTGATAAATTTTAATATGAACAAGATAGAGGCCACCCTTGAAGAGATGGTCAATATGCTCGTTACATATGAATCCACACTTAAGAAGGATAAGCCAGCTTTCTTGGTGGGCTCCTCATCTTCTGCTAAGAAGGGGCCAAGTATGAAGGGCAAGAAACGTTCTGCCCCACCCAAGAAAGTGGAACCCGAGAAGAAGCAAAAGACAAAGGCTTCAAACAATGGAAAATCCAAGGATGTTTGCCATTACTGCAAGAAGCCGGGTCATTGGAAGCGCAACTGCAAGGAGTATCTTGAGCAGTTGGGAACTGCAAAGGGTATGTTCTATATCGAAATAAACATGTCACTTAATACAACTTCTTGGGTATTGGATACCGGATGTGGATCTCACATTTGCAATGATTTGCAGGTGATGACAAGAAGTCGCAGGCTTAGAATGGGTGAGACCCAGCTGAGGCTCGGGAATGGTTCCAGAGTTGAAGCTACGGCCATTGGAGATGTTTGTTTGATTTTGCAGAATGGTTTTAAATTATTGTTGAGAGATGTTTTATTTGTGCCAGATTTAATTAAAAACATTATTTCTATTTCTATGCTTGATAGAGATGGTTATTCTTGTAATTTTGTGAATGGGATTTGCAATATTTACAAGAATGAATGTTTAATTGGAAATGGACAACTTGAAAACGATCTATACAATTTAAAACTAAAAGACGTTCCAGTGAATTGTATTGACAAACCGGCGACAACAAACAAAAGGAAAATCGATAGTCAAAACCCGGCAAACCTTTGGCACGCTAGACTAGGTCATATTTCCTCAAGGAGGATGAACAAGCTAGTGGGAGAGGGCATGTTTGATATGTCTGATATTAACTCTCTACCTACTTGTGAATCCTGCCTAAAAGGAAAAATGACTAAATCTCCTTTTAAGGGGAAACCTGAGCGTAGTCAGAATCTGTTGGATTTGATCCATACAGATGTTTGTGGTCCATTTAGAGTAGGGACTCAACATGGCCACACCTACTTCATTACCTTTACTGATGATTATTCAAGGTATGGGTATTTATATTTAATGAAATATAAGTCTGAAGCATTTGAAAAGTTCAAAGAATTCAGGGCTGAAGTAGAAAACAAGCTAGGTGAAAGTATTAAAGCACTTCGATCGGATCGAGGTGGAGAATACTTGAGTACCGAGTTTTTGGACTATCTGAAAGAGAATGGGATTCTCTCTCAGTGGACTCCTCCTATGACACCACAACTTAATGGTGTATCGGAGCGTCGTAATCGAACTTTGTTGGACATGGTTCGATCTATGATGAGCTTCACTGAGCTTCCACCTTCGTTTTGGGGCTATGCGCTTGAAACGGCGGTATTGTTGTTGAACAACGTCCACACTAAAGCAGTGGACAAAACACCATACGAGTTATGGAATGGCAAAGCTCCTAAGTATTCGTACTTGAGGATTTGGGGATGTCCTGCTTACGTGAAGCGGACAGTGGGAGATAAGTTGGATAGTCGATCCAGCTTATGTTATTTTGTAGGGTATCCGAAGAATTCAATCGGATATTATTTCTATTATCCTGCTGAAACAAAGGTGTTTGTTTCTAGGAATGCCACCTTCTTGGAGAAGGAGTTCTTATTGGATAAGAAAGGCGAGATGATGGAACTCGAAGAAGTTCGAGAAGAACCCGAAATACAAAATAACGATCCTACACCTCAGGAACCATTGCTGGACACGCCTGAACCTAGAAGATCCGAGAGGACTTCTAGACCTCCTATTCGATATGGTCTTCTTCTTGAAGGGGATCAAGATGAACCCGACATTGGATGTGATCCAAGAAACTTCAAGGAAGCAATTTCTGATGCGGATTCGAATTTATGGCTTGAAGCTATGCAGTCAGAATTGGATTCGATGCATACAAACCAAGTTTGGTCTTTGGTAGATCCTCCCGATGGAATTGTTCCAATAGGGTGTAAATGGATCTACAAAAGAAAGCTTGGGCCTGATGGTAAGGTATTGACCTACAAGGCGCGATTGGTGGCGAAAGGTTATACTCAAAGGCAAGGAGTTGACTATGATGAAACCTTTTCACCAGTTGCTATGTTCAAGTCCATAAGAATCCTTATTGCCATAGCTGCATGGTATGACTATGAGATATGGCAAATGGATGTGAAGACTGCTTTTCTTAATGGAGACATTAAGGAAGAAATCTATATGAAGCAGCCAGAGGGGTACACATCCATGGGAAGCGAGCATAAGGTATGCAAGCTTCAGAGATCAATTTATGGTCTAAAACAAGCATCAAGAAGTTGGAACCAGAAATTTGATGAAACAATAAAAGATTATGGTTTCATCAAGAACCCGGAGGAACCTTGCGTGTACAAAAAAGTAGTTAAGGATGCGGTGACATTCTTAGTACTTTATGTTGATGACATCCTACTCATTGGGAATGATGTAGGGATGTTGCAGTCAACAAAAATATGGTTATCAGGTAGATTTTCGATGAAGGATTTGGGAGAGGCATCCTACATTCTTGGGATACAGATCTATAGAGATAGGTCTAAGAGAATGATAGGACTCACTCAATCAACCTACATCGATACCATATTGAAACGGTTTTCAATGGATGGGTCCAAAAGAGGACATCTACCCATGTGTCATGGAGTTTCTCTATCCAAGTCTATGTGTCCCAAGACTGATGAAGAGATAGAGAATATGACACATGTACCATATGCGTCAGCTATAGGTAGTATCATGTATGGGATGATATCTACCAGACCGGATGTAGCATTTGCTCTGAGTGTCACGAGCAGATATCAGTCTAATCCTGGTCAAATGCATTGGAAAGCCGTGAAGGACATTCTTAAGTACTTGCGAAGGACTAAGAATATGTTCATGGTTTATGGAGGACGAGAACTCAAACTGGAAGGCTATACCGACTCTAGCTTCCAAAGTGATGTGGATGACTCGAAGTCTACCTCTGGATTTGTGTTCATGCTCAATGGCGGTGCTGTCTCTTGGAAGAGTTCCAAGCAGGACACCACAGCGGATTCCACCACTGAGGCTGAATACATTGCAGCATCAGCTGCTGCTAAAGAGGCCGTTTGGATGAGGAATTTCGTCCAAGAGTTGGGCGTCATTCCTGAATTTGTTGGTCCAGTCCCGGTGTACTGCGACAACACGGGTGCCGTTGCTCAAGCAAAGGAACCAAGGTCTCATCAAAGGTCCAAACACGTACTGAGGAAATACCACATAATCCGGGAGATTGTGGAAAGAGGAGACATCATTGTCGAACGAGTGGCCTCTGCAGACAATATCGCTGATCCGCTTACTAAGCCCTTGCCAGGACCATTGTTTGACAAACATCGCGAAGCAATGGGTCTACGTAGTATGACTAGTTGGCTATAGGGCAAGTGGGAGATTGTAAGAGTGGGTGCCCAGTGAGCCAACTGTGTGGCTATGGGCTTTGATGACTCTTTGTATAAACAATCTTTTGTTTAATATTATTTACACTTTTATGGCAATGACTTTATATTACTTCATATTGTTATATTGTGATATACTATTGTTGTTTTGATAAAGACCTTGAATATACTATAGTGTATGTAAGATGTGGTAGAACATGGAGATGTCTATCATGAAATACATCTTATAGTCACTGTATGTTCTAAAACCGTTCCTAGTCGATTGAGCCGTCCGATAATAAGGATAAGGATCGCTCGAGTTTGAGACTAGCATTTGCGATGCGGAGTACCACGTTTCATTGGTAGGGAACATGGAGATGTTCGAAGCATGCAAATGGATATTCATAGGATGAATAATCGAACTACCCTATCCGGACTTTCCAAGTGGTTATCACTTATCGAGTGGATTAAGTCCGCGGTTTTGGTTGTACACCATTAGTCCTTACGACTTGAAACATCATGGAGACTCTATATGCTAGTGCTGTGCTTTGACTCGTTTACCGACTCTATGGGGGTCATCAGGTGTCGAGATTGGGTACAGTTACGACACATATAGGAGTCAATGCATTGTTGTCAAGGATTCACCACATACTTGCGAGTGTGGATATCCTATGCGATCTGAGGAGATATTAGTGTGATAAATCTCTGGCCAGAGTAATTGATGTGATTTAAGAAATGGTTTCTTAGTAGCACATGCGATGTCACTAATTTGATCTTCAAGATGTATTGCATAGTTATCGAATCTTGAGCGACTCTCGATATACCAATGGTTGTTGATTCGATCGGGATATATGGATGAAGGGACCGTACTGTACGCTAACCAAAATCTACTGGTTCTTGTAGGCACTATCAGTGATACCTAGGGAATCATGGGGCGATGTTGCTAGGCGCTTTACCATGATTCGTTGGGCAAGTCGGAAAGTGTTGTTCCGAGTCACAAGGAGTTGTGAGCCCACGGCTAGCTGTATCCCTGAACCATTGAGGGTCACACAGTGTAATGGAGTTTTAATCCCCGTTGAGATAGTTAAATTTAAAGAGTTAAATTTAATGAACTAAGGAGTTGGACTTCTTAAATAAGAGTAAGGGAGTAGGATTTCCTAAAATGACATAGGGATGGACATTTTTGGAAATCACTGAATTCGGATTCAGGAAAATTTATTTTGACTTTAAAATGTGCAGAAATGGTTTCTGTGCACATTGGTGAAATCAGTTCATCAATCGGAGTCACGATGAATTTTATATTAATTTCTGAACGAGCGGGCTTTGCTTGTCGGGCCCCAGCTTATGACTAATGGGCCCTAAGGAGTTAGTGGCCTGCATTATAAATAAGTTATTTCAGTACAGAAATTACACAGAACAGGTCATAATTTTTGAGACAGAGCAAAAATCGAACCCTAGCCTCTCTCTCAACAAATCGGCCGAACCCTCCCCCTCTGCCCGAGAAAATTCCGGTCTGTGATTTTGAATCGCGGTCAGGAATAACGAATCAGATTCGTGTAATCTCTTCGCAGAAAACTTCTGATAGATTTTCTAGTGCAATCTATCAGAGGGATTAAACCTCTGTTCGTGGACCTGATTGAAGGAGTTCATCGGTTCCAGGGAGAGACAACAAGAGCAGATAAAATCTGTTGGTGTCCATTAATCTCGTTGCGAGATTTAAGGTAAAATTTAATAACTGTTATTTAAATTTTACACACACAATAATTTAATCGTTGAACGGTTGATACCCACACTATGGAATTGTTCCATAACAAAATTTTTAAACTTCCGCTGCACCGGGTATCAATCGTGATTGATCTGACCGCCAGTTTTTTCCAACAGCCACAACCCCCATGAGTGCATCAATTAAGTTCGAAAAAGATGAAGAGGCAATAACGATCGAGGTAACTATGTATCGCGCTCTCATAATATTGTAGCAAAGGAATTTAGTGTCCACTCAATGGCAGACGTTTACCACAACGAGCCGAGAGTTTAACTCTCTATATTTAAGACAAATTTGCCCCACCTAGGTGCTTACGGGATAGAAACAAAATGTCTCCCAAGATAGAACGCTGACAACTTCGAGTAGTAGCACTATAAACTCGAAGAACTTCGAACAAAGTATTTAAGAAACTTTGAGATGCAAGAGAGAAATGAGAGAAAGAATGAATGAATTGGTGAAATGAATGCAATTAGGGTGGTATATTTATAGATGTTAAAAGGCTATGATTGAAAGTCGTGTCCATTCACAAAATAATGCACACACCTCTTCGTCCGAAATGATGCAACTCTTATGCATATTTTCCATATCACACGGCCAGTGGCCGTGTGATTCAATTTACTTCACTCAGCCACATGGGCGAGTGATATATATGTATATATATAATAATAATATAATATAATATATTATAATATAATATATTAATATATTAATATATAATTTTTTCTTTAGAATATACGATATATTATATATTATATATTCATATACATTTATCGCTTTTCATTAAATATTTCAACTGGTCAAATTCGAACTAATAACTTAATTTTTCATTCACATCTATTTGATAATCAAGAAATAAATTTCTTACGAATTCTACTCGCGATATAGAATTCGTTCATTACGCAACTTGTTCGAATTATTTATCGACTCTAAATGAGTACACAACTCATTTTTCCAAAAATCCCCCACATGAATAAAAATTAATGAATATGATTTATGTGAATATGTATGCATATGATATAAGAGAGTTTTTTGCAAAAAATTATTGCATGGGGAGAGGTAGCTTGCGGCTTTGAACCTTCCTTATTGAAATACTATCGGATTTACTAGGCTGCTTAGTGAACGTGATGTCTTGAAATTTGCAGCCATTTATGTAAACCAAGACAATAGTATTCACACAATAATTTTTCTCACACTTTATATGTTCTCACAGTTTTGTCCATTTTTTGGCACTGGACAACATCTTGGATTCTTAAGTGTTTCGTTGAAGCGGCCCGTCTTCACACTTATATAGGTGATCTCCTATTATAAGTGTATCCTGCCATACCCCATTTCCTAAAGAAATATAGGAATCATTAAAAGTTTGTTTAAAAACTTAACATCACTACTTGCGCAGGTGCACTTTTATCCTAGGAATGAGAGTAGAACAAATTTCTAAGTGCACACGAACATTCATAACTTGATTTTTCCATTGAACCAAGATCTTGGGATCTTCAATCTACAAGGTTGGGTTTCCGAAATGAATATCCTTTAATTTTGTAGGTTTTAATCTCATTCCCCTTGATAAGCAGTTTACTTGATCTCTCCCTAAACCTTTTGTCAACAGATCCGCTAAGTTATCTTTTGATTTTACATAATCAACTGTCATAACACCATTTGAGATCAACTGCCTAATGGTATTATATCTTCGACGTATGTGTCGCGACTTACCATTATACATACTACTTTGTGCCCTACCTATAGCTGACTGACTATCCCAATGTATCATTATGTTGGCACTGGTTTCGTCCAACAAGGAATATCTTCTAGGAAATTACGAAGTCATTCCGCTTCTTCTCCTGCTTTATCTAAAGCTATGAATTCCGATTCCATAGTTGAACGAGCTATACACGTTTGCTTATAGAATTTCCATGACACAGCTCCTCCACCGATGATGAACACATATCAACTTGTGGACTTAGAGTTTTTTGTGTCTGAAATCCAATTTGAATCACAATATCCTTCAAGTACAGAAAGATATGTTGAATAATATAATCCATAGTCCATTGAATATTTTAAGTATTTAAATACTCTCTCTAATGCTTTTCAATTTGCATCACAATATCCTTCCAATAATCATTGCATATTGTTGTTGAGATACGGGTTCACCACGATTTTTAGATAAATGTAAACTTAAATCCACGGGTGATCTTACCGACGTAATATCATACGCATTGAATTTTCTAAGTACTTTCTCAACATAATGATATTGTGTTAGGGTAATTCCTTCAGATGTTTTTGCAATCTTAATTCCTAAGATTACGTCTTCTTTCCCCATATCTTTCATATAAAAATGTTTTGTCAATATTTTCTTTGTATTCATGATAATATCATGACTACTACCTATTATGAGCATATCGTCTATATATAGACATACAATTACATATGAAGCAGGCGTGCCCTTTATATAAACACCTTTATCACACTCATTAATCTTGAATCCATTCGACATCATTGTTTTGTCAAACTTTTCATGACATTGTTTAGGAGCTTGTTTTAGCCCATACAACGATTTAACGAGTCTACACACTTTTTTTTCTTTACCAGGAGCAATAAATCCTTCAGGGTGTTCCATATATATTTCTTTTTCTAACTCACCATTTAAAAAGGCCGTCTTTACATCCATTTGATGAATTTCGAGATCATTTAAAGTAGCAATTGCTATAAGTACTCGAATAGACGTTATTCTCATAATAGGTGAATATGTATCGAAGAAATCCAACCCTTATTTTTGTCTGAATCTTTTAGCCACTAACCTTGATTTGTATTTTTCAACAGATCCATCAGCTTTGTATTTTCTTTTTAGGATCCATTTGCATCCTAAAGGTTTGCTTCATGGTGGAAGATCTACTAATTCCTAAGTATGATTTTTCATGATGGAATCTATTTCGCTGTTTATGAACTCTTTCCAAAGCGGAGCGTCGGGACTAGATAGCTGATAAGTACATTTTGTATGCATTAGTTTGTGATATTTTTATATATATTTTTGTGTGCATTTATATTGTTTTTATGTGTTTTTATGTGTTTTAGTTCATGTGTGTGTATTTCACTCTCCCGGTTAATTTTGTAGGAAAATGGATTTTTGAAGAGTTAATTACGGAGCAGCCTTGATCTAAAAATTATATTTAATTTTAGAGAGTTCCAAATCCAATCTTCACAGTTCAGAATGAAGTTCAAGATGTTTTGAAGCTTCTGTCCAAATTTCAGGTCAATCTGACGGCTAGAACCCAAGATATGAATTTTTCAAATTTGTCACTCGGAGCAAGTTGAAAGTTACGCTGATGATGAGTGTTGTAGCACGATTGCACTTGAGTTTGACGCTAGGAAGAGTGCTAACGCGCTTAGAAGAAGGAGTTTGGTGCTAGAAAGAGTGCTAACGCGCTAAGGAAGGGCGCAAGGAAGTCTGTGCGTGAGTTTTTTGGGCAAAAACATGCTCGCTCGAGCGAGCGAGACGGGAGCAGAAATCCTCGGAACAGAGAGTCTCTCGCTCGAGCGAGAAGTTGTGCTCGCTCGAGCGAGATGTCGGGAATCAGAAAAAAATCAGAATTTCTGAAATTAAAAAGTCTTATTTTATGGGCTATTTTTCATGGGCTTTTTAAACTCATATTTAAGAGACTTATTCAGACGTGAGAAGGGGGGTTCCAACACGCATAACGCAGACGCAAGGCGGCGGCTGGGAGCAGAGAAGATTTCTTCGCTTTTTCTTTCTTCTGTTCTTTCTTTTTATTTTATTTTTGAATTCTAGTTTCAATTATTGAGTAGTTTGTTTTCAACCAAGACGGCGTGATTGGGACGAACAAATTTATGTAGAAAACTTGGATGTTTGTTTGGGATTTTTCAGAGTTGATTTTATTTTATTGATTGTCAGATTTATATTTGTCTTTTGAATAGTCTGATCAACTATTTGCTTGAATGTTAATCGATTCCAAGTCGACAGAGGAGGAATTGATTTTGATCACTTTGATAATCAACACATGGTAAAACCGACTAGAAATAGAATTTGGTTTCAGTGTGCGGTTTAAGTGTAAACTGAATTTTAACAAATATTTAATGCATTCAAATTTGATCAGAATTACGAAAGATTAGTTCATCAATATTTGAATATGTTTGATTGTTCTAGAAATAGTCCTTTGAACAAGTTAGGATAATTCCCGTAATTTAAGATTAACTATGAGTCCTGAATCGGCTACATGTTGCATGATTTGTTCGGTACCTGCGTGTGTCTTGGTTGTTTCGTTTTAATTAAATTTATTTTCAAGTATTTTAATTCTTATTTCTTAAGCAATTTTTATTTATAAATTCTTATTTTATTTAAATCAAATTTTTTTTTATGATTTTGTCTAGATTAAGCTAAATAATTAATTCTTGAGAATTGACTGCAGTTCCTGTGGGATCGATACTTGGACTCTCTGTCCACTTTACTATTACTTGACCTAGTGCACTTGATAGTAAACACCGAATTAAGCGGTCAATAGCGCTTCGCTTAAAGTCCTTGGATCATTTTCTATAGCATAACTAAGAAAATCAGGACCAAAAGTTTTGGCTATCTTAGCTCGTTTACTACGCCTTGGTTCTTTACTTTCATGAGTTTTCTCATTAGTGGATTCATAAACTCTTTTGAAAGAGATCTTTTCATTTCCTTCCTTACAAGGAAAGACGTTCTCAAAAAATGCAGCATTCCTTGATTCGATTATCATATTTTCATGTATATCAGGAATTACTGACTTGTGCACTAAGAACCTATATGCACTACTATTGTTTGCATATCCAATAAAGATGAAATCCACTATCTTAGGTCCAATCTTCACTTGTTTTGGCTTAGGTACTTCTACTTTCGCCATACACCCCCACACTTTCAAGTATTTGTATGAAAGCTTATGTCCTTTTCACAATTCGTAAGGAGTTTCATTCTTATTTTTGTGTGGAATTTTATTGAGAATATGATTTGCCGAAAGGATTGCTTTCCCCCACAAGTTTTGGAGTAATCCAGAACTTATTAGCATGGCATTCATCATCTCCTTTAGAGTACGGTTTTTCCTTAACATTAGATTGTGGTGAATAAAGAGCAGTTGTTTGATTAATAATGCCAGATTCATTGCAAAATTCTTCAAACGGAGCAACATATTCTCCTCCTCTATCACTACGAATTCTCTTCATTTGTTTTCCTAGTTGATTTTCAACTTCATTTTTATAAGTTTTAAAAACTTCTAGAGCTTCATCTTTTCTTCTCAAAAGAAAAACATAACAGAATCTAGTGCAATCATAAATGCATGTAATAAAGTACTTCTTCACACCTCTAGTTTGTACAAATTTTAAGTCACAAATATCGATGTGAATTAGTTCTAGAGGTGTTGTACTTCTTTCCACAGTATGAACAGGTACTTTAGTCAATTTTTCTTGAACACATACTTCACATTTGTGTTTCGAATCAATCTTATTCATTGGAATAAGATTTAACTTTCCGAGTTTCCTCAAAGTGTTGAAGTTAACATGTCCTAATCTAGTATTCCATAAATTAAAACATTCAACCAAATAATTCAAAGCTTTAATTTTATTGCTTTCAAAATTTCGAAGTACATTCATTATATTCATCTTGAACAGTCCTTTTTTCTATATAACCTTTTCCTAGGAACTGTCCATTTTTCATGATTACAACTTTACCGGCTTCAAACACTATTCTAAATCTGGCCTTAACCAGTCTAGAGCCCAATACAAGATTCTTTCTTATGTCCGGAACATGAAGGATATCGATAAGAGTAAGCTCATTTTCCAAAGTCATCTTGAGCACCACTTTGCCTAAGCCAACGATGTTAGAAGTTGCATTGTTACCCATGTAGAGTTGTCGTCCACTTATGGGTGTATGCTTCTAAAATAACTCTTTTTCAGCACAGACATGTCGGGTTGCTCTAGTGTCTATCCACCATTCTCTTGGATAATCTACCATGTTTTCCTCGAAAACCACTGCTGAAAGATCCAATTCAGACAAGTCAATAGGCACAGATCTATGTTCGATGAAATTTACTCGATTTTGATTGTCCTTCTTTGGTAAGCAACAGTCCTTGGCTTTGTGGTTCGATTTTCCACAATTCCAACAAGTTCCTTTCCATTTCTTATTTTTCCCTTGCTTTGGACCTTTTCCAAATTGCTTTCTTTTCTTGGTAGCATTTGGCTCTATTAAATTTTCCTTTACTTCCATAGGCATTTTTCCGGCTTTAATTTACGATTTGCGATTGTCTTTCTCAATTTGCAGATGAACGATTAAATCATCGAGCCACATTTATTTGCGTTTAGGCTTCAAGTAATTTTTAAATTCCTTCCTTAAAGGCGGCAGCTTCTCTATCAAGGCAGCAACTTGGAAGGATTCACTTAACACCATCCCTTCGGCCATTATGTCATGGAGAATGATTTGAAATTATTGAACTTGGTTTATCACCGTCTTGGTATCAACCATCTTGAATTCGAGGAACCTTTCGACTACGAATTTCTTTGTGCCGGCATCCTCCGTTTTGTATTTCTTCTCTAAGAACTCCCAAAGTTCTTTAGCAGCTTTGTTGCAGAGTATACACTATAAAGTGTATTATCCAACCCATTCAGTATGTAGTTTCGACATAAGAAGTCGCTGTAAGACCATGCATCAAAGGCAGTCCTTGTTTGCTTGTCTGCATCTGCTGCCGGAACAGCAGCATCTTCCCTTAAGTACCTCGCAAGATGAAGCGTCGTGAGGTAAAACAGCATCTTTTGTTGCCATGTCTTGAAATTAGTACCGGAGAACTTTTTTGGTTTATCGTCATGTGCAGGAGCGTGGCCGGAAGGAGCGACGGGGGCAGAATGAACAGCGGGGGCGGTTGGAATAGCGGAAGCGGAAGGATCAGTGGTCGGAACTTCAGCCATTGATTACAACAAAAAATGTCTTAAACTTGCAGCAAAGGAATTTAGTGTCCACTCAGTGGCAGACGTTCACCACAGCGAGCCGAGAGTTTAACTCTCTATCTTTAAGACAAATTTGCCCCGCCTAGGTGCTTACGGGATAGAAGCAAAATGTCTCCCAAGATAAAACGCTGACAACTTCGAGTAGTAGCACTACAAACTCGAAGAATTTCGAACAAAGTGTTTAAGAAACTTTGAGATGCAAGAGAGAAATGAGAGAAAGAATGAATGAATTGGTGAAATGAATGCAAGTGGGGTGGTCAATTTATAGATGTTGACTTGCTATGATGAAAAGTCATGTCCATTCACAAAATAATGCACACACCTCTTCGTCCGAAATGATGCAACTCTTATGCATCTTTTCCATATCACACGGCCAGTGGCCGTGTGATTCAATTTACTTCACTCGGCCACATGGCCGAGTGATATATATGTATATATATAATAATATAATATATTAATATATATTATTTTTTCTTTAGAATATACAATATATTATATATTATATACTCATATACATATATCGCTTTCCATTAAATATTTCAACTGGTCAAATTCGAACTAATAACTTAATTTATCATTCACCTCTATTTGATAATCGAGAAATAAATTTCTTAAAAATTCTGCTCGCGATATAGAATTCGTTCGTTATGCAACTTGTTCGAATTATTTATCGACTCTAAATGAGTACACAACTCATTTTTTCAATAAATATCATTATTATATCTCACTACTACTCGATCGGATATCATTTTTGCAGTCTGTCTTTGTTCTATATTCCAAGTTGCACCTAAATAATCACAATACACTGCAGCTAAGCGTATTCTTTAAGTATCTTAAGAACACTACTAATGTGGATCTTTGGTATTCCAAAGATTTAAGTTTTAACCTTATTAGTTATTCAGTTGCATACTATGCAGGTTGCAAGATAGACAGAAAAAGAACTAGTGGATCACACCAATTCCTTGGGGATAGAGTGATATCTTCGTTTAGTAAGAAGCAAAAACGTCCATAGCCACACCGATAGCTGAATTAGTAGAGTACTAATTAGCAACTCAAAGTTGTTGTGCTCAAATATTTCTATGGATTCAACAACAGCTTCGAGAGTATGGCATCCGGTCGAGTGAAGCTCCTATCTTCTATGACAACACAAGTGTTATTGGGCCATTACATACAATCTAGTGATGCATTTAAGGAAAAAACATATAGACATAAAACACCAATTTATAAGGGATCATGTCATGAAGAAGGAGATAAAGCTAGAATGCATCTCGACAAACCAACAAGCAACATACATTTTCACCAAACTACTGGATGCTAAGTTTTCTTATTTTAGAAATATTCTTAGTTTGGTATGCTTATATATATCTTAGTATGCATTTAGGGGTAATATTCTTTAATGAAAGGAATTTTATTCCTTGAAATTTTGGCCCTTGTATTAATTGATATTATTAGATTTTTCTTTCTACACAAGATAATATATTTGGTAAATATTTAGTGTATATTTTGAATATGTTAAAATTATATTTGCCAAAACTTAAATCGTGTCTTGATAAGGGAGTTATTAGATAAAATATTATTTGATATTATCAATATTTGATAGAAATTTATTCCTACTAAAACATGTTTCCTTATTCATGTAGGACTCTATCTAAGGAAATCCTCAAGACTTGGATGTTTATCTATAAAAGGGGTTTTCAAGCACAAGATGAGGATGCTTCAGATGAAAAAACACTGCGCAAACTCTGAAGAATTCCATTGAAGAATTTGAAGAATTCTGAAGAAAGGTTTGCAACCATCGTTGTTGGTTGTCCCCGTGTTGCCGTTCGTGTTGAAGACATCAGAGACAATACTGTGGGAACTGTGTTGTTAAAGATCTTTCCTGTCTCTTCAATTTAGGCTATGGAAATTGCATTCAATTTCTTTTATACTCTGTTTATTTAGGTTGCAAGTTTGATTTCTCGACATGTTGAGAAATTTAGGATTTAATGACTTTTCGTAAAATTACTAGGATTACTTTGTAAGACTGATCTTACGTTTACTAGTAATATTTAGCCCTAAGGCACCCGCACGAGTTTTATACTCGTGCAAAATTATTTACTTGTGTTTTATTTACGCTTTAAATTTTCGCTGCACTGTGTTGTCTGTAGTGTTACAACACAAAGTACAACACTTTCTATTTTACATAACCAACCACGTACACCATTTCTTTCACGTGGCATCAGAGTCACCACTTGACTTTACTAAGTGAGTTCCTGGTTTGTGTTACAGGTTAGTTATGGACACTCCGTACACAAGTGAAATTCATCCACCTATTTTGGATGGAACAAATTACGGCCCTTGGAAATTGAAGATGAGCATGTACATTCAATCCATTGAGTCCAGGGCTTGGCAACATGTTCTTGACGGTTGACCACCTATGAGAGATGATGATGTACCAGGACCAAAGCCAAGATCACAATGGAGAGCCGATGAGAATACTGCGGCTATTTATAATGCTAAAGCTCTTAATGCTATGTTCACTTCAGTTGATATGAACATGTTTAATCTAATTAGTACTTGTACTTGTGCTAGGGATGCTTGGGAGAAACTTCAAACTCATTGTGAAGGCTCGGCAAGTGTCAAGAAGACAAGGATGCGTCTCATAACTTCAAAATTTGAGAAAATGAGAATGGAGGAATTAGAGACCATCATGGAATATAATGGTAGATTGAAGAGCCCTGCAAATGAAGCATCTATTCTTGGTGACCCTATTTTGAACGAGAGACTCGTGTCCAAAGTGCTTCGTTTTGTCCCCAAAAGATTTCACACCAAGGTTTGTGCTATAGATGAATCCAAAGATACATCTATAATGGGTTTGGATGAGTTATTTAGTTCTCTTCGAACTTATGAGATGGAGTTGGAAGCCGAAGATGACTCAAAAGGTAAGTCTATTGCCTTTCAAGTATCTAATGATGTTTACAATGATTTTTCTGAAGTTCAACAGGAAGTAAAGGAATCTGAACTTGAAGAGAATTTGATTGCCTTGATCTCAAAGAAGTTCACTGTTATCTCAAGTTAATGAAAGAAAAGAAGGATGTGAAAGGTGCACAACCTTCAAAATTTCCTAGACTTCATACTTCAGAGAAGCCTCAAAAACCTGCTGCTACTCGGGGATCTCGACAAAGGTATGAAGGTAAGGTTCAGTCCTCAAGTAAAAATTTTGATAATGTTCAATGCAGGGAATGTAAGGGATATGGTCACTATGCTTATGAATGCACAAATCGCCTTCGGAAAGGTATGAATGTTTCTCTGAGTGAAGATGATTCTGAAGAAGAACAAGAAATGTTCGAACAAGCAGATCTCATATCTTTTACTGCTTTGCTGGAAAGTAAGAAAAATTTTCAGATTAATCCTTTTAGTGTTGGCTCCGGTGTTACAACACCTGGACGCAACACAGTTCAAAAATCTGTGTGTTTTGTTGCTTCTAACCTTGATAATTCCAGTGATCATGAAGAACAGCTAGCTTATGCTTACTCTAGAAGGTATTTAAAAACTCTATGAAGAGTTATACAGTGATTGGATCAAGAAAAATCAGTTGAACACAACTCTTACCAAAGAGAATACTGAATTGAAAGCTGCTGTGGCTAGGCTAGAAGTCATTATAAGCAAGAAATATCTGGAATTAGGATTGTTGAATTTAGAAATTGAAAAAGCAAAAACAACTCTTGCTGGATTTAATTTAAGTTCAAACAAACTTGATACTTGTTGTCTATGGGTAAGAATGACAAGTTTGGACTTGGTTTTAAAGAAAGTATGTTTGAAACTGGTGAATCTTTTAAAATACCAGTGTTTGTGAAGGAAGGTAATGATTTCTTGAACCATCTTTCAACTGTTTCGAAAGGTATAAAACCCATTGTTTAAAAGAATGTTTCTGTCCCTAAGCCAAAACAATGGAAGCGTCCTTTTGTATGTCACTATTGTCTCAAATATGGTCATATCAGGCCTTTTTGTCGAAAGCTGAAGAATGACTATGTGTTGTAGGAAGGGAAAATTAACAATTTGGTCCTATATGTTGGCCTGTTTTTTGTTTTGGTCCTCTATGTTGTCATGTTTTGGAAAACATACAATAACTTGGATATATTTTTGGTTTTGGTCCTATATGTTGTCATGTTTTGGAAAATGTACTATAACTTGGATATTTTTTTGGTTTTGGTCCTATATGTTTTCATGTTTTGGAAAATATACAATAACTTGAATATTTTTTTGGATTTCATCATATGTTGCCAAAACTCTCGAGATCTGTCGGGTTTTTGCTTAGTTGACATAAGATTTCGCCAATTTGACGCCTAGTCATTTTCATGTGGTATAATTTGGGTTCAATATGAGCAAAATTAACTATAAAAAATTAAAATATAAAAGAAAAATATGTGAATCATTTATTCCAAAAAAAATTTCACACAAACAAAAATCTAATTAAAGGGTCGGCCCCCTTTATCTCAACAAAAAGGATTAAATGACTAAATTTTCTATCACATGACTTGCAGATGGATACACTTTCCGCCATTTACATCGAAGGTAATTTTATTAAAACAAAAACCTAAACAAAATTTATTGGATTTTATTATTTAAGAGGGGGTAGAATACGATTCGGACTCGGCCTCGTCAATTAGGTTTTTGTTTGTGTGAAGATTTTTTTGAGGCAAATGATTCACATATTTTTTATAAATATTTTAGGTTTTTTTTGTTTTTTATAGATAATTCTGTTCATGTGAAATCCAATTTAAGCCACATAATAATCAATAAGTGTCATGTAGGCAAAATATTATGTTAACTAAGCAAAACATGATATCTCTTTCGAGTTACGAGTCTCATGAAAACATACAGGACCAAAACCAAAAAAATATTCAAGTTATAGTACCTTTTCCGAAACATGACAACATATAGGATCAAAACAAAAAAAATATCCAAGTTATTGCATGTTTTTCAAAACATGACAACATACAGGACCAAAACCAAAAATAGGTCAACATACAGGACCAAAATGCTAATTTTCCCGTTGTGGGAATCTAAGCAAGAGTTGCCTCCCGTGTTGCACAACACCAAGAGCAACACTGATAGAAAGAGGCACACTGTGAAAAAAGTTTGGATACAAAAGCCTGATGTTAGATGTTTTGTTATTTATACTTCCTTGAAAGCTAACACTGCAGGTAATTGGTACTTTGACAGTGGAAGCTATTGGCACATGACAGGTTTGAAAGATCACCTCACAGACTACATTGAACAAAAAAGTGGTAGAGTGACCTATGGAGATGGTGCAAAAGAAAGAATTGTTTGCAAAGGAACACTCAATGTGGAAGGATTTCCAAAGCTTCATAACGTCTTACACGTTGAAGGACTTAATGCAAATTTAATTTCAATTAGTAAATTGTGTGATGATGACTTGCATGTGAAGTTTGATAAAAAAAAATACTTGTGAAGTTTTTGATAATGCTAATTGTTGTGTTATGACAGGTACTAGATCAGTTGATAATTGCTACCAAATCGGTGAAGAATTGGCATGTAGACACTCAAAGGTTGATGATTTTAGTCTATGGCACCAAAAGTTTGGACATATGAATTTCAAGACCTTAAAGAATCTGAGTAAGTTTGAAGTTGTCAGAGGTCTTTCAAATCTAAAGTCTGGTGTTCCATATGTTTGTGGTGCATGCCAAAAAGGTAAGAAAACCCGTGTTACGCACCCCGTGTTACAACACTGTGGGACAACACGGTGTCTTGAACTTTTGCACATGGATTTGATGGGTCCCATGGAAGTCGAAATCTATGGAGGTAAAAAGTATTCTTTGGTATGTGTTGATGATTTTTCTCGTTTTACATGGGTAAGGTTTCTTAGAGAAAAATCAGACACTTTTGAAGTTTTTAAGAAGTTGGTTACCAAGAATACTAACCTACATACTTTGACTATAGCAAGGATCAGAACTGATCATGGAAAGTAATTTGAGAACTCATCTTTTTCTTCTTTGTGTGATAAGAAGGGCATCTCACAGGAGTTTTCTTCCCCAAAAACTCCTCAACAGAATGGAATTGCCAAAATGAAGAATAGGACGTTGCAGGAGATGGCTAGGGTGATGATGAGCTCAAAAAATATCTCCAAGAGATTTTGGGCAGAAGCATTGAAAACAGCGTGCCATATTTCCAATCGTGTTTATTTGAGAAGTGGATCTTCGATGACTTCCTATGAAATTCTCATAGGAAAGAGACCAAATCTCAATTATTTTCATATTTTTGGCTGTGTGTGCTATGTTTTGAATGATAGAAATCACCTAGCAAAATTTGATTTCAAAAGTGATAAGTGTTTGTTCCTAGGTTATTCTACAAATAGTCGTGCATATAGGATGTATAATCTTAGGACCAGAACAGTTATGGAATCTATTAATGTTGTTTTTGATGATGGTGCAGGTCTCAAAGGAAAAACTACTGAAGATGAAATTGAAGGCTTGCTGGAAATTCCTCCCGAAGAACACAGTGTTGTCCCGGATGTTACAACACCAAACACAACACTGGTTCCTCCAGAAACTGTCAATGAGGAAAATTCCCAAAATAATGAGGAAGCTGAGATGATTACTGAAAAGGACATACCAAGCAAGATACAGAAGAATCATCCATCATCACATATTATTGAAGATGTTCATGGAACAAGGCAAATCCGATCTAAGGACAAAGTTGACTACCGCAAGATGGTTAGGTTAGTATGCATGAGGTCCGTGTACTCACAGGTAATGCATTCCTGTTTTGTTTCCAATATTGAATCCAAGAATGTCAATTATGCTTTGAATGATGAATTTTGGGTAAATTCCATGCATGAAGAACTTGAGCAATTTTTCCGAAATGATGTGTGGTTTTTGGTTCCACCTCCTGATCATGGTAATGTCATTGGTACAAAATGAATTTTCAAAAATAAAACCGATGAATCAGGAAACATTATTAGGAACAAAGCAAGGTTGGTTGCTCAAGGGTATACGCAGATTGAGGAGGTTGATTTTGATGAGACCTTCGCTCCTGTTGCTCGCATTGAGTCAGTCCGACTATTGCTAACTATTGCATGTCATATGGGCATAAAAATTTACCAAATGGATGTGAAGAGTGCGTTTTTTAATGGTATTTTAAATGAGGAAGTGTATGTGAAGCAACCTAAAGTCTTTGAGGATCCACACCACTTGGATCATGTTTACAAGTTGAAGAAAGCACTCTATGGCTTGAAGCAACTCCACGAGCATGGTATGGTAGGTTGACCAAGTATTTGCTCTAAATTGGCTTCAAACAAGGTGAGGTTGAAAAAACCCTTTTTATTCAAAAGACCAAAGGTAAAATACTTATTTGTCAAGTTTATGTGGATGACATTATCTTTGGTGCTTTTTCTCAAAAGCATGTTGATAGTTTTGTTGAATACATGTATTCTACTTTTTAAATGAGCATGGTAGGAGAGTTAACTTTTTTCCTTGGACTGCAAGTTAAGCAATCAAATGATGGGATTTTTCTTTGTCAAAGTAAGTATGCAAAAAATTTGGTGAAAGTGTTTTGCAAAGAGAATGTTAAGAACATGAAAACTCCTATGGGCTCGAGTGAAAAATTAGGAAAAGACAGTGTTGCGGCTGGTGTTGAAAACACCATGTATCACAACATGATAGGGAGTCTTTTGTATTTGACTGCCAGTCGTCCTGATATCATGTTCAGTGTCTGTTTACGTGCTAGGTACCAATCTGATCCAAAGGTAACCCATTTAAAAGCTGTTATGAGAATTTTGAAATATGTTTCGGGTACATTGGATTAAGGATTGTGGTATACGAGGGAAACCAACAATAACCTTGTAGGTTTTAGTGATGCTGATTGGGCTGGTGATGTGAATGATAGAAAGAGCACTACGGGTGGGTGTTTTTACCTTGGCAATAATTCGGTTTCATGGTATAGTCGTAAGAAAAATTGTGTGTCACTTTCGACTGCTGAATCTGAATATGTGGCAGCCGGAAGTTGTTGTTCACAACTTCTTTGGATGAACCAAATGATTGAAGACTATGGTTTTAAGAGTGAACCCCCCATTGTTTATTGCGATAATTCGAGTGCTATTGATAAATCAAAGAATCCAGTTCAACACTCACGCACAAAATACATTGATATTCGTCATCACTTTATTCGAGATTTGGTAGAGAAAGGTATGATTCGAATGGAGTTTGTTGGAACCAATAACCAATTGGCAGACATTTTTACTAAAGCATTAGATCATGAGAGATTCTCAACTCTTCGGAGGTCTCTCACCATGTGTGCATTATAATCTTTTGCATGTATTGTCTGCGGTGTTACAACACTATCGACAAAACTGATATTTTTCTTGTCATGCATTTTTAGGATTTTAGGCATTCTTCACTCACTCTGTTATGTGTAGTGTTTAAATCTCTGTTTCATTGATTCAATCCATGCCAAGTTTTTCTGCAAAATTTTTATTGAAACACACTGGTCCTTGCAGATCGAACTCTGACTAAACCACTAAGTATTTGAGGGATGTACGTGTATTCCATGTTTTTGTCCCATGTGAACGGTGGTTTTGCAAATTCAGTGTTCAGATTTTTAATAAAGTTTGATGACCAATGTCATATGTACAAGCTTTATAAATAATCGGAAAAAAAATGGAAAAAGCTACCTAATTGAGTCCAATGAAGACTGTTCTTTTATTGTGCAGGCTACCACTTTTGGAATTTTTCTAAATCAAGGGTAATCAAGTGTGTAAGTTTCAAATGATTTTTGAAAAACTATGGTGTTGTTGATGATGTTGGCAACATGAGAGGCAACACTACACTTGTCAACATATCGTTTGCTTGTTATTGCATTTTTATTTTATGTTACACTCTGTTTAGGCATGAAATAGGTTATGCATATGCATTTTTGTTAATAGGGTTCTGTTTTTGGGTAAGGTTCTAAATAAATAAATTTTGTTGATTTACCCTATTTACTCAAAATTGAATTTTTGTGATTGATTTTTGTTTCAGTGGAGTTAGGCTGATGTGGAGTTAATTTTGAAGATTTGGGCTGAAATACGTATCTTGGATTATTGCCTTATTTATGGGATTTTATCTCTTAAATCTTGGTTTTTAAAATCTTGACCGTTTAAGTTACCGTTTGTAACTTGGGGAGATAAGGGATCAGGGTAATTATGAGTGTTAGAGGGAAAATGTTACCGTTTGAGATAAGACTCCTATATATTTTGTTTTCCTTTATCATCTTCTTGATTCTTCAATTATCCGATTGTTTTCTCTGCAAACCCTACCTCTCTCTCACTCCAAAATTTTTATTTTCAATGGCAGATTTTGATTCGCAAGAAATCCGAAGCGAGATGGGCCACAAAGAATCCGATGTTGCCACCAGTGTTGCAACACCGGAGAACCCATCTTCCATTCCTGCTCTATCGATCATTCAAGTCCCCATGGAACCCGTTCCTCTTGTTGTTCTCATGTCAGGCGAACCTGGGAACGCCATTGATCTGGAGAATCCACCAGATTTTTCTGTCCTAAACCGAGTTCATCCTCCTCCTCCGATGACTCGCCGATCAAAGAGGCAGGCTGGGTATAATCCTGACTTTACACAGTCCAAGCGTTTTTACAAGGGTCCCCGCATATCTATGGCTGAAGAAGATCACAGCTCCAGTGATGATTCTGATGATGCGAACTATGAATTTGTGGCGAGGAAGAAACCCTCTGGTTCTGCTGCTGCCTCTGCCTCCGCTCCGATCATTGAATCTGCTTCTGATAGCGATGATTCAAAATCTTCTGATGTTATTCCTTCTAAGGACACTCCCGCAGATACTGTACCTCAAGAGACCTCGGTTTCTGATGAAGATGCCACTCTGGCACAAATTTTGGAAAGCCTTAATCAAGGAAAGGCTTCCTCGTCTGTTCCTCCCTCTGCTCATCTCTCCGATGATGAGCCTGATGCTGAGATGATGGAGGAGTTTGCTGCAAGCAAAGCCAATGAAGCTAATGATCCTTCTTCCTCTTCTTCTTCTGCCGACTCTGATGCTGACTCTTCTGATAAGAGTGCTGATATTGGAGATGAAGAAGACTCTGAAGATATTTCAAGCATGGATGTGAGACCTCGATTCTAAACAACTAATCTCGGCTTAAACAACAATCAAGCATACAAGATCCAAGACCAAAGTAAGAAAGAAATTTTTTTTTTTAAAAATGGGGGTGCGCTCGGGCGGCCAAAAACTGCCGCTCGAGCGCGCCGTAAACTCCAGCGCTGCTGGATTACTCAAACTGGGGTGCGCTCGGGCTGCTAAAAACTGCAGCTCGGGCACCCCCCCACCCCCCTGCAGCAAAAACAGAACAGAGCAGAAAAAGCTTGGCATCTCAAGCTATAAGTTATTCCATACATCAAACTCAAATTCATGCATTAAAAACATAACTTCTCCAGTTATTACATTATATGCTAACGTTGATCAACTACGAACCAGTATTTAACATGCAACATAAGACTCGCATAATCGATACAACATAAACAACGAAGTTCAAGATCTAAACATGTTCCAAAACAACTAGGTATACATGCTGACACGACTTCTAAACCGAGTCTCACTACTAGCTCTCCCTCTTGTTGCTAACCAGGCCTTCGCTAACTTGGTCCTGCCCCACCTGTTGCCAAGTACACATACAAAACAAAGCAACAGCCGGATAACCGGTGAGAATAATAATCCCAGTAAAAACAACATATCAAGTAATACAACAATAAACATGATTTCAAGACAACAACGAAATCAATAACGATGTAATGAAATGCATGTCTTTAAACCGGGATATCAAATCTGATAACGAGGGATTGCTGCTGTGCTTTTGGGATCCCGAGGGTGAGATTACGTAACGACTCACCGACTCACCCAATCGAGGTGGTGCCACGTATCCCACTCCTCTAGACTTTGAGCAACTATAATGAGTATGCTAGCACTAGGTGAAACGACTACGACCTAGGCCACTCAATCATAGTTCCCAAACGTCTAAACAAAAAGGGCGGTTCTGCCCGCTAAAAACAAGATTGGCTCAAGATGAATGCATAACAGAAACATAAAACATAGCCATATAACAAACGCTCAATCAAAACAACAAAACACAAGTTCCTCATTCTAGAACGAGTGTAGATGCAAGTATGTGATTTTAAGGGAAACTCGAGAACCAACTGTCCCGAGTATTCTATCCCGCTATCGTTGTCTGCTTTTACCTTTCAATGCAGTAGTTCCAAATCTGGATAAGCTACAACAAAAGGTTTAATCAACAACTAAACAATCCAACAACAAAGGCAACGGTTCAAGATAATCTCTTTACCGTTCTTCGTCCAACTCTTGACGAACAATGCTGCTAACACGGGCTTGACAAACTCCAAACAAATCTGTTCAGATACAAATCAAAGATCAATTTCCATGATCGACTTACAAGCCAAGTTCAACAACTCAAAAATGGTTCGAAATCCCCAAAACTCAAACGGACGGCATAACGGCTATAAACTGAACAAACCGGAAACGCAGACAGCAGTTCAATACTGATATGAACTCATATTAAAGCCAATACAACCAAAACAAGGCAAACCCAACAAATCTCAAAATCAATATTTTCGAAAATGGCTTCCAAAAATCATAACAATTCCGAACGCGCTCAAATTCAAAACCGACAGATAATAAACTATCAGAACTCTGTCAAGAACAACATACTCGAATCTCGAACGATTCTAACGACATCCAAAAACTAGAATGTATCTGATCGTAGAGAAACTTACGGTATAATGGAGCTCTCGCTGCAGTGATCGATAATCTGCCTTCAGAAATAAATTCCAACGGCCGGATCGAGCTCGGAATGAAATCACAAAGCTTGGAAACTCATTGGGTCGGCTTCAATGGAGATGGCGTGCAAGAAGGAAGAAGGAGAAGACTATTCTTAATCCAATCAAGTTGTAGATAATATATAAAAATCAATATTTGCATTTTAGTCCCTGAAAAATCCAATTTTTGCAAAAAGGACCCTGATCAAAATCAAGTCGGCTCGTGAACTCTGTAATCTCCGATTAACTCAAATAAACTCATTAAAGATAAAAACAGGGCGTTACAATTCTCCCCCACTAAGAAGAGATTTCGTCCTCGAAATCAACAAGAACCACAACTCATAAGATAGAATAAAGAACAAAAGACAGTAAGAAGAACTCACGTCATCCGAATAACTTCGGAAATCGCTGCCTCATGTCAGATTCTGTCTCCCAAGTCGCTTCCTCGATGCCGTGACGGCTCCACTGCACTTTCACTAACGGGATCAACTTGGTTCTGAGTTGTTTCTCCTTCCGATCAAGGATCTGAATCGGTCGCTCAAAGTAGCTCAGAGTCTCGTCTAACTCGGCTTCGTCAGGCTGAAGAACATGAGAAGGATCTGGATGATACTTTCATAACATAGAGACGTGAAAAACGTCGTGAATACCAGATAAAGACGCAGGAAGTGCAAGTCTGTAGGCAAGATTGCCTATCTTCTCGAGAATCTCGTACGGCCCGATGAATCTCGAAGATAACTTCCCTCTCTTACCGAATCTGACAGTGCCTCTGAAAGGTGAAATCTTCAGAAAGACTCGGTCTCCCTGATCAAAACTCAGAGGTCTACGCCTGACATTCGCATACTTCGCCTGTTTATCTTGAGCTGACTTCATTCTGGTCTGAATGATCTTTACCTGCTCTGCCATATCTCTAAGCATCTCCGGTCCCAAAACTGGTGACTCGGACAAGTCATCCCAAAACAAGGGAGATCGACACTTCTTACCATACAAAGCCTCAAAAGGCACCATACCGATACTCGCTTGGAAGCTGTTGTTGTAAGAAAACTTGACAAGAGGCAAAGAATCCTGCCAACTAGTGCCAAAGTCTAGCACTACCGCTCGCAGCATATCCTCTGACGTCTGGATAGTCCGCTCTGACTGTTCATCGGTCTGAGGATGATAAGCTGTACTCATATGCAATCGAGTACCAAGTGCCCCCTGAAGACTGTGCCAAAAGTGAGAGTGAATCTAGGATCTCTGTCTGAAACGATCGACTTTGGCACACCATGCAATCTCACAACATTGCTAACATACAACTCAGCCATCTGATCATGACGATACGTCATCCTGTACGGAATAAAACACGCAGACTTCGTCAATCGGTCGATCACTACCCAAATGGCATCGCATCCTCGAACGGATCATGGTAGCTTCGTGACGAAATCCATGGAAATGTGATCCCACTTCCATTCAGGAACAGATAAAATGTGCAACAGACCTCCTGGTCGCTTCCGTTCTGCTTTTACTTGCTGACAGTTCAAACACCGAGATACAAACCTCGCAACATCGCTCTTCATTCTCTTCCACCAAAACTGAATCTTCAGATCGTTGTACATCTTACGACCTCCAGGATGAATGCTGAACCGACTGCAATGAGCCTCTCGGAGAATATGCTGTCTCAACTCCGGAACATCAGGCACAACAAGACGGTTATTCACAAACAAGACTTCATCTCTAACCTGGAATTCAGACTGATGCCCAGATCTGACTTTCTATACTGAAACCTGAATGCTCGGCTCAGACTTCTATGCTTCTCTGATTGCAACAAACAACTCCGGTTCAGCTTGAATAGCAAACACTCTGATAGTCTCCCTATCTGTTTCAAACTCTAAACCAGAAGTGCAACAATCATCGATCAACTGAGAAACACCAATAGTAGAAAGAGATAAAGAACAAAGCTTTCGGCTCAAGGCATCTGCAACTGCATTCAACTTTCCCGGATAATACTTGATTTCACAGTCGAAATCCTTCAACAGATCTAACCATCTTCTCTATCTCATATTCAGCTCTGCCTGAGAAAACAAGTAATTAAGACTCTTATGATCAGAAAAGATCTCGAAGGACTCACCATAAAGATAATGACGCCAGATCTTCAAAGCAAAGACGATCGCAGCTAGTTCAAGATCATGAACCGGATAATGAGTCTCGTGCGATTTCAGCTGCCTCGATGCATACGCCACCACATGCTTATGCTGCATAAGAACACAACCCAAGCCTCGGTTAGAAGCATCACAATAGACTGTGAAACCTCCAGTACCCTTTGGAATAGAAAGAATTGGAGCACTGGTCAGTCTCCTCTTCAGATCAACAAAGATAGCCTCACAATCTGGAGTCCAAACAAAAGGCGCATTCTTCTGAGTCAGCTGGGTAATTGGCTTGGCAATAGACGAGAAACCCTCGATGAAACTACGGTAATAACCAGCTAAACCCATGAAGCTTCGGATCTCCGGCACTGAAGTAGGTCTAGGCCAATTCATAACCGCTTCAATCTTGCTGGGATCGACAGAAATCCCATCTTCAGAATTAATATGACCGAGAAAGACAACTCGATCTAACCAGAATTCACACTTAGACAGCTTGGCAAACAACTGCTCAACTCGCAAAATCTGCAGTACGGTCCTCAAGTGCTCTGCATGGTCAGTACGGTTCTTCGAGTAGATAAGAATATCATCGATAAAGATAATGACGAACTCATCTAAATAACGCTGAAAGATACGGTTCATCAATCCCATAAAAACCGCTGGAGCGTTAGTCAAACCGAATGGCATGACTATAAACTCAAAGTGACCATACGTCATTCTGAATGCGGTCTTAGGAACATCTTCCTCTCGCACTCTCAACTGGTGATAACCTGACCTCAAATCAATCTTAGAATAGACAGAAGAACCCTGCAGCTGATCAAAAAGGTCATCTATTCGGGGTAAAGGATTCCTGTTCTTAACTGTAGCCTGATTCAATTGGCGGTAGTCGATACAGAGCCGCATAGAACCATCCTTCTTCCGAACAAAAGCACAGGAGCACCGCAAGGCAATACACTAGGTCTGATGTATCCCTTGGCAATCAAATCCTCAAGCTGCTCCTTCAACTCTCTCAATTCAACAATTGCCATACGATAAGGAGCTTTTGAAATAGGTTGAGTACCTGGCACTAAGTCAATGCTGAATTCAACCTCTCGAATGGGTGGCAATCCAGGAACATCTTCCGGAAACACATCCGCAAATTCTCTAACCACCGGTAAATCCACCAAAGCTGGGCTAGATTTCAGTACATCAACTGCATACACCAAAAATCCTTCTGCACCTTTCTGTAGAAAACGAGTCATAGATAACACTGAAATCAAAGGAATTCTAGATCGAGAACCCATACCAAAAAATTTCCACTCATCGGCCATTTCAGGTCTGAACCTGACAACCTTCAGAAAACAATCAACTGTTGCCCTGTACTTGGTCAAAGCATCTATACCGACAATACAATCAAAATCTGACAACCCAAGCACAATACAGTCGAATTCTAACAAATTTCCCTCAAAACAAAGTTCACAGTTCCTGACTAGTCTGACATAAACAATTCCTCCACCCAAAGGTGAAGTAATAACTACTACTGTAGGCAACAATTCAGTTGGCAAAGCATTCAATAACACAAATTTCTCAGAGATAAAGGAATGGGAAGCACCTGTATCTATCAAGACATGAGCAGAATAACCAAATATCGAACAGTTACCTGCTATAACATTGTCAGGTGTTGCCTGAGCCTGATCCTCTGTCAAAACAAAGACTCATGCTTGCTATCTCGGAGGCTGGTTCTGTAGCGACCCGACCCGAATCCACTACCTAATCAGAGTTAAGAGCATAATTAAGCATGCATTAAATAAAATCGTTGCGGAAGACTTAAATACAAGCAGACCGGCAGAATACAACCGGCTAACAAACTCGATTTATACAACCCAATCGAATTACTTAGATAAAAACCTACAGCTAAATACTGTTGTCTTCAAGGTCGCTGGCTCCTCCAGGCTCCTGGTGCTCACTCCTGCACCTACACCTGCCCCGTCGAATAGGGTATCCAGATACACAGAAAATACTGAACGTGAGCTCTAAGCTCAATACGAAAGCACGGATAAACATACAAATATGATGCATGCAAATGACAGGGTATCCATATCTGGGATAACTGTATACGAACTACTCAGACTGGCGCCTGGGATATAAGCTCGTCACATCGGGGTAGCTAACCACTGTGTGCGACCACTCATTCCCAAATCACGGACGTGGACCACGGAGTCCTTCAGGTATCAGTACCTAAGGGTACTCTATATCAAACGTCCTAACAGGGCTGAGCAACCCTAACTGGCTCATCTCGAAATATATACAGATGTACAGGCACAAGATGACATGCACATGCCGCATAACAATAATAACATACAAACACATAAATGCAACATATAAGCATGCATATCCGCTGGCAATCTCAGTCAGTACATACGTACCTTTCTAAGGCAGTCCTAGTAGTCCCACTCTAGGTTCCAAGCCTATCATCAAGTCTACAATGCAAATACCCATGCATCATTCAATAAGCTCTAAAATCCATAACTAAGCTATTGCATACTCCTAAATAATTTAAGGAGACCATAGCTATACCTGCGTCCGTCGTTAGCCCACTGATGGCGACTATCCCGCAACTAGGGGCACACCCCTGCTGCAGCTCCACAGCCTTGAGCACTACTCCGCTACACGAGCGCTGCTCCGCTACTCGAGCACTGCTCCGCTACTATGTCAGACACTGTCTGACTATACTAAAATATATTCCCTATTCCAACTCTAAAATAAGAGTACCCAAAGCCCTAAAATAGAGCTACTAGGCGAAGGAGAGGAACTCGGAATTGGCAAGAAATGAGGAGCTTGGACCTCATATTTATAGGCATCGATCGAAAGCTCCGTTCCTCGATCGGAAGCTCCAAACGTGTAGATCGGAAGCTCCGTTCCCCCGATCGGAAGCTCCGTTCGCTACGTGTCAATTCGGTCCACATGCAACCACACACCTGTCACCGACAGCCATCGGAAGCTCCGATCCTGATCGGACGTTCCGATCTCTTTGCTTTCGATGTGGTTCCGAACTTACCAAGATTGGAAGTTCCGATCCTGGATCGGTGGTTCCGATCCCACTCGAATCTTGGGACCCTCCAAACCATTTTCGAGTGTTTTGGATCCATTTTTGGACTCCGTTAACCCTTCTGAAATTTCCTTAATTATGTTTTACTTAATCCAAACATAATTACACGATTAAATACTTATTAATCATTAATTCTGGATACGGGCTACTACATTCTCCCCCACTTAAGATATTTCGTCCTCGAAATCAGATCTTAAGTACCGAATGAAAACAACTCAGGATGTTCTGAACACATCCTGCTCTCAAGTTCCCAAATAGCTTCCTCAGTACTTCAATGTCGTCATTGAACTATCAATCAGAGGAATAACTTTATTACGCAAGACCTTATCCTTATGATCCAGGATACGAGTAGGTCTTTCCACGTAAATCAAATCAGTATCCTCTTGAATCTCAGACCGCTGCAGAATATGAGACTGATCCACCCCATATCGTCGCAACAGAGATACGTGAAATACATCGTGAATACTGGGAAAATAAGGTAGCAAAGCTAGCCGATAATCCAAATTGCCAATGCTCTTGAACGAACCATAAACCTAGGAGATAACTTGCCCTTAAGGCCAAATCTGAGAATCCTGCAGAAAGGTGACATTCTCAGAGTTACTTTCTCCCCCAGCATCAAGCTGAAAAGGCTCACGCTTAGTATCTGGCATAACTGTCCCGACGATCCTGTGCACTCTTAATCCATTTCTTGGTCTGATCAACTATGTTTGCTAACTGCTGGACTAACTCCAGTCCTTCAGTCTGTCTCTCCCCCACTTCTCCCCTAGAAGGGTGGAGTATGACAATATCGTCCGTACAACGCCTCAAATGGTGTCATCCCAAAGCTACTATGATAGATGTTGTTGTACGCGAACTCAATCAATGACAACTGATCCTGCTAGACTGAACCAAAATTTATAACACATGCTCGCAGCATATCCTTCAAAGTAAGGATTGTGCGCTCTGACTGACCATCTGTCTCCGGATGATATGTATTACTCAAACTGAGAGTAATGCCCATTACACGTCGAACCCTCCCCCAAAATTTGGAAGTAAAACTGGGACCTCGATCACTGATAATTCTCATAGGCACTCCATGAAGTCGATCGATCTCCTGAATACATAACCGAGTCAAAATGATCCACATTGTACTCTCGGCTACAGAAAATGAAATGCGCTGACTTGGTGAGTTGGTCCACCACAACCCAGATAGCATCACAATTCCTCGAGGATACCGGAAAATGGGTCACAAAAAGTCCATCGTGATAACTCCCATTTCCCACTCAGGAATAGGCAGACTGTGAAGCAAACCTCCAAGTCATCGGTGCTCTGCCTTGACCTGCTGACTCACCAAATATCTCGAGACAAGTTGATAAACATAGCGTTTCATTCCCTTTCATCCGAACCGAGTACGTAGATCTTTGCACAACCTGTTGCTTCCCCGGATGAATACTTAACTTAGCGTGATGCGCCTCCAAAGAACAAATCTCAAGAAATCCACTGGAAGCACCCAAACTAATCATTCCGATTAACAGTCTTTAAAATTTGTCCACTGACAATCCTTGGACAATCACTGAATCCTATTTCCCATGCTGAATCAATCATTGCTAAAACCAAGCAATGCTCAAATCAAAATCCGCCCATAGTAATCTCAGCAACGCTGTCAACGAACTACGATCACAAGAGCCACCCTATGACCACTTTCGTGATCCATAGAATCCAAAAGTCCAGATCTCCGCATTTCGGAAGATCCTTAGCGATGAAGAATCCCCTAAATACACTTGAATCGCTATATCAAGCATACAATACTTAAAGTACTATTTCCAGCACTTGTTGATTCACTACATCCCAATCAACACCGATTGGAATAATATGATCGATCAAGTCAATCTACTGTAGCTCTCGATCTTCCTGACGATATCGACCTTAGTCAGACGATCACAGATCAATGATCATGGATGATCAATATCGATGATCTCCCTGCCACACGTCCGCAGATCCCAAATACTTGGAATCAAAAGAATCATAGCTGATTCAACCACTCATCTTTGTCAAAGTCAGACAATAACCACGAGTAATCACCAGTGCCGTGCCGGCATCCGTCTAGACATACTAAACACTGTCTATACTCGTTCAAGATTATCCTAAGGACTTGTTCAACTCAAATCACAATACAAGTCCGAAAGATTCCCGATAACGCTGAACATTCTCCTGATAATTATATCTCTCGCTAGGATTGCAACAAATCGAGACTGAGGTAACCTGTCAAAATGTACCACCTGGAATCACCACCAAGTGTACACTGGTATAAGTCACGCTTTCCTCACGCCTCAAATAGCCATGTACAATCCTTAGCATCAGATATAATCTATCACTGAAGAAAACTATCCTTGCCGAAAAATACTCATCCCCGAGTCAAATGCTCTAGGAAATTCACTAACACAACTCCTGAATTGCCCTTATCACCAGAGCATCCAAACACCGACTAGATCCACTAGTCCAGCAATATTCGATAGGCTAAAACTATCTGTTCAGAGTACGCACTTGTCAAGAAAATCCCTCTAAGACTGGTTCTTATGACAAAAACTGCAAACCAATATCTTTGACGACAGTCAGACGATATCTAGACCGCCGATACCTAACCAGGCATCCAATCCAATGTCATACCCCGTCGTTGCTGTTACCAAAACTCTAGACTAAGTAGCCTTCCCACCGCCAAATCCTGAAGCACGAAGGCTTCCAGGCTTTCTCCAAAGTACGAAAGACTCCCAAAGTAACACTGGCATAGGGTCGCGCTCCATCATGTCTAGTCATGGTCATAGTCCACAACTCTCGGCATATACTCGACTTGGTATCCCAATGAAATCCCATCATCACAAAGTCTCAACCTATGAAGGTCAATCAGACTATTGTCCTAAGGAAACAACTTAGAACAAAACTCAAAATTCCAAACAAGATCAATATTTCCATACCCCCAGATGAATTACCTCAGCAATGGCACTAACCCAGTCAAACGACTAATTAGGTCAGCCCTAGGAAAACACCTAGACTAACCCCATGTCAATCCATTACCGTTGGCTTACCCAAAATCCATGAGCTATCCTAGTTGATTACCAATAAACTAATTCCAAGCCAAACTTTATAAAATTACTTGCAATCAATCACGAATTGCTGAATAAGTAATACATGTATCATTACTTTATGTACAATTTCCTTTATTACAATCCTATGTAATACATACAGCATTAAAAATACAACAAAAAGTACATACAATAACTCGAACTGATACAGCCAAATTCTGATGATTCATTACAACTGAAATACTGTTTACAACTACAACAATACCATATTTGAAATCATCAAAATTTGTCTTCACTCCTTGAGCATGAAGCTTCCAATCGACACATGCATCGATACAAGCATACTTCCATCCAAGTCTCTCTACATGTCCTCCAGCGAAGAACTCCGGAGAAATGGCACGTGTTAGCTAACCAGCTATGCTCTGCGTCAGTGCATATCAGTCGACTTCTTCTGCTCACGATCTACCATCAGCATTCTTCTTGTATCCAAATCATGCTTTTGAACATGTAGTTTCCCGTATGCCTACCAAAAGCATCGATACAAGCATACCGGCAAAACCAAGTTCTGCACGAGTTTACAGACCTTACGTTCGAAACCTGTCATGCTTTAGGCACTCAAGGTATCTCCTGTGAAGGTCTATCTGACAATCTCTCCAGCTATGAGTGGAGAATCTTCAAGGACTGGAACCACATGGATTACTAAACACCATTCATTCCAAAAAGCCCTCAGAGGTATCTGACGCGATATACTCGATCTTCTCTTCCAATCTTCCCTGGTTGGAATCCATATATTCTTCGATCAACATCCCAATGCATCGAATGATGAACCGTCCACAGTAGTCAGTCTATCTATCGATATGCTACTACTGGTGTTCTCATCACTGCTGCATTTCTTATAGTAAAGACTTATGCCGAAAACTCGACAATGAAAAACCAAATCTTCCTTCGCTAGGCCTCAATCAATCCTACAAGGATAATCAAGAAGTCTTATTATCAATTTCCTAAGTCCCTTGCATGCAGTGCTCTGATACCAATAAATGTAGCGACCCGACTCGGATCCACTACTTAATCAGAGTTAAGAGCATAATTAAGCATACATTAAATAAAATCGCTGCGGAAGACTTAAATGCAAGCAGACCGGCAGAATACAACCGGCTAACAAACTCGATTTATACAACCCAACCGAATTACTTAGATAAAAACCTACAGCTAAATACTGCTGTCTTCAAGGTCGCTGGCTCCTCCAGGCTCCTGGTGCTCACTCCTGCACCTACACCTGCCCCGTCGAATAGGGTATCCAGATACACAAAATATACTGGACGTGAGCTCTAAGCTCAATACGAAAGCACGGATAAACATACAAATATGATGTATTCAAATGACAGGGTATCCATATCTGGGATAAGTGTATACGAACTACTCAGACTGGCGCCTGGGATATAAGCTCGTCACATCGGGGTAGCTAACCACTGTGTGCGACCACTCATTCCCGAATCACGGACGCGCACCACGGAGTCCTTCAGGTATCAGTACCTAAGGGTACTCGATATCAAACGTCCTAACAGGGCTGAGCAACCCTAACTGGCTCATCTCGAAAGATATACAGATGTACAGGCACAAGATGATATGCACATACCGCATAACAATAATAACATGCAAACACATAAATGCAACATATAAGCATGCATATCCGCTGGCAATCTCAGTCAGTACTTACGTACCTTTCTAAGGCAGTCCTAGTAGTCCCACTCTAGGTTCCAAGCCTATCATCAAGTCTACAATGCAAATACCCATGCATCATTCAATAAGCTCTAAAATCCTTAACTAAACTATTGCATACTCCTAAATAATTTAAGGAGACCATAGCTATACCTGCGTCCGTCGTTAGCCCACTGATGGAGACTATCCCGCAACTAGGGGCACACCCCTGCTGCAGCTCCACAGCCTTGAGCACTACTCCGCTACACGAGCGCTGCTCCGCTACTCGAGCACTGCTCCGTTACTATGTCAGACACTGTCTGACTATACTAAAATATATTCCCTATTCCAACTCTAAAATAAGAGTACCCAAAGCCCTAAAATAGAGCTACTAGGCGAAGGAGAGGAACTCGGAATTGGCAAGAAATGAGGAGCTCGGACCTCATATTTATAGGCATCGATCGGAAGCTCCGTTCCTCAATCGGAAGCTCCGAACGTGTAGATCGGAAGCTCCGTTCCCCCGATCGGAAGCTCCGTTCGCTACGTGTCAATTCGGTCCACATGCAACCACACACCTATCACCGAAAGCCATCGAAAGCTCCGATCCTGATCGGACGTTCCGATCTCTTTGCTTCCAATGTGGTTCCGAACTCACCAAGATCGGAAGTTCCGATCCTGGATCGGTGGTTCCGATCCCACTCGAATCTTGGGACCCTCCAAACCATTTTCGAGTGTTCTGGATCCATTTCTGGACTCCGTTAACCCTTCTGAAATTTCCTTAATCATGTTTTACTTAATCCAAACATAATTACATGATTAAATACTTATTAATCGTTAATTCTGGATACGGGCTACTACAGGTTCGCAATAGAATTACCTCCCTGTCTGTTTTGCTGCTGAGGCTGGAAAGAGTGCACTGCAGATGACTGCCTCTCCGGCTGAACTGCAGGTATAGATGAACTCCCACTCTGAGCTCTATCTCTGTTACGCTGAGGGCACACCTTAGAGAAGTGTCCCGATTGCTGACAGGTGTTACAATTACAAAAGACTCCCACACACTGATCCGGTGAGTGTCTTCCTCCACACTTGCTGCAGTACAAGGATGATGACCCAGAACTCGGTCCTGAACCGAATTGCTTCGAACCACTGGAACTGGACGAACTGTTTCCTTGCCTCTTAAACTGCTTACCTCTTGCCTTGTACTGATCCTTTCTGTTTCCCCCACTGTTTCCACCTTCATACCTTTGCTGCTGGTTCTGATGCTGCGGTGGCTGATTCTGATACTGAGATGGTGGGTTCTGATACTGCCTCTGTTGCTGAGGTGCTACCTGGTTACCTCTTTGCCTCCACAAGCCTGCTTCTGCTCCCTTTGCATGATTCATGGCATCCGCAAAGTTGTTAGGCCTGTTGGTATTTACCAACGTGAAGACATCGGGGTTCAAACCATTGATGAACTGATCTGCCTTAGCTTCTTCATCCCCGACAATTAGCGGCGCAAAACGCAACAGACTATCAAACTTAGCCACGTACTCTTCAATGTTCAAATTCCCTTACTTCAAATTTTCAAACTCTGCTCCCTTATCCTTACGATACGAGATAGGGAAAAACCGCTTATAAAAACTCAGATTTAGAAAGAGTCCAAGTAACCTCTGTACCTCTACTCTCAAATGCTTTCTTTGTCATGATCCACCAGCTCTTAGCACCACCACGCAGCTGATGAATTACTAACCTGATTCGGCGGTCATCTGTGTAGTCAATGGAATCAAACAACTAATCCATATCATCCAACCAACTCTCACATTCAACTGGATTTTCTGAACCCATCAACAACGGCGGATTGAACGACTGAAACCTCTTCAGCAAGGTTTTCATAGGAGTCGCTGAAGCATCCAACTGATCAACTTCAGTGCTAGCTTGCTCAGTCGCAGGGATAACTGGCGGTGTGTTTCTGTTTATCACTCGACGAGGACCCATCTGATAATCAAAGGTTAGGACACGAGATATCTCAATCGCTACAATCAGTGCCCTTACAACCGTTTGGAATACCGGATACCAGTCGATAACAAAAATAGTTATATCTCAAGTAGATCATGCTTTATAAATTAAATCACAAAACCATGTAATTCAATAACTCTCAATAATAAAGCATGCTCGCATGGAATTAAATACACAGTTAAAATAATTCAAATACATGCGAGGAGCCAATACACGCAGACTCGATCTACCCGCTCACTCTAGTTCGACCAAGAATCTTAACTCTCTGATACCACTTAATGTGAGACCTCGGTTCTAAACAACTAATCTCGGCTTAAACAACAATCAAGCATACAAGATCCAAGACCAAAGTAAGAAAGAATTTTTTTTTTTTTAAAAGGGGGGTGCGCTCGGGCGGGCAAAAACTGCCGCTCGAGCGCGCCCTAAACTCCAGCGCTGCTGGATTACTCGAACTGGGGTGCGCTCGGGCTGCTAAAAACTACAGCTCGGGCGCCCCCCCTGCAGCAGAAACGAACAGAGCAGAAAAAGCTTGGCATCTCAAGCTATAAGTTATTCCATACATCAAACTCAAATTCATGCGTTAAAAACATAACTTCTCCAGTTATTACATGAAACGCTAACGTTGATCAACTATGAACCAGTCTATAACATGCAACATAAGACTCGCATAATCGATACAACATAAACAACGAAGTTCGAGATCTAAACATGTTCCAAAACAACTAGGTAGACATGCTGACATGACTTCTAAACCGAGTCTCACTACTAGCTCTCCCTCTTGTTGCTAACCAGGCCTTTGCTGACTTGGTCCTGCCCCACCTGTTGCCAAGTACACATACAAAACAAAACAACAGCCGGATAACCGGTGAGAATAATAATCCCAGTAAAAACAACATATCAAGTAATACAACAATAAACATGCTTTCAAGACAACAACGAAATCAATAACGATGTAATGAAATGCATGTCTTTAAACCGGGATATCAAATCTGATAATGAGGGATTGCTGCTGTGCTTTTGGGATCCCGAGGGTGAGATTACGTAACGACTCACCGACTCACCCAATCGAGGTGGTGCCACGTATCCCACTCCTCTAGACTTTGAGCAATTATAATGAGTATGCTAGCACTAGGTGAAATGACTACGACCTAGGCCACTCAATCATAGTTCCCAAACGTCTAAACAAAAAGGGCGGTTCTGCCCGCTGAAAACAAGATTGGCTCAAGATGAATGCATAACAGAAACATAAAACATAGCCATAGAACAAACGCTCAATCAAAACAATAAAACACAAGTTCCTCATGCTAGAACGAGTGTAGATGCAAGTATGTGATTTTAAGGGAAACTCGAGAACCAACTGTCCCGAGTATGCTATCCCGCTATCGTTGTCTGCTTTTACCTTTCAATGCAGTAGTTCCAACTCTGGATAAGCTACAACAAAAGGTTTAATCAACAACTAAACAATCCAACAACAAAGGCAACGGTTCAAGGTAATCTCTTTACCGTTCTTCGTCCAACTCTTGACGAACAATGCTGCTAACACGGGCTTGACAAACTCCAAACAAATCTGTTCAGATACAAATCAAAGATCAATTTCCATGATCGACTTACAAGCCAAGTTCAACAACTCAAAAATGGTTCGAAATCCCCAAAACTCAAACCGACGGCATAACGGCTATAAACTGAACAAACCGGAAATGCAGACAGCAGTTCAATACTGATATCAACTCATATCAAAGCCAATACAACCAAAACAAGGCAAACCCAACAAATCTCAAAATCAATATTTTCGAAAATAACTTCCAAAAACATAACAATTCCGAACGTCGCTCAAATTCAAAACCGACAGATAATAAACTATCAGAACTCTGTCAAGAACAACATACTCGAATCTCGAACGATTCTAACGACATCCAAAAACTAGAATGTATCTGATCGTAGAGAAACTTACGGTATAATGGAGCTCTCGCTGCAGTGATCGATAATCTGCCTTCAGAAATAAATTCCAACGGCCGGATCGAGCTCGGAATGAAATCACAAAGCTTGGAAACTCATTGGGTCGGCTTCAATGGAGATGGCGTGAAAGAAGGAAGAAGGAGAAGACTATTCTTAATCCAATCAAGTTGTAGATAATATATAAAAATCAATATTTGCATTTTAGTCCCTGAAAAATCCAATTTTTGCAAAAAGGACCCTGATCAAAAACAAGTTGGCTCGTGAACTCTGTAATCTCCGATTAACTCAAATAAACTCATTTAAGATAAAAACGGGGCAATACAATGGATGCTGATGAAGAGCCTTTAGAGACAGAGGATGTTTCTGCTACTAATGCCAGTGTTGCTGTTGGTGTCGTCAACACCACGGACAACACTGTTGATGAGGAATATGACATGGATGCTGCTCATTCCCTCATGTTTTACTCTGGTGATGCTGCTGTTGTCTGGCCTCTCTTCACTTATAGAGGTCTACTGGATGAAAGAAATATAGATATACGCTCCTATGGTAGGTACAATCTAATTGATTTTTTGAAGCTTAGGCAACTTTATTCCACTGTTGTTCCTGTGATACCCTACTGTAAGAGGGTGATTCTGGAATTCTATGCCAACCTGACCGCAAGCATTGAAGATCCAGAGTCTGCAAAGTATGGCTTGGTGTATCTTCGGGGTAGGCTGTTTGAGTTTACTCCAGCTGTTATCAACACTTTATATTCCACCTCAGACGTGGATGAAGGCAATCCTCCAGAGATCAATGAAGTGATTACTGTTCTCACTAGTGGTATGGTCAAACAGTTTTCTGACCATTTTTCTGCAGCTAAGCTCACTTCATTTTATTCTGTGCTGCATAAGATAGCTGTGAGGAATTGGACTCCTTCATCCAACTCAACAGTTATCACAAGACCACAGGCGGTCATTTTGTATGCCATTGGGACTGGGAGTCCCTTCAATTTTGGGAAGATGGTATTCAAGACAGTGCTCCAGTTTGCTGATGGAGGACTCAAATCTACAAAGCTGTCATTCCCATCTTTGATCTACGACATTTTGGAATCTCAGGGTTTCATCCGCAATATTACAGAAGATCTCACTGATCAACCTGAGATTTGAAGTTAGCAGCTGGACTTCTCAAGGGAAATCGTGTTCTGGATTTTCCCTGGACTGCCACTTCTACTCATGCTGCTGACATTGCTGGTGTTGCACCCGGTGTTGCCAACACGGGTGACAACACTGAAGAAACAGTGCCTACTCCTACCTCTCTTGACTTTACCATTTCCACTATTCAACTGCTGATGACTCGTGCTAAGGAAAAGATTGCTCAAGCATAGGAAGATATTGCCTTCTACAGCACGGTCTTAGCTGATTGTCGGAGACAGCTTGGCATTTCTGGCCAAACAGGGGGAGATAGTGCACAAGCTGAAGCTAGTCCATCTGGGACTAAAGATGATGAGGATGAAGCTTCTGATCAAGATGGATCTGATAGTGATCAAATTTAGATTTTGCTTCTTCTTTCATCTTTGCTTAGTTGTTTAATTTTAATCTTAATATAACTATTTTCTTTTGCTCTAGTTACGTGCCTTAATTGCTCTGATATGTGTTAACTAGACTAACATATTCTACCCCACTTATGCTCTAATATATGAATTATAGAAACCCATGTGTTATTATCCATGTTATCCACCGTGTTATGACACGGGGGACAACACTTCAGGGGAAGACTTAAAATTCAGGGGGAGAAGAATTTTTAAACTCAGGGAGAGTTTATGATTATGTTTTCTTGTGTGATGTTTTGTCCAGAAAGCAAAAAGGGGGAGATTGAAAGGAATTTTATTCCTTGAAATTTTGGCCCTTGTATTAATTGATATTATAAGATTTTGCTTTCTAGAAAAGATAATATATTGGTAAATATTTAGTGTATATTTCGAATATGTTAAAGATATATTTTCCAAAACCTAAATCATGTCTTGATAAGGGAGTTATTAGATAAAATATTATTTGATATTATCAAGATTTGATTTACAAGATTTGATAGAGTTTTATTCCTACTAAAACATGTTTTCTTATTCATGTAGGACTCTATCTAAGGAAATCCTCAAGACTTTGATGCTTATCTATAAAAGGGGTTTTCACGCAAAAGATGAAGATGCTTTAGACGAAAAAACACTGCGCAAACTCTGAAGAATTCCATTGAAGAATTTGAAGAATTCTGAAGCAAGGTTTGCAACCATCGTTGTTGCTTGTCCCCGTGTTTCCGTTCGTGTTGAAGACATTAGAGACAACACTGTGGAAACTGTGTTGTTGAAGATCTTTCCCGTCTCTTCAATTTAGGTTACGGGAGTTGCATCCAATTTTTTTTATACTCTGTTTATTTAGGATGCAAGTTTGATTTCTCGACTTGTTGAGAAATTTAGGATTTAATGACTTTTCGTAAAATTATTAGGATTACATTGTAAGACTGATCTTACGTTTACTAGTAATATTTAGCCCTAAGGCACCCGCACGAGTTTTATACTCATCCAAAATTATTTACTTGTGTTTTATTTACGCTTTAAATTTCCGCTGCACTGTGTTGTCTGTAGTGTTACAACACAAAGTACAACACTGTCTATTTTACATAACAATCACGTACACCGTTTCTTTCATTTAATATTCCTCTCTTTCATAATGAAGTAAAAACCTTGTCATGCTTGATAATACAATTGTGCAGAGGAGGATCGAAAACGTTTGTAGAAGGGAATATATCAAAACTATTTGGCGTGGAATCGTTGATGAGTAACTATATATAGTTTAATTTACAACATTTGACGAAACAAATTAAACATATTCTTTGAGCGTTATTTATCGTCTGCTTGGGCATGCAAGTTGCATAAGCTAGCTATAATCAATGGAATCAGATCCTCCGCTGTGCTCCCTTCCACAGCATTTGGTGATGTCGTAGTTATTTTGGGCCTGTGTTGGTTTAGTCCTTGTAGAGAATAAATAAGTTTTGTCAACTTAATCAATATATAACAAGGCTATTAATGGATCGATCGAATACATTTAATAAAATTAGAATACAAGTAATGTTAAATTCTTGTTAAATTTAAATGTTACAAAATGATTGTATTCTTGTTCGAAATTTTGTTTTAATTAAAGGGTTAATTTTTTAAATAATTATATATACATATATTAAATTCTTGTTAAATTTATTTTATATGAAATACTGTATATAGTTTAATTCATTTAATTTAAAGTAATAATCATCATTAGAAAATTAAATTAATGATTTTAACATTAAATAAATGAGAAGGTCTCTCGTGAGACGGTCTCACGCATCTTTATCTATGAGATGGATCAACTCTACCTATATTTATGATAAAAATTAATACTTTTGGCATAAAAAATAATATTTTTTATTGATGACCCAAATAGAAGACTCGTATTACAAAATTGACCCGTGAAACCATCTCACACAAGTTCTTGTTTAAATATTATTATCTTTTTACCAATTAACAATTTATTTTTAAATTAGTGATTATCATAAAATAAAATAAAAAGTAATAGTAGGCATGTCTCAATAACACAATTAAATTAAAAGAGTAAACAAAGAAAACAAAATACAAAATTCGGCAGCCAGACAAGAAAAGAAAAACATGTAAGGGATCAAAAAAACCGAATCTTGTATATTAGGTTCTCCCTATAAAAAAAATTAAAATTAAAATTAAATGGAAGAAAAAGGAGGGGGAAAAAAGACAAGTTGTTACTTGTCAGAAGGAAATTGATTAACTTGTTACAATTAACTCGAACCAATATATTTCAGATTTGTGAATTGATTAACTTGCTATAATTTTGATAGCACAGCACCCCTACTGTGGATCTCGGATCCGTGTCCGTGCATTACATGTTATACTTGAACCTTTTTAAATACTTTTAAAAAAATTAAATTAACTTTTTTAGCTAGCTAGTTGAATGGCATGCAAGTTGCATAAAAGGTATAATCAATCCCAAGTGCATTACATTTTATACTTGAACCTTTTCAAATACTTTAAAAAAAAAATTACATTAACTTCTTTAGCTAGTTGGTATTGTTCCAATCGATTAATATACAGAGTGCAATAGTAGATCTTGATCGAATAATTTGGAGACACGGGGATAGAACCGAGTTCCGAGCCTAGCTAATTATATCTTTTTATGATAGATCGATTGCTCTAATATAAAGTTTAAAAAATTGGAACTGCACTATTTCTCATGCCCCGGGTATGGGCGCACGCAAGCGTGACGGCACGATGAGCTAGTTCTTATAACAACTCTTCCGATCTATTTTGGCATGACAAAAATGGTAACTCAATGAAAATCTCATTACAAACCCTCCAGCTAGCTCCTCCATAAAAGGTAGGGGAAGTTATGATATATACAAAACAATTAATATATAAAGATTAGACACCTATATTGTTGGACCAAGATTATATTGCAAGTCAGGAGGATGCCTTAATTAATCTGGAAAAACTATATATTATATGGAGTATGAGTAGTGTGTATGTGTGAGTGTTAAATCATAACTTGATTCTGTGTAACTAAGATCAAACGCTGCAAAAGAGACGAATATCTATCTGATAAACTTTGTTCATATGGATTATATTTAGACTGCACAAAGCACTGCAACTTTGTACAAGCCCGGCAATCCTACCATACACAATACTATACGTTTACTCAACACTTCATGCATGCATACATATTGCACTTGCATATATACATACAACAAATTAATAAGCCATAATTTGAATCTAAAGATTCAAAAATTTGTATTGTTTTTGTAGTGTTTAGTTGACAACGTATGTTGTCTTATCTTTGTGATGAACTGAGAGTTCCGATTTAGGCGGTGGAAGTTGGAGTGCGTTATAACAAAATTGTTGTAAAATCAAAGTCTTCTAGTGAATTTTTTTCTAAGTGAAAGAAGAGGAGATGTAGAAAGATTTAACCTTCGAACTTCCATATTCTTGTGTTATTTTATTTTTTGAATTTTCTTATCTTGTTGATATATTTTTGAGTTGAGTATAAAGATTCATTGAAAACCGTTGTACCATCTTCCGCGCTATTTGTGGTTTGACTGTTTTCAAAAGTTGATAAATTTTGGTCTAGTTGGCTAACACCAACTCAACCGATTGACAAAGTTTTCAAACAAAAAATTTTAAAAGTGTGTATTCACCCCTCCTCTACGCACGTTTTTTTATCTCAACAAATGGTATCATAGCGGGTTTTCTCGGCTGCTAATATTTATACTCAAACATGAATTCCTTCAACAAGATTTCTATGATTTATAAGGAAGAGTATGATGATTATATTGGAAAATACGATTCAGACACATCTGTCAGCTCAAGATGATGACATGTGGTATGTCATCATTGATGGTCCCATGAAGATTCTCAAGGCCAACACAACTATTGTTATTTCAAGCAGAGAATCTCAGATTGTCAAGAAGCACCGATTAGAGTGGACCACATAGGAAAATAAGAAAGCAAATCTTGACAACGTGACCAAAGACACACTATTCAAGACATTGGACGAGAACATGTTCAGTAAGATCAAGACCTGCACAACTACCAAAAAAATCTGGGAAAAAACACACCCAATTATGCGAGGGAAATGACCAGACAATGGACAACAAGTTTACTATGGTCATCCAAAAGTTTGATAGTGCCAAAATGAATCCAAAAGAAACCATGGTTGAATTTAATGAACGGTTTAGTAGTATTATCTATGAAATTATTACCTTAGGTAAATTTTATTCTCATCATGAGATTGCCTTGATGGTTATGAAATCACTGCCTAGGGAATGAGATGTCAAAATAGTGGCCATGCTAGAATCAAAAGAATTAAGCAAACTAGAGCTTCACGACTTGTTTGCTGATCTCAAAGCATATGACTACGAGCTGGGCATCAGAACATAAGCGGAGCCCTTGACCTCTCAAACTGAAGGGGATCGGTTAACTCGTGCCCGAAAACGCAGCGGAAATATAAAAATTTTAATAAAAGAAATCCGAGCACTTGTGTAGTATTCAAAAACTCAAACAATCATAGGGTGTTAAGAATTTTACCTATCAATCTCAAAGATTGATTTATGGCTCCAACCAAGTTGATAAACAACTAGGCTCTTGAAAATGGTAGACTCAATCTACAAGCTTCCAAGAGTACTCCTTGCTCAAAATGGATTCAACACTTCGAGCCTCCGAATTAGGTCCACGACTAGACGATCTAAATCCGCTCTAAATATGCACTAGAATATTTAGAGAATTTAGCATTGAGATATCATTTTAATTCTCCCTCAAAAATGAAAGAAAAATTTTGGAGAAATTGTGTTAAGAGTGTTCGGCCACTTCAACTATGAAATTGGAATGGAATGTGTGTGTATATATATTATTCCAAATAATATATTAAAGGAGAGGGATTAATGAGTACAATTAAGCCATGCATGGAAACTTGCAAGACATGCATGGAAAATTACAAACCATCTTTCAACCCTTCAAATTCCATACACACACATATATATATCATATATATATATATATATACACGCCTATATATATACATATATAAATATATATATTCAAATGTCATTTGAACTTATTTTTAATTAATTATTAAACCTAAGCCCATTTAAGTTTAATCAATTAAATAAATTTAACTTGAACTCATTCAAGTTCATTAGTATCAATAATTATACAACAATATATTAATTTGAGCTCTACTAGACTCAATAGTATTTAATTAATTCAACACTTGAATTAATCTAATTATTTGTACATTAAAATGTCTATTAGTGTTAAATTAATTCAACACTTGAATTAATTAACTAAGTTCAAAATAATAGTTTAGAAAATCACCATTTTCATAAACTAATTATTTTAAGTCAACTTTTAATCTTGGAACACATTCACAAATTAAAAGTTACTTATTCCATTCATTCTCCAATTTAGAAGTCAAACTTCTAATTTATTTTACTTATAAACTCCTTTATAAGTTGTTCAACACAATGAACTAATTTTAATATCAACGGGATCTAAAAAGCTAGTACTTGTGTGACCCTCAATGGTTCACTGATACAACTAGCAGTGGGTTCACATCTCCATGTGATTCAGGATCAACAAGTCCCTTATATGAGCATACCCTATATAGCTCCATTCTTATTAATCAACACATTGATAATAAGAACGTCAAAAAACTCAAGTCTGATAGTACTCAACCAGTCATGTAAACATCTAGCAGCATTGCTTACATGACTCCCTAGGTATCAAATGATAGTGCCTGCAAGAACCAATCAATTATGGTTAGCGTACAGTACGGTCCCCTCAACTCATATATCCCGACCGATTCGACAACCATTGGTTTATCGAGAGTTGTCATTGAATCGATAACTATGTGTCATGCCGTAGTTGCATCGAAAATGTAATTCAAGAAACTCCTTTCTTAATTACACTTACTCTGATCAGAGATTTCAAGCTATGTATGCATGATATAACATAGGATATCCATACCCGTAGGTAAGCGGTGAATCCCCGATTACAATGCATTGACTCCTATATGTTTCGTCACAACACCCAACATTGCCACCTAATGACCCCAGATGAGTCGGTAAACAAATCAAAGTGAAGCACTAGCATATAGAGTCACATGTTGTCCCGGGTTATAGGACTAATGGTGTACAACCATAAACTAGGACTTCTCCACTCGATAAGTGAGAACCACTTGGAAAATCCTTTAGGGAGGGTTGTTCAGTGCACTCTACAAGGAGCACCTATTTGCATGCTTGGACATCTCCATGTCCCCTACCAATGAAACATGGTACTCAAATCGCAAATACTAGTCTCAAGCTCGAGCGGCCTTTATCCTTCTTTATGGCGGCTGAATCGACTAGGAACAGTTTAGAATATACAGTATTCCAAATATGAGTTTCATGATAGTCATCACATGACCATCTCATATTCTTTCTACTATTTGTATATTCAAGGACTTTATCTATGCAGCTTGCATGGGTATAAAGATAAAGATGTGCCAAATTAAATAATGTCAAATATTATTAAAATAAAAATTGTCATACAAGAGTTCTCTCAAGGACCATCGACCAACACATTGGCTCGACGGGCACCTACTCTAACAATCTCCCACTTGCACTAGAGCCAACTACCCATATTCTTCAAACCCATTGATTCGCGATGCTTTTCGAACAATGGTCCTGGTAAAGGCTTAGTTAGTGGATCAGCAACATTATCTACGGAGGCGACTCTGTCTAACAAGACATCTCCTCGTTCCATAATTTCCCGGATGATGTGGTATTTTCTCAGTACATGTTTGGATTTCTGATGAGACCTTGGTTCTTTTGCCTGAGCAACGGCATCAGTGTTGTCGTAGTACACCGGGACTGGATCAACTCCATTAGGAATAACGTCCAACTCTTGGACGAAATTCCTAATCCAAACAGCTTCCTTTGCAGCATCGGATGCAACAATATATTCTGCCTCAGTGGTTGAATCCGCAGAAGTCTATTTTGCTTGGAACTCTTCCAACAAACAGCAGCACCATTGACCATGAATATAAAACCAGAAGTGGACTTCGAATCATCAACATCGCTTTGGAAGCTAGAGTCGGTATAGCCTTCCAATTTTAGTTCTCCACCCCCATAAACCAAGAACATATTCTTAGTCTTTCTCAAATACTTGAGAATGTATTTCACAGCTTTCCAGTGTGGAAGACCAGGATTCGATTGATATCTACTTGTAACACTAAGTGCAAAGGCCACGTCAGGACGTGTAGATATCATCGCATACATGATACTACCAATTGCAGATGCATATGGAATGCGTGTCATCGTCTCTATCTCTGTATCATTTTTGGAAGACATGGACTTGGATAGAGACACGCCATGACACATTGGTAGATGTCCTCTCTTAGACTCATCCATCGAGAACCTCTTCACGATGGTATCAATGTATGTGGATTGGGTGAGACCAAGCAATCTTTTCGATCTATCCCGATAGATTTGTATTCCCAATACAAAAGATGCTTCACCAAGTCCTTCATCGAGAACTTACTCGATAACCATACTTTAGTTGATTGCAACATTCCTACATCATTCCCAATGAGTAGAATGTCATCAACATAAAGTACCAGGAATGTCATAGCACTCCCACTGACCTTCTTATACACACATGGTTCCTCAGGATTCTTAGTAAACCCAAACTCTTTGATTGTACCATCAAATCTGAGGTTCCAGCTCCTAGATGCCTGTTTGAGACCATAGATAGATCTCTGAAGTTTGCATACTTTATGCTCACTTTCGATAGATGTGAACCCTTCAGGTTGAGACATGTAAATTTCTTCCTTAATATCCCCATTAAGAAAAGTTGTCTTCACATCCATCTGCCATATTTCAGTCATACCATGCGGCAATGGCAAGCAATATCCTTATGGACTTGAACATTGCGACTGGAGAAAAAGTTTCTTCAAAGTCAACTCCTTGCCTTTGAGTATAACCTTTTGCCACCAATCGAGCCTTGAAGGTCAGAACCTTCCCATCCGTCCCAAGCTTCCTCTTGTAAATCCATTTACACCCTATAGGAACAATTCCTTCAGGTGGATCCACAAGATTCCACACTTGGTTCGAATACATGGAATTCATCTCAGATTCCATAGCTTCAAGCCACTTGGATGAATCGGCATCAGACAATGCTTCCTTGAAGGTCCTTGGATCACATCCATGGTCAGGCTCATCTTGGCCCTCTTCAAGAAGCAGACCATACCTCATAGGTGGTCTTGAGATCATCACGGATCTTCTAGGAGCTTGTATCTCCTCTCTTGGCTGTTCGGGTGTGGGTTCCACAATCGTAGGTGTTTCTCGAACTTCTTCGAGTTCTATCATCTCCCATTTTCTATCCAATAAAAATTCCTTCTCCAAGAAGTTTGCATTCCTAGAAACAAACACCTTTGTTTCTTTGGGATGATAGAAATAATATCCAACCGAATTCCTTGGATATCCCACGAAGTAGCATAAAATGGATTGAGCATCCAATTTATCTCTCACTATCTGCTTCACATAAGCAGGGCATCCCCATATTCTTAGATAAGAATACTTTGGAGATTTTCCCATCCATATCTCATACGGTGTCTTATCAACTGCCTTTGAATGGACATTGTTCAACAACAGTGCCGCTATCTCAAGTGCATATCCCCAAAAGGATGGCGGCAACTCCGTGAACCCCATCATAGACCGAACCATGTCTATCAAAGTTTGATTACGACGTTCTGAAACACCATTCAACTGAGGTGTACCAGGAGGAGTCCACTGTGAGAGAATCCCATTCTCCCTAAGATACTCTTGGAATTCAGTACTCAAGTACTCACCACCTCGATCCGATCGAAGTGCCTTGATGCTTCGTCCCAATTGTTTTTCTACTTCATTTCTGAATTCTTTGAACTTTTCAAAAGCTTCAGATTTGTATTTCATTAAATACACATACCCATACCTAGAGAAGTCATCGGTAAAGGTAATGAAGTAAGAATGTCCGTGCTTAGTAGTGATGCTAAGTGGACCACACACATCTGTATGGATCAAATCCAACAGTCCCTTGGCTCGCTCCACATGGCCCTTAAAGGGAATTTTGGTCATCTTTCCTTTTAGACATGGTTCACAAGTAGTAAGAGAATTAATATCAGACATATCAAACATGCCTTCTGTAGTAGCCCGTACCCTAATTGAGTAATTAAAGGATTAATGCTAATTAATTGAATTGGGTATTGGACGGATCGGAAGCTCCGAAGGCACGATCGAAAGCTCCGAACAGGATCGAAAGCTCCGATGAGCGATCGGAGGCACCGATGTTATTACGTCAGGCATGACGTGCGGTTGGATCGAAAGCACCGATCAGGATCGGAAGCTCCGATCACCCCTATCCGGAGTCAACAAGTGATATTTTGACACGTGGCAGATCAGGATCTTCGGAAGCTCGGATGGCAGGATCGGACGTTCCGATCGGGGTTCGGACGTTCCGATCAAGGATCGGAAGTTCCGATCTTTGTCTATAAATAGAAGGCCGAGACTTCACTTTCATTTGCCAATTCCGAGTTCTCCTTTCCATTCTAGCCCTTTTGGAGTTGTTCTAGTCTTCTTAGGTTTGGTCCGGAGGTCGGCGAGGCGTTCAGTAGTCGTAGCGGAGTTGTGCCCAAGTTCTGGAGGCATCGACATCAAAGGGCTAACGACGGACGAAGGTATAGCTTTCGCTTCCTATAAATATTTAGGAGTATGCAATAGCTTAGTTAAGGCTTTTAGAGCACTTTAATGATAGTAGTATCATTTGGCAGTGTAGAGCAGACTATAGGCGTGGACCTAGAGTTGGTAGAGCTTGCTCTGTTTTGAGGTACGAAAGTACTGTTCGAGATATCCTGACTGAGTATGCATGTATTATGTGACTGCATGATTTATATGCCATGATATTATGCTGCATTCATTTGCATCTTGCTGTATCTCTTTCGAGATGTCTGTTAGTAGGGTTGTACCCTATCCTGTTAGTGGATGGACTTCCATCGATTTGGGTCCGGCGTTTCCACGGTTATCTCGGTATGGGAGCCAACTCCTGAAGCGACGGCACAACGTGCTACATACCAGGGCCCGGTCTGTCTCTGTATCTGATCCTTGACCTCGAGTCTATAGGGAGTTCACTTTGCATACATGTATACTCATACTCTCGCACTGAGCGTTTTATGCTCACGTCTCGTACTCTGTATTTTCTGGACACCCTATTCCATGGGGCAGGTTTGCGATTGGACGAGGAGGGTGGATCCAGGAGGGGCTAGTCAGTGGTTGGCCAGCTGGAGCTTCGCTTAGGTTTTATTACTGTTGTTTGGGTTTTATACAGCTATTCGATTTGGTTGTATATTATTTGGATTAAGTACAGATTCATTTACTTGGGGTTGTAACTATTTATGATTTCCGCAGTTTTATTCTGATATCTGTTTTATTAAGTTAATTGCATGACTAAGTTTTGTTTAGTAGGTGATCTGGGTAAGGGTCACTACATTTATGGTATCAGAGCATGCAAAAGAATTCTTGGGATTTAGTCTCATCTTGAGGTATTTTTGTAGATGTCAAATCGTGACGACCAGAGTTCTCATGGCAGTGTTGGTGGGCATTGGGGAGATGCCGACCGGGAGCCTCGTCGAGAACGGCGTCATCGTCACCATGACGACGAGCGTTTCACTGTGCATCGATTCTTAGCTATGGGTCCTAAGCCCTTAGTTGGAGGTGAGTCTCCGGAGGATGCGGAGAACTGGTTAGACCGCATGGAGACGACTTTTCAGACTTTCCAATGCACCGATGAGCAGAAGGTGGAGACCCTTGGCTATCTTTTGGATGGGCGTGCGCGCAGGTGGTGGAGGTTTACTTCTGCACCTTTTGTTACGGCGAGAGGAGTGGCCACCTGGGCCGAGTTCCGCACAGCTTTCCAAAAGCGGTATTTTCCTCCTGCACTCCGTCAGTCGAAGGCAGGCGAGCTACTGAGTCTGCGACAGGGAGCCATGTCTATCGATGAGTATCAGCAGAGGTTCTTTGATCTGTTATCCTATTGCCCCGAGATTGCTGATAGCTCAGAGATGAAGTATAATCTGTTTCTTCAGGGCCTTAACCCTGAGATCCATGACCGTGTGGCGGTTGGCGACGACATGTCCTACGAGGGTTTGGTGAGTCGTTGTCACCAGGCGGAGGACAGCATTCGGCAGAACAGGTCTTTCTCTCAGTCGAGACCTGCTAGTTCTTTGGGTCCCCATGCCCAAACTTTCAAGAAGTCTGGATCTTCTTCTTCCTCTGGTTCTGGAGGTGTTGTTCGTTTCGGTAAGAAGGACAAGTGTGATCACTGTGGGAAGAACCATCCATCCGACATATGCCGTAGAGCTTCTGGAGCTTGTTTCCGTTGTGGAGAGACTGGTCATATCCGGAGAGATTGTCCACTGTCTGGGGGAGGCGGTTCTGGTTCTGGTTCTGGTTCAGGATCGGGTTCTCAGGCCACCGTTCAGCAGAGGTCGCAGGGACAGTCTGCTGGGAGTTCTCATTTGAGGCCACGAGCTTCTGGCCAGGTGTTTGCCCTTAGACATGATCAGGCTGTGGAAGAGAATGAGAAAGTCATCGCAGGTACATTTCTGCTTTATGGTATACCTTCTCTTGTACTTATTGACACTGGTGCATCTCATTCCTTCATTTCTGCACGTTTTGTTAAGAGGCATAAGTTACCATGCATTGCACTAGATGTAGTGATGTCTGTTTCTACTCCGACGGGCCAATCTGCTTTGGCTAAGCGTCTAGTGATGGGTTGCCCTTTAGAGTTCGAAGGGAACATTCTGTTAGCGAATCTCATGGTCCTGGCGATGGACGACTTTGATTGCATTCTGGGAATAGATTTGTTGACTACCTATCGAGCTTCAATGGACTGCTATCAGAGATTAGTACGCTTTCATCCGGAAGGGAGTGAGAGTTGGTTTTTCTATGGTGAGGGAGCGCGACCCCCGATGCCTTTGGTATCAGCTTTGAGAGCCTGTCGAGCTCTAGAGTCTGGCGGGGAAGGCTACCTTATCTATGCAGTTGATTTGTCCGCTGAGAGTATTGGGTTAGAGAGCATTCCTGTTGTGGATGAATTTCCAGATGTATTTCCTGATGAGATTCCGGGTTTTCCTCCTGCTAGGGAAGTCGAGTTTGGCATAGAGTTGGTGCCGGGTACTTCGCCTATTTCTAGAGCACCGTATCGTCTGGCTCCGTCAGAGATGCGTGAGTTGAAGAATCAGCTACAGGATCTTTTGGACAAGGGATACATTCGTCCTAGTGTATCTCCTTGGGGAGCTCCTGTTCTCTTCGTGAAGAAGAAGGATGGGTCGATGCGGCTATGCATTGACTATCGGCAGCTGAATCGAGTCACTATGAAGAACAAGTATCCGTTGCCTCGTATTGATGACTTGTTTGACCAGCTGCAGGGCACGTCAGTTTACTCCAAGATTGACTTGAGATCTGGGTATCATCAGTTGAGAGTCCGTGATCAGGACGTAGCCAAGACTGCATTCCGTACTCGCTATGGGCATTACGAGTTCCTAGTGATGCCATTTGGTTTGACTAATGCGCCGGCTATATTCATGGATTTGATGAACCGTGTTTTCAGGGAGTATTTGGACAAGTTTGTCGTGGTCTTTATTGACGACATCTTGGTGTATTCGCGTAATACGAAAGAGCATGTTTCTCACTTGCGGTTGGTACTGCAGACTCTTCGAGATGAGCAATTGTACGCCAAGCTGAGCAAGTGTGAGTTCTGGATGGATAGAGTGGTCATTCTTGGCCATATCATATCCAGGGAAGGGATTTCTGTTGATCCAAGCAAGATTGAAGCGGTACTTAATTTGTCGCGTCCGACGACAGTTGCTGAGATCCGTAGTTTCCTGGGTCTAGCAGGGTATTATCGTCGCTTCATTCTGAACTTCTCTCAGTTAGCTCGACCATTGACGCAGCTTACCCACAAGGGTGTGGATTTTGAGTGGTCCTCCGAGTGTGAGGAGAATTTCCGTGAGCTTCGACGGCGGTTGACTTCTGCGCCGGTGTTGGCATTACCGTCAAGATCTGGAGGGTATGTAGTTTACACGGATGCTTCTCTTCAGGGGTTAGGTTGTGTCCTGACTCAGAATGGGCATGTGATCGCATACGCTTCTAGACAGCTGAAGCTTCACGAGGACAACTACCCAGTCCATGATTTGGAGTTAGCAGCCATTGTGTTCGCTTTGAAGATTTGGCGTCATTATCTGTATGGCGAGAAATTTGAGATCTTCACCGACCATAAGAGTCTCAAGTATTTGTTCACTCAGGCGGAGTTGAACATGAGGCAGAGACGTTGGATGGACTTGCTTAAGGACTATGATTGCGAGATTAAGTACCATCCGGGAGCTGCTAATCTCACCGCTGATGCTTTGAGTCGCAAGGTGCGACTATCCGCCCTTCAGACTTGTTCGATGTCTAGTGCGATCAGTGACTGTTGCACTTCAGGTTATACCTTCAAGCATAAGAAAGGTATGCATAGTATCCAGATGTTTGCGATATTATCTGAGCCAGCCTTGTATTCGCGGATTCGAGATGCTCAGATGTTTGATTCGAAGACCCAGCGTTTAGCTCGTCTAGCTAACGAGGGTAGCTCGTCTGGATTTCATTATCAGTCAGATGGATTTCTGTGTTTGTCTGGTAGGCTTGTGATTCCGCAGGATGAAGAGTTGCGAGAGGAGATTTTGTCTCAGGCGCATCGCACTAAGTTGAGTATTCATCTTGGGAGCAACAAGATGTACAAGGATCTACGTACTCGTTTCTGGTGGAAGGGAATGAAACGCAGTGTTTATCAGTTTGTTTCGAGGTGTTTGGTGTGTCAACAGGTCAAGACAGAGCACCGACGACCTGGAGGATTGCTTCACAGTCTGCCTATTCCTGAATGGAAATGGGAGTTTATCACAATGGACTTTGTGACCTATTTGCCGGTATCTCCGAGGAACTGTGATGCTATCTGGGTTGTGGTGGACCGACTCACCAAGTCAGCACATTTCATTGCCTATAGCCGAGAGTACTCTGTGGATCGCATGGCACGGATGTACATTCAGGAGATCGTTCGACTTCTTGGAGTGCCTGTGAGCATTGTCAGCGATCGGGACCCCAGGTTTACTTCTAGATTCTGGCGGAGTGTTCAGCGTGCGATGGGTACTACTCTCAGTTTGAGTACAGCCTATCATCCGGAGACTGATGGTCAGTCAGAGCGCACTATCCGTATAGAGGATATGCTTAGAGCGTGCGTCATGGATTTTGGTTCAGCCTGGCAGGATCATTTGCCGTTGATCGAGTTCGCTTACAACAACAGCTATCACACTAGTATTGGGATGGCACCTTTTGAGGCGTTGTATGGGCGACGTTGTCGTACTCCACTCTTCTGGGAAGAAGTGGGGGAGAGACGGGCTGAGGAACCGGAATTTATCCAGCAGGCGATAGACATTGTTGATCAGATCAAGAAACGGATTAAGACTGCACAGGATCGTCAGGCCAGCTATGCTAATATCAAGCGTAGGCCTTTGCAGTTCGAGGTCGGGGAGAAAGTGTTTCTGAGAGTGTCACCTTTCCGCAAGATTCTCAGATTTGGCCTTAAGGGCAAGTTGTCTCCAGATTTATCGGTCCGTTTGAGATCTTGGAGAGCATTGGCGATTTGGCTTATCGACTAGCTTTGCCACCGCATCTATCCAGTATTCACGACGTGTTCCACGTATCTCTGTTGCGACGGTATGTGGCGGATGAATCTCATATTCTGCAGCAGTCTGAGGTTCAGGTAGACAAGGATTTGACTTATGTTGAGAAACCTCTTCGTATCCTGGATTATAAGGATAAGGTCTTACGGAACAAAGTCATTCCTTTGGTTTTAGTTCAGTGGCAGCGCAGAGGCACTGAGGAAGCTACTTGGGAGCTTGAGGACAGGATGCGTATAGACCATCCTGAGTTGTTTTGATTTCATTCTTTAAGTTGTATTCAGTTGCAAACTCTGTAAACGTTTGATTTGAATAAAGAATGTTTCGGATTTATGTATTTGCATTCGGTACTTAAGATCTGTTTTCGAGGACGAAATATCTTAAGTGGGGGAGAATGTAGTAGCCCGTACCCTAATTGAGTAATTAAAGGATTAATGCTAATTAATTGAATTGGGTATTGGACGGATCGGAAGCTCCGAAGGCACGATCGGAAGCTCCGAATAGGATCGGAAGCTCCGATGAGTGATCGGAGGCACCGATGTTATTACGTCAGGCATGACGTGCGGTTGGATTGGAAGCACCGATCAGGATCGGAAGCTCCGATCACCCCTATCCGGAGTCAACAAGTGATATTTTGACATGTGGCAGATCAGGATCTTCGGAAGCTCCGATGGCAGGATCGGACGTTCCGATCGGGGTTCGGACGTTCCGATCAAGGATCGAAAGTTCCGATCGTTGTCTATAAATAGAAGGCCGAGACTTCACTTTCATTTGTCAATTCCGAGTTCTCCTTTCCATTCTAGCCCTTTTGGAGCTGTTCTAGTCTTCTTAGGTTTGGTCCGGAGGTCGGCGAGGCGTTCAGTAGTCGTAGCGGAGTTGTGCCCAAGTTCTGGAGGCATCGACATCAAAGGGCTAACGACGGACGAAGGTATAGCTTTTGCTTCCTATAAATATTTAGGAGTATGCAATAGCTTAGTTAAGGCTTTTAGAGAACTTTAATGATAGTAGTATCATTTGGCAGTGTAGAGCAGACTATAGGCGTGGACCTAGAGTTGGTAGAGCTTGCTCTGTTTTGAGGTACGAAAGTACTGTTCAAGATATCTTGACTGAGTATGCATGTATTATGTGACTGCATGATTTATATGCCATGATATTATGCTGCATTCATTTGCATCTTGCTGTATCTCTTTCGAGATATCTGTTAGTAGGGTTGTACCCTATCCTGTTAGTGGATGGACTTCCATCGATTTGGGTCCGGCGTTTTCACGGTTATCTCGGTATGGGAGCCACCTCCTGAAGCGACGGCACAACGTGCTACATACCAGGGCCCGGTCTGTCTCTGTATCTTATCCTTGACCTCGAGTCTATAGGGAGTTCACTTTGCATACATGTATACTCATACTCTCGCACTGAGCGTTTTATGCTCACGTCTCGTACTCTGTATTTTCTGAACACCCTATTCCATGGGGCAGATTTGCGATTGGACGAGGAGGGTGGATCCAGGAGGGGCTAGTCAGTGGTTGGCCAGCTGGAGCTTCGCTTAGGTTTTATTACTGTTGTTTGGGTTTTATACAGCTATTCGATTTGGTTGTATATTATTTGGATTAAGTACAGATTCCTTTACTTGGGGTTGTAACTATTTATGGTTTCCGCAGTTTTATTCTGATATCTGTTTTATTAAGTTAATTGCATGCCTAAGTTTTGTTTAGTAGGTGGTCTGGGTAAGGGTCACTACACCTTCTCCCACTAGCTTGTTCATCCTTTTAAAAGATATATGACCTAATCGAGCATGTCATAAGTGTGCTGGATTTAGAGTATCTTATTTTCTTTTGGATGTTGTTGATATCTCTTGGACATTATACATAGGAATATCTTTTAATTTTAAATTATAGAGATCATTTTCCAATTGTCCTGTACCAATTAAACATTCATTCTTGTAAATATTGCAAACACCTTTGCCAAATAAACAAGAATATCCATCTTTATCAAGCATAGAAATGGAAACAATGTTTTTCACCAAATCTGGTACAAACAAAACATCTCTCAAACATAATTTAAAATCATTGTCCAACAATAAGTAAACATCTCCAATAGCTTTGGCTGCAACTTTTGCCCCATTGCCCATCCTCAAGAAGGTCTCACCATCTCTGAGTCTCCTACTTCTTGCCATCACCTGCAAATCATTACAGAGATGTGAGCCACAGCCGGTATCCAATACCCAAGAAGAAGAGTTAAGTGAAATGTTTACTTCAATGTAGAACATACCTTTTCCAGAACCATTCTGGTCAAGATATTCCTTGCAATTACGTTTCCAATGTCCAGGTTTCTTACAGTGATGACAGAAGTCATTAGTCTTGTTAGCCTTAACTAGTGTGGCTACCACAACGGGACTCGGAGCTTTCCTCTTCAAGGGCACGTTCTTTTTGGGAGCATGGAAGGAACGCTTCTTTCCCTTCCCATGTGGTCTATTCTTTGAACCAGATGAAGATCCCACATAAAGAACCGGCTTCTCTTTCTTGATTGTGGATTCAAACGTAACAAGCATGTTAACCAACTCCTCAAGAGTTGGATCTAACCTGTTCATGTTGAAATTCACTACAAAAGGATCAAATGAGCTAGGCAGTGACAAGAGCAACACGTCTGTGGTCAACTCAGTTGGTAGCACAAGATCCATGCTAACGAGTTTCTCCACGAGCCCAATCAACTTCAGGCCATGCTCATGGACCGAAGCCCCATCTCGCATGCGCAAAGTGATTAGCTCCTTGACAATCGCATGTCGAAGTGGGCGTGTTTGTTCACCAAAGAGTTCTTTGAGATGCAAATGAATGTCAGCAGCATGCTTTGCACTCTCAAAACGTCGCTGAAGCTCATCATTCATAGAAGCCTACATATAACACTTGGCTTTCAAGTCATGGTCACACCAATCCTTGTAAGTCTGTAGCTCCTCAGGGCTACAATCAATCGGAGCCGTATCAGGGGGCGACTCATCAAGTGTGTATGCAATCCTTTCCGAGTTCAAGACGATTTTCAGATTTCTTAGCCAATCAAGGTAATTTGGACCGATCAGTAAATGTTTGTCGAGTATTGCAGACAACGGATTGCGAATTGATGACATTTTCAAAAACTTGTACTGAAAAATAATAACAGATAAATGTCAATGACTATTTTAAAATATTCAATAAGATATAAAGTGTGGACTTTAACTTTATAAATATTTACTCCCACTGTTTTTGACATTTTTACTACCCTCTAGTAAAAACGGAAAACTCCTTTCCTCAGTAGGTACATAAGGTCCAATTAGTCAATTACGATCCCGAATAATATCAGCCAATCATAATTTTTAAAAGGTAGTTTCCAATTGCATCTCCATGCAACCCTTACGTAAACTTTTGTCTCACGCTTGATTAGGACCCAATAAAATGACGTCGTTCATCTTTACGTGTCAAGCCTTACCCATCGATATCGAACCTTAATGGACGGTCGCCATGAGTTCCCCCAATAATATGAGCCGAAGTCATGGGAGTTCCACGTAGTTCACATCACCATGTCAATGGATGTCACAGCTTTCCGACATCCAAAACCCCCCCAATAATATGAGCCGAGTATTGAATACGGGTAGCGTTCGTCATGCATCCATTGTCGATGGAAGACATGGAAATTATAAACACATTTATAATTCCCCTTTTCGGGCTTGATATAAATTTTGAATCTAATTCAAAATGAGGGTTTTTAATTTTGAAAAAGGTCTCATCATTAATTTTAAAGATCGCCATTTTTGATCGTATGTTTGCCGGATTCATGCAACTTTGTTATTATAAAATAATAACGCACATACTAATTAACAAGGATGATCAATCGCCCCAAAAACTATTTGGCCCGTGTGAGCCAAACACGGGCCTAGGTCCAATTCCTAGGGAATGCATGGGATGCAAATGCAACAATTACATAAGCTTCCAATATTTACATGTCTTGGATCTTCATAATTCATCATGGCCCACCATCTTCCAATCTTGAACTTCCGCTATCAAATATTTTACATGAAAATATCCATGGCAAATAGGGATACATCTCATGGGGTGGGAACGGGCCATAAACCAAACCCACTTTATAATTTGATAATTATTACAACCATTCAACACAAAATATCCTAGCATACACCTAGCAAATTGGTCTTCGGCTTTTAATCATCTTTCATGCACAATATCACATATCATACACCATCAATTAATTATCTCAATAATCAATTGATCAAATATTATATATCTTGGTCCAATCACTAACCACCACGATTATAAAATAAATTAACAAAATAAACAAACACCTTTGTTTACTTTCAAATTAATTTATTTATAATTGAATTTCTTGTAAATCACAATTTACTATAAATAATCAAAGTCACACTTTAACTATTTATTTTATGAGAAAAATCACATATTATAAAGTTTAATTTTTCATAAAAATCAACTATAATATATTTAACAATTTAGGGTCTATGACACATGATATTCCAAAACACCTTTTGAAAAACTCAAGTCGTCATAGTCGTCACCGAAACTCCGTCGCCGGATTCCGGCCAATTTTTTTTTTTTTTATTAAAAATATGGGGAAGCCCACGGCTGCCCCTAGGACACCTTCGGGCAGCCCAAGGGCTGCCCGAAAATAAAAAAAATAATTTTTATAAAATTTGCCCTAAAAGTTAAAATATTGATTTTCTCATGCGGTTAAAAATTGGCCTCAACATAATATCCAACAAATACTACACAAAAGAGTAACCTAGGCTCTGATACCACTGAAGGGGATCGGTTAACTCGTGCCCGAAAATGCAGCGGAAATATAAAAATTTTAATAAAAGAAATCCGAGCACTTACTCAAACAACCATAGGGTGTTAAGAATTTTACCTATCAATCTCAAAGATTGATTTATGGCTCCAACCAAGTTGATAAACAACTAGGCTCTTGAAAAGGGTATACTCAATCTACAAGCTTCCAAAAGCACTCCTTGCTCAAAATGGATTCAACACTTCGAGCCTCCGAATTTGGTCCACGACTAGACGATCTAAATCCGCTCTAAATATGCACTAAAATATTTAGAGAATTTAGCATTGAGATATCATTTTAATTCTTCCTCAAAAATGAAAGAAAAATTTTGGAGAAATTGTGTTAAGAGTGTTCGGCCACTTCAACTATGAAATTGGAATGGAATGTGTGTGTGTATATATTATTCCAAATAATATATTAAAGGAGAGGGATTAATGAGTACAATTAAGCCATGCATGGAAAATTGCAAGACATGCATGGAACACATTCACAAATTAAAAGTTACTTATTCCATTCATTCTCCAATTTATAAGTCAAACTTCTAATTTATTTTACTTATAAACTCCTTTATAAGTTGTTCAACACAATGAACTAATTTTAATCTCAACGGGATCTAGAAAGCTAGTACTTGTGTGACCCTCAATGGTTCACTAATACAACTAGCAGTAGGTTCACATCTCCATGTGATTCAGGATCAACAAGTCCCTTATATGAGCATACCCTATATAGCTCCATTCTTATTAATCAACACATTGATAATAAGAACGTCAGAAAACTCAAGTCTGATAGTACCCAACCAGTCATGTAAACATCTAGCAGCATTGTCTGCATGACTCCCTAGGTATCAAATGATAGTGCCTGCAAGAAACAATCAATTATGGTTAGCGTACAGTACGGTCCCTTCAACTCATATATCCCGACCGATTCGACAACCATTGGTTTATCGAGAGTTGTCATTGAATCGATAACTATGTGTCATGCCGTAGTTGCATCGAAAATGTAATTCAAGAAACTCCTTTCTTAATTACACTTACTCTGATAAGATATTTCAAGCTACGTATGCATGATATAACATAGGATATCCATACCCGTAGGTAAGCAGTGAATCCCCAACTACAATGCATTGACTCCTATATGTTTCGTCACAACACCCAACATTGCCACCTAATGACCCCAGATGAGTCGGTAAACAAGTCAAAGTGAAGCACTAGCATATTGAGTCACATGTTGTCCCGGGTTATAGGACTAATGGTGTACAACCATAAACTAAGACTTCTCCACTCGATAAGTGAGAACCACTTGGAAAATCCTTTAGGGAGGGTTGTTCAGTGCACTCTACAAGGAGCACCTATTTGCATGCTTGGACATCTCCATGTCCCCTACCAATGAAACATGGTACTCACATCGCAAATACTAGTCTCAAGCTCGAGCGGCCTTTATCCTTCTTTATGGCGGCTGAATCGACTAGGAACAGTTTAGAATATATAATATTCCAAATATGAGTTTCATGATAGTCATCACATGACCATCTCATATTCTTTCTACTATTTGTATATTCAAGGGCTTTATCTATGCAGCTTGCATGGGTATAAAGATAAAGATGTGCCAAATTAAATAATGTAAAATATTATTAAAATAAAGATTGTCATACAAGAGTTCTCTCAAGGACCATCGGCCAACACATTGGCTCGACGGGCACCTACTCTAACACAAACCACCAAAGCTCTCTCTGAAACCGTCATCTTTCTACCGGTCGAGGAATCCTCACGCGCAAGAAAAGTGCAGAGAAACTAAGAAATAATGCTATGTCACTCTTTGTGAAGAAGTTCGGTAATTTCATGCTTAAAGAAAAATCAAAAGTTACCAACCATACAACAAAAAAGACCATACAGACGATGATCCTGCGTGTTTTAACTGTGGCAATAGCTAAAGGTCACTTTATTACAGATTGCAACCGACCGAGAAACGATGAAAAGAAACCAGTTGAGAAGAAACGATCGAAGGATGAAAGAAGATCCTTCAAGAAGAAGAGAGATAAAAAAGCATTGGTTGCTGAGTACAACAAAATAAATTCGAATGATTTAGATTCGGAGTCTACCAGCTCTGAAAGATCCTCGAGAGAAAGTTAAGAACAGAGAGTGCAATGTCTGATGGAAAACTCAGAACCAGAAGAAGAAGAAGAAGAAGAAGAAAAAGAAGAAAGCGATGAGGTATTTGAATTTGGCTCTTCTGAATTTACACAAAAGAATCTAGTCACTACATTGCATGAAATGGCTAAAGAGTACTACAAGCTTTCTCAATCATTCGAGGAATTAAAGGCGGAAAGAGTAAGCCTCAAAGATAACTTGAGTAAAGCTAGCTACTTTCAGCAAAAAGAACTCAATAGTCTCAAGGTGAAACTCAGTCTGCTGGATATTGAGAATGATAACATGATAAGAATGTTCCAAGCCACTTTGAATGAGAATCAAAAGTTTCTTGAAGTAATCAACACTTGAAACCAGTCTTCTGTCTCATTAATCAAGATGAATGAGAACAAAGATTAAAAAGGTGACGATACAGGCTTAAGCTTTGGTTCACATGATTGCACTCATGCTAAGACAAGTACTCAGTCGAATCTGGAAAAAAGTAAGTCTAGTAAACTTTGTGTAGTGATTCTACCCGGATCATCTAATAACTAGAGTCTTAAACATGCATTATATTTATCGAAGGGGATCATACTTTGCTAGTGCAAATATATGTTGATAGTATCACATTTTGGTCAATTAACCCCAATTTATGTGAGAAATTCTATAAGCTTATGCAGGTAAAATTTGATATGGGCATGATGAGAGAGCTCACTTTATTTCTTGGATTACAAGTTAAACAGCTCGATAATGGCATATTCATAAACCAATCGAAGTATACCAAAGAGATTATCAAGAATTTTGTAATGGACAACTACTCAGTAGCCACAACCCCCATGAGTGCATCAATTAAGTTCGACAAAGATGAAGAGGAAATATCGGTCGAGCTAACTATGTATCACGGTCTCATAATATCATTATTATATCTCACTACTACTCGATCGGATATCATTTTTGCAGTCTGTCTTTGTGTTATATTCCAAGATGCACCTAAATAATCACACTACACTGCAGCTAAGTGTATTCTTAAGTATCTTAAAAACACTACTAATGTGGATTTTTGGTATTCCAAAGATTTCAGTTTTAACCTTATTAGTTATTCAGATGCAGACTATGCAGGTTGCAAGATAGACAGGAAAAGAACTAGTGGATCACGCCAATTCCTTGGAGATATAGTGATATCTTGGTTTAGTAAGAAGCAGACGTCCATAGCCACACCGATAGCTGAATTAGCAGAGTACTAATTAGCAACTGAAAGTTGTTGTGCTCAAATATTTCTATAGATTCAACAACAACTTTTAGAGTATGGCATCCGGTCGAGTGAAGCTCCTATCTTCTATGACAACACAAGTGCTATTGGGCCATTACATACAATCTAGTGATGCATTTAAGGAAAAAACATATAGACATAAAACACCAATTTATAAGGGATCATGTCATGAAGAAGGAGATAAATCTAGAATGCATCTCGACAAACCAACTAGCAACATACATTTTCACCAAACTACTGGATGCTAAGTTTTTTTATTTTAGAAATATTCTTAGTTTGGTAGACTTATCTTAGTATGCATTTAGGGGTAATATTCTTTAATATTCCTCTCTTTCATAATGAAGTAAAAACCTTGTCATGCTTGATAATACAATTGTGCAGAGGAGGATCGAAAATGTGTGTAGGAGGGAATATATCAAAACTATTTGGCGTGGAATCGTGGATGAGTAACTATAGATAGTTTAATTTAAAACATTTGACGAAACAAATTAAACATATTCTTTGAGCGTTATTTATCGTCTGCTTGGGCATGCAAGTTGCATATATATGCTCCCTTCCCCAGCATGGTGGCAGTTATTTTGGGCATGTGTTGGTTTAGGCCTTGTAGGGAATAAATAAGTTGTCATCTTAATCAATATTATAACAAAGCTAATGGATCCAATTCATTTAATAAAATTAGAATACAATTAGTAATGTTAAATTCTTGTTAAATTTAAATGTTACAAAATGATTGTATTCTTGTTCGAAATTTTTTTTAATTAAAGGGTAAATTTTTTAAATAATTATATATATATATATATTAAATTCTTGTTAAATTTATCTTATATGAAATACTGTATATAGTTTAATAATTCACTTAATTTAAAGTAATAATCATCATTAGAAAATTAAATTAATGATTTTAACATTAAATAAATGAGAAGGTCTCTCGTGAGACGGTCTCACGCATCTTTATATATGAGAAAGATCAACTCTACCTATATTTATGATAAAAAGTAATACTTATGACATAAAAATAATATTTTTTTATTGATGACCCAAATAGAAGAGTCGTATTACAAAATTGACCCGTGAAACCATCTCACACAAATTTTTGTTTAAATATTATTATCTTTTTACCAATTAACAATTTATTTTTAAATTAATGATTATCATTAAAAAAAAAAAAAGTAATAGTAGGCATGTCTCAATAACACAATTAAATTAAAAGATCGAACAAAGAAAACAAAATACAAAATTCGGCAGCCAGACAAGAAAAGAAAAACATGTAAGGGATCAAAAAAACCGAATCTTGTATATTAGGTTCTCCCTATAAAAAAAATTAAAATTAAAATTAAATGGAAGAAAAAGGAGGGGGGAAAAAGACGAGTTGTTACTTGTCAGAAGGAAATTGATTAAATTGTTACAATTAACTCCTACCAATATATTTCAGATTTGTGAAATGATTAACTTGCTATAATTTTGATAGCACAACACCCCCAACTGTGGATCTCGGATCCGTATCCGTGCATTACATGTTATACTTGAACCTTTTTAAATACTTAAAAAAATTTAAATTAACTTTTTTAGCCAGCTAGTTGAACGGCATGCAAGTTGCATAAGGTATAAATCAATCCCAAGTGCATTACATTTTATACTTGAACCTTTTCAAATACTTTAAAAAAAATTACATTAACTTCTTTAGCTAGTTGATCTTGTTCCAATCGATTAATATACAGAGTGCAATAGTAGATCTTGATCGAATAATTTGGAGACACAGGATAGAACCGAGTTCCGAGACCTAGCTAATTATATCTTTTTATGATGGATCGATTGCTCTAATATACAGTTTAAAAGATTGGAGCTGCACAAACACTATTTGTCATGCCCCGGGCATGGGCGTGCGCACGCAAGCGTGACGGCACCATGAGCTAGCTAGTTCTTATAACAACTATTCTCATCTATTTTCGCTTTACGAAAATGGTAACTCAATGAAAATCTAATTACAAACCCTCCAGCTAGCTCCTCCATAAAAGATAGGGGAAGTTATGATATATACATAACAATTAATATATAAAGATTAGACACCTATATTGTTGGACCAAGATTATATTGCAAGTCAGGAGGATGCCTTAATTAATCTGGAAAAACTATATATTATATGGAGTATGAGTAGTGTGTATGTGTGAGTGTTAAATCATAACTTGATTCTGTGTAACTAAGATCAAACGCTGCAAAAGAGACGAATATCTATCTGATAAATTAACTTTGTTCATATGGATTATATTTAGACTGCACAAAGCACTGCAACTTTGTACAAGCCCGGCAATCCTACCATACACAATACTATACTTTTACTCAACACTTCATGCATGCATACATATTGCACTTGCATATATACATACAGCAAATTAATAAGCCATAGCCATTGGGTTTTCTCCTTAGAATCTCATCACCGCCGATCGAACATAGCTGCATATATCACGGCCAGTTATGAGTGACAGGAGCTTCTGTTGCAGTATATGTTGCCCCAACAGGCTGATAGACGACGAGAGACTCCTGTGGATGATACACGTAACGGTTGTAATTCGGTTCAGGCCCTTTAGTTGGAAAATAATGTCTGCGTGGAGCGTATGCCTGAGGAAGACGAGCTCTCGGTGGAGGAGTAGGTTTCCCAACCCTTCTTACGAAGTGTTTTTCTATTATATCGAAGCCCTCTCTTGCAATCTTGATAAGATCACTCTCGCTGGTCATTTCTAGGTGTTATAATATATTTGTAATAAGAGAGCTTTCTTGTTTTTCTTTTTTTTTTGGTTGATGAAGTTTTGTATGATGAGCTGCTTTATATATAGTGGAGGAGTGTGAGCTCGAGGGAGGAAGATATATAGTAACTTTGGTGATTCCTTTCATATGGAGGATGGAAAAAAATTGATTAATTAATTATATATTCTCCAAGAACATAGTTGGGTAAACTATAATTGAATATAATAGAAAATCGTACAGAATAAAACTTAAAATATTCATGGCTGAACAACTAATTAAGGTTCAAATATATATTCGCCCCAAGATAGTGTGAAGATTAGCTTTTGGGGGGTTTGGAGTTAGCTTCAAGTCCATAATCTTAACAGATAGCACAGAGCTGTGCCTTCTTGAGAGAAACAAGGCCGCTCGCTGCATGTGAGTGACTAAAGTGAGTTATTATGACGTACGTCATCATGAAGAATAATAATGGTGACCGCAGGTACTGTTAGAAGTTTTATAAGAATGATCAATAACAGAACTTGTTCTTTTTGCTTAATGGTGTGGAATTAGTCCCCTGAAAAATGTTGCTAAAAGACATTGTATGGTATATATGGTACTTGAAATGGACGATTTCTTGTGCTTATGATCTTGAGGAAGAAAAGCCATAGATCCTTTTTCTTAGTTCGAGATTCCGAACTAGTTTTCTGATAAAAGTGCAAATGCGCAATGTATCAAACCACTTGGTGTGATAAAATGGAAGCCAGAAGTGATAAAAAATAAATAAATAAAAAAATTGTTTAATGCCACACTCTTTGTATTACATCCAGACTTCATCTATATTTTAATATTTATAGGAACACTATGTACAATGTGATCTCCAATTATAGGAACACCGAACACCTATGTATATACGATCAAATTTAAAAGGCCACGGCTACAATATTATTTTTCCTCCGAGAATTGTCAACAGCTGCTACTCCACCAGGAAAGTGCACCACCTCGCACAAGATCATCCTTGTTTCGGTTGGTTTGACATGACAAATACGACTCTTCTGCGGTTGATATGGGTATGAACAAACTATAGTACTGCTTGTTTTGGGGGCATCAGGCCTCTTTGTTTTCACGTATTCTTCCACAAGTGAAATGCCTTCATTGCCTAATCTGATAAGATCTATTTTCGACGCCATGTTTGCAATTCGAGGAATTTATTGATCTTAGATATAAGCAAGTTCTGCTTCATATAAATTTTATCCGCGGATCATCCTTTATATAGAAACTTATATTTGAAGTAGAATAACTACAAAATAGGCTAAACAAAGAAAATCCAAAAAACCGGCCATTCGCTGGCCAACAAGTGATGATTCCTTTCAGATAAGTACGGGATTGTTATTCAACTACGAAACTTGAACACGAGAAAGAATCATAGGTTTCGTTTCGATATATACTTAAAAATGTTTTTAACGCTTTAGAGTGGAAAAAAAATTTAAAGTATGTGTTTGGAAAATTGTTTGTAAAATGTTTTTGAAAAGTATTTTTTTGAGGAAATTGCATATCTTACCCTTGTAAAATTTTGGGTTTGCTGATATCCCATTATGAAAGTTTTTTAAGCTAATAACCTTTACAGCTAAAAAATGACGAAAATACTCTTACTAAAAAAATGATTAAATTAATTTTTTTTATAATTTTATATTTAATTGAATAAAATAATAAAATTTTAGTTAAATAACTATGAAACTTTTATATAATTATTTTATATTAATATTTTCATTTTATATAATTATTTTATATTAAATTTTCATTTTTTTAAGCAGAGGTATTTTCGTCATTTTTTTGTTATTTTTAGTTGAAAAGGGTGTGCATGATATATATCTAAAATCACAGAGGGTTATTAGCTTAAAAAACTTTCATATGGATTATCAGCAAACGTGAGATTACACAGGGGTAATATATATGATTTTCCCTATTTTTTAAAAATGTTCTCAAAGTATAGTTCTTAAAGAATACTTGAAGAGATGTTTTTAAATATTTTATAATGTAACTATAACATATTTTATAAAAAGTTTTTAAAAAATATTTTTATAAAAATGTTTAATAAGTATTGAATATCCAAACGGAACCATATTATTGCAATTCACATTACTGCTACAAATATTATTATCCCGAGTGTCCCATTTGTCGCAAAGTGAAAACAGAATATTTTCTAGGAGATATGTTTACTCACAAATGGCTTATCCATTAATAGATTCTGTGTGTTCTCATGAAGCTTTTTCCCGGTCTACTGACAATATTGAGAGAGTCACATCATCCTTTGATCTTTGAATAAATTTTTTAATAAATAGATTTGGTTCTTAATTAAAAAAAAAAACATATTTTATTACATAAGCAATAAACTTACACGGGTTTTTTGAAGTACATATATGCATGCACGTGTCCAGTTATATACATAGTGAAAATATAAGGCAAGTGCTTGAGGTGGCTAGATAAGGGGCTTGTCGATTTTACAAAGGGGTATTACGTACCCTCTGTGCAGATTTCATGGCCCAGAATACCCTGTTTGCATGTTCGAATTCCCTCTACATAAGATGGATTCCTCCAAAATAATTGAGATTCTGGACCAAGTTTTTTTCTCGATTTTCTTGTTCAGATTATCCACATGTTATATTTTTCTTGAGCTACAGATTCTTGGGGGACGGTATATCCTAAAGGACCGGCCTTCCATGTAATATAGCAAATTACGAGGAACATGGGATTCTATTCAATACTTGATTAAAAGATACTTCTGACTTATTTGTACGAGATGTTCATCCGAACGTCTCGCTTGGAGAAAAAAAATTGACAGTCCTGCAGGTTTGTTTTCAAATGAGATATTTGAGCAAAGATTTCATACACAAATTACGCACGTGAGGGGTTTTTCTCTCGGTGTAAATGTAGTAACTCAAATTCCATTTTAAAATAATAATATGTTAAACATGATTAAGGGTTGGTAATTAATCAATTTCGGGGCTTAATCAACTAAAAAGGTGATTTGACGAACGGAGCTTTTGTTTGCCATCGGACGCAACGATGGAGGGGCAAAACGGACGCAACGTTCCTCAACGGACGCAACGTTCCTTGAGATACAGGCAGGCATGAGGTGGCTTGATGACTAAGCTACGAGTTTTGACAAGTGTCAAACATGCAGGAACGGACGCAACGAACCCGAACGGACGCAACGTTCGTGTCCGGAAATTTTGGCTATAAATAGGGGTCTCCGGAGTTCATTTTCAAATACGAATTCCGAGTTTCCTTCTTCGATCAGTTATATAGTATGAGTTATACACTTGAGGGCCTTATCGGTTATAATAGAGCTTCTGGAATAACCAAGGTGTGGTTATATTCATCCGAGACTAGCGACTCCAAAGGGCTATCTACGGACGAAGGTATGGTCCGAGAATCTATTTAAGATTTGGGAGTACTTATTAGCTTAGTTAAGGCTTATATAACTTATGTAGTGATACGGTGAACTTTTGAATATAGGCTTGGAACCTAGGATCTACTATACTTGAACTAGCCTAGAGGTATGTACACATTGATTGAGATTGCCAGCGAGTATACATGTTTATATGTTGCATTTATTTGTCATTATTATATGGCATGATATATGATTTATCATTTTCTATATTCATATGTCATGTGCATATACACGTTGAGCCTATACCTTGTTATACCTGATTATAGAGCCGCTCAGCTCTATACTCGATAGTCTGTCACTGAGAGTACCGCGACGGCGGGGACATGTATGTCTGACTACTCTGATGTACTAGACGAGTGTGGTTGCATCCAGAGGTTGATCCGTGCGGTGGAAGCACTCATGTGGCGCCGGTACTGAGCATGACTTTTCAGATGACCATTTACCAGTCATCATGTTGCATGCATCATATACATATGTTTACTCATGTTTATGTACTGGGCGTTAGCGCTCACATCCTAGTTGTTATCTTGGACACCCTATTCCATGGGGCAGGTCGCAGGATGGACGGAGCTGGTAGTTCGAGGCAGGACTAGAGAGTCGGAGCCTGTCAGGGGACTTTATACAGCAGGATTTGTTTAGCTGTATAATGTTTACTTTTTAAGTTATAGGATATGGTTGTATCACTACAATATTAAGCCTGAACTTGTTTTACTAAGGTGATATGTAAATTATGGATTATGTTTCCGCACGATTTACTCTGTTTAAGTATTTTATTGTATTAAGTTTAATACATGCTATTAGTTGCCAGTTAGTAGGTGATTCCATGCAGGGTCACTACATTTTTGGTATCAGAGCATGCATAGATTTTGTGAATTAGTACTTGGGATTTAGTTTAGTCTTGAGTAATTCTTGCACATTTGGGATTTTAATGTGCAATTCTTTTCAGGATATGGCTAACGAGAGTCACGGTAGTGTTGGCCAGGGAGGTGGTCATCATCGTCATCATCGCCATCGTGATGATCAGTATCGTCCTCATGAGGGTAGACGTCGCTAAACTATTAATAAGTTCATACAAGTAGGACCGAAACCCTTGGTGGGAGGCGAGAATCCTGAACAAGCAAGAAGTTGGATGTCCAAACTCGAGAGTGCTTTTCGAGCTTTCGATTGCACTGAGGAGCAGAAATTGGATGTTCTAGAATTCATTCTAGAGGATCGAGCACGTTTTTGGTAGGATGTCAAGGCTGCTCAGGCACGTACTGAGAGAGGACAGGTGACTTGGGGAGATTTCTGTCAGCAGTTTCAGAAACTGTATTTTTCTCCAGCTGTTAGACAGGCACGATCTATGGAGTTGCTGACTCTGAGGCAAGGATCAATGACTATTGATCAATATCAGCAACGATTTCTTGATCTGCTACCTTTCAGTCCTCATATCAGTGACAGTGATGCGTCCAAGTATGATATCTTTCTGCAAGACTTGAATCAAGATATCTACTCACAAGTTGTCGTATGTGATGATCCGACATCTTATGAAACTTTGGTGAACCGTTGCCGTCTTGTGGAGACCAGCAACAGGCGGGCACAGTTGATGATGCCAGGACATCCTAGTGGATCTTTTGAGCCTAGAGCTCAATCTGTTGTGCAATCTGGACCTATGTCTTCTTCTACTCCTACTACTTCGTCTAGTTCTCGTGGTTCACGAGGTACATTCCGTTTCGGGAAGAAGAAGAAGAAGAAGGAGGAATTTTGCAGCCACTGTGGAGGGAAACATCATGCAGCTTCATGTCGGAAGGCTACTGGTGCTTGTTATATTTGTGGTGAGCAGGGACATCTGCGGAGAGATTGTCCTCAGCGTATGGGTTCTGCTAATGGATCGGGATCACAGGTTGGATCTCAGGCTTCTATTTTTCCACGTCAGCAGCCAGCACCACAGAGTTCTTCTGGTTACCGTCCACAGACTCAAGGGCAGGTATTTGCTCTGTCTCAGGAGCAGGCTACTGAGGGAAGCGGTCGCATGTTGGCAGGTACCTTTTTGTTATGTGGTATTCCTGCACTTGTTTTAATTGATACTGGAGCATAGCATTCCTTTATTTCTAGTCGCTTTGTTAAGAGACATAGATTACCTTATGTATCATTAGATATGGATTTAGTTGTATCTACTCCGCTGGAGCAGGAGGTAGTGACTAAGCGTCTAGTGATGGGTTGCCTTCTAGAGTTTGAGGGTCACGTGTTGTCTGCTAATCTGATGATTCTAGCGATGGCAGATTTTGATTATATTTTGGGAATAGATATGCTGACTTTGTATCACGCTACTGTAGATTGTTAAGCGTCTGGTACAGTTTCATCCGGATGAGGGTGATAGCTGGTACTTTTATGGTGAGGGTGTGCGACCTCCGATGCCACTTATATCGGCTCTGAAGGCATGTCATGTCTTAGAGTCAGGTGGAAAGGCTATCTCATCTATGCAGTTTTTATGTCCAAGAGCATGGTTCTAAATTTCGCTAGGCGCTAGTCAGGCGCCCGACCAGCACCTAGCGCCTAGGCCGCCTAGGCGAGGACTAGGTGCCGCTAGGCGGATTCCCCGGTATGAACAAAAATAATCATAAATCCCTTCAAAAAAATTTTATAGCTCAAATTTTTATTACAGATTAATATATATCATTATCTTTCAAGTTAGGGTAGACTTAAGTTTGCTTATTGGACTTTAGTTTAAGACCTTTAAAAATTGGCTTTCATTTTTTATTGGGCTTTTAACTTTTTTAAGGTAGTTGGGCTTTTAACTAAAAGCCCAAAAACAAAACTTAAAAAACAAAACCTAAATAAAATGTCTTCATTCTTCAGCCGCCTCTGCATCTTCTTCTTTCTTCGCCTTTCTTCTTCTTCTTCCATAGAATTCTGCCGCCTACATCTTCTTCTGCAGCGCCTATGCCACACAACCCGATTAGGCGGTGCCTAGGGCCGCTTACTGCCGCTTAAGCGGCCAGGACGCCTAGGGCGACCGATTACCACTTTTCCGATGCGGCCGGTGGCTGCCTAGCGCATAGGCGGCCGCCTAGGCCGAGTTTTCGAACACTGTCCACGAGTAGTCTGGGTATCGATCAGCTACCGGTTGTCAGCGAGTTTCCTGATGTATTCCCTGATGAGATTCCTGGTTTTTCTCCGGTTCGAGAGGTTGAATTTGGTATTGATCTAGTACCAGGAACTACGCCTATATCCCGAGCACCTTATCGTCTGGTACCGTCAGAGATGAGGGAATTGAAACAGTAGTTGCAGGATCTGCTAGATAAGGGATATATCCGTCCGAGTGTTTCTCCATGGGGAGCACCTGTTTTATTTGTCAAGAAGAAGGATGGATCGATGCGATTATGTATTGACTACAGGCAGTTGAATCGTGTCACCATCAAGAATAAGTATCCTTTGCCGCGGATTGATGATCTGTTCGATCAATTACAGGGTACTTCTGTTTACTCGAAGATAGATCTGAGATCTGGATACCACCAGATGCGGGTACGAGACTCAGATATTTCTACCACTGCTTTCAGGACCAGATACGAGCATTATGAATTTCTGGTGATGTCATTCGATTTGACGAATGCACCGGCAGTCTTTATGAATCTGATGAATCAGGTATTTCGAGAATATCTGGATAGATTTGTCATCGTCTTTATTGATGATATTCTTGTCTATTCTCATGAAAAGGATGAGCATGCACAGCATCTGAGAATTGTTTTACAGACGTTACAAGATAAGCAGCTGTATGCGAAATTGAGCAAGTGTGAATTCTGGCTTGATCGGGTAGTGTTTCTCGGTCATGTAATTTCTAGTGAAGGGATATCTGTTGATCCAAGTAAGATAGAGGCAGTGCTGAACTGGTCTCGTCCGACGAAGGTTGCTGAGATTCGAAGTTTCTTGGGTCTAGCGAGTTATTACCGTCGGTTCATCGAGAATTTTGCACAGTTGGCCAGGACTTTGACACAGCTTACATTAAAAGATGTTGCATTCATATGGTCCTCGGATTGTGAGGAGTCATTTCACGAGCTGCGTAGACGTCTTACTACTGCACCTATGTTAGCTCTACCTTCTGGATCAGGAGGTTATGTTGTCTATACTGATGCCTCTGGTCAGGGGTTAGGATGTGTTCTTACACAGCATGGACATGTTATTGCCTATGCTTCTCGACAATTGAAGACGCATGAGAATAATTATCCAGTGAATGATCTCGAGTTAGCCGCCATTGTATTTGCACTCAAGATTTGGAGGCATTATCTTTATGGCGAGAAATTTGATATATTTACGGATCACAAGAGTTTGAAGTATTTATTCACTCAGGCGGAGTTGAATATGCGACAGAGACGCTGGATGGATCTTTTGAAGGATTATGATTGTGAAATCAAATATCATCCAGGTTCTGCTAATCTTACTGCTGATGCCTTGAGTCGGCAGGTGAGACTGTCTGCACTTCAGACTAATGAAATATCTCATATGATACAAGAGTTTTGTTCATTGAGTTTTACGCTCAAGCACAGGAAAGGGAGAAATGGGATTCAATTGTATACTATTCTATCTGAGCCAGCATTGTATTCTCGGATCAGAGATGCTCAGATATCTGATGTCAAGACTCAGCGTTTGGCACATCTAGCCAATGGGGTTAATACATCTGGATTCCATTTTCAGGCAGATGGATTATTGTGCTTAACTAATCGAGTGGTTGTACCTGATGTTGCGTAACTCAGGAACGATATTCTTTCTCAAGCTCACAGGAGTCTATTATCAGTTCATCCTGGAAGCATGAAAATGTATAAGGACTTGCGAACTAGATTCTGGTGGAAAGGGATGAAGCGGAGTGTGTATCAATTTGTTTCGAGATGTTTGGTTTGTCAACAGGTCAAGTCTGAACACCGACGACCAGGTGGATTACTGCAGAATCTTGAGATTCCCGAATGGAAGTGGGAGCACGTGACTATGGATTTTGTCACCCACTTGTCTATGGCTTCACGTTAGTGTGATGCTATCTGGGTCGTTGATGATCATTTGACGAAATCAGCACACTTTATTCCTTACAATCGGGAGTATTCTTATGATCGCATGACACGCTTATATGTCCAGGAGATAGTGCGATTACATGGAATTCCAGTGAGTATAGTTAGTGATAGAGACCCGCGATTTACCTCACATTTTTGGGGTAGTTTTCAGCAGGCTTTGGGTACCACTCTGAGTTTGAGCATTGCATATCATCCGGATACTGATGGGCAGTCAGAGCGGACAATTCGTACGCTGGAGGATATGCTACGTTCTTCTGTCATGGATTTTGGTTTGTCTTGGCAGGATCAGTTACCTTTGATCGAATTTGCCTACAATAACAATTATCATCGTAGTATTGATATGGCACCTTTCGAGGAATTTTATGGTCGACGGTGCCGTACTCCGTTATTCTGGGATGAGGTCGGAGAACGAAAAGTCGAGGGTTCTGAGTTGGTGCAGCAGATTGTAGATAAGGTAGATTTGATCAAACGGAGGATCAAAGCTGCTCAAGATAGACAAGCCAGTTATTCTAATATTCATCACAGGCCATTGCAGTTTGAGCCTGGTGAATATGTGTTCCTACGAGTATCACCTTTCAGAAAAGGTGATGAGATTCGGTGTGAAAGACAAGTTGTCACCTCGTTTCATTGGACATTTCCAGATATTGGAAAAGATTGGAGATGTTGTTTATCGTTTGGTGTTACCGTCATCTCTTTCCAGTATACATAATGTTTTTCATGTGTCGTTACTTCGACAGTACATAGCTGATGAATCACATGTAATTCAATCTACTGATTTTCAGCTAATGCCAGATCTGTCATATGTTGAACGACCACTCCGTATCCTAGACAGGAAGGAGAAAGTTCTTCGGAACAAGACTATACCACTTGTGATGGTACAGTGGTAGCGCCGAGGCATTGAAGAAGCAACTTGGGAAACCGAGAGCCATATGCGAGCAAAATATCCTGAGTTGTTTGTTGTGTATTTTTTATTTACCATGTAAATATATAATTACAGTTGTTGTCATAAAACATGGTTTGATGTTTCATATTGTTATCTTGATTTGTTTTTAGATTTTATTTCGCGGATGAAATATCTAAAGGTGAGGAGAATATAGTAACCCAGATTCCATTTTAAGATAATAATATGTTAAATATGATTAAGGGTTGGTAATTAACCAATTTGGGGCTTAATCAACTAAAAAGATGATTTGACGAACGGAGCTTCCGTTGGCCATCGGACGCAACGTTCCTCAACGGACGCAACGTTCCTTGAGATACAGGCAGGCATGAGGTGGCTTGATGACTAAGCTACGAGTTTTGACAAGTGTCAAACATGCAGGAACGGATGCAACGAACCCGAACAGACGCAACGTTCGTGTCCGGAAATTTTGGCTATATATAGGAGTCTCCGGAGTTCATTTGCAAATACGAATTCCGAGTTTCCTTCTTTGATCAGTTATATAGTATGAGTTATACACATGAGGGCCCTATCGGTTATAATAGAGGTTCTGGAATAACCAAGGTGTGGTTATAGTCATCTGGGACTAGCGACTTCAAAGGGCTATCTACGGAAGAAGGTATGGTCCGGGAATCTATTTATGTTTTGGGAGTAATTATTAGCTTAGTTAAGGCTTATAGAACTTATGTAGTGATACGGTGAACTTTTGAATATAAGCTTGGAACCTAGGATCTACAATACTTGAACTAGCCTAGAGGTATGTACACATTGACTGAGATTGCCAGTGAGTATACATGTTTATATGTTGCATTTATTTGGCATTATTATATGCCATGATATATGATTTACCGTTTTTTATATTCATATGTCATGTGCATATACACGTTGAGCTTATACCTTGTTATACCTGATTATAGAGCCACTCAGCTCTATACTCGATAGTCTGTCAGTGAGAGTACCGCGACGGCGAGGGCATATTTGTCTGACTACTCTGGTGTACTAGACGAGTATGGTTGCACCCAGAGGTTGATCCATGCGGTGGCAGCACTCATGTGGCGCCGGTACTGAGCATGACTTTTCAGATGACCATTTACCAGTCATCATGTTGCATGCATCATATACATATGTTTACTCATGTTTATGTACTGGGCGTTAGCGCTCACGTCCTAGTTGTTATCTTGGACACCCTATTTCACGGGGCAGGTCGTAGGATGGACGGAGCTGGTAGTTCGAGGCAGGACTAGAGAGCCGGAGCCTGTCAGGGGACTTTATACAGCAGGATTTGTTTAGCTGTATAATGTTTACTTTTTAAGTTCTAGGATATGGTTGTATCACTACAATATTAAGCCTGAAATTGTTTTACTAATCTGATATGTAAATTATGGATTATGTTTCCGCACGATTTACTCTGTTTAAGTATTTTGCTATATTAAGTTTAATGCATGCTATTAGTTGCCAGTTAGTAGGTGATTCCATGCAGGGTCATTACAGTAAAATTAATAGAATCACCTGATCGAGGAACACAAACTAATTGGTTCACCACAAAAATTCTTTGGTTTTAACCACGCCCAAAACCGTGGTTAAAAAATTTAACCACGGTTTTAGCCACGATTTTTTTAAAAAAAACGTGGTTAATTTACCAACGGTTTCGACTAAACCGTGGCTAAATTAACCACGGTATTTTGAAAAACCGTGGTTAAATAACCACGGTTTGAGAAAATCCGTGTTTAAATTAACCACAGTTTTGATTAAACCGTGGTTAAATTATCCACGGTTTTTTAGAAAACCGTGGTTAAACTACCTACGGTTTTTTGAAATACCGTGGTTAAATTAACCACGATTTGAGAAAATCTGTTGTTAATTTAACCACGTTTTTATTAAACCGTGGTTAATTTAACCACGGTTTTGATTAAACTGTGTTTAAATTAACCACGAATTTTAAAAAACCATGACTAATTTAGCCACGGTTTTAAAAAAATTGTGGTTAATTTAACCACGATTTTAAAAAAACCGTGGCTAATTTAACCACGGTTTGTATAAATCTGTGGCTAAATTAAACACGGTTTTAAAAAAAACGTTAAATTAACCACGATTTTGAAACAAAAAATCCCTGGTTAATTTAACCATGGATTTTTTTAAAAAAAATCGTGGCTAAATTAGTTACGATATAATTTTTTTAAAATACAATACAGATCATTAAAAAAGTTATTTATCTTTAACGTGACTTACTACATCACTCACCAAATGTTTTCTAACAATGTTACACAACATGATAATTTACACTAAATAAAATATCATACACATTTTTATGTGTGGCACAATGATTCTGCAAACAACAATTTACTCAACCAACCAGGCATAAACTGAACATGCAACTCAATTCAATCTCATAACACAAAAACATAATACCTAAATTATGAAGCATATAAATAAATGCACGAGCGAAGGAATGCGACAGGGAGATCACAAATGCTAAAAGACTAACCCGACATCGTCACAATAGTGATGATTGACGAGGACATCGCCACGAAGATTGAGGAAGTAAATAGCTGAAGCAGTCACGGGCATGACTACAGATGCGAAGAGCTTCTTTCCAACTCAAATCTACAACGAACAGATCTGCTAGTTTGTTTAAATGAATACACCAATAATATAGAATTTAAACAACTCTAAAATTCAAAAATATTAATTCAAATATTCTGGCAATTTGAAATTATACTCAAACAAATTCTTAAAAAATTAGATATTTTCAATCGACTTCAATATAATAGCTACAACCAAATAATAAATCAAATAAACATCAAATATACAATTTGAATATAATTATGTTATTGGCTTATTTAGCTAACTTTGTCACAAATCCATCACAAATACTAGCACTGGACCTCACTAAGAACACAAAAAAAAAAAAAAACAAATAGAATTATCTTCATTATATTTCTCTCACTTCAGACACCATAGACAACAAATTACGGGCCAATCAATGACAGTACAACTGAATTAAACTTAAGATTCAATAAAGAAAATAAAACACATAATCAAAAACCTGGTAATACGAAAAGGAAATCTGTCAGATCTCCTGAAACCAAAATAAAGGAATACAACTTAAGATCGAACTTGAAGTTCTAACCGAAAAAGTCTACAATCTTGCAAACATAAATTGTCTTTACTTACATATTGTATAATTGCATTTCATCCTAGACATGCAATATAAAAATCTGTATATTCCATACATAACCCAAATCCAACACAAAGTGAAATGATAAATATATTATAAATTTAATGTTGAAGCATAATACCTTTCTGCCCATATCTGTATAGGAGATAGAATCATAAGCCAAACAGGCAATTCCTCTGATCATCGTGTCCCAAATCATCGGCTAGCTGAGGTTGATATAAAATCTAGAATATCCCAAAACCATTTACTCAAACATAGAGCACACACCATCGAAAACATACATACCGTAAATAGTCCAAAATACCTTGGAAATCCTAAGAAAAGAACAGGCTGAAATCGAACGATAAAGACCAAAAATTATAATATATTGCATTTGTAGCCAAATAAATATAATAAAATTAAACTCATGCACCCATTGATATGTCGTAAGAGCGTTTTAGCCTTCGAAAAAGGGTGTCACGATACAATTTTACACTACAGATGATGCACATGAAATTCAAAATATGAAAAACATATTTGACATACTCAACATTACACAACTGATAAAAAAGACATACAATTCTACCGAGAATAAGAACATAAAAAGTTTTCCTCGTATCCATCCTTCAACAGAAAGGATGTCAAATTAAACAAAGTTAGTATTAACCTTAATCTGTTATTCACTATAATCAAAGCATCAAAGAAACACCTAATTAGACAACCACAAGTTGCTATGAAATGCACCAGAAAAGATAGAGCAATATTCATTGAGCAGAACATTTTAGAAACAAAATCAATACCTAGAAATCAGAAGCACATGTATTTGGATTTAATGACATATCATCCATATATCTAACTTCAAATAGACAAACATTTTAGTGGAAAATGAAGTAAAACAATCTGCTTGCACATACACCTTCTTCTGCAGAACTAAATAATTTCACATTTTATCAGAGAGATCATACTCAAAATCAATACCTATAATTGTTTGTTTTGCTCAAAAAATTTTTTAATAAAAATAATATTTTTTATTTTATTTATTGTGCAGTTCTAGAAGGTGTCAAAATTTCACACGACCTGAGTTGACCAAAAAAATATCGGATTAGATTGAGTTTTTGGTTCGGGTCAGATCGAGTTGGACCCGAAATTTGACCCGAAAAAATTAATCATGTAATAATTATTTTTAATAAATTTTTTTTTATTTTTTTAACAAAATATTTAAATAAACTTAATAATAATCAATATATTTTGATTTAAATACATGATAACAACATCTCGCTTATATATAATTTATAAATGTGAAAGTTTAATTGTAAAAAATTAAAAATATACTTACTACACAAAATAAAAAAAATATTTTAAAAAAATAAAAGTTTTACAAAATAACTATTACATAATGAAAATCTAATCCGATATTTTTCGGTCAACTCAGGTTGGGTTCAATTTTGACAGCTTAAACTGCACAATAAATAATAAAATAAAAATTAATATTTTCGTTAAAAAATTTTTTGAGCTAGCTAGAAAAACAATAAAAAGAATTGTGCACGTTCGATCCAATAGCAGTAATTATTTAATGATCCAAGAACAGTAATTATTATTAAATAATTAACTTATGTACTTCTACACGCAATAAATTATAATACAAAAATTTTAATTTTATTATTTTAAAAAAAAATATTCAACAAATTCTAACTTTTCTAACAAACCAAATTCAGATACTAACAGAAATAGTCACATAAATATTCAAAGTTTTTAAAGAAAGACATAAAAAAATATAAATAAAATACCTTGGATATATAGTGACACATATAAAGGACATGTTTGGTATCAAAAGCCAGACCAAAAAAGTATTTTTTTTAAAAAAAAAGTGCTTGTTTAGTTTATAAGGTGTTTGGATAGTCATTAAGTGCTTAAAAAAGTACTTTTTAAATCAAATTTAGAGCTTTCTCAAAAGCCTAAAATTAGATTTTAAAAAAACATTTTTTTAAAAAAAAATTATATGAGCTACTATATTTTTAATAAATATCTACAAGATTGTTCTAATATAATCCATTTTATGCTTGTTTAGTATACGTTACACACGCAATGCGTGTGCCTCTATTGCTAGTAATAACAATATATCAGTTAGCCACGATTTTAAAAATTAAAACTGAATTTTATTTATGAATAATATTTTTTATATTTAAAAAAACAAAATAATAAAATAAAAGTGTGCATTTTAAATATTTCAAAAGGATATTTGGTGCAAATATAACTATATCATATGCATGTCTACGTTAAGGATGTATTTTTTTAAAAAAATAAATTTAAATTAATTAAATAGTAATTATGATAAAAATAAAATAAAAATTTCTAATAGTCAGTAGAAAAATATGAGTTAAAAAAACATGTATTAATTGAAAAACCACGGTTTTTGAAAAAACCGTGGCTAAATTTTAACCACGGTTTTTAAAAACCGTGGTTAAACAGCCACGGTTTATAAAAACCATGGCTATGTTTAACGATGGTTTTTTAAACCATGGTTATTTTAACGACAGTTTTGAAAAAACCGTGGCTGCTTAACCACGGTTTAAAAAAAACGTTGCTAAATTTAACCACGGTTTAAAAAATTGTGGCTAAAATAATCACGGTTTTGGAAAATCCGTGGCTAAATGTAGCCACGGTTTAAAAAAACCGTGGTTCATCAACCACGGTTTTTTAAACTGTGGTTAATTAACCACGGTTTTGTAAAAACCGTTGCTAAATTTTAACCACAGTTTTTAAAAACCGTGGTTAAACAACCACGGTTTAAAAGAACCGTTGTTAAATAACCACGGTTTTGAATAAACCATCGCAAATTTAGCCACGATTTTAAAAACCGTGGTTAAACAGCCACGGTTTTAAAAAAACCGTGGCTAAATAGCCCATTTTCTTGTAGTGAACTGTGCTTGATTGATTGATTGATTTGGATATAATTTTTTAGTGTTTTTTTTCTTCTTTAAGTATCATAAAATATCTTGGTAACTCATGGAATAAAGTTTTTTGGGCCAGTGGAACATGATTCACCGGCCCCAGTCGACTAAACTAAGTACAGAGATATTCTTATATATGGAAGATTTGTCTGTTAAAAGTTATTAATCATTGAACTTAATGTTATCTGAATCTATCCCTTGCTTAAAGTATTTTTGGGCCAGTGCATTGTTTAACTGATTTACTAGATGAAGTTTCTACGAAATACTTTTTAGCTTTTTATTCACTAAATTTCATCAAATTTTAAAATTTTATGAAAAAAAGCTGAAAAGTGCTTCCTTAAAGTTCTTCCAAACATTACGAAAGACTATTGATGGGATCGGCGGCTCCGGGACGTTGGCCAAGGAAGGATGATTGTGCTAAAATGTTAGAGAGTAAATGTCCAACAAATACGAAATTGAAATTTGACGAAGATGATCTCAAAATCACAAATAGACAAATTTATAGGACAAAAAAAACAATTTTTTCTTTTTTTTAACATTACAATGTAATGACTTTTATATATATATATATATTAATTTTTGTAATAATATAATATATATATTTATATATAATTTAGTACATTAATTTCAAATCTACCATAACTTTAATTCCAGTATCGGTCTCTGCTTGAATATTATTTAATAAGACGAATCTCATGAACTCGTTTAGTATATAAAAGTGTACCAAATTAAATATTTTTTAGTCCACTTTTGATATTTTTCCTGCATGTATTTTTGGCGGTAGTGTTTTCTTTAAGTAGGTGTCATTTAATGGTGTAAACCAGTAACATTTTACCTGGGGAACTTATTTGGATCATGAGTAGTTTACAACATTTAACTAAACAAACTTAAAAATAAAGTGACCCTCCCCAGTGCATTCTGCTTGGGCATGCAAGTTGTATAAGGTATAATCAAATCCCAGTTGTACATTCAGACCCAAAAATTTTTGAGACACCAAAATCATTAAAAATATATATATGATAGGTTCAAGAGCCCAATTTTAAGAAGCCATGAATAATAGTTGATATAACCCATGAATGATAAGTCTTATTTTAATTTGTGTCAATTAAAAAAAACATATCTTAATTTTAAGCTTGATTAAGCATAAAACATATTGGCAAGATTCAATATCAAGCTGAACAAAGGAGATGAAATATTCAACAAATTTTCACATGCTGAAGAGAGGGAGAAGACAAAGCCATTCAAATACTCGAGAGAGACCAAGGAAACGGAGCAATTGAAAAGCAAAAAAAAAATCTTCTCTTTCCACGACTCAAGCATATTTGGATTTTGTTTTTTCAATCTTTAAAAGTTTTTAATTGGGTATTTTTTTATCTACTTTGAATATTTGCAAAAATATTTTGAATTCGAAGGGATATTGTTTGAATTTGAATGCTTGCAGAAATATTTTGAATTTCAATGATAATGACAAATAATCATAAATCAAATAGTTCGATTAACTTTTCAGATGCTTTGAGAGTCTAGCTTGTTTCCACAATTTATGTTTAATTTTGTATAAGAATGTGTTGTATTTTATTAAAATTAGTGAATTATTGGATTGTTCTTAATTTGTCTTTCGGTTTGAGAATCCGAGGATTTTATAATTTTATTTGCAAAAATATCATTTTATGGAAAGTATTTAATGAAAAGTCTAAATACTTTCGTTTCAAAAATTACGAGATGGACAATAATCAAATGACTATGCACTGGTTTGAAACATGATTTTTATATTTTGTGTTGATTTTCTTAGTTGGGATTGAGTTAAGTCAAAATTCATTATCTTTAACAATAATTATTGAAAATAAGGATGCGAGCGATAAATAGCCAAAACGTGTTTTCTAAAAAGTTTTGAATAAAAAAAATATAACTATATTATTATTTCAATACTTTTCATTTGTATATTTTACCAAAGGTCGTCAAAATTCTATTTGGATTAGAATTACGGTGACATTTATTCAGATGCCGAAATTGACTTTGACTCATTGACTTGGATTTTTTATTTTTATTATGAAAATTGACTTTGAATTTATTCGTTAGTCCTATGTAAAATAACAAATATTCAAATCCATTTCCCACTTTAAAGTTCAGGTTTTATCAAAAACTAAGAATGGTGGCAAGGGTGCAAACAAATCAAAGTTGATCCGAAAAATATTTGATTTACATTTAAAAATTATCAAGTTCGAGCTGAACTTGAATATGTTGAATTTGTTTTAGTTAGTCGAGCTCAAATTTTTTTGTTCAATTGTTCGTGAGCCACTTGCAAGCTTTTAATGTTTATTAATATAATATGATTTTTTCTGAAGTAATAAAATATAATTATATTTTAAATAAATATATTTAGAGTTATTATTTTCGAATAACTCGTGAATATGTTCGAATATTTCGAGTCAAACTTAAACTCTAACTTTTATTCGAACCGAATTCGGGTCAAAATTATCAAAATTTCGGGCTTAGAAATGAACTGGAGCTCGAATATATCTATGTTTATTCAAATTTGAGAATTAAAAGTTTCTTCATATTCCTTTCTATTTGGTATGTATCATGTTGTAAGGTTTATTCTTATCCTTAATAAGAACAATATTCTGATCACCTTTCGGTTATTAAAATCAATCATCAAAATATATATGCCAAAACCATTTTGGCATGATCCCGATAATAGGTCGACTTTTTCTATGTACTAGTATGAATTATCTGCGACATACGTAGACTTCAATTATAAATAAGTAATAAAAACTTTTAAAATACCATATTAAAATCATATGTTATAATGTATGGCCGGAATATCATAAAATCTAAAAAAATTCGATTGAAGATTTTTTTTTTTCCATCCAAACACTCATAAAAGGAAAATAACCAAAATAAACATAATAAAAAATTTTGAAAGTCTTAAACCACAATTTACATAGAAAGAGTAGACCAAACGACAACTAATCATCAAACCAAAATTTTCATAACCATGTAATAAGAAAACCTCATAAATAATGAAATTGTCAGATCGGTAAAAAAAAACATATAAATTCTACAATTAATTGTTATTTCATCTTACGTTCAAATACTATTTAATTTTAAATTTTGCTAATTTTTCAATCAATTCTTTTTTTACCCCTCTTTTGCTAGAATTCCATACTATAAATATTTATTTTTATATTAGAAGAGATTTTTTTAATATAATTCCAATAATTGTTTATTCCTCTTAAATAAACCTTACAACAATAATCAAATAAATTTACATAACGAATTATTAAGGAAAAATTGTCTTTTTGGTCATTTATGTTTGTTTGTTTTTAGTGATTTTGGTGCTCTATGTTATCAAATTTCATTTAGTCTGCTATCTTTTTATGAAAATTTTAGTTCTTTTTACGACTTGGCGCTAACATAAAACTAATGCAGTGTGATGTGGCGTTGATGTGTATAGTGTCACATCAGCGCCCCCTATGAAAAATGACTAAAACTGCCAAAAATAAAATTACAGGACTAAAACTGAAATTTGATAACATAAAAGATCAAAACGCAAAGTGACAAAATTGCAGTACCAACATCCAGGGAGAAAGGGCAGGTCGAGAAAAAGTAGATAGGAATACGATCCAGTACTATCCTGTAACTGAGGGGAAATAATGCAATTATGCATAGAAAACTTGTGAGGGCAGATCCGGGTTGGTTGGTCTGGAAAGTCATGGGAAAGGCTAGTTAAGTGAAATAATATACTATAGAATCTTATGATTCATGCACAACACACTTTTTATATATTCTCCGTCTACAAGTTGAACAGCTTAGTTTACAGCACATTAATTGGCTGGCTGGTGCATTGGCCTTATTGTAATAAATCCGAGAGGTATGACTCTTCGATTAGAACGCTCCAGGCGTAGCCAGGTGAAATCTTTCGTTGCTTTTTTTATTCCTAGCTAGAGCTAGTAGGGAGTGAGTATCTAGTCTAGGCAAAATCTTTGAAATTATACCTTTATTTCCGTGTCTTCCAGCTAATTTTTCGCCTACTTTGATTTCACATTTCTATGAAATATATATATGAATCGTTAGTCCCTTCCGTAGGGGATTCACGATGCCCCTGCGTTGTTTCTCAATGGACGAAGATTCAGTGGGGTGTCCTGATCAGTTGCAATATATTAATCCATTTGGTTGATTAAGGTGAGCTAAATTTCAGGAAAGTAGATCTCAAGTTGGGAGACGCTCGGGTACAACTACTGCATATTTGGATGTTATAATATACTATAGATAAGATAAAGTTGAGGAGACGAGTGCAACCACTGACGCTAGCTCCATCTCTGCCAACATCCATACCTGACCCAAAAGGACCGGATATGGATCGGGTATAGAATCTACCCAAACCCACTATCATCCCTAGGTTCAATGAGCCAAGCATTCATCTCGGAAGCCCCGCCTTAAACAAGACACCTTTGATGAATCTCTAAATTACTATATGGAGTGTACTTTAATTTGAGGTAGTTAGCAAAATAACTTAGTTCAATTTTTTTAAAAATAAAAACTAACCTTGTCAAGTGTATTCGGAGAGTTATTTTCAAGAAACTTTAGTTTGAACGAGGTTATTTTTCAAATCCCCTCTTTTGTTTGTACTAATTATTTATTTGTTATGATTTTTTTAAGCATGAGTGTGTGTGAGTGTGTCTGTGAAATCTTAACTTAATTCTTTAAAATCAAACACTTCTAAAGAGATAATTATATATCCAACAAACTTTGTTATATTGATTATTTAGACTACACAAATTAAAACAGTACTGCAACTTAATTTGTTACAAGTCCAGCAATCCTCTCATAGACTCTACTACTTTATTTTGCGCAACCTTTCATACATATTGCACATACAAAGAGCAGACTAATAAGCAGGACGCATTCACGAACATAGCTGTTTCATGGCCAGTTATGCTTGTTCGGTTCACGCCCTTTAGCTGGGAAATTTTTGCTCGGACCGGGTGGTGTTTGAGGAAGACGAGGCTGCTGCGGAGGAGTCTGTTTTCCAACCCTTTTTACGAAGTATTTTTCTATTAAATCGAACCCTTCTCTTCCGATCTTGGTAAGTTCACTCTCGCTGGCCGGCATTTCTGTGTTTATTATATTTGAAGTACTTTCTCATTTCTTTCTTTTGGTTGATTAAGTTACGTAGGATGTGTGCTATATATAGAGGAGGAGTAGGAAGAGGAAGATACACTATAGTTTCATAATGTTGAGAAGACAAACTTTCTGTGGGGGGATGAGCGTATCCGGGAGGAGGCTGCATATACACTTTCTCATCCAAATCACCATTGAGGAAAGCATTTTTAACATCCATCTGGAGAAGTGGCCAACGCTTAACAGCAGCTACAGCTAAAAGACTACGAACAGAGGTTAAACAAGTAATAGGAGCAAATGTTTCTTCATAATCAATACCATATTCCTGAGTAAAACCCCTAGCAACCAATCGGGCATTATAGCGCTCCACGGAACCATCGTAGTGAGTTTTAATCTTATATATCCACTTACACCCGATGGGTGATTTTCCTTGAGGAAGTTCCACCAAATCCCAAGAATGTGTTTTCTCTAAAGCCTAGAGTTCCTCAGACATTGCTTGCTTCCAGAGAGGGTTAGTACTAGCTTCATGATAAGAACTAGGTTCATGCAATGAAGCTATAACCGAAAAATAGTGATAATATTTAATGTGAGTAGGGGTTTCTCTTACCCAATTGGAGTGACGAGGGCGAGAACCAGGATCATCAACAGGGGCAGATTCTGGAGAAGTGGGTGCGGATGTGGAATCCGAAGCAGGGAGTTCACATGTAGATTCTGTAATAGAGGAAGGAAACAACTCTCTTGAAGGGTCAGTAAAGAATGGATTTGAATTGGAAAATGAGGCGTGAAATTAAGACAAAGTAGAGAACATGGTATGTTCCCAAAAGGTGACATGGCGATAAATTCGTAACCAACCAGAAATATGATCCCAACAACGATAACCCTTATGTTCTACACCATATCCAAGAAAACAACAAAGACGGGCACGAGGTTCAAGTTTGGTATGTTCATGAGGGTTGAGAAAAATAAAACAAGCACAACCAAAATTTTTTAGATTGGAATAATCAGGTGTTGCATTGTATAAGCGTTCAAAAGGAGAAATATTATGAAGTATAGGTGTGGGAAGGCGATTAATGGTATAAACACAGTTGAGTGCAGCCTCACCCCAAAACTTTTCTGGACAAGAATCAGACAAAAGCTAGGCCGGAACTGAATCTAAGATATGACGATGTTTGCGTTCTACACGACCATTTTGTTGGGATGTATGAGGACAAGATCTGATGTGAATTCTTAATGTATGGAAGACAAAAACGAGTATATTAAAATCGTACCCTCAATCCAATAACAAAAAAAATCAAGAAATTGCCCAATCTTGAAAACAAGTAAAGGTTTTGGATTATTCACCTCTAGTTTACTTGAAAATAGCAACAAACAATCACGAAGAAAAACAATTGATCACAACGGGGTCTTCAGAAAACCTGTTTCTGACAACCCACGAGGATAATCAATCGACAAACGCCACAAAGTATGAACTTTGATAAGTTTTATTTTTGAACAAAGCACAAAGCTTCAATAAAAATTCTAGAGAGAATTTTATGTATAAAAATCTGAAATCTTAAATTGTATTTAATAATGAATATTTGTTGTATTTATAATACAACTAAAAAATAATAAAATATATCGCAAAATATATCTAAAGATATAATAATATCTCCTAAAGGTTTTCTAGTAGGAATAAAAGACTCAAAATAGGAAAATAATGCCAAAAATATCAAAAAGTCTCGCACACACACAAAACGCCAAACTGTGTGAGAGAGAGTGAAGGCGCGGGCGCGCATAAGGTTCTGTCTGGAAATCTTGAAAACACTCGGAACAAGCGCAGGCGTGCGACAGACAGGCGCGGGCGCGCATAAAGTTCTGCCTGGAAATCTTCAAAATTGAAATGACGCGCGGGCGCACATGCTTCACTGACTATGTCACTTATTTTTGTGTTTTCTTTGACATTTTTTCCACTTTCTTGATGTATTTGGACTTCAATAATATTGTAACATCCCTCAAAGTGATCTTCAAGTATTACAATGTCATCTTGACAATTCATCATCAACGATTGAAGGGCATCTTTGAATCTCTTAGCTCGACCTCTCGTAATTGGTCCTCTTGGCATCTCCAAAAGATCCTTAGCCACGTGATCAACATACAAGCTATCCATGATCGCATCATCCTCCCCTTCTTGAAAAGGATTTGACCTCAAATCTCGATCATCACCTACATCAAACAACGACAAATCAGAAACATTAAAAGTAGTACTTATATTATAATCACCTGGCAAGTATAATTTGTAGGCGTTGTCATTGATCCGCTCCAAGACTTAGAAAGGTCCATCGCCTCTAGGTAACAGCCTAGAACGTCGCTTCTCCGGAAATTGCTCCTTCCTCAGATGCAATCAAACCCAATCACCGGGTTCAAACACAACCTTCTTTTTACCTTTGTTTGCTTGCTTTGTGTATTTCAAGTTCTTTTTCTCGATGTTCGCTTTCACCTTCTCATGCAAATTTCGCACAAATTCAGTCTTTTTTCTTTCCATCCAAATTAACTCTTTCACTCATAGGTAAAGACATCAAATCCAACGGGGTTAAAGGATTAAAACCATACACAATTTCAAATGATGAAAAATTTGTAGTAGAATGCACACTACGATTATATGCAAACTCAAAAAATGGCAAACATTCATCCCAACTCTTCAAATTCTTTTTAATTATAGTACGCAACAAAGTTCCTAACGTCCTATTAACAACCTCAGTTTGACCATCCATTTGAGAATGACATGTAGTCGAAAACAGTAGTTTAGTACCAAGTTTGCATCATAATGTTTTCCAAAAATAGCTCAAGAAACGAGTATCTCTGATGGAGCCCAATCATGAAGGTCCAGTCCAAATATTTTTAAGGCCCAAGCTTATTTAAATATTATATATATTTAATTCAAGCAGACCCTGAATTCTATAAAAGCCCATAGGAGGCTCAAGCCTGTGAAACTCTACGGATATCTATAAATAGCTCAAGTAACCTCATTATTAAGGTACACACTTTCTTTAGCACTATAACGCTTTACTCTTGATTATTATTCCTTGAGTAATAACTGACTTGAGCGTCGGAGTGCCTTTGCCGAGAACCCTCCCGGCTCCTCTGAATTTGTTTTGTGACGTAGGAACAACCCACTGAAGATCTCCACCGGGAACATACAAGGATCCGTTGATACTCTGGACTTTGCGGAAGCAACGTGTCATATACAAGTGATTTTTGGCTACATTAGCTTGGCGCCGTCTGGGGGAACTTGTTCTTTACGTCATTGAGAGCACATATTACTTCAAAAATGTCTCAAGGAAATAATAACAATGGAAACGCACCGCCGAGTATTACTCTCACCCGTGAAGACTTGACTGTGCTAATAGAAAACACAGCAGCACTCGCAGCAAAAGATGCAGTTGCTTAGTACCTAGAAACCCGTAAGCGCAAAAGCACCAAGAAAAAGGCTCAGACTGAAGGCTCGTCATCTCTTGACCCTAATAATGAAGACCCAAATAAAGATAAGTCTAAAGTGAATGATAAAGATCAAGGGGGGACCAAGAAAAATACTTCTCAGAAAGACGGTGAAGCAAGTGTTCACACAGTTCATGACACCTCTGGCGAAAACAAGATCACTAATCCAACTCGGAAGGATGGATCTCGCACACATGTAACTGGAGAGAATATGTCCGCAATTTTGCCGTCACGTCGAAGCCCCTTCACTGATGACATATTATCTGAAGCATTACCAAAGGGATTCAAAATCCCCAGCTTACCTGAGTTCGATGGAACGAGTGACCCCCAAGACCATATTGACAAATTCTACGTGAAAGCGGATTTGTATGATATCACAGATGCTGCATACTGTAAAATTTTCCGAACAACATTATCAGGAAGAGCACTCACATGGTTCAATAAGTTACCCTTTGGATCTATTGCCAATTTGGAGCAACTTACTGACTGCTTCATCCAGCAATTCTCAATTAACAAGAAATACCCAAAAACAGCAGCATATTTGTTCACAGTCATTCAAAAAGAAGGAGAATGTTTGAGGGACTATGTTCGGCGATTTACTCATGCAGTGCACGAAGTCTTACACGTGAACCATGATTTGTTAGCTGGAATAATGCAACAAAACTTGCGCCATCGGAAGTTCAAGGAATCAATAGCAGGAAGGCCGCCCAAAAACTTAGAGGAATTATTGGAAAGAGCTGAGAAATACATACGGGTTGAAAAATCTATAGAGCCACACTACTTGAATAAAATAAAGAGAGAAGAAGATAAATCAGATATTAGAAAGCGAGACGAGAAGCGAACAGCACAGAGCCCCCGTCTCTAGAATACACCCCTCAATGAATGACTGACCGATATACTGGTAGTGGCTGAAAAACAAGGATTGTTGCGTCCCCCTCGCCCAATGCAAAATAACCCAAAGCGCCAATGTTCGGACAAGTACTGTCATTTTCATAAAGATAAAGGTCATACTACAGAAGATTGCTTCATTTTGCGAGAAGAAATTGAAAAACTCATAAAGCGCGGACATTTGGGGAATTTTGTGGACAAATCCCGCGGTGAAAAGCGAGATGATAGGCGTCGGGACGAACAACCAAAATGTGACTATCAAAAACGCCATGATGAAACTGTGAAACAGCATGAACGAGCTGATGAAAATTTGCCCTCGGGAGGGGTAATCGCCGTAATCCCTGGGGGGCGTGCTTGTGGCGACTCAAACAATGCAAGAATAGCCCTTCTACGGGCAGCAAAAGGAACCAGCAATTTATCTAGCCCCACATCCTTGTCGATATATGAAATTGGAACCATCCAAGATGGATTATCATTCAGTGACAAAGATCTGGAGAACCCTCGGGGTACACATAATGATGCTTTAATCATCTGAGCCACAATCTCCAATTTTTGGGTAAAGAAAATTCTAGTGGATTCAGGAAGTTCAGCCGACATAATTTTTCATGATGCATTCGTGAAGTTGGGTATTAGTAATGCACAATTAACTCCAGTCAACACTCCACTAGTCGGATTTTCCGAAGAAATAGTTGAAGCTTTAGAAGAAGTAACGCTTCCTCTTTCCTTGGGTTCTTACCCCAAACAGTCTACTAAAATGGTGAAATTCCTTGTGGTAAAGGCTTCATCTGCGTACAATGTGATATTGGGACGACCAAGTCTCAATATATTCCAAGCCATCGGATCGACATATCATATGAAGCTGAAGTTTTCGACTCCAGGAGGAGTAGGAGAAGCCATTGGTGACCATCGTCTAACTAGAGAATGTCATGCGGTGACATTACGGGGTTCATCAGGAAATCATAAAAGACAAATTTCTAGTGACGAAAGAGCACCGAAACCTGGAAAAATTTGACGTGAAAATGGAATACATTTGGTGGATGAGGAAGCCGAGAGCAAAGAAAGAATAACAGCAACCGAAACACTAAAGCACATAGAAATCTTTCCAAGTGATCCCAAGAAGATACTGAAAATTGGGACCGAATTACCTCTTGAATTGGAAGAGAAGCTGAAAAATTTCCTCGGTCGCAATTTGGACGTGTTTGCGTGGGGTGATGAGCCTCTACCCGGAATACCTCAGGAATATGCGCTCCATCACCTCCGTGTTGACTCGAAAATGAGACCGGTGAAGCAAAACAAAAGAGCATTTGGCCTAGAAAAAAATCGACATATAGCCGCTGAAGTGGAAAAACTCTTAGCAGCAAAGTACATCAGGCCAGTTTCATACCCAGATTGGCTTGCAAATGTTGTCTTAGTACCAAAACCCAGAGGAAAATGGTGTTTGTGCATAGATTTCACTGATCTCAACAAAGCATTTCCCAAAGATCCGTTTCCACTCCCACGAATTGACTTTTTAGTCGATTCGACAGCAGGATGCGAGCTGCTCACTTTTCTTGACGCATATCAAGGATACAATCAGATCGGTCTAGCACGAGAATACCAGGAAAAAGCAAGTTTCATCACTGATAGGGGGATTTATTGCTATGATGTTATGCCGTTTGGGCTGAAGAATGCTGGAGCTACCTATCAACGTCTGGTAAATACCATGTTCGAACGCTTGATCGGACATAACATGGAAGTTTATATAGACGATATGCTCGTCCAAAAGTACCCAAGCATCTAATCACTTGAAAGATCTTGGGAAATGCTTCAGTATACTCATAAAATACAGGATGAAGCTCAATCCAGACAAATGCACTTTTGGCGTACGAGGAGGCAAATTTCTTGGTTACATGGTGTCAGAACGAGGAATATAGGCCAACCCTGAAAAAATTAAAGCAATTTTGAACATGAATCCTCCAAAAAGTGTGAAAGGCATCCAGGAATTAACAGGACGTTTGGCCTCCCTCAACCGGTTTATTTCAAGATCTACAGACAAGGGGTTACCATTCTTCAAACTGTTGAGGAGTGGAAAAGGTTTTCGATGGACAGAAGAGTGTCAACAAGCATTTGACGAGTTGAAAAGACATCTGACCTCTTTGCCGTTGTTGGTAAAACCAAAGGAGGGTGACACCCTGCTGATTTATCTGGAAATATCTGTGGAGGCGGTAAGTGCAGTATTGGTATCTGAAGTAGGACGTGAGCACAAACTAGTGTACTATATCAGCCGAACTTTACACGGAGCAGAATTAAGATATACAAAGATCGAGAAACTGGCACTAGCTTTGGTAACTGCAGCAAGAAAACTACGTCCTTACTTTCGGTCTCATCCAATAATTGTACTCACCAATCATCCTCTCAAACAAATTATCTCGAGTCCTGAAGCATCAGGAAGAATGGTTAAGTGGGCTGTCGAATTGAGCCAATATGGAATTGAATATCGCCCGCGTCCAGCGATTTAAACACAAATTCTGGCTGATTTTCTAGTAGAGATGACAGTAACTCAAGAAGAAAGCTCCACCCAGACATGAATGGTTTATGTCGACGGGTCATCAACCTCTACAGGAAGCGGTGCAGGTATAGTTGTGGAGAGCCCACAAGGAGATAAATTTCAATATGCCATCAAATTTCTATTCCCTGCAACGAATAATGAGGCAGAATATGAAGCTTTCATCATGGGAATTAAATTGGCCTTGTCGGTCGGAGCAAAAAAACTGACGATACACAGTGACTCCCAACTTATCGTCAGTCAGGTTAATGGAAATTATGAAGAGAAGGAAGATAAAATGCTTGAATACCTCACTCAAGTGAATGAGTTTCTCTCGCGTTTAGACAGCTATGATATAAAGCAGATACCTAGAGGGGAAAATGAGTCAGCAGACCGTCTCGCCAAGTTAGCAAGCTCCTTGGCCAACATTGATAATAGGAAAATTACATTCCTAACATATAGCAAGGAAGAAAATGATGGAAGTGATGTTACAATCTTCTGTGCTGACAACGAAAATCATAGTTGGAAAGATGAAATAATCGACTATTTGATGCGGGGTAACCTACCTGCTAACCAAGTTGAAGCTCGAAAACTTAGAGTGCGAGCTGCTCGGTTCACGATCATTGACGGAGAACTGTACAAAAGAGGTTTCTCTTTACCTTACCTAAAGTGTCTAACGCCAGCTAAGGGAAAATATGTGCTCCGTGAAATTCATGAAGGAATATGTGGAAATCACTTAGCTGGCAGAGCTCTTGCAGGGAAAGCATTATGCCAAGGATACTTCTGGCCAATGATGAAGCAAGACGCTATCGAGTTAGTGAAACGTTGTCACGCATGTCAAGAGCATGCTAACTTCCATCACCAGCCGACTACAATCTTGCAGCCCTAGAAAGTCCTTTACCATTTGCTCAGTGGGGAATGGATTTGGTAGGTCCTTTTCCTCCTGCTACCGGACAAAGAAAATTTCTGATAGTTGATGTGGATTATTTCACCAAATGGGTCGAAGCTGAACCATTGGCCAAAATATCCGAAAGAGATGTAATCAATTTCTTATGGAAGAATATAGTATGCAGATTTGGCATTCCTCAAACCTTGGTTTCAGACAATGGAACTCAGTTTTCTGGAGCGAAAATAAAATATTGGTGCAAAGGACTTTCCATCAAGCAGTTCTTCACTTCTGTTGGGAATCCTCAAGCAAATGGGCACCGAGGTCACCAACCGGACCATTCTACAGCACCTCAAAACACGCCTGGGCAATGCCAAAGGAAAATGGGTGGATGAGTTGCCAAGTGTTCTATGGGCATATCGAACACTCCACGCTCTTCAACTGGAGAATCTCCTTTCAACCTGGCCTACGGAGCGGAAGCTGTGGCTCCTGCCAAAATTGGAGAGCAATCATGGCAAGTGAAACAGTACACTTCATCAGGGAATGACCAAGCCCTTCGAATTTCATTGGACTTGGTGGATGAACTGAGAGACGAAGCTTCGACACGAGCCAAGAGATATCGAGCTTGTATTACTAAAGCATACAATGACCGAGTCAAACCTAGATCTTTTCAATTAGTAGACCTGGTTTTGAGAAAATCTGACATCTTGAAGTCTGTGGGTAAATTGGACCCTAAATGGGAAGGCCCGTACAAAGTAATTGAGATTGTGAAGATGGGAACATATCGCCTCCAACATTCAGATGGAAGAATACTTCCCAGACCTTGGAACGTTGCCAACTTGAAGAAGTTTTATGCATAAACTGCAACTTTCTCCAATATTAGGCTATATTTACCTTTTTTGTTATTAGCATATTTTCTTTATGTTTTGCTATTACAATTTTTTTATGTAGTTTTCAACTAATATGATTATTTTGTTATACAAGCAGATTACTTTGTCGAAATCTTATCATATCTCCTCTCCTATACTAACGCTTACTTACGATGTAAACGTCATAGACCCTAGCAATCATAAAAAAAAATTTCAACAATAAGAGGCTTGGCCATCCCCATGGGACATTTGAAATTATAACGCTGTAAGAGGTCAAGACGAAATAATAATATTACAAGTCCCGGGATACCTCACCACGTGCTAAGTGGGTTTAGGACTTCCCCATGAGACAAAATCTTGGGAGACTGATCCCCTTCCAAGTACTCCAATATTAAAGCGATAGTATTTTATTCATCAAACAAGTATGCAATAGCAAATTCAAAATGCAAAAGAGATATGATAATCGACAAAATTGAATATATATGACTATATATATATATATAAAGGAATTGTTGTTTTTCCTTTGCTCCTCCACCAACTACTTACTTACTCAAAAAGAACAAACAAAGTCTATGACTTTGACTTTGTTACAAAAAAAATTTGCCCAAAAGTGGTAAGAAATAATAAAGCTAAACTGCTCCACTACTCCACTGCTCCAAAGAGTAGTCTCCATGTAGCTTCTACACACACCGTCATTATTGATTGTATATGCTAGAAATTGGAGCGCAAAGCTTTGATCATCTCCCCGTCACCCAGACCTCCCAATAAATCTCCTAAGGGTAGGTCCGAGTCATCCTCGATTCTTGCAGACGCAGTTCTAGGATCTGTAATTTTAGGGTAAATCATCATGATAATTTCCTCCGGAACTAATTTAGTTTTCCGTAGTTCTTTGCGGCAATCCACGACAACTTCATCATGAATAACAATCGCCCTCTGAATCACTTCATCTCTAAAAGCTGTGGATTCACGATAGCCTTCAATTGCTTTTTCTCCGGTGCTTCGCAAGAGATTCTTGCCTATTGACGAATTGAGAAAAATCTCACCGGTCTCCGATTCATGGGAATATTTTCCCCTAAGTAGCTCCATCCCCTTACACATTGCATCATACTTTTTGGATTTCTCTTCAAGATCCTTTGCGACTTGAGAAAATCATCTCGAGCCTTAGCACCTTCCTCGCCGAGTCTTTTGCACTCTCCCCTTAATGACATTACTTCTTCATCCAATCTCTTATCAGAATTTTGGGATCTCTCTTCTTGAAATTAAAAAGTATGGGCAAGCGATAAAATCTGCAAACACCCATAGATAGAGAATATTATTTACTACATAAAAATCATAACAAGTAACAAACATATAATAATATACCTGGAAGGCAGAGGAAGCAAGAGAACGAGTTAATACTTCGGTAAGCTGAGGCAGTAGATGCAACCTGTCATGATCTCCAATGAGGTTAGCTTCGGTTCTCCAACCAAGGTCTGAATCCTTCAAATCTCAAAAAGAGCCAGCATTATTCCTATGATTCACACCCTCCAAGAACAAATGACGACCTTCACGAGTGTCGGGAGAAACTTTTCGTTCATCATCACGTCTTCTTTTTGGATTTATTCTACCATTATCACTCTCCCTAATACGGGTATCACGGTCAGCATCATTTCTTCTACCACAATTCCTTCGGTCACGAGCATCAGTATTTTTAGATGGAGGACCAGAATGATTGACACAGTCGGATGGCCCGGGAGAATTCCTCCTCCTTGGAATCCCTTGGGAATTATGATTACCTCGATCCATTGGTGACTCTTTTCTCGACATCTTTGACGAAGTCTTCTCTTTTTTCTCTATGCAAGCGCGAACCTCTGCCAAACTTATTTTGTCACCTACAAACAAACACAAAGAGAAAAGAGAGAATGATCAATAAATAAATTTAATAAATTTTAAATTCACATGAGTAGAAGAATCCCAAGAAGACGCAAAATACAGTTATCAAAATTCAACTTGGACAAAGCATTACCAGTAGGAAACAAACTCCTAGGATTGACTATTTCGTCAAAGAGACCTAAGGATCGACAGTCAAGCTGCAAAGTGCGATGAGTTTTACCAAGTATGATTTTTCTAGGCCCCGGACTCCAACTCGTGGGAACCCCCCCACTATAATCCCAAACGTAAAAAAACTCCGATCTCCACGCACTCTTTGGAGACGAAAAATGGGATAAAAATTTACAGTCCACACGAGGTTGAAAATAAATATAAGAGTCGGGCATGGAACGACGCACCACGAAGAGCGAGAAAAATAGCTCCGCAATCGAAATCAATTGAATTTCGCTCATTCTACGCAGAAAACATGCAAACACCAGGATAGCCCCCGGAGTCAACTGACTAAAACTCACACCAAGCTTACACACGATTTCTATCAAAATGGCATTAGGAGGAAGCGAAAACCTGTAATTAAAATACTCCAAGTAAACGGTGAAATATCCCGCGGGAGGGTACTGACAAGAATTTTATTTTTTTGGAATTTTCATAATATGTTTTGTCAATAAGTCAAGTTTCTCGCGTGAGTTTGAAATTCTCGAATTTCCCAATACACACTCCTCAAACCCCTCCGATAAACCTCCGGATCTACTCCTTTAATAATAGTCAGGTTCACTAACAATTCTTAAGGGATTCGGACTCTCCGGATCATGCGGCAAGGGGGTGTTTAAATCACCCGAAGGAGAAAAATAGTTATCAAAATCACTATTGGCACTAGACTCCGTGTGCGGAGATAGATCGTTACTTCGATTCGTCCTTAACAAGGACAATATTTTACCCCGTGGTGGACACCCTGCACAAATATATATATATATATATATATATATATATATATATATATATATATATATATATATATATTCTAACAAGATATATATATCATATACAACTACCAATCCAAGCCACTAAGTCATAATATAATATTTGACAAGAGAAATAATAATGAAAGAGTCAAAATTCACACGATACTCATATATATATAAAAAAAAAGAACACAAGAAACCGAACAGAATAATATATATGTATATGCGCATGCGTGTATTTTCATATATCTATCAATCTTTCACACGGCCCAAGGATTTCTCCGATCTATCGCTGCTTCATCGTCGCCATGCCATGGTGGTCGGATCTGCCGCTGCCGTTTTCTTTATTCCCTCTATCGACTGCTACATCTCCTCCTCTCCTGGAACGGATCGGCTCGCGGCATCTCCTCCTCTCCTGGAATGGATCGGCCCGCGGCATCTCCTCCTCCGCTGGAACAGTTCGCCGCTGAATCTCCTCCCCTCCAGAACAGCTGCGTGCCGCCCCTTCCATCTCACGATCTTCTTTAACCGTTTGCTTCATCACACGATCTGCCGCTGCTCTTGCTTCCTTTTTCGCCACCGCGGCCGCCTCTCCTTCGATAGTCGGTCGACGCTCCTTGGAGATGGTTGAAGGATAGATAGATAGATATGGATTTTCACATATACACATATCGTACACACATATTTGCTAACATACATGCATCGGCAAGATCAAAGGAAAAAGAAGCACTATGCAAAGATACATACACAGAATATCACGCGAAGAAGCCAATCTGGAAGACAATAAAAAAAACAAAAGGAAGAGGAGAAAGAATAATAAAAAGTTGACTAACAAGAGGGGGCACGTGATGTTTGTACCTGTCATCGTGGGATTGTATGTTTGGAACACGAACACGTAAATACTGCAAGAAAATTCCGAAAACAAATTGAGTTAGTAAGTTGTGATGAAAACTATACCGCAGTGCTGAATTTATAATGACAGTAGTTGATAGATTTCTACTCGGATTCTACAATTAATATTCTAGTAGGATTTTGATTCTATCCAATTACATGGTGATTATTATTATTCTCCCAGGATTTTAATTTCACTGTATCACAGTCCTAATACGGTCAGGTCGATCCCCGTAATTTTTGCATTGGCAAACAATATTCATTCTCGGCAACTAAATTTCTGACAATACTCCGGTAAAAATTCTACTCTCGGACCTCTCCACACACGCGACATGCCCGAGAGTGGGGGTTACACCTAAAAAATCAACTGGGCCTGAGCCCAATCATGAAGGTCCAGTACAAATATTTTTAAGGTCCAAGATTATTTAAATATTATATATATTTAATTCAAGCAGGCCCTGAATTCTATAAAAGCCCATAAAAGGCTCAAGCCTGTGAAACTCTCCGGATATCTATAAATAGCTCAAGTCACCTCATTATTAAGGTACACACTTTCTTTAGTACTATAACGCTTTACTCTCGATTATTATTCCTTGAGTAATAACTGACTTGAGCGTCGGAGTGCCTTCGCCGGGAACCCTCCCGGCTCCTCTGAATTTGTTTTGTGTAGGAACAACCCACTGAAGATCTCCATCGGGAACATACAAGGATCCGTTGATACTCCGGACTTTGCGGAAGCAACGTGTCATATACAAGTGATTTTTGGCTACATCAATCTCTATCAGACACAATACTCCTAGGCAGGCCATGCAATCTAACAATTTCATTAAAGAACAAGTCCGCAACATGAGATGCATCATCAGATTTATGACACGCAATGAAATGAGCCATTTTTGAAAATCTATCAACCACCACAAACACAGAATCTCTCCCCTTCTTAGAGCATCTGCAATGGGCATTATTTAGGTGTTATTAATGCCCAAATAATGCTCATTTCCATTATTGGGCGTTGTGGGTGGGTGTTATTAACACCCACCTGGAGGAGAGAGGAGATGGGCGTTCATGGTTGTGAACGCCCATCTCCATCTCCATTTTTTTTTTTTTAAATCTGCGCGTGCATACACGCCCAGACTCTTTGCACGCGCAATTAAAGAGAGAGCATGGATGCCGCGTCTGCACCTGAATTATTTTTATTTTTTTATTATTTTTATTTTTTTATTATTTAAATATGTATAAACGGTATTATTTGTAGGAATATCTGAAATGAGTCCAACAGAAAAATTTTTGAACATTCAAAATTTTTTAAATATTTAAATTTTATTAAATTTTAATTAAATTAAAAAAAATTGTAACAGTTAGTTAACGGCTAGTATGAATACTCATCTATAAAGCCCCGCGTCTGCACCTGAATTATTTTATTTTTTTATTTTTTATTATTTAAATATGTATAAACGGTATTATTTGTAGGAATATCTGAAATGAGTCCAACGAATTAATTTTTTAACATTCAAATTTTTTTTAATATTTAAATTTTATTAAATTTTAATTAAATTAAAAAAATTGTAACGGCTAGTTCATCACCAACTTCGCGTGGACTTAGTGGAACATATTTGGGGGAATTACAACAATATGAATCCGTGAATTAATATTGTATGTGTTATTTTTAATTTTGTTGTATTTTGATTTTTTTAAGTTATTGTTGCATTTGAATTTCATAATTTCGTTGTATTGAATAAATATATTAAAATAATTTTATTTTTTATTTTTTAAATTAATTAAATTAAAATTTAAAAATTAATATTAAAATTTTAAATATATTATAAAATGTAAAGAAAATGAATTTATTTAGTATAAATTAATTTTATATTGTTGAGTGGAATGTGGGATCCATAAATAATGAGTGTTAATGTTAATATGATTGTGGGTGAAAAGAAGGATGTGTTATTAACAGTGGGGCCCATGACTTTTGATGATGTGGAGGGTGTTATTGGTGTTATTAATGGCCAGGGTTGTGGATGCTGTTAGACCTTGGTAATCCTAAAACAAAATCCATATAAATGTCGACCCATGGTTCACTATGAACGGGAAGTGGAGTATACAATCCATGTGATTGTGTCTTAGACTTAGCCTTTCTGCAAGTCACACACCTCTCACAAATATTTTAAACATCATGCTTCATATGTGGCCAATAAAAATATTCACGCAATGTTTCATAAGTTTTAGCCACCCCAAAATGTCCCATCAAACCACCTCCATGTGATTTCCTAACAAGTAATTCACGAATAGACGATTTGGGCACACACAACTTATCTTCCTTAAACAAATATCCATCATGCATGAAAAATTTATCCTTTGGACCATGCAAACATGATGCATAAATTTCACCAAAATCAAGATCATTGACATACAATTCCTTCACATACTCAAATCTCAAAAATTTAGAATCTAAAGTAGATAGAAGTACATACCTTCGTGATAGAGCGTCTGCTACCACGTTTTCCTTCCCTTGCTTGTACTTGATAATGTAGGAAAAAGTCTCTACAAATGCAACCCACTTGGCATGTCTCTTGTTCAACTTTTGTTGTCCTTTGAGATGCTTCAAAGACTCATGATCCGTATGAATCACAAATTCTTTTGGCCTCAAATAATGTTGCCACGTCTCAAGCACACGAACCAAGGCATAGAATTCCTTGTCGTAGGTAGGATAATTCAACGCTTCTCCACTTAGTTTCTCACTGAAGTATGCAATTGGTCGTCCACCTTGCATCAAAATACCACCAATCCCTACATCTGACGCATCACATTCAATTTCAAAAGTATTAGAAAAATCAGGCAATACAAGTAAAGGAGCATTAATTAATTTTTGTTTAATAATATCAAAAGACTTCTCTTGCTCCTCGCCCCAATGGAATGAAACGTTCTTTTTGATCACCGCAATCATAGGAGCCGCTAAAGTGCTGAAATCCTTCACAAATATCCTATAGAAACTTGCAAGACCATGAAAACTTCGAACTTGACCAATAGAAGTAGGCGTTGGCCAATCTCGAATTGCACTTACCTTGTCCTCATCTACTTTGACACCTTGAGTACTCACAACAAAATCAAGAAACACAAGTTCTTTTGTACAAAACACACACTTTTTCAAATTAGCATACAAGTGTTCAGCTTTTAGTGTGATTAGCACAACTCTCAAGTGTTCAATATGCTCATTCAAATTTTTTCTATACACCAAAATATCATCAAAATATACCACAACAAATTTTCCAATATAGGCACGCAAAACATGATTCATCAACCTCATAAAAATGCTAGGTGAATTAGTTAACCCAAATGGCATAACCAACCACTCATACAACCCATACCTAGTTTTGAAAGCAGTTTTCCACTCATCACCTTCTCTCATTCTAATTTGATGATATCCACTTTTAAGATCAATTTTACTAAAAATGCTAGAACCATGCAATTCATCTAACATATCATCTAGCCTAGGAATAGGATGCCTATACTTGATGATAATATTATTAATGGCTCTACAATCCACACACATTCTCCATGAACCATCTTTCTTAGGAACCAACAAAACAGGCACAACACAAGGAGACATAGACTCACGCACAAATCCCTTATCGAGAAGTTCACTTACCTGCCTTTGTAGCTCTTTTGTTTCCTCCGGCTTACTCCTATAAGCTGGACGATTCGGTAATGCACTTTCGGACATAAGATCAATTTGATGTTCAATTCCCCTCAAAGGTGGTAATCCTTGAGGTAGATCCTCCGAAAATAATTCTTCAAATTCCTGCAAGAGAGAAATAACACTGTTCGGAAGATTTTCGGTTATATCACTTGTGTTAAGGAGAATCTCCTTATAGAAAATCAAAACAAGTGAAGTATGCACATGTAAAATCTCTCGCAACTCACTCTTTTGGGCCATACATATTTTTTTGTCGGCCTCTTTCCTCTCAATTTTTTTTTCATCTTTTTTCTTTCATTCTTTTTTTCTAAGGTCACCTCACTTTTTTGTTCACTCTTTTTTTCAGTCTCTTCTCTCTTTTTCTTTTTCAAATGATCCTCCAATACTTGCTTTGGAGTCATAGGCAACAATACAACAGACTCTTTTTTCATAGTAAAAGAATAACGATTTTTAAAACCATCATGTGTCACCTTCCTATCAAATTGCCACGGCCTTTCCAACAAGATATGACAAGCTTGCATAGGAACAACATCACACAACACTTCATCCTCATACTTACCAATGGAAAAAGGCACCACAACTTGTCTAGTCTCTCTCACCTCCGAACTATCATTAAACCACTACAATCTATACGGTTGAGAATGCTTTAAAGTAGGCAAACCCAATTTTTCAACAAGATCACTACTCGCCACATTAGTACAACTCCCCCCATCAATAATGACACTACACACTTTGTTTTTCACAAAGAATCTAGTATGAAACAAATTTTCCCTTTGATTTTCTTCCTCCTCCTTTTGTTGCACATTCAACAGTCTCCTAGTCACCAACAACTCTCCAACCACCGTATCATATCCTTCATCATCGGGATCCTCCAACGCAGGCATACCATCATAATTTTCCTCCTCACTCTCCGACTCAAACTCACCACAAGCATTCATAATCGTAATTTTTTTATTTGGACACTGACTAGCAATATGACCAACACCTTGACATCTAAAGCATTTGATATCTCTAGAACGATTAATAGGAGTTTCATATTTACCTTGCACTACTTGCTTTGGTGTTTCTTGCTTGATGTTGATTTTTTGTTTTGACACCGGCTTGACATCCTCTCGTTTGCCAACGTTTGGACGCCAAGGAGTAGAATAACCTCCAACAGTAGAGTTTCGACCCATGCCTCTTATTTTGAGTTGTTGTTCTAATTTCATGGAAATTTGCACCATCTCCTCAAGATCCATGCAATGTCTAAGCTCCACTTGGTCTTGAATCTCCCTATTCAAACCACATAAGAAATGAGTCATAGTTGCTTCATGATCCTCTTCAATATTAGCCCGGATCATAGTAACCTCCAACTCCTTGAAATAATCCTCTACACTCTTTGGACCTTGCTTCAAATTTTGTATCCGCCTAAACATGTCACGATAGTAGTAATTCAGCACAAATATTTTCCGCAAAACTTGCTTCATCTCATCCCATGTCTCAATAGGACGCTCTCGATTCCTCCTCCTAGAAATAACGAATTGATCCCACCAAATAAGAGCATAATCCACAAACTCAACAACCGCCAATTTTATTTTTTTCGAGTCATTGTAGTAGTGACAATCAAACACCGACTCCACCCTCATCATAAGCCTCCGGATCAGAGTTCCCATGGAATGAAGGAATCTTCATCTTAATTCCACTAATATTTCCATCCTCTCGACCCCCTTCAATGTATCTTCCTCTCACCGCTCCCCTTCTATTTCTACCCCACCCAAACTTTCTTCACCCTCACCACCATCATCCTCTTCTTCAAATATTTTATTTTTACTTTTACTACCACCCTCACTAACTTCAAGCTTATCCAACTTCTCATGTATTGGCCCCAAAGCCATCATCATCATCTTGGTCAATTCATCCATTTGACCTTGAGAAAAATTTTGGCTAGAAGAACTCATTGTATCTGCAGAAAACGTTAGTAATAAAATTCCTCACCCAAAATCTCACAAGTCACTCCAAAGTAATTCACTCAATCATTCTTTTTTTTCACTCAATTTATGCAGGCTTTTTGATTTATGTAGAAGTAAATCAAACTCACAAGTTCACAACTTGTAGACACTTGAAGATTGAATCTCGAAGATTGAGAAAAACAAGAAGAGGAAAATTATGGACTTGAAATTTTGACTTGCACCCAAGGATGAACAAAAGCAACAAAATTTGACCACAAGTTATCTTGCTTCTGCTATATATATATATATTTTATGAAGCTTTTCGATCTTTCTATTTTTTTTTACCGATTTTTTTCCCTTTTTTTTGAATTTTTCGACATAACTTGTAGCACAAGACACGAAAACTTGGGCGACAAGATTGACACAGAAACGGCTTAGAAATTTGGAAACGAATAGACTCAGATCAAGAACAAAGAATAAGAACGAAGATCACGAAGAACAGATAGAGATGAAGATAGATACTTACTTAATTCAAAACATTGGCTTTGATACCAAATGATGTGAATTCTTAATGTATGGAAGGCAAATACGACTATATTAAAATCGTACCCTCAATCCAATAACAAAAAAAAATCAAGAAATTGCCCAATCTTGAAAACAAGTAAAGGTTTTGGATTATTCACCTCTAGTTTACTTGAAACTAGCAACAAACAATCACGAAGAAAAACAATTGATCACAACGGGACCTTCAGAAAACCTGTTTCTGACAACCCACGAGGATAATCAATCGACAAACGCCAAAAAGTATGAACTTTGATAAGTTTGATTTTTGAAAAAGCACAAAGCTTCAATAAAAATTCTAGAGAGAATTTTATGTATAAAAATCTAAAATCTTAAATTGTATTCAATAATGAATGTTTGTTGTATTTATAATACAACTAAAAAAATAATAAAAAATATCGCAAAATATATCTAAAGATATAATAATATCTCCTAAAAGTTTTCTAGTAGGAATAAAAGACTCAAAATAGGAAAATAATGCCAAAAATATCAAAAAGTCTCGCACACACACAAAACGCCAAACTGTGTGAGAGAGAGTGCAGGCGCAGGCGCGGGCACGCGATGTACAATCGCGGGCGCGCATAATGTTCTGTCTGGAAATCTTGAAAACACTCGGAACATGTGCGGACGTGCGACAGACAGGCGCGGGCGCGCATAAAGTTCTGCCTGGAAATCTTCAAACAATGACGCGCGGGCGCGCGTGGAACAAGGACTATGTCACTTATTTTTGTGTTTTCTTTGACATTTTCTCCACTTTCTTGATGTCTTTGGACTTCAATAATATTGTAACATCCCTCAAAGTGATCTTCAAGCATTCCAATGCCATCTTGACAATTCATCATCAACGATTGAAGAGCATCTTTGAATCTCTTAGCTCGACCTCTCGTAATTGGTCCTCTTGGCATCTCCAACGGATCCTTAGCCACGTGATCAACATGTGAGCTATCCATGATCGCATCAAGATCTCTGGACAATGGTGCCCTTCGTTTTGAGAAATTGGAGAAGAATTGAATCTTGGTATTCCATTGCATTATCAGTACGTAGAATTTTGATGGTACATGAAAATTGAGTTTAATCATAGTGGCAAAATCAAATAGATTTGTGATAATTTAGATCGAGTTTTGAGAAAATATATCCATGTGAATCTAGAATAATCATCAATGAATATAACAAAATATTATATATCCATTCACAGTGGTAGTAGGAGTAGGTCTCCAAATATCGGAATGAATTAATCCAAAAGGAGTATCACAGACAGATGTATTAGTATTAAAGGATAAAGTAGGTTGTTTTTTTTGTGGACAATGTAAACAATCAAAATGTTCAAATTTAGACAACCCTAATGATCCATTGGAAACTAAAGGTCTGATTTCACTAGTAGATGTGTGACCAAGACGAAGGTGCCACTGGTACATTAAAGGAATGGTGGTAGAGGTAGAAATCGGTTTGGAACCAGAAGAAGTCTGAAGAGATGTGAGCTCAAATAATCGTCTCACCTTCCTCACCTTTCCAAGAATCTGGCCCGTTTGAGGATCCTGAACCTGACAACCCTGTGGAGAGAAAAGGGCAGTAAGGACAATATCACATATTTGTCCAACAGAAGCCAAGTTTAAGGAGAGATTTGGTACACAATACGTATTAGGAAGAGTAAAGTTATGTGTAGCGACCGTTCTCGTGTGAGTAATTGACATATGATTACCATCAGCAGTTTGGATAGTGGAAAGAAATGGATCAGGGGTGGTATTAGATAAAAGAGAAAGCTGAGAAGTCATATGATTACAACAAGCAGAGTCAAGTAGCCAAGAATCACCTGATGTGGCAGCTAAGGCAGTGGAGGGGGAAGAGTTGGAGGATATCACCTATTTGAGGAGAGCTTCTAGATCACTGATAGTAAGAGATGAAGAGAGCTCAGGAGAGGGAGTAGTGACAGCAGCAACAAATAAGAAACCAGGTGGAAATGATGACTTGGATTTCATGGAAGCTCCTCGAGATGGCCGAGTTGGACAATTAGCCAAAATGTGACCATGCTTATGACAATATCTGCACTCAATAGTTGGACAATTAGCAAACACGTGTGTAGATTGACGACAATTCTTACAGAGGGAGTCAGATACAGATTGTCTCCGAGTGATGACAAGAGCAACTTCTGATGGAGAAATCTTATGCAAACCAAGACGTGTTTCCTCGAAAAATATTTCTTTAATTGCAGCATCTAAATTTTGCAAGGGATCACGGTGTAACAGGGCAGCACGAACGGATTCATATTCGGGACGAAGAGCCATAATAACTTGAATGAGATGGAGATGATCATCGCTGATATCAGCATTGGCTAAGTGATTCCATATGGGTTGAATGATGGCAAGAAAATCATTAACAGATTGGCCAGAGTATTGTTTAAGACTGTTAAGAGTAGTGAGCAACTGATAATAATGTGCAAGACCTTAATTTTTTGTATCTTGTGGACAGAAGATCCCAAATTTCTTTGGCACTCTCAAAATCAGCAAATTGAATATGAATGGATGGAGTAGATGTGTTACAAAACCAGATAATTATATGATGATTTTTGTTATCCCAATCCTCAAGATGTTCAGCATACTTGGTGTCGGTTTCCTTTTCTTCTTGGATTGGTTCGATAATATTACCAGTAACAATGCGCCAAAGCTTGCACCCAATTAAAAAACTTTTTATTTGCTGAGACCACAAGGTGTAGTTGGAGCCGTCTAAAGTAGTAGCAATAGGTCGAGAGATGTCAGATTTTTCCATACTAGACAATCCAAATGATGGACTAGATAGTGCCAAGAATTAATCGGAAGAAGGAAACCTCTGCAGAAGTAGATCTCACGTGAATACCCAAGAGTACAGACAAATAAACAGAGACAGGAACGAGACAGTATGAAAAGGGACGAAAAAAAATTATTGATAGGGCTTTGATACAATGTTTGATATAAAACACTTCATTGAAATTGAATGAATGATTTGTACAGAAGATATACATCTATATATATGTACCAACGTAACTATCTAAAGAGGAAAGAGAATCAAAGAAAATAATCCTAATTACATAGAGGATACGTCAAATAATCTAGGTACATTAATATTACACTAACGCATAACTTTGGTGAGCAGAGAAAGAGGATTTGACTATGTTCTTCGGCTAAAGTTAAAAGCTTTGTAAAAGTATTCAGTCCGCAACACCTGGAAAATATAGTAGAAGATGCGAAAGGATATGTTAGGATCCAGCGCTTGTCGTTTTACTAAAAGTTATAATCGATGGTAATGATACAATTTAAATCTTTGAACTGTATAACAGCCCAAGCATCACGGTTCGACATTTCACCCAACAAAGGACAATTATTGAATCTCAACGGTATAAAATTTGAAATATTTTTAATTTTGGTCTGTTCATGATGATCCCTATAGCCTATTCATAAGTTGAACAAGGTTCAAATATTGCATAAATATAGTACAGAGCATTGCAATGAACTAGGGAATACATATAGTCCAAGATTCCAAGTCCAAGCAATCTTTATAGTTTATTGTACTCAAATTGTATGGTAAATATGCATACCAATTAAAGACAATAAATAGGGAATACATCCACGGGAATATATCCACATACGACAAATGACATAGGCAAGAAAAAGAAGATAAGTATTTTCTAGATGCGAATGAAATTTTTTTATGTCTTTTTTACAATGTTGATTCTCGACATTGATAATTAAAATTTAATTTGTTCTAATGTATTTTTAAACATAGTAAACATTAATAATCTATACTAAAAATTTTTAAAGCACTGTTTTCGTTTGAATATATTTATTATAGGAGAAATGACATATATCGTCCATGTGAAATCTTGGGTTTACTGATAACTCTCTATTAAAAATTTTTGAGCTAATTGCTTCATGTGATTTTAGATTTGTAGCATATACACCTTTCCAGAAAAAATGACTAAAATACCCTTAAATAACTTTTATAAACTCTTTTATCACTTTATTGAAAATTTAAATTAAAAAAATCGATACATTAACTTATATTTTCAATTAAGTTTATTTATACAATCATTTTAATTAATTTAAATATTAAATTTTATTTAAAAATAATTAGAATTATTACTCAATTTAATGTAATAATACAATTTACTATTAAAATATATTTTGCGTATAACAAATATTAAGATAAAATAATTATATATAATTTTCACAGTTATTTAACTAAAATTTGATTATTTTATTCAATTAAATATAAAATTATAAAACAAAATTAATTTAATTATTTATTTAAGTAGGGATATTTTTTGTCATTTTTTAGTTGGAACGGGTATGTACGCTACAAATCTAGGAGTCACAGGGGGTTATTAGCTCAAAAAAGTTCATAGAAGGTTATCAGTAAATCCGGGATTTCACAGGGGTCATATATATAATTTTTTCTTTATTATATAAATAAAATTTATTATTAGGGAAAATTATGTGTTATTGCATACTCACACGTGATAATAAAAAAAAAATGAGTACTATGCACGAAAATCAAAGATATGATGGGTTTAGGTCGAACATTGCAATCGTAGATTTTGATTTCAATTTGACCATTTACCAAGCACAAATATTGACGACAAAAAAAAAAAAAAAAAAAAAAAAAGAAATTCGAACATATTAAATGTCAGGAACTAATGATAAATGAAATAAAGAAAATAAACAATGAAGATAAAAACAAAAATATTCTCTATAAACCATTGAGGAACGTTTCTTTTCAAATTTGACATCAGTTATAAAAAAAAAATTATAAAAAAAATTATATGCTATCAATGGTGTTAATCAATGGAATCCGATATCTCATATTGATACGATATAGTCCACTTTGGGCACAAGCCCTCCAATGGAGATATCATTTCATATATTAATCCATGATCTTTCTCTTAATCTTTCAATGTGGGACTTTGGTTGATCATTCCTAACAATCCTCCCACCAGGCCTCCCCTCAATCCGTCCCTCCAATCGAGTCTACTCACCTTCAATGCATTGCTGCACATGCCTTACATGAATTTCCGGGAGCATCCCCTCGAGAGCTTTTTCACGGATCTTAATCGGGGCCTCAAACTTTTTCTCCTTGAGTTTTTGAGGATTCCACACAACATTGGTTCCATCAGACCATGACTCTAATATCATTCCATATATTAATCCATGATCTTTTTCTTAATCTTTCAATGTGGGACTTTGATTGACCATTTCTAACAAATGGTATATAGTGGAAGCTTTAGACAAATCGAGTGACTGTTCAAAAAAATAAAATAAAAAGAAGATAACTCAAAGCGTGAACGATTTAGACAAATAAAATAAGAAGACTATAATCAAAATACAAGGCTCAAGTAACAAAGAGAAGAATCAAAGTCAAATCTGATCATGAAAAAAAAACGTAGATATTAAATATGATGAAAGCATTGCGAACACACAAGAAAATGATTGACAAACCACAGTTGTTTGGAATGTTAGATAAACAATGCAACAACATATTTTTTTGAATGAACTATGACACAATTTGTTATAGAATTTGAAGTTAAATAAATTATGTGTTTATATTCTCTTGCAAAATTTACAATCATGCATAATGCACTCACGCACTCACGCTCGCTACTCAAGTACAATACACGTACATTCTTTTAGTCTTAGGAGAAAAAAAAAATGAGAACTGAAAACTTACATAACTGGGAAGAGGAAATACAATACAACTAAATCTAATAACAAATTACAACGATCGAGAGAGTCATGTATCGACCAATATTCATCATCTCAAAGAATTAGAGCTATCAATTAAGATTGGACCCGTCATGCCAACCCGCCCATCATTAAAAAATGACGAGTTTGGTTGTGCTAATGGGACCTGTTTAGAGGTGGGCCAAAACAGGCTAACCCATGGGCCAAGGCGCGGCACGGCGGGATGGCCCAAATTTTTTTAAAATTATATTATAATTAGTACTTTTAATATTTTTTTTGTTTAATAAATTTTAAATGATTTATATTATTTAAAATGATTTATATATGTTTTTTAAACTTTAAAAAATTTATTAATATAATTTACCGTTATAATAATTTATGTATAATTGATTAATTTTGAAAATTTATATTATTTATAATGATTTATGTATGGTTAATGAATTTTTAAGTATGTATATCACTTATAATTACTTATATATGATTTTTTTAAAAAAAATCATTTTTTTTTTATTTTAAGACGGGTTGGGGTTTTCCCAACCCCAGGCTGAAGCCGTTGAAGCTCTCAATTTTGATTTTTTTATTTTTAGTCACCCCTTATATATTTTTTGGTTCCGTCCCTATTTACCAAGAATGCTCCCAATCCCTACCCAACATCCATACCCTACTCAAAGGGCCGGAACCGGGGAAGGTTCGACCCATGGGATAGTTAGAAACCATTGGTCCAAATTATGTGGGCCCCACATAATTTGGACCAATGGTTCGAACATAATCTTGTGGGACCCACATAATTTAGTCCAATCACAAAACTCCACATCACTCATGGGGTATTACCCCATGGGTATGGCCCCACATAATACGGATTGGATATACATTCTAGTACCGGAACTTGTTGCCATTCCTAAGTCCAAAGTTATATGAGCTACGCATCAGAAGGCCGCCTTAAACTGGATAACCTTGTTGAATCTCTAAACTCTAAAGTACTATTTGGAATTTTGGAGTGTATTTATTATGGTGTAAATTAGAAGCACGAGTGTGTGTGCATGAAATCATAACTTTTTTTTATTATTAATTATTTAATAATAAATATTTACAAATTAAATAATTAATAATTAAAAAAGATTTGGTCACATGGGGACCTGTACCACGTGCATTGTAACAGCGTCCGCTATCAGTAATGGAGGATTGCAGTATTTTTGTAATCCTCCACTATTTGAATTATATTAGATTTTTTTTTATTTTTAAAAAATTAATAATAAAAAACCCCTTCAATTACAGAAATAATGATATACTATCAAGCTTTAGACAAACCGAGTGTATGTTCAAAAAAATAAAATAAAACTTAAAAAAGATGACTCGAAGTGTGAACGATTTAGATAAATAAAATAAGAAGATCACAGTCAAAATACAGGCTCAAGTAACAAAGAGAAGAATCAACATCAAATCATATATGACAAAAAAATGTAGAAATTAGAGATGATGAAAGCATTGTGAACAAACAAAAAAGGATCGAACAAATCACAGTTGTTTGGAATGGTAGATAAACAATGCGCGCAACATTATATGTTTTTGAAGGAACTATGACGCTATATTTGCTATTGAATAAGAAGTTAAATAAATTATGTGTTTATATTCGTTTGCAAAATTTACAATCATACCTTCAAAAAAAAAATTACAATCATGCATGATGCGCCCACGTTCTTTACTCAAATGCAACGCACGTGTAGGGATGAAATTTTTTTTCGAAGTACCCGATGAAAAATTCGATATTCACCCGAATAGAGGAGGGTATGGAGGTATTTTTTGGACCCAAATTAATAAATGAGTAATTTGGTGTGAGATTTCGGATTTAGTGATGAAAGATAATGTAATAACATCATGCCCATCTTCGACTTAAATACCCGATTATATATATATATATATATATTATATACACAAGCACACATATTATATATATATATATGTGTGTGTATATATTTATTTATGTTTTATCATATTAAAGAAATCTTAATTATAATTTATTTTTGTTGAATGATAGTAGTTAGATGAAATTTAAAAAATTATTAGTATAATGCTATTTTGTAGAATAATGGTGTTGAGATAAATTATATATAATTTTTTTCTATTTTTTATATGAGTAAAACTCATGTGAGACGGTCTCATCCGTGAAACGGGTCAACCTTACACATATTTATAATAATAAGTAATACTTTTGACATAAAATGTAATACTTTTTAATGGATAACTCATATAAGAGACTCGTCTCAAAAACTGACCCTTGAGACCGTCTCAGAAAAGTTTTTGTCTTTTTATATTATGTTTAGTTTGTTATTTTTTTTTATATATAGTATTTTTCTTATTATTATTATAAAAATTTGGTGAATAAGCATAGTTTTATTATCTAAACAATCAAATTTGAAAAAATATAATTGTATATAATAATAAGATATTTCAGTATGGTATGAGTATCCATTCTCGATGGGTATGGAGATAGGGATGAAAGTTGAATACCTGACAGAGATGAGGATGGTATATGGTTTATATAATAAATAAGGATGAGAACAAAGGTATAGAATTCTACCCGAACCCGATCCATTGTCATCCCTACGCATGTGCATTCTACTAGTCTTAAGAGGAAAAAAAGAAAAAGAAAACTAAAAACTTACATGATTGGGACTAGGCATGCTTAACGGGCCGGTTCGGCCCGGAACCGAACCGGACCCGACTCAATAAACCCGGAACCGAACCCGGTATGGAAGAACCGGGCCCGGAACCGAGTCCAATCCATTTAATAATGGATTGAACCGGTTCAGGGTTTTTAGAACCGGTTCATCCGGCTCCGGTTCCGGTTCCTGAACCGGATCCGGATATAACCGGATCCTACCCGGAACCGAAAATTTAAAAAATAAAAATAAAAAAAAATAGAAAAGTTGGCCAACGGATACATTGTATCCGTTGGCAATTGACAATTGACAATTGTGTACCATGCAGTAGCCGTTCAACGGCTACTGCATGGTTTAATTGCAAATTGGCCCCCAAATTAGGGGGCCATTTTAAAAAAATAAATTATAATTTATACCCAAAAAAATTCTATAAATACTAGATAGTTTTCATTAATTTGACACAACAATTTTCTCACAATTCTCTACTTTACTTTCTCTATAATTATATCTCAAATATATATTTATTTAAATTCTACTTTCTCTACATTCAATGGCATCATCTTCAAACCGTGGTGGTGGTCGTGGTGGTGAACGTGTCTTTGATCTTGATCAAGATTTTCCCTATATACCCGACTTTGATGAAGTCGAACCTGGGAACGAGGAGGAAGAAGCAATGCAAATCCCCAATTTAGATGTCGGGACACCATCTTCTGCTCGGGAAAGCAACACGATTTCAACGAGTACGACGACAACCCGATCAAAACGAAGTAAAGTTTGGGATCGTGGTGATTCACTACCCCACTTCTCCCATGTTTTTGCCTTTGATTTTCAATATGATTTTTAAATTTATGGAACATCATGGTGATTCATTTATGCATGATTTTATTTCTAACATGGAAGATAAATTTTTGAAATATTGGGAGAATATCCCAATTTCGCATGGTTTAGCAACACTACTTGATCCTAGTCAAAGCCAAGGTGGGTTAGACATATTTTTTGAATATTACGCTAAATTTCTTGGGAAGAATGTTGACGATCAGAAGAAATCAATAACACATTCTCTCCAAGAATTGTTTGATTTGTATGCAAGAGAACAGGGTGAACCGAGTGCACAGTCGGATGAAAGACCGATGGAGATAGGCAAAAGTGGAGCAATCAACTTCTTTCAAAGTTTGAAAAGACAAAAGTTGAAGGGAAAAACTACAACAACTAATTACAATGAGATCCAAATTTATCTGAGCCAATATATTGAGACTACTGAGACTTTTGATGTTCTAAATTGGTGGAAAGTAAATTCTCAGCTTTATCCAGTGCTAGCGGCAATTGCACGAGACGTCCTAGCCGTTCAAAGTTCTAGTGTTGCTTCCGAATCGGCATTTTCAGTATGTGGAAGAATCATTGGTGATCAAAGAACCAATTTAAAGCCAGAAACACTTAGTATGTTGACATGCCTCCAAGATTGGTTTGCAGCGGAAAAAAAGAATAGGACCGCTGGAGCATTCGACGAGTTTCAAAGTTCAAGTTCCGACGAAGATCCGGAGTATTCGAAGTATATTTTAGTTAATCGTGATGAATTTTAGATGTTAAATTATGTAATTCGAAACTTATATTACTTTGAAAATGAATAAATTTGTGTTTGAAAATTCAAAATGCGTATATAACATTTGAATTTTTTTTTTATTAAATAAAATTTTTAATTCAATGTTTTTTTCAAAAATTAAACAAATATTCTTAAATAAAAATTTAAACTTTGGGATATTTTTTTTTAAAAAAAATTCAAACCTGCCGGAACCAAGCCGGAACCGGTCTGGAACCGACCGGAACCGGATCGGACCCGGAACCCATAGAAAGGGGTTTCGGTTCGAATTGGTTCCAAGCAAAAAGCTTGGAATCGGAACCGAAACCGGACCGGTTCATCACCGGTTTCGATCGGTTCCTTGATCGGAAGGACCGAAACCGGCCGAAACCGGACCGCCGGGACCCTTAAGCATGCCTAATTGGGACAGAGGAAATTCAATAGAATTAAATCTAATAACAAATTTCAACTATTGAGAGTCTCATGTATCAATCAATGTTCATAATCTCCAAGAATTAGAGCCGTCAATTAGGGTTGGGCACGTCGGGCCAATCCGCCTCGCCATTAAAAAATGACAGGTTGGGTTGTTCTAGTGGCGGCCCGTTTAGAGATGGGCCTAAACAGGCTGACCCATTTCGGTTGCGGCCAAGATGGGGCGGGCCGGGCCAAATTTTTTAAAGAATTTTTAAAATTATATTATAATTAGTATTTTAATATTTTATGTATTGATAATAAGTTTTGAATTATATATATATATGTTTATTAAACTTTAAAAAAATTTATGATTTATAGTATTTTACGTATAATTGATTAATTTTGAAAATTTATATTATTTATAAGGATTTATGTATTTGTTAATGAATTTTTAAGTATGCATATCATTTATAATTATTTATATATGTTTTTTTTTAAAAAAAATCATATATTTTTATTTTTTTAGAATTTGTTTTTTATTTTTTGACAGGTTGGGTTGGGTTTTCCAGTCCGAATTAACATATCTACCAAAATTGCTCTCGATTCTTACCCAACATCCATACCCGACCCAAAAGGGCCGGATACAGATGGGGTATACGAACTACCGAACCTGTTGCCATTTCTAGGTTCAAAGTTATACGAGCCTAGCATTCAACTCAGAAGGCCGCCTTAAACTGGATAACCTTGATAAATCTCTAAAGTAGTATTTGGATTTTGGAGTGTACCTTAATTTATTATGATTTTAATTAGAAGCACGAGTGTGTGTGCATGAAATAATTGAAGAATGATTCAAAGTTTGTCAATTTATTTTTAGTTAATTTATTTATTGGTTAGTTTATTTATTGCTTGGTCAAAGAAGTCGTGGTTTAGTTGATAGAATTAGTGAGACAATGACTCACGTCATTGTTAGTGGGCTTAGTTGTTTTTTATTTGTATGCCTATATAAGGGCATACCTCTTCTTTTATTTGTTATGATTATTGAAGGACGACTTTCATTTATTGAGTTCTCTGTTTCTCTTCCTTCTTTAAAGCCTATGTTCTGGTTTTTTATATACCTGTTCTCCAACATTTGTGGCGTCAGAGACAGGTTCGAGAGAAAGTAGAGTGAATACACGTGAGTTGAGAGATATCTTTTGAGAGAAACTTTCATGGCCAATGGTACTTCTGCCATGGGTGTTGCACACCCACTTATCCCAATTTTTAAAAGAGAAGGCTATGAATTTTGGGGTATCCGTATGAAGACTCTACTAAAATCTCAAGATCTTTGGGACTTGGTAGAACATGGCTTTACCGATCCTGATGAAGAAAGCAGGTTGAGGGAGAACAGGAAGAAAGATTCAAAAGCATTGGTAATATTCAGCAGGCTGTTCATGACTGCATCTTCTCAAGAATCGCATCTGCGACCACATCAAAGCAAGCATGGTCGATTTTGCAAAAGGAATTTCAAGGAGATTCAAAAGTCATCGTGGTGCGGCTGCAGTCACTTCGACGCGACTTTGAAACCTTGATCATGAATAATGGTGAATCAATTGCTGATTTTTTGTCAAGGGCAATGGCAATAATCAGTCAAATGCGATCTTATGGTGAGAAGATTACCGACCAGACCATCGTCGAAAATGTATTGAGGAGTTTAACTCCAAAATTTGATCATGTTGTTGCTGCTATAGAAGAATCTAAGGATCTGTCAATTTTTTCATTTGATGAACTAATGGGGTCTTTGCAAGCCCATGAGTCAAGAATTAATAGGTCACTTGAAAAAAAATTAAGAGAAGGCATTTCAAGTGAAAGAGACAGTCTCAAAATTTGGAGAAATTGAAATCTCAACAACTAGAGGTCGTGGAAGAGGAGGATTCCGTGGTCGTGGAAGAGGTCGAGGAAGAGGCAGAGGTAGAGGTAGATTTGATGGGCAACCGAAGTACACCAGTGAGCAAAGAAACAAGAATGGTGTTCAATGCTATCAGTGCAAGAGATATGGACATGTAAAGGCTTATTGTCCAAACAAAGACCAACAAGTGAATTATGCAGCAGAGAATGAAGAGGAAAGTAAGCTTTTTATGGCTCATTCTAATACTGCCAATAATTCAAGTGGTGTGTGGTTTGTAGATAGCGGTTGCTCAAACCATATGACAGGCACAAAATCCATCTTTAAAGAACTTGATGAGACACAAAAGGTCAAGGTGCAGCTTGGAAATGGCAAAGATGTGCAAGTTGAAGGGAAAGGTACAGTAAGCATTGAAACCAACCATGGTAAAGTAAGGTTACTACACAATGTTCAGTTTGTACCTGATTTGGGATATAATTTGCTTAGTGTGGGACAATTAATGGCTTGTGGATATTCTATTTCCTTTGATAATGGTGTGTGTGTTATTAAGGAAAAGAATTCTGGAAATACGCTGATCACCATCAACATGACGCCAAACAAAATGTTCCCATTATAAGTCTCACGCATGGAAAATTTTGTGCTTGCTGTTACTGAGAAAGATGACTCAATCCTATGGCATTTGCGATATAGGCATCTCAATGTCAAAGGTGTCAGATTATTAAGTGATAAAGGTATGGTTCTTGGATTGCCTAAAATTGGTTTTATCAATTTATGTGAAGGTTGCATATATGGAAAACAAACTAGAAAATCATTTCCTGTTGGAAAGTCTTGGAGTGCTTCAAAGTGTCTTGAATTAATTCATGCTGATTTATGTGGGCCTATGCAGACCAAATATTTTGGTGGGAGTCGTTATTTCTTGCTGTTTACAGATGACTATAGTCGCATGAGTTGGGTTTATTTTTTGGAAAAGAAATCAGAAACATTTGAGAAATTCAAGCACTTTAAAGCTAAAGTTGAGAAGCAAAGTGAATCTTGCATCAAAGTTCTACGCACGGATAGAGGTGGAGAATTTGTGTCAAAAGAATTTGATTTTTTCTGTGAAAAAAATGGCATTCATAAACAGTTGACAGCTCCGTACACTCCGGAGCAAAACGGCGTTGCCGAACGGAAGAATCGGACTGTTGTAGAGATGGCAAGAAGTTTGCTGCAGGCAAAAGGTCTTTCAAATGATTTTTGGGCTGAAGCTGTAGCAACAGCAGTGTATTTATTGAATTTCTCTCCCACAAAGGCTGTCATGAATCGAACTCTATTTGAAGCTTGGTGTGGCACAAAACCATCTGTAAGTCATTTAAGAGTTTTTGGTTGTATTGATTATGCTTTGGTGCATTCTCAAGTTCGTCAAAAACTTGATGAGAAATCTGAAAAATGCATTTTTATTGGTTATTGTATTCAATCCAAAGCATATAGATTATATAACCCTCTTAATGGCAAGTTTTTGGTGAGAAGAGATGTGGTATTTGATGAAAATACAAGTTGGGAATGGAATAAGAAAGTGCAGGAACAGGTTCCTTGGGTCAATGGAATTTTCTCAAATGAAAGTCAAGAGCCAAGTTTAACAAATTCATCGACTGGTCCTTTTATGGTCTCACCATTTTCCTCATCCTCGGCATCATCAGATTCTCCCATCGCACCACAAAGTCAAAGCTCTTCGGATGAGATACTACCAAGAAGGTTTAGATCATTGGTTGATATATATGAATCGTGTAACTTTGCTCTTACTGTTTCAGACCCTATTTTCTATGAAGAAGCAGCTGAAAAAGAAGAATGGCAGAAAGCAATGAGGGAAGAACTAACAGCAATTGAAAAGAATGAGACATGAGAGATGGTAGATTTACCAGAAGGTAAGAATGTAATTGGTGTGAAATGGGTTTTCAAAACAAAATTTGATGCAAATGGAAACATACAGAAGCATAAAGCTCGCCTTGTGGCGAAAGGATATGCACAACAATATGGCATTGATTTCGAAGAAACATTTTCTCCGGTAGCTCGTTTTGAAACGGTGAGAATAGTCTTGGCATTAGCTGCTCAATTACAATGGCATGTTTATCAGTTTGATGTCAAGTCCGCATTTTTAAATGGAAATTTGCAAGAGGAGGTTTATGTAACACAACCAGAAGGTTTCATTGTTGAAGGCAAAGAAACAAAAGTGTACAGGTTGAAAAAGGCGCTTTATGGATTAAAGCAGGCTCCTCGGGCATGGTACAGCAAAATTGATGCATATTTCCAGAAAAATGATTTTATGAGTAGTGAAAATGAACCCACTTTGTATGTGAAGAAAGAAGGTAAAAATGATTTTATCATTGTTTCCCTTTATGTTGATGATATCATTTACACAAGCTCCGCTCACTCACTTGTGACTAAGTTTAAAGCACATATGATGAATGAGTTTGAAATGTCGGACATGGGTTTACTACATTACTTCCTTGGACTTGAAGTTCAACAAGCAGAAGATGGGATCTTTATTTGCCAACAAAAATATGCCAAGGATCTTCTTAAAAAATTTGGCATGATGAATTGTAAACCTATTGCCACACCAATGAATATCAATGAGAAATTACAACTTGAAGATGGGGCAGATTTATCTAACTCATACTCGACCCGATATTGCATTTTCTGTTGGTATGATTTCCAGGTTTATGCAACATCCTTCAAAGATTCATTTTGGAGCAGCAAAGCGGGTCTTACGTTACATTGCTGGAACCATGGATTATGGAATTTGGTACTCAAAAGTTCCCAAATTCAGATTATGTGGATTCACTGATAGTGACTGGGCAAATTCATTGGATGATAGGAGAAGTGTTTCAACAAACGTGTTTACTCTTGGGACTGGAGTAATTACTTGGAGCTCAAAGAAGCAAGCCACAATAGCATTATCTTCCTCAGAAGCAGAATATGTTTCAGCTACTGCAGCAGCATGCCAAACCATTTGGTTGAGAAGAATGTTAGCTGAACTTCAACAAGTACAAAAGGGACCAACAGAGATTTTTTGTGACAATAAAGCTACAATTTTTATGACAAAAAATCCAGCTTTTCATTCCCGAACGAAGCATATCGATATTCGCTTTCATTTTATTCGTGATTTGGTTGCAAAGGAGGAAATAATGTTGAATTATTGTAATACTCATGAGCAATTGGCCGATATACTGACCAAATCCTTGCCAAAAGAGAAGTTTGTCTACTTCAGAAATGTTCTTGGTGTTTGCAACTTTGAATCAAGGGAGAATATTGAAGAATGATTCAAAGTTTGTCAATTTGTTTTTAGTTAATTTGTTTATTGGTTAGTTTATTTATTGCTTGGTCAAAGAAGTCATGGTTTAGTTGATAGAATTAGTGGGACAATGACTCACGTCATTGTTAGTGGGCTTAGTTGTTTTTTATTTGTATGCCTATATAAGGGCATACCTCTTCTTTTATTTGTTATGATTATTGAAGGACGACTTTCATTTATTGAGTTCTCTGTTTCTCTTCCTTCTTTAAAGCCTCTGTTCTGGTTTTTTATATACCTGTTCTCCAACAGAAATCATAAGTTAAAGTATATTTTAAGATTAAACACTGCAAAAGAGATTATTATATTATATCTAACAAACTTCCATATATTACTTATTTAGACTGCACAATTAAAGCACTGCAACTTTGTTACAAGTCCCACATGATATACACAGCAAACTAATAATTAAGCAGGAGGACGCATTCACGAAGATAACTGCTTCAAAGCCAGTTTCTGTTCGCGCCTTTTAGGCGGGAAGTTTTTGCATGGATCAAGTGGCCGTGTTTTAGGAAGATCAGATTTCTGAGAAAGAAGAGGTTTCTGCTGAGGAGTCGGTTTTCGAACCATGTACTTTTCTGCTAGATCGAAGCCTTCTCTTCCGATCTTGACAAGTTCACTACTCTTGCTGGCCGACATTTCTTAGTTTATTATATTTGAAGAACTTTCGTGTTTCTTTCTTTTGGTTGATGAAGTTATGTAGGGATGTGTGCTATATATAGAGGAGGAGTACGAGCGAGGGAGGAAGATACAATGTTTTGGTGATTCCTTTCGTATGGAGGACAGAGCAAGAGGATTTGGTTATGTTCTTTGGCTAAAGTTAAAGCTTGGTAAAAGTATTCAGTGCACGTACAAACACTCGAATATAAGTAGAAAAACTGAGGATTTTGTGACTGACTGATGTGAGTTATTGTGAACACAATCACATGAGGATTTTATGAAGAATAAAAATGGTGACCACAGGTGTTAGTAGCTTTAATTTAATTTAGACCAATGACAGAATTTATTCTTTCTGCTTGTGGAAGCCGTCTTTCAAAATTGGTGCTAAAATACGCTGTGATTACGCGATCGCCTTACTGTCATACAAGTTTCTTCAAGAAATTCTCCTTACCTGCCTAGCTTATTTATTAAGAATTTTTTAGGTCGGAAAAAGAATAAGAAGAGGATGTATATATTGTGGTAATTATGGTGAAAGAAATGGAAGATTTCTTGTGCTTGGTTTGAGTAAAAGGCTTAGGATATCCTTTATCTTCTTTCCTGATATTTGAACAGTTTGGTTTGGATCTGTTTCACCAAATACATTATATAACTAAAGCCTTAAAGCCAACAAGACTTTGTGAGGTAAATGACTTGTAGACTAAGCCTATACACACTTCAAACTGCTAATTAATTAACTACATGTACAAATCCTGAAACATGAAAAAACCCGCGATTCTAATAAGCCAAAGCAGTAGACTTCCTCATAGAATCGTCCATGCTTAACACTCCATCACTAGATTCGGACGTATTGTATTGTTTCATCGTCTCTTCAGCTCCGAGTAAAGGTTCCACCAGGCAAATATGTGTCCTCTGTGGCTGATACTGGTACACACAGTCGGGTCCGGTGCATGCTGTACCAGTTGATGAACTTTTTCTAGTTGGGGTCTTCCCCTTTTTTCCCATTTTTTCATCTGCCGAGGAAAAAAGACCCATGCTGCCTGCTATGCTTGTTTATAAATGGAAGGTATACAAGTATAGCTAGATTTGTTTCTTGACTGATGAAACTGTGTAAGATGAAGTCCTTTTTATATAAAAAGCTCTGTGATGAGTGAAGGAAAAAGATAACTGTTGCATCGTGCGTCCCAACTTGTGGCGATTCCTTTCGGATAGGTATTGAATGCTTTTGAGGTATAAAATCCATGGAAAAGTCAAGAATCTGAATCTTGTTAATCTAACCTTCTATGCCAAGTAGAAAAGGTTTGTGTACTATCTGTGTTCCCCTTTAACGGAGAAAACTGCAAGAAAAAGGCTATTACAAGAATTTGAATGTATAATTTTTTCGAACTGCCACATGTTCGTTGAATCCGGTCCTCCTGCAAAGATCTCGGGATGCAGGGGATGCATGCATAATCTAAAAGAAGCCTTTTGCATATGACTATCATTTAGCCTGTGTGGTTTGAGCACTATCAGGTGAACTTCTGATAAAAATGCAATATATATACCACACCATTTGGAGTCATAAAAGAGATGCAAAAAGATAATAACAAGAATTTAAAAGCCAACACCCCTTGGTATTTACTTATAACAAGCATTACATTATATCCAGACTTCACCTACATATAACTGAAATGTTTGATTACACGTACAATCCGAACTCCAATTATACGATCACTCGATACAAGCATGTGTAACTATAAAACGAGCATATGCTTGATTGGTGCAAACACTACAGTCCATACATACTATTAAAATTTAAAAGGCCACAGCTGCATTTTTCCTGCGAGAATAGTCCATACTGGACACTCCACCACGAAACTGCACTACCTCATACGAGGTTATCCTGGTTTCGATTGGTTTTACAAGATAAACATGATTCTTCTGTGGCTGATACTGGTATGAACAAACTTTAGTTGTTTGGGGGGCAACATGCCTCTCTATTATGTATTCTTCTACTAGTGAAAAGCCATCGTTGCCTGCTCTAATAAGGTCTGCTTTTGATGCCATTTTCGTGCTTCGAGAAAAGAGTATGGAGCTAGATATAAGAAAGATCTCGAATTTTTCTTGATGAAGAGTTTATTAGATGAACACCCTTTATATAAAAAATCATTTCTGAAGTAGAAGAATTAAAATACAATGAAGGCAGAAAAGCTGAAATGAGGCCATTCGCAGGCCAACAAGTGGCGATTCCTTTCAGATAAGCATAGGATTAGCTTTTAAGTAGGAAACTTGAACACATAATAAGATTGAGAATCAAAATAATTGCGAGTTAATGACTTTACATGTTTTCTCTTTTAGGCTTCGTTTGGGAGTAATGAATAGGAGGGAAAAGAAAAGATTTGGAAGGAAAAATTTTAAATAATGTTATTTGTGAGATTTTTTTAGGAAAAGAAAGGGAAAAAAAAGAAAAGAAAAGAAAAGAAAAGAAAAGAAATGGGTGGAAAATTTCCCTCTCCATCATTCAAAAATTTTCCTTCCAAAAATGGGAAGAAATGGAAGAAAACACAAGATAGTCTCGTACATAGTCAAATTTTTGGGGGAAAAAATCATTTTTTGTTCTATGACTTTACATGTTTTTTTTTTTACTCTTGTAACTAGTCAAACCGAGGTATTGATCCGTTAAATTTTAAATTTTGCTATTTTGGTTCGATTTTTATCTAAGTGTCCAACTTCAGCCGGATATTACTGACTAGGCTGTAAAATCTGATCATATGACAACAAATTTGGGAATTTTGTCATATTTTTCACATTTCTCATCCGGTTTTTTGAGTATTTGCTCTTTTTTTAAAAGAATATTTTATAATTTTGATTTGATGTGGTGAAATTTCAGGTAGCGTTCCATTAGGATTATTTCCCACCAAACTGAAAATCTCCAAATTTGTTGTTATATATGTCGTCGGATTTTCCAGCCTAGTCAGAAATTTCTAGTTTTAAAATTAAACACTCCAGTAACCAAAAATAGCCAAAAGATAAAAGTTAGAGGACCAACACCCCAAAGTTAATAAGTTACAAGACTAAAAGAAAAAACGGGTAAATTTTAAAGACACGATGTATTTTTCCCAAATTTTAAGCAGGAAACTAGAACACACATGATTGAGAAATATAACAACTGCAAGTCATTTACTGCTACAAATATGTTATATGAGCGTCCCTTTCGTGGCAAAGTAAAAAGAAGAATATGTTCTTAAGATATCTATTCACTTGCAAATGGCTCGTCCACTACCAAATTCTGTGTTTTAATGAAGCTTTTCCCCGGTCTATTGACTCGACATGGCAGAGAGAGACATAGTATCCTTTATCCTGTTACAGATTTATAATTTGATTCTCACAACATATTTTATTGTATCAACAATCAAACTTGAAGGCCCTGTGCATGTGTCTTGTTACCGTTAGGCAGTTGAATTTTACTGTGTTTAAAATATTTGAATTTTATTGGTTGTTTCTAACTTAAAAAATTTATTTCTTCTAAGATTTTTGACGAATCAACGTAAATAACTAGTTATAAGACCAAAATAACGGAAATTTCGAACCTACCCATGTGATAATACCCCATGAGTGGTGTGGAGTGTTGTGATTGATCTAAATTATGTGGGCCCCACATGATTTTTGTGGGTTTCACATGATTGGACCAATCATGTGCTTCCACACCACCCATGGGTAGGGTCGAAGGAACCCAAAATAACTAAAATTCTGAACCAAGTTTTTCTCGATTTTTTGCCAGGATAAAGGGTTCAGATTATCCACATATTATTTATTGGTCTCGGGGTTCAGATTTATAACAGTGCCGGTCAAGATTCTTGGGTGAAAGGTATATATATATCCAGGAAGGACCAGATTTTTATGAGTAATTCTTCATGAAATATAGATACTTGGTAGGTTTTATTCCTTTTCTTTTTCATAATTCATGGAATAAAGTTTGATTGGACAAATGGAATATGATTCTCCTTGATGGACTAAACTAAGTTAAAAAAATATATTCTTATGAATTATTTCTATTAAAGTGAATAATCATTGAAATCAATCTTATGTGAATATATCCCTTGCTTAAGCTAAATAAATACTATTTATTAGTTGATTGTCATTAGATAAAAATATATTTTCGCGAAACAACATGGATCTCGGAGTGTTGGAGTAAGTGCTCAATGAGGTGACTTTTGTCGATCTCTGATACGTGTGTTTTGGAAAAGTATTTTTTTTTTTAAATTCAAGCAATGATATACTCATTACTCCTTTTGTCTCCTATTGATTATAGGACTGAAAACAAATAACTATCAAAATTAGTGTATCAAAGACTTGAAAACTAAACAGACAAGCTATATATATATTTTAGACATAGGAAGTAGTATCATATTAAGGCATGACTTTATGTAAAATACATAAAGTTATGGGGAAGGATTTCTTGCCCTAATGCCAAGGGTGAGACCCCAAGAACCTAGTGGTCTTTAGTTCAAATCCAATTGGCTGTCGGGTCCGTCTCCAAAAATTTAAAAGTCCTAGGCTAATTGTTAAGAAAAAGTTTTATATAAGTTTGTTATTGAATAAAAATATTACATACGGGTTAATAATTAAATGAACATAATTATTATTCATATCTAATTTAATAAACCAATATGCTATATTTTATTAAATTATAAGAAATGAAGTTTATAAGGAAAATCTAATAACAAAATATTGATACTCTTCGCGTTTTTTGTAGCACAAAACTTTCAAATAAATCATTGTAATCAAGTTTAGCTACCATGCATTTTTCTTTTTCCACAGACAATATGATCAATTACAAGATTCTAGAAACTTGGAGACCAAAGTCTAGAAACCAAATAATATTCTATTATCTATTATTATTATTATTATTATTATTTATTATTATTATTATTACCTTTATAAAAGCATGAATGTTTTGCAATTGTGAAATACCCACAATCTCCTTTTCTTCTAATGATATGCTTTTCATTAAAACCATACTTAGGGGTATAGTTGATATTGCCTACCCAGAATCAAAGGTCAGATTTCTTTGGTTTTGGTCATTGTATTCCCACGGTCCCACCGTAAAAGGTTTCTGTTCATTGAATTAAATTAAATTAAATAGATTGGATTGGATTTATTCGGTCATTGTGTTCATATGTCAATTTATCAATAGTTCATATATTGAAATATTTAATATTTATAATATTTTCTAAAGGAGAAATATTTTTAAAAAATATTATAAATTGCATTCAAACTTCTCCAATTACAGTGAAGTTGAAAGTTTGAAAAGTTTGATCACAAATAATAATTTACCTCACTAAAAATAATGAGATAACAATGCGCAAAAATCTAAAAAATCGATCACCAATCGTTCCAAAGGTCACCATAATAATAATAATAATAATAATAAGAAAAAAAACGTGTATAAATACAATATCAAGCAATTCATATCAATATCAAAACCTGCAAATAACAAAAAAAAAATATTATTAATAACATTATATTATATATATATTATCGCAAATAGAAAAGTACTATGAAAAATCTAGATGTTATTCCTATCAGTTTGTTGAACGAGAATAAAAAAAATATTACTGTCAAAATCGTCATTCTCCGACAAGGAAACCCAACTTCAGCGAAGCAAAGCTCGATATCAATCCGCAAGCTCATTTTGCTTGATGAACAAGTTCCAATTCTACTACATGCAATTCTTTATATTTTCTAACACGTAGATCTCATATACTACACTATTTTATTTTATCTTTGACAAATAAAACCGTGGTTATTATTCCACGGTTTTGAAAAACCGTGGCTAATTTAGCCACGGTTTGATGCTATTATTCTGCATGTGTTAAATAATTTTTGTACGAAAAATTTTAGAGATTTCACTAAAATTATGAATTTAACACAATTGATTTACTTTTTATTTTTGTTTTTTATAAAATCTGTGATCAAATAATGTAGTGATGTCCAATAAACCAAACCCGATGTTAGTGAAATGTGCCATAGAAGATGGGACTTTCATGTTCATTCAAAAACCAGCCTCTATGGAGGTGTTGAAATACCTTTGGCAACATGTGCTCCGAGAGAACACCCGAAAAAAACAAAGAAAATGGGATATTCAGATAAATCACGGAGAGTTCAAATTTCATCTTGAACAGTGGACGGAACATTGAACCCAACATCATGAATGTGCATCAACAAACTCGGATCAAGTAATTATATGGTGTATTGAAACCGCGGGTTGGAGGGTTTAAACATTGGATCGGAGGGTCACGAGACCGCTGATTATAGAAGCAAGAAACCGAATCTTTGCACAGAATGGACTCAAGATTTTCACGAGAAATTTGTCGACGCGGTCGAGGAACTTGGTGAATATAGAAGGAAGTATGTATTGTATACTCTCATCTTCTTGCACTATATTGGCACGTGAACGTTTGATTTCCATGTTGTTATCTAATTTGTCATTGATCGGTTTAATTCTAATTAACATGTATTTGATTAATTAGGATGTTTTCCTAGATACATTCTGGAATGAGCCTGGTTCGAAGATAATGCAAGTTGCCAACCATCTTCAGGTTTCGTTGCTTTATTTCTTAATTAATTTCTAGCTCCCATGCTTAAATTATTCTCTGTCCCTATTTGTTTCGAATTCTTGTAAATAATAATATATTCAAATAAGGGATAACAACATTTTTTTTTACGGTAAGGGATAACAACATTTTTAGTTTGGTTATTTGAACGTTTTTTTACTTTTGGTCCGATTTTCTGTGAATTTATATTTTCAACCGGTCTCGTAACTTACATTTTTTTATTTTTTATTTTTTTTTTGTATTTTTGGTTTTGTTACGGTGAATTTTCATTTTAGTTCTCTAACTTATATATTGTTTTTATTTTTTTATCATTTAACATATATTTGTTTTATTTTTGGTCTTTTTTATGACCCATAATAAAGATAAAAAGTTATAAATAACTACAAGTTAAATGATCAAAAAATACAAACAATATATATGTTACAAGACTAAAAGTTCATTCACCGTAAGACCAAAAATGAAATAAAAACATGCAAGTTATAGGTTCGATCAAAATATAAATTCATGGTTACCATGACCAAATTAAGTGAAAAAAGGTCAAAAAAAAGTATGAAAAATGCTGTAAGGGAATGGGGGTTGCACATAAACAGTTTGAGGTGTTGTCACAATATGTTGACAACATCTACAATAACACCTTAAGTAATTTGCAGCGGAATATAATTTAAACGTGAATAAAATAAATAAGCAACCAAATAAATAGACTCAAATGATTTAAGCAAGAGTATAAAATACTCTTGCAGCGCCTCAGGGCAAAACTTCACTAGAAACGAATCAAAGAGTTTACAAAACCCTAAAACTAGTGATCACTGTAAAAATCAATTTTTCAAAACAAATGAGAAATTAAAGAGTAAAAGTTCTCCTAAAAATTCTATATGAAATAGAATAAAGAAAACGAAGTAAGGAGAAAAACTCTTGATGCCAAAACTTGTAGAGACGAAACACTCTTTGATCTTCGATCTTCAAGTATTCTTCAATTCTTCAAGGCAACAAGTAAGAACACGACCTCAACTAAGCTTCAGAGAAATCTTCAGCTTTCTCACAATATACGAACCTGAAGCTCTCAGAAAATCGTATGGTCTCTCTTTCTATTTCGGTCGGTCTTTTTTCTTTATGCACGCCTATCTCAATATATAGGCAATAATCCTTCTCTTCTTGGTTTCTTTGTATGCATAGAATTCTCTAGATTTTATCATATCAATTCTACACAATAATAAAAACGATACCCATTAGATATGATATGATAAACTTAATAATATCACAAATCAAGTCATTCAAAGAAATAAATAACTTATATAAAATTACTTCATGTCCAAGAAAGATAAAAGATATTAAATAAAATCTTTTTAGAATTAAGAGATTTTAAGGAATAAAATATTCCTTTCAATCTTCCCCTTTTTGCCTTTCTGGACAAAACACAGTTAATCCAAAAAATTCATCTTAACTCTCTCTTAATCAAAACTCCCCCTGAATACTTAACCAGATTCTCCCCTAAGTCTAAGAAGAGGTGTTGTCATGAGATATTGGCAACATCTAGATACAACACTTCAGAACTATAAGCTCATGTAAAACAGATAGACAAATAATTCAGAGTAAACACCAAAACAGTTTTGATTAGGAGCAGAGCAAAAACGAAAACTAAAACTATGGAAAAAAAATAAACGAAAACAACTAAAGCAAATATAGAATTGATTGCTTTCAGATGAGCCATTTGCTTCAGCTTTTGCTTCTTCTTCTCCTGCTTCACCTTCTTCTCCCCCTTTTTGTTCAGAAGGGCTAGCTCCGCTTAGTAGTGACTCATAGTGAGCATTCAATCCTTCATAATAGGCAAGATCAGCCTTAGTCTGTGCAATCTTCTGCTCAGCATGCACCAATTGGGCTTGAACAAAAGTAGAATCAATGTTCTGCGCAGCAGAGGGGGGTACAAAAATTTTAGTGGCAGAGGGGGTGTTGGCAACACCTGCCACAACACCTGCAGCAACACCTGATTCAGACCAAGGTAAGTCTATCTTTCTGTTGCCTCGCAGCAATGCAGGTGTTATCTTTAGCAGTTATCCTGGTTCAATAAGAACCTCATCATCATCTTTCTCAATATCTTGAGACAGCAGCATAGAATAGATGAGGGATGGATAAGGCAGCTTTAAAGTTGGTTGTGCACAGTCTGCAAAGGCCATGTGTAACACCCGGTATTTTTAAATACGTAAATTTGCATGCATAATTAGGAAATTTATTTATTTAAAATTTTAGATAATGGGTTAAATAATTATGTGAATTATTTGTGCATGATTTAATTTAGTTTTAGCCATTTAACCCATAATTAGTGATTTTTATGAATTATTGGTATTTGATTTATTTTATCGCGTTGACGGGACCGTGGACGGACGAGATGACAACTTTCTATCCAATTTATTTCATGAGCCTTTTAAGAGCCCAAAAATATTATTTTGAGTTTTATTACCTCAATATTTTTAGTATTTAATTTTATATAATTTTAGGAGTCCGTTTTTATTCAAAATAAGCCAAAATAATGACTTTTTAGTATTTTTAAAATTCCCTTAATTTAATATTTCGGATTTTAATTTAGTTATCAGATTTTACTTTTTATTTAGAGTTTTTAAGCTATATATTTAATATCCTTAATAATATTTTTTAATTATCCTAAAACCTATTTTAATTAAAAACTTAAACCTAAACCTAATCTACCCAAAACCCCTCGATCCAAAGCTCCATCAGCCGCCACCCCACCCCATATTCATCATCTTCTTCGGCTAGCAGCCTCCACGAAGAACACCATAGCCACGATTTTGAAGCTTCCAAGCGTGTCATCGTCGCCCCGTCGTCCCGGACTCGTCACCTACGCTTTTCTCTTCAAACTTCGGTGAAAGGCATGTTTCTTTTCGATTTTTTTATGCCATATCAGTGATGATTAGGTGTGTGTTGAGTGTGCATCGAATTTTTTTAAGAAATTTCAGAAAAGGAATCGGTTTTGATGTTTGTATCTTGTTTTTGTATGTTGTTTGATCATGCTCACATTTTCTTCTAGCCATGGCTTGTATGACTGCTGGTTGGGGTTCTTCAGGGTCCCTAGGCTAGGCATGGCTCGATGGTTATGGCTGGAGAGGGCTAGGAAAGGGCTGGACGGGACTGCACCAAGGTTGGTGCAGATCCGCGCAGGTTAGGGCTTCGTGGAAGGGGGCTCGGGTTCGGCTCTGTGGGTTGCATGGGGTCGGGGTCTTGGTCAGGTTAGGACCGCACAGACGTGGGCTACGTCTGGGCGGCGGAGCTCCGGCCAGGGGCGGCCGGAGCAGGCCGGCAGCAGCCAGGGAGTGGCTGCTGCTCACGGCCGAGAGGAATAGAGAAGGGGGGGCCGATTGGGTTAGGGTTTTCAGGGTTGGGTCCGGGTCGGTTTGGTGGTTCGGGTCAATTCAGTGGGTCATGGGTTAAGTTAGTTGGGTCCGGGTCTGGGTTAAGTTAGTTGGGCTCGGGTATTTTTAATTTTAAGTTAATTATTAAATTTAAGTGTTTTATTGGGCTAATTAGATTAATTAAATTAATGAGCTACATTTAAGTTTATTAATGGGCTTGAATAATTTATTTAAGTTAGTCCACTAATTTTTATGGGTTTTAGAGCCCATGGAAATTATTGGGTCAGTCTTTGGGCTTTTGGGCCCATTGGGCCAGAATTTAAGAAAATGGGCTTGAGTGTTAGGGCCTAGCAGTTCAGTACAAACCATGAGAAATTGCATGTGTCCTAAATATATATTTAATTATTTTATGCATGATTGTTATTTTAGTATTTATATGTTAGTATAAAAATTAAATTAAATATATATGAAGGACAAACATTTTATTTAAGTACATGCATTCATGAAATAATTTTTATGCATGATTTAATGTTTAAAGTTGAGCAAAAGAAAAATAATTTTTATGTTGGAAGATGAAGTAGTGTGACAATTTGAGGGGGATTCGTCCCCATATGTGAACTATTGAAGGGCAGTTTACTGCCAATTTAAGAGGTGATTCGTCACCGCCACGTACGTTGCTTTCCACGCTGATCAGTATTTAATGTATGATTTAAGGTTACACTATGGATACAACCATGCAATGTTAGAAAATAATTTTCTCAACAATGTTTATGTATTATGTATGATTATGATATTTAAGTTAATTTAAGTTATGTTATGACATGATATGTTTTAAGCATGCTCATTCATGTATATGTTATACATTAGTATTAAAGTGATTTAAATTATTTTAAACCCTTGTTATGTTAGCATGTTGGGCCTCTAGGCTCACTACACTGGTATGGTGCAGGTGAGTACGTAGAGGAGGATGTGGTACCCACCGGCGGCGAGGACATATGAGCGGACATGCAGTGACCCCGTGACCGTGATAGTCGTCTGAGTCTTTATGCATGTTTTGAATATTTTAGCATGTTATACATTTATTTATTTATTTTCAGTGGTTGACAGTATGGAATATTTTATTTAAATATTTTCAGTGCATGCAAATTTTTATCTATTTTTGCTTATGTCAGTATTTTATTAAATGTTTGACTCAGATATTTAATTTATTAAATGTTGCATTTTTATTTAGTTTATTTATTTTTAAATCTATTTATTCTGTGCATATATGTATGGGCATGTATGTACATATTTTTACTTAGTAAGTATATATAAAAAAAAATTTCCGCATATTTATTTATTATTTAGAGAGTTAGGGTCGTTTCACCATGACTGTGTTAAACACAAGTCGACCATAGTTGAAATTGCTTCATGGTCCAATGGCATACAAGACTGGAGCCTGATGCTTGGTAACAACAGTAGAATTCCCAGATGGAGTCCATGTCTTGACAGCAGTCTTGTGTAGAACAGAGTATAAGGAGGTGAGCTTGGCAGCCTGCAACTTCTTAGGGTGAGCTGGAAATACAGTGACTTGTACTCCTGTGATGACAGATATCATCTCATCCAAATTGGGTCGTGCAGAAACATCACCAGTAAGTGTGTGGAGGAATCCATTGATCATAGCAGGACTGAAGGCAAAAATTTGTCCTCGCACATACACCTTCCCATACTTGACATATCGTGGATCCTTCACAGCTTCAGCCAAGTTAAAGTAGAATTCTCGAACAACTTCCTTGCAATACGGACCAGCAGTGGAGACAGTGGCCAGCAGATTTCTCACCTCAAAGAATCTGACCAAATTTTGAGCTCCATAGCTCTCCACATCAATATTGCGTTCCTCAAAGAACTCACGGTCAACATACTTCTCCCAACAATCTGCAATTTTCTTGGAATAAAAAGTTGAGGAGTAAGACTCATTTACCCGGTAGTCTTCACCTAAGGTGTTGTCCAGGGTGTCGGCAACACCTTCCTCAACATCTTCTTCTTCCTCAGAGTCATCAGAATCTGACTCTTCTTCCAATTATTTCTCAGCATCTGAATCTTCACTCGAGTCAGAGCTGGAACTATCAGATGGGTGAGGACGATTATCAGCAAACTCTTGCAACATTTCTTCATCGGGTTCTTCATTTGATTCACTAGTAGGCTCTGCTACTTTCTTACCCTTTGATTTCTTCATCTTAGCCATGAACTGGGCTATTGAGATTTCCTCATCATCAGAGAACACAAGAGGAGCAGCAGATGATGACTTCTCAATAGTAGGAATAGATGCAGATCTTTCTCGAAATCAGCAGCAACAGGTGGAGTTTCTGATTCTGTGGATTCACTATCAGACGGTGAACTTCCCTTTGATTTCTCAGGTTCAAATGGAACGGGGATGGTTGGAACAGAGGGTTCCATGGCACTAGCTTTTCCTCTTTTGCGATGTATCAGCTTGTAATCTTCATCATCACTGTCATCACCCGAAGAGTACTCTGTATCCATCATAGAAGGTCTTAATGGTTGACCCTTACCACGGAATCTCTTCGATTCAGTGTAATCAGGATTGTATTCGACTTGTTTCTTGGATTGGCGAGTCAAGGGTTTCGTAGGAAACACCTTGTTTAGCACGGACATGTCTGGAAAATTCTCCACATCTATCTCATTGTCTGGCTCTCCTAGAGCAATGGAGTCCAGGGGCACTGGTTCCTCAGCAACTGGAATCAAGGCTTGTTCAATCACAGGGTGTGGTGACTTAGGTGTTGGAACACCTTCCGCAGTATCCCCTGAAAATCCCATCTCAGAGCGGATGTCTTGGGGATCAAAATTCTTTCCTGCCATTAAAATTTTTGAGAGTGAATGTTCGTAAGAAAAATTTAGGGCAATTTTAAGCAGAGGCGAGAGGGATAAGGAAAAGTGGAAGCAGAAATAAGGAAATAACGTATTTCCTAAAACATATGGATACTTAAACTATATATACCACTAAAATTTTCCTAAACTTACTCGGATTTACAGCCTCTCTAACGGTAATAAAATCCCCAACGGTAACAATCCAAAAACGATAACAAATCCGATTTAAATTAGGCAATAAATCTTTGGAATTTCACCGATAATCTAAGTCCAAATATTTCACCAAATATTTCCAATTTTAACTTTTCATCAGACTATAACACCACTGAAACAAAATCCAATCCCATTCAAATTCAAAAATTCAGTGGATAGGGCAAAAAATCAAAATTTTCGTTCGATCAGAATTTATAACCTTTCGGCCAAAGATATTCACAAATAAAAAAATTTATGTCCTAATTATGTCTAAAAACAGAGTGTGACAATAATTAAAATGCAATCACATGCAAAATTATATGTTGACAAACGAGGTGTTTTCAACAATGTTGGCAACATCTTCCAGAAACATTTCAGGATTTAGAAAAATTTTGATATCCAATTCATTATTTTTGCAGAAGTGGTAGCCTGCACACTAAAGGAACGATCTTCAAATGAACCCCTTTAGGTAGCTTTTTCCATTTGCTTCTGATTATCAATCAAATTTGATGATTGACTCAATCCAAGCTTAATCATTCTTGTTCTTTTGTTATTTTGATTTTGCAAAGTCACTTTTTATTTGGGACAAGATCATGGAATACACGAACGTCCCTCCACTACTTTGTGACTTAGTCAGAACTCTTCTTCAATTAATCCAAATTAAACTGTAAAATATTTTGCAAAGAATCCTGAGTGAAAACTAGTCAATGGTTACAAAGTATCCAACACATCACAAAACAGAATGAATGCTTGAATGCAATATGCCTAAGTTCCTAAAGATGCACATGCATGAAAAGGCGTTGTCACAGGGTGTTGGCAACACTCCTGAAAACATCTCGGTTATGTCTATAATGCACACATACTGAGAGACTTCCTTAGACTGGAAAATCTTTTGAAATCCAAAGCTTTTGTGAATATATCAGCTAATTGGTTATTAGTTCCAACAAACTCAATTAAGATCATGCTTTTCTCGACCAAATCTCGAATAATGTGATGTCTAATGTCAATGTGTTTGGTTCGAGAGTGTTGTACTGGATTTTTGGATATATCAATGGCACTAGAATTATCACAGTACACAATAGGACTATAGGAGTATCACTCTTAACACCATAATCATTTAACATTTGATTCATCCAAAGGAGTTGTGAGCAACAACTACCAACAACAACATACTCAGACTCGGCAGTAGAAAGTGAGACACAGTTTAGTTTTTTCCTATACCAAGACACTAAGTTATTCCCCAAGTAGAAACATCCTCCCGAAGTGCTTTTTCTCTCATTTAAATTCCCAGCTCAATCAGCATCACTAAACCCAACCAAATTCGAATTGGTTTCTTTAATGTACCACAAACCCAAATTCAAAGTTCCTGCCACATATTTCAGTATACGTTTTACGGCCTTTAAGTGAGTAATTTTTGGGTTAGACTGGTATCTAGCACACAGACAAACACTATACATGATATCAGGCCTAGTAGCACTTAAATACAAAAGACTACTAATCATGCTTCTGTAGAGGGTGTTGTCAACACCTTCGGCAACATCCTCCCTAGACAGTTTTTTATTAGACCCCAAAGGTGTGCGCATGTGTTTACTGTTGTCATTCAGAAACTTTTTCACAAGATTTTTAGCATACTTGCTTTGAAACAAAAATATAACATCATGCATTTGTTTCACTTGCAAGCCCAAAAAATAAGTTAACTCACCAACCATGCTCATTTCAAATGTAGAAGACATGCACTTCACAAAATCATCAACAATTTTATCATTTGAAGCGCAAAAGATTATATCATCTACGTAAATTTGGAAAATTAAGATATTACCTTGAGACTTTTGCACAAATAAAGTCTTATCAAATTCACCTCTTTTGAAGCCAATATTGAGCAAGTACTCGGTTAGTCTATCATACCATGCACGTGGTGCTTGTTTCAATCCATACAATGCATTTTTCAACTTATACACATAGTCAAGATGATTTGGATCCTCAAACCCTTTAGGTTGTTTCACATAAACTTCTTCATTTAGGATCCCATTTAAAAAGACACTTTTTACATCCATTTGAAAAATTTTCATTCCCATGTTACATGAAATAGCAAGCAAAAGTCGGACTGATTTAATGCGGGCTACAGGAGCAAAGGTTTCATCAAAATCCACCCCTTAAACATGTGTATACCCTTGAGCTACCAACCTAGCTTTATTTCTAATGATGTTTCCCGACTCATCAATTTTATTTTTGAAAATTCATTTAGTTCCTATGACATTACCATGAGCAGGACACGGTACCAAGTACCAAACATCATTCCTAACAAATTGGTCTAACTCTTCATGCATAACATTGAACCAAAATTCATCCTTTAAAGCTTTTTCAACCTTTTTGGGTTCAATGTTTGACACGAAAAAAGAAAATCTTACCTGAGAGTACGTAGAACTCATGCACAACAAACCTGCCATCTTTCGATAATCCACTTTCTATTTCCTTCGAGTTTGCAAGTCTCCATGCACATCTCCAATGACCTGTGAGGTTGGGTGATTCTTATGAATTTTGCTTGGAACATTCTTTCCAGCTTCGTTTACCTCACTGTCCTTATTAGTATTCTCATCAGTAGGTTTTTCAACTTTAGTTTTTGGAATTTCTGCAGGAGGTATTGTCGGAGGTGTTGGCAACACTCCTTGGACAACATCTGAATTTTCAGACTTATCCAGCAGATCATCAACTTCATCTTCAGCTGTTTTCTTCTTTAGATCTTCAGATTGTATAGATTCGAAATCTTAGTGAGCAGTTTCTTGAAGGCATCAAATGTGTCTGATTTTTCTCTCAAAAAATTTACCCAAGTATATCGAGAAAAATCATCCACACAAACAAAAAAATATTTCTTACCACCAAAGCTTTCAACATCCATTGGACCCATTAAGTCCATATGTATAAGCTCAAGGCAGCGTGTTGTCACAGATGTTGGCAACACCTCGTGTGACACCCTAGTCTGCTTTCCTTTCTGACATGCTTCACACACAAATGAAATACCAGATTTTAAGTTAGGCATACCTCTGACAGCATCTAACTTACTTAGGTTTTTTAATGTCTTGATATTTGCATGACCCAATTTTTGATGACATAGATCAAACTCATTCACTTTTGTGTACCTACAAGCCATCACTTCTCCAAGTTGATAGCAGTTATCAGATGACCTAGTACCTGTCATGACACACAAATTAGAACTATCAAATACTTTGCATAATTTCTTATCAAATTGCACATGCAAATTATTATCACAAAGTTGGCTTATGCTTATTAGATTTGCGGTTAGTCTTTCAACATGAAGCATATTGCGAAGCTTAGGCAAACCAGCAGCATTCAGAGTTCCTTTTCCAACAATTTTTCCCTTTGAACCTCCTCCATAGGTAACTTTTCCACTTTTCTGTTGAACATAATCAGTGAGAAACTTCTTGGAACCTGTCATATGGCGTGAGCTACCACTATCAAAATACCAAGCACCTGAAACATTAGTTCTCAAAGCAGTATAAATCATATGATAGTGATTATCAGCTTTTGGTACCCAAACCTTTCTTACAGAAGATCTGTTTATGTAGATGTTGTGGGAGAGTGTTGGCAACACCTTTGATGCAGATCTCTGTCTGTAGTCTTCCTGCAGCTTAAAACAGTATGGTTTGATGTGACCAGGTCTGTGACAATAGTGACAAATATAATTACGTTTCCTTCTAGACATTGAAGGAGCAGTAGGTTGTGGCTTTGGTTTTGGAGGATCAATTGGTAAGGCCTTTTTGCTTGAGCTTTCAGTACTGCTGCTTTCCTTGACAAAAACAGGGTCTTTCGAACTTTCACCAACTTCAAATTTGTTGTTTTCAAAACCTAAATCAGCCGTACCATCTCTTCCCATCATGAGTAAAGAATCAAGCTTGAAAGTGCTTGAATTAAATTTAGCCAACGTAGCTTTTGCCTTTCCGAGTTTTTCCTTCACCTGACTTAACTTCATGTCTTTCTTACTCAGCATAACTTCAAGCCTTGACACATCAGCCTTCAGATCAGAATTTTCTTTTGAAAGAATGGTGTTTAACATATTTTTTTCAATCCAATCAGTATGTAGTTCTTCAAACATCATCCGAGCTTCTTCCATGGATATATATCATCACCTGAATCATTATCACACATATTATCAGTAATGGAGGAATTCAAACAAACTGACCTTTGGGAGATGTTGCGGCCAGGTGTGGCAACACCTGCGGCAACACCTAAAGGATTGACTTGAAACTTCTTTTTGCTCTCCAGTAGGGCAGATAAGGCAGTGTGGCTTTCTTTATTTTCTTGTTCTTCTTCATCAGACTCTTCATCACTTAAAGACGTATTCATACCTTTCCTAAGCGTGTTAGCACACTCATTTGCATAATGTCCAAAGCCTTGAAAAGCATGACATTGTACTGTGTCTAACTTCTTTGGTACTGACTTCTTCTTCCCTTCCAACATCAGTCGAGGCTTAGGAGTATCAATAGGTTTTCTTGGTGATTGTTCTGGTCCAGTAATTCTCAAAGGCTTGTTAGAAAACATTGGAGCCTTGAGCTTTTGAACTGTCTTTCTGGTTTCATTCATCTTCTTCATATAGTCATTGAATTTTTTTGTCATGAGAGAGATCGAATCATCATCTAGATCGGACTTATGAACTTCTTGATGAAATTGAACGTACTTTTCGTATGAGAGCTTTGTAGCTTGAAGTGCTATTGATTTCCCTTTATCCTTCTCTTGTACTGTAAGATTCATCTCAAAAACTTGAAGGATACTTATCAATTCAGTCATCTTTATCTTTGAAGTGTCTTTTACTTCCTCAAGCGCCCAAATCTTCCCATTATATCTCTTTGGAAAAGATCGAAGAACCTTGTTCACCATACTTTCACTAGTAATAGGTCCTCCAAGAGCATGAGCCTCTGTAGCTATCTCCCTAAGTCTTTTATCATAATCATCAATAGTCTCATTCTCATCCATCCTGATATTCTCGAATTTTGTATTCATCAATATCAGTCTTGTTCTTCTCATACTATCAGTTCCTTCACAGTGTTCTTGAAGAACTTTCCAAGCGTCCTTAGCAACAGTGCAGTCAGCTATGAGTCCAAACATTCTCATATCCACAGCTGAAAAAATTGCATTGAGTGTTTTAGCATTGTAGCTTGAACTTTGTGTTTTCTCGGCGGTCCAAGTTTCTTCTTGTTTGATAATATATTCTCCTTCTGGATCTAACGTCTTTGGAGGAGTCCAACCAGTCAGAATTCTTTTCCATGCACGAACATCCATCGATTTGATAGTATATCGCATCCTAGTCTTCCATAGTGCGTAATTCGTGCCATCAAGGACCGGAGGTTTCAAAAACGAGTTCGCAAGAGACGATGAGTCCATCTTATTCCTATGTAATAAAATAAACAAACCAAGATCAGTTTGTAGTGTATCAAGAAGATGACTCTGATGCCACTTGTAAGGGAATAGGGGTTGCACATAAGGAGTTTGATGTGTTGTCACAAGGTGTTGACAATATCTACAATAACACCTTGAGTAATTTGCAGCGGAATATAATTTAAACGTGAATAAATTAAACAAGCAACCAAATAAATAGACTCAAATGATTTAAAAAAGAGTATAAAATACTCTTGCAGCGCCTCAGGGCAAAACTTCACTAGAAACGAATCAAAAAGTTTACAAAACCCTAAAACTAGTGGTCATTGTAAAAATCAATTTCTCAAAACAAGTGAAAAATTAAAGAGTAAAAGTTCTTCTAAAAATTCTATATGAAATAGAATAAAGAAAACGAAGTAAGGAGAAAAACTCTTAATGCCAAAACTTGTAGAGACGAAACACTCTTTGATCTTCGATCTTCAAGCGTTCTTCAATTCTTCAAGGCAACAAGTAAGAACACGACCTCAACTAAGCTTCAGAGAAATCTTCAGCTTTCTCACAATATACGAACCTGAAGCTCTCAAAAAATCGTACGGTGTCTCTCTCTATTTCGGTTGGTCTTTTTTCTTTGTGCACGCCTATCTCAATATATAGGCAAGAGTCCTTCTTTTTTTGGTTTTCTTGTATGCATAGGATTCTCTAGATTTGATCATATCAAATCTACACAATAATAAAAACGATACCCATTAGATATGATATGATAAACTTAATAATATTACAAATCAAGTCATTCAAGAAAATAAATAACTTATATAAAATTTCTTCATGTCCAAGAAAGGCAAAAGATATTAAATAAAATCTTTTTAGAATTAAGAGATTTTAAGGAATAAAATATTCTTTTTAAACTCAATTCTCCCTTTCAATAATCAACTTAATTATTTGTCCGACATGCACTCGTATTTGCTCCATGGTACTCCATAAATATGACTAGCAGAAGTGCCGTCAAGTTTGGAAACGACATGGTTCAGTAGCTTCGACAAGCAACGATCCGAATGCGGGTCATTCGAAGCCGAAAAGGCGTGGATCGTACCCTCGTGTAGCCAAGGGTGCTCAACCAAATTTCCTCGTCAGAAACAAGGAAAAGGATGAGCAAGTTCCTCCAACAAATGTCGTCGAAGATTAGATCCGTTCGCGGGAACCTGCAGACAACATGATCAGACAAAATATTGCAATATCTGATAATACTTCAAACAACATTGCCAACGTGAATGAAACTATTTCCAGAGACAACATATCGAGTGGAGAAATGGTGGTGGTCGAGTCCAACCATGAGGCCGGTCGGACGATTAATCCGACCGATGAGTTCAATTTCGTCCGGGATCATTTTGATGGATCACGCTTGAATCAGATGCATTATAACTTTGAAGGGTTTGATCTCGATCAGATGTTCTCTGAGTTTGGTATCTAATTTCTACCTGTCATTTGTAGAAGTCATTTTTAAATTTTGATGTAATGGTTCGATTATTTGTCACATCAATTTTTCAGTATTAATTATACCTATGAAATATAGACCATTAGATCAATTAGTTGTGTGTACTATTCTAAATGTATGATCTCGTTAACGTATTTGATTTTGCTGACAGAATATTTTTGATGTTGATGAAGAAACCGAAATCTTTTGGTGTTCATTCCTTTCGAACTTTTAAGTACTGAGTTTAGGGTGTAACTTCACGAGATATTTGATTGCAATTGTTAGAGAGATATTAGGTAGGAGCAATAATTCATCTAACGGTTATTGTTAAATTTATTTTATATGAATTTATTTACATAGTTTAATTGTATTAATTTAATTAATCATTTTACAATTAAATATTATTTACAATATAATAAATTTTAAACATGTTTTTGATATTTGGAACATATAAGAGCCGAAATTAACAAAAGCCCAAATTAATTAACAAAAGCCCAAAATTAACAAATTACTCCTTGCGCGCTTGGGCCCAACAATTTAGGTCAAATTTGAAATCAAAATATTTCCAAGTCCAAAATTTGAACGAAAAACTTTGGGAAATAAAAGTTCACAAACGTTGTGTGAAATAAATAAGGATCAAATAATTAGTAATTTAGTTAGTCTGTGCAATAAATAAGAGCAAATAATTTAATAAATTAGAAATTAGTACTTTGGTTTGTGTGAGGAATAAATATGGGTAAATTTAGTTAGTGTGTGAAATATATAGGAGAAATATTAGAATTATTAATTTAGTAAATTACAAATGAGTAGTTTAGTTAGTGTTTGGAATAAATTATTGGAGTGAAATAGTACTTTAATTTAATTCAATAAATTTAGTTAGTGTATAATAAAGCAAAATTTGTAATTGAATAATCATATTAATAATAATCAAATCAAAATACGCGTATATATTGAGATTATATATTCAACTTCAAGTCAATGCATGTATTTGAAAATTAGAAATTTAATTTAATTAGTATGTATGTGGAATAAATAGGGAAAAATTATTAAGGAGTACTTTAGGTATTACTAATTTAGTTTGTGTATAGAATAAATAGAATTTAATAAATTTATTTAGTGTGTGGAATGGGGGCAAAATTAGTAATTACATAGGGGAAAATGTTAGTTATTGTGTAGAATAAATAAGGAGTTAGCATGTAATAAAACATACTTTTTAATTTAATAATCATATTAATAATAATCAAATCAGAATACGAGTATGCATATATATATATATATATATATATGTATATATATATATATATGGATTATATATTCAAGTAATATGTATTTGAAAATTAGAAATTTAATTAGTATGTGTGGAATAAATAGGGATCAAATAATTAGTAATTTAATTATTGTGTGCAATAAATAAGAGCAAATAATTTAATAAATTAGAAATTATTACTTTGGTTTGTGTGAGGAATAAATATCGGTAAATTTAGTTAGTGTGTGAAATAAATAAGAGCAATATTAGAATTAATAATTTAGTCTAATAGACCAATCGTACGTATTCTTATTTTAAAATAATAATAATATTATTATTATGATATTACAAACTCCGATTTTTCTAATAGCTTGGACACAATCACAATAAATTTATGAGATGATCTTGCAATAAACTAAGAGCAACTATTTGAGATCACCAAAAGTGATAAACCAATAGTGGCATTCTTTAACATGAATCAAAGAAGAGAATAAGAGGAAAGCAAAAAAAATGGAAGGCAAACATAAACATACAAGCCATGAACATCTCAAAAAAGTAAATCGGAAAATTTCAACAACAAATTAAGAAGAAGAAGCATGCCAAAACCATTTAGTTGAGATAGAAAATGATGAAAAAATATCATCATTCTTCCAAAGAAGCAAGAAACTATCAAGACAAGAAAAGAAGCTTAAGGATCAAGAAACAAAGATTCAATAAGAAAAGCATGAAAAATATTTCTAATCATTTTGTTTCCGAATTTTATGGCTGTAATGATTTGAACTATCACTTAAATTAAGTACCTTATCGCTTTCTATTATCAGTGTCATTCAAATTGTTTACAAAAATTTGAAGTATCACGTGCAACGCACGTGTACCTTACTAGTTAAAATAAAAACACCAACCACAACACACAAATATACAAGAAAAAAATATTCAATAAAAATCGGCACACTAATTGACCCAATGTGCATAACCTAGCTAGCTCACCGGAGTAAAGCAATTTAACGAGAAAAAAATGTTTTTTTAGATGAAATATGATTTTTTTTAGGGAAAATTGCTTTTTTGGTCCTGTATGTTTGTCACTTTGTGATTTTGGTCCTTTATATTTTCAGATTGCAGTTTTAGTCCGCTATCTTTATTTTTTTGGCAATTTTAGTCCTTTTTCCGATGTGGCGCTGACGTGGCACCAATTCAATGCTGATGTGGAGCTGACGTGTACAGTGCCACGTCAGCATTTTTGAAGAAAAAGGACCGAAATTGCCAAAAATCGAAACATACAGGACTAAAACTGAAATGTGAAAACATAAAGGACCAAAATCGCAAAGTGACAAACATACAGGACTAAATTTGCAATTTTCCCTTTTTTTTAACATACAAAAATGAGGAGAAACAAAAGTTCAAAAATTGACCATTATTTCAAAATTTTAACAAAATAATTTAGAAATTCGTTCAAAATTTTAAATCAAAAAACACAAATTAAAAATATTTTTTTAGGCCTCCCTACCGCCTAGGATGCCTCTCCCTAGAGCCGGGTCTGTTGGCTGCGTGAGATGTTTAGTTAGTTATGTTAAATTTAGATAAATTATTACCCCCAATTGTCGCTATAAATTGAATTAGTGACAATGCGTTCAAAAGTTGGAACAGACGAGGATTCTACCGATGGCGACGAAGAACCATAAAAATCGCGACCTCCACCACGGTCTGGACCGCCACCACGAGAAGAATGCATTCCTCTCCCACCTCATATTTTATAAATTCAAATTTTTGAAACAAATTATATATATGATATGTACCACATTTGAGGAACTATAATACCACATCATTGCAATTTGTGTATCGAAATCGTTACTATTCTATACCACAAAAAAGATATAATAGTACCACAAATAAAACATGATCGTATATAAAATATATTTCTTGATTTTAGTCTCTAAATTTGAGTCTTTGATTGATGAGTGATTTAAGAAGTACGATAATCTACGTAGCTCGCTCGAGACCAGCATCCATATGCATGGTTTTGTATCATTAGAAATGATGTATAATTCTCTACACATGAATATTAATTGTTAATATATACAAAATGATTTGACGAGACAAGTCCTAAACTATTCAAGTAGTTAAAAATTAAATGAAATTACATTGTGGCTTGTGTTTCGACAAAATGGGAGCTTACCGATGCAATATTTAGGCCTATATATATCAGTTACTAAATTTGCATTTATCCTATCAACAGTTAAAGTATCAAAATAAACGGTTTAAAATTAGCTTTTCAATTTGTACAAGGTTCCGAATCTGATCAGTAAATTGATAACATCTCAATTTATTAGTATTAATTTTGTACATAAAAAAGGTGTAAAAGAATCTAAAAAGTTCACAAAATTTATCACCCATATTTTTAAATACTAGCAGCAAAGCAGGTGGGTAACGAACTTGAATGCGCTATGAATATTGGTTGTAGTTTGCAAATGAATGTAGACACATAATTTTTCACAGATTTTTCGATAACAAATAATATTTCACAGTTATCATTTCAAACAATCATGATTTAATTTTTTAAATCCTTTCCTTGTTTTTTTTTAATCATTCAGTATCTTTAATTTTCATCTTTTTTATTTTTTTTATTTTTCCAACTTCTTTGTTCAATTAAATTCAGTAATCCTATCATTATAACTTATTTTCAGGTTTCTTTTTCATATCGATCGGATCTCACGATGATTAATAATCTCTTTGATACTAATTGCTTGTTTTTTCCTTTGGTCTTCTTCTTTTTTTTTTTTTGAAAAACTCCAATTATGGTCCTGTATGTTTGTTACTTTGCAATTTCGGTCCTTTATATTTTCATATTTCAGTTTTAGTCCTGCAAGTTCTGATTTTTGGCAATTTAAGTCCTTTTTATTCAAAAATGATTACGTGACACTGTACACATCAGCTCCACATCAGCACTACATTGGTGCCACATCAGCGCCACGTCGGAAAAAGGACTAAAATTACCAAAAAAATAAAGATAGCGGTCTAAAACTGAAATCCGAAAATCTAGAAGACCAAAATCGCAAACTGACAAATATACAGGACCAAAAAAGCAATTTTCCCTTTTTTTTAATCGTTCACGCTTCGGGTCTTACTCCATTTTATTTTCCTCTTGTTTTTATGAAGTCTAACTCTGTTTTTCCTAGTGTTTTAAAAAACGCGCTATAGCGCAATTTTCATGCCCAGCGATTCATAGCGCTCAGCCTTTAGCGTTTACACATTGTTATTTGGGCCCATAAATAGAAGTCCATAATAGATTTATTTGACCTACAATTTAACGCACAAAGCTTTTCACAAATATCAAGCCCTACAAATTCAGAACTCCTCAAGCGAAGAAACGTAGACCTGATTCAGAATTTGACAAAAATTCATAGATCATAGATTAAAATATATACATATATATATGACAAAAATTTATACTTGGATTCAAAACTTGACTTATTATAATATGATTTGACTTGACTTGACACGGTACTGAAATTCTGATAAGTCCACTATATGTAATTTGTAATCCCTCTAAGGGGCATCAGGGGCATAACTTATCATGGTTCGAAAATTTTCTTTCCACTCCTAATTCAAGTAATAACAGTGCCCTTAAAACATATTTTTTTTCACAAAATAGTATCAAGAATGGAAAGTACTTAAAAAGATTTCAAAATATCATGAACGATCGAATTTTATAGCATATATAGGATTTTAAAACACAAAGCCCACTTATCAAAAATTCAGTCAATTTTCAGAAAAGTTAGAGACATATTGAACCGTCAGATCGACATGGAATGTGGTCTGGTCATTCCTTAGGATGTAGTCTAAATTGTGAACGGTGGAGATCTGGTTTGGAGCTCGTTTGTATTCGTTAATGATCCACGAACAAAAGCTGATTTATTACCGAGTAGAATCTGTGCAGAATTCTTGCAAAAAATGTAGAAAAAGTTCTAGCCGTTGGATCAGACTGAAATGTAAACTACATGTTGATAACATCTATTCTGAAATTTGAACGGTGAAGATCGGATTCTGTTATCATTTGCATCACTAAAGAATTCTGGACTTAGTGATGCGTTTTCGAACTTCTGAAAATATCTGCAGCGTTTTGCCGCTCTTCCCTAATGTGTCACACGAGATTTGAGAGAACTTGTGGTGTGATTTGTCTGAGGGTTTGAGAGTCTAGATCAACTAGGATACCTTGAATTCAAAATTTGAATAGTATTCTCTCCAAGATTTGATTACTTCAAGATCTGAGATTACTTGATATGTTCAATCTTTTTATCTTGCATATATTTTATCTTAATATGCAAATTTTCAAAATCCAATATTCTTGATATTAATTTATCTTGGTACAATCACGTTAAATATAATCAATAAAAATAAAAATTTTAGTATTTGGAGCCTTAAAAATCCAGGGTTCACATATGGGCTCAGACTATTGAATACTGGAGCTCACATAGCTTGCATATAGTCTTATAGATAAAGTCAATTTGGATATTTCTTGAATTTTTGTGGCCAACACAAAAGTAACCGCAAAGGTGTTATAACCTTATAATATTTTCTGCTACTACATAAGGTTCCTTTGTATATGCTTTTTTCCTTTTTAATTCACAGAAGCAAGATATACCATAAAGTGGAGTGGATCCTTTCTATTAATATGCATGCATGTGAAGAAAAATGAAACAGAGGGCTAGCTTAATATCAAAAAAATGAAATGAAAACTCATTCCATTGTATATGTTTTCTTTTTTCCTTTTTACTATACTTGTGCTTTTCCATAAGAAGCAGACATTGGAGGAATACCTTGTTGATTCCTGAAAACATTTAAAGGATCTACAATTGTCTTGGCTCTGACTAATCTCTCATAGTTTTTCAAGAAATATTTCTCCCCCCAGGTCCTTGCCATCTCCACTGGATCAGCAACTGAAACACTGTTGTTTAAGTAATCCATAACCCCGAGATCGAAATCCATGTAGTTTATGTAAGCAGCCCTCGGGCCGGACGAGACATATGGTGTCATTGCATTGTAAAATCCTCTGATCCAATCTATGTAGTTTTTACTTTCGGAGTTGTATTGTTCTTGCCATTCCACTAAATACTGTATCCCAAAAAGGTTGCCTTTTCTGTGGGGGAAAGCTATGGATTCGCTGCTTATTTCGCGCATAGCTCCGCAGTAAGGATCCAAGATGACATATCCCTTTGGTTCCTTTTCAAGAATCGTGATGGCAGACATTAGTCCTGTTTCTGATATGGGAGCCCTCACATAGTCTGATTTAGCCTTGAAATAGTGCTTATCAAGTAGAAACCGGTCGTTTAAGTCGGCGGCCGAGCCGCTTCCATCGCCGTCCAATCCTGAGAAGTAGACAACGGATTCGATCCAAGTCATTTCTTGGCAGTCTTCTGGTGAAATAGTCAGTTCTGGAAACACCCCATTTAGGATTGATACAACTTCTGATTTTGGACCTAAAAAGAACCCTTTGAAGGTAACCGAGAGGCCAATTGTTTTCATCTGTGGCAGCCCCGCCCCGACGAAAGCCGACAAATAGAAGTCGTCTACTAGCTCCGGCGCGACACGCTGCCATTTGTCGACTAGTTTCGACACGTGACGCCTTGTTCCAGGCCTAGAAAGAATGAAACATGTCACCGTTTCCGGTACCTTCAGCAGCTGGATTTTCCATGCGTAAACAACGCCCCAAACACCGCCGCCGCCTCCTCGAATGGCCCAGAACACGTCTTCCCCCATGGCCTCCCGGTCTAGTAGCCTGCCATCCGCGTCAATAAGAAGTGCGTCCACCACATTATCAGCAGCAAGGCCATATTTTCTTGACAATAACCCGAATCCACCGCCGGCTATGTGCCCGCCAATCCCCACGGTGGGGCATGATCCTGCTGAAAATCCAAGAACAGGGCTCGACTCAGAGATGGCATAATAAGTCTGGCCTAGAGTCGCACCTCCCTCGACCCAAGCCGATTCTGATTCGACATCCACGGATACTCGATCCAGATTCATAACATCTATCAACACAAACGGCGATCCATCATTAGATACATATGAAGTTCCCTCGTAACTATGTCCACCACACCTCACTCTAATCTCCAAATACCCTTTTCTGCAACAGACAACACTGTTTATCAGCTGCTCTCTGCTCTCCGGCAAAATGATGGCTATCGGTTTCGGGACCGTGGGACCAGAAAAACGAAGATTCTGAATCGAAAAATCAAGAAAACTGAAGTAAACACTAGGATCATTATGTGAACTCGGGTATACGGTGAAATTCCCGACGTTACGATCAATCAAGCAAGATTTAAGCGTATCTTCATGTTGATGGCATAGTGCAGAAGCCAAAAGTAACACAAAAACACTAAAAGAAAACAACACAGAACTCGTACAACACTTCATTTTCGTGCCGTTTTCTGTCGATTTTCTCGAGTACATGCCCTTATATATAAGGAAAATGTAGGAGAATCAATTCGCCAGTCCAGGACAAAAGGATGAAGAAGCAGATATGCTAAACGTGGCCGGCTTACCATTTTTAATGCAGACATGCACAAAAAATGCCAAAAAAACACTGATAACGAAATGTGGCAGTTGCGTAAGTTTGCATGCATGATTTTTAAACCCTTTTTGAAGTTTACTAATAAAACCATCCAACTGCTAAAAAACAAGGCCTGCTTTTATCTTTACATTGTTTTTAGTTCACTGGGAAAAAGGTTTCCTGTTAGCTTCCATAAAGAGTTGACAATGTTACATTTTGGTACAAATTAAAATAACAGTGAACTTGGGTTAAAGATACTACCGATCTATATACCAGAACTAATGATCATTAAGGTTTTTTTAATTATGTTGTTTCCAAGAAGAAGAATCCAACAAGATACAGCTTAAAAGTATTCATTCAAATACCAAATTTGCCTAATCATTAAATTAGAAATTCATTAAACACGTACATAACTGTGTATGATGTGTACTCCAGCTGAGTTATTCTCTGGAGTTAGAACAGTGAGTCGATATCTGTCGCAATATTTGAAATTGACTTGCCATTTAAATTGAGATTTTAGTAATGTAAGTTGTCCTAATTAATCAATATTCGATAAGTTTAGTGTTTTCCCGTGAAAAAAAATTAACAAAATTGAATTTATTTGATGAAAACTAAATTTTGATAAGTTGCAACATATTAAAACCCAAAATACTCAATTTCTCGGATAAAATCCCAATTCCCAATTTTGTCTGTCCGTTTGTACGTATAGTGATGCCGATATGTCATAGAATCGATGCAAATCATCATCAATAGAACGTGCATTATGTTGTGAGGGTTAATTATCACTTAGTTAATTAGATGTAACAACCACCTTGTATCTCTTTACGATCTGCTGTGAAACCAAAATTAATTGCTTCCGCATCAGCAGTAAATGAAGGGTGATGATATGATAAAAATCCTATCATATGTTATTTATATTTTAGATATCAGAATATTACATGGATGTGCATGGATTTAATTGTCTTGTACATTATGAACTGAGAATCTATTCCTATAAATAAGGGTCTCTAACCCTTATTATGGTACTTTTTCTACATGGTTTTATACGCCTTCTACACGCTTTTAATACGTTTCTTATATATATATATATATATATATATATATATATATATATATATATATATATATATCTTTTACATGCTCTTACACATCTCATATATGTATTTTCTATCCCTTGCAATTTCCATACATTTTCTATCGAATCCTATACTGACTTGAGCGTCGGAGAGGCTTTGCCTCTAGCGAGCCATCTAACATGTTTTTTTTTATACACAGAAATATTTTGGGATCATCCGACTTGGTTTATTGAAGAAATTGATTCGTAAGTTATCGGTTTGAGGTAATTTATTTGATGTAAAATTTTTGAACGCTTCAATTGGAGTCGTCTGTGGGAACGAAATCTAATCCCACGATTGATTCTACTTGGTTGAGTTTAAGACCCATGGAAGCATGAACCCTTACGTACAATCTATGTCTCAAAGCCTTAAATCTCATTGCTCTCAAATACTTAAACATACCCATCACCAACACCAACCGATTTGAAAAATTCCCCATGGATCCAAGAACTGAAAATCCAAATTATACCCATGGCTCTAATAGATACCCAAATCAATATACAAAAGAGAATGATCTCTAATTTGAGTTATATTTTCTTCTGCCCATGACTTTTGACGAGTGATCAATCACCTGCGATCAGGGGAGTACGTCAACAAAATTATACATACTACTTCAATCGCAATCTATTTGTCAAAAGATCAAACCTATAAAATATATATTCCAAATCAATATCACGAGCAATCTCTCTCTCAATATACAAAATCATAGCATTGTTAAGATATTCTTGTTTCATTTTGTTGTGAAGTTGGGTCCTGCATGATAAGTTTCATCCCTGAAAATGCCCACTCTGTTGTTGCAGTAGAAACCGAAAGAGTTAAGACTAAACAGATCAACCTATCAATCATGAAGTAAATCTTTGACTTCTTTGTTTCGGTTAGCAATTGAAATAATTTAGGAAGAGAATCGATATGTTTAAATCGCGGATCCTCAAAAACATCAAGCTTGTAATGATTCAACTGACTTCTCAGATGTTCCATGTCATCTCCAGAAAAATCACAGGGATAAAACTTCTTAGACAAAGAACAAATAGCACTATCAGAGATGATTGAAATTCATCACTAGGATTCAAGGCATCACACAAAATGAGTAGCTCCATTGATTTCTCATTAAATCTGTTGTTATTAAATACATGAAAATGATAATACTCCTCCAATGTGAAATGATTTTTCTGCTGACAAGAAAGTTTACTATCTTGGAGGTATGGATCAGAGAAATCAGACACTTCAATATCATGAACACCACAAAAATCATTTACACTCCATATAAAATCCACCCATTCATCATTTCGCATCTTTTGGAAGAGTAATTTTGTAGTTGTGACTAGTTTCAATATTGCATTCAAAATATCTTGATCTTTTCGTTGCAATGCTTGACATAAGATATCTGATACTTCCAAAATTCTATACATCAACAGTAACATGAAAAAAAATTCAAATGTCATCATTCCCATATATAAACCTTTATACTTTGCACATATACTAGATTTTGATCTCTTTTCCATAAGATCTTCAAGAAGAGTAAAAATTGAATGAAACAATTCAATAACTCTACCAACAGAGGTGTAATGTGAACTCCAACGAGTAGATCCAAGACGTTGTAAAGCACAAGCTTGATTAAACCCACTACCAGTCCCAAGTTCTCATAATAATATCAAATCAACTATTTCATCTTCCCTAATTGATTGTAACTGACAGTTCCTCTTTGAAGAAACAGTCACAAAATTGACAATGGAAGTTAATTTAAAGAAAAAAAAAACATACCTCAAAAACCACTTTAGCTGCTGCAACTAAGGAAAGTTGGATTCGATGAGCAAAACAATGAACATAGTAGGCATATGGAAAATCTCTGAGAAACAAAGCTTGTAACCCATTCCATTCTCCCCTCATGTTACTAGCACAATCGTACCCTTGACCTCACATGTTTCCACCAAAAGCTTATGGTGTGATAGTATGTTGCAAATTTTCGTTTTCAAAGTCACGGAATTTGTGTCATCAACAACAACAACTTCCATAAAGCGCTCCCTAACAACCCCATCACCATCTACATATCGTAAAACAAGAGCCATTTGTGTTTTATAAAATTCATCAGTTGCCTCGTCAACAAGAATACAAAACTTATCATCTCCAATTTCATCATGAATTTTACTTCGTACAAAATCCGCAATAATTTTTAGTATCTCTTGTTGAATTGACGGTGCTATATACTTGGCATTTTTAGCCGCTTTAGACAAAACAATATCACCAATTTCTTTGCATAAATCTTCTTGAAAATTGATAAATTCTAGAAAATTACCTCGGTTGTGAGAATTGGATGAATCATCGTGTCCTCTGAATGCACAACCTTGCAATGATAGCCACCGCACAGCTCTTGTGGAAGTATTTAAAAGCAATTGATTTTGCTTTACCACCTTTTCTGACTCTTTTCTATTAATATGCTGAGAAACGTTTTTCAAACTCTCCCATTTTTGCATAGAATCACTATGATGTGAACTAATTTCTCCTTCATGCCTTTTCAATGGACAATTTTTGCAATTCACTCTTTTCCAAATCTTGAATCCTTCAACAGTAAATTTCTTTTGTTGTGAAGAAAGGGTGTCAAATAAATAGCATGGGAAACAAAATGCACTTTCATTTGCTTCAGAAAACTCCAGCCACAGAAACTTTATACACCAAGAAGACTGAAAACTGTATCTTTGTTGCTTAAAATAAAAAAGAGGATAGTTATAAATAGGTTGATACGGTCCCATACCAACATATTCTCTCTGAATCTCATCTTGTTTATCACATGGTTACTGCCAAATCACATTTTATTTTACAGGATCTCGCTCGTAGTACGGATGAATGCTTTCTATTGTATCTACCACTTCATGATCAAGTTTCGTTCTTTTTGTTTCCAATGTAGACTTTGGACTTGAAGGAGAAGGATCATTTGGAACAGTTTGATTATTTGTTGATTTATCATTGTATTTTCGAGAAAAAATAATCATTGATCTTCCTTTTTGACATATCCCTTTCACCTTAATTTCCTATCATTACAAACATAAAAATAGCAATCAACAAAAGAAAAAGAAAGAATTGAGAATAAACACAATTGCATATCACTTTGCCTATCTTTCTCTATTCATGAAAATTGGAATCAAACTAAAGAATGTTAAATAAAAATTACTTATTGCCTAAATGATAATAACTAACATTAAAAATCTTATTAAATTAAATATTTTAGAATACCCAAACTCACGAAAAAACTATGCCACTAAACTATAACATTGACAAAGATTAAAGCACAAATGAAAGGTTACCAAAATTATCCAAATATTAAAACATTTTGACTATTACAACTGAGTCATTCCAGAAATTCGAAGACCCAAAATTGAATGTCATATTCAATTGTCAATTATGATCCAAACTTCTACAACGAATTTCAGAATCATCTTGATTATTATTTCCCTCAAAACAAATCTGGAACCTTATAAAGTAAATTTCTAAAGTTAACAAACAATTAATCTAAAGGCTGAAGCAATAAATAATTAACCCAACATCTATGATTATGAAACCGCCATCAATTAGTTGTATATCATTTTTACCACCTCTCAAAAGAGTCAAAACTCTGAAATTTGCTTCTCACTACAAGAAAAACGGCCAAAGACAAAGCTTTTTCCGCGTTGTTAATGTCCCCGAAAAAGCGTTTTCGTAGCCAGTGTTGTAAAAGACCACGCTCAAAGACAACGCGGAAAAAGCGTTGTCGTTTCTGGAAAAGACAACGCTTTTTTAAGCATTATCGTATCTAAAAACGACAACGCTTTTTCCGCGTTGTCTTTGTCACAAAAAAGCGTTGTCGTAGCCAGTATTGTGAAAGTTCGTGGTCAAAGACAACGCTTAAACAGCGTTGTCGTTTTGAGCAAAGACAACGCACTGATATTTGAAAAAGACAACGCTTTTTAAGCGTTGTCTTTTTTAGTAACAACAACGCTTTTTCCACCTACGACAACGTTTAAAAAGCGTTGTCTTTTCTCAAATAAAAAACAAAAAAAAAATTAATTCACAAATTTTCAATATTATCACTCAATATTCAAATTTTTTGAAAATTAAATCTAATATAAAATATTTCAATATTATAAATCATTCAAATATAACAAAAATCATTCAAATATAACAAATAATCGAATTCTTCATGTTCATCTCGGCCATGTCAAAGTTCCTGTCTTATCACTGCAAATGGTAGTTGCTGATCCCATAGTTTCACAAGCTGAAATCCTACGCACCTGTAGATCAATTTGCATCAGAAATTTCTTGAAGAATACAATATCAACACTGAACAAAGCCTGACAGAGAACCATAATTAATGACATACCAAGGCCTTGTCAGCCATCATTTTCTTCATTGAGTACGCTAGACTGTAGGAAATTAAAGAGAAATCAAGCTCATGAATAACAAGATTGGAGATGGGAAAATGGTAGGTGGCTGATAACAGACAACTTAATGACACACTTACGTCAAGGTTACTGCCAATGGAAGCCCTCCAAAAACCGCAACAACAACAATCGTGACCTATACCAAACATCAGTTAGTGGACAGAAATGGCACCAAATGAACTATTTATTCAGAAATTAAAACTTACAGCAGCAGTTATGATGTGTATAAATCTGTAAATATTAGAGTCTGTAGGGAATGTAAGAAGTACAGGTGAAGAAGGTACCTGCAACAAACTGCTAGTAATGAAAGCTGTGTTGAAGCAAGCATAAAAGAGACGCCCTCCAATTAGTTTGTCATAGAAAATTATTCGAACATCTCCTCTAATCTGCTCGAATCTCAAAATGAATCAGTTTTTGTGGTGTTCAAGTGCCAAAACAGTCGACCATTTTAAAAAATATCAGGAAATCTTACTTTTACTGGTTTCTCATAATCATAACCAAGACAACTCTTTTGGTAAATTATGGACCTTTCGGTACCGAAAATCATTTTCAGAATATGTGTCAAACAAAAAATAATAATAATAAAGTAGAATATAAACTAACTTAGCGTGGAAGGTATAGACTCAACAACAAAGTGATTCAAGAAGTTAGAATGTTGATTCGGATCAGTGGGAAATATAACTCTCTCCAGCTACCTGACATTCAAGGGAAAAAAAAAATTGAGTATTCACACTCCAGCTACCTAACATTCAAGAAGTTAGAATGTCCTAGAAGCATTCAACTCATAAATTCACACACATCAAGCAGAAACAGAGATCTAAAATTGAGTATACCATCGCCATCCTTATCGAAAAGGCTAAATGCCTCCTTGAACTCGATGATCTGCTCCTCTGTCAACTGTTCTGCCATTCGCTCCCTTGAAAAAGTTTTCCCTCCCAAAAACACAATTGCGGAGAAATTTAGAGATTACATTGCAAAAGGTTTTCTGGAACTTACAACAGGATAAAAATCATTATAACATATCAGTATTGTCCACAAAATCAGCTTCGAAACCAAGATAACAACAATAATAACACAAACCCAAAATAATAACAAAACAATCAAACAATCAATTATGAACTTCATTGTTTAATAATTAATAAATTTTTGTCGGAGAAAATTTAAAAATACAATAACCTTTTAACTTTACAATGCATTTCTGGCCTACATAACATAAATACCTTCATATATGGAAAGCCTATATGGAAACTAATATAATCCGAATAATAAAATTTATTCGAGGGAATAATACATTCATATATGGAAAGCCTATATCAACGTCAATCCATTCAGAACACATATTGGAACCATAAGTTCGCCAATTAAGAAAATCAGCAATGCCGATAGTAAAAACAATTACGTGGACAAAAGCGTTAAGTACTATTGTCTATGACCTTTTTTCTTGTAGCGATGAAACAAATTTAATGTTGTAGACAACTCTAAATCATGGAAAATTATGAATTGGCAATGCCATCTAAATCCTACTAAATATCCAGTATATGCATTGCAGTAACACTGCAATTTGGAGGTACAAAGGAGAAAGGAAGAATTAGTAAAACGGATTGCATTGCTAAACCAAAAAATTTGCAGAGATATTTTTTAGTACAAATTCAGTAGTTATATGTTGTTACTGGATGTGAGAACGAATAGAACCAGATGATATGTTGCCTAAAAGCCTTAGTGTCGTACCTGCAGTGTTTGAGTTGGATAGTGGCAAGATTTTAGCGCATGATAATCATCAATTTCTGCAGCTCTCCGACTAATCTCCAATGCATGACGAGCATCTCCAGAAACAGCTGCCACATGAAATTAAAATAAGCATACAAATATATCACCTCAATGCTCGTATTAGCCATTTTCAAGAAATCCTCCTCTTGTATACATATTACTCGATGACGCATTCGGAGTTCGAGTCGTGCCTTGCAGGATGTGGTGGGGGAATGAATGTATTTGCTTAGGCACAGGAACACTTGTTAGTTTCAAGCCTTCGGAGCTTAGCTGCAGAAGCACTGCTGATAGGGGCTCGGATCCGCCATCAGGATTGGTAGACCTCTGTACTCCATAGTCTCGAAATGAACGGATGTATATAGGTTTCAATTACTGATGCTAGAGCTGTTCTTGGTCTGCAAAGGAATGGATTCATCCACAGTTGAAGGATGTCTGGACTTAAATATATATTTGAAACTAATATTCATGTTGAAAATACATTGGCATTAAATTTTGTTTTCCAAAAAATGGATTTCATACCTTCTCAATTTTCAACAAAATCCTAAAAACAAACGTAATCCAAACACAATCTGGCAATCTGCCCCATTAATTTCTCCACATACACATTACTTTCGTACCACTCTTTTTATTTTTGCCATTTTCAATACAAAAAATAAACACACAAAAAAAAAAAGAAAAAAAGGAACTCAAACACAACCTTAATCATTTGACAAGATCTCATACTGTCCAAACTTGACTAAAACAGAAAGAAATTTGCTCCCTATAGCGATTCCAATTAAAAAAATGGAAAGGTTGAAATATGACCTCGGTTAATTGCTTTTTTGTTTTTGTTTTTTTCTTTTTCAAAATGTCCTTGAAACATTGATAAAAAAAACAAAATTTGATACATACAATACACATATGTAAACACTAATTAATTAGGCCATTTTATTAATATGTGTAGCTTGGAGCCTTCCATCTAGCATTTCTTGGTCCACTACCATTTTCCCATCTTTTGAAAGGATTTTTCCCTTGGCCATCTCCGACTCTCAACTAATCCAGGCAGTACAATCGTAATTCCTATATCGGATTCGAACTCGACTCGCATGGTTTCAAAGAAAGTACGATTTTCAACTTCAAAAATCTAGCAAAGAACAACACGATTCAACACAAGAAAAGTACCTGATTTTCCGAACACTGTGAGATTGAAATGCCCAGATGCTTAAGCCCATTAATCCACTGCGGAAAAGCTGAGAAGTAAGAAAAATCAACACTGCCACTCCACAAAAAATAAATCGTGATTCTCACATACATTTCCTCGAAATATATTACACAGATCTCGAACTCGGATCAGATCCAAGACGCATTGCAACACCACACCCAGCATAATTACAAAACAGACAAAATTAACAGTAAGAGAAAAAATGTAATAATTAGGGCTTATGCTTACCAGCCGTTGAAATACTGTATATTAGATTTAATTTTCTAAAATTAATACGAAACGACGGGAAAGGGATGGCGAAACGACGGCGGCAAGAAAAAGGGTTCGACGGAGCGTGCTTAAAAATTAGGGAAATAGGTACTGGAAGAAATTCCTCGACGAGAGGATTCTAAATCTATGCTCAAATCATTTTTTCAAGCAACGAGGCGGCGTAGATCGGAGCTTGAAATTTTTAACGGTGAAGGGAGAAAGGAAGAAGATCAGCCGAGAGAGAGAGAATTCAAGGAGAGAGAAAAATAATAGTAAGCATATATTTTATTTTGGGTCAGAATTGGACAACCCTATTTCAATAAAGCGTTGAACGCTTTTTAAAAAGCGTTGTGGATGAGCGTTTTTTTTAAAAGCGTTGTAGTATAGCTTTAAAAAAATGCTCATCCACAACGCCTTTTAAAATGCTCATCCACAACGCCTTTTAAAAAGCGTTGTGGATGAGCGTTTTTTTTAAAGCTAATACAACGCTTTTTTAAAAAGCGTTGTGGATAACAAAAAAAAGTTTTATGACAACGTTTTCTTATAAAAGCGTTGTGCTTATTTTTTTTACAACGTTTTTTTGTCAAAAGCGTTGTCTTTCCACTGTTGTCAATGACCATATTTCTTGTAGTGTCTCATCTCAATTGATTTTCGTCCCATCACCACTCAAGGTACCAACAAGAATTAGAGAAATTAGTAGACAAATTTCAAGAAATTAAATCTGTACCTGATGCTAAGGAGATTTGGTGAAGATTAAAGAAATAATGAAGAAATAGAGAACTGAATGATGGATGGCCGAATGTTGATAGGCACGCTAGTGTAGGTTTTTATGAATCCAACTCTCTACGTCAAATTGATTTTATTTCAACAAAAAAAATATGCTGGGCTTAATTATTAATTGGGTCAAAATATAAGTATATTAAAATTTTAAGGTTGGGGTCTTGCTGGGCTTAAGCCCAGTCAAGCCCCTGCATTGGTACGCCCCTACTTTATTTGGTTTTGAATATATGTTATCCTCAACATCATAAATTGAAAATTTTTGGTTGTCTTTCATATTGTTAGGCTGGAGTATCTCTTGGGATGATACGATCGGCTCGACAACGTTTTGGTTGTACATTAGTTATCCTAAAGCCCACCGGAAATATTAATTGGTTCTTTCATACTTTGATTTAGCTGGCTTTTCTTTGAGAATTATTAATCTTTACTCAAGTGATTTTGTAACCTCTAGTCACTGCTTGGTCAGCACAATAAGACCTAGTCTGATGGTTCATAATAATAAATTGTGCTACGGTAGTTCATTGCATGGGAGATAAGAGTTTTTAGTGCCTATGAGAATTTTGCTCTAAATTCTTGAAGTTATGTTTAAAACTCACGATAAACTTCATGGTTGTAGAAGGATAATTTTTTATCAAAATTTTATTTCTAATGAAATTTATCAAGAGAATTTGGTCTCGTACACATCGATCATGAATTGTTCTCCATATAAATAAATACCATTTTTTCTCAAAGCTCTTTTTAATTAAATTAATAGTCTGAAGGGTTTCGCTCCTTCAGAATAGGTATCCAATTGGATGAGTTTATACTAACGCTAGATGTATTTCATGATTGTTTTATTTTAAGAATGACAAATTAAGGCATATACTCTCACTTTGCCTATACTTCTGCCTACTCATGCGGCCTTGAAAAAATTGTTCAAGCATATAGTTAGATTTTATCCTATTTGAAAAACAGTTCACAATTTTACGACCGTTTGATATAAAAGCTTACTGTGTTCGGAACTCAGAACGCATGGCCCATACTTCGATTGTATTATTTGGGTTTCGTGATTAATTGTTTAGAAAAGAATTTGTACGTCATATTTGGTCCTAGCTTTTGTCTATCCTCATCCTCAAGAATAAAACGTGCTGGAATTTATTTTAGTTGTTCCCATATAGCTAGGATGAGTATGTCTTTGCTAGATCATGTTGGAATTTAGACGCAAAGATATTTGAAATTTAGTATGATATGTCTTCACTGATTTTTTTATTATGTCATTTATATGTTTAGATGAATATTAGCTCCACATGCTCAAAATTTTGTCATTCGAATTTGGGGCTTTTATGATAAAATCATCAGGCTGTATTATTTATTTCAAATATAAAATATTATTACTTTGGGTCTTTTGCGTCTTGTTGTTTGGTGTCTTATTTCAGTGTCCTTCAATCTGCTTGGTTCACTTTGCCTGGGCTCAACTTATTTTCACAATCAGACAGCGTATCTTGACATCTTGTGACAACCTAGTGAAGCCAACTCGGCAACTCAAGAAATAAAGTTAAGTCTTCTCTTGTTTTTATTTTTAGCAAACTATTTTTGTTGTAACACATTTTCAAGCATGCATGGAAATAAAGTTAACTATCTTGTATCCTTCATGATTCTATGGAAGTGGCGATTGTCGTTTCTTGCAAAATTACAAGAAAGCTAAAGCCGATTATTGTATTGCTTACTTCTCCTTTCACCATTTGCTTACTTCTCAATATTATGATATTTTCTTATCTCATGTAGACCGAGTTTCTCAAACTCGAAATCTTTTACTAGAAATAGCCTCATATGGTGACATGTTTCACATGCTTGGGATTTGATCAATATCGAGTGAGGGATATCTCATGATAAATTTGTATCGGACTTCTATTGCTTTGTATTTTTGTTTGGGTATTTTTACAGATATCGTGCATGTAATCTTGCAATAAGCCCTATTTTACGTTATTTTACGTTAAAACAAGTATAATCAAGATTTAATAACGTAATCACATAAAAGTTAATAAAGAACCAGAGAAGTGAAATAAAAAAATAATCGATAGAAGTAAACATATTATTGATTCATTTTAATTATTAATTTCCCCAGCTTACATAGTTTAACCCACAATTCGAGAGAAAAAGATAAGATCTCCGGAAACTGTGATTGATGCTGAATTTTCTCCTTCCAATTAGTTTAATTAAAGTAAAGTCATATAATTAATTTGCATGCATGGTCGCCGCATTTCTTTCCCTATAATTCGAATAGCCTTTCATTTCCAAAAGTCTTGCTAATTATAGAATCACCTCAAATTTCCTAACCGAAACAACGGTATTGAACATTGCCTCCTTAACTATAAATACCTCACACAATGTCTTTCATAACATTCATCCCACAGAGTTCAAGGGGAATAAAGGAACTAGTCTAGAAACCCCTCCAGAGCTCTGAAATAAAAAATAAAAAAATTTTATAAACAAAAAAAAATTAGAGAGAAAATTTGGAAAACTTATAAAATGGGATTCGATTCCGGAAAGAAGAAGAAGGTGGCCGTAGCTGGTCTCGCCTCTATCCTCTTGGTGGCGGCCGTGGTTGCCGTCACTGTCGGCGTCTCCAAGAAAGACGGAGACAGCGGCACCGCCTCGTCCGCCATCAGCGCCTCCACTAAGGCGGTGCAAGCCATTTGCAACCCCACAGATTACAAGGAAACCTGTGAACAATCTCTTTCTGGTGCCAACACCACCGACCCTAAGGAGCTGATCAAGCTGGCATTCAACTACGCCGTTAAGAACATCGGAGAGGTCATTTCGAACTCGACTCTTCTGAAATCCGCGGCCGCCGATGAGAGGACCAAGGGGGCCTTGGACACTTGCCAAGACTTGCTCCACACCTCCATCGAAGACCTCCAGAGATCGTTCGACAAGTTCGGCGAATTCGATGTCAGCAATTTGGACGAGTACGTGGAGGATGTCAAGACATGGCTTAGCGCCTCTATCACATACCAAGAGACTTGCATTGATGGGTTCGAGAATACCACCGGAGACACCGCGGAGAAGATGAAGAAGCTGTTGAAAACCGCTGGAGAGTTATCAAGCAACGGCCTCGCCATGGTGACCGATTTCTCCTCCATGTTGTCTAGTTTAAACTTGGAAAGCTTGGGCAGCAGCCGCCGGCTACTAGGGTCCGACCACGATTCGATCCCCTCGTTCGTGCACCCTGAGGCACGAAAGCTCCTTGCCGCAACTCCCATATCATTCAAGCCGAATGCGGTTGTGTCACAAGATGGAAGCACACCGTATAAGACCATCAAGGCAGCCATTGATGCCATCCCCAAGAAGAATAACAATACTTTTGTCATTCTTGTGAAGGCTGGTTTGTACAAGGAAACTGTCATAATCCCCAAGAAGGTGAACAACGTTGTGCTGCTCGGAGAGGGTCCCACCAAGACTAGGATCACAGGCAACAAGAACTTTGCCGAAGGCACCCAAACCTTCCACTCTGCCACTCTTGGTGAGTACTCTAGCTACTTAATTAATTTGCATGAAATATATAAAATAAAATAAAAAGGTTAGAAGTTAATGGGATACCATAAGATTTAAACCCCTAGCTAATCAACGTCTCATTTTTTTTCCTACATTTTCAGCCGTGAACGGAGAAGGTTTCATCGCCAAGGACATCGCGATCGAGAACACCGCCGGCCCCGAGAAGCATCAGGCCGTGGCCGTTCGTGTCTCCGGAGACAAGGCCATATTCTACAACGTACACATGGACGGATACCAAGACACCCTCTACGCACACGCCTACCGCCAGTTCTACCGCAACTGCGTCATCACCGGCACCATCGACTTCGTCTTCGGCGATGCCTTGTCCATCTTCCAGAAAACCCGCCTCATCGTCCGCAAGCCGATGAACAACCAAGCATGCATGGTGACCGCACAAGGCCGCAAGGACCCCCGTGGAGTCGGAGCCATCGTTCTCCAAGGCTGCGACATCGTGGCTGATCCGGCTTTTGTGGCCGCAAAGCCCGCCTTGGAAGCCTACCTGGGACGCCCATGGAAGGAGTACTCGAGGACCATCATCATGCAATCCAACATCGACGGGTTCATCTCTCCCGATGGTTGGTCTCCATGGGCCGGAACTTATGCTCTGGACACATGTTACTACGGCGAGTACCAGAACCATGGAGCCGGGTCGAATCTTTCGCAGAGGGTTAAGTGGAAGGGTATCAAGAAGATCACACCACAGATTGCCAATAGCTTCACCGGAGGGAAAGCATACACTGATGATTTGTGGGTGAAGGGGTCCGGGGTGCCATATGTTCCCACCCTCATGTAAACCCATGAATCATCACTATTCATGGCGCACTTATTATAGGGATTAATATCACTTAGTTTCTTGTTGTAATTTTGGGATGGCATCGATTCTTGAAAACATTAAGACAAGAATTTCAAATAAATTAGGATACTTTTTGCAATTTCCAGCTATGGGATATAAAAATTTCTTCTTTGTTTTACATTGTTGTGTATCTATGATTCTCTATTAATGTTGATAATTTAAATCGCCGATTTTCTTATTTCTTTCTTTCTTTTTTTCCCCCAAGTGTCAATCAGAGTGAAGGAGCTTGGGTTTTGATTAGTGTACTAAAATCAAGAATGCGAGTATAAATCCATTAATTAAATAGTATTTAGGGGTTAAAAAATAAAAATAAAAATAAAAACTACTTTAATATTCGAGAATAGAAGTTAGAACAACAATATGTTAGTATATTAAAAAAAACAACAACAACAACAATATGTTAGCTCAATCATGATAACCTAGCTTATTTTGGGGTTTCGATCAATTTTATACATGCAAATACATATACACCCTTTAGTGATCTGTTGGTGAAGTCTTTTTTTAAATATCCTATATATAACTTTCATCCTCCCTGATTCTGGATCTCCAATCCCTTCTAGACGAATTATTTAATAATTATATATATATTTGAAGCAACAAAATATATATATATATATATTATTTTCTTTTCATTTCAAATAAAATTATTTATACACAATCAAGAAGTTAAGTTATCATGCATTGGCGCTAAAAATTTAAAGTTAAACTGATCTTATCCAAAAATATTATATCTTTACTATATTATAATATTTTTGCATTTTTTAAAAACTGTTTTGATATGAAAATGATGACATCATTCTAATATTACTTTTGTACCCTAAAAAATATTTTTGTCTTTTCATTTTTGTTGGGTAAAATGGACAAAAATGATTCAACCCCACTATCTTCATCTCCCACCATCTTCTTCCACTATCTTTGTTTTTTCAAATCAAACGATTCAACCCCACTATGTTCATCTCCCACCATCTTCTCCCGCTATCTTTGTTTTTTCAAATCAAATATTTTTAATTTAAAATAAAATAAATACATAAGCTAGGTTCATATATTATATCACACACGCAAAGCGTGTGCTTGGATACTAGTATTAATTAAAGTTATATTAATTAGAGTAAATAACTTTTCATGGTAAAGCGTTTTTTTAACATTCCAAATATATTATTTATCTAACCAGTCGCATTAGGCATGCTTAATGGTCCGATTCGGCCCGAAACCGAACGAGACCCGACCCAATAAACCCAGAACCGGATCCGATAAGTAGGAACCGGACCCGGAACTGGGACCAATCCATTACTTAATGGATTGAACCGGTTAATATAAATATGAACCGGTTCATCCGGTTCCGGTTCCGGTTCCTGAACCAAATCCGGATAAAACTGGATCCGGAACTGGCCAAAAATTAAAAAAAATAAAAAAAGAAAAAGAAAATTTCCAACGGCTACAAATTGTAGCCGTTGGCAATTGTACCATCAGTAGCCGTGGCTACTGATGGTTTAATTCAATTGCAATTTGGCCCCCAAATTAGGGGGCCAATTAAAAAAATTATTTTTTAAACCCTAAAATTAACTATAAATAGTATATAGTTTTTATCATTTTGACACAACAATTTGCTCTCAATTCTCTACTCTACTTGCTCCATAATTATATCTCAAATATATACTTATTTAAATTATAATTTCTTTATAATTATATCTCAAATATATATTTATTTAAATTCTACTTTCTCTATAATCAGTAGTGACCCTGCATGGAATCACCTACTAACTGGCAACTAATAGCATGCATTAAACTTAATACAACAAAATACTTAACAGAGTAAAACGTGCGGAAACATAATCCATAAATTACATATCAGCTTAGTAAAATATATCCAGGCTTAATACTTGTAGTGATACAACCATATCGAAAAACTTATAAGTAAACATTATACAGCTATATCGAATCCTGCTGTATAATAAACTACTCAAGGCTCCTGCTCCCTAGTCCTGCCTTGAACTACCAGCTCCGTCCATCCTGCGACCTACCCCGTAGAATAGGGTGTCCAAGATAACAACTAGGACGTGAGCGCTAACGCCACTACACCAAATAATGGTATCAACAACACCTAAAAGACAACGGTTTTTTTGAAAAATCGTTGTCTTTTGGTCTTTAACAACGGATTTTACTAAAACCGTTGTTATTGGTCTCTTTTTAATGAAAAACAACAACGTTTTTTTAAGAACCGTTGTCTTATATGTGTCAACGACAACGGTTTTTTAAAACCGTTGTCTATGAGCGCGTTTTATATGGCCTACAACAACGGTTTTAATTAACCGTTGTCTATGAGCGGGTTTTTTTAGGCCTACGACAACGGTTTTTATTATCCGTTGTCTATGAGCGGGTTTTTGGAGTTCTACGACAACGGTTTTTAAAACCATTGTGTATGCGTGTGTTTTTTAAGCTCTACGACAACGGTTATTTTATAACCGTTGTCTTTTTCTATTATTTTATGTAGTTTAAGACAACACTTATCTTTAATCCGTTGTCTTTGCTTTGCTTTTTATTTTTTTATTTTTTTATTTTTTTTAAACACACATGTATATGTATATATATATAGAGTAATTTTCAGCTGCCCAACCATTCCTGCCCAACTCGTTCCCGATCACAAAAATCCACTATCGGGTTTTAGTTTTTTTTTAAAAAAAAAATTTCGTATCACTAAAACCCACTACCGGGTTTTAGTGGTCGTGGATGAGTTGGACATCATTGGTTGGGCAAATGAAAATTTATATATATATATATACAGTAATGAACACCTGCACCTTAGGATGCAGGATTTTTCGTGTGCGACCACCGGGTTTTAGTGCATTTTTTTTACACTAAAAGCCGGTGGTCGCACACGAAAAATCCTGCATCCTAGAAAAATTGTACCGGGTTTTAATGTTTTTTTTTTATACGAAAACCCGGTCGCACATGAAAAATCCTGCACCCTAGGGTTCAGTATATATATATATATATATATATATATATATATATACACACACACACATATAATACACAATCCTTTTTTTAAATACACGATCCTTTTTTTAAACACACACACATATATATACACAATACACAATATATACACAATCCTTTTTTTAAAAATACACAATCCTTTTTTTAAACACACACACATATATATATACATATATACACATATAATACACAAGCCCTAGCCCAACAATATTCTGTCGCCCCGGCCCCGTTCACCCACGATTCTTCTTTGCCTCCTCTCTTCTCTCCGCTCCTCATCCTCACCAAATGGCCACTCCTCTAAGCAAATCGCACAACCTTCACCTTCATTTTCATGGCTTCATTTTTTTGGAATTTTGCAGGAGTCGGGATGAGAAGAGCTCCGCAAAGAGGCGCGAAAAAAATTCAAGGAAATCTCGATGTTAAGCTCTCTTCTTAGGCGAAGCTCGGCTCTCGATTGACGCAAGGAAGTTAATTGTGAAATTCACCAAAATAATTTCGTTATTATTTGGAATTCAGATTTTGGATGTTTCTGCGAGCTCTTCTGAATCTCTGTATGTATTCGTCTCTCTGATTCTTCCATCCCTTATCAGATTATTCTTAAACCCTAGATCCGCACCAATATCTGTTTATTTTTTATTTTTTGAAGCTTCGGAGGATGGCGGGCCCTTCACTTGTTGAGGAAGAAGTCGTCAAGAGGAACACGGATTGCGTTTACTTTCTGGCTTCTCCTTTAACTTGCAAGAAGGTCCATTTTTTCGTTTTTTTATTAGCTTGCATCTTGCAGCTGCGGAGACCGGATCTTTATGTGGGATTGGAAATTTGGGTTTAATTTGAGCCTTGGGGATTATTAATATTATGCCTGAAGCAAAAAGATTTAACAATTGGGGTTTGATTATTTACGTTTGCAATTAGTTTTGCTGGTAGAGAGTGGCAAAATTTGATGTGCTCATAGAGAAGTGTCGTATGCCTGCTATTCAGCAGTTATGCAGTTTTATACGCTTTAGTTTAGTTGCAATTAGTTTTCCTGGTTTCTTCTTGAGTATCACCCAGTACTACTTTGATTTTCTATTCTGGCATTTATGCAGTTTTATACGCTTTAGTTTAGTAATTCGATAGAGCTATGTTAAAATTCTTGTAATTTCTTCCATACTATCAATCTTAGAACCCCGATTTTACTGTCTTATGACTGTGTTTCTGAGTTTAGAGTAAAAGAAATTACTCTAGTTTACTGTCTTAGAACTCTGAGTTTACCCCGAGTTTTATACACACCGATTCTTTTTGTTATTCGTGTTAAATGACTACACTTTGAAGTTCATCGATTCTGGCTTGTTCTTATAACTTGTTTGGAACAGATGATTAGTATGTTAGGTATAGATCTCTTGATTCCTGGCAGATCACGAGGCATGGAGGAACTTGCTGAAATATATATATGTCTCCTACAAATTTAAGTCTATTTTGTTCCATTTTCGTATTCTCAAGGTATGAGTGAATGTATGGAAGGTATTTTGTTCCTAAGGCAATTTGCTATGCTCTAGTTTGTCTAGCTGAAATATAAATATCTCTACGATCGTAAGTGTTTTTTCACAATTTCTCTTCCTGAGATAGTACTATAATATAGTTGGGGGAAATTTAATACCATTTATTTCATTCTTTATTATATAAACGCGTCATATAAATTGATACAGCCAACTATAAAGCGGCGTCGTGGCTGAGATTCAAGAGAGTTTGCTTAGCAAATCGCTATGGCCACCTTTTTCTAGGTCCTCCTCCCCCTCACTTTTTCAGGTTCTTTTTCATATTGCTTTATGTGTCTTTTGATTGATTTTTTTACATTTCAATCTTATCTCAGAGAAAAGAGACATTTTTTGGTCGAAAGATTGTGTTTTTTATGTGAAGAGTAGTGTTTTGTTTTCTTGTTTATGATATTCTTCACATTAAAAACCGTGAATTGAGAAACGGGTTCTTGAATTTTGAGGTTTTGGTGAAGGAGTTGGTTTTATTCTATCTCATGTGGTGGTGGTGGATTCTTTGATTAAAAATAAAGCACTATTTTATATATATATTGAACGATGCCTGTGATTCTTGTTCTACTATGGTTATTGATAAAGATGGCATCTAAATTAAAATATACAGTTCGTGTATTTTAACAACAAGAAATGATATATGGTTCGGGTATTGACTTCTGTTGCATGCATGCAACTTATGTAATATTATTAATTATGGATTGAGTTTTCTCATGGTTCTGTGAACATAGATAAATGTACCCTTTGCAGATACATTAAAAAAACTGTTTTGCATGTTCCAAATATACTTAAAATTAACAATATCGTATGTATATTTAACTTGATACCTAGTGATATTGTTTTGTTTCTTTTCCTTTTTGTGTTCTGAGCAACATTGATAGATTAACCATTTGATTATGTTAAGGGATGATTTTGTCGTCAAGTATTTTTATGAGAGAAGGCTCACAGAACAGGTATTTTGACATGTATTTTAGTTCTGAATTTTTGTAGGGTTGTGCTAATGAGTAATGAATATTGTGGAATTCAATATTGGGATTTTATGCATTTGTGTAGATCCGGTCTTTGGTGGCTGAAGTTGCCGAATTACTTGAAGGGGTAAGACAAAATTGGTTTTAATTTTATATCCATTGATTGGATCTTAATGTATGAGATATATCTGGTTCTGTTTATATATATACCTTTCTATATTCGCATATGATGTGATGACAAGTATTTTTTTTCTGGCGATTGATTTGTTTGTATTGGTAACATAATTTATGGTTTTTTGGTATGTTATAACAAAGTGCAACTATCTCCCAATATGGCGGTGAGATGCGTGCATACATCCTATATTAGTTGGAGTCATAGTTTTTTTGTGTGTTTTTAATGTGAATTTGATTTTGGATGATTAGGAACTCAAAAGAAATCCCATGGGCTGGAGCTGGAGCTGGAGCTGATTTTTTTTGTGGAGTCCACTGGAGTTTTCACAGGCGAAGACAAGGTTGCTTGCACATTTGAAGGTTTTCCTTTCAATAACCTGAAATAAATTTCTCTCGAAAGTAACAAGCTCAAGAATTAAGTGTTCCCATGTTCGTTTTATCATAGTGTACTTTTGATTTTACCGTATTTGTTTTTTGGCTCTCTGATGTACTATTAGGGAGGCGCGAAGAAGGTTGTGATTTTTGCCCCGAGTAAGGACGCTCGTATGTTTGTTGTGGGTGTGAATGAGAAGGATTACAAGACAAATATTAATAGTGTCCAATGCTAGCTGCTCTACCAACTGTCTTGCCCCATTGGCTAAGGTTTATACATTAAAAGACTTGACACCAATCACCTTTGCTTAACAACTCTTTAACTTTACTTTATCAGGTAACCAGAAACCTACTTATCCTTCCTCCAAGCCAAAAAGAGTGGACTTTGAACAAATTTTTCCGAGACATTTACAAAGATGCAGATGAGGACACTAGAAGAGCCATGAGAAAATCTTTTGTATGACCATCACCTTTTTTCATAAACCTAAAATTACTTAATAAATCATCTACATAGGAATTCGGTTGTGTATAATTTGAATTGCCGTGTGATACATTTTTCAGGTTGAATTGAATGGGACTGTGTTATCAACTCAATGGAAAGAAGTAGGGTAAAAAAAGGTGGACGGAAGCGCCCCAGACGGCATGGAATTGAAGAAATGGGATTAGTGAGGTTATCAGATTATTTATGACATACTTTGCTTTTGCTATGAAGTTGTTTATATTTTATTTGGTTAAATTTAATGAATCCAGTTTGCATATTTTTATGCATAAACTTGTGTTTAATTACCTCGAGAGATTGGGTTGCCTGAAAAAAGCATTAAAGATTCTTGTATGATGAAAATGCAGCCATTTCTAATTTTTGTGAAATTATTTATGCTTGTGATCTAATATAGATAGCTGAAACCACTAGTACATAATTTGGAATTCAATGGTTGCAATGGGATATTATTTACTTGAAGTATTCACCTTCTTAGCTCTATTTATCAGATGCATATTTTTATCAAGTAGAGTACACGTGACTGAAGTGTGCAATTCATTGCTGGAGATTTTCCCGGAGGTGTATCTTATGGATGGATAAACTCAAATTATAGGAATTTTGGATTCTCATTTAAATTTTATATATTTTTTTTCAAACTGAATTGATCTGTAGAATTCAGAGATGGGATTCAATGAAGTGTACAATTCACTGCTGGAGATTTTCCGGAAGGTAAATTTTGGCTTCAATATAATAATCCACTATCATTTTTGTTCTCGTTGAGTAGGTATTTTTGGTTTGTTGTTCACTTAATGGCTCTACCCCTTTCTTTTCTGAAATATCGAGACCAACTACACCTTTGACTGAGAAGAGTTCATCGGGCTGGTTTATGTCGACACCTTGGGATTTAGCTTTCCACAGGTCCCTAAGATAGCCACGTGCATTGATAATATACTTGATAGGCTGATACTTGTTAAATTTTTGCAGAAAACATTATGTTTCGGCTGGTTTATGTCGAGTTCACTACGATAAAGCTACTAAATAATTGTTTATGGTTGTTTTTTAATTATTTTTTTTACTTGAGGCTTGTGTTTTGATCTTGTTTTATAATACTTTTGGAATCAAAAGTATTTGTATTTTACATATACCTAAAATAATGTTAATTTGCTTATGATATCAAACAAGAAGGCAGATCCATGCTAGTATGAATTAAAGTTGGGAGGCTAGCTTATTGGGATGTGAAGTGAAACTTGAAATGGTGTGTGGTTTGAGTTATTGGGATGTTGTGGAGTGGAACTTGAAAGTGCCAAATCCATGGTTTAGCTTGTGGCCTGTGGGTTGGTCGGAGCCCACGGTTTGTCAACTGTGTCTACTATATTTTATGAATTCAATCAATACAAATGCAAAATGAGTTAAATAAAATTTGCACTGCCTTCCCTTTTGGAGTTGCTGAGTTTTTTTCTTTTATTTTTTTCCATGACAAGCGAGATATTAGTTTGATAGTTGAGATTGGATTCCATGTTTAAATTGGTTTAAGATTTTGTTGATAATTTTGGACTGAGAATGTGTTTTCTTGTAGGTAACTCGGGAGTAATGCATAAGGGGTTTTGATACAAGGATTGGGCTGTGTTTCAGATCGCCTTGGTAATACGTAGAAGTCATCTCGTGAACATCGTTATCAAGAACAAACACATGATGATTTATGTTTTGATACAACCATCTTTTGGAACTACTTTTGTTACATTTATATTATATTAGATGGGATATTTTGAGTTTCGACTACGTAGTATTATCTTCCAAATTAGATGTGTGTAACTATTTTGGAACTTGAATATTTTCATGGATTCAATGTAGTAAATATTTTATTTTATATTGATTTCTTTATTAATATTTATAGTTCATATGAAGATTAATTAGGCAACGGTTTTAATGACTTCAAATACAACTGATTAATGTTATTGCAAAATCGTTGTCGTATACCACAAACGACAACGGATATACACTGTTGCAAAAACCGTTGTCGTCATTCAAAAACGACAACGGATATACACTGTTGCAAAACCGTTCTTGTAATCCACAAACGACAACGGATATAAACTGTTGCAAATATGTTGTCCTAAACCATAAACAACAACGGATATAAACTGGGCAAAACCGTTGTTTTAAATAGTAAATGACAGCGGATTTACACTGTTGCAGAACCGTTGTCTTTGGAGACTTACGACAACGGTTACAAACTGTTGCAAAACCGTTGTCGTTGGATAGCTACCACAACGGATATAAACCGTTGTTATATGGCACGCTTTTTACAACGCCCCCAGTTACAACGGTTTTATCCCCCCCTACGACAACGGATAATATCCGTTGTCGTTTTGTAATTTTCTTGTAGTGCGCCCACTACATAAACATGAGTAAACATATGTATATAATGCATGCAACATGATGACTAGTAAAAGGTCATCTGAAAAGTCATGCTCAGTACCGGTGCCACATGAGTGCTGCCACCGCACGGATCAACCTCTGGGTGCAACCACACTCGTCTAGTACACCAGAGTAGTCAGACATACATGTCCCCGCCGTCGCGGTACTCTCAGTGACAGACTATCAAGTATAGAGCTGAGCGGCTCTATAATCAGGTATAACAAAGTATAGGCTCAACGTGTATATGCACATGACATATGAATATGGAAAACGGTAAATCATATATCATGCCATATAATAATGCCAAATAAATGCAACATATAAACATGTATACTCGCTGGCAATCTCAGTCAATGTGTACGTACCTCTAGGCTAGTTCAAGTATAGAAGATCCTAGGTTCCAAGCCTATATTCAAAAGTTCACCGTATCACTACATAAGTTCTATAAGCCTTAACTAAGCTAATAAGTACTCCCAAAACTTAAATAGATTCCCGGACCATACCTTCGACCGTAGATAGTACTTTGGAGTCGCTGGTCTCGGATGACTATAACCACACCTTGGTTATTCCAGAACCTCGATTATAACCGATAGGGCCCTCAAGTGTATAACTCACACTATATAACTGGAGAAGGAAACTCGGAAATTTGTAATTCAAATTGAAATCAAACGAGTCCTATTTATAGGAAAATTTCTGGTCGAGTTCGGGCCCTCCGAACTGGGTTCGGATCGTCCGATCCAACTTACTGCCTGCATGCGAGACACGTCGAGTTCGGACCATCCGATCACCACTTCGGGTCGTCCGAAGTATCCTAAATTTGACACTTGTCAAAAACCATGGCTGAGTAATCCTGCCTACTTGGCACAGGTGAAGTTCAGGCCGTCCGATCCTACTTCGGATCGTTCTAACTTGCCTTAACTCCGAAGTCAATAAGCTCACCTTCGGAGCTTCCGGTGTGCTAAGTTCGGGCCGTCCGAAGTCCTCTTCGGATTGTCCGAACTGGCTCAGAAAATGAAAATCCAATTTTTGATTCTGAAGTCCGATTAAGCCCCAGAATTGGTTAATTACCAACCCTAAATCATTTTTAACATATTATTATCTTAAAATAGAATCTGGATTACTACATTCTCCCCACATTTAGATATTTCGTCCGCGAAATAAAATCTAAAGACAAATCAAGATAACAATATGAAACATCAAACCATGTTTTATTACAACTACTGTAATTACATCTTTACATGGTAATCAAAAGTACAAAGCAAACAACTCAGGATATTCAGCCCGCATATAGCTCTCGGTTTCCCAAGTTGCTTCTTCAATGCCTCGGCGCTGCCACTGTACCATCACAAGTGGCATAGTCTTGTTCCGAAGAATTTTCTCCTTCTTATCTAGGATACGGAGTGGTCGTTCAACAAAAGACAAATTTGGTTCTGGCTGAATATCAATATGCTGGATAATATGAGATTCATCAGCTATGTACTGTCGAAGTAACGACACATGAAAAACAATATGTATACTGGAAAGTGAAAGAGTGGGTGCCCGGTTAGCCAACTTGAGGCTAAGGGCTTTTATGACTCTATGTATAAACAATCTTTGTTTAATATAATTTACATTCATTAATGGCATTTTCTTTGTCTTTCTTCATATTGTTATATTGTGATATACTATTGTTGTTTTGATAAAGACCTTGAATATATTATGAAACACATCTTATAGTCACTGTATATTCTAAACAGTTCCTAGTCAATTGAGCCGTCCGCTAATAAGGATAAGGATCGCTCGAGATTGAGACTAGCATTTGTGATGCCAAGTACCACGTTTCATTGGTAATGAACATGGAGATGTTCAAAGCATGCAAATGGATATTCATATGATAAATGATCGAACTACCCTATTCGGACTTTCCAAGTGGTTATTATTATTTGAGTGGATGAGTCCGCGGTTTTGGTTGTACACCATTAGTCCTTACTACATGAAACATCATTGAGACTCTATATGCTAGTACTATACTTTGACTTATTTACCGACTCTATTGGGGTCATCAGGTGTCGGGATTGGGTACAGTTACGACACATATAGGAGTCGATGCTTTGTTGTCAAGGATTCACCACATACTTGCGAGTGTGGATATCCTATGTAATCTGAGGAGATATTAGTGTGACGAATCTCTGGCCAGAGTACATGATGTGTTTTAGGTTACTCGGTTTTCCTAGTAACACATGCGATGTCACTATTTGATCTCCAAGATGTAATGCATAGTTATCGAATCTCGAACGACTCTCGATGCACCAATGGTTGTTGATTCGATCGGGATATATGGTTGAAAGGACCGTACTGTACGCTAACCAAAATCTACTGGTTCTTGCAGCCACTATCAGTGATACCTAGGAAATCATGGGGCGATGTTGCTAGGCGCTCTTACCATGATTCGATGGGTAAGTCGGAAATCGTTGTTCCAAGTCACAAGGAGTTGTGAGCCCACAGCTAGCTGTATCCCTGAAGCATTGAGGGTCACACAAGTAATGGATTACTAAACCCCGTTGAGACAGTTAAATTTAATGAAAGAGAAGTTAGACTTCTTAACTAAAAGGGAGTGGAATTTCCAAAAATGACATAGGGATGAGCATTTTTGGAAATCACTGAATTCGGATTCAAAAAAATTATCTTGACTTTAAAAGATGCAGAAATAGTTTCTGTGCACATTGGTAAAATCAGTTTATCAATCGGAGCCACGATGAATTTTATATTAATTTCTATAATAACAGGCTTGGCTTGTTGGGCTTAAATTATGGATTATGGGCCCTAAGGAGTTAGAGTCCTAATACAATTATAACTTAATCTAGTCTAGAAATTATCTATAAATACATGTGTAGTGTTCGAAAATCATAAGTTTTTCAGTCTTGCAATTTTCGAATTACACACATATATTTTCAAGAGGAATTTTCGAAAATCCTCTGCTTCTTTTTGAGATAATTCAGTCTGTAATTTTTGTGAAAAATTACATTCTGAATTGACAGATCAAATCTGTTTATTCTCTTCGATAAACATCTGATTGATTTCTAGTGCAATCAATCAGAGGGTTTTAGTTTTCTATTCGTGGACTTAATCCGGAGGTTGATCGTGATAGTCATCGATTCCCGAGATTTACAAGAAGAGCAGATTAAATTCTGTTGGAGTCCATAATCAAGCCTTTGCTTGAATAGGTAAAATATTTAACTGTGTTTATTATTTTACTTGCAACAATTTTAATTGTTAGGATTTGATACCCACGATATGGAATCGTTCCATATCGAAAAATAAAATTTTTAAACTTCCGCTGCTCCGGGTATCACATCCGTGTGATCAGAGAACGCGTGTTCCAACAGTGGTATCACTGACAGGTCGTTCTTTGATCAAACGATTAAAATTAATCGATTATACAAAATTTTTTAGCCTCGGTTTTTTGAAAACAAAATGAATTTTTAAAATAAAATTTTTAAGGAAACAGGGCATCACGGGCAGCGATCGTCGCTGCCCACCTCCACGTGGGCAGCCCTGTCCCACGTGGAGGCGGGGCTGCCCGGGAATGTCCCGGGCATTCCGAAAAAAATTAAAATTTTAATTTTTTTAAGAATTTGAAATTTTTGAAATTTTAGTTTTTGGTCCGATCGAAAATTGTTTTTGATTGGTCCACGAGGCGTCGGATCAAATTGTTTGAGTCCAAAATTTTTAAAATTGATTTTTGGATAAATTTGAATTTTTTGAAAATTTATAAATTTTATCCGTTAAATTAGATTTCATAAAATTAATTATTTTGCTACAATTGATGATAAGATATGATCTTATGAAAGGATAAGATAAAATTTGATTTTATCTTTTTAATTATGATACCATTGCATGTTATCCAATTATTTAATTATTGAATTAATTATTGGATAAAAGGATGATCGATTGCCATGACCAATTTTATAGGTGTATGTTAGGTTATTTACATTTGTTTTTATTGTTGTTGGGTTTTATTAATAGGCTTGGTTTATGACCCAATTTGAATTGTCATTTGTAATAAAAAGTGGGCCTGGTTTATGGCTCGTTCCCACCCTTAAATATGTATCCCCTACTTGTCATTGAAATTTATTGTAAATTTATTAAACTTAGTGGGAGATAAAGATTTGAAGACAAAGGTGGGCCCAGCAGACAATAAAGACCGAAGAAATGTAAATTGGAAGCTCAATGTAATAGGATTGCATTGCATACTTGCATATCACCTAGGATTGGACTTAGACTCGTGATTGGCAACCACGGGTCGATTAGTATTGGAGTCGATCATCCTAAATATAATATTTGATATTATAGTTGTATGCATGTTTATAATTAAATTGCATGAATCCCGCAAGCATACAAATACTAAATGATGAGACAATTTTCAAAATTAAATATCCCTCATTTTAAATATGATTTAAAATTTATATTAAGATAAATAAATAGAATTTAAATATTGTTTAAACGTTCCTACCTTCCATCAACGATCAATGTATGAGATGCTACCCGCGGGCACGGTTCGGCTCATATTATTAAGGGGGCCCGTTTGTCGGAAAGCTGTACATTGGATCGACACAAGTTGTAAGTTGGGTGGAACTCCCATGGAATTGGCTCATATTATTGGGGATCCACATGAGGACCGTTCATCACAACTTAATATTGATGGGTTATCTTGACATGTCACAATAAACGACGTCATATTATTGGGCCCTTATTGGACATGAGGTAAAAACATGGGGATTGCTTTGGAAGCAATTGGGCTCTACCTTTTGAAAATTATGGTTGGCTGATATTATTCGGGACTATAGTTTGTCAATTGGACTCCATGTTCCCATTAAGGAAACAATTTTCCCGTTTTCACTAGAGGATAGTGAAATCGTTAAAATAGTGGGAGTGAAATTCATAAAATTAAATCTCGCCATATTTTATGTCTTAGTAAATTAATTAAACAATCACTGATTATTGTCTGTTTCTTTTCAGTATTTCATTACAATGAATTCACGCAATCCACTATACTCAATTCTCGAAAAAAACAAATTGACTGGCGCAAACTATACGGAATGGTTCCGTAAATTAAAGATTGTTCTAAACTCGGAGAAAATTTTCTACGTGTTAGAAAAGAATCCTCCAAAGGAAGCACCGGCTAATATAAGTCCGAAAGAATTGGCAAAACTTGATCAATGGTGGGACCATGATATCAAGGCTAAATGCTATATGCAAGCTTCAATGTTTGATGAACTCCAGAGGCGATTTGAGGATGCCGTGAATGCTGCTGACATACACATGCACCTTAAGGAACTTTTTGGAGCTCAGTCAAGGTCGGAGAGGTATGCCACCGTCAAAGAGCTCATGACATGCCGCATGCGAGATGAGACTTCGGTCCGTGAGCATGGGGTACACATGATTGGGCTCATTGAAAAGTTGGTAACACTCGATTTGATATTGGAGCATGAACTAAATGCGGACTTGTTACTTCTTTTACTTCCTTTGTCGTTTGATGGATTTGTGGTGAACTTCAATATGATCAAGATAGAGGCCACCCTTGAAGAGATGGTCAATATGCTTGTGTCTTATGAGGCCACATTAAAGAAGGATAAACCGGTACTCTTGGTTGGCTCCTCTTCTTACTCCAAGAAGGGGCCAAGTGGAAAGGGTAAGAAACGTTCTGCCCCACCCAAGAAAATTGTACCACAGAAGGAGGGCAAGACAAAAGCTTCAAACGTCAACATATCTGGAGATGTTTTCCATCACTGCAAGAAACCCGATCATTGGAAACGTAACTGCAAAGAATACCTCGAGCAGTTGCGAACTGCAAAGGGTATGTTTTACATTGAAATAAATGTTTCACTTAATACTACTTCTTGGGTATTGGATACCGGATGTGGATCTCACATTTGCAATGATTTGCAGGTGATGACAAGAAGTCGTAAGCTTAGGATGGGTGAGACCCAGCTGAGGCTCGGAAATGGTTCTCGAGTTGAAGGCAAAGCAGTGGGAGACGTTTATTTAGTTTTGCAGAACGATTTTAAGTTACTTTTAAGAGATGTTTTATTTTTGCCCGATTTGATTAAAAACATTATTTCTGTTTCTATGCTTGATAAATATGGTTTTTCTTGCAATTTTGTGAATGGGATTTGCAATATTTACAAGAATGAATGTTTAATTGGAAATGGACAACTTGAAAACAATCTATATAACTTAAAATTAAAAGACGTTCCAATTAATTATGTTGATAAACCGGCAACAACAAATAAAAGGAAAAACGATAGTCAAAACCCGGCAAACCTTTGGCATGCTAGGCTATGTCATATTTCCTCAAGGAGGATGAACAAGCTAGTGGGAGAGGGCATGTTTGATATGTCTGATATTAAATCTCTACCTACTTGTGAGTCCTGCCTGAAAGAAAAAATGACTAAATCTCCTTTCAAAGGGAAGCCTGAGCGTAGTCAAAACCTGTTAGATTTGATCCATACAGATGTTTGTGGACCATTTAGTATTGGTACAAAATTTGGTCACACCTACTTTATTACCTTTACTGATGATTATTCTAGGTATGAGTATTTATATTTAATGAAATATAAGTCTGAATTATTTGAAAAGTTCAAAGAATTCAAGGCTGAAGTAGAAAATAAACAAGGTAGAAGTATTAAAGCACTTTGATCGGATCGAGGTGGAGAATACTTAAGTATCGAGTTTTTGAGCTATCTAAAAGAGAATGAGATTCTCTCTCTGTGGACTCCTCCTATGACACCTCAGCTGAATGGTGTCTCGGAGCGTCGCAATCGAACTTTGTTGGACATGGTTCGATCTATGATGAGCTTCACTGAGCTCCCACCTTCGTTTTGGGGCTATGCGCTTGAAACGGCGGTATTGTTGTTGAACAATGTCCACACTAAAGCAGTAGATAAAACTCCATACGAGTTATGGAATGACAAAGCTTCTAAGTATTCGTACTTGAGGATTTGGGGATGTCCTGCTTACGTGAAGCAGACAGTGGGAGATAAGTTGGATAGTCGATCCACCTTGTGTTATTTTGTAGGATATCCGAAGAATTCAATCGGATATTATTTCTATCATCCTACTGAAACAAAAGTGTTTGTTTCAAGGAATACCACCTTCATGGAGAAGGAGTTCTTATTAGATAAGAAAGGCAAGATGATGGAACTCGAAAAAATTCGAGAAGAACCCGAGATACAAAATAACGATCCCACACCTCAAGAACCTTCAGTGGACACGCCTACACCTAGGAGATCCGAGAGGACTTCTAGACCTCCTATTCGATATGGTCTTCTTCTTGAAGGGGATTAAAGTGAACCCGACATTGGATGTGATCCAAGAAACTTCAAGGAAGCAATTTCTGATGCGGATTCGAATTTATGGCTTGACGCTATGCAGTCGGAAATAGACTCGATGCATACAAACCAAGTTTGATCTTTAGTAGATCCTCCCGATGGAATTGTTCCAATAGGGTGTAAATGGATCTACAAGAGAAAACTTGGGCCTGATGGCAAGGTACTAACCTACAAGGCACGATTGGTAGCAAATGGTTATACTCAAAGACAAGGAGTTGACTATGATGAAACTTTTTCACCAGTCGCAATGTTCAAGTCCATAAGAATCCTTATTGCCGTAGCAGCATGGTATGACTATGAGATATGGCAAATGGATGTGAAGACTGCATTTCTTAATGGAAACATTAAGGAAGAAATATATATGATGCAGCCCAAGGGATTCACATCCATGGGAAGCGAGCATAAGGTATGCAAGCTTCAGAGATCAATTTATGGTCTCAAACAAGCATCAATAAGTTGCAACCAGAAATTTGATGAAACAATAAAGGACTTTGGTTTCATCAAAAACCCGGAGGAACCATGCGTGTACAAGAAAGTAGTTAAGGATGCGGTGACGTTCTTAGTACTTTATGTTGATGACATCCTACTCATTGGGAATGACGTAGGGATGTTGCAGTCAACAAAGATATGGTTATCAGGTAGATTCTCGATGAAGGATTTGGGTGAGGCCTCCTATATTCTAGGGATACAGATCTATAGAGATAGATCTAAGAGAATGATAGGACTCACTCAAGCAACCTACATCGACACCATATTGAAAAGGTTTTCTATGGATGAGTCCAAGAGAGGACATCTACCTATGTGTCATGGAGTTTCTCTATCCAAGTCTATGTGTCCCAAGACTGACGAAGAGATAGAGAAAATGACACACATACCATATGCGTCAGCCATAGGTAGTATTATGTATGGGATGATATCTACCAGACCGGATGTAGCTTTTGCTCTGAGTGTCACGAGCAGATATCAGGCCAACGCCGGTCAAATGCATTGGAAAGCCGTGAAGGATATTCTTAAGTACTTGAGAAGGACTAAGAATATATTCATGGTTTATGGTGAAAGAGAATTGAAATTGGAAGGCTATACCGACTCTAGCTTCCAAAGCGACGTGAATGACTCGAAGTCAACCTCTGGATTTGTATTCATGCTCAATGGCGGTGCTGTCTCTTGGAAGTGTTGGAGAACGCGGCGATCAGATCAATCAAGATTGATACCCGGTGCAGCGGAAGTTTAAAAATTTTATATGGAACGATTCCATAATGGGTATCAAAACTTTACGATTAAATTGTGTGTGTAAAAATTAAATAACAATTATAAATTTTTACCTCCAATCTCGAATCGAGATTATGGACACCAACAGATTGTTCTGCTCTTGTTGTATCTCCCAGGAACTGATGGACGAACTCTTCTTCAATCAGGTCCACGAACATAGATTTAATCCCTCTGATAGATTGCACTAAAAAATCTATCAGAAGTTTCTATGAAGAGAATTAACGAATTTGATCCGTTAAACCAGACTGTAATTCAAAATTCACAGACTGGATTTTCCCGAGCAGAGGGGAGGGGGCGGCGGCCACACTTAAGAAAAATAGGGTTTTCGAAAATTAATTTGTGACCTGTGTTGTGTATAATTTTTGTACTGCAATAACTTATTTATAATGTAGGCCGCTAACAGCTTAGGGCCCATTAGTCATAAGTTCAAGCCTGACAAGCAAAGCCCGCATGTTCAGAAATTAATATAAAATTCATCATGACTCCCATTGATAAACCGATTTCACCAATGTGCACATAAACCATTTATGCACCTTTTAAAGTCAAGATAAATTTTTCTGAATCCGAATTCAGTGATTTCCAAAAATGCTCATCCCTATGTCATTTTAGGAAATCTTACTCCTCTACTCTTAAATAAGAAGTCCAACTTCTTTGTTCATTAAATTTAACTCTTTAAATTTAACTATCTCAACGGGGATTAAAAATCCATTACTCTGTGTGACCCTCAATGGTTCAGGGATACAGCTAGTCGTGGACTCACAACTCCTTGTGACTCGGAATAACCATTTCCGACTTGCCCATCGAATCATGGTAAGAGCGCCTAGCAACATCGCCCCATGATTCCCTAGGTATCACTGATAGTGCTTGCAAGAACCAATAGATTTTGGTTAGCGTACAGTACAGTCCCTTCATCCATATATCCCGATCGAATCAAAAACCATTGATAAATCGAGAGTCGCTCGAGATTCGATAACTATGCAACACATCTTGAAGATCAAATAGTGACATCGCATGTGCTACTAAGAAACCATTTCTTAAAACACATCATGTACTCTGGCCAGATATTCGTCACACTAATATCTCCTCAGATCGCATAGGATATCCACACTCGCAAGTATGTGGTGAATCCTTGACAACAAAGCATCGACTCCTATATGTGTCGTAACTGTACCCAATCCCGACACCTGATGACCCCAATAGAGTCGGTAAACGAGTCAAAGTACAGTGCTAGCATATAGAGTCTCAATGATGTTTCAAGTAGTAAGGACTAATGGTGTACAAGCAAAACCGCGGACTTTATCCAGTCGATAAGTGATAACCACTTGGAAAGTCCGGATAGGGTAGTTCGATCATTCATCATATGAATATCCATTTGCATGCTTCGAACATCTCTATGTTCCCTACCAATGAAACGTGGTACTCTGCATCGCAAATGCTAGTCTCAAACTCGAGCGATACTTATCCTTATTAACGGACGGCTCAATCGACAAGGAACAGTTTAGAATATACAGTGACTATAAGATGTGTTTCATGATAGACATCCCCATGTTCTACCACATCTTACATACACTATAGTATATTCAAGGTCTTTATCAAACAACAATAGTATATCAAAATATAACAATATGAAGAAAGATAAAGTCATTGCCATTAATAAAAGTGTAAATTATATTAAACAAAAGATTGTTTATACAAAGAGTCATCAAAGCCCTTAGCCACAAGTTGGCTCACCGGGCACCTACTCTTTCAATCTCCCACTTGCCCTAAACCCAACTAGTCATACTACGTAGACCCATTGCTTCGCGATGTTTGTCAAATAATGGTCCTGGCAAGGGCTTAGTAAGTGGATCAGCGATATTGTCTGCAGAGGCCACTCTTTCGACAGTGATGTCTCCTCTTTCCACAATCTCCCGGATGATGTGGTATTTCCTCAGTACGTGTTTGGATCTTTGATGAGACCTTGGTTCCTTTGCCTGAGCAACGGCACCCGTGTTGTCACAGTACACCGGGACTGGACCAACAACTTCAGGAATGATGCCCAACTCTTGGACGAAATTCCTCATCCAAACGGCCTCTTTAGCAGCAGCTGATGCTGCAATGTATTCTGCCTCAGTGGTGGAATCCGCTGTGGTGTCCTGCTTGGAACTCTTCCAAGAGACAGCACCGCCATTGAGCATGAACACAAATCCAGAGGTTGACTTCGAGTCATCCACGTCACTTTGGAAGCTAGAGCCGGTATAGCCTTCCAATTTTAGTTCTCTTCCTCCATATACCATGAACATATTCTTAGTCCTTCGTAAGTACTTAAGAATGTCCTTCACGGCTTTCCAATGCATTTGACCAGGATTAGCTTGATATCTGCTCGTGACGCTCAGAGCAAATGCTACATCCGGTCTGGTAGAAATCATCCCATACATGATACTACCTATGGCTGACGCATATGGTACATGTGTCATTTTCTCTATCTCTTCATCAGTCTTGGGACACATAGACTTGGATAGAGAAACTCCATGACACATAGGTAGATGTCCTCTCTTGGACCCATCCATTGAAAACCGTTTCAATATGGTGTCGATGTAGGTTGCTTGAGTGAGTCCTATCATTCTCTTAGATCTATCTCTATAGATCTGTATCCCTAGAATATAGGATGCCTCACCCAAATCCTTCATCGAGAATCTACCTGATAACCATATCTTTGTTGACTGCAACATCCCTACATCATTTCCAATGAGTAGGATGTCATCAACATAAAGTACTAAAAATGTCACAGCATCCTTAACTACTTTCTTGTACACGCATGGTTCCTCCGGGTTCTTGATGAAACCAAAATCCTTTATTGTTTCATCAAATTTCTGGTTCCAACTTCTTGATTCTTGTTTTAGACCATAGATTGATCTCTGAAGCTTGCATACCTTATGCTCGCTTCCCATGGATGTGTATCCCTCAGGCTGCGTCATATAGATCTCTTCCTTAATGTTTCCATTAAGAAATGCAGTCTTCACATCCATTTGCCATATCTCATAGTCATACCAAGCAGCTATGGCAATAAGGATTCTTATGGACTTGAACATTGCAACTGGTGAAAAGGTTTCATCATAGTCAACTCCTTGTCTTTGAGTATAATCTTTCGCCACCAATCGCGCCTTGTAGGTCAATACCTTACCATCAGGCCCAAGCTTTCTCTTGTAGATCCATTTACACCCTATTGGAACAATTCCATCGGGAGGATCTACTAAAGACCAAACTTGGTTTGTATGCATCGAATCTATTTCCGACTGCATAGCTTCAAGCCATAAATTTGAATCCGCATCAGAAATTGCTTCTTTGAAGTTTCTTGGATCACATCCAACATCGGGTTCATCTTGATCCCCTTCAAGAAGAAGACCATATCGAATAGGAGGTCTAGAAGTCCTCTCGGATCTTCTAGGTATAGGCGTTTCTATCAATGGTTCCTGAGGTGTAGGATCATTATTTTGTATTTCTGGTTCTTCTCGAATTTCTTCGAGTTCCATCATCTCGCCTTTCTTATCCAATAAGAACTCCTTCTCCAAGAAGGTGGCATTCCTTGAAACAAACACCTTTGTTTCAGCAGGATGATAGAAATAATATCCGATTGAATTTTCGGATACCCTACAAAATAACATAAGGTGGATCGACTATCCAACTTATCTCCCACTGTCTGCTTCACGTAAGCAGGACATCCCCAAATCCTCAAGTACGAATACTTAGGAGCTTTGCCATTCTATAACTCGTATGGTGTTTTGTCCACTGCTTTGGTGTGGACGTTGTTCAACAACAACACCCTCGTTTCAAGCGCGTAGCCCCAAAACGAAGGTGGGAGCTCAGTGAAGCTCATCATGGATCGAACCATGTCCAACAAAGTTCGATTACGACGCTCCGATACACCATTCAGCTGAGGTGTCATAGGAGGAGTCCACTGAGAGAGAATCCCATTCTCTTTCAGATAGTCCAAAAACTCGGTACTCAAGTATTCTCCACCTTGATCCGATCGAAGTGCTTTAATACTTTTACCTAGCTTGTTTTCTACTTCAGCCTTGAATTCTTTGAACTTTTCAAATGCTTCAGACTTATATTTCATTAAATATAAATACCCATACCTAGAATAATTATCAGTAAAGGTAATGAAGTAGGTGTGGCCGAATTGAGTACCAATTCTAAATGGACCACAAACGTCTGTATGGATCAAATCCAACAGATTTTGACTACGCTCAGGTTTCCCCTTAAAAGGAGATTTAGTCATTTTTCCTTTCAGGCAGGATTCACAAGTAGGTAGAGAGTTAATATCAGACATATCAAACATGCCTTCTCCCACTAGCTTGTTCATCCTCCTTGAGGAAATATGACCTAGCCTAGCATGCCAAAGGTTTGCCGGGTTTTGACTATCGATTTTCCTTTTGTTTGTTGTTGCCGGTTTATCAACATAATTTATTGGAACGTCTTTCAATTTTAAGTTATATAGATCGTTTTCAAGTTGTCCATTTCCAATCAAACATTCATTCTTGTAAATATTGCAAATCTCATTCACAAAATTGCAAGAATAACCATCTCTATCAAGCATAGAAACAGAAATAATGTTTTTAATCAAATCTGGAACAAATAAAACATCTCTCAAAAGTAACTTAAAACCGTTCTGCAAATTTAAATAAACATCTCCCACAGCTTTAGCTTCAACTCTGGAACCATTTCCGAGCCTCAGCTGGGTCTCACCCATTCTAAGCTTGCGACTTCTTGTCATCACCTACAAATCATTGCAAATGTGAGATCCACATCCGGTATCCAATACCCAAGAAGTAGTATTAAGTGAAACATTTATTTCAATATAGAACATACCCTTTGCAGTTCGCAACTGCTCTAGATATTCCTTGCAGTTACGCTTTCAATGACCGGGCTTCTTGCAGTAATGGCAAACATCCTTGGACTTTTCCATGTTTGAAGCCTTTGTCTTGTACTTCTTCTCGGGTTCGATTTTCTTGGGTGGGGCAGAACGTTTCTTACCCTTTGTACTTGGCCCCTTCTTCGCTGAAGAAGAGGAGCCCACCAAGAAAGCCGGTTTATCCTTCTTTAATGTGGATTCATATGTTACAAGCATATTGACCATCTCTTCAAGGGAGGCCTCTATCTTGTTCATATTGAAATTCACCACAAATCCGTCAAACGAAGAAAGAAGAGATAGAAGTAGTAAGTCCACGTTGAGTTCATGCTCCAACACCAAATCAAGCGTTACCAACTTCTGTATGAGCCAAATCACTCGTACCCCATGATCACGGACCGAAGTCCCTTCACGCATGCGACACGTCATTAGCTCTTTTACAGTAGCGAACCTTTCAGCTCTCGATTGAGCCCCAAAAAGTTCCTTGAGTTGTACGTGAATGTCAGCAGCATTCATGGTATCCTCAAATTGCCTCTGGAGTTCATCAGACATCGAGGCTTGCATATAGCATTTGGCCTTGATATCATGGTCCCACCATGTATCAAGTTTGGCTAACTCTTCTAGACTTATGTCAGCTGGTGCTTCCTTCGGAGGAGATTTTTCTAACACGTAGAGCATCTTCTCCGAAGTCAAGACAATCTTCAACTTACGCAACCATTCCGTATAGTTTGCGCCAGTCAATTTATTTTGTTCGAGGATAGAGAATAATGGATTACGCGAATTCATCTTTATGAAATACTGAAAAAAAACAGACAAATATCAGTGATTGTTTAATTAATTTACTAAGACATAAAATAGGCGAAATTTATTTTATGAATCTCACTCCCACTATTTTAACGATTTCACTACCCTCTAGTGAAAAACGGGAAACTGTTTTCCTTAGTGAGAACATGGAGTCCAATTGACAAACTATGATCCCGAATAATATCATCCAACCATAATTTTCAAAAGGTAGAGCCCAATTGCTTCCAAAGCAACCTCCACGTTTTTACCTCATGTCCAATAAGGGCCCAATAATATGACGCCGTTTATTGTGACATGTCAAGATGACCACTCAATATTAAGTTGTGATGGACGGTTGCCATGTGGATCCCCAAATAATATGAGCCGATCCCATGGGAGTTCCACCCAACTTACAACATGTGTCGATCCAATGTACAGCTTTTCGACGAACGGGCCCCCCCAGTAATATGAGCCGGACCATATCCGCGGGTAGCATCTCATACATTGATCGTTGATAGAAGGTAGGAACATTTAAACAATTTTAAATTTCCTTTATTTATCTTGATATCAATTTTAAATCATATTTAAAATGAGGGATTTTAATTTTGAAAATTTGTCTCATCATTTTTAAAAATTTGTATGCTTGTCGGATTCACACAATTTTGTCTAAAACATGCATACAACAATAATATCATATATTATATAGGATGATCGATTCCATTTCTAATCGACCCGTGGTTGCCAATCACGAGTCTTAGTCCAATCCTAGGTAATATGCAGTATGCAATGCAATCCTATTACATTGTGCTTCCAATTTACATTTCTTCAGTCTTTATTGTCTGCTGGGCCCACCTCCGTATTCAAATCTTCATCTCCCACTAAGTCTAATGTATTTACATTAAATAACCATGACAAATAGGGGATACATTTCAAGGGGTGGGAACGGGCCATAAACCAGGCCCACTTTTATTACATATGACAATTCATATTGGGCCATAAACCAGGCCCATTAATAAATCCAACAACAATAAAAACAAATGTAAATTTCTAACATACACCTACAAAATTGGTCATGGCAATCGATCATCCTTATCCAATAATATTTAATTCAAAATTAATTTATTGGATAACATGCAATGGAAATTTAAATTAAAAGGATAAAATCATATTCTATATATAAAATCTTAATTTACATACAAAATCATATTTTATCTTTTTATCAAATAAAATCATATTTTACATATAAAATCCAATTTTATACATAAAATCATATTTTACTCAATATTTCCATAAGATCATATCTTATCATCAATTGTACCAAAAATAATTAATTTCATAAAATCTGATTTAACGGATAAAATATATAAATTTTCCAAAAATTCAAATTTATCCAAAAATCAATTTTAAAATTTTCGAACTCGAACAATTCGATCCGATGCCTCGTGGACCAATCAAAAATAATTTTTGATCGGACCAAAAATAGAATTTTAACATATTAAAATTTTAATTTTAAAAATTAAAAATTAAATTTTTTTTTTCGCGGGCCGCCCGGGACGTTTCCGGGCTGCCCGCGCCCCAAAGGGGCTCGGGCCGGGCATCCCGGCTGCCCCTAGGGCAGCGACTCTCGCTGCCCCCCCCCCCCCCGGGCAGCGATCCAATCGCTGCCCGTGTTTTTGCCCGAAAAATTTTTAATTTAAAAATTAATTTTGTTTCAAAAACCGAGGCTTAAAAATTTTTGTACAATCGATTAATTTAATCGCTTGATCTGAGCAACCTGGCTCTGATACCACTGTTGGAGAACGCGGCGATCAGATCAATCAAGATTGATACCCGGTGCAGCGGAAGTTTAAAAATTTTATATGGAACGATTCCATAATGGGTATCAAAACTTTACGATTAAATTGTGTGTGTAAAAATTAAATAACAATTATAAATTTTTACCTCCAATCTCGAATCGAGATTATGGACACCAACAGATTGCTCTGCTCTTGTTGTATCTCCCAGGAACTGATGGACGAACTGTTCTTCAATCAGGTCCACGAACAGAGATTTAATCCCTCTAATAGATTGCACTAGAAAATCTATCAGAAGTTTCTACGAAGAGAATTAACGAATTTGATCCGTTAAACCAGACTGTAATTCAAAATTCACAGACTGGATTTTCCCGAGCAGAGGGGAGGGGGCGGCGGCCACACTTAAGAAAAATAGGGTTTTCAAAAATTAATTTGTGACCTGTGTTGTGTATAATTTCTGTACTGCAATAACTTATTTATAATGTAGGCCGCTAACAGCTTAGGGCCCATTAGTCATAAGTTCAAGCCTGACAAGCAAAGCCCGCATGTTCAGAAATTAATATAAAATTCATCATGACTCCCATTGATAAACCGATTTCACCAATGTGCACAGAAACCATTTCTGCACCTTTTAAAGTCAAGATAAATTTTTCTGAATCCGAATTCAGTGATTTCCAAAAATGCCCATCCCTATGTCATTTTAGGAAATCTTACTCCTCTACTCTTAAATAAGAAGTCCAACTTCTTTGTTCATTAAATTTAACTCTTTAAATTTAACTATCTCAACGGGGATTAAAAATCCATTACTCTGTGTGACCCTCAATGGTTCAGGGATACAGCTAGCCGTGGACTCACAACTCCTTGTGACTCGGAATAACCATTTCCGACTTGCCCATCGAATCATGGTAAGAGCGCCTAGCAACATCGCCCCATGATTCCCTAGGTATCACTGATAGTGCCTGCAAGAACCAATAGATTTTGGTTAGCGTACAGTACGGTCCCTTCATCCATATATCCCGATCGAATCAACAACCATTGGTAAATCGAGAGTCGTTCGAGATTCGATAACTATGCAACACATCTTGAAGATCAAATAGTGACATCGCATGTGCTACTAGGAAACCATTTCTTAAAACACATCATGTACTCTGGCCAGAGATTCGTCACACTAATATCTCCTCAGATCGCATAGGATATCCACACTCGCAAGTATGTGGTGAATCCTTGACAACAAAGCATCGACTTCTATATGTGTCGTAACTGTACCCAATCCCGACACCTGATGACCCCAATAGAGTCGGTAAACGAGTCAAAGTACAGTGCTAGCATATAGAGTCTCAATGATGTTTCAAGTAGTAAGGACTAATGGTGTACAACCAAAACCGCGGACTTTATCCACTCGATAAGTGATAACCACTTGGAAAGTTCGGATAGGGTAGTTCGATCATTCATCATATGAATATCCATTTGCATGCTTCGAACATCTCTATGTTCCCTACCAATGAAACGTGGTACTCTGCATCGCAAATTCTAGTCTCAAACTCGAGCGATCCTTATCCTTATTAACGGACGGCTCAATCGACTAGGAACAGTTTAGAATATACAGTGACTATAAGATGTGTTTCATGATAGACATCCCCATGTTCTACCACATCTTACATACACTATAGTATATTCAAGGTCTTTATCAAACAACAATAGTATATCAAAATATAACAATATGAAGAAAGATAAAGTCATTGCCATTAATAAAAGTGTAAATTATATTAAACAAAAGATTGTTTATATAAAGAGTCATCAAAGCCCTTAGCCACAAGTTGGCTCACCGGGCACCTACTCTTTCAGGAAGAGTTCCAAGAAGGACACCACAGCGGATTCCACCACTGAGGCAGAAGACATTGCAGCATCAGCTGCTGCTAAAGAGGCCGTTTGGATGAGGAATTTCATCCAAGAGTTAGGCGTAATTCCTGAAGCTGTTGGTCCAGTTCCGGTGTACTGCGACAACACTGGTGTCGTTGCTCAGGCAAAGGAACCAAGGTCTCATCAAAGATCCAAACACGTACTGAGGAAATACCACATCATCCGGGAGATTGTTGAAAGAGGAGACATCACTGTCGAGAGAGTGGCCTCTACAGACAATATCGCTGATCCACTTACTAAGCCCTTGCCAGGACCATTGTTTGACAAACATCGCGAAGCAATAGGATTACGTAGTATGACTAGTTGGCTTTAGGGCAAGTAGGAGATTGAAAGAGTGGGTGCCCGGTTAGACAACTTGAGGCTAAGGGCTTTTATGACTCTATGTATAAACAATCTTTGTTTAATATAATTTACATTCATTAATGGCATTTTCTTTGTCTTTCTTCATATTGTTATATTGTGATATACTATTGTTGTTTTGATAAAGACCTTGAATATACTATAGTGTAAGTAAGATAAGATAGTGAATAAAGAGAGATCACTATTATGAAACACATCTTATAGTCACTGTATATTCTAAACAGTTCCTAGTCAATTGAGCCGTCCGCTAATAAGGATAAGGATCGCTCGAGATTGAGACTAGCATTTGTGATGCCAAGTACCACGTTTCATTGGTAATGAACATGGAGATGTTCAAAACATGAAAATGAATATTCATATGATGAATGATCGAACTACCCTATTCGGACTTTCCAAGTGGTTATTATTATTTGAGTGGATAAGTCCGCGGTTTTGGTTGTACACCATTAGTCCTTACTACTTGAAACATCATTGAGACTCTATATGCTAGTACTGTACTTTGACTCATTTACCGACTCTATTGGGGTCATCAGGTGTCGGGATTGGGTACAGTTACGACACATATAGGAGTCGATGCTTTGTTGTCAAGGATTCACCACATATTTGCGAGTGTGGATATCCTATGCGATCTGAGGAGATATTAGTGTGACGAATCTCTGGCCAGAGTACATGATGTGTTTTAGGTTACTCGATTTTCCTAATAACACATGCGATGTCACTATTTGATCTCCAAGATGTAATGCATAGTTATCGAATCTCGAACGACTATCGATGCACCAATGGTTGTTGATTAGATCGGGATATATGGTTGAAGGGACCGTAATGTACGCTAACTAAAATCTACTGGTTCTTGCAGGCACTATCAGTGATACCTAGGGAATCATGGGGCGATGTTGCTAGGAGCTCTTACCATGATTCGATGGGTAAGTCAGAAATTGTTGTTCCGAGTCACAAGGAAATGTGAGCCCACAACTAGCTGTATCCCTGAACCATTGAGGGTCACACAAGTAATGGATTACTAAACCTCGTTGAGATAGTTAAATTTAAAGAGTTAAATTTAATGAAAGAGAAGTTGGACTTCTTAACTAAAAGGGAGTGAAATTTCCTAAAATGACATAGGGATGGGAATTTTTGGAAATCACTGAATTCGAATTCAGAAAAATTATCTTGACTTTAAAAGATGCAGAAATGGTTTCTGTGCACATTGGTAAAATCAGTTTATCAATCGGAGTCACGATGAATTTTATATTAATTTCTATAATAACAAGCTTGGCTTGTTGGGCTTAAGTTATGGATTGTGGGCCCTAAGAAGTTAGAGTCCTAATACAATTATAACTTAATCTAGTCTAAAACTTATATATAAATACATGTGTAGTGTTCGAAAATCATAAGTTTTTCAGCCTTGCAATTTTCGAATTACACACATATATTTTCAAGAGAAATTTTCGAAAATCCTCTTTTCCTTTTTGAGATAATTCAGTCTGTAATTTTTGTGAAAAATTACATTTTAAATTGACAGATCAAATTTATTTATTCTCTTCGATAAACATCTGATTGATTTCTAGTGCAATCAATCAGAGGGTTTTAGTTTTCTATTCGTAGAATTAATTTCGGAGATTGATCGTGATAGTCATCGGTTCCCGGGATTTACAAGAAGAGCAGATTAAATTCTGTTGGAGTCCATAATCAAGTCTTTGCTTGAATAGGTAAAATATTTAACTGTGTTTATTATTTTACTTGCAACAATTTTAATCGTTAGGATTTGATACCCACGATATGGAATCGTTCCATATCGAAAAATAAAATTTTTAAACTTCCGCTGCTCCGGGTATCACATCCGTGTGATCAGAGAACGCGTGTTCCAACAGAAAGAGATGGCGGTAACGCCAAAAGATATGCAACATCTTCAATCTTCTCCAGTATCTGGAAAGGCCCAATGAAACAAGGTGACAACTTGCCTTTCACACCGAATCTCATCACCTTCCTGAAAGGTGACACTCGTAGAACACATATTCACTTGGCTCAAACTGAAGTGGCCTGCGGTGAATATTAGCGTAACTGGCTTGTCGATCTTGAGCAGCTTTGATCCTCCGCTTGATCAAATCTACCTTGTCTACAATCTGCTGCACCAATTCAGGACCCTCGACTTGTCGTTCCCCGACTTCATCCCAGAATAACGGAGTATGACACCGTCGACCATACAATGCCTCGAAAGGTGTCATATCAATACTACGATGATAACTGTTATTGTAGGCAAATTCGATCATAGGTAACTGATCCTGCCAAGACAAACCAAAATCCATGACAGAAGGACGTAGCATATCCTCCAGCGTACGAATTGTTCGCTCTGACTGCCCATCAGTCTTCGGATGATATGCAGTGCTCAAACTCAAAGTGGTATCCAAAGCCTGCTGAAAACTACCCCAAAAACGTGAGTTAAATCGCGGGTCTCTATCACTAACTATACTCACTGGAATCCCATGTAATCGCACTATCTCCTGGACATATAAGTGTGCCATGCGATCATAAGAATACTCCCGGTTGTAAGGAATAAAGTGTGCTGATTTCGTCAAACGGTCAACAACGACCCAGATAGCATCACACTAACGTGAAGTCATAGATTCTGCAGTAATCCACCTGGTCGTCGGTGTTCAGCCTTGACCTGTTGACAAACCAAACATCTTGAAACAAACTGATATACACTCCGCTTCATCCCTTTCCACCAGAATCTGGTTCGCAAGTCCTTATACATTTTCATGCTTCTAGGATGAACAGACAATCGACTCCTGTGAGCTTGAGATATAATATCATTCCTGAGCTCCGTAACATCAGGTACAACCACTTGATTTGATAAGCACAATAAACCATCTGCCTGAAAATGGAATCCAGATTACCCCCATTGGCTAAACGTGCCAAACGCTGAGTCTTAACATCAGATATCTGAGCATCTCTGATCCGAGAATACAATGCTGGCTCAGATAATATAGTATACAAACGAATTCCATTTCTTCCTTTATTGTGCTTGAGTGTAAAACTCAATGAACAACACTCTTGAACCAAATGAGATATTTCACTAGTCTGAAGTGCAGAAAGTCTCACCTGCCGACTCAAGGCATCAGCAGTAAGATTAGCAGAACCTGAATGATATTTGATTTCACAATCATAATCTTTCAAAAGATTCATCCAGCGTCTCTGTCGCATATTCAACTCCGCCTGAGTGAATAAATACTTCAAACTCTTGTGATCCGTGAATATTTCAAATTTCTCGTCATAAAGATAATGCCTCCAAATCTTGAGTGCAAATACAATGGCGGCTAACTCGAGATCATGAACTAGATAATTATTCTCATGCGTCTTCAACTGTCGAGAAGCATATGCAATAACATGTCCATGCTGTGTAAGAGCACATCCTAACCCCTGACCAGAGGCATCAGTATAGACAACATAACCTCCTGATCCAGAAGGTAGATCTAGCAGAGGTGCAGTAGTAAGACGTCTACGCAGCTCGAGAAATGACTCCTCACAATCCGAGGACCATATGAAGGCAACATCTTTCCGTGTAAGATGTGTCAAAGGCCTGGCCAAATGTGCAAAATTCTTGATGAACCGACGGTAATAACCCGCTAGACCCAAGAAACTTTGAATCTCAGCAACCATCGTCAGACGAGACCAGTTCAGCAGTGCCTCTATCTTACTTGGATCAACAAATATTCCTTCACTGAAAATCACATGACCGAGAAACACTACCCGATCAAGCCAGAATTCACACTTGCTCAATTTCGCATACAACTTCTTATCTCGTAACTTCTGCAAAACAATTCTCAGATGTTGTGCATGCTCATTCTTGTCATGAGAATAGACAAGAATATCATCAATGAAGACGATGACAAATCTATCCAGATATTCTCGAAATACCTAATTCATCAGATTCATAAAGACTGCCGGTGCATTCGTTAAATCGAATGGCATCACCAGAAATTCATAATGCCCGTATCTGGTCTTGAAAGCATTCGTAGAAATATCTGAGTCTCGTACCCGCATCTGGTGGTATCCAGATCTCAAATCTATCTTCGAGTAAATAGAAGCACCCTGTAGTTGATCGAACAGATCATCAATCCGCGGCAAAGGATACTTATTCTTGATGGTGACAAGATTCAACTGCCTGTAGTCAATACATAATCGCATTGATCCATCCTTCTTCTTGACAAATAAAACAGGTGCTCCGCACGGAGAAACACTCGGACGAATATATCCCTTATCAAGCAGATCCTGCAACTGCTGTTTCAATTCCCTCATCTCTGACGGTGCTAGACGATAAGGTTCTCGGGATATATGCGTCGTTCCTGGTACTAGATCAATACCAAATTCAACCTCTCGAACCGGAGGAAAACCAGGAATCTCATCAGGGAATACGTCAGGAAACTCGCTGACAATCGGTAGCTGATCAATACTCGAACTACTCGTGGACATATCAACTGCATAAATGAGGTAGCCCTCCCCACCTGACTCCAAGGCATGACATGGCTTCAGAGCCGATACAAGTGGCATTGGAGGTCGCGCACCCTCACCATAAAAGTACCAGCTATCACCCTCATCCGGATGAAACTGTGCCAGACGTTGATAACAATCCACAGTAGCATGATACGAAGTCAGCATATCTATTCCCAAAATACAATCAAAATATTCCATCCCTAATATCATCAAATTAGCCGATAACACATGATCCTCAAACTCTAGAAGGCAACCCATCACTAGACGCTTAGTTACTACCTCCTGCTCTAGCGGAGTAGTTACAACTAAATCCATATCTAATGATACATAAGGTAATCTATGTCTCTCAACAAAGCGACTAGAAATAAAGGAATGCGATGCTCTAGTATCAATTAAAACAAGTGCAGGAATACCACATAACAAAAAGGTACCTACCAACATGCGATCGCTTCCCTCAGTAGCCTGCTCCTGAGACAGAGCAAATACCTGCCCTTGAGTCTGTGGACGGTAACCAGAAGAACTCTGTGGTTCTGTCTGCTGACGTGGAAAAGTAGAAGCCTGAGATCCAACCTGTTATCCCGATCCACCAGCATAACCCATGCGCTGAGGACAATCTCTCCGCAGATGTCCCTGCTCACCACAAATATAACAAGCACCAGTAGCTTTCCGACACGAAGCTGCAGGATGCTTCCCACCACAGTGACTGCAAAACTCCTCCTTCTTCTTCTTCTTCCCAAAATGGAAAGTACCTCGTGAACCACGAGAACCAGACGAAGTAGTAGTAGAAGCAGACATAGGTCCAGGTTGCACAACAGATTGAGCCTTAGGCCCAAGAGATCCACTAGGCTGTCCTGGCATCATCAACAGTGCCCGCCTATTGTTGTTCTCCACTTGATGGCAACGGTTCACCAAAGTCTCATAAGATGTCGGATTATCACATACGACAACTTGTGAGTATATATCTTGATTCAGGCCTTGCAGAAAGATATCATACTTGGACGCATTACTGTCATTGATATGAGGACTAAAAGGTAGCAGATCAAGAAATAATTTCTGATATTGATCAATAGTCATTGATCCTTTCCTCAGAGTCAGCAACTCCATAGACCGTGTTTGTCGAACTGCTGGAGGAAAATACAGTTTCTAAAACTGCTGACAGAAATCCTCCCAAGTCACCTGTCCTCTCTCAGTACGTGCTTGAGTAGCTTTGGCATCCCACCATAAGTGTGCTCAATCCTCTAGAACGAATTCTAGAACTTCCAGTTTCTGCTCCTCAGTGCAATCGAAAGCTCGAAACGCACTCTCAAGTTTAGACATCCAACCTCTTGCCTGTTCAGGATTCTCGCCTCCCAACAAGGGTTTCGGTCCTACTTGCATGAACTTATTGATAGAGTAACGACGTCTACCCTCATGAGGACGATATCGATCATCATGATCGCGATGATGATGATGATGACCACCTCCCTGGCCAACACTACCATGACTTTCATCAACCATATCCTGAAAAGAATTGCACATTAAAATCCCAAATGCGCAAGAATTACTCAAGACTAAACTAAATCCCCAGTACTAATTCCCAAAATCTATGCATGCTCTGATACTAAAAATGTAGTGACCCTGCATGGAATCACCTACTAACTGACAACTAATAGCATGCATTAAACTTAATAGCAAAATATTTAACAGAGTAAAACGTGCGGAAACATAATCCATAAATTACATATCAGCTTAGTAAAATATATCCAGGCTTAATACTTGTAGTGATACAACCATATCGAAAAACTTAAAAGTAAACATTATACAGCTATATCGAATCCTGCTGTATAATAAACTCCTCAAGGCTCCTGCTCCCTAGTCCTGCCTTGAACCACCAGCTCCGTCCATCCTGCGACCTACCCCGTGGAATAGGGTGCCCAAGATAACAACTAGGACGTGAGCGCTAACGCCCAGTACATAAACATGATTAAACATATGTATATAATGCATGCAACATGATGACTAGTAAAAGGTCATCTGAAAAGTCATGCTCAGTACCGACGCCACATGAGTGCTGCCACCGCACAGATCAACCTCTGGGTGCAACAACACTCGTCTAGTACACCAGAGCAGTCAGACATACATGTCCCCGCCATCGCGGTACTCTCAGTGACAGACTATCGAGTATAGAGCTGAGCGGCTCTATAATCAGGTATGACAAGGTATAAGCTCAACGTGTATATGCATATGACATAAGAATATGGAAAACGGTAAATCATATATCATGCCATATAATAATTCCAAATAAATGCCACATGTAAACATGTATACTCGCTGGCAATCTCAGTCAATGTGTACGTACCTCTAGGCTAGTTCAAGTATAGAAGATCCTAGGTTCCAACCCTATATTCAAAAGTTCACCGTATCACTACATAAGTTCTATAAGCCTTAACTAAGCTAATAAGTACTCCCAAAACTTAAATAGATTCCCGGACCATACCTTCGTCCGTAGATAGCCCTTTGGAGTCACTGGTCCCGGATGACTATAACCACACCTTGGTTATTCCAGAACCTCGATTATAACCGATAGGGCCCTCAAGTGTATAACTCATACTATATAACTGGAGAAGGAAACTCGGAAATTTGTAATTCAAATTGAAATCGAACGAGTCCTATTTATAGGAAAATTTATGGTCAAGTTCAGGCCCTCCGAACTGGGGTTCGGATCGTCCGATCCAACTCACTGCCTGCATGCGAGACACATCGAGTTCGGACCGTCCGATCACCACTTCGGGTGGTCCGAAGTGTCCTAAATTCGACACTTGTCAAAAACCATGGCTGAGTAATCCTGCCTACTTGGCACAGATGAAGTTCGGGCCATCCGATCCTACTTCGGATCGCCCGAACTTGCCTTAACTCCAAAGTCAATAAGCTCACCTTCGGAGCCCCTGGTGTGCTGAGTTCGGGCCGTCCGAAGTCCTCTTCGGATCGTCCGAACTGGCTCAGAAAATGAAAATCCAATTTTTGATTCTGAAGTCCGATTAAGCCTCGGAATTGGTTAATTACCAACCCTAAATCATGTTTAACATATTATTATCTTAAAATAGAATCTGGGTTACTACAGAGACGAAGCTGAAAGCGGGGGAGATGATTTAGAAATAAATATATAGTTTTTTTAAAAAAATACAAACCGGTCGGAACCGGTCCAGAACCGGCCGGAACCGGCCTGGAACCCATAAAAATGGGTTCCGGTTCGAATTGGTTCCAAGCTAAACCGGAACTGGACCGGTTCATGACCGGTTCCGACCTGTTCCGGGAACGGATGGACCAGAACCGGCCGGAACCGGACCGCTGGGACCGTTAAGCATGCCTAAGTCGCATTCTACAATTCTTTTTCCATGATACCATTTTAATTTCAAAAATTCATGTCTTTCATTTTAGTTTTATTTATTTTTTCAAAATTACTTTATACTCATTGGTTTTTTTTTTTTTGGGATCACGCACAAGATGACTGACCGGCTAAATCGGTGTAATATGAATCTACTGGCAAGCGTACTAGGTCAAGTAATAGTAAAGTGGGCAGAGAGTCCAAGTATTGATCATACAGGGACGGCAGTCCATTCTCAAGAATTAATTATTTAGCTTAATCTAGACAAAATAATAAAAAACAATTTGATTTAAATAAAATAATAATTTATCAATAAAAACTGCTTAAGAAATAAAAATTAAAATAACTGAAGTTTAAAATAATTAAAACAAAAACAACAAAGACACACGTAAGACCGAACAAATCATGTAACATGTAGTCAATTCAGGACTCAGATTTAATCTTAATTCACGGGAATTCTCTTAATTTGTTCAAAGGACTATTTTTAGAACAATCAAACCTATTCAAATATTGATGAACTAATCTTTCGTAATTCTAATCAAATTTGAATGTATTAAATATTTATGAAAATTCAGTTTACACCCAAACCGCACACTGAAATCGAATTCTATTTCTAGTCAGTTTTACCATGTGTTAATTATCATAGTGATCGAAATCAATACCTCCTATGTCGACTTGGAATCGATTAACATGCAAGCAAACAGTTGATCAGACTATTCACAAGACAAATATAAATGTGACAATCAATAAAATAAATTCAACTCTGAAAAATCTCAAACAAACATCCAAGTTTTCTACATAAATTTGTTCGGCCCAATCACGCCATCTTGATTGAAAATAAACTACTCAATAATTAAAAACAATAACTAAACAAAGAAGAAAGAAAGAAAAAACTCTGAAAAAGATGGAGCAGATCTCCAATCTCCAAGCCTCCTAGTCGCCTCGCGATCTCTGCGTTTTCAACCCCTCTATGCTGTTTTAGAACCCTCTTTTATATGTATTTGAAAGCCCGTCAAATAAAGTTCAAAAAGTCAAAAAATTTAATATTTTGAAAACTCTTTTTTTTAAAAATTTCGCACAGCAGTGCCTAGGCACCAAAACTAGCGCCTGGGCGCTGCAATTCTCATCCTATGGTGCGCTCGAGCGAAAGAAAATTGCGCTCGAGCGCGTCCCTCTCTGTCCAGATTTTATTTTTGCACAGACTCGGTGCCTAGGCGCTTGCTTTTTCTTCCCAGCGGCAGTTTTCTTCACAAAATCATATCTCTAGTTCTAGCAGTCGGATCGAGCTGAAATTTTGACAGCAGCTTCAAAACATCTTGAACTTCATTCTGAATGGTAGAGATTGGATTTTGATCTCTCTAAAAGTAAATTTGATTTTTCTACCAAAGCTGCTCCGTAATTCACTCTTCAACAATTCATTTTTCTATAAAATTAACTCGAGGAGTGAAATACACAAGCATGCACTAAAACACATATAAACACATAAAATCAATATGAATGCACACAAAATAGACATAAAAATAACATGAAATAATGCACACAAAATGCACTTATCAACACCCCCATACTTAAACCTTGCTCGCCCTCGAGCAAGACAAACAATGCAACAAGCACACCACAAAAAAAAGAGTAGGAAAAATTCATGGGAAGATGCCTCAAAGAAGTCATATGTCAACTTAAAACATGAATGCTCTCAACCTTTCATAATACACCATCAATTTAGAGTGAACGTGCGTGTGTGCTTTGTCATTCCAGTTTCATGCAACTCAAATAGAATCTGTTTACACGACTGCTTAGTGACCTATAAACACATCAGTGAAAGTTCCTTCTCATGTAACCATTCCTTCCAGATAACACTAAAATTTACACCTCCCTCAAGAATTTGAAATAACAAAAAAAAAAATAAGGGCGATTTATATTTTTAACGCACCTCTGCCCCATAAATTACCCGCATACTTAGCTACAACTAAGATAGGATTAGGATTTCAATCCCCTCGTCTATAACCCGGATGGAGCTCCAACCCCATTTCATCCGCATACTTAGCCTTTTGATTTAGGGATTAGGATTTCAATCCCTTTTTTTCATGGCCCGGATGGAGTTGTTTTTTTTTAATATTTATTTTTTTTCAAAGTGCGTATACAAATCACTCAATTTTGAAGTTACAAAAAATAAATCCGAGATCATGAATACGCTTATTAGAGTATCACCAAAATTCACAGGAATACAATCGAGTTCCCTAATCACCTAGTGTCGTGCAATGGTCAAACAATCAAAAACGTCATCAAATCCTTTGCTACAATTCACTGGTTTAACATGAGTGCTTAAAATATTTACGGTTCAACCTACAGTTTCTCATGTCAAGTCAAGAGCAAAAATAAAAATTTTTCACAAAAATCATAACTTCATATCATCATTGGCTCCCATTAATCATCCTACTCAACACACATGCAAACAATAACTAAAACAAACTATATGCCAAAAAAAACTAAACGATTACGAATGCAACACAAACATAACAAAATACATAAATAAACTAGTCTACCCCCCATACTTATCCAAAGCATTTTCCTCAATGCTTCAGAACAATGAACAGAATGAATAACAAACACACAAATGCAAAGACGAACAAAAACACAATGAGAACAAAAATAACACTCCCCTGGTTTATGATTAATCCTCTTCCTTCTTAACAGTATCCGTTGGGACAACATCAGCAGACTGTGTATATCGGCAGGCTCGGCAAACTGGAATGGAAAAGAAGTAAAAATTAAAAAATAAAACTAAAAACAAAAATAAAATATAATAAAATAAAAAACAAGGGAAAGAACACTGGGTTGCCTCCCAATCAGCGCTAAATTTATAATCTAATGCGCGACTATGCAGTAGCAACCATCAAAAAGCTGCTTCCGCCCATAGTAGGAATCATACGACTCTACGTATGAGTCTTGATTTCCTACGCCCTCAAGCATGGCGTGATATATGCAGTTTAAGCTTGTCGGTCCAGCAATACTCAGCATGATTTTTTTTCTTTTGGAAGGAGACTTCGAATCTAGGCTGAAGCTCATAGAGAATGGAATATGTTGGAGGTGGCATCAATGGCAAGAAATAATCTTCTAACAGTGTACATAGAACGACCATTGACGAGGTAAAATCTGTAGCCTTGTATGTGTCTTCCTCCTCCAATTTCACTGTTGGATCATCATCACAAGATGATTCCTCAATTGATAGTTCTTCTTGATCTGGCTCAATTACTTCATTCTCTTGGAAGATTTCAGAAATAGGTTCTCTAAGAAGCGCTATCTGTTCATCCAAAATACTCAAAGGTTTGATGCGGCTTCTGAAAAACTGATTTATCTCTGTCTGTTGTCGCACAATGTTCTCCAACTAAGCCACATGATCCTCACAACGCCCTATACACTCTTCTTGATGCTCAGGTGGTTGGTTCGCAAAATTTTTAGAGTTGATATCTGGAGGATATTGGTGACTCCAACCCTGCAGTGAAGGATCACAATGCCAATGGTAGTCGAAATCTGTCATATCATTTAACAAGTGCATCGCACTGTTTTCATCTCTGTTGAACAAGTGACTGCCAGTTGCAAAAGCTCCATCATCTACCCAACGTCTTGTTATCTCATCCAAACCACCATAAAAAATCTGGGTTAGAGTGTAGCTCGAAAACTGATGACAACGAAAATTGTTTGCCAATTCATTGAATCTCCCCCAAACAGCATAGAATGGCTCTAAGTATTGTTGGCCAAATCTTGTGAACACCTGTTGATAATCCATCTCCAAGTACCTCACAAGAAAAAGAACAACAAAATTAATAATAAATAATAAATAACTAACAATAATAAAATATCTAGTTTCAAGCAAATAATATATCCTAATATTAACAAAACAGTCCCCGACAACGGCGCCAAAAACTTGACCGGCTAAATCGGTGTAATATGAATCTACTGGCAAGCATGCCAGGTCAAGTAATAGTAAAGTGGACAGAGAGTCCAAGTATCGATCCCACAGGGACTGCAGTCAAATCTCAAGAATTAATTATTTAGCTTAATCTAGACAAAATCATAAAAAGCAATTTGATTTAAATAAAATAATAATTTATCAATAAAAACTGCTTAAGAAATAAAAATTAAAATAACTGAAGATAAAAATAATTAAAACAAAGACAACCAAGGCACACGTAGGTGCCGAACAAATCATGTAATATGTAGTCGATTCAGGACTCGGATTTAATCTTAATTCACGGGAATTCTCCTAATTTGTTCAAAGGACTATTTTTAGAACAATCAAATCTATTCAAATATTGATGAACTAATCTTTCGTAATTCTAATAAAATTTGAATGCATTAAATATTTATGAAAATTCAGTTTACACCCAAATCGCATACTGAAATCGAATTCTATTTCTAGTCGGTTTTACCATGTGTTAATTATCATAGTGATCGAAATAAATACCTCCTCTGTTGACTTGGAATCGATTAACATGCAAGCAAACAGTTGATCAGACTATTCACAAGACAAATATAAATCTGACAATCAATAAAATAAAATCAACTCTGAAAATCCCAAACAAACATCCAAGTTTTCTACATAAATTTGTTCGGCCCAATCACGCCGTCTTGGTTGAAAATAAACTACTCAATAATTGAAAACAATAATTAAACAAAGAAGAAAGGAAGAAAAAACTCTGAAAAAGATGGAGCAGATCTCCAATCTTCAAGCCTCCTAGCCCCCTCGCAATCTCTGCGTTTTCAACCCCTCTATACGGTTTTAAAACCCTTTTTTATATGTATTTGAAAGCCCGTCAAATAAAGTCCTAAAATTCAAAAATTTAATATTTCGAAAATTCATTTTTTTAAAAATTTCGCACAGCAGCGGCTAGGCACCGAAACTAGCACCTAGGTGCTGCAATTCTCATCCTAGGGCGCACTCGAGCGAAAGAAAATCGCGCTCGAGCGCGTCCCTCTCTACCCAGATTTTATTTTTGCACAGACTCGGCGCCTAGGCGCCTGATTTTTCTTCCCAGCGGCAGTTTTCTTCACAAAATCATATCTCGAGTTCTAGCCGTCGGATCGAGCTAAAATTTGGACAGCAGCTTCAAAACATCTTGAACTTCATTCTGAACGGTGAAGATCTTATTTTGATATTTCTAAAAGTAAATTTGATTTTTCTACCAAAGCTGCTCCGTAATTCACTCTTCAACAATTCATTTTTCTACAAAATTAACTCGAGGAGTGAAATACACAAGCATGCACTAAAACACATAAAAACATATAAAACAATATGAATGCACACAAAATAGACATAAAAATAACATGAAATAATGCACACAAAATTTACTTATCAATGACCTGCTGCTACTAGACGCTAGTATATATCCTAATTTTATCATCCCTAAAACACCCTTAATACTTTAAATTTCTCCTCCTATTTTTTGACAAAATTTCTCCTCCTGTTTTAAAAGAGTATATACTATAGCCGTTAAGTAGGTGTTCGATTAAGTTGGTGAGGTAGCTCAGAGATTGTACAATAATCAAAAGTTTTATTCTCTTATCAACATTTTTTCTGTTAAGTTTATTGCACATGGTTTATCGAGTATGCTTAATCTAATTAGTGTGGTTTGAAAAATATATTACATTAACTCGAGGTTGAAGTGTGCACCGAATTGTATATTTATGTTTCATCGTCATAAAAAAATTATAAATTGCTAATCATTTTTAAAATTCATCAACATAATGTGTGTTTGAGTAATATTATTTTCAAATTAATTTAGATTACAAAAAATTAAAAACACGAATTAAAAAATAATGTGCATATAAAAAATACTAGGGATGTAAACGAGCCGAGCCAATCCGAATAGTATTACGCTCGGGCTCGGCTCGTTAAGTATATGTCGAGGCTCAGGCTCGGGTAGGGATGTAAACGAGCCGAGCCGAACAATATTAAGCACAGGCTCGGCTCGTTTGGTACCCGAGCCCGAACCGAGCTTTTATCATAAAGCTCGGCTCGGCTCGTTTACTACATATGTCGGCTCGGGCTCGGCTCATTTATTGTATTAAACGAGTCTGGCTCGAGTTTGGCTCGTTAAACGAGCTGGTTTTCAGGCTCGTTAGCTCGTTTAGCTGGTTTGTATTCTGACTCGTTAAGTGGGCTCTGGCTCGTTTTCGAACTTGTGAAGCCTAAATACAATACAATACATCTCTATAAAATAATTATAAACAAAAATTAAATTTTTCTTAAATAAAATAAAAATGAAAAACATAATTTAAAAAAAAACGTCTCCAAAAAGTGATTTTTTGGTGTTAAAAAAAATTTCTATAACTTTCATTTGAACACCAAACCGAGATTCCAAACTGATTTATCCCAAAATTCAAATAAACACATTGTCTTTAATGTTAATCACATTTTCAAGTTCCTAGCTTAACTCGCCCAGAATTTCGAAAAACAATAAGCATCTTCGCAAACTTAAATACATGATATAGTTTTGACATGTTTCAGCAGAAAAATCATATATAATCTATATGTTCATCAAATTAAGTTATTCCGACGCCAAATGGAAGACAAGACAAAGCACAACAAGTTTGTTTGTAGTGCACACTAAAATTCTACATGACTCAAACTCATTCAACTCGATTAATAAACTACATGTAGACTGAACCTACTATTAAAGCATAAATCCGAAGCTAACACACTAAACGAGCCACCTAAACGAGCCGAGCTCGAGCTTCCTAGATTATTAACGAACATGTTTGTGAGCTAACGAGCCGAACATCCTTAAGCTCAAGCTCGGCACGTGAATATTGCCGAGCTCAAAATTAAGCTCAAACTCGGCTCGATAAGCTTAACGAACGAGCCCAAACGAGCTTTTTCACGAGCCGAGCTCCGAATAGCTCGCGAACAGTTCGGCTTGTTTGCATCCCTAAAAAACACTAGTTTCAAATGTTAAAATCCAGTAGCGCAAAATTGTGTATATACTTTTCAGGTGGTGGGCCATATTGGAAATACTAATGGAGGCCAATATTTTCTCTCTCGCGGATCGTCTTACCCCGTACGCGGGAAAAGCCACGAATATTTTCGATCACTCCCGCCGCTCTCTCTCCAGATATCTGGTTTAACCAAAATGATGTGCGGAAAATGAGAAACGAATCGGAGAATCTCAAATCGTCATCTGCCAAAACAGTATCATCTCTTCGAGATCTCGACTCGAACAGGTGTATGGATTGAGCAATGAATTTTTTTGTGAAAATTTTGCTCTTCTGAGATTTCAGATAACGGTGATTCCCTAATCTCTGTAAATTTTTATAATTCAAAGCTAATTTGGTACTTATTTCTTGTTTTTGCGTTGAATTTGTAGCTGCTCTGGTGCATCAGGGATCGGCATAGGTTTATGTCGCAATTGGAGTATTTGTAATCCTTCGTTCTGCGTGCTTTGGAGTTCATTCCGAAAAAGGTTAGAATCTGAATTTTTATGTTTCTTAAACTTACGCCTATGCTTTTACTCTTACTGCTTCTGGAAATTTGCTTCTTCGATGTGTGGTGATGAAATGTGAAAATTTATAGAGGAAACCTCGCGTTTATTTCTCAACCTTTTATGGATAAGTATCACTCTTATTTGAGTGGACCTGAGGATTAGCAAGCCTTGACTAATAAATTTATTGTTTTGAATCTTGATATGGAAATATCTATGGATTTAGATCCAGCAATAGCAAGAATTTGTTGAGTCTTGCTGCTTTATTTGTGCTAACATTAGAGCTGATGCAGATGGCTAAGCACAATGGAATTTGTTCATTGAAGGGTAGTAATGGAAGTTGATGCTGCGGCAATAAATCGACTACCTAAATCAGCGGATTTCTGGTGATTCACCAAATCAGGAGATCCGAACTCAAATGATCTAATGTTTCAACGGGTCACTGACAAAGTTGAAATTAAATGCTTGATCTCCTCTGGGCTGTCATCTACTTCGCGAATAAACGTTAACCCTCTGACACTCAAGTCAGTTATCACCCCCAAAAATAGCACAAAATTAGAGAGATTTTAGAAATTGAAGTCGCTTGCCTAAAATGAGAAAAGTTCATAGTATTTATAGACAAAATGATGTGGGATAAAAATGCAAACTAACCCTTCTAAGGTTTAAAATTTAGTGACTAGCCCGCTTTAAGAGACAAATTTTACAAATTGAGCTACTTGTTTTATTTACATATTTAATTTAATTTTAAATCACACTAAAATTAGTAAAATATACTCATACCCATCACATGCCCCCTACTCTCGAGTAAGTGTAATTTTATTGAAAATGATCGAGAGTACCACACTCAATTTCCCAAGAGTTTTAATTTTTATCAATATACATTATTCTCATTATTTATTCTTAAGTCTTAATGAGTCGAAAATTGGGTAACTTATTGGACAATATATGATCATTAGGGTTTTATTACTATAAATATGTCAGTTATTCCTCTTTCTCGCGTAATCCTCCTATACGCTCGAGATCAAAGAAATGGCAGGTATAGCTGCCCCATTCTTCTCCCTTTCTTTAATGTTTCTTGTTTTATGCTTACGTAGGAGTTTTTTAAAGGGTGAATTGGTGTTTAGTCCCTAAACCAAAAATCAAATTAAGAATCAGTCCCTTGTCAGAAAAAAGTTGTTTGCACTCTCTGGGCCCACATTATTTTTTTCGGATAAAATTGAGTACAAAACATTGAAAATATGGTACAATTATATGATATTTGAGCACTAATTATTCAAGATCGAGTACAAAAAATAAGATTTTGAATATAAAATCTAAACATCTTTATTAATGTAAACTTGCAACATATGTTTGAGTACTTAAAAATCATATATTTGTACCAGATCTAACACATTGGGTACTCAAATATCATATATGTGTACCATATTTTTAATGTTTTGTACCGATTTCCATCCAAATAAGATAAATGTTTTATTAATATCACTATTTTTTTAGTACTCGAAAATCATATATTAGTACTAGATTTGAAACAGTTGATACTCAAATATCATGTACTTATACCATATTTTTCATGTTTTGTACCGAATTTTATTCGAAACAAAACATGTGGGTCCAGGGAGTTTAAACAAAAATTTTTTCTGACAGGGACTGATCACTAATTTTTGTTTAGGTTTGGAGACTGAATTATGATTAACCATTTTTTTAAATCGCCTCCTTTATTATTCCTTTTGTTTTATCTCTCCTCCGCACCATTTTTTCCCTTTCTCTAACGTTCCACAAGGTAAACCACTATCTCACTAACGAAAAGCAAATCGAAAAATCGACTCTTCTCGTAGCTCCGGTGGTGGCTCACCGCTAGCGGCTGTAACATCGACGAGGGGTATCAAAGGAGGTTGGTGACGATTTCACAAAGATTTTTGGAGGGGGAAGCTCGTGGTAGTTGAGAGGGCGTTGGGCTGGGGAGGTGATGGGGAGAATGGAGCTCAAGTGGTTCTTCATTTCTTCCTGTTTTTCGGTGTTGATTTGGGCTGGAGATGGTGAGGGGTTTGGTGCGTCTGGGCTGCCATGGCAGGACTGACTTGGTGTCTTGATGGTGTGGCATGCTTGTGACGGCCAAGCCCAAGTTGGGGCTGGCGTGGTGTCTTGACAGAAATGGGTGCGACAGAGGGCGGGCGACTCCTGTGGTGCATGGGAAGGAGGCGGCGAGCTTGCAAAGGTGGGTGGCACGGCTTGGGCGTAGACATGCGAGGCGGAGCGCTGCTGGCAAAGAAGGGTGCGACGGAGCGTTGCTGGTGGAGAAAGGTGAGGCAGAGAGCGGGCGTCGCTCATGGTGTTTAGGAGGGAGGCGACGAGCTTGCGGAGGTCAAGCCCATGGTGGGGGTGGCCTCGTGCTGCTGGGAGGCGTTGGGTAAGGAAGACGATGCTAGGAAGGCGGATATCGATCTGTACTAGAGAATAAATAATGAGAATAATGTATATTAATAAAAACTATAACTCTTGGGAAATTGAGAGTAGCAAGAAATTGAGTGTGCTAGTCTCGATCATCTTCAATAAAATTTCATTTACTCAAGAATACGGGGTCTGTGATGGGTATGAGAATATTTTAGTAATTTTAGTGTGATCTAAAATTAAATATATAAATAAAACAAGTAGCTCAATTTGTAAAATTTGTCCCATAAAGAGGACTAGTTACTAATTTTAAACCCTAGAAGGGTTTGTTTGCATTTTAGTCCCACATCACTTTGTCTATAAATACCATTGTTAGAACCTAATGGTGGGAATTTAGGTTGTATTGACAACTTTAGCAATTTAAAGCGATTATTCAAGTACGCAAGCGGAAAACATAAAGCAATCAAAATAAATACGTAAAGTAAATAAAGCGATAAAAAAAGATAGGATATGTTTATGGAAGTTCGACGATAAATCGTCTACGTCTCCCCTTCTTGGTTAAGGTCGATTAACCAAGGATCCACTAGCACTTCAAACGTCCTGTCCTTGATGGCTCCGAGGATAGCCGTACAACAACAACACGATCACCGAGCTGATACAACTCGATACACTTGGCTTATGGCTTCAAGGATAGCCTCAACAATATCGTAACAAACTCGGCTTCACACTCGAGTAACAACAACAATTTTCAAGCACTTATTATAACTCGATATAAATATAGATTGTGGGACTCGAAATAGGCTTGAATGCTTGAAGAATTGATTTAAATATTGCTTAGAGAGGATGAGAGACTCAAATTGAATGGGATACTTCAAATGGCCTCGGAATGCCTCTATTTATAGTTGAAATCTTGGGTAGGTTCGGATGATCCGAACTGTCTTCGGAGCCTCCGATCGTAGCTCATTCAATTTCAAATTTCTGCGGCTGAGGAACTGTTCGGATGATCCGAACTTGACTTTGGATCGTCTGATCGACTGATTGCATTAAATTCATTCCGGAAAATTTCCTCCGAAAAAATCTTTCAATCGCCGTAAAGTAGTTCGGATCGTCCGATCTCGTCTTCGGATCGTCCGAACTGCACCTTTGTGTCCTTTGAGCCTTCCTCTGAACATTTTTTATTTTTGGAAATTCTTCGGACTGTCCGAACTCACTTCGGATCGTCCGAACTCGTCTTCGTGGCCTCCGTGCTGTGCATCCGAACCATTTTAAAATCTTGAATAATATTCGGATGATTAGAACTGGTCTTCGGACTGTCCGAATTGGTCTTCGAACCGTCCGAACTCTGTAAAATCCAAACACTTCAAATTTTCTTCAATATTTTGGCTAATTGGTTCTTGCTTCCAATAATTTTCTTAGACAATAAATTTTATTATCTGCAAATTTCTCATTTTAAACTATCAGTAACATTTAACCGAGTTTTGTAATCATCAAAACATAATATTTTGAGACTTGTTAATGCATTAAAAATATTAATCTCATAACACGAGATTTGTATGCATTTAAGGCGTAACAATCTCTCTATTTTTTATTATCACAACACTTGGTTAAATAGGAGAAATAAAATATAAGCAATAATAAAACTTACAAGAAATAATAAACATTTAATCAACATTATTTAATCATTCAAATGTTTATTTAACTCCCCTCAATTTATTAATTAATTATTTAACCAACTAAATTCTCTCCCTTTTCGCGATAATAAAAAAGTAATAAATTAAAAGAGAGAAAATAAAAATACACAATAATTTCATTACATTAAACATGAATTTTACTTAAAAATCATAAAATAAAAATACAACTTAAAATGCAAAATAAAATAAAATCTAAGAGTCATCATCATGCTTCGGTGGAGGATAGCGGGCTATGAAGTCATCGAATTGGGTCTCCAAAGAGGCAACTCTAGCAGATAGCTCGGTAAACTAACCGGACATATTCGTCTCTATGCGATGAAGAGTCTCGAAAAGGCGATCAGACGAAAACTGATGCACTGGGGTAGGAGGAACCTCAGGAGTCTCGCAAGGAAGTTCGCCAATGGTGGCCGCAAAAGACTGAAAACTTGAAGAAGAAGGAACTTCTTTAGTAGGCGGACTATTGGGAAATCCCCTCAACTGAATGGATGGAGGCAGATCAGAATAAGGAATAAGAAATTCTTTTTCTGGACGAAATTGAGAAAAAAATATGAGTTGGGTCGTCAACCCAACGAGAAAAAATAGGATTCCAAGATAATTCCATCTTGGTGATAGTAGAGTGGTTTAAAATGTGGAAGTCAGAAATGGGCAAAGGAACTAAGTCCTCGAGAGAAATATCAAAGCGATCTAAAATGCGGTTAATGAAACGGGCAAAAGAAAGAGATACTCGCCTCATGGATTTAGCTGCATTATGCATAGTTTGTATAATGAAGCGAAGAAAGTTAAAAGGACGAGAGGATACAATATGAAAAAGAACGTATAAATCGAGATATTTTCAAGTGGAGGTGTCTCTACTACGAGTAATGATGGAACTGGTGATGAGTTTTTGAATGATTTGATAACCGGGGAGGAGTTGTTTGAGAAAAAAGATGATCGTCGGCGGTAGTGGGCGGACGACCGAAAATAGTGGATAAGACCTCGTCACGATCAAAAGTAGGATCGTCTTGGGCCATCCATGAGAAAAGTAACGACTTGGTCCGTTTGTAGGAAGACCGAACCACTGAAAAAGATCAGAAGCAGAAAATCGAATATACCGACCCTGAACAACTGTGGTAATGTGAGGATCATTACCCAGTTCGAGTTCAAGGTTTGCGTAGAACTCGTAGATAAGAGCGGGAAAGATAGCGTCAGGAATAGAGGGTTGGAAAAAAGAATCCCAATGCTGAGTGATGATAAGCGACAACAATAGGAGATGAGAAGTGGCCAAATAGGTAACATCAAAAATGCGACTGGGTAAGATAGGTCGGTTGGGGTAATCGTCGGGAATAGGCATGAAACAGTGGGAACGTTGGGATAAAAAATAAGGATAGGGCGGCTAGAGCTCGCAATATCGCGACGACATTTGGCAGAAATTTTAAGCTTAAATTTTTGGATAAAGAACAAGAGAAGAGGATTTGGTGTGAAAATCTCGGAGGATCTGAGGGGTTTATATAGACGCAGATCGGATCGTCCGAACCTGATTACCGAGGAGATAAGATTTACTGATCGGATAAGTTGTGACAGGGTTCGGACGATCCGAAGGAGTTCTGATGGTCCGAAGAGACAGCGATCAAAATTTTGAAGTTTGAATTTTTACCGCGCAGGGATCGAACGGTCCGAAGTACGTTCGGATGGTCCGAACTGAGCAGTTCGGAGGGGAATTTGAAAATTTTTGAGAAGAAATGGCGCGAGGCAGTTCGGAAGGTCCGAACAGGCCCGAGGTCAGAATTTTTGAAGATGACATTAAATTTATTTTATGTTCATAAGTGATTACAACTCAATCATGCCAAGTTCACCATGCAAACGAATAAAAGTATTTTCATATAGTGGTTTTGTAAAAAAATCGGCAATTTGATTTTTAGTGTCAACATATTAAAGTTCAACTTTATTTTGTTCGATGTGGTCACGAATAAAATGATGACGAATGTCAATATGTTTGGTGCGCGAATGTTGAATCGGATTTTTTGTAAGACATATGTCGCTAGTGTTATCATAGGAAATATGGATTTTTGAAAAAGAGACGTCATAGTCAAGCAATTGATGCTTCATCCAAAGAATTTGCGCACAGCAACTACCAGCAGCCATATATTCGGCTTCGGTCGTTGATAACGCAACACAATTTTGCTTCTTTGAAAACCACGAAACCAAACAGTTTCCTAAAAAGAAACATGTTCCACTAGTGCTCTTTCTGTCCACCTTATATCCACCAAAGTCGGTATCACAGTACGCTTTTGAATCAAAGAAAGAATTTTTGAAATACCACAAGCCGAGATTTTGAGTATTTGAAAGATATTTAAAAATGCGTTTTAAGGCAAACAAATGTGATTCCTTTGGACATGATTGCAATCGTGCATACAAGCACACACTAAAAATAATGTCAGGTCTACTAGCAGTTGCATAAAGTAAGGAGCCAATCATACTATGAAATAAAGATTGATCTACAGGTTTACCAATGTCATCTTTGTCGAGTCTGATTGATGTGCTCATTGGTGTAGATGATGATTTCGAGTTCTCCATGCCAAAATTCTTCAGAATTTCCTTGATATATTTTCTTTGATTGACAAAGAAATCATCTTTACATTGCTTGATTTGCAATCCGAGGAAATAGTTAAGTTTCCCCATCATGCTCATCTCAAAGTGGTCCTGCATGAGCTTGAAAAATCTTGACAAAGAGTTTCGTTAGTAGAACCGAAAATAATATCATCCACATATATTTGCACAATCAGTAGATCATTTTTAACATTTTTGATAAACAAGTTAATATCAATTTTTCCTCTCGAAAAACCATGCGAAAAAAAAGTAGACAATTTATCATACCAAGCTCTAGGAGCTTGTTTCAAACCATACAATTCTTTGTTTAGTCTATAAACATGATCAGGCAATAAGGAATCAATAAAACCACCAGATTGTTCAATATAAACTTCTTCTTTTAATTCACCATTCAAGAAGGAACTTTTAACATCTATTTGAAATAATTTAAAATTTCTAGAGCAAGAAAAAGCAAGTAGCATGTGAATGAATTCTAGTCTAACAATAGGCGCATAAGTTTTATCATAATTTATGCCTTCTTATTGACTATAACCTTTTGCTACAAGTCTAGCTTTATTTCTAGTAATTTTACCATGCTCATCAAGTTTATTCCTAAAATTCCATTTAGTATCAATGATCGATCTATCATGTGGTCTAGGAACAAGAAACCAAATATCATTACGTTTAAACTCATTTAGTTAATCTTGCATGACTATAATCCAAGAATCATCTAGTAATGCATCATCAATACATTTAGGTTTAACATGGGAAAAACAAGCAAGATGATTGCAAATATTATTGAGAGATGAACGAGTGGTTACTCCCTTCGAAGGACTATCGATGATAAGATCCATTGGGTGATCTTTGTGAAGTGTCCATTCCTTTGGAAGAGGAGTTTCCTTAGCAGTAGTATGTTCATCATTTAGGCTTGAGGAAGCCATTTATTCTTCAAGTAGGTCTACATCATCAATGTTAGTGCAAAAAATAGTAGAAACAGATTCATCAAAGACTACATGCATGGATTCTTCTACTAAAAGTGTGCGTTTATTAAAAACTCTATAAGCTTTTCTAGAAGTAGGATACCCAAGAAAAATACCTTTGTCTGATTTGGCATCAAATTTACCAAGGTTGTTCTTACCATTGTTATGGATGAAACACTTTGATCCGAAAGCCCGAAAATAAGAAATGTTAGGCTTTCTCTCTCTTCATAGTTCATATGGAGTTTTCTTGAGAATATGCTTTATTGATACACGATTGATGATATAACAGGCAGTGTTCATTGCTTCAGCCCAAAAATATTTTGGTAGAGAGTGCTCACATTTCATGGTCCTCGCAATCTCCATAAGTTTTCTATTTTTTCTCTCAACGACCTTGTTTTGTTGAGGAGTCCTAGGACAAGAAGAATTGTGACCGATGCCTTTCTCTTCACAAAAAAATTGTAAAATTTTCATTTTGAAATTCAGTTCCATGGTCACTACGGATCTATTTTATTAAAAGATTTTTCTCATTTTCAAAACGCTTGACAAAAGTTTTAAAATAAACAAAGGCATCATTTTTGTGGGCTAAAAATAATGTCCACGTAAAACGTGAGAAATCATCCACAATGACAAATGCATAAAACTTTTCCCCTAGGCTAGCGTTCCTCGAGGGACCACATAGATTTAGGTGGAGAAGTTCAAGGGGCATAGAAGTTGATACAAAATTTTTGCTTTTAAAAGATTCTTTTGTATGTTTGCCAAGCTGACATGCATCACAAACAGAATTTAATTTTAAATTGAACTTTGGCATACCGACAACTAGATCAAGTTTAAAAAGTTTTTCAATGGTACTAGGACCAACATGAATATTTTGAACTTCCTTGCGAAGAGAGCCATGTCATCATCTTCTTCTTCTTCGACTTAGCTGGATAAGGCAATCCCCTTTGCCTTGATCTTCTCATCCTCCTTCTTTACTTTCTTCCTTGTAGACAACTCTAATTCATGGGTTTTTAGGTTCCCATGTAGTTGATCAAGATCATAGGAAGCGGTGTCGCCTTTGTTGGATTCGATGATGGTTGTTCTCTTTGCATCCCACTCCTTGGGTTCTTACCACATATCAGCTGCGGTCTTTTCCCTAGCAAATTTTCTCAGGATTTGATCGCTCAAACTAAGAACAAATGTATTTCTCACCTTCTTCAATAATCTTTTTTTTCATAGTGCTCGGTAGCTTTGATTCGCCTTGTAATGCCTGATCTAATCCAAGATTACCAAGATGTGCAATCATCTTTTCTCTCCATAAATTAAAATCGTTATTCCCATCAAATTTATCCACCTCAAATCTAGAAATGGACATTGTTAAAGAATGCCCCTGGACAGTAGACATCCTTCTCAAGAAATCCTCATATAAAGCCGAGACAGAGATCTATAACAAGAAGATCTAATACAGCAAGATCGAATCCCTAAACCCAAGATTTAAAATCTCAGGCTCTGATACCACTTGTTGAAAGTTTCGTATTACCATAAAAAAAAAACAATAAGCTACTGATAACACCAAAACTCTCGAGAACAACTAATAACGAGAAGCAAGCAAGATAAACCAATTATAACAAAATCAAGAACACAAAAACACGAGGGATTACTTGGTTTGGGTTATACCAATCCTACATCCAAGGTTCTGAGATAATTTTCATATGAATTCACTAATCACAAAATCAGAAATTGTTCAATACAACCCTCACTGATATAAACTTCAAGCTATAAACAAGCTTAGAAAAAACAGATCAAGAAACAGAGGCAAAAGACTTCTCCAAGATTCCAGCAGCAATCGAGATGCTCTTCAATTGAATTTTCAATCCAGAAATATGCACATACGTTCTTAGAGGATTTTGAATAAAACAAGCCGTGAAGAAAGAAAACCTTGATCTTAAGCAATCGGAATGAGTTATGTCTTTTAAGCTCTCGGTCAAAACTCCCTTTTAATCTAATTTTAGCTCACATAACGGCCATAACTGCCAACGCTTTAATTCTTGACCATTGGATCGACTATTTAATCAATAGGATGATCTGGTCCATTGAATAAAACTAATGTCAAGTCAACAACAAGTCTTCACAGGAGCATATGGATTTGATTCCATGGGCATGGAGGGTGCTACTATCCTTGAAATTGCCAATTTATCTCTTGATGAACCTGAATTGGAGGCAATCTTATTTACTGATGAAGGCAGTGTTGGTGATGAGACCGATATGGATGTTTGATTTCTTTTACTTATTTAAGATTTAAGATGGATTTGGTATTTTATATTTTGTTATGTTTCCTTTTTTTTGTTTGTAATGAATATTATGATTGATAATTATGATTTTCTATTTTTAGGATTTTAAACTTTTAATACTGAATTTATATAGATATACATAATTTTTTTTATCATAGTCATATCGTATTTTATAGTTTGAAAAGTTTTCGTATTATCGTACTCATATCGTATCCAATCCGATACATGAGGTACATGCATGGTTTCTATTTGTGATTGTGAAGTGTAAACTTTGTGAAACACGAAATTAATCAATTACTTTTAACTTTTAGTCAAACATTAAATGATTCTGCATGGATCATGATGAAAGAAGACTCGTTGACTCGTTTTTTGCACTAGACATGGGTAGCATTTCGCCAGCTTTAACGTTTTTTTTTTAATTCAAATTGCACTTTAAAATATAACACATCTATATATAAAAATATAAAGATAAACAAATATTATCATCTGCCGTCCAGATTGAGTGTTTAAATGTAATTGATGACTATTCATTCTACGTTTCTTATCTTAAATCTTTCTTCTTCTCTTTTTTGAGGTGTTATCTTAAATCTTTATTGAGATAGGTCATCAGACGCATAATTTGATGTTAATTATTGTAGGGTTACGTAAATTAAATAATCCACATTGTGATCCAAATAATAATAATAAAAAAAAAAACAATTTATGACATGTTTCATGACATGACACTTTTGTAAGTGTCCGATACGTGTAAACGGGTACTTGTCCAGGCATCGAATCGGGATGGTAAAGCCAAGAAAAGACCATGACCCCTCAACAAAAATAGACAAATCAGGTAAAATACAAGCTGTCTATTAATTGAATAATATAATACAAATCCATTTACGCTATTAATCATCATATGTACAAAAAAAGAATAACAACACCACACAGCATCGGCGGCTAGCAATAATCATACTCCCCAAATCTCTTCAACGTGTCTCCCTAAACTACTGTCGCTTCCCAAAAACACTTCGGCTCACTCTGTACTCTTGCATCCAATAGATACGTTAACATTTTGAGTTGGAACAAAAACAAATTCGCTTGTCCCCACGAAATTCACTCATCTCGGTGTATCGACTCGGCTCGAATTTCGACTCAATCCTCGACTACAACTCTCCAAGTCCCCGTTGGTAGTGGCCAAGCTGCTGCTGCTACTCCCGGTCTCGCACGGCATCGCTCCACTTGTAGGGGACCTGATGTTCATCGTGAGTATCCTTTTCAAATAGGCCAACCCTTTACCGGGTGATCTAAACCCGGCCGACCACTGAGTCGAATCGTCCTCTGTTTGAACAATCCTCTGGGGAACTTCTATTCTCACTGCCATCAAATCCAATCCTTTCCTCCTATCTCCGACGCCACAAGTCCCTCCGGCTTTATCGTGCTGGCAGCTCGAGCTCGAACCCGGCTCGGGTTCATTCGCATCGTCGATTACGGTCGTCTGATTCACCACTTGTTCGACCGGAGACCGACACAGAGGACAAGTGGAGTGAGAAATGAACCACATGTCGATACACTCGGTGTGAAACGAATGGCCGCATTTCGGCAAGTGGCGGACAACCTCGTCTTCCTCGAACTCGGACAGGCACACGGCGCATTCCGAGGGGATCCCTGTCTCGGAGGAGTGACGGTAGACCGGGAGCGAATCAAGGACCGCCTTCTCGAGGCCTCGGTCGGCGGCCGACACGGTGTATCGGTTGTCGGTCAGGAGCACGATTTGGGACCGACCCACGCCGCGCCTATGGCGGCGACGCTGGAGCTGGCGGCGGCGGAGGTGGATGAGGTACCATCTGGCGTAGAGATGGAAACCCACCATTGAAACGATGACGGCGAACAGAAGAACAATGGCGCTGAGCATGATTTTGCCGCTCAAGGCGTAGCCTTTTCCCGCCTGGGGCTGCATACGGACATCCATATCCATATCCGCCATGTGAGATAGGGGAAAGAAATGAGAAGAAAGAGACGAGGAAGGAAGCGAAGTTTGGAGGTTTATATTATGATAAAAGGGACGAGAGAAGGAAATTTCTTGATGGTTTCTAGGAAAGAAGTGGAGTCCAAAAGTCTGACTTGCAAGAGACGTCAGGGTTGACGCGGGATTATGAAATGACGCAAAAGGGCATGAGGTGGTGTTGTCTGCTGAACTTGGTTCCGTGGGGTTTGGAGGTTAAATTTGGGAAAACATATTGTGGGGTCAAGTTGGGTTGAAAGTTTTGAAATTTATAAAAAGAGATGTTGCCTGACAGGAGTCATTCGGATAATTAATTTTTTTTGTCTTTTAATTTATATATTTTTTTATTTTGTGATTTTATCACAAATAAATCTGTATATTTTGTCTTGTGTTTCGACTCTCGCATATTTTCTATTTATTAGTAACGTTGAATTTGGATTTTTATTCCTATAATTTGAATGTTTTTTTTTTTTCGCTTTTGATCCTTTTATTTATTTTTTTTTACCAAAGTCCGTTGTGTTTTCTTCTAAACCTTACTCTAAAAAAATAATGACACGTATGCAAGTTTTTTTCTAAAATTATGTTAGCATTTATGTCTATCACATAAGCAATTTTTAACAGACTGCAGATTTAAGACAAAACAAAAAAGAAAAAAAATTGAGGAAAAACATGAAAGTTACAGGATAAAAAAACGTTTAATTTTATCGTTAACAAGATTAAAAATGACAAATGTACAAATTACAGGACAAAAAATGAATGTATATTTATTATGACAATAATAATAATATAAATATAAACTGTCAAAAAAATAATAATATAAATATAAGTTTATTTTTAATTGAAGTGACTAATGATTTGCTTGTCTTAAGGTTTCTTTTATTTTGGTCATGCAACACACGTATAACGATATTTGTAAAAAAAAAAATTATTTATAAAAATATTTATAAATTCAATTAAAAATTTCACAATATAATAGTAAATTACTTACAAATAACGTAAAAATGGTCATATAATTAACATATTTTTTAAATGTCTTCTCGGTGTTTTGATAAGCTATTTTCATATAAGTTGCTTGCTGGAGATTTCGAATGGTCGTTTAAATGATTGTAATATAATATTTATTTTGTACGTAAGTTTTTTTAAGGAACTTTCGTATCTATTTTGAGAATAATATTTTTTATTTTTGATATTTTAACATAATGACACAAACCATCATTCCGATCTATAAGGAATTGATACTCAACACACCCACGTATGTTGCAGTGATATATCTAGAGAGGTTTGGGTTCCAAATATTTTAGGAAATTTAATTTGATTAATAATATAGTAGAAAATTATTTAGACATAAAAATTACAAAACAAAAAATTCCCGCCCACACTTACTCCATCTGGCATCCTAGTTGGTATTTTCACACGGTTTTAATCGGTGTAGTAGTTCACAGAGATGGTTTCAATCAAAATCAAATTAAATCTTCCAAATTAACTTGCATGTTTTTTTGGGTTTTTTTTTAAATTGTACCAAAGTCCATTGTGTTTTTCTATAAAAAAAAAATTCAAAAAAATAATGGCACGTATGCAAATTTCATTCCAAAATATCTACGTTAGCATTTACATCTGTCACATAAATAATTTTCAGCAGACACAAAAAAAAAATTAAAAAAAAATGCAAATTACAATATAAAATGTAAAAATTTATCATTAACAAAACCAAAAATGACAAATATATAAATTACATGAGAAAAATGTAATTTTACTGAGGTCATTTGAGTGACTACTTATTATGACAATAATATCTATATATAAGTTTATTTTTAATTGAAGTGACTGATCATGTGCTTGCCTTCATGTTTTTTTTTCCTTTCAGTCATGCTACAAGTATAACAATATTTGTACAAAATTATGCTACAAGTATTGTTAAGTATAACAATATTTGTACAAAAATTTTATTTATCAAAATATACTGTAGATTCAATGCAAAATTTCACAAAATATTGGTAAAATCTTACGATACCTTTAACATTTTTTTTAAAGACGTCTTCTCGGTGTTCGATAAGCTCTTTCCATATCAGTTGCTGGAGATTTCGAATGGTCGTTTAAAGTTATTGTAATATATTATTTCCTTCTTATGTATGTTTTTTGAAGGAACCTTCGTATCTATTTTGAGATTAATACATTTTATTTTTGATATTTTTTTAACATAATGACACAAACCCATCACTCTGATAAGGAATTGATACGCAACACACCCACGTATGTGAAACTCGTGTATGAATGGTTTGAAAATGATTAATGGAACAAGTTGAATGGGATTTTTATCGAAAACTCGCCCTTTTAAATCATCCCTCTTTTCAACATAGTACTCCAACTAATTTATCTTTAAATGATTTGACAGTATTCATGATTTGAATATAACCTGTACTACTATAGACCATATACAGTCGAACTCGGCCGAGCTCAAGATTGCACCCATCTCAAGAAAATCGACTCGAACTGAATAGCATTTTTCGAGCTCGAACTTGATAGCAATTCCATAAAAGTGTCATTTGTTGTTTAATGAATATTTAAAAAAAAAACTCATGTGAGAATAGTATCACATGTCAAATTTGTGAGACTAATATCTTATTTGGGTCACTCATAAAAAATTATTATTTTTATTATAAATATGAGTAGAGTTAACCCGTTTCATGGATGAAGATGCATGAGACCATCTGAAAGGAGACCTACTCAAAAAAACAAAGATGAAATATATTCAAAATAGTATCGAAACGACGACTCGAGCTTTATTAAGCAAGGTTCTCAAATTCTAGCGAAATAGTCCACGGGTGATTGATCTGGCATGGAGCCCTAATATATCCACTGCATTTTTGTAATATGGAACACCTGCAGATTCTATGAACAGAATGTTACACCTAACGACATAATACGGCATGGGTAGAATATATAATAATAATAATAATAATAATAATAATAATAATAATAATAATAATAATAATAATAATAATAATAATAATAATAATAATAATAATAATAATAATAATAATAATAATAATTAGATGAATAACAACATATATATATTGTATGACATGACGCTCTGCAATTATATAAGATGTTGTTCGAATCCTATGTTTATATAATGACAATTTTCTTTGATAATAGGGTGTTTAAGACTTTATAAAACTAATATTATGTTAGGCAAGGGATTCGGTTGGAAACCTCAGGCCTCAGCGATGCGAAAATCTGGCTTTGATTCGTACTTTATCCAAATCTCTGATTAATAATATAGTAGAAAATTATTTAGACATTAAAAAAAAAAAAAAAAAAACTCCTCCCACTTACTCCATTTGGCATCCTAGTTGGTATTTTCACACGGTTTTAATCGGTGTAGTAGTTCACAGAGATGGTTTCAATCAAAATCAAATTAAATCTTCCAAATTAACTTGCATGTTTTTTTTGGGTTTTTTTTTTTTAAATTGTACCGAAGTCCAATGTGTTTTTCTCTACATGTTTTTCAAAATAATAATGGTACGTATGCAAATTTCTTTCCAAAATATCTACATTAGCATTTACGTCTGTCGCATAAATAATTTTCAGCAAACATGACAACCTCATGAGAAAAAGAAAAAAAAAATAGAGAAAAAATGCAAGTTATAGGATATATAAAATGTACAAGTTTATCATTAACAGAACCAAAAATGACAAATATATAAATTACAGGCGGAAAAATGTAATTTTCCGGAAGTCATTTGAGTGGATACTTATTATGACAATAATATATATATATAAGTTTATTTTTAATTGAAGTAACTAATCATGTGCTTGCATGTTTTTTTTTTCTCTTTTAGTCATGCTAGAAGTATAATAATATATATGTGTACAAAAATTTTATTTATCAAAATCTATTGATATATTCAATACAAAATTTGACAATATAATAGTAAAATCTTACAATACTTTTAACATTTTTTTAAAGATGCCCTCACGGTGTTTGATAAGCTCTTTCCATATCAGTTGCGCCTGGAGATTTCGATGATCGTTTAATATTATTGTAATATAATATTTCTTTCGTATGTATGTTTTTTGAAGGAATCTTCGTATCTATTTTGAGATTAATACTTTTTATTTTTGATTTTTTATAACATAATGCCACAAACCCATCATTTTGATAAAGAAATTGATACGCAACACACCCACATATGTGAAACTCATGTATATATGAATGGTTTGAAAATGAAATGAACAAGTTGAATGGGATTTTCATCGAAAACTCGCTTTTTAAAAGCATCCCTCTTTTCAACATAGTACTCCAACTAATTTATCTTCAAATGATTTGACAATATTCATGATTTGAATATAACTAGTACTACTATATTCACAACAAAAAAATGAATGTTTTAGAACCGGATATTTAGAACCAGTTATGGAACCGGTCTTGCAACCTAACTTATTAGGAGCGGCTTCATTATAACCGCTTCGATAGAATGTCATTTGAATCAGTTTCGTTTCCCCTCTTCTATATAACGGTTTTGTTCATGCTATACTTTACGGGCAACTTGTAACCCCATGATTTGTCAAAATCAATAGGTCCCACGTGGAGCCCATTAATTTTGGCCAATCATAATCCGCCACGCCATCCCAAATACTACCATGAGGTAGCATCGACAATAACATCGCACAATATTATTTTAGGATCGGAAAATAACCGCTTCAATAGATAGGTGTTTAAAGCGGTCTACAACACCGCTTGTATATAGCCCCGTCAGGTGCGGTTCCATTAACCGTTTCTAAAAGATTTATTGCAGAAGCGGTCAGTAACCGCGCCGGAAGCCGACACGTTTTTTGAAAAATTAGTTCCATACATTTTTAAATAATAATAATAATAATAAGTTGAAGATTTGAAGGGTTCCACGCTGTGTGCTTTTCATTCCTCAAAATTTTATTGCAATTCCTAAATCTGAAAAAACCCAAGCTTCTTGATATTACAAATTCTGCTGCTTCATAATTTAACAAGGTCGGCTGCTTCAATCGGTGACCAATCTGCATATTTTGAGGTGATCCAATTATTTGTTTTAAACCAATTCTTTTTTTCAGACGCATATTTTAGAAATTTGTTTGAGTATTTTTATTTCTTGATCCTGGATCGAAAAATACACCCTGATGTATCTGTTTTTATGAATTTGTGTTTCGGCTTTTATTTATTAGAATATTTTATATAAATGTTAAATTATGTTGAAAACAATTGTACTAGTGGATCAATAAAAGATGTTTGTTGAAATTAAGGATGGCTTAAGCCCCGCCTCATGCTAAACCCGCATCGAACGGGGCGGGTTTATACCCGCTCAAACAAATTTCGGAACGGGACAACTCCATATTAAGGGTCTGAGACGATCCAGGACGGATCCCGGGTTTAGATAGACCCGTATATATATATAAAATATATTTAATACAATGATAATATATTATTATATATATGTATTTATATTTACAGTACACGCAGTATATATTATATATATATATATAATACACAGTAATTACTGTATACATATATTTCATATAAATAAATAAAATATATATATATATATATAATATATATATTTATATATTATAAATAATAATAGTTTTAAATTAAATATTAACGGGTTCGCCGGTCCAAAATCCGGGTTGGACCCACTGAGTTTTGAGACGAGACGGGGCGGGATGCGTCGGTTTAGTCTATGCTATCCCATTCGGGCAGTGTCCATGTGCTAGCATAGACTAAACCGGGTGCGTCCGAGTCATGTTTTTTCTTGGCGGGGCGGGAACTGGGTTTGACAAAACCGTCCTGTTGCCATTCCTAGTTGAAATAAATATAATAATAAAATATAAGTATATTGATTTATTTCTTTGTGATGACTTATATGTTGTAAGGTAGTAGAAAAATTACATATAATGATTTCATGATTGTGTCTGAGATATTAATAAGGAACATACGTTTATTGTCATTGCAATTGGGAAATCCATTATGCTTATGCAAATATTTCATTATGTTTACTGATAATCACTACAACAAAAATGCACAAACACAACACTTAAAAGACAACGCTTTTAATGAAAAGTGTTGTTTTTTTTAAAAAAGACAGCGCTTTTAGGGAAAAGCGTTGTCGTTATATATTTTTTATTAATCAAAGACAACGTTTTTTTTAAAAAGCGTTGTCTGTAAGCGTTTTTTTGGGTCAAAGACAACGCTTTTAAAAGTGTTGTCTATTAGCGTTTTTTTTCCTATGTATTACAACACTTTTTTAAAAAGTGTTGTAGAAGAACTATTATTTTTATTTAAAATAAAACTTAAAATAAAAATAAATAATACTATTTGCTTATCAGATCCCCAAAATCCCCAAACCCCTTCTCGATTTTCTTCTCGATCCCTCAATGCCGTGACGACATTTCCACTTCTTTTTCCTCCGGATCCGCCTTATGCTGTGTTATTTCCTCCTCCGACCTGGAATGCGTGGATTTCCTCTCAATTCCTCGCTGCTTTCCTTCCACGCACGAAGATACGCGCCTCCATTGACTACTCTGTCACTGCGGACTCCGAACTCTGCATCACCACCAGCGCACCGGGAGAAAGAAGGCTCAATCTGCTGCAGAGAAATGGTTCTTGTTCGGTGATTTTATTTTACCATTTTCATTTTTCCCGTGATTATCCATATTTGACTTTGATGTCAAGCTATTGCCTTGCGATTTGAGTCACGATTTAGGCCAAAATGCTTCGATTTTTTTGTTCTTCGATTTCTCATCTGCTCTTTCTCAAAATTTTAAGACATTCTCGGACGTAGAATCCACAGATTTGCTTCGTTACTGTTTCGATTTTTGCAGTTGGCGATGTCTGGAAGCTCCGGTTGAAACATCTACTACTAATAAATGCGGAATTTTTTTTTTAAAATAATACTAAGTAAAATAGATGTACATACATGCCCATACATCTATGCACAAAATAAACAGATTTAAAAATAATATAAATAAAACGCAACATTTTTACTAAAATAACTGAGTCAAACTTAATTAAAATACTGTCAGACAATCTACCTAAAAGTTTGCATGCAATAAAATTACTTAATAAAAATAATACTAAAATTCACCACTGACAAAACATAAAAGAAACAGAGTTTTAAAATTCTTAAAATATCCATGAAAACTCAGCCGGCGGTCACGGGGGATCACTGCGCTTCCGCTCATACGTCCTCACCCCCGGTAGGAACTACATCATCCTCTACGTACTCACCTGCACCATATAAGTGTAGTGAGCCTAGAGGCTCAACATGTCTAATCCATTATAACAAGATTAAAAATAATGCATCACATAATTACATTAATACATATCGTATACATGAATGAGCATGCTTAAAAATCATGAATCATGACTGAAAATCTTGCTTAAACTTGATCTTAAATATAATCATATAATACATACATAACATTGTTGAGCATAACATTTTCTAACATCGCATGGTCATATCCGTAGTGTAACCTTAAACTTAAAAGTTCGACTGATCAGTCTCTTAAAACCAACGTACGCGGCGGTGACGAATCACCTCTTACTGGTAGTAAACTACCCTTAAATTGACAGTAAACTGCCCTTAACATGTGGGGACTGGTCCCCCTTAAATTATCACACTACTTCAACTTCCAACATAAAATTATTTTCTAGCTCAACCTTAAACATTAAATCATGCCATAAAATTATTTCATGAATGCATGCACTGAAAATATGTCCGTAATATATATTTAATTAATTTTTCATAATATAATATACTTATATTTAAAATAGACTTTATGCAAAAAAATAATTAAATATATATCCCGGACTTATTTATTTTTCATGGGTTGGTCCAGACTGCTGGTCACTCACTCTAAGCCCATTAAACTTAAATAAAAACTCAATAATCATATCTTAGCCCAAATAACTTAATTAAACTTAATTGGACCTAAATAAAAATATTTAAGCTCATTAACTTAATTAAGCCCAATAAAATTCTAGACTGGCCCAAAAATCTCCTGACTGGTCCAAACATTTCTATGGGCCCACGAGCCCATAAAAATTATTGGGTTAGCTTAAAAATAATTTAAAAAGCCCAAATAAAATTATTTGGAGGTCCAAATAATTTTCTAACTAATTTTAAAAGCCCAAAATACACTTGTACCATTAAATACTTAAAAATTAAAATACCCGAGCCCGACTTACTTAACCCAAACCCGGACCCAACTAACTTGACCCATGACCCGACGGACCTGACCCGACCCGGCCCGCCAGAAAACCCATATCCGTAACCCTAACCGTGAATTCTATCTTCCTTCTTCTCTAAACCTGCGCCCAGCTGAGCGGCTTCACCAAAAACGTTCGTGCTGCCTACTCCGACCACCTATGGCCTTGAAACCACCGCCCGAACTTAGACAACATCAAGAAGGTTCTAACCCAACAAATTTGATCTCAAACCAAGTCTTGTAGTAGGAGAACAAACCAAAATAATACAGGCCTTGTTTCTGCTCGCGCGCAGAACGCAAGCACGGACTTCCGGCCACCACTGGCCGGAGAACTACCTGGAATACCTTTGACAATGTCTTGAGGTTCTAACCCAACTGGAATCACCTTAAAACACGCTCTGTGGACCAAGAACGAGCCAATCTCCCAACCCCGCTCAATCTGCGCGATCTGCTGCGCATCAGAAGGACTGGCTTCGGTTCCATCCCTTTCCAACCTTAAACACCGAGCCAACCCAAGTCTAAGAACCCTAACACACCCCTCTGAACCTCGGACCAGCAGCCAGCCCGTCTCCCATTGCAAAAACGTGAGCTTTAGCATGAAAAACAAGCAAAACCATGAGTTGTTCATGTTCTAACCAAGAAACTTCATCATAATCGTAAATAACATAAACTAATCAATGAAAATCTGACATGAATGAATTAACTAGCTTATATGGTGTTCAAGAAGAGAATTCAACATGCCTTTATAATTTTTTGATGAATGATCACGCGTTTACGGCTCCGGGACAACGAAAATTATAAGAAACTTGTTGATCGGATATGGCTTGAAATCTTCTGTCAAAACGTGAGAATGGAGGCTGAAGAATATGGGGGGATGTCGGCTGAATGGGTGGTGGGGTTTGGGGTAGGTTTAGGTTTTTATTTTATTGTAGATTGTAGATAATATCTTAAAAATATCTCACTAAATTAATATGTAAATATTATACCTTAAATATAAATTTTTAAACTCCTAAAATATTTAAAATTCTGATAACACAGCCAAAATCCCGAAATATAATATTAGAGAATTTTTAAATATTAATAAAAGTCATTAAAATGACTTATTTTGGCTAAAAATAAATCCTTAAATAAATACATAACTAAATACTAAATTTTTCTTGACAAAATACCTTAAAATATTATTTTAAGGCTCATAAAACTCATAAAATATTTTTGGCTAAATATTTTGGTATCTCGTATGTCCACGGCCCCGTCTACGCGATCAAAACAATTAATTTCCATAAATCATGAAAATTCACTAATTATGGGTTAAATGCTTAAAAATAACTTAAAACATGCACACATAATTTTACATAATTATTTAACCCATAATCTAAAATTTTAAATAAATAAATTCCCTAATTATGCATGCGAATTTACGTACTAAAAATACTGGGTGTTACAATTCTCTCCCCCTTAATTTGAATTTCGTCCTCGAAATTAAAGTACTTACCCGAACAACTCCGGGTAGCGAGTCCTCATGTCTTCCTCGGTCTCCCAAGTAGCTTCCTCCTCCGAATGATTCAGCCACTGGACTCTGACCATCGGTATGACCCGCGTCCTCAATCTGCGCTCCTCCCTAGCCAAGATCCGTATAGGCCTCTCCTCAAATGCTAACTCCGGTGTCAACTGAAGAGGCTCAAAATCCAACACATGTGACGGGTTCGAGATGTATCTCCGAAGCATGGATACATGGAATACATTGTGTACTGCCGCTAGCCCTGGTGGTAGAGCTAAACGGTAGGCCAACGTGCCAACTCTCTCCAAGATCTCGAATGACCCTATATATCTAGGGTTAAGCTTGCCTCTCCCTCCAAGATCTCGCACTACTCCCTTCATAGGTGACACCTTCAGGAATACGTGATCACCTACAGCGAACTCAAATCTCGTCGTCGAGTATCTGCATAACTCTTCTGACGACTCTGAGCAGTCCTCATGCGATCCCGAATCTGGGTCACAATATCAGCAGTCTGCTGCACTATCTCAGGACCCAATAGGATTCTCTCTCCAACCTCATCCCAATGAAGAGGAGATCTGCATCTCCTCCCATACAAAGCTGCATAATGAGCCATACCTATAGACGCCTGAAAGCTATTGTTATAGGTAAACTACACTAACGGCAATCTCGTCTCCCATGAGCCCTGAAAATCGATGACACAGGCTCTCAGTAAATCCTCAAGAACCTGTATCACCCTCTCAGACTGACCATCTGTCTGGGGATGAAAAGTTGTGCTGAACAGTAATCTGGTCCCCAATGCTGTATGCAGACTCTTCCAAAACGAGGATGTGAATCTCGAATCTCTATCGGATACGATAGACACTGGTATGCCATGCAGTCTAACAATCTCCTTGATGTAAAGCTCTGCATACTGTGTCAAGGAGTAGGTAGTCCTCACTGGCAAGAAATGAGCTAACTTGGTGAGTCTATCCACGATCACCCAAATAGCGGTACACCCTCTAGTACTCCTCGGAAGGCCAACTACAAAGTCCATCGTAATGTTCTCCCATTTCCATTCCGGAATAGGAAGAGGTCTAAGAAGTCCTGCTGGACGCTGATGCTCTGCCTTGACCTGCTGACAAGTCAAGCACTCTGACACAACTCTCCCGATGTCTCTCTTCATCTCAGGCCACCAATACAATAGCTGTAAATCTCGGTACATCTTCGTACTTCCGGGGTGAATTGAGTACGGAGATGTGTGAGCCTCTGCTAAAATCTCAGCTCTCAACTGATCTACGTTTGGTACCCATATCCTACCACGGTACTGAACAATGTCATCCACAACTGTATAAAGAAGACCACCCTTGGCCTCATCTCTCTGCCTCCAACGCTGTAACTCCTCATCAGTAGGCTGTCCATCTCTGATCCGATCTCGTAGAATCGGCTGCACCGTCAACACTGACAAGCTCGGTGCATGACCACTCGAGTAAAACTCCAAATCAAACCTCTGAATCTCACTTTGTAGTGGTAACTGCACTGTCAAACACGATACCACTGACGACTTCCGACTCAAAGCATCGGACACTACATTAGCTTTACCTGGATGGTAGCTAATGTCACAGTCATAATCCTTAACCAACTCCAACCATCTTCGTTGTCTCATGTTCAACTCCTTCTGAGTGAAAAAGTACTTGAGGCTCTTATGATCCGTGAAAATCTTGCACTTTTCGCCATACAGATAGTGCCTCCAGATTTTCAAAGCGAAGACCACTGCTGCTAACTCCAAATCATGTGTCGGGTAGTTTTGCTCGTGAATCTTCAACTGCCTCGACGCGTAAGCAATAACCTTACCACACTGCATAAGTACTGCGCCTAAACCTAGCTTAGACGCATCGGTGTACACCACTAACTCCTCGTGTGGTACTGCCATCGCCAAAACCGGTGCGGTAGTGAGTGCTTCCTTCAGCTGATCGAAGCTCCTCTGACAGTCTGAACTCCAAATAAACTTCGCATTCTTCTTGGTTAAGGAAGTCAAGGGTACTGAAATAGAGGAAAAACCCTTGATGAACTTCCTATAATATCCTGCCAAACCCAAGAAACTGCGAATCTCCAAAGCATTCCTCGGAATACCCCATTTCTGCACTGCCTCAACCTTCGTCTGATCCACTGCAATCCCATCTCTAGAAATGATGTGGCCAAGAAATGCCACCTGCTCAAGCCAAAACTCGCACTTGCTGAACTTGGCATACAAACGATGCTCCCTCAAAGTCTGCAAGGCTGTCTGTAGATGCTGCCTATGCTCCTCAACGCTCCTAGAGTAGATCAAGATGTCATCAATGAAGACTATGATGAACTGATCAAGATACGGCTGAAATACCCGGTTCATGAGATCCATGAAAACCGCTGGAGCATTGGTCATCCCAAATGGTATCAAAGCCGATCTCTCTTAGTACGGTATGGTTTGGGGACGAACCAAGCGGAAGCTGGTGGGCATGTGACGCCCGGGGCTGAAGAGGCAGGGAGTGATCGCCGGTGCCAAGAGGTTGCATGGACAATGAGCGGCTCCTGATAGGCTTCTAGGCGAAGGGAGACATGAATGAACCGATCCCGTGCCGGAATGAGAGGGATTCTGAGACTGTATAGGTATGGGACTACATAGTTGAGAAGGATTTAAAAGATTTCATATATACTGCTCATATCAAGAAGGTGCATCTTCTTTTCGGGAGCTCATCACATAAGAACTCCAAAGTTTCTGAACTCCACCTCTCTCACTGGTGGAATCCCTGCAACATCCTCCGGAAAGACGTCCGAAAAATCACGAACCACCTCTATCTCTGATAATGATCTACTGGCTGGTTCTGAGGACGTGACCACACTTGCTAGGAAACCTCGGCAACCCCGTTTCAACAGCTTCTTCGCCTGAATAAGAGATATCACCTGAGGAATATCACTGCTCTGAGATGCATGAAAATTAAACGGGTCGCCTCCCGGCGGTTTCACTGACACTGTCCTCCGAAGAAAATCAATCGAAGCTCCATTGACTGTCAACCAGTCCATACCCAAAATCAAATCAAACCCGCTCAACGGCAAAACCACTACATCTGCGCGAATGGAGTGCCCCTGTAGCTCCAACTCCAGCTCTCGAATGACACTAGAGGTAGAAATAATCTGTCCTGACGACATCGTGACATCATAACCACTGTCGGCAATCTCAGGTGTGATGCCTATCCATCTGATAAACTCTAGGGAGATAAACGAATGCGTAGCCCCTGAATCTAGCAACGCAAACGTGGAGTTGCCTCCAACTAGAATTCTCCCTGCACGCAGAAGAATCCCAACAACTTCATACCACTACTAAACTTTTCCCCCAAAGATGAGTCACTAATAACCCTTAATTCTAATCACAAGTAAAACATGCTTCCTATTCTAACATGCAGATAGAAAAATCCCAAATAACAAATTATTCCACAAAGAAAAATCGAAATTCTTAACCAAAGGAAGAAATTATAAAATACTAGGGGTAAGATATACCAGTGATCAAGGAGGTATCTGGGTCTGCCTCCTCAGCCTGCATCACAAACACTCTCCCTGTAGTGTTCTTCTTCCTCGGGCAATTGGCCATCTGGTGCCCTGGCTCCTTACAATGAAAACAGACGCCCGCTCCTAGAAGACATGGTCCTGGATGCATCTTCTGGCACTTCGGGCAAGTAGGATATCCTCCAGCATTAGGGGCCCAGCCCCTAGGCTGCTGTCTCTACTGCTGTGGCTTCTGCTGGTTCGGGCCCTTAGACGGCCTAGTATACTGCTTCTTCGCAGGAGGCTGCGAAGATAGTTGCTGATATCCAGACTGAAACTGCCTCTTACCCTGCTGCTCCCTGTGGATCTCTCTCCTACCATCCTCCGAACGCAAGGCCCTACTGACTGCCATCTCATAAGTAAGGACGTCCGCCATACGAACGTCATGCTTGATCTCTGCCCTGAGTCCCTCGATAAACTGTCTCATCTTCTCAGGTGCACTGTCATCAATCAATGACACCAAGTGACAGCCCCTCTCAAACTGACGGATGTACTCCACAACTGTCTTGTCTCCCTGCCGGAGACTCATGAAATCTCGAATCATCCTACTGTGCACGTCTTCAGTGAAATACTTGGAGAAAAACATCCTCCGGAAATCTTCCCATAGCATAGTAGTCAGATTCACTCCCCGTGATGCACTCTCCCACCATAAGTCTGCATCACCCTTCAGCATGTACACTGCGCATCTCACCTTGTCCGCATCAGTCAACCCCATGTAAGAAAAGATGCTCTCCAAAGAACGGATCCACCCCTCAGCAATGAGTGGATCTGTGGTACCTGCGAACTCCTTAGGTCCCTTCTTCTGGAACCTCTCCGCCACGTCCTCATCGTGAGATAGTCTCGGACGTGCTGCCTGCTGCTCCAACAGAGCAGTAATCCCGGCTATCATGTTTGCATTGGCCTGCTCCAATGCCGAAAGCGGATTCTGCGGAGGTGGAGGTGGAGGTGGAGGTGGAGGTCCCCCGCGTCTGTTAACTGGTCTCGGAGGCATTCTGCACCACCACATATTTCTTTACGTAAATCGCCATGCATAACTAAGTACTTAAAAAATTTTTGCTAACATAAATGCTTAAGTCTTAAACATGCTACTACTAAATCATACTAAAAGCAATTAAAACTTACAGACCGGTAGCGTGGATTTCTGAGCTCGCACAGCAGTGATGACCCCTCCAAGAACGCGGCTTTGATACCAATTGAAACATCTACTACTAATAAATGCGGATTTTTTTTTTAAAAATAATACTAAGTAAAATAGATGTACATACATGCCCATACATCTATGCACAAAATAAACAGATTTAAAAATAATATAAATAAAACGCAACATTTTTACTAAAATAACTGAGTCAAACTTAATTAAAATACTGTCAGACAATCTACCTAAAAGTTTGCATGCAATAAAATTACTTAATAAAAATAATACTAAAATTCACCACTGACAAAACATAAAAGAAACAGAGTTTTTAAATTCTTAAAATATTCATGAAAACTCAGCTGGCGGTCACGGGGGATCACTGCGCGTCCGCTCATACGTCCTCATCACTGGTAGGAACTACATCATCCTCTACGTACTCACCTGCACCATATAAGTGTAGTGAGCCTAGAGGCTCAACATGTCTAATCCTTTATAAAAAAGATTAAAAATAATGCATCACATAATTACATTAATACATATCGTATACATGAATGAGCATGCTTAAAAATCATGAATCATGACTGAAAATCTTGCTTAATCTTGATCTTAAATATAATCATATAATACATACATAACATTGTTGAGCATAACATTTTCTAACATCGCATGGTCATATCCGTAGTGTAACCTTAAACTTAAAAGTTCGACTGATCAGTCTCTTAAAACCAACGTACGCGGCGGTGACGAATCACCTCTTACTGGTAGTAAACTACCCTTAAATTGACAGTAAACTGCCCTTAACATGTGGGGACTGGTCGCCCTTAAATTGTCACAATACTTCAATGTCCAACATAAAATTATTTTCTAGCTCAACCTTAAACATTAAATCATGCCATAAAATTATTTCATGAATGCATGCACTGAAAATATGTCTGTAATATATATTTAATTAATTTTTCATAATATAATATACTTATACTTAAAATAGACTTTATGCATAAAAATAATTAAATATATATCCCGAACTTATTTATTTTTCATGGGTTGGTCCAGACTGCTGGTCACTCACTATAAGCCCATTAAACTTAAATAAAAGCCCAATAATCATATCTTAGCCCAAATAACTTAATTAAACTTAATTAGGCCTAAATAAAAATATTTAAGCCCATTAACTTAATTCAGCCCAATAAAATTCTAGACTGGCCCAAAAATCTCCTGACTGGTCCAAAAATTCATATGGGCCCACGAGCCCATTAAAATTATTGGGTTAGCTTAAAAATAATTTAAAAAGCCCAAATAAAATTATTTGGAGGCCCAAATAATTTTCTAACTAATTTTAAAAGCCCAAAATACACTTGAACCATTAAATACTTAAAAATTAAAATACCCGAGCCCGACTTACTTAACCCAAACCCAGACCCAACTAACTTGACCCATGAACCGACGGACCTGACCCGACCCGGCCCGCCAGAAAACCCATATCCGTAACCCTAACCGTGAATTCTATCTTCCTTCTTCTCTAAACCTGCGCCCAGCTGAGCGACTTCACCAAAAACATTCGTTCTGCCTACTCCAACCACCTATGGCCTTGAAACCACCGCCCAAACTTAGACAACATCAAGACGGTTCTAACCCAACAAATTTGACCTCAAACCAAGTATTGTAGTAGGAAAACAAACCAAAACACTACAGGCCTTGTTTCTGCTCGCGCGCAGAACGCAAGCACAGACTTCCGGCCAATCGGCCGGCAATCTCCGGACACCACTGGCCGGAGAACTACCTGGAATATCTTTGCCAATGTCTTGAGGTTCTAACCCAACTGGAATCACCTTAAAACACGCTCTGTGGACCGAGAACGAGCCAATCTCCCAACCCCGCTCAATCTGCGCGATCTGCTGCGCATCAGAAGGACTGGCTTCGGTTCCATCCCTTTCCAACCTTAAACACCGAGCCAACCCAAGTCTAAGAACCCTAACACACCCCTCTGAACCTCGGACCAGCAGCCAGCCCGTCTCCCATTGCAAAAACGTGAGCTTTAGCATGAAAAACAAGCAAAACCATGAGTTGTTCATGTTCTAACCAAGAAACTTCATCATAATCGTAAATAACATCAACTAATCAATGAAAATCTGACATGAATGAATTAACTAGCTTATATGGTGTTCAAGAAGAGAATTCAACATGCCTTTATAATTGTTTGATGAATGATCACGCGTTTACGGCTCCGGGACAACGAAAATTATAAGAAACTTGTTGATCGGATATGGCTTGAAATCTTCTGTCAAAACGTGAGAATGGAGGCTGAAGAATATGGGGGGATGTCGGCTGAATGGGTGGTGGGGTTTGGGGTAGGTTTAGGTTTTTATTTTATTGTAGATTGTAGATAATATCTTAAAAATATCTCACTAAATTAATATGTAAATATTATACCTTAAATATAAAGTTTTAAACTCCTAAAATATTTAAAATTCTGATAACACAGCCAAAATCCCGAAATATAATATTAGAGAATTTTTAAATATTAATAAAAGTCATTAAAATGACTTATTTTGGCTAAAAATAAATCCTTAAATAAATACATAACTAAATACTAAATTTTTCTTGACAAAATACCTTAAAATATTATTTTAAGGCTCATAAAACTCATAAAATATTTTTGGCTAAATATTTTGGTATCTCGTCCGTCCACGGTCCCGTCTACGCGATCAAAAAAATTAATTTCCATAAATCATGAAAAATCACTAATTATGGGTTAAATGCTTAAAAATAACTTAAAACATGCACACATAATTTCACATAATTATTTAACCCATAATCTAAAATTTTAAATAAATAAATTCCCTAATTATGCATGCGAATTTACGTACTAAAAATACTGGGTATTACACCAGTGAACTGTGGTACCTGGAAGGTTTTCATTGACAGAAAAATACTTCTTGTTAGACAAAGTCAAAGACTTGTTCGATCCCGGATATGCCAGTCGAGCAAGGTTATCTCGCTACGGCTCGCGAGGGCCGCCGTGCCTCTGCCGTCGAGGAAGAATGTTCCCCTTTCAGTGTATTTTAATTTTGTGATGTTTAGAGTTTAATTTTACGCTTGGAATTTTAAATTAATTCATGATGGCGACATCATTTCTTCATAGTTTGATTACCGTTTGGGAGAGCTGGATCCTTGGATTTCAACTCTTTGTTTTATTGATAGAAATGCTACTTACATTAATGTGAGCTCGTCTAATTCCACTCTAGGTTAGGGCAACATGCTAAGAAGTGCACCCTAGGAAATGCAGATCATCAACATTTTGGATTAAAAGGGTCAGAAATCGAATTGGGCTCTGGATGGCATAAATTTTGACCTCAAAAACGAAATCAAATACTTAACAATGCACTAGAGGACATAAGGACTAAGGTCTAAGGAGTCGGTGGAATCGAGATGGGGTGCTGTGTTTCTTTTTTTTTGCGTGATATGATTCGATACAGAAATGATGATCATGTTACATGGTTCAGATTTGCCCCATAACAAATTATGAGACCTTAGTAGGAGTAACTTAAGTTTATCCTTTTTTCTCGTGAACTCACCATTGCACTGATCTGAGATGGACCATAGTAATAGTTGTTTTTTAGTTTTGGTTGTTTTTAATATTTTAATCAGGCAGAGAAGTAGACTGAGTGCTAAAGGCCAACGCTAATTAAACTTTATGCCGATTTCATGTGTCCACACATTTGTTGAATTGTAGGAAAATAAATATCATATAAAGCATGAAAACTTTTGATTATTCTATGTTGTTAGTCATTTCTTGAACTGTGATGTTTGTTAATATTTTGTTACAACACTGCTTTTACCCTGTGATTTTCTTTGGCAACTTGTGAGGCATGAATGGTTAATGAATATCCATGATATCAAGTATGTAAACCATATCCCCATACTATAATCGATTCTAGCAACAAAAGGAAATTTTGCAAGTCCCAAATGATTTGTGACATGTTTATTACATTTGATATATCAGCAAAATTAAAAGTTGATGCTGTACTGCTGCCTTTCTCCACATTCGTGGATTAAATTGGCTAGTAATTCTCAAGGACGATAAATGATAAAGTATTCGTTTTGGAGTGTTGAAGCTTATATTTTTTGAAGGCTGATGAGGAAGAAAATACATTGAGTAGTTTTTTTCCTTTTTCAATTTCCAATTCACGTGTATGTGTGACTTCAATCCTTCTGTCCTGGTAAACCAACGGCTCTGTCAGTGGGGTTATATGATAGGGAAATGGAAGAAATATTGAGGTCAGGAGATGGTCAGTGGGGAAAATGTAGGCAATCGAACTAGTTTTTTGGTGGAACCTTTTGCTCTTCATTAATGAAAGCATTTTCGCATTAATTTGTATTCTTTACATGATGGATGGCTTTATAGTTACCTACACGATGTACAAATAGTTGGCTTTTTGGTCATCTATGCTTTATACATAAAAAGATGGCATCTTCCATTCGAGAATATGTGACCAAGAACAGGTACTTATCAAACCAGTGTATTAATGATAATTTTATGTCGTAGTTCATGTTCTTTTACTGATAAATATCTTTTTAAGTTTACTTTTTATTTTAATCTATTCATATTTTTTTATGTTTGTTTTTATTTTTAATAATTTACAGTATGGAGATACAAATTAAAGAAAACGAGATTGTTGCAGCTTTTATGAAAGCTCGGGATGCTAGCATGTGCTGAAGTGATGAATCAAAGTTTTTCAAGATTAATGCATATTTTTTTCCTAGTGTTCATTAATTTAGAATTCGATTATTTTTTATATTTGAATTATATATAACATTGGAAGATTGTATATTAAATTTTATTTTAGAAATTTTTGAATTTTGAGTATTTGATATTATTAAAAAGTTGTGATTTAATTTTTTTTTTTGTTTTTTATTTAAAAAAAGACAACGCTTTTTTAAGCGTTGTCTTTTTCGAATACCACAACGCTTTTTCGAATACCACAACGCTTTTTCGAATACCACAACGCTTTTAAAGCGTTGTTTTTTCGAATACCACAACGCTTTTCCAAATACCACAACGCTTTTAAAGCGTTGTCTTTGACCGCAGTCTTTTACAACACTGCCTACGACAACGCTTTTTTTGGGACAACAACAACGCGAAAAAAGCGTTGTGGTTTGCCTTTTTTCTTGTAGTGAATTATGATTTTCATTATATATAATTGTGAATTCTTAACGTGTTGGTATGGGATCTTTGCAGACAATTGAACAAGATCGAGTAATGCTAAAGGTGGCTGTCTTGAGTATCAGGTGGGAATCCAAAATTTTTTACGTTATGCATTTGCTGACACGACTCATAATGTCACGAAACCGCGTCCTTGTCGGAAGTGCATTAACTCGTTGAATCATGATCGTGAGACAATGTATGAACATCTTATGATAAATGGTATTTTACAAGATTATCGCATTTGGAATTTTCATGGAAAAAAATTGATCGTGCAATCTCATGATAACATTAATGATGAACTTCAACCTTCTTTTACGGAAATTTTAGAGACAACTAATCATGCACCCATGGTACAAGAAACGTCTCATGAAGTATTTGAGATGCCTGAAGGATTATCTTCGATGAATGACAATTCTGTTGGTGCATCAACAAGTCATATATCGATGGAGTCTAATGTGGAAAATTTCTATCGATTGATAGAAGAAGGGCAACAACCATTATATGTTGGATGCATCAATTTTTCTAAACTCACATTCCTTGTTGAGTTGTTTCAGTTGAAAGTGAGTGGAAAATGGAGTGATAAGTCCTTTACGACATTATTGGATTTTCTTCGACGAGTACTTCCAGCCGAAGCACATGTACCAAGTTCATTTTACGAAACGAAGAAACTAATTTCTAATTTGGGACTTCACTATGAAAAAATGCATTCTTTTCCAAATGATTGCATGATTTATTGGGGGAAGATGAGAATGAACAAATTTGTAGAGTGTGTAACCTTTCAAGATGAAAAAACTTGCAGAAACAGCCCAGAAAATCACACAAAGGTGGAAAAAATGTATCATGGTGAAAATTCTAGCCAAGGTTTTTTGGTATTTTTCTTTGAAATCGAGGTTACAAAGATTATTCATGTCACCTAAGACATCTGAAAGTATACAGTGGCATTCTAGGAAACGCGTTTCAGATGGAATTCTAAGGCATCCGACCGATTCACAAGCATGGAAGGTGTTTGATGAAAGATACCTTGAATTTGGGACGGATTCTAGAAACATATGCTTGGGACTCGCTGCCGATGGATTTAACCCATTCAAAAATCAAAGTACATCACACAGTACATGGCCTATTGTTCTAATGCCTTACAATTTGCCACCGTGATAATCTATGAATTCTCATTTGATTATTTTATCGACCTTAGTTCTAGGTCCTAAAGCACCTGAAAAATGATATTCATGTATATTTACATCCTTTATTAGCTGAATTGAAGGATTTGTGGGAAAATGGAATTGCCACGTATGATTCTTACAATAAGGAAATGTTTCAACTGCGGGCTACAATACTTTGGACAATTAGTGATTTTCCAGGTTTGGGATGTTTATCTGGATGGAATACATATGCCAAGAATGATTGCCCAACATGTGTTGATCAGACAGATGTTGTGTACTTGAAGCATGGAAAAAAATGGTCGTTTAGAGGGCATCGTCTCTTCTTACCTCCAGACGTAGAGACCCAAAAAATTGCAAGTTATGGAAAACCAGAGCATCGTGAGTTAGATTTGACACCAGTGTCTGGATATGATGTTCTACAAATGACCCAAAACAGAATGTGGTGTTTGGTAAGAGTGATGCATCGAAACCATCAGTGCGAGCAAAAACATGGTCAATTGAATAAATGTGGAGGAAGCCAAGCATATTTTCACTATTCCTAAATGGGAATTTAACTTGATAAGGAATAATTTAAATCATATGCATATTGAAAAAAATGTTTGTGATAATATCCTTGGCGCAATTTTAGATGATTCCTCGAAGAGCAAAGATAATGTTGTTGCACGTAGAGATTTAAAAATATTGGGTATTATAAAATAATTATGTCCACGGACACAAGAGGATGGTAATGAATATTTTCCACTTGCATGCTATTGTATGAGCAAAGCAGAAAAAAAATAATTTGTTCAGTGTTGAAAGATATTCGTATCCCTGATGGTATGTCATCTGATATTTCAAAGTGTGTGGATGTTGGACAGTGTAGAATTATGGGTCTCAAAATTCATGACTGTCATGTCATAATGGAACAATTTCTTCCAATATCTCTTCGTCGTGTATTATAAAAAAAAGTAACTGCCCCACTGATTATTTTGTGTGAATGTTTTAGAGAATTTTGTTCCAAGTCTTTGCGAGAAGATGAATTACAAAAAGCTGAAGAAGAGGTTGTATTGGATTTATGTCAGTTAGAAAGAATTTGTCCACCATCATTTTTCACAGTAATGGTGCATTTGGTAGTACATTTAGCGTATGAGGCAAGAGTAGCAGGGTCTGTGAATTATCAATGGATGTATCCAATAGAAAGATAACTTGGAAAACTTAAAGATTTTGTTAGGAACAGAGCTAGACTAGAGGCCAACATCGCAGAAGCATATTTAGCAGATGAATGTGTTGTGTTGTGTTCTCGTTATTTAGAGAGCACAAACTTATTTTGCGATAAAGGTACGAGACACCGAGAGGCACCAGATGTTGAGTTTCCTTTGCTACCTTTGTTTCCACAAATTGGGCGGCCTACGAAAAGGCGTCAAGTAGTTACATTGGAAAACAAAGCTCTAAATCAAGCTCATATATATATCATTTCTAATTGAATGGCTCTGCAATCACATCATACATAAGTATTTACTTTCTAAATGTAAATTCTATTTTATCTTTTTGTCAATAATATTTTTTTTACTATCAGTGCTATGATTTTACATAGAATTCAGAGATGAATTGAAGAGAAAGCATAGATATGGTCATCGTCCAACTACTTCTCAATTGGACGATATGGTTCGAATACAATTTTCAGAATGGTTTGATAAACGAGTAAGTAATATACTGTAGGTTGATTAATTGTTAAATGAAAAAGGAAAGTGATTGTTTTTCTCCATGTATTAATATCTTATCATAACTGTATGCATGTGTACAATACAGGTTGATAGGACAACTAAACGAATTGATGATTTGAGCATAAGGGCACTTGCACATGGTCCAAATCCTGTAGCATTTAGTTATCATGGGTTTAATGTCAATGATTTTGCATTTCGCATGGTGGAATCTGAAATAAACAAAAAAGTGCAAAACAGTGTGATCATGTTACAATCAATGCATGATAATAATGATATTGATTCAACCTATTATGGTCGATTAACTGATGTTATCTCGCTTGATTATGGTGTTCATGGGCGAGTAGTTCTGTTTCGATGTGATTGGGTTATTACTGCTACCAGAATGAAAATTGATCCACTGGGATTTACAACAGTGAATTTTTCATGTTTGATACATACATGAGAGCGTGAGGAGCACAAACCTTTTATTTTGGCTTCACAAGCTCAAATGGTTTATTATGTTCAGAACCCTAAAGAAGAAGATTGGTGTTGTGTTATTCTTCATACACCAAGAGATACGTACAATATGGGGAATGAAGATGACACTGATATTATGCAATTCAATCCTATCAACATTTCTAACATAGGAACACTGTTGGATGATGATAATACAGTAGACATTTAGTTAATTAGAAATGATGTGGAAGGGTCAATAGTTGATTGCATTATTTCATTTATCGAATATTTCTTAAGATCGCATATCATAAATTTATTGGGATATGTGAAATATGATTCAATGTTGCATTAATTTCAGATGAAAATGATGATAGAGTCTCATTATATGTATTATTAATATAAATAATAATGAAACTAGTAGTAAGAAGAATAACATTTCATACACATATTGTCAGATTAAAATCAATTCATATCAAAGTTTTTATTTCTTAAATTAATATTTAACTTGGAATTCGATACATGACCACCTAATTTTATTATACCTAATTCTCCAAATCTCATTTCATTTATTTATTTTCTTTATAAATTTTGTTCATTCAAAAACTAATATACATATAAACAAAATTATTATTTTCTATATAATTTTACTATGGAATAATAAAAATGTTGTTTGTAGAATTTAACGATTAAAAGAATTAAAATCACATTCTAATTTATGATTAAATATAATGAAAATTCCATCAGCTATTTTCAAAAATTACCATAAAATGATAATATTGTCATGGAACATAAAATTTATTTATATTTATAGTCACACATTTAAACCCTTAAAGATACTTTACATTATTTTAAGAATATATCATGAAAGACGAAAAGGCTCAAATTTATTTCCACTGATGGCCAGCGTGCTATTGGAATTTTTATCATATTCCCACTATTTATTTTACATACATTCCCGCCGCTAAAATGAAGGTACTTTAATATCGTTTTCTCATGCCCATTTCATCTGACGGTTTTTTGGAGGTAATTTCTCTACCTACGTTTTCTTTTAGATTTTGGGTGAATTGATTTTACATTGTCGAAGGATTTTGAGATGCGATTCTGCGAGTCCGATAGAGTATGGGTGAATTTGATTTTACATGGTCAACTGATTTTGATATGCGATTATGCGAATCCGACGTTTGTTATCGTTTTAGTTTCTAACTTTTATCATGTTTTGTTGTCCTCTTTCGCTTGCTTCGTAAAATTTTCTCATTTCAGTTTGGCTTATTATATTTACCTGAAATCGATGTGTTTTTTCGTGGTTTATTTTTAAAAATTTCAACCTAGATGAGCAGAAATTGACCTGATCCACCTCTATGTTCTGCATTTGTTAACTGTTTCAATTTCATATCCATAGAAGGATCTTTTACAGAGTGAGTATGGAATTGAATGTTCGAACTTTGCTCATTATTGTATTCTGCAATTCGAGCTTGTCTCATTTTTTCCGTCATGAATTCTCAACATAATAGATTCGGGGAGACGAGAATTCAGAGAAGAGGAACATAATAGAATTAGGGATTTTGCAAAAATTCAATATTATTCTTATTTCAATGTTCACCTTTATTTATATCCTTACTTGTGCAACTATTATTGGCTAACTCACAATATCATAAAACTAATCCATCTGTATTATACGGTATCAAAAGTATCCAAGTGCTGTAAATTTGTTTCTTATTTATCTTTGTAGTTGGTTATTTATTTATTTATTGATTATTGATTGATTATTCAATATTTGATTTGCCATCAACTTCTGGACTATCATATATAATTTCATCTTATTTTCAGGTAAATATTAAAAATGGCGAACAAAAGAATACAGAAGCTGATTCAAAATATTAGAAGACTTCTAGGGGACAAGAATCAAATAATAGACGTCAAGATGGAGATGAATCACAAGACACAGCATCACATCCAACGTCGGAAACACAACATGATGCATTGGAATCAGTACAAGACGAGGACTCCAACGAGGAAGGTTGAAATAATTTTTAGTATATGTATGATTTTAAATTTAAAGAACTGTTTAAAAATCATATTTGGAATATATTTTTCAGGAGACGATGAGCTGATATCTTCGCCTCCAAGGGAGCAGAACAGACGTTGGTGGACTGTAATGAAGGATGTTCATGCCTTACATCACGATGATTTGCTATTTGTAACATTTAATGACAAGGGTCAGTCATATGGAGACTTACAACCAGTCTTGGCAAATTTTGTGGATACCATAGCTCGAAATGGAGCTTTGTTACCCCTTAGTTTTTTAGACTGGAGACAAATGCCAAAGAATCGATTGGAGGATGCATGGAAACTTGTTATTGTAAGTTGAGAAGTTTGTATTTTCACACTAATTTAATAGAATAAAAAATTAATTTTATTTTTAGGCACGATTCTGTATCTCTGAGAAGAACAAACGTTTTGTGATGCAAATGATGGGAGTTGCATGGAGGCGATGGAGGACCCAAGTTAAATCTACGTCTTATGACTTAAATACTCCATTACAAGAGCTCGTGTCCATTCGTCCTGTTCCTCATGGGCTGTATTCGGAAGTTTGGGAAATATTATGCCAACATTGGAAGGTTAATGAGGTAATCATGAGTATTTATTTGTTATGTGGTAATTGATCACTTAAGTATAATGTAATTTTTTGCATCTTAATTATAATGTTTTGCTGTACGCTATGAGGTAATGGACTTCTTCCAATATTTTTTAAAAACAGTTTCTGAATAATATTTTTTTCTATTTAATTAGCAATTCTGTTTCCTAGAATTTGCTGGATGAGGTTGTGCAACGTCGCCTACAGGACATGTCCGAGGGAACGCAACCCATAAAAGTGCATGCAGATGCATTTCGGTTATATTTTTTTCACAGTTGATTTTTATTTTTGTTAAAGCTATTACAAAATGTGTTGGATAAATTATAAGTTGTATGCAGTGATGTATTCAGACCCGAGCACTCTGGTCGATGTCTTGGAGCAGGTGCAACACCTAGCCAAGTCTTCCCTAATCAATGTAAACGTAGCTCATTCTATAGCCAGAGTTGTCACTCTACTGCGGATACGACAGAAAACTTAAGGGCAATGGAAGAAAAAATGAAAACAAAAATGAAAGTGCAAGAATCACAGTGGCGAGCAGAAATGGAGGAGCAGAAAGCACAGCTTGAGAGAGAAATGGAGCAGATGAGAAGAACGCAAGAACAGTTCCAAAATTTTACAAGGGTTATGCAAAATATGATTCATGGAACTGTTGGAAGATCTCGTGGACCTGAAATGATGCCGGAACAGGTATTTACATGTTGCAATATGTGAAATGAATACATAAAATTTACTTCTACATGTTTATGATGTTAATTTTGATTTATTTGTATAGATGACAATGATAATGGCAAATATAATGTAGCAAAACATGCAAAATGCACAAGAAAATGATCGTGGAACTCGCTCGCAAGAAGAATCAGATAGTTAGATAAACTTCTAAAAAAATATTTTCTTTAAGTTATAGTTGTTTTTGTTCATATAACTAGATACTTATTTTGTGGATTCGATTGGAGTTTTCTTAGATAATCAATGAATGTTTGTTTTTTTTTTGTTATTCACGTGTTATTGGTTATATATATATATATATATATATATTATGTTTCGTTTTTGAATTGAATTAGAAACCTGGAAAATTTTTTTAAAAATAATCGGCCTGATATTTTTTTTTTTAAAAAAAACAAATAATCGAATTTTAGAATCAGTTATAAACCGCTCCAATATTTAAAGATGTAAGCTGACCGCTAAAGCTCTACAATCGGTCAATGACCGCTGCAAAACTAGGATATTTGAAGCGTTTAGATTAACCGCTCCGAAAGCATAATCTTGCACCGGTTACAAAAATGGTTCAAAAAGTAGAAGCGTTGTTAACCGCTCCTATAATTCAACCTTTGGAGCGGTTTACAACCACATACATTTTTTTTGTACGATTTTTTAAAATTATATTATGATTAGTATTTTTAATAATTTATGTATGATTGATAAGTTTTGAATGATTTATATTATTTGAAATTATTCATATATGATAATAAGGTTTAAAAGATTTATATGATTGACCGGTTATTTCGGTATGAATAAATTCTACTGGCAAGCGAACTAGGTCAAATTATAATAAAGTGGACAAAGGTCTAGATGTCGAACCCACAGGAACTGTAAAAATATGATTACCAAAATCTATTTATTTCTACTTAATCTAGACTAATGAAAAATGATGATTTCAGATTTTAAACTAATGAATAAAATTGCAAATAAAATTAAATTAAATAAAAACGCAGCAGAAAACTTTGGATTACTTAAAATTTGGGAAAAGTTCGATCAAGGACACACGTAGGTACCAGACAATTCATGCAACAAGCAATCGATCTAAGATATCAGACTTAATCTTAATTTACGGGAATTTTCTAATTTATTCGAAGGTCTATTTCTAGAACAATCAAACCTATTCAAATATTGATGAACTAATCTTTCGTAATTCTAATCAAATTTGAATGCATAAATCACCGTGAAAATTCAGTAGACACCTAAACCGCATAATGAAACCGAATTCTATTTCTAGTCAGCTTTACACTATGTTGAAAATCAAAGTGATCGAATTCGAGACCTCATCTGTCGACTTAGACTCGATTAACAAGCAAACAAATAACTGGCCAATAAATTTGTAAGACGAAGATAAATTTGATAATCAATAAAATCAATTAAGTCTAAAAATCTCAAATAAACAAATCAAGTTTTTACATAAACTGTCTGGCCCAATCACGTGGCCTTGATCGAAGAAAAGAAACTACTCACTAACAAACATGATTCAATAAATCAAGTTTAAAAACATAAAATAAAAATATTAGAATAGAAGAAATTCGCTCCACAGCCGCCGTAAGCTTTGCTCGTACTCAAAAAAATCAAAAAGTCCTTGAAAAGAGCATAAAAATTCTATTTATATGGCCGCGCCAATTGGAGTCCTTTTCAAACTAAAAAAAACTCGAAATTAGGTTATGCGGACACGCGCGCGCGCGCCTAGGAAGTCTCGCGCGCGCGCAACGTAAACAAACAGTGCATCCTCGATCGTCTCGCGCGCGCGCGGCTTCTCTATAACTCTCTGGACATCTCTTCGGCGCGCGCGCGGGGCATGAGCTCGCCCGCGCGCGCCTCTTCTATTCATGCTCTGAATTTCTCTTATGCGCACGCGCGCGCGCATCTTCTTGCTTGCCTTTGGATTTTCCTCCGGCGCACACGCGAGAAAGGGTCTCGCGCGCACGCGCCTTGGACGAACATAATTCCCAATTTTTGCTTAATTTCCTACAAAATTCAACCAGGTGAGTCTAATGCAAACACATAACAAAAGACACTAATAAAACTTACGAAATTAACCTAAATGCATGCAAACTAAACAAAAATGCTATAAAATAATGCATACTAAACACACTTATCAATGATGCGTAATAATTTATGTATAATTCATAATTGATTAATTTTGAAATTTTATATTAGTTATAATTTTTAATTAGATATGGTTAATGAATTTTTAATTATCTATATCATTTATAATTTTTAATGTAAGTTTAAATATTTTTTTATTTTTTTGAAATTTGTTTCCAAAACTCAAAAATAAAAGAGAAAATAACAAAAAAAATTATATGAATTATTATATATAAAAATAATTAGATATAAATCCTACACACAAAGCACTCGAAATATTAAAATATTTTATAATATATATACTTTTCAATCCAGGAGTTAACCCCGGATTCAATGACTAAAATATTAAGGAAGGCTGCCTACACGCGTGACATATTTGAGTGCAAAAGCTGAAAAATGAAAAAGTCCCATTTAGTAGTATGACATACTATATGTGAATGCATTTACTTCACTAGGGTTAATTTCCGACTCCAACGGCCATCTCAATCTTGAGCCTCATCATTTACTCACTCACTCGACTCTTTCTAATTAATATATATATCAAAATTAACCAAACTCAAAACTCAAACCCAAACACAAAGTGTGCATCAAATTACAAAACATTCACAAAATGTCTAACAAATCACCCATTTTCCCCATCTGCCAACCTCAACACTTCAGTGACTATGGCTTCGACCCTCAAATCGACTACTTTCAGGTACGTGCTACTCTTACGCTAATATCTGAAAAAAGAATGTTTTTTTTTTTTTAATCTTTGGGAAAAAAAATGAAGGTTTTGGAGGAAGCCCGGAAGCAAAAAAGGGAGTCGGCATCATCAAGATCCCATATAGACTTGCATTTCAAGCTGCAGAAACCCATTTCCAAAGACGATTCCTCCAAGAAAATCAAGAAGAACGCCAAGAAGAGATGGTGGCGCGACGCGTTGCTTTTCTTCAAGTTCGACAAGTGGGCGGCGCCGCCTCCAGATGGTGGTTCCCGGCGCGGCGGCAATTGGTCCATTTCCGGCCCAGTTTACATCACTGAGAGCATGACGACCGGGTCGTCGACTCCTTACCGGACCGCCACCCGGGCGAGCTCCGGCGAGGTAGAAATCCCCTACATATCCCTCAGGGAGCTTAACATGGACCGGCAGCAGCATCGGATTTCTACCACCGCCATGCCCATATATTTGGTCACGTGAAGTGGCACCTGCTTTTTTGCTGCTGCTTTTTTTTGCCACTTTTTAATCAATGCGTAACTAATTTGATCCATCTCCTTTTTTTAACACAAAGTTCCCTTTGTAATTTGGATCAAATTGATTTAATATTTTTTGTAACTTATAATTTAATATGAAACTTCATGTTATATTTAGTTGATATTTCAGTGGTGTGCCGTGTGTGTAATTAAAGATGAATATTTCTTGTCTATCTAGGGTCCAAAAAAAAACAAACAAACCCTGTATATATATATTGATAAATATTTTTAGTTGCACCGTTAAAACAAGACCGATCAATATCTTTAGGGGAAGATCTCATCTGATCATTTTATTGGGTCATTTATTAGACAATGAATTCTCATATATAATTATTAATTAATTAACTCATGTACCTGAAAAAATTATTTATCTCTTAGCTTGAAATTGCGCAACGGTAAATTTTAATGATGCTTGAATGAAGAGCAGTCTCGACTCATATTTAAGATGAAAGATAATACTTTTAGCATAAAAATTAATATATTTTATATGTCTGAAATTTATCTAATAAAATTTGATATATAAAACTATGAACGAAATATATAGGGCTATTTTGGGGTAGAAATGAAAATGTTTAAATAATTGAAAACGAAAGTTGCATGTTACTGGCAACTGCGATCATGTGCATGCACGCTCCCAACCGTTAGAAATTGAATTTAAGGAGCTTGTTGTTTTGTCCGTATATCCCAACCACCCACCAATGTTTGTTTAATCTTAGATTTGTACGTACTTTGGCACACGTCACAAAGTCTTTGTCCGCTCGCTCATTCTATGCTCGGCTTACAACATTATGCGCGGATGGCTTTGGCAGCCACGCTGCATGCAAATTTTTTCCTTTTTCTTTATATTTTTTTAAATAATTAAATATGATACATTTGATAAAAATGGCTTGTGGTTGTGGCAATCTGAATGAAAATTGTAGTTGTTGTTTTATATGATACTAATATTTTGTTGCACGCGTTGTGTGTTCGTGCAGTCCGTTTTTTTAACGAAAAAATAATAATAAATTTTAAAAAATTTATATAACGTTTTCCTAAACAAATATTCACAAAAAATACAATGGATATATCAATTTTATAAAGTGAAAAATATTTTTTGTAAATAAAAAAAAATCAGAGGGCACAAAGTGAGTGTCATTTTGGTAAATGACAAAACATCTAATGGCTAGAAGAGAGGAAGTCATATAAAATGACTAATTTGCCTAATAATTTTGTTTTTATTGAAAATTAAGTTATGATATAATGGTAATTTCAAATCAAGTTTTATCAATTAATTGAAAATTAGTTAATTAGAGGGTCTGTACTATAATAATATAGTAAGATACGTAGTTTAGTTTATGATTTAATTTGTCAAATTTTCGTGATGTTGTCATGTTGTGCCAATTTATTTTTAAATAAAATTTTAATATTATATAAAATTAAAATTTTATTATTATAAATTAAGTATACTAAACCTTCAAAAATAAAATAATACATCATTTTGTTTAAATGATAAATAAATTAATAGTAAGAAAGTGGAAGTGCGTCCACAAATATATTGATGGTGAGATATTTGATGTGAAATATGGGATATTTGAATGATCATGAGTGGAACAACAAGCCAACAAATGTTTGTAAAAAATGTCCCGGTTGTTGTGGATGCCCTAAAAACTAAAATTGATGGTAACAATGTAATTCAAAAATATTTTACCGAACATATATTAAGTTGGTATCGGGTGTAATCTGAAACTGTGAGTATGTTGTCCTAGGATTTGTTGCAATAGATTTTGATGATGTCGAAATTTTCCTCCGGGTTCGGTCTGGTAGAGTAAATCTCCAAATTCTCCACAAAGCGGGTCGGGTCGGGTTTCACGTGCACTGAACAAAAAGCTGATTTAGGGGGCGCCGAAGGTGTTTTTGGCGTGACCCCTCCGATGCCTAAGTCAGTGCTCGAAAGTGAAAAGAGCTTGACTAAAAATAAGAACAAGAGAATATGTGTGCGTGAGTGTGTGAACAAGAAGTGAATAGAAGAGATGAATGTGTAAAACTATAAGAAATACCTGTATTTATAGGGGCATGGAGAGGTAGGTTACCTTGTCAAGATAGAACATGTGTTAGAGTAGGACTCTAATTGATGAGTCTGAATCATATCAAATCTTGGATTCATAAGATATTGTCTTTATCTGTTGCAGATTTTCATGTGTCCGAGAGTACTGGAATGTTCTAAATATTAGGCCCTTCCTGGGCCCGGGTCGGGCTCCAACCATACCAGTTAGGGCTCAAGCCCATGAATTTATGATTATGACCATATTCCCTAACAGGGCTATCCCAGACTGGGCTTCTCATAAAATAAAACTAGATGAGCCTCAAAGTATCTTTTTCGGACATGGGTTATCGGGTTTGGGTCGGACTAGACCCACATTGTGAGACCTCGGTTCTAAACATCTAATCCCGAGTTAAATAATAATTAAGCATACAAGATCCAAGATTAAAAGCAATAATAAATTTTTTTTTTTTGAAATGAATAGTGCCTCGCTCGATCGGTAAGATCTAACCGATCGAGCGAGAAATAAATTGCAACTCATTGCCCGAAGAATACCATCGCCGCTCGATCGGTAAGATTCAACCGATCGAGCGGGCAAACAATTCCAGAAACAGAAACTCAGCAAAAAGACCTCCGCTCGATCGGTTAAATCTCACCGCTTGTTTACCCGCTCGATCGGTAGGTGACAGTTCTGAAGCAAAAACAGCAGAAAACATGCTAGAAACTCAAGTCCAATACATTCAAAATACAATCATGCATTACAATCACAAATTCTCCGATTAATACATGAAGTTCTGGAGTTGATCAACTACGCACAAGGCTAGAACATGCAACCATAAAGCTCGCATAATCGATACAACATAAACAACGAAGTTCGAAATCTAAACATGTTCTAACATAAACTAGATAGACATGTTGACACGACTTTTAAACCGAGTCCCATTACTAGCTCTCCCTCTTGTTGCTAACCAGGTCTTCGCTGACTTGATTCTGCCCCTCCTGTTGCCAAGTACACATACAAAACAAAGCAACAGCCGGATAACTCTGGTGAGAATTATATTTCCAGTGAAAGCAACATAAAAGTAACAATTAATATAACAACAACATGCTGTCAAGACAACATAATCAAATCAAAACGAATGTTATGCATGTATTTAAATCGGGATATCAATTCTGATAAACGAGGGATTGCTGCTCTGCTTTTGGGATCCCGAGGATGAGATCACGTAACGACTCATCGACTCTCCCAATCGAGGTGGTGCCATGTATCCCACTCCCCTAGACTTTGGTGTGACTATAAGGAGTATGCTGACTCTAGGTGAACCTCTACACCCAGGCCACTCACAGTATAGCCCCCAAAACGTCTAAATAGAAAGGGCTGTTCTGCCCGCTGAAATCAAAGTTGGCTCAAGATGAATGCATAACAAAACATAAACATAAGACACATAATAAGAGTTCATTCAATCAACAAAATAAAAGTTCCACATGCTAGAACAAGTATTGATGCAATATGTGATTTGAAGGAAAGCTCGAGAACCAGCTGTCCCGAGTATGCTATCCCGCTAACGATGACTGCTTTTACCTTCAATGCAGTAGCTCCAACTCTGAAAACACTACAATAAAAGGTTTAATCAAAAACCAAACAATCCAACAACAACAACAACGGCTCAAGGTAATCTCTTTACCGATCTTCGTCCAACTCTTGACGATCAACAACTGTTAACTCCGGGCTTGACAACTCCAAACAAAATTGTTCAGATACAAAAAGATGATCAACAACGACGATCATTTCACAAGCCAAAGATCAACAACTCAAAACGGTTCAAATCTCCAAAAACTCAAACCGGCGGCATAACGGCTATTACTGAACAAACCAAAAATGCAGACAGCAGTTCAATAATGATATCAACTCATATCAATGCTAAGACAACAATAATAAGTCAAACCCAACACATTTCAAAACTTCATTTTCGAAAATAGCTTCCAAAAATCATAACAATTCCGAACGTCGCTCTATTTCAAAACCGACAGATAATAAACGATCAGAACTCTGTCAAGTACAACATACTCGAATCTCGAACGATTCTAACAACATCCAAAAAATAGAATGTATCGGATCGTAGAAAAACTTAAGATATAACGGAGCTCTCGCTGCAGTGATCGCTAAACAGCCTTCAGAAATAAATTCCAACGGCCGGATCGAACTCGGACTTAAATCTAGGAGCTTAAAAGCTCAAAGCATCGGCTTCAATGGAGGAGGAACGAAAGGGGAAGGAGATGAAGTGCTAGATCAAGTCAACACATGTGTATATAATATATAAAATCAAATAATTGCGTTTTAGTCCCTGAAATTTCCAAAATTTGCAAAATGGACCCTGATCAAAATCAAGTCGGCTCTTGAACTCTGAAATCTTCGATTAACTCAAATTAGGGGTGGGTGTGGGTCGGGTTTCATCGGATCGGGTACCCGACATTTCGGGTAGTCATTTTGACTACCCGAACCCGATCCGAATAAATCGGGTACCCGACAATCTGGTACCCGATTTTTTCGGGTAAGGTCGGGTACTTGCAATCGGGTACCCGAGATTTTTTTTATTTTTTTTATTTTTTATTTTTGCAAATTTGATGAATGTGAAAATTAAAAACAATACATATATTTATGATTGTGAACTACTTCTACCCTCATATATTTACTTATTTTTCATAAGTTTTGAAAAAAAAAAATTCTCAACTCTATCAAACAATTAAATAATCAAAATCTATGGAAAATCAAATTAAAAAATCATCATTTCTCAATAGATGTATGTATGCCCAATCCAAAAAAATGAACAACCATTTTAGTTGAGAGCAATATAATGAAAATAGAGAGGATATGTTTTTGAATAATACATACTAATATATATTAAATTTTCCAAAAAAAAAAAAATTTGTCGGGTTTTGTCGGGTACCCGAACCCGATCGGGTAGTAATTATACTACCCGACACCAACCCGAAAAGCACAATATCGAACCCGAACCCGATTTTTTTAAAAGTAAACGACCCGATCGGTTTTTACCCGATCGGATCGGGTTGGGTACCCGATACCCGACCCCAAACGCCCACCCCTAACTCAAATAAACTCATTTAAGATAAAAAAAAATGGGGCGTTACAATTCTCCTCCACTAAGAAGAGATTTCGTCCTCAAAATCAATAAAAATCACAACTCATAAGATAGAATAAAAAACTAAAGACAGTAAGAAGAACTCACGTCATCCGAATAACTCAGGAAAACGATGTCTCATGTCGGATTCTGTCTCCCAAGTTGCTTCCTCGACGCCGTGACGGCTCCACTGTACTTTCACCAACGAAATCAACTTGGTTCGGAGTTGCTTCTCTTTCCGATCAAGGATCTGAATCGGTCACTCAAAATAGCTCAGAGTCTCGTCTAACTCGGCTTCGTCAGGCTGAAGAATATGAGAAGGATCTGGATGATACTTCCGCAGCATAAAGACGTGAAAAACGTCGTGAATACAAGATAAGGATGGAGGAAGTGCGAGTTTGTAAGCAAGATCGACTATCTTCTCGAGAATCTCGTACGGTCTGATAAATCTCGGAGATAACTTCCCTGTCTTCCCAAATCTGACAGTACCTCTGAAAGGAGAAATCTTAAGGAATACATGGTATCCCTGCTCAAAACTCAGAGGTCTACGTCTGACATTCGCATATTTCGTCTGTCTATCCTGAGCTGACTTCATTCTCAACTGAATAATCTTAACTTGCTCTGCCATATCTCTAAGCATATCCGGTCCCAAATCAGGTGACTCGGACAAATCATGTGATACCCGTGACCAAATCTACGATATAATAAATAAAAATATCTTTGTAATAAAAATATCTTTGTAAATTTAGTTTATCTACTAGCGAAATAAAATTAAGATTTTTAATTTTAGTTTTATTCTAAATTTCAGTTATCGTCTTAACATATAATTAGAATTTTTAAATGAATTTTACATTTGAAGAAACTTATTATTTTTATTGGCTAGTATTATTTTCAAAATAATGATTTATCTTAATTTTCATGTTGAGGTGAAATTATTAATGTTTAAAATTTTAAGAGTGACATTATATCTAATTATTTTATATAATTATTGTTTGATTATTAATTAGGCTTAATGCCACAATTGATTGTCTTTTAAAATTTTCAACCATGAAAACACACGTTCAAGTATATATCTTTATCCATTATAAAGTTCATAAAATCCATTTTTGTTTCCAAATTGTCAATATAGATAATTTATTTGTCATGTGTTAAAAATTATTGACTAGTCTTTAAATCAACCATTATACCATACTTATTATTTGTCATAAACCACTATGACTTATCAAATTCTTACCCACTAACCCATGTTTCCCCTCTCAATTTACTACCCACTAAACCAAATTCAATTCCTTACATTTAATGTGACCCTTTGAGTTGCTTGAAATTTTAGTATAAATATACTACACTAGTCACATTCTTATTTCAATCCATAATATTCATAAAAAGAAAGAGAGATAAATTATATGGAAGACATGCATATTTCTTCTAAGAGTTAAGTTCTTGTGGCATCAAAGAGTTGGGCTTGGCAAAGAGTAGATGAAGCAAATAGAAGAATTTTATATCAGTTATCGATTCAACAAGATTTTCCGTGTAAGTGGGCTTTTACCTTTATTTTGTGTGATATAAGTTTCTACACTTATATTTATTTTTGTGCGTGAGTTATTTTTTATAAATTAAATAATTATGCTTTTGAAAATTCGATCGGCATGATAATATTCGTTTCACTTTGATATATATTATTTGTTGGCTATTTGTGATATTATTTGAAGCATGTAAGAATTATTTGGAAATATTTGAGATGCACTGTTAAGAGTCGATTTAGAAATGGTTAAGGAATTTCCGACGATTTGATTTGATTTGATTTGATATGGCCCTGATGCGGTGGGTTATAATAACCGTTCCTTTGGCCTCGCCCCTTAGAGGAGTAACATATAGGGGACTGATCAGTAGAAACACGAAAAATGAGATAATTAACAGTGCAATATTTGCTTCGTATTTGTTCGGATTCAACATGCTTATTTTGTTTCGAGATTATGAAATATACATGAGTACATGTAAATATATTTTGGTGTTTATCGTGCTCGATCGGCCCCCACTTACTGAGTGTTTTTCAAAACACTCACCCCCTTACTTTGCTCCCCAGATAAGAATGAAGATGAGTTAGATGACGAAGAACATAATAAGTTCTGAGGTTGGTGAGGATGGATCAGTTCAAGTTGAAGAAATATTTTTACTTTAAATTTCAGTTTTGCTTCCGCATTGTTGCACTTGTGTTTTGTTCTCTGTAAAAACAGTTATGGTTTATGAAATAGACTGGATTTTGGCAAGACTTGTACTATGAGGCTTGTTGTTTCAATGTTAAATTGTTAAACAATGTCGATGTCAACTAGGCCCGGTTTCGAGGCGTGACAGAAGTGGTATCAAAGCCAAACTAGGTTAATGATCTTGATGGGAAATTAGGATGAAGAATGAAAATGATTATTGGGGTCTAGTAAGTAAGATTTGGAATGATGAGGAATCACTTGGAGACAAACAATGGGAACTAATATTATTTTTAAGGTTAGTATAGAAATGAGAATGATTACTTAGATTTATGTTCGAATCATTTTGGGACTATTATTTAGGTTACCTAGTCGATATAAATATTTAAGTTTGTTCTAATTTTGGATTTATAAAGAATTATTTGGGAGCTAATGTTTGTCACATTATAGATAAAAATTTTAAGTCATGATTGTCGAAATTTAAGTTTACTTGACAATATTGGGTTATATATATATGGACGTGATTGGGTTATAGTTTGACTCGAAGGTTTTTATTAGTGTTAAATACTTGGGAAAAAAATCTAGTAAATAAGAATAATTTTTTTTTCCATAAAGATCATATTTCCCTACAAATAATTAGAGAAAAAAAATATTCTCTCTCGTATATTTTGATGAGTTATGTATTATGTTTATTTGGATCATCAATCCTCATTTCTATTTTTAAAATAAAAATGTCTTCACTTCCTCAAATTAAATCTATCAAGTTATTGAATTTTTATTACATGCTTAATTTTGATTCCTAAACTTTTGTTAAGAAATTTTGTTAAGCTGATTTCAGAAAAATACTATTTATGTTCCTAGTTATTATGCTTTTAAAAATGTTTTTTTATTAGATATAGAAAACATTTTTTTTCAATTAAAACTTTTCTCTAGAATATAAATTTTTAATTCCCTTCTCGGCTCTCCGATAATATTTTTTTAGATCATTTGATTTTCTTTATGTTGAGATAATTTTCCACAATCAATCCCAAGAAAGACCTAAAGATATTTTATAATATTATATGATATTTTTTATATTAAAATTTTGCTTGTTTATAACAGTCAAAATACAAAATTCAAGTTTCGAGAACGAAACTTTTTTTTAAGGAGAGTAGAATGTAATACCCGTGACCAAATCTACGATATAATAAATAAAAATATCTTTGTAATAAAAATATCTTTGTAAATTTAATTTATCTACTAGCAAAATAAAATTAAGATTTTTAATTTTAGTTTTATTCTAAATTTCAGTTATCGTCTTAACATATAGTTAGAATTTTTAAATGAATTTTACATTTAAAAAGTAAGGAAGGACCACTACTCAATTCAAGCATCGGATGATTGAATTGGTGGTCCGCCCTCTTTCTCCTTGTCGGTCTAATTAGGCTTAGGTATTCTATCAGGCTTGACTAGACCATTATTATTTTTATTGACTAGTATTATTTTCAAAATAATGATTTATCTTAATTGTCATGTTGAGGTGGAATTATTAATGTTTAAAATTTTAAGAGTGACATTATATCAAATTATTTTATATAATTATTGTTTGATTACTAATTAGGCTTAATGCCTCAATTGATTGTCTTTTAAAATTCTCACCCATGAAAACACACGTTCAAGTATATATCTTTATTCATTATAAAGTTCATAAAATCCATTTTTGTGTCCAAATTGTCAATATTGATAATTTATTTGTCATGTGTTAAAAATTATTGACTAGTCTTTAAATCAACCATTATACCATACTTACTATTTTTCATAAACCACCATGACTTATCAAATTCCTACCCACTAATCCATATTTCCCCTCTCAATTTACTACCCACTAAACCAAATTCAATTCCTTACATTTAATGTGACCCTTTGAGTTGCTTGAAATTTTAATATAAATATACTACACTAGTCACAATCTTATTTCAATCCATAATATTCATAAAAAGAAAGAGAGATAAATTATATGGAAGACATGCATATTTCTTCTAAGAGCTAAGTTTTTGTGGCATCAAAGAGTTGGGCTTGGCAAAGAGTAGATGAAGCTTTTAAAAGAATTTTATATCAGTTATCGATTCAACAAGATTTTCCATGTAAGTGGGCTTTTACCCTTCTTTTGTGTGATATAAGTTTCTACACTTATATTTATTTTTGTGCGTGAGTTATGTTTTATAAAATAAATAATTATGCTTTTGAAAATTCGATCGGCATGATAATATTCGTTTCACTTTGATATATATTATTTGTTGGCTATTCGTGATATTATTTGAAGCATGTAAAAATTATTTGGAAATATTTGAGATGCACTATTAAGAGTCGACTTAGAAATGGTTAAGGAATTTCTGACGATTTGATTTGATTTGATTTGATATGGCCCTGATGCGGTAGGTTATAATAACCGTTCCTTTTGCCTCGCCCCTTAGAGGAGTAACATATAGGGGACTGATCAATAGAACCACGAAAAATGAGATAATTAACAGTGCAATATTTGCTTCGTATTTGTTCAGATTCAACATGCTTATTTTGTTTCGAGATTATGAAATAAACATGAGTACATGTAAATATATTTTGGTGTTTATCGTGCTCGATCGGCCCCTACTTGCTGAGTGTTTCCCAAAACGCTCACCCCCTTAATTTGCTCCCCAGATAAGAATGAAGATGAGTTAGATGACGAAGAACATAATAAGTTCTGAGGTTGGTGAGGATGGATCAGTTCAAGTTGAAAAAATATTTTTACTTTAAATTTCAGTTTCACTTCCGCATTGTTGCAATTGTATTTTGTTCTTTGTAAAAACAGTTATGATTTATGAAATAGACTGGATTTTGGAAAGACTTGTACTATGAGGCTTGTTGTTTCAATGTTAAATTGTTAAACAATGTCGATGTCAACTAGGCCCGATTTCGGGACGTGACATAAGTGGTATCAAAGCCAAACCAGGTTCATGATCTTGATGGGAAATTAGGATGAAGAATGAAAATGATTATTGGGGTCTAGTAAGTAAGATTTGGAATGATGAGGAATCACTTGAAGACAAACAATGGGAACTAATATTATTTTTAAGGTTAGTATAAAAATGAGAATGATTACTTAGATTTATGTTCGAATCATTTTGGGACTATTATTTAGGTTACCTAGTCGATATAAATATTTAAGTTTGTTCTAATTTTGGATTTATAAAGAATTATTTGGGAGCTAATGTTTGTCACATTATAGATAAAAATTTTAAGTCATGATTGTCGAAGTTTAAGTTTGCTTGACAATATTGGGTTATATATATATGGATGTGATTAGGTTATAGTTTGACTCGAAGGTTTTTATTAGTGTTAAATACTTGATAAAAAAATCTAGTTAATAAGAATAATTTTTTTTTTCCATAAGGATCATACTTCCCTACAAATAATTAGAGAAAAAAAAATTATTCTCTCTCGTATATTTTGATGAGTCATGTATTAGGTTTATTTGGATCATCAATCCTCATTTCTATTTTTAAAATAAAAATGTCTTCACTTTCTGAAATTAAATCTATCAAGTTATTGAATTTTTATTACATGCTTAATTTTGATTCCTAAACTTTTGTTAAGAAATTTTGTTGAGCTGATTTCAGAAAAATACTATTTATGTTCCTAGTTATTATGCTTTTAAAAATGTTTTTTTTATTAGATATAGAAAACATTTTTTTTTCTGTTAAAACATTTTTCTAGAATATAAATTTTTAATTCCCTTCTCGGCTCTCCGATAATATTTTTTTAGATCATTTGATTTTCTTTATGTTGAGATAATTTTCCACAATCAATCCCAAGAAAGACCTAAAGATATTTTATAATATTATATGATATTTTTTATATTAAAATTTTGCTTATTTATAACAGTCAAAATACAAAATTCAAGTTTCGAGGACGAAACTTTTTTTTAAGGAGGGTAGAATGTGATACCCGTGATCAAATCTACGATATAATAAATAAAAATATCTTAGTAATAAAAATATATTTGTAAATTTAGTTTATCTACTAGCGAAATAAAATTAAGATTTTTAATTTTAGTTTTATTCTAAATTTCAGTTATCGTCTTAACATATAGTTAGAATTTTTAAATGAATTTTACATTTAAAGAAACTGTTGAATCCGACATTTTGGTGATAACAAACAACAACTCATTGCATAGGAATGCGCTGCCAATCTTTTGTATTTCAGGAATCTACTACAACTCCTACCGCAACCGTCTAAACCCTTCAAGTTATCTACCGGAAGCTTGTCAACCGCCTTTGTCTCTTGACCGGTTGCAGTCACAAGCCTATCGACTGGTTATTCAAACCAGCAGAGGATAAATCTATCTACCGGAAGAATGCCAACTGCTTATCAAGATATCTCAAGACAAATACTTGTGACAAGACGTTCTTTGCAAGATCTTTTATCAAAATCAGAACCGGCGTATCAGAAGATCTGTTGACTCTTGCATCGAGACAACAAGTTGCACTAAAATGGCAAAAACGCATAATGGCTACAGATAAAGCATTCGACCGTTTATACCAGTTTTGGACCCTGGAAGTTGTCTGCATTTAAAGAAGTGTACGATCTTCATGCAGAATCATCAATGCATTTATGAAGCATTAAATGTGCATTCAATGCAGCATCAGAACGTTCAAAATAAAGACGTTGATGATTGACCTATATAAAGGGAAGATTGCTCAAGAAGTGACAAGAAGACAAGCAACACGAAAAATCTCAATCAACTCAATCACTTGAATACTATCAGAAGTCCTAATCTGATATACTGAAGCAATACTTGAGCACACTTACAAGATCATTCACTTGCTGCTCAAATAAACCCTCGCCTACAGTTTACATATCTGATCTTTAAGGATCATCCTAGGGTTTCCAAGCCTCTCGACCGCTCTGCAGTTTGAGAAGCTCAACCGGACTGTATTCATTATTGAAGAGACTTGAAGCTACTCTGAAAGCTTCCAAGAGTCTGATAAGAACTGAGAATCTTATCTGTGTAAATCTAGGAGTTTCGGATTAGGCATTGGATAAGTCCTAAGTCTGAAGTGGGTGTATTGCAAGACGTTGTAATAACCAAAGTCTTCTAGTGAATTCCTTCCTAAGTGGAAGAAGGGGAGACGTAGAAGGATTAAGCTTTCGAACTTCCATAAATCGTGCCTTAGTCTTTACTGCATATTTATCTTATATATTGCTCATACATCGTGTTATAACTTGCCTTTGCATCACTAAAACCTCTGAACTATTTCCGCACTATTTTAATTGTTCAAACCGTTTTAGAAGTTGAGAAAACAGATTAAGTGAACTAAACTTCACTTGATCATTTTGAAAAGAAAGAAAATAAGTTTCAGAGTGTATTCACCCCCCCCCCCCTCTACCCTCTGAACCGATCCCAACAAGTGGTATCAGAGCGGGTTCCTTTCTCAACTGCTGATCTAAAGTTTTAAAATCATGACTTCTTTCAACAAAATTCCTATGTTTTCTAAAGAAGATTATGATGACTGAAAAATTCGCATGCAGGCACATCTTGCAGCACAGGACGATGACATCCTATATGTCATAACAGACGGTCCTATCAAAATCATGAAGGTCAACCCAGCTCTAACCGATGGTGCAGGACAAATGATTGAGAAGCCAAGAGCTGAGTGGACTACTGAGGACAAAAATAAGGCCAATCTTGACAATGTGGCCCGGGACATCCTATAAAAAACACTGGACAAGAACATGTTCAGCAAAATCAAGTCATGCTCCACATCAAAGGAGATTTGGGAGAAGCTCACTCAGCTGTGTGAAGGAAATGACCAGACCAAGGAGAACAAGCTCACCATGGCCATTCAAAAATATGACAATGCCAAAATGAAGCCAGGGGAAACCATGGCTGAATTTGATGAACGGTTCAGTAGTATCATTTGTGATCTTATTGCTTTAGGAAAAATTTATACTAACCGTGAAATTGCTGTGAAGGTTATGAGAGCTTTGCCCAAAGAATGGGAGATCAAGACAGTGGCCATGAGGGAGTCAAAAGACTTAAGTAAGGTTGAACTGCATGATCTCTTTGCAGATCTCAAAGCCTACGAGTTCGAGCTCAACATGAGGACAGAAGATGAACCATCTACCTCTCAACCAACCAAGGCCTTAACCTCAATGATGATATGTCCACCGGTCGAGGAAGCTCCAAAGAGATCAGCTGAGCAAATCAGCAACGAAGCCATGACACTCTTTGTCAAGAAATTTGGTAGATTTATGCGTAAAAACAATTCTAAATTTAAAAATTATCATAAATCGGACCATACAGACGATGGTCCTACTTGTTTTAACTGTGGCAAGCCAGGCCACTTCATTGCAGATTGCACCAAGCCTAAGAGCAATGATCAGAAGCAAGTTTTCGAAAGAAGAAGGGGCAAGGAGGACAAGAGGACGTTTAGAAAAGGAAGAAACCAAAGGGTTCTAGTAGCAGACGAAAGCAAAAGCAAGTGGGCTGAGTCTGACTCTGACAACCCCAATACCGGAAGCTCTTCAGATGACAGCGATGATGAAAAGGTGGAATGCCTTATGGCTGACATCGAAGAAGAAGCTGAGGAGGTATTTGACTTTGGTTCACCTGAATTTACTCACAGTGATCTAGTTACTGCTTTACACGAAATGGCTAATGAATACAAAGCATTATCCAAGGAATTCGAGGAGGTAAAGGCAGAAAGAGCTGACCTAAAAGATAAGTCAAGCGAGTCAAGCTGCATGCAGCGAAAAGAGCTTGATGGTCTTAAGGTCAAGCTAAGTCTGCTGGCTACTGAGAATGACACCTTGAAAAGAGTGTTCCAAGCAACCTTGGCTGAGAACAAAAAACTACTTGAAACAATTAAGGCTTGGAATAAATCTTCTGTAACCATTGACAAGATTCAAGAAATCCAAAGACCGGCACATGACAAAATCGGTCTAGGGTTTGGAACAAATGAACAGTCTATGGAATCTTGTATTCAGCCAAGCCTGGACAAAGGCAATCTTAACAAAATAAGATTTTTCAGGTCCAGCACGATATATGAACATGATGAGTGCAGCTTTGACAAAAATCAGAAAGTATCTAACGAACGAAGCTCTAAGCATAGAGGGCTGGGATATGTGGATCCCCAGATCTCTAATCAAAGAGGAACTTGGGTCAAACCAAAACCTAATGAAAGAAGAAAGGGAAACCAATCTAATTTCAAAAGGCCATGGAATGAGTCTAACTACTCTAAGAGAAGATGGTCAAAGGAGAAGCCTTACCAGTACTTTAATTGCAGGCCAGTTCAAAAGAGGTACATGCTAACTGATAAATATAAAAAAGGCAAGCAGCACACAGCAACCTCACAAGCACACACATTTATTGCTTATCGACCGCACAGATTTCTGGACACACACACGGGCAAATCTGTAAGGGTGTTCCAGGTGTGGGTCCCGAAAGGGCTAATCCGACCTGGACCCTACTAGATATGGGTACCAAAAGTTCTTCACTTTTTGCAGGTACTAAAAGTCCAAACGGGCGAGAAGACCACTTCTATCAAGGACACTACCTGGTACTTAGATAGTGGTTGCTCACGGCACATGACAGGGAATCCAGAACTTCTAACAAAAGTTGTGCTGTGCAAAGGACCAAAGATCAGCTTTGGAGACAACTCCAAAGGTAAAACCGTGGGTAAGGGTAAGATTATCCATGGTAACATCATTATTAAAGATGTGTTACTTGTTAACAAACTGTGCTATAATTTGATAAGTATTAGTCAACTATGTGACAATGATCATTCGGTCGAGTTTCACAAACACACTTGCATCATAAAAAATGACAAAGGTGAGACTCTTATGACCGGTGTAAGAGACCTAAACACCTACAAGGTAAACTGGTCTTGCTCACATATTTCTTCACCTACTTGTCTTACTGCTCATCATGATAAACATTGGTTGTGGCATAAGCGGTTAAATCATCTAAATTTTAAGTCCATTTCTAACTTGAGGAAGCATGATTTGGTTTCTGGTCTGCCTGAAGGAGATTTTATAAAAGACAAAGTTTGTCCTGCTTGTCAACTAGGAAAGCAGGTGAGAGCAACCTTTAAAAATAAAGGGTGTATGTCTTCTTCCAAATGCTTAGATTTACTTCACATGGACCTATTTGGTCCTATACCAGTAAGAAGCATAGGGGAAATGAGATATGTTCTTGTTGTTATAGATGACTTTTCTCGATTTACTTGGGTCATCTTTCTCTCTTCAAAAGATCAAACTGCACCTCACCTGATTAAGCTTTTTAAACGCTTGCAAAATGAACAATCTACGGTGATAGATAGAATCAGGAGTGATAGAGGGACTGAATTTTTAAACACCACTCTTATGACTTATCTAGATGATCAGGGAATCAAGCATGAGTTGTCAGCTGCTAGATCCCCACAGCAAAATGGGGTGGCTGAAAGAAGGAACCGTACTTTAAAAGAAGCAGCCAGAACTATGATTGCTGATTCAAATGTTTCTCAAAGGCTTTGGGCAGAAGCAATTAACACAGCTTGCTATACTCAAAACAGATCTATGATTAATAAACGATTCAACAAAACTCCATATGAGATCTGGAATGGCACAAAACCTGATATTTCATACTTCAAAATTTTTGGGTGCAAATGCTTTATCCACAACAATGGCAAAAATCATTTGACAGCCTTCGATGCCAAAGCAGACGAAGGAACTTTTATTGGTTACTCAGCCGTTAGCAGAGCTTATCGAGTGTTCAATCAAAGATCACTAACGGTCGAGTAAACCATTCATGTTGTTTTTGATGAATCTACTCTTTGTACAGAACAAACTCAAGGGAGCATAAATGATCTGAGTCATAGACTGGAAAACACAAATCTACAGGAAGAGAGTGACAGTGATCCATATCCTCCAAAGAAGGATGATCCAGTTCCCTCTACCGTGTGTGATCAAACAAGGCCAGAAGAGGATCTACCGGTTGATAACGATCCTCCTGCCAATGATGATCCAGTAAACGAGGACGTTCGTCAACCAATTGATGACAACCCTTTAGGGAATTATTTTAGGTGGAACAAAGACCATCCACCTGGGTTGGTCATAGGTGACCCTTCTGCTCCTCGAAAAACACGTGGTCAAATGATTAATGAATTCTTGCATGCAGCTTTCATATCTCAGGTAGAGCCCAAGAAGATAGATGAAGATCTATCAGATGTCAGCTGGATTGAAGCTATGCAAGAAGAGTTGAATCAATTCACCCGCAACAATGTTTGGCATCTAGTTCCTCGACCGGAAAATCAAAATGTGATTGGAACTAGATGGGTGTTTCGTAACAAGCTCGATGAACATGGCACTGTTGTGCGTAACAAAGCTCGACTTGTTGCACAAGGATTCAGACAAGAAGAAGGCATAGACTTTGAGGAATCCTTCGCGCCAGTTGCAAGACTAGAAGCAATCCGCATCTTTCTTGCCTATGCAGCTTTCAAGGACTTTAAAGTTTATCAAATGGATGTCAAGTCTGCATTCCTCAATGGTTTACTTCAAGAAGAGGTGTACGTTGAACAACCACCAGGTTTTGTCAATCCTACTCATCCTCAATATATCTATAAACTTGACAAAGCCCTCTATGGATTAAAACAAGCACCGCGTGCATGGTATGATACATTACTAAAATTTTTACTGGAACATGATTTCCAAATTGGAACGGTCGATAAGACCTTGTTTAAATTTGTAAAAGGTGATCATGTGTTACTAGTACAAATTTATGTTGATGACATTATATTTGGGTCAACTAACCCCAAGTTGTGCTCAAAGTTCTCTAAGATGATGCAGGAGAAATTTGAAATGAGCATGATGGGCGAGCTAAATTTCTTTCTTGGATTGCAAGTGAAGCAACTTGAAACTGGAATATTTATCAATCAATCCAAGTATGCCAAAGAATTGGTAAAGAAGTTTGGAATGGAACAGTGCTCAACTGTATCTACCCCCATGAGTGCATCAATCAAGCTTGATAAAGATGAAGGGGGAATCCCGGTCGAGGTAACAATGTATCGAGGCCTTATTGGCTCATTGCTTTATTTGACTGCCAGTCGACCGGATATCATGTATTCAGTTTGTTTATGTGCTAGATTTCAAGCAGCACCTAAGCAATCTCATTTCATTGCCGCCAAACGAATAATTAAATATATTAAAGGAACTACTAATGTGGGTCTTTGGTATCCCAAAGATTCAAATCTTAATCTTATTGGCTATTCAGATGCAGATTATGCAGGTTGTAGAATTGATCGCAAAAGTACAAGTGGCACATGTCAATTCCTTGGAGATAGACTAATTTCGTGGTCAAGTAAGAAGCAGACATCAATTGCTACCTCGACCGCCGAAGCAGAATACCTTGCTGCTGGCAGCTGTTGTGCTCAAATACTCTGGATTCAATAGCAGCTTAATGATTATGGAATCCGGTCGAGTGAAACTCCTATCTACTGTGACAATACAAGTGCCATAGCCATCACTGACAATCCAGTGATGCACTCTAGGACAAAGCACATTGATGTCAGGCATCACTTTATCCGAGATCATGTCTTAAAGAAGGAAATCCGGCTGGAATACATCTCTACCGATCAGCAAGCAGCAGACATATTCACCAAGCCTTTACCGGACGCTAAGTTTTCATATTTTTGAAATATTCTTGGCTTAGTAGATCTAAGTTAGTATGCATGTTTTTAGGGGGAATGATTGCTAGTATGACGTTAATAGCTTAGCTGTTACATTGCCATAAATATTGGCATATCATCCGCCTTTAGCTAGTCTCTGACAGGCTCCGTACTAGCAGCTTTGTGCTCTGAACCAAATGACATTAATTGGGCGCGGTGATTATACTCTTCAAAACTTTTTGAATTTCAAAAATACTTTTCATGACATCACCATATGGCCCATAGGTTCCTATATATACTTCTTTACACTCGTATATCAACCTTTCACCATTGCTAAAGCTTTCATATTGCATTAAAAAATTCTATCGTATTACTATCAAGCTTTTGCTTACTCTCTGCTCGAGTTCTTGTGTACAGCTATCATGTCGATCCAGAAGACTTGTCTTGCAATCAACTTTGATTCCGTTATTGAGGCAAACAATGCAGGAATCACTGAGGTCTTCACCATGCTTGAAGCCTCTGGACTGAAGAAGTTTTTGGGAAGCAGCGCCATCTGCGATCTGCCTGTCTTGAAGGAGTTATTTGCAACCGCTCAAATCGAGCATGGGACTGTCAAATGCTTGATCCGGACAGAGTCCTATTCCTTCAATCAAAAGTTCTTCGCCAGCACATTTGATCTGCCCTCCAGGGGTTTGACAAAATGCGCGGATCTTCCCGATGGTAACTGCTCATACTGGTTGAAGGAATTCTCAACCACTGATGCTCCGATCAAACTGCCGGCTCAGAAGACATCTCTTAAAGCTCCATTCAGGCTATTGACCAACATCGTGGCCAAGAATCTTCTTGCCAAGGCTGGATCATACGACAAGGTGACGATGGAGAAATTCCAATACATGGCTTGTATCGCCTCCAAAATCAACATCAACTGGTCAGACATATTGTTCACTACTTTATGTGAAATGATCAGGGGAAAAGGGCAATCCGAGGGATTTGCTCTGCAAATTTGCCACATCTTGAGCGTCCTTGGAGTAGACTTCTCCAAGACTGATCCTCTGCATCCCACCAAATGGCTCAACAAGTCTACAATCTTCAAGTTTCTGAACAAGAAAGAGGTTGCGGTCGACACTCTGCCTTCAACCGCAAGTGTTGTTGCTGCCACTCAACCGCTTTCAACAGTTCCGGTAGCGGCCAAACCAGCCCATACAAGAAATCTGCCAAGCGTCAACTTATCATAGAGTCTGACTCTGAAGAAGAATCACGTGAGAACGTTCCACTGATTCAAGCCTTCAGCAAGTCATCTCCTTCTGTCTCCAAAGCAGCTGTGCCATCCACGCCTGCAGGCGAGAAGAAGAGGCAGCACAAGAAGTTAAAGTCCCTTTCTGGACTTGCTCCTACCGTTCCAACACCAATTCTGCCAACGGTCGAGACTACTACCACTACTGCTACTACTGCTCCACGTCCTACCAAAGGTGTGATAATCAGGGAAGGTGCCTCATCAACTCCAAAGGTCACTCTCGCTGATCCCAAAGACAAAGGAAAAGGTGTGATGATCTACTCACCTAAGGCTCAACCAGCAGCTACTGTGGAGCTCAACTTGATCATCTCTCACGTTCTCCGCACTGTCAAGCGTCACCTACAGTGCTTTGACAGATGGCATCATTCCCGTACTCACCTGACGCTTGCTCAAATATTTCCTAAGTGGAAAGCTCTGAACGTTATTGAGCAAAAGATGCTTCTTTTTGCTGACACTGAAGACATCGTGGAGGCTCTGGGAAGAAGACAGCTCATCAACTTGAAGCTTCGAGGAAGCCTGTTATCTCTGCTGATTAATGAGCGTGTCAAGAACTTCAAATCCAAGAGTCCTACCGCCGCCGATGACTTTGTGATTTTGACTGGACTACAGAATAGTCTACGTCAAATCACTCAACTACTTCAGCACTTCCAAGCTCTTAACAACGTAAAGACGACAGCTTCAGCAGCTTGTTTACAGGCTTATGGACTGGAAGCACAGGTGATGATGAAGACTTTTCTTACCCAAGATCAGGGTGAAGAAGACGTCTCTGCTATTACTCTTTCGGATGGGATTCTGACCGGTCTCATCACTGCTGACCTGTTTCAGTCATCCGCTCTAGGATCGATTGTGGGAGCATCTTCATCGGTCGACCCCGCCTCAACCGCAGTCCAAGCAGTAATTCAACCGGAAGCAGCTGTGACTGCTCACTCATCTCCAGCGGCGACCGCTCACACCTCTCCCAGTCGTCCACAAGATTCTTTCGAAGTGATTGAACAAGAAATTCCTGTCACCTCTATGACAGAGTCTCCTTGCAGCAGTGAAGCAGTAGTGCCCCCAACAGAGATACCAAGCACTATTGTATCACTTGCACCTACAGAACAGCCAGTGACTGATGCTGACCCAGCACTTCAACCGTCTCCATCTACTGAAAAGTTTGAGGAAGATCTCCTAATGGATGAACCGAGTGCTGATCCTGCTACTCCACCAACCATCTTGGCTGCAGTCGAGACCCCTACATCTCCAACTGTACCACTATTGGAAGGTCCATCAGCTAGCTCACCAGCCAGATCACCAGCACCACATCATCTTGAGTCTGGCCCAGCTTCACCAAGGAATGACACACAGAGTCAAATGCTTCAGACTGATGACTCATATATTGAAGTCATGGCAGCAGCTCTGGATCACACATTGATAAATAGGCTTCATGAGCTCATGCAAACAGTTTGCTCCTTTTCACAAGCCATCACAAATACATCCTCATGGTTTGACAATTCACGCACGACGATGATTCGGCATTTTGAGACCGTGTCTAGCGACCTTGCTCATCTGTCCAAAGAGATCACTGCCCATCATCGCACTCAAATCCAAACGCTCTCTACCGTCTCCGAACAAGTTGTCAGATCTGAAAACCGCCTTCATAGGCAGTTGAATGATCGGATGGACACTATGCAAGCTACTCTAATTGCTCAAATAGATGCAAAAATTGATACTATGCAAGCCTGCCTTGGCACTCAACTCACTGAGATCATCCTTCGACTCAACCAAGGTGATGCCAAAAAGGGGGAAGAAGAGCAACGAAGAGCAGGAGAGGCAAGAAGACGTGAAGAAGAATCCAGAAGAAAGGAAGAAGCCGACAGAAGAAGAAGAGAAGGCGATAGGTCAGGAGGAGCCAGTTGGTTCAAAAGATGAACAACTTGTCTCTTCTTTACTTATCGCAGTTGTATCTCATTTTGTTTTTCTTCAGTAGGTGTAATAAGAATGCTTATTGTAATTAATGAAATTCATTCTCTCAATGAAGTTCATTTTAATGCTTTCATATTGCTTTCGGAGCACTTAAGTTTTGTCATCACCAAAAAGGGGGAAATTGTTGAATCCGACATTTTGGTGATAACAAACAACAACTCATTGCATAGGAATGTGCTGCCAATCTTTTGTATTTCAGGAATCTACTACAACTCCTACCGCAACCGTCTAAACCCTTCAAGTTATCTACCGGAAGCTTGTCAACCGCCTTTGTCTCTTGACCGGTTGCAGTCACAAGCCTATCGACTGGTTATTCAAACCAGCAGAGGCTAAATCTATCTACCGAAAGAATGCCAACTGCTTATCAAGATATCTCAAGACAAATACTTGTGACAAGACGTTCTTTGAAAGATCTTTTATCAAAAGCAGAACCGGCGTATCAGAAGATCTGTTGACTCTTGCATCGAGACAACAGGTTGCACTAAAATGGCAAAAACGCATAATGGCTACAGATAAAGCATTCGACCGTTTATACCAGTTTTGGACCTTGGAAGTTGTCTGCATTTAAAGAAGTGTACGATCTTCATGCAGAATCATCAATGCATTTATGAAGCATTAAATGTGCATTCAATGTAGCATCAGAACATTCAAAATAAAGACGTTGATGATTGACCTATATAAAGGGAAGATTGCTCAAGAAGTGACAAGAAGACAAGCAACACGAAAAATCTCAATCAACTCAATCACTTGAATACTATCAGAAGTCCTCATCTGATATACTGAAGCAATACTTGAGCACACTTACAAGATCATTCACTTGCTGCTCAAATAAACCCTCGCCTACAGTTTACATATCTGATCTTTAAGGATCATCCTAGGGTTTCCAAGCCTCTCGACCGCTCTGCAGTTTGAGAAGCTCAACCGGACTGTATTCATTATTGAAGAGACTTGAAGCTACTCTGAAAGCTTCCAAGAGTCTGATAAGAACTGAGAATCTTATCTGTGTAAATCTAGGAGTTTCGGATTAGGCATTGGATAAGTCCTAAGTCTGAAGTGGGTGTATTGCAAGACGTTGTAATAACCAAAGTCTTCTAGTGAATTCCTTCCTAAGTGAAAGAAGGGGAGACGTAGAAGGATTAAGCCTTCGAACTTCCATAAATCGTGCCTTAGTCTTTACTGCATATTTATCTTATATATTGCTCATACATCGTGTTATAACTTGCCTTTGCATCACTAAAACCTCTGAACTATTTCCGCACTATTTTAGTTGTTCAAACCGTTTTAGAAGTTGAGAAAACAGATTAAGTGAACTAAACTTCACTTGATCATTTTGAAAAGAAAAAAAATAAGTTTCAGAGTGTATTCACCCCCCCTCTACCCTCTGAACCGATCCCAACAGAAACTTATTATTTTTATTGACTAGTATTATTTTCAAAATAATGATTTATCTTAATTGTCATGTTGAGGTGGAATTATTAATGTTTAAAATTTTAAGAGTGACATTATATCTAATTATTTTATATAATTATTGTTTGATTATTAATTAGGCTTAATGCCTCAATTGATTGTTTTTAAAATTCTCAACCATGAAAACACACGTTGAAGTATATATCTTTATCCATTATAATGTTCATAAAATCCATTTTTTGTGTCCAAATTGTCAATATAGATAATTTATTTGTCATGTGTTAAAAATTATTGACTAGTCTTTAAATCAACCATTATACCATACTTACTATTTGTTATAAACCACCATGACTTATCAAATTCCTACCCACTAACCCATGTTTCCCCTCTCAATTTACTACCCACTAAACCAAATTCAATTCCTTACATTTAATGTGACCCTTTGAGTTGCTTGAAATTTTAGTATAAATATACTACACTAGTCACATTCTTATTTCAATCCATAATATTCATAAAAAGAAAGAGAGATAAATTATATGGAAGACATGCATATTTCTTCTAAGAGTTAAGTTCTTGTGGCATCAAAGAGTGAAGCTTTTAGAAGAATTTTATATCAGTTATCGATTCAACAAGATTTTCCGTGTAAGTGGGATTTTACCTTTCTTTTGTGTGATATAAGTTTCTACACTTATATTTATTTTTGTGCGTGAGTTATGTTTTATAAAATACATAATTATGCTTTTGAAAATTCGATCGGCATGATAATATTCGTTTCACTTTGATATATATTATTTGTTGGCTATTTGTGATATTATTTGAAGCATGTAAGAATTATTTGGAAATATTTGAGATGCACTGTAAAGAGTCGATTTAGAAATGGTTAAGTAATTTCCGACGATTTGATTTGATATGGCCCTGATGCGGTGGGTTATAATAACCTTTCCTTTGGCCTCGCCCCTTAGAGGAGTAACATATAGGGGACTGATCAGTAGAACCACGAAAAATAAGATAATTAACAGTGCAAATTTTGCTTCGTATTTGTTCGGATTCAACATGCTTATTTTGTTTCGAGATTATGAAATATACATGAGTACATGTATATATATTTTGGTGTTTATCGTGCTCGATCGGCCCCTACTTGCTGAGTGTTTTCCAAAACACTCACCCCCTTACTTTGCTTCCCAAATAAGAATGAAGATGAGTTAGATGACGAAGAACATAATAAGTTCTGAGGTTGGTGAGGATGGATCAGTTCAAGTTGAAGAAATATTTTTACTTTAAATTTCAGTTTCGCTTCCGCATTGTTGCACTTGTGTTTTGTTCTCTGTAAAAACAGTTATGGTTTATGAAATAGACTGGTTTTTGGCAAGACTTGTACTATGAGGCTTGTTGTTTCAATTTTAAATTTTTAAACAATGTCGATGTCAACTAGGCCCGGTTTTGGGGCGTGACAGAAGTGGTATCAAAGCCAAACCAGGTTCATGATATTGATGGGAAATTAGGATGAAGAATGAAAATGATTCATGGGGTCTAGTAAGTAAGATTTGGAATGATGAGGAATCACTTGGAGGAAAACAATGGGAACTAATATTATTTTTAAGGTTAGTATAGAAATGAGAATGATTACTTAGATTTATGTTCGAATCATTTTGGGACTATTATTTAGGTTACGTCGATATAAATATTTAAGTTTGTTCTAATTTTGGATTTATAAAGAATTATTTGGGAGCTAATGTTTGTCACATTATAGATAAAAATTTTAAGTCATGATTGTCGAAGTTTAAATTTACTTGACAATATTGGGTTATATATATATGGATATGATTGGGTTATAGTTTGACTCGAAGGTTTTTATTAGTGTTAAATACTTGGGAAAAAAAAAATCTAGTTAATAAGAATAATTTTTTTTTTCATAAGGATCATACTTCCCTACAAATAATTAGAGAAAAAAAAATTATTCTCTCTCGTATATTTTGATGAGTCATGTATTAGGTTTATTTGGATCATCAATCCTCATTTCTATTTTTAAAATAAAAATGTCTTCACTTTCTGAAATTAAATCTATCAAGTTATTGAATTTTTATTACATGCTTAATTTTGATTCCTAAACTTTTGTTAAGAAATTTTGTTGAGCTGATTTCAGAAAAATACTATTTATGTTCCTAGTTATTATGCTTTTAAAAATGTTTTTTTATTAGATATAGAAAACATTTTTTTTCCGTTAAACCTTTTCTCTAGAATATAAATTTTTAATTCCCTTCTCGGCTCTCCGATAATATTTTTTTAGATCATTTGATTTTCTTTATGCTGAGATAATTTTCCACAATCAATCCCAAGAAAGACCTAAAGATATTTTATAATATTATATGATATTTTTTATATTAAAATTTTGCTTGTTTATATAGTCAAAATACAAAATTCAAGTTTCGAGGACGAAACTTTTTTTTAAGGAGGGTAGAATGTGATACCGGTGACAAATCTACGATATAATAAATAAAAATATCTTTGTAATAAAAATATCTTTGTAAATTTAGTTTATCTACTAGCGAAATAAAATTAAGATTTTTAATTTTAGTTTTATTCTAAATTTCAGTTATCGTCTTAACATATAGTTAGAATTTTTAAATGAATTTTACATTTAAAGAAACTTATTATTTTTATTGACTAATATTATTTTCAAAATAATGATTTATCTTAATTGTCATGTTGAGGTGGAATTATTAATGTTTAAAATTTTAAGAGTGACATTATATCTAATTATTTTATATAATTATTGTTTGATTATTAATTAGGCTTAATGCCTCAATTGATTGATTTTAAAATTCTCAACCATAAAAACACACGTTCAAGTATATATCTTTATCCATTATAAAGTTCATAAAATCCATTTTTTGTGTCCAAATTGTCAATATAGATAATTTATTTGTCATGTGTTAAAAATTATTGACTAGTCTTTAAATCAACCATTATACCATACTTACTATTTGTCATAAACCACCATGACTTATCAAATTCCTACCCACTAACCCATGTTTTCCCTCTCAATTTACTACCCACTAAACCAAGTTCAATTCCTTACATTTAATGTGACCCTTTGAGTTGCTTGAAATTTTAGTATAAATATACTACACTAATAACATTCTTATTTCAATCCATAATATTCATAAAAAGAAAGAGAGATAAATTATATGGAAGACATGCATATTTCTTCTAAGAGTTAAGTTCTTGTGGCATCAAAGAGTTGGGCTTGGCAAAGAGTAGATGAAGCTTTTAGGAGAATTTTATATCAGTTATCGATTCAACAAGATTTTTCGTGTAAGTGGGCTTTTACCTTTCTTTTGTGTGATATAAGTTTCTACACTTATATTTATTTTTGTGCGTGAGTTATGTTTTATAAAATAAATAATTATACTTTTGAAAATTCGATCGGCATGATAATATTCGTTTCACTTTGATATATATATTATTTGTTGGCTATTCGTGATATTATTTGAAGCATGTTAAAATTATTTGGAAATATTTGAGTTGCACTGTTAAGAGTCGATTTAGAAATGGTTAAGGAATTTTCGACGATTTGATTTGATTTGATTTGATATGGCCCTGATGCGGTGGGTTATAATAACCGTTCCTTTGGCCTCGCCCCTTAGAGGAGTAACATATAGGGGACTGGTCAGTAGAACCATGGAAAATGAGATAATTAACTGAGCAATATTTGCTTCGTATTTGTTCGGATTCAACATGCTTATTTTGTTTCGAGATTATAAAATATACATGAGCACATGTAAATATATTTTGGTGTTTATCGTGCTCGATCGGCCCCTACTTGCTGAGTGTTTTCCAAAACACTCACCCCCTTACTTTGCTTCCCAGATAAAAATGAAGATGAGTTAGATGACGAAGAACATAATAAGTTCTGAGGTTGGTGAGGATGGATCAGTTCAAGTTGAAGAAATATTTTTACTTTAAATTTCAGTTTCGCTTCCGCATTGTTGCACTTGTGTTTTGTTCTCTGTAAAAACAGTTATGGTTTATGAAATATACTGGTTTTTGGCAAGACTTATACTATGAGGCTTGTTGTTTCAATGTTAAATTGTTAAACAATGTCGATGTCAACTAGGCCCGGTTTCGGGGCGTGACAGAAGTGGTATCAAAGCCAAACCAGGTTCATGATCTTGATGGAAAATTAGGATGAAGAATGAAAATGATTCTTGGGGTCTAGTAAGTAAGATTTGGAATGATGAGGAATCACTTGGAGACAAACAATAGGAACTAATATTATTTTTAAGGTTAGTATAGAAATGAGAATGATTACTTAGATTTATGTTCGAATCATTTTGGGACTATTATTTAGGTTACCTAGTCGATATAAATATTTAATTTTGTTCTAATTTTGGATTTATAAAAAATTATTTGGGAGCTAATGTTTGTCACATTATAGATAAAAATTTTAAGTCATGATTGTCGAAATTTAAGTTTGCTTGACAATATTGGGTTACATATATATGGATGTGATTGGGTTATAGTTTGACTCGAAGGTTTTTATTAGTGTTAAATACTTGGGAAAAAAAAATCTAGTTAATAAGAATAATTTTTTTTTTTCATAAGGATCATACTTCCCTACAAATATTTAGAGAAAAAAAAATTATTCTCTCTAGTATATTTTGATGAACCATGTATTAGGTTTATTTGGATCATCAATCCTCTATTCTATTTTTAAAATAAAAATGTCTTTTTCCTCAAATTATATCTATCAAGTTATTGAATTTTTATTACATGCTTAATTTTGATTCCTAAACTTTTGTTAAGAAATTTTGTTGAGCTGATTTCAGAAAAATACTATTTATGTTCCTAGTTATTATGCTTTTAAAAATGTTTTTTTTTATTAGATATAGAAAACATTTTTTTTCCGTTAAAACTTTTCTCTAGAATATAAATTTTTAATTCCCTTCTCGGCTCTCCGATAATATTTTTTTAGATCATTTGATTTTCTTTATGTTGAGATAATTTTCCACAATCAATCCCAAGAAAGACCTAAAGATATTTTATAATATTATATGATATTTTTTATATTAAAATTTTGCTTGTTTATAACAGTCAAAATACAAAATTCAAGTTTCGAGGACGAAACTTTTTTTTAAGGAGGATAGAATGTGATACTCGTGACCAAATCTACGATATAATAAATAAAAATATCTTTGTAATAAAAATATCTTTGTAAATTTAGTTTATCTACTAGCGAAATAAAATTAAGATTTTTAATTTTAGTTTTATTCTAAATTTCAGTTATTGTCTTAACATATAGTTAAAATTTTTAAATGAATTTTACATTTAAAAAAACTTATTATTTTTATTGACTAGTATTATTTTCAAAATAATTATTTATCTTAATTTTCATGTTGAGGTGGAATTATTAATGTTTAAAATTTTAAGAGTGACATTATATCTAATTATTTTATATAATTATTGTTTGATTATTAATTAGGCTTAATGTCTCAATTGATTGTCTTTTAAAATTCTCAACCATGAAAACACACGTTCAAATATATATCTTTATCCATTATAAAGTTCATAAAATCCATTTTTGTGTCCAAATTGTCAATATAGATAATTTATTTGTCATGTGTTAAAAATTATTGACTAGTCTTTAAATCAACCATTATACCATACTTACTATTTATCATAAACCACCATGACTTATCAAATTCCTACCCACTAACCCATGTTTTCCCTCTCAATTTACTACCCACTAAACCAAATTCAATTCCTTACATTTAATGTGACCCTTTGAGTTGCTTGAAATTTTAGTATAAATATACTACACTAGTCACATTCTTATTTCAATCCATAATATTCATAAAAAGAAAGATAGATAAATTATATGGAAGACATGCATATTTCTTCTAAGAGTTAAGTTCTTGTGGCATCAAAGAGTTGGGCTTGGCAAAGAGTAGATGAAGCTTTTAGAAGAATTTTATATCAGTTATCGATTCAAAAAAAAATTTCGTGTAAGTGGGCTTCTACCTTTCTTTTGTGTGATATAAGTTTCTACACTTATATTTATTTTTACGTGTGAGTTAAGTTTTATAACATAAAAACTTATACTTTTTAAAATTCGATCGGCATGATAATATTCATTTCACTTTGATATATATATTATTTGTTGGCTATTCGTGATATTATTTGAAGCATGTTAAAATTATTTGGAAATATTTGAGTTGCACTGTTAAGAGTCGATTTAGAAATGGTTAAGTAATTTTCGACGATTTGATTTGATTTGATTTGATTTGATATGGCCCTGATGCGGTGGGTTATAATAACCGTTCCTTTGGCCTCGCCCTTTAAAGGAGTAACATATACGGGACTGATCAGTAGAACCACGGAAAATGAGATAATTAACAGTGCAATATTTGCTTCGTATTTGTTCGGATTCAACATGCTTATTTTGTTTCGAGATTATGAAATATACATGAGTACATGTAAATATATTTTGGTGTTTATCGTGCTCGATCGGCCTCCACTTGCTGAGTGTTTTCCAAAACACTCACCCCCTTACTTTGCTCCCAGATAAGAATGAAGATGAGTTAGATGAAGAAGAACATAATAAGTTCTGAGGTTGGTGAGGATGGATCAGTTCAATTTGAAGAAATATTTTTATTTTAAATTTCAGTTTCGCTTCCGCATTGTTGCACTTGTGTTTTGTTCTCTGTAAAAACAGTTATGGTTTATGAAATAGACTGGTTTTTGGCAAGACTTGTACTATGAGGCTTGTTGTTTCAATGTTAAATTGTTAAACAATGTCGATGTCAACTAGGCCCAGTTTCGAGGCGTGACAGATGTGGTATCAAAGTCAAACCAGGTTCATGATCTTGATGGAAAATTAGGATGAAGAATGAAAATGATTATTGGGGTCTAGTAAGTAAGATTTGGAATGATGAGGAATCACTTGGAGACAAACAATGGGAACTAATATTATTTTTAAGGTTAGGTTAGAAATGAGAATGATTACTTAGATTTATGTTCGAATCATTTTGGGACTATTATTTAGGTTACCTAGTCGATATAAATATTTAAGTTTGTTCTACTTTTGGATTTATAAAGAATTATTTGGAGCTAATGTTTGTCACATTATAGATAAAAATTTTAAGTCATGATTGTCGAAGTTTAAGTTTACTTGACAATATTGGGTTATATATATATGGATGTGATTGGGTTATAGTTTGACTCGAAGGTTTTTATTAGTGTTAAATACTTGGGAAAAAAAATCTAGTTAATAAGAATAATTTTTTTTTTTCCATAAGGATCATACTTCCCTACAAATAATTAGAGAAAAAAAAATTATTTTCTCTCGTATATTTTGATGAGTCATGTATTAGGTTTATTTGGATTATCAATCCTCAATTCTATTTTTAAAATAAAAATGTCTTCACTTCCTCAAATTAAATCTATCAAGTTATTGAATTTTTATTAAATGCTTAATTTTGATTCCTAAACTTTTGTTAAGAAATTTTGTTGAGCTGATTTCAGAAAAATACTATTTATGTTCCTAGTTATTATGCTTTTAAAATTTTTTTTTTATTAGATATAGAAAACATTTTTTTCCGTTAAAACTTTTCTCTAGAATATAAATTTTTAATTCCCTTCTCGGCTCTCCGATAATATTTTTTTAGATCATTTGATTTTCTTTATGTTGAGATAATTTTCCACAATCAATCCCAAGAAAGACCTAAAGATATTTTATAATATTATATGATATTTTTTATATTAAAATTTTGCTTGTTTATAACAGTCAAAATACAAAATTCAAGTTTCGAGGACGAAACTTTTTTTTAAGGAGGGTAGAATGTGATACCCGTGACCAAATCTACGATATAATAAATAAAAATATCTTTGTAATAAAAATATCTTTGTAAATTTATTTTATCTACTAGCGAAATAAAATTAAAATTTTTAATTTTAGTTTTATTCTAAATTTCAGTTATCGTCTTAACATATAGTTAGAATTTTTAAATGAATTTTACATTTAAAAAAACTTATTATTTTTATTGACTAGTATTATTTTCAAAATAATGATTTATCTTAATTGTCATGTTGAGGTGGAATTATTAATGTTTAAAATTTTAAGAGTGACATTATATCTAATTATTTTATATAATTATTGTTTGATTATTAATTAGGCTTAATGCCTCAATTGATTGTCTTTTAAAATTCTCAACCATAAAAACACACGTTCAAGTATATATCTTTATCCATTATAAAGTTCATAAAATCCATTTTTGTGTCCAAATTATCAATATAAATAATTTATTTGTCATGTGTTAAAAATTATTGACTAGTCTTTAAATCAACCATTATACCATACTTACTATTTGTCATAAACCACCATGACTTATCAAATTCCTACCCACTAACCCATGTTTCCTCTCTCAATTTATTACCCACTAAAGCAAATTAAATTCCTTACATTTAATGTGACCCTTTGAGTTGCTTGAAATTTTAGTATAAATATACTACACTAGTCACATTCTTATTTCAATCCATAATATTCATAAAAAGAAAGAGAGATAAATTATATGGAAGACATGCATATTTTTTCTAAGAGTTAAGTTCTTGTGGCATCAAAGAGTTGGGCTTGGCAAAGAGTAGATAAAGCTTTTAGAAGAATTTTATATCAGTTATCGATTCAACAAGATTTTTCATGTAAGTGGGCTTTTACCTTTCTTTTGTGTGATATAAGTTTCTACACTTATATTTATTTTTGCGTGTGAGTTAAGTTTTATAACATAAATACTTATACTTTTGAAAATTCAATCGGCATGATAATATTCGTTTCACTTTTATATATATATTATTTGTTGGCTATTCGTGATATTATTTGAAGCATGTTAGAATTATTTGGAAGTATTTGAGATGCACTGTTAAGAGTCGATTTAGAAATGGTTAAGGAATTTCCGACGATTTGATTTGATTTAATTTGATAGGGCCCTGATGCGGTGGGTTATAATAACCGTTCCTTTGGCCTCGCCCCTTAGAGGAGTAACATATAGGGGACTGATCAGTAGAACCACGGAAAATGAGATAATTAACAGTGCAATATTTGCTTCGTATTTGTTCGGATTCAACATGCTTATTTTGTTTCGAGATTATGAAATATACATGAGTACATGTAAATATATTTTGGTGTTTATCGTGCTCGATCGGCCCCCACTTGCTGAGTGTTTCCCAAAAAACTCACCCCCTTACTTTGCTCCCCAGATAAGAATGAAGATGAGTTAGATGACGAAGAACATAATAAGTTCTGAGGTTGGTGAGGATGGATCAGTTCAAGTTGAAGAAATATTTTTACTTTAAATTTCAGTTTCGCTTCCGCATTGTTGCACTTGTGTTTTGTTCTTTGTAAAAACAGTTATGGTTTATGAAATAGACTGGTTTTTGGCAAGACTTGTACTATGAAGCTTGTTGTTTCAATGTTAAATTGTTAAAAAATGTCGATGTCAACTAGACCCGGTTTTGGGGCGTGACAAATCATCCCAAAACAACGGAGATCGGCACTTCTTACCGTACAAAGCCTCAAAAGGAGTCATACCGATACTCGCTTGGAAGTTGTTGTTGTAAGAAAACTCGACAAGAGGCAAAGAATCTTGCCAACTAGTGCCAAAGTCTAGCACTACCGCTCGCAGCATATCCTCTAACGTCTGGATAGTCCGCTCTGACTGTCCGTCGGTTTGAGGATGATAAGCTATACTCAGATGCAATCGTGTACCAAGTGCCTCCTGCAGACTATGCCAAAAGTGCGAAGTAAATCTAGGGTCTTGGTCTGAAACGATCGACTTCGGCACTCTGTGCAGTCTCACAACATCGCTAACATACAACTCATCCATAGAAATGCGATCTCATTTCCATTCAAAAACAGATAGACTGTGCAATAGAGATACAAATCTCGCAACGTCGCTCTTTATTTTCTTCCACCAGAACTGGTTCTTCAGATCGATATACATCTTACGACCTCCAGGATGAACACTGAACCGACTGCAATGAGCCTCTCGGAGAATATGCTGTCTCAACTCCGAAATATCAGGAACAACAATACGGTTATTCACAAACAAAACGTCATCTCTAACCTGGAATTTGGATTGATGCCCAGATCTGACTTTCTCTACTGAAACCTGAATGCTCGGATCAGACTTCTGTGCTTTTTTGATCGCAATGAACAACTCCGGCTCGGCTTGAATAGCAAACACTCTGACAGTCTCTCTATCTATTTCAAACTCTAAACCAGAAGTGCAACAATCATCGATCAATTGAGAAACACCAATAATAGAAAGAGATAAAGAACAAAGCTTTTGGCTCAAGGCATCTGCAACTGCATTCAACTTTCCCGGATAATACTTGATTTCACAGTTGAAATCTTTCAACAGATCTAACCATCTTCTCTGTCAGGCAAAAAACAAATACTTAAAGCTCTTATGGTCAGAAAAGATCTCGAAAGACTCACCATGAAGATAGTGACGCCAGATCTTCAGAGCAAAAATGATCGCAGCTAGTTCAAGATCATGAACCGGATAACGAGTCTCGTGCGGCTTCAGCTGCCTCGATGCATACGCTATCACATGCTTATGCTGCATAAGAACACAACCCAAGCCTCGGTTAGAAGCATCACAATAGACTGTGAAACCTCCAGTACCTTTCGGAATAGAAAGAATCGGAGCACTGGTCAGTCTCCTCTTCAGATCAACAAAGCTAGCCTCATAATCTGCAGTACAGACAAAAGGCGCATTCTTCTGAGTCAGCTGGGTAATAGGCTTGGCAATAGACGAGAAACTCTTGATGAATCGGCGATAGTAACCAGCTAAACCCATAAAGCTTTGGATCTCAGGTACTGATGTCGGTCTAGGTCAATTCATAACCGCTTCAATCTTGCTAGGATCTACAGAAATCCCATCTCCAGAAACAATGTGACCGAGAAAGATAACTCAATCTAACCAGAATTCACACTTAGATAGCTTGGCAAACAACTGTTCAACTCGCAAAATCTGTAAGATGATCCTCAAGTGCTCTGCATGGTCAGTACGGTTCTTCGAGTAGATAAGAATATCATCTATGAAGATAATTACAAACTCATCTAAATAATGCTAAAAGATACGGTTCATCAAACCCATAAAAACTGCTGGAGCGTTAGTCAAATCGAACAGAATGACTATAAACTCAAAATGGTCATACCTCGTTCTGAATGCGGTCTTAGGAACATCTTCCTCCCGCACTCTCAGCTGATGATAACCTGACATCAGATCAATCTTTGAATAGACAGAAGAACCCTGCAGCTGATCAAAAAGGTCATCTATTCGGGGTAAAGGATACCTGTTCTTGACTGTAGCCTGATTCAATTGACGGTAGTCAATACAGAGTCGCATAGAACCATCCTTTTTCCGAACAAATAGAACAGGAGCACCCAAAGGCGATACACTAGGTCTGATGTATCCCTTGGCAATCAAATCCTCAAGATGCTCCTTCAACTATTTCAGTTCAATAGGTGCCATACGATAAGGAGCTTTGGAAATAGGTTGAGTACCTGGCACTAAGTCAATGTTGAATTTGATTTCTCGAATAGGCGGCAATCCAGGAACATCTTCCGGAAACACATCCGCAAAATCTCTGAACACTGGTATATCAACCAATGTTGGGCTCGATTTCAGTACATCAACTGCATACACCAAAAATCCCTCTGCACCTCTCTGTAACAAAAGAGTCATAGATAACACTGAAATCAAAGAAATTCTAGATAGAGAACCCTTACCGAAGAATTTTCACTCTTCTGCCATTTTAGGTCTGAATCTGACCACCTTCAGAAAACAATCGACTGTTGCCCTGTACTTGGTTAAAGCATCTATACCGATAATACAGTCAAAATCTGATAGCCCAAGTACAATACAGTCGAACTCTAACAAATTTCTCTCAAAACAGAGTTCACAGTTCCTGACTAATCGGACAGAAACAATTCCTTCACCCAAAGGTGAAGTAACACCTACTACAGTAGGCAACAACTCAGTAGGCAAAGCATGCAATAACACAAATTTCTCAGAGATAAAGGAATGGGAAGCACCTGTATCTATCAAAACATGAGCAGAATAACCAAAAATTGAATAGTTATCTGCTATAACATCGTCCGGTGCTGCCTGAGCCTGATCCTATGTCAAAGCAAAGACTCGTGCCTGCTGTCTCGGAGGCTGGTTCGCACAAGGGTTACCTCCCTGTCTGTTCTGCTACTGAGGCTGGAAGGAGTGAACTACAGAAGGCTGTCTCTCAGGCTGAGCTGTAGGTCTAGATGAACTCCCACTCTGAGCTCGATCTCTACTACGCTGAGGGCACACCTTAGAAAAGTGTCCCGGTTGCTGACAGGTGTTGCAGTTACCAAAGACTCCTACACATTGATCTGGTGCGTGTCTACCTCCACACTTGCTGCAATACAAGGATGATGATCCAGAACTCTGTCCTTAACCGAACTGCTTGGAACCACTGGAACTAGAAGAACTATTCCTCTGCCTCTTGAACTGTTTCCCTCTTGCTTTGTACTGGTCCTTTCTGTTTCCCCCACTGCTTCCACCTTCATACCTCTGCTGCTGGTTCTGATACTGAGGTGGCTGATTCTGATACTGAGGCGGTTGGTTCTGAGACTGCCTCTGCTGCTGAGGTACCATCTGATTTCCTCGTAGTCTCCACAAACCCGCTTCAGCTCCCTTTGCGTGATTCATGGCATCCGCAAAGTTATCAGGTCTAGCAGTGTTTACCAACGTGAAAATATCGGGATTCAAGCCGTTAATGAACTGATCGGATTTGGCTTCTTCACTGTCGGCAATGTGCGGTGCAAAACGCAATAAGCTGTCAAACTTGGCTACGTACTCCTCAATGTTCAGATTCCCTTGCCTCAGATAATTGGCAAACTCGGCTCCCTTGTCCTTTCGGTACGAAACAGGGAAAACCCGCTTATAAAACTTAGTTTTGAAAAGAGACCAAGTAACAACTGTATCTCTGTTCTCCATAGATCTCTTGGTCGTGATCCATCAGTTCTTAGCAACACCACGAAGCTGATGAATGACTAACCTGGTTCGGCGGTCATCTGTGTAATCAATGGAATCGAACAACTGATCAATGTCGTCCAACCAACTCTCACAGCCAACTGGTTTTTTTGTACCCAACAATAACGGTGGATTAAACGACTGGAACCTCTTCAGCAAGGTTTCCATTGGAGTCGCTATAGCATCCATCTGAACAGATTCAGTACTAGCTTGTTCAGTCGTAGGAATAACTGGCGGTAATTTTCTATTTATAACTCGACGAGGACCCATCTGATAATCAAAGGTTAGGACACAAGATATCTCAAACGCTACAATTTGGTGCCCTTACAACCGCTTGGAATACCGGATACCAGTCGATAACAGAAGCAGTTATATCTCAAGTAGTTCATGTTTTATAAATTAAATCACAAAATCATGTAATTCAATTAATTCTCAAATAATAAAGCATGCTCGCATGGAATTAAATAAACAAATAAATAACTCAAACACATGCGAGGAGCCAATACAAGCGGACTCGAACTACCCCGCTCGCTCTAGCTCAACCAAGAATCTTAACGCTCTGATACCACTTAATGTGAGACCTCAGTTTTAAACATCTAATATCGAGATAAACAATAATTAAGCATACAAGATCCAAGATTAAAAGCAATAATAAATTTTTTTTTTTGAAATGAATAGTGCCTCGCTCGATCGGTAAGATCTAACCGATCGAGCGAGCAATAAATTGCAACTCACTGCCCGAAGAATACCATCGCCGCTCGATCGATAAGATTCAACCGATCGAGCGGACAAGCAATTCCAGAAACAGAAACTCAGCAAAAATACCTCCGCTCGATCGGTTAAATCTCACCGATCGAGTGGTGACAGTTCTAAAGAAAAAACAGCAGAAAACATGCTATAAACTCAAGTTCAATACATTCAAAATACAATCATGCATTACAATCACAAATTCTCCGATTAATACATGAAGTTCTGGAGTTGATCAACTACGCACAAGGCTAGAACATGCAACCATAAAGCTCGCATAATCGATACAACATAAAAAACGAAGTTCAAAATCTAAACATGTTCTAACATAAACTAGATAGACATGCTGACACGACTTCTAAACCGAGTCTCACTACTAGCTCTCCCTCTTGTTGCTAACCAGGTCTTCGCTGACTTGATCCTGCCCCTCCTGTTGCCAAGTACACATACAAAACAAAGCAACAGCCGGATAACTCCGGTGAGAATGATATTCCCAGTAAAAGCAACATAAAAGTAACAATTAATATAACAACAACATGCTTTCAAGACAACATAATCAAATCAAAACGAATGTTATGCATGTCTTTAAATCAGGATATCAATTCTGATAAACGAGGGATTGCTGCTCTGCTTTTGGGATCCCGAGGATGAGATCACGTAACGACTCACCGACTCTCCCAATCGAGGTGGTGCCACGTATCCCACTCCCCTAAACTTTGGTGCAACTATAAGGAGTATGCTGACTCTAGGTGAACCTCTACACCCAGGCCACTCACAGTATAGCCCCCAAAACGTCTAAACAAAAAGGGATGTTCTGCCCACTAAAATCAAAGTTGGCTCAAGATGAATGCATAACAAAACATAAACATAAGCCACATAATAAGAGTTCATTCAATCAACAAAATACAAGTTCCACATGCTAGAACAAGTATTGATGCAATATGTGATTTGAAGGGAAACTCGAGAACCAGCTGTCCCAAGTATGCTATCCCGCTAACGATGACTATTTTTACCTTTCAATGCAGTAGCTCCAACTCTGGAAACGCTACAATAAAAGTTTTAATCAAAAACTAAACAATCCAACAACAACAACAACGGCTCAAGGTAATCTCTTTACCGATCTTCGTCCAACTCTTGACGATCAACAGCTGTTAACTCCAGGCTTGACAACTCCAAACAAAACTGTTTAGACACAAAAAGATGATCAACAACGAAGATCAATTCACAAGCCAAAGATCAACAACTCAAAAAGGTTCAAATCTCCAAAAACTCAAACCGGCGGCAAAACGGCTATTACTGAACAAACCGAAAACGCAGATAGCAGTTCAATAACGATATCAACTCATATCAATGCTAAGACAACAATAATAAGTCAAACCCAACACATCTCAAAACTTAATTTTCGAAAATAGCTTCCAAAAATCATAACAATTCCAAACGTCGCTCTATTTCAAAACCGACAGATAATAAACGATCAGAACTTTGTCAAAAACAACATACTCGAATCTCAAACGATTCTAACAACATCCAAAAAATAGAATGTATCGGATCGTAGAAAAACTTGTGATATAATGGAGCTCTCGCTCTAGTGATCGCTAAACTGCCTTCAGAAATAAATTCCAACGGCCGGATCGAGCTCGGACTTAAATCTAGGAGCTTAAAAGCTCAAAGCATCAGCTTCAATGGAGGAGGAACGAAAGGGGAAGGAGATGAAGTGCTAGACCAAGTCAACACATGTGTAGATAATATATAAAATTCAATAATTGCGTTTTCATCCCTGAAATTTTCAAAATGTGCAAAATGGACCCTGATCAAAATCAAGTCGGCTCTTGAACTCTGAAATCTCCGATTAACTCAAATAAACTCATTTAAGATAAAAAACGGGGCGTTACACACATATTTTTAGGGACATCAATAGTACCTCCCTTTTTGGTCTAAAGGAAGTATGAAGTTTAGACCATGTGGTCTGGTCGGATCCCGAGCCCATGTAAGAACTCTTATATTAACCAAGTACAAGTAACATTCCCGAACTGGATGGGATTTTGATGGAGGCCACGAGTGGCGTGGTAGGTGTCGAGCTTGGTCGAACTTATGAATTTGACCACGAATTGCGTGGTAAGTGCCTATCTGGTCGGGCTTTTGAGATAATCATGAATGACGTGGGTTTACATCGTGCCGAGCTGGTCGGTCTTTTGAGATAACCACGAGTGGCGTGGGTTTAGATCGTGCCGAGCTGGTCGGGCTTTTGATTTGACCACGAATGGCGTGGTGAGTGTCGAGCTAGTCGGGCTTTGATTTGACCACGAATGGCATGGTGAGTGCCGAGCTGGTCGGGCTTTGATTTGACCACGAATGGCGTGGTGAGTGCCAAACTGATCGGGCTTTGATTTTGACCACGTATGGCGTGGTGAGTGCCGAGCTGATCGGGCTTTTGAGTACCACCGGAGTGGGTTTGGGTTTAGCACCCCCGGAGAGGATTTTGGTTTAACACCCCCAGAGAGGATTTTGATTTAAGACCCCCGGAGAGGATTTTGGTTTAATACCCCCGGAGAGGATTTTGATTTAATACCCCCGGAGAGGATTTTGGTTTTGAACCCCGAAGAGGATTTTGGTTAAGCACCACCGGAGTGGATTTATGATGCCGGACCTGCCCGGACTTATAAAGTGTTGATCCATGGATTGAGCCTTATTGCTAGATTGCACGCCCGATGCGTAAAAGAGACCTAAACAAAAAATACAAGGCAATAGAAGTCCAATACAATATTGGGTTATATAAATACATGACTCCACATAAAAAATTTATTACGAGATATCTTAAAATTTGTCACAATAAGAATAGTTTGCTAAAAATAATAACACTTAAATAACTTATCTTTATTTCTCGACTTGCTGATTAGACTTGACTAGGTTGTCACAGTGTGTCAAGATGTGATATCCGATACTAAAAAACACAATAAGTTACAAAATAATAATGCATGATATTTGAAATAAATGGTACACCATAAGAAATTGGTTATAGAATTTAGTTGTTCAGATAGTGATAAAATCCTAAAGATGTGAAACGGCTCCTCGTACGAGGTTGTTTTAATTATTAATTTAGAGTTGAATCAGATGGAAACACAATAATTAATATAATCCTAGCACAAGTAAGATGCACAAAGCGTAGTTTAATATATTTTGTATGAGCACAAAGTATTATAATAAAATTCGAAGAGAGACCGAGGCCACCAAATATATCTTACTCACAAAACTATACAGATAAAATAAAATATAATAATAAGGGCACGAACAGAGCAAATAATAAAGTCCCCAATATTAGGGACCATTCTTGATCTGCAACTCATAGTATGTATTCCAAGTAAACCAATTTATGACATATACGTTTTGTGAGTCAAACCCATCATCAACTACCAAATTTAATTAAGTCCCACGAGGCAAACTTTACGAATTTAATGTAATATTTGCATTCTCCCATATTCCTCATGTGATATGCTTCTGTAGCATTGTCTATAAATATGAGCCAAGAATTTATGCACATGGGAAAGTGATTGAGGTATTTACATCCAACTAATTATTATTCTCAATTTCAATTATTCATGTTGAAATGCACAAGAAGAAAAAACAAGATTAAGCCACATATTAAAATTATATCCTCATATTTCTCGGGATAATGACATGCGCCGATTCGATGGATTCACGTGCACTGCACAAACAAAAGCTGAGTTAGGGGGCGCCGAAGATGTTTTCAGCGTGACCCCTTCGATGCCTAAGTCAGTGCTCGAAAGTGAAAAGAACTTGACTAAAAGTAAGAACAAGAGAATATGCGTGCGTGAGTGTGTGAACAAGAAGTGAATAGAAGATATGAATGTGTAAAACCATAAGAAATACCTGTATTTATAGGGTCTTGGAGGGGTGGGTTACCTTGTCAAGGTAAAACATGTGTTAGAGTAGGACTCTAATTTATGAGTCTGAACCATATCAAATTTTGGATTCATAAGATATTATATTTATCTGTTGCAGAACTTCATGTATCCGAGAGTACTGGAAGGTTCTAGATATTAGGCTCTTCCTGGGCCCGGGTCTGGCTCCAACCATACCAGTTAGGGCTCAAGCCCATGAATTTATGATTATGATCATATTCCCTAACAGGCTATCTCAGACTGGGTTTCTCATAAAATAAGACTAGATGAGCCTCAAAGTATCTTTTTCGGACATGGATTATCGGGTTCGGGTCGGACCAGACCCACATATTTTTAGGGACATCATATTTAGAGACAAAATAATTAAACGGTACAGAAAGAAAAAAACCATAAAATCATACGTTTTAAAATTTATTTTGTTGCGTAATTTTTTGTTTGATAAATATAAATAATAAACATTAAAAATTTGCATATATTCGTAGTACTTAAACATGAAATGAAAATGTGCTTTTAGATATTTTTATTTGTTTTAAGTTATAGAAATTACTCAATTAGTTTTTGAATTAATAAAAAGATTATTACAATAGGAGTTCAAAAGATGCGAAATATAAATCGGAGGTTCAGTTCATCATAGAACTATAAAATAAACAAGCAATTTTTAGCCAAACTATGAACAACAACATTTGTTTGTCGTCGCACCAACTTTAGATAGAATCTGGGTTCTCCATTGAACAAGGTTCTGCATTTTCAACAATTGACCCAAACTTTGATATATCTAGAACACCCGATGCACTGCATCAACTATTTCTTTGTCATCCACCTCAAACTGCACCTTATTCAAACCCATTTGGCATATCCATGACATTATCGCTTCCAAAAAATCAATGGCTTCGGCTTCCTATACATTTTTATACTCGGAATAACAATAGTTCTACTAGCAATAATTCCCCAATATCATCCCTAAAGACCATTCCCAGAGAGGTACTATTTTTCCTCCAAATTATGTGCCACATTTGTTTTACATTTGAGAAAATTTTGGGAGGAATATGTCATAATAAACAAGATGAGTCATTGTTATGCCCGCCGGATCCCCTACCATAAACTTTCACAGCTAGCTAATCATAGATCACGCGGAGAGCTTGGTGTACTGTTGCCTTACGATTTGCATGAGCTTTCTTCCAAAATTCATCATTAGGTTTCTTCCATATTATCCAAAGTCACGCTACAAACCTACCTATCTTCAGCCTCACTCAGCGTAGATATCATAATAAAAATCCATCCAGTGTGTAGTCGTGATCTGATTTTTAATTAAGTCAATCAACTGTCTAACCATGTTTAATTGGTCAAAACATGATTAAGGGATCCTCGTTTGGGTTTATAGAGTTGCGAATCTGATTCAGAACGTTTAGAAATAGTCAAGAAAACCCCAGGACCCCGAGTAGTTCGGAAGATCTGAACTAAGGTCAAGAATAGATCGATGGTTCCAAACCCTTCGAAAGCAAGATTGAAGTCCGGATGCAGAGGGTGAGTTCGGAAGCTCCGAACTGGTTCGGATGACAATGATCAAGATAGGGTGCACCAAGCAGTTCGAAAATTCTGAACTACAGATCGAAAGATCCAATCGCCTTTGGATAAGAAAGCATGGACTTTCTTATTAGTGATTTGACTCGAGGTAGTTCGGAAGCTCCAATAACTCAAGTTCGTAAGGTCCGAACTCTGCAAGCACAGTGAGTTGTCCAATCACAGGACTCACGTTTAGTGGAGATATTTCGGAAGCTCCGAACCGAGATCGGAAGTTCTAATTGTCTCTTTTAATAGGCCATCCAAGTTCATTATTTATTTCCAATTCCTAAAGTTCTCTCTCTCGTTTCTAGTTGGTTATTGAGGGTTTTGGCATCGGTTCGAGGGTCGAACAATAGATAAGTGCTATCGGAATCGTAGTGGAGTTGTGCCTAGAGTTTGGAGTCATCGCCATCAAAGGATTGACGACGGACGCATGTATAATTCTAGACTCTGATTAGCTTCTGGGAGTAGCTATTAGTTTAGTTAAGGATTTTAGTATATAAAGAGTGATATGGTGACTACTTGTTTATAGGCTTGGACTTGAGTACCCGAGTTGCTAGGTTGCTTGAGTAGATGTACGGACATACTATCCGAGATATTCTGGTTGAGTATGCATGTTCTATGTTTGCATGTTATATTACATGTTTTATGTGCATATATTATGTCACGATTATTATGATGCATGCATTATCACGTTGAACATGTACCTTGATATAACCCGTAGTGGGGTCGCTCAATCCGAGTTCTTGAGTGGATGGTTGGACCCATTGGTGCGGGATCAGGTCACCAATATCCACAGTTTTATTCTGGTGTGTGAGCCACCTTTTGATGTGACGGTCCAGTATGCTACATATCATGACGTCACTTTATTGAGCAAGAGCTTTTACCGTGATTGGTTTCCGGTACCCGTTCATTTGCATCAGCATCTGTATCATGTGTATACTCATATTTTCATACTGAGCGTTGTTATCACTCACGTCATCGATTTTGTCTTGGAAACTCCATTCCACGAGTAGGGCTTAGGTTGTACGGACCAGAAGGTAGCGGTCGTTGAGGTTGCAGCAGTTCCATGGTTGGTGTTTGTTTCCATTATCAGGTTTCTTGTGAGGATATTTTTAGTATTACTTCGATGGGGTTGTATAAACAATGTTTCACTATTGGTTTTAGGGTCGGTTGTATTTCGCTGATCGGTTTGTTGTAAGATTTGATTTCCGTTGTTTTATTGATTATTGTGATTTAAGATTTAACTGCATGCCTAAGAATGTTTAGTAGGTGATTCCAGAACAGATCACTATACAGTGAATGATTCAACAAGATTAACATAAGCATTCACAACCCCGACTAACTTCACTTCACAACAAACTCTTGCAAACTCACACACAATGAAAATATGCCAAACATTTTCCAAGTGAGAATTACATATCAAACACACATTAGAAAGATGATACCTCTTATTCGTAACTTCTATGACAATCTCTAGTAGTCCTCCATAGGAATTTTTTTATCTTTTGGAGAATGATTAAACTCCAAATCTTCTTACAATTATACTCAGAGATTGTGGGTTCAAGAGAATCCACGTCCTACTCTATTCCCTGGTTTAACCATATACAGTCTATTTCGTGAGTGATTCCATATCCGAACATCATGCGCACCAGATCCCCTCAATGGGATTTTCAGAATGTCCTCCACATCACGTTGCATAAATAATTCATTTACTAGCTCTACGTCCCACTCCTTAGCCCAGGAATCATCAAGTCAGACACACAAATATTTTGCAGTTAAGAATTTATCTAAGTAGCCAATTTGAAGTTCTCTAAGTTGTGAAGCCGTGGATCAGACCAGACTTAACCTTCATGCCATCTCCAATCTTCCATCTTATACCTTGCTTTAACATAATACAAGCTTTCCAAACGCCTCTCCATGTTAAGCTCTAGTTATGACCAAAATCTGCATTCACTAAATTCCCATCCGAAAGTATTTTGCTTTGAAAACTTGGGTACGTAACCAAAGAATTCGGTTTGGTCATGAAATTCCAACCATGTTTAGCCAGAATATTCAGGTTAAAACACCTAAGATCCTTAAATCTCAATCCACCAAACTCCTTGCGTACACACATATTTTCCCAACCTATCCACTTAAGCCATTTTTTATAACTCGATCCCCACAAAAAGCTATTGAGCATCCGTTGAAGCTCCTCAAAGATAGATATCGGGATTAAAAATGAACTGATACAATATGAAGGGATCACTTGCCCAACCGATTTCATAAGGACTTCTATGTCTGCCTTTGACAAACCCTTCCCCCTCTATTCCTGAATCTTTCACCAAACACGGTCCTTTAGATATCCAAAAACTTATTTTTTTACTTCTTTCAATACGTGATGGAACTCCCAAATATTTTCCGGTATTTAGTGGTTGTAGACCTCTAAAATACTGGATCAAGAGCTCTGATCATTGAACGCCACATTCCTACTAAACATTACACCAGATTTTCCAGAGTTCACTTCTTGCCCTGAATCCAACTCATAATTGTGAAGAATCTCTTTAATTGTTTGGCAATTGGCAATCCATTGTATTAGATTTAAACAAAAAAATAGAAAACTATCGTATATATGCAAATAGAAGATGTGATATAGATGGAGCCCCTCAACGTACCTGACTCCCTCGAATAACACTCTCAATTTCCGTCTTCTTGATCAGAGTGGATATTCCTTCAACACATATAAAAAATAGGTAAGGTGAAGAGTCCTTGCCTTAGACCCTGCTTAGGTTTTATCGGACCCACTAACAGATCATTCACCACAACAGAGTATGAAACTGATGTAATAGTGAATCGTCCCAGATTCGACGACTATCCATACTATATCAAGACTAATATTTCCAGCGTGCTTATGTCCTCACTCACACGCACTCTGGGAAACTTCCCAGGGGGTCACCCATATTATAATTGCCCCAAGTCAAGCACGTTTAACTTTGAAGTTCTTATGTGATGAGCTCCCAAAAAAATATGCATCTTTTTTATATGAGTAGTACCTATCAAATATTTTAATCCCCCATCAACCGTGCAGTCTCATACCTACATAGTCTCAGAATCCCTCTCATTCCGGCACGAGTTCGATTCATTCATGTCTTTTTTCGCCTAGAAGTCTGCCAAGAGCCGCTCATTGTACGTGCAACCTTTTAGTACCAGCGATCACTCCCCGCCCTCTTCAACCCTCGGGCGTCACAAATACCATGATAATGACTCAATTGGTTATGCTCAGGTTGATCCATTATTTTGATTTACTTGTCTCGTTTAAATTGAAATTATCCAAATGAATTTCAAATCCATTTGATATTAAGTTAATTAATAAGAAATTTAAATATTGATTAATTATTGATTCATGGTGGGTTTCGAATAGATTTGTGTCTTTTTATACTTAATTCTTGTATATATGTAATTTTTTTTTATGTTTATTAGTTTTTGTGCTACTTTCAAGATGATAATTTCAAAAAAAATTAAAAAGTAAATAAAATATATGATAGTTGTTGAAAATTACAAATATATAATGAATTTAAATAAAAATATATATTTAATAATTCCAAAAAACTTTCAAAAGTAGATAAAATATGGTAATTTTTGGGATTGGTTATGTGTGTAAAGGGAGTGAATACACACTTTAAAAAATTTATTTAAAAACATTGTTAAAATCATAGCTGGTCGAGAAGGTGTTAACCAAACTAGACCAAATTAAAATTCTCAACACTTGAAAATGGTTGAACCACAAAATAGTGAGGAAGGCGGTTCGAGAGTTTTCAATGAATATTTATACTCAACTTAAAAATATGTCAACAAGATTAAAAAAACTGTAGAAAGGGAAAGAACACAAGAATTATGGAAGTTCGAAGGCAAAATCTTTCTACATATCTCCTTTTTCTACTTAGGAAGGAATTCACTAGAAAATTTTGATTTTACAACTCTAGCAATTCACTCCAAATTTAGTACTTATACACTATCTGAATAGGAACTCTTAGTACACCACAAATATAAGACAACAAGTCTTATCAAACAAACACAACACGAACGATACAAGTGTTTGAATCATTATATTCAAACAATCAAACTCCTCTATGAAGGCTCTGTCAGAAGCGATCGAGAAGCTTTCATGAACACTTGGTTGATCCTTGAAGATCTGATATATTTTTGATAAGCGAGAGTTGAGATTGAGCAGAAAATGATATGGTTTTATTGTGTGCTCAAAGTATCTGAGAATGCAAGGTTGTAAGCGAGAGAGAGTTCTTGATGCAAAATGCTTCAAATCGTCAAGTTTAGTTCTCCCTCTGATGCATCCTCTATTTATAGTGATTTTTACATGAGATTGTTCAACGTTCGAATGTAAGCTCATTAAATGCAAAAGCATTGTTGCCGCCGTCCTTTCTTAATATAGAGTACACTTCAATAAATGCGAGATTTGGATCTTTCCAAATGCAGAAGGCAATGGTCGTGAACAACTCCTGTGCGCAAACTCTGCAGTGTGAATTTTGGGAAACATTCTGATATTTCTGATACTCTGTTAGTTGTGTAAGAGTTGATGCCCCGTTAGCCAACTTGTGGCTAAGGGCTTTGAGAGTTTCTTTTCGTAAACAATCTTTGTTTAATATAATATACGTTCTTTAAATGGCGTTCATTTTATCTTATTATTATATAATGATATACTATTGCTATTTTGATAAAGACCTTGAATATACTATAGTAAGATGAGATAGTGAATATAGAGAGATCACTATCATGAAACACATCTTATGTTCACTGTATATTCTAAACAGTTCCTAGTCAATTGAGTCTTCCACAAATAAGGATAAGGATCGCTCGAGATTGAGACTAGCATTTGCGAAGCCGAGTACCATGTTTCATTGGTATGGAACATAGAGATGTTCAAAGCATGCAAATGGATATTCATATGATGAATGATCGAACTACCCTATTCGAACTTTCCAAGTGGTTATCACTTATCGAGTGGATATAGTCCGCGGTTTTGGTTGTACACCATTAGTCCTTATTACTTGAAACATCATTGAGACTCTATATGCTAGTACTGTGCTTTGACTCGTTTATCGACTCTATTAGGGTCATCAGGTGTCGAGATTGGGTACAGTTATGACACATATAGGAGTCGATGCTTTGTTGTCAAGGATTCACCGCACACTTACGAGTGTGGATATCCTATGCAATCTGAGGAGATATTAGTGTGACGAAACTCTGTCCAGAGTACATGATGTGTTTTAGGTTACTTGGTTTCCTAGTAGCACATGCGATGTCACTATTTGATCTTCAAGATGCATTGCATAGTTATCGAATCTTGAACGACTCTCGTTGTACCAATGGTTGTTGATTCGATCGGGATATATGGATGAAGGGACCATACTATACGCTAACCAAAATCTATTGGTTCTTGCAGGCACTATCAGTGATACCTAGGGAATCATGGGGCGATGTTGCTAGGCGCTCTTACCATGATTCGTTGGGTAAGTCGGAAATTGTTGTTCCGAGTCACAAGAAGTTGTGAGCCCACGGCTAGCTGTATCCCTGAACCATTGAGGGTCACACAAGTAATGGATTTCTAATCCCCATTGAGATAATTAAATTTAAAGAGTTAAATTTAGTGAATAAAGAAGTGGGACTTCTTATTTAAGAATAGAGGGAGTAAGATTTCCTAAAATGACATAGTGATGGACATTTTTGGAAATCACTGAATTTGGATTCAGAAAATTTGTCTTGACTTTAAAAGATGCGGAAACGGTTTCTGTGCACATTGGTGAAATTGGTTTATCAATCTGAGTCACGATGAATTTTATATTAATTTCTGAACATGCGGGCTTTGCTTGTCAGGCTTGAACTTATGACTAATGGGTCCTAAGCTGTTAGCAGCCCACATTATAAATAAGTTATTGCAGTGCAGAAATTAGACGTAACAGGTCAAAAATTTTGAAACCCTAGAGAGCATTCTCTCAAGGGATTCGGCCGACCCCTTCCCCTCTCTCACAATGTTCGAAAATTCAGTCTGTGAATTTTTGAATTTGCAGACTGATTTAACAGATCATATATGTTCTATCTCATCGTAGAAACTTCTGATAGACTTTCTAGTGCAGTCTGTCAGAGGGATTAAATTTCTGTTCGTGGACCTGATTGAAGAATTGTTCGATCATCAGTTTCTGGGATATACAAAAAGAGCAGATTAATCTGTTGGTGTCCATAATCTCGCTTTGAGATTTTAAGGTAAAATTTACATTGTTTAAATTTTATGTTATCAATTTTAATCGTAGAAATTTGATACCCATGATATGGAATTGTTCCATATAAAATTTTAAAACTTCCGCTGCAACGGGTATCACTTTCTTTTCGATCCAGAGAACGACCGTGTTCCAACAGTGGTATCAGAGCCAGGTTGTTCCCGGATTTTACGATTAAAATATTGTTCAATTGTACAAGCCTCGATTTTTCAGAAAAATAAAACGAAAAAAAAAAATTTAAGTTTTCGGGGGGCTGCCCGCTGCCCGAAAAGGCAGCGGGCAGCCGCTGCCCTGCGCGCAGAGTGTCTGCGCGCAGCGTGCTGGGCCGCATCCAGCGGCCCAGCAAAGGGCTGGGCCCCCGGCCCGATTGTCGGGGACTGCCCGGGATCGTCCCGGGCAGCCCAAAAAAATTAAAATTTTATTTTTTTTTGAAATTTTGAATTTCAGCCCGTTAATTGTTATCGGGCCCAGTTTTTGGCCCGATTGAAAATTGTTTCAGTTGGTCCACGAGGCAATGGGTCAAAATTGTTTGAGCCCAAAATTTTTAAGAAAATCAATTTTTGGATAAATTTTGAATTTTGGAAATTTACAAATTTAATCCAATAAATTAAATCTTTAATTATTAATTTTGGTACAATTGATAATAAAATATGATTTTATGTATAAAATTGGATTTTATATGTAAAATATGATTTTATGGATAAACTAGATAAAATATGATTTTATATATAAAATAAGATTTTATGTATGAAATATGATTTTATCTATTTAAATTTTATTGTCATTGCATGTTATCCAATGAATTAATTTGGAATTAAAATTATTGGATAAGGATGATCGATTGACATGACCAATATTATAGGTGTATGTTAGGTTGTTTACATTTGGTTTTATTATTATTGTTGTGTTTTATTAATGGGTCTGGGTTATGGCCCAATATGAATTGTCATATGTAATATAAGTGGGTCTGGTTTATGGCCCGTTCCCATCCTTAAAATATGTATCCCCTACTTGTCATCGAAATTTATTGTAAATTTATAAGACTCAGTGGGAGATAAAGATTTGATGACAAAGGTGGGCCCAGCAGACAATAAAGACCGAAGAAATGTAAATTGGAAGCTCAATGTAATAGGATTGCATTGCATACTTGCATATTACCTAGGATTGGACTTAAACTCATGATTGGCAATCACGGGTCGATTAGTAATGGAATCGATCATCCTAAAATAATATATGATGTTATTGTTGTATGCATGTTTAGACTAAATTGTATGAATCCCGCAAGCATACAAATTTTGAATGATGAGACAAATTTTTCGAAATTAAAATCCCTCATTTTAAATATGATTTAAAATTGATATCAAGATAAACAAAAGGGCATTTAAATATTATTTAAATGTTCCTACCTTCCATCAACGATCAATGTATGAGATGCTACCCGCGGATACGGTTCGGCTCATATTATTGGGGGGCCCGTTCATCGGAAAGCTGTACATTGGATCGACACATGTTGTAAGTTGGGTGGAACTCCCATGGGATTGGCTCATATTATTGGGGATCCACATGGCGACCGTCCATCACAACTTAATATTGATGGGTCATCTTGACGTGTCACAATAAATGGCGTCATATTATTGGGCCCTTATTGGACATGAGGTAAAAACATGGAGGTTTCTTTGGAAGCAATTGGGCTCTACCTTTTGAAAATTATGGTTGGCTAATATTATTCGGGACTATAGTTTGTCAATTGGACTTCATGTTCCCACTAAAGAAAATGTTTTTCGTTTTCACTAGAGGGTAGTGAAATCGTTAAAATAGTGGGAGTGAGATTCATAAAATAAATTTCGCCATATTTTATGTCTTAGTAAATTAATTAAACAATCACTGATTATTGTCTATTTCTTTTCAGTATTTCATTAAGATGAATTCGCGCAATCCACTATTCTCTATTCTCGAACAAAACAAACTGACTGGCGCAAACTATACGGAATGATTCCGTAAGTTGAAGATTGTCTTGACCTCGGAGAAGATGTTCTACGTGTTAGAAAAATCTCCTCCGAAGGAAGCACCAGCTGATATAAGTCCGGAAGAGTTGGCCAAACTTGATAAATGGTGGGACCATGATATCAAGGCCAAATGCTATATGCAAGATTCGATGTCTGATGAACTCCAGAGGCGATTTGAGGATACCGTGAATGCTGCTGACATTCACGTACAACTCAAGGAACTTTTTGGGGCTCAATCGAGAGCTGAAAGGTACGCTACTGTAAAAGAGTTAATGATGTGTTGCATGCGTGAAGGGACTTCGGTCCGTGATCATGGGGTACGCTTGATTTGGCTCATTCAAAAGTTGGTAATGCTTGAATTGGTATTGGAGCATGAACTCAATGTGGACTTATTACTTCTCTCTCTTCCTTCATCGTTTGATGGTTTTGTGGTGAATTTCATTATGAACAAGATAGAGGCCTCCCTTGAAGAGATGGTCAATATGCTTGTAACTTATGAAGTCACTTTAAAGAAGGATAAATCGGTTCTCTTGGTGGGCTCCTCTTCTTCTGCTAAGAAGAGGCCAAGTACAAAGGGTAAGAAACGTTCTGCCCCATTCAAGAAAACCGGACCCGAGAAAAAAAAACAAGACAAAGGCTTCAAACGTGAAAAAATCCAAGGATGTTTGCCATCACTGCAAGAAACCCGGTCATTGGAAACGTAACTGCAAGGAATATCTCAAGCAGTTGCGAACTGCGAAGGGTATGTTTTATATTGAAATAAATGTTTCACTTAATACTACTTCTTGGGTATTGGATACCGGATGTGGATCTCACATTTGCAATGATTTGCAGGTGATGACAAGAAGTCGCAAGCTTAGGATGGGTGAGACCCAGCTGAGGCTCGGAAATGGTTCTCGAGTTGAAGCCAAAGCTGTGGAAGACATTTGTTTAATTTTGTAGAATGATTTTAAGTTATTTTTTAGAGATGTTTTATATGTGCTAGATTTGGTTAAAAACATTATTTCTATTTCTATGCTTGATAGAGATGGTTTTTCTTGCAATTTTGTCAATGGGATTTGCAATATTTACAAGAATGAATGTTTAATTGGATGTGGACAATTTGAAAACGATCTATATAACTTAAAATTAAAAGAAGTTCCAATTAATTATGTTGATAAACCGGTAACAACAAATAAAAGGAAAATTGATAATCAAAACCCGGCAAACCTTTGGCATGCTAGACTAGGTCATGTTTCCTCAAGGAGGATGAACAAGCTAGTGGGAGAGAGCATGTTTGATATGTCTGATATTAACTCTCTACCTACTTGTGAGTCATGCCTGAAAGGAAAAATGACTAAATCTCCTTTCAAAGGAAAACCTGAGCGTAGTCAAAATCTATTGGATTTGATCCATACAGATGTTTGCGGACCATTTAGTATTGGTACAAAATTTGGTCACACCTACTTCATTACCTTTACTGATGATTATTCTAGGTATGGGTACTTATATTTGATGAAATATAAGTCTGAATCATTTGAAAAGTTCAAAGAATTCAAGGCTGAAGTAGAAAACAAACTAGGTAAGAGTATTAAAGCATTTCGATAGATCGAGGTGGAGAATACTTAAGTACCGAGTTCTTGGATTATCTAAAAGAGAATGGGATTCTCTCTCAGTGGACTCCTCCTATGACACCTCAGCTGAATGGTGTTTCGGAGCGTCGCAATCGAACCTTGTTGGACATGGTTCGATCTATGATGAGCTTCACTGAGCTCCCACCTTCGTTTGGGGCTATTCTCTTGAAACGGCGGTATTGTTGTTGAACAACGTCCACACTAAAGCAGTGGACAAAACACCATACGAGTTATGGAATGGCAAAGCTCCTAAGTATTCGTACTTGAGAATTTGGGGATGTCCTGCTTACGTGAAGCAGACAGTGGGAGATAAGTTAGATAGTCGATCCACCTTATGTTATTTTGTAGGGTATCCGAAGAATTCAATCGGATATTATTTCTATCATCCTACTGAAACAAAAGTGTTTGTTTCAAGTAATGCCACCTTCTTGGAGAAGGAGTTCTTATTGGATAAGAAAGGCAAGATGATGGAACTCGAAGAAATTCAAGAAGAACCCGAGATACAAAATAACGATCCTATACCTCAAGAATCATCACAAGACACGCCTATTACTAGAAGATCCGAGAGGACTTCTAGGCCTCCTATTAGATATGGTCTTCTTCTTGAAGGGGATCAAAGTGAACCCGACATTGGATGTGATCCAAAAAACTTCAAGAAAGCAATTTCTGATGCTGATTCGAACTTATGGCTTGAAACTATGCAGTCGGAAATAGACTCGATGCATGCAAACCAAGTTTGGTCTTTAGTAGATCCTCCCGATGGAATGGTTCCAATATGGTGTAAATGGATCTACAAGAGAAAGCTTGGGCCTGATGGTAAGGTACTGACCTACAAGGCACGATTGGTTGCAAAAGGTTACACTCAAAGACAAGGTGTTGACTATGATGAAACTTTTTCACCAGTCGCAATGTTCAAGTCCATAAGAATCCTAATTGTCATTGCTACATGGTATGACTATGAGATATGGCAAATGGATGTGAAGACTGCATTCCTTAATGGAAACATTAAGAAAAAAATCTATATGATGCAGCCCGAGGGATTCACATCCATGGGAAGTGAGCATAAGGTATGTAAGCTTCAGAGATCGATCTATGGTCTCAAACAGGCATCAAGAAGTTGGAACCAGAAATTTGATAAAACAATAAAGGACTTTGGTTTCATCAAGAACCCGAAGGAACCGTGCGTGTACAAGAAAGTAGTTAAGGATGCTGTGACATTCTTAGTACTTTATGTTGATGACATCTTACTCATTGGGAATGATGTAGGGATGTTGCAGTCAACAAAGATATGGTTGTAAGGTAGATTCTCGATGAAGGATTTGGGTGAGGCATCCTATATTCTAGGGATACAGATCTATAGAGATAGATCTAAGAGAATGATAGGACTTACTCAAGCTACCTACATCGACACTATATTGAAAAGGTTTTCAATGGATGAGTCCAAGAGAGGACATCTACCTATGTGTCATGGAGTCTCTCTATCCAAGTCTATGTGTCCCAAGACTGACAAAGAGATAGAGAAAATGACACACATACCATATGCGTCAGCCATAGGGAGTATCATGTATGGGATGATATCTACCAGACCGATGTGGCATTTGCTCTGAGTGTCACGAGCAGAATTATAAAGCCAATCCCGGTCAAATGCATTGGAAAGTCGTGAAGGATATTCTTAAGTACTTGAGAAGAACTAAGAATGTATTCATGGTTTATGTAGGAAGAGATCTGAAATTGGAAGGCTATACCGACTCTAGCTTCCAAAGTGACGTGGATGACTCGAAGTCAACTTTGGATTTGTGTTCATGCTCAATGGCGGTGCTGTCTCTTGGAAGAGTTCCAAGCAGGACACCACAGCGGATTCCACCACTGAGGCAGAATACATTGCGGCATCAGCTGCTGCTAAAGAGGCCGTTTGGATGAGGAATTTCGTCCAAGAGTTGGGCGTTATTCCTAAAGCTGTTGGTCCAGTCCCGGTGTACTGTGACAACACGGGTTCCGTTGCTCAGGCAAAGGAACCAAGGTCTCATCAAAGATCCAAACACGTACTGAGGAAATACCACATCATCCGGGAGATCGTGAAAAGAGGAGACATCACTGTCGAGAGAGTGGCCTCTGCAGACAATATCGCTGATCCACTTACTAAGCCCTTGCCGGGACCATTATTTGACAAACATCGCGAAGCAATGGGACTATGTAGTATGACTAGTTGGCTTTAGGGCAAGTGGGAGATTGAAAGAGTTGATGCCCCGTTAGCCAACTTGTGGCTAAGGGCTTTGAGAGTCTTTTTTTGTAAACAATCTTTGTTTAATATAATATACGTTCTTTAAATGGCGTTCATTTTATCTTATTATTATATAATGATATACTATTGCTATTTTGATAAAGACCTTGAATATACTATAGTAAGATGAGATAGTGAATATAGAGAGATCACTATCATGAAACACATCTTATGTTCACTGTATATTCTAAACAGTTCCTAGTTAATTGAGCCGTCCACAAATAAGGATAAGGATCGCTCGAGATTGAGACTAGCATTTGCGATGCCGAGTACCATGTTTCATTGGTATGGAACATAGAGATGTTTGAAGCATGCAAATGGATATTCATATGATGAATGATCGAACTACCCTATTCGAACTTTCCAAGTGGTTATCACTTAACGAGTGGATATAGTCCGCGGTTTTGGTTGTACACCATTAGTCCTTATTACTTGAAACATCATTGAGACTCTATATGCTAGTACTGTGCTTTGACTCGTTTACCGACTTTATTAGGGTCATCAGGTGTCGGGATTGGGTACAGTTACGACACATATAGGAGTCGATGCTTTGTTGTCAAGGATTCACCGCACACTTGCGAGTGTGGATATCCTATGCAATCTGAGGAGATATTAGTGTGACGAAACTCTGGCCAGAGTATATGACGTGTTTTAGGTTACTTGGTTTCCTAGTAGCACATGCGATGTCACTATTTGATCTTCAAGATGCATTGCATAGTTATCGAATCTCGAACGACTCTCGTTGTACCAATGGTTGTTGATTCGATCGGGATATATGGATGAAGGGACCGTACTGTACGCTAACCAAAATCTATTGGTTCTTGCAGGCACTATCAGTGATACCTAGGGAATCATGGGGCGATGTTGCTAGGCGCTCTTACCATGATTCGTTGGGTAAGTCAGAAATTGTTGTTCCGAGTCACAAGGAGTTGTGAGTCCATGGCTAGTTGTATCCCTGAACCATTGAGGGTCACACAAGTAATGGATTTCTAATTCCCATTGAGATAATTAAATTTAAAGAGTTAAATTTAGTGAATAAAGAAGTGGTACTTCTTATTTAAGAATAGAGGGAGTAAGATTTCCTAAAATGACATAGTGATGGACATTTTTGGAAATCACTGAATTTGGATTCAGAAAATTTATCTTGACTTTAAAAGATGCAGAAATGGTTTCTGTGCACATTGGTGAAATTGGTTTATCAATCTGAGTCACGATGAATTTTATATTAATTTCTGAACATGCGGGCTTTGCTTGTCAGGCTTGAACTTATGACTAATGGGCCCTAAGCTGTTAGCAGCCCACATTATAAATAAGTTATTGCAGTGCAGAAATTAGACGTAACAGGTCAAAAATTTCAAAACCCTAGAGAGCATTCTCTCAAGGGATTCGGCCGACCCCTTCCCCTCTCTCACAGTGTTCGAAAATTCAGTCTGTGAATTTTTGAATTTGCAGACTGATTTAACAGATCATATCTGTTCTATCTCATCGTAGAAACTTCTGATAGACTTTCTAGTGCAGTCTGTCAGAGGGATTAAATTTTTGTTCGTGGACCTGATTGAAGAATTGTTCGTTCATCAGTTCCTGGGATATACAACAAGAGCAGATTAATCTGTTGGTGTCCATAATCTCGCTTCGAGATTTTAAGGTAAAATTTACATTGTTTAAATTTTATGTTATCAATTTTAATCTTAGGAATTTGATACCCATGATATGAAATTGTTTCATATAAAATTTTAAAACTTCCGCTGCAACGGGTATCACTTTCTTTTCGATCCGGAGAACGACCGTGTTCCAACAAGTTGTGCATGTTTTGACAACCAAATTTTCTAAAAAACGTATATGTGATACTTTGTAAGTTATTTAGTTTGAAACAGAAGAAATCTTTACAACTGTTTTTAAAAATATTCTTCAAATGGGTGAACGATTGAGAAGTTGTCTATTACTGGGCGGGCGAGTAGATCTTCTTGTATTCTTGAACGGTTGAGAACTCTTCGCTGCTTGAGACCCGTTGAGATGCTTTTCTAGAGTCTCAATTATGAGTGGTCGAGTATATGTATTACAATACAGGACAACTTGATCTACAATAATGAAATTATTTGTTATCATCAAAACTAGAGAAAATTATATTTTTGGTCATGTAATTTTGCACATTTTTTAATATTGGTCCCGTTAAAAATAAATTTGTTTTTTAGCCATGTAACTTGCATTCTTTTTTCATTTCTAGTCATGTTAATACTTATTTGAATTTTTTTTCCTGTAACTTGCATTTTTTTTTGTTGACACTGAAGTTGCATTTTTAGTCCTGTAACTTGCATATTAAAGGTGAATTTTCACTTTAAGTTCTGTAATTTCTTTTTTTTTTTTTTATCCGTATTTTCTGCCGAAAATTTTTTATGTGATAGAAATGGAAGCTATGAGTGCTTAAACTTTGGTTAAAACCGAAATACCATAAATCCAAACTGAAGAATTTAAATATCGAACCGAATATCGAATTTTTTATTTCAGATATAAATTTTAAAATCGAATCTTATATGGTTCGTTTTTATATATATGTCAAAACCGAACTGACAAAAAAACAAATTTTCATTGGATTAATAGTTTTATTTATATTTAAATTATGTATTTTATAAGATCATATTTATTGTAAAAATATTTTGAATAAGTTATAGTTGATTGTTGTTTATTTAATTCATTTATATTTTAAAAATTTTATTAAAAAATTATGTAAAATCATAATATATTATATTTTACAATATACTTGTATTTCTAATTAAATAATTGTATAAATCGAGTAAAGAAATAACCAAACTATTTTGGTGAAAATCGAACATAATTGAAAGCAAACAGTTCAGATACCGGACTATATATATCTAAAACCTAAAACCAAAATAAATTACCTAAAATCGAACCGAAGCGACCTGCAATGAACACCCTTAGTGGATCCCAACATAGATTTTTGGAAGAAAACTTGCATATGTGTCGTTATTTTTTAGAATATAATTTGAAAAAAAATATGATGGACTTTGGTAAAAAAAACAAAAAATAAAAAAATCATGCAAGTTATAGAATTAAAAATATAAATTCACCGTTAATATGACCAAAAATAAAAAAAAATGGTAATTAAGTTATGAGACAAAATGCAAATATATTTTTAATAGGACCAAAAGTGAAAAAAAAACATGCAAATTACAGGACTAAAAGTGCAAATTCATCTTTAACATGACCAAAAATAAAAAAAAAATATGTAAGTTACAGTGCTAAAATGTGAATTCAATGTTAATAATAATAATAATAATAATAATAATAATAATAATGCAAATTACATGACCAAAAATACAAATTTAACATTCACATGACCAAAAGTGAAAAATGTGTAAAATTATAGGACTAAAAAGTAACTTTCCCTCAAAACTAAAGGATCAAACAATAATTATAGATAAAGTACAAATAAGTTAATCACTATGAATCCCTTTATGACCTAATTAATATAAAGTAGGTCTTTTATGAAATGGTGAGACGGACCAATCGCGCCCATATTTACAATAAAAATTAATAGTTTTGACTTAAAAAATAAATTTTTTTTTAGTTTTTATGGATGACCCAAATAAGAGATCTGTCTAACAAAATGGAAGTGAGATCGTCTCACATAAATTTTTGTGATTAATATATTGTGTATATAAATAATGATACAATTGTAGTTTTTATTTAAACTTCATCAAAAGGTTCTCTATGTTAATTATACATCTTTGAAAAAATATAAAAACTTTGTTCATAATTTGATTTTCTTTCAGTTTTTTTGCAAATAATTATATATCGATTGATTTATTTTCAATTATTTTTCAATTTAAACTTATGAGTAAATCTTTACCTTTTCTTTTGTTTTCGTTTTTACACGGAAATTTGTAGTCACTTTGAGCTAATGCGATAACCTATAAACTAAACTAATAAAAAAAATCACACGCACAATACTGAACTAGTCTTGTTAACAAAATTATCTTAAAAGATGTTAATATGAAAAATCGTTGAATTTCTAACCATCGATCAAACACTCATCAACACTCATCAACTCCACTTGCATGACCTCCCAGGAAGGTCAATAGTATTGACACATTAAAAAAGTCATATCTAAAAAGAATTACTTAAAAATGGATCCAGAGAAGGTACAAGCCTCCAAATTAGGAAACGGCGCGCGGCGTCATGTGATGTCCAGATTTTTTGCAATTTTTTTCAAATACCACATTCGAATCATGTGATGTGAACGACTCATATTTAACGATTGTCGTGAATCCAAAATTGATGATTTACCTGATTTTTAAAATTAAAAATAAAATGTACGAATATATAAAAATTTCATGTTACATCTAAACAATTTCTATATATGAGGTGAACATATAATGTTTCACTCTAAATCTTCGAATTTTCGGTGTGTATATAGAATTTTTATAAAAGAATAAGTTTCCTATGAGATGATCTCAAATATCTATATACGTGAAGTGTCGATCCGACTTATATTTATAATGAAAAGTAATATTTTTAACATAAAAAACAATAATTTTTAATAGATCGGATGGAACATGATATTCATCTCATGACAAAATTAACCGTGAGATTGTCTCATTAGAATTTTTATGTTACATATATACCAGATATCTACCTGATCCAAGATTTTAGAAAACAATGAGATATTATCACCTTTCGTATATAGTATGAGAGCCAGGAGAAACATGGATTTTTTAATTAGTAATTTCTCTTAATTTTCTTAAAACGGTTCGAATCATCCCATTGACCACGTAGAAGTTTGTTTTTAGTTTGAAGATGAGCATCCAATCATCCATTTAGAAGTTTGTTTTCAGAAGTTTGTTTTTAGTTTGGAGATGGTGGACAACTGTGGACTTGTAATGGTTTAGACTTTTTTTTTTTTTAATGTTTTGATTTTGATTTTGATTTTGATTTTTTTAAAGAAGAAATCAACTCGAATAAATTGCTGAATTTTCCTGAACAACAAACAATCCAAACAATTAATACTTTGAAAGCAACCTAAATATTTGGTTTTGTTCGATTTTGTTCGGTTTATAATATGATTGATTTTAATTTAACGAAAAAAAAAACCTATATCAATCTATATATTATAAAAATAGTAAAAATAAACAAATGGATTTAAGAAATAAATAAATTCCTCTACAACAAAATATAGTTTTATAAACAAAATAATAATAAAAACTAACAACTCTAAGTAGGAGTAAATTAGATTTTCTGTGAGACGAGTCAATCTGATTCATATATAAAGTGAAAAGTAATACTTCAGACATAAAAAATAACATTTTTTTATGGATCAAATCAAATAAATATCGGTAAAAAATATTAATTCGTAAGACGGTCTCACAACATTTTTTAAGATAATTTATTATATTCGCAGTTTTGGGTTCGATTTGGGATCTGCAGTTCCTCCTTAGCCCTTTTTATGAGATCTTCGTTCTCACGAAGGCGGCGGAGGTTCTCTTGGCGTAGGTGGTCTAAGCGTTCCCGTGCCTCCGCCAAGACATGAGCGTTTGGATCAGATGGACCGGTTTCGTGGGAACCAGAAGCAGCTAAAAAAAGAACGTAATGGTCCCCGCGGACGGAGTGTACCAACTTCAAAATATTCAATTTTAGGGAAGCCAAAAAAAGATTTTTTAAAAAATTTAAAAATTATTTTGGTACACGAATTATTGATAAAATATCAAATTGGTATATAAACTATTGAAATTATTTAATTGGAATATGATCAAATTCAAAATTCAATTTTGTCATTTACTTAAATTGTTTTGATGAAACGGGCATTTAATAACATGAGAAATGAATGAATATAGGTGCCGAGCAACGGAAAGAATCAAAGTCAAATATTGTAATTAAATTCAACTAGATATGTCTTTTAAATTATTTTCTTGTAAAAATAAATGTATATTTATTATACTATAAAAAAAAATTGTATATCATGCATCTGCTTGCTTATTGTCTCGATTTACACAATAATGATTGCAGAAATTTTTGTACTTTGTTTAGATATTTCTGACAAATTACATGATTTTTTAATTGTATTTTTAATTAAATATTTGAATATAAAAAATTATTTATTTTATAATATTTTTATAAAAACAATAAATTATATTTGTGTTCCGTATATTATGATTTATTGATGAATTATAATTTTTTATTATAAATGTTAATAAAACATTATTTTATTATATATTTATAAATATTTTTTAATATATATTATCACTGAATATATAATTTTTTTTTAAAACCTGAATATATAATTTATCAATTGTTATATATTTGTGTGTGTTTATGTGTATTCATGTTTGTATCAATTAATATCTATAAAGTTTTCGTACAATGAGTATGATATATTTTTTCATAATATAAAATTTAATTAAATTTAAATTTATGCTTATAATTGTAATCAATAAAATGGTGTATCTTTGAATTTAACAATATTATTAGACTTTAAATAATTTAAATAAATGGTAAATTTGACTTTATAAGTTGATCATTTATCAATTAAACTATTTTCAACTATTTATGTATCACATTTAATTTTACTTTTTTAAAAAAAAGAATCAAACTTTATAGCAAATCATTTTTTTCTCTTTGGTTGATTTCAAAAGGATTTATGCTGGAAGGGGCCTGGTCCGGACCAAGATTACACGTTATCGGGCCTCAGCTGTTTGGCCCATTCTACTTGCTGCCACGTCACTTCCGTCGTCACACTCTTTGGCTTCCAGTACTGTCCAAAATTTGACGTTGCCGGCCATGAAAGTGAACGCCTGCCTAGATTCTATCTATCTATAGATTAAAGTGTCTTCTTCCAATTTCCTTGTCCATTCAGCTGCATTAATGGAGAAGATCGAGCACAAGATAGTCCCCATCAATGGCCTGAACATGCACGTAGCTGAATTGGGTGAAGGCCCTTTGGTTCTTTTCTTGCACGGTTTCCCCGAGCTATGGTACTCGTGGCGCCACCAGATGCTGTACATGGCTGCGCGTGGCTTCCGCGCGGTGGCGCCGGACATGAGGGGATACGGGGATACCACCGGCGCACCCCTCGATGACCCTTCAAAGTTCACCATCCCCCATTTGGTGGGAGACTTGGTTTCGCTTCTGGATGCCATTGGTCCGAATGAAGGGAAGGTGTTTGTTGTTGGGCATGACTGGGGCGCTTACATTGCCTGGCATCTGTGCTTGTACCGGCCGGATAGGGTCAAAGCTTTGGTGAACTTGAGCGTCGCGTATATTCCCAGGGATCCTCGGATTAATTTATTGGAGTTGCTTCGTGTGATGGGCGATGAACATTATGTTATCAGATTTCAGGTATCATATCAAAATTTTATGATCTTACTTTTTTTCTGACCATATCCCTTCTCACTAATACTAATTCTTCTGATTATATTTCTTTTGCTCTGTATTAGTTTGAAAATTTCATTGAACAAGTTGAGTAACTATTGTAGGATTTGTCCGTGCATTAACGACAGAAAAGAAATAACTAATTAAAAATTGTTACTCTATAGTTCAGTGCTGAAAACATACTTCCTGAAATCAACGAAGAATACCATAAAGAAAGAGAAAATAAAAGGATTAAAGTAAATGCCAAAGGCCATATTAATAAAGTTTACATGGATCATAAAAGTTTTTCAGCCATGTTGGAGAATACATTGAAATCAAATCATTTCAAATGGGTTAGGTCCGTCGAGTTGCCTCGTCTCGTCATATAAAATAGGTTGGTTGGGTTGGTAATTTCTCAATCCACCAAATGGCGGCCCGACCCATCTAATGGTGGACCGACCCACAGCCCACCAAATTACACCCAAGCCTGTCAGATTGGTCAACCCCGAGACCGCCACCTAAAATAGGTCGCCCCTCCTAATGGTGGGTTATGGCGAGTAGTGGGCCGATCCGTCCCGCTAACCCATTTTGACACTTCTATTTCAAATCCTATTTTTAAAATTGACTGAAAAGAGAAAGATCAAGATTTCCTGCTCCAGCTACCAGTTCGATCGACTGCCCTTATTTGCCTCAATGTCCTTGAATTTTATTTTGATACAAGGGGTATGCTGGATTTCCTATCTAACTACACAACCCACACAAGTGAGAATTGAAATCAAGATTTCATGTCTTAGGCCTCACCATAACCATAGTCACTTGGCCAAGAGATCATTGGCCCATGTCCCCGAATTTGAGTGTTAAAGGGATTTCACAATTTTGGTATCAATCTAACACCACTCTGTTTCCGTTTGTTCACCACTGAAAAGACCAAAATCAATTTTCTTCTTTACAGCATGAAGGCAACACTCAATCACCAACACAATTCAATACACATTCAATCATAATCAAGCATCAAAGCAATTAAGATAATCAAGACGCAAATATGTGTGGTTCAGCCTTGGAAAACCCACAGCCACGGGAGAACAACGCAATCGAATTTATTAATCAACCAAGATGAAATTCAAGTACAGTACAAGAAGGAAATCCAAAACACTACTCAAGAAAGTCTACAATCAAGCATTTTCTTCCCTCTATTCTTTTCCTCCTCTCTTCTCTGTGTTTTTGAGTCTTGTATCTCTTCTGCTTGATCTTCATGCACGTTGAGCCTCTGTGACGTGCTAGTTGGTTTGAAAGACACCTTCTTCTCTCTTTTTTTCCCTCTAGAAGCCGATAATCTTTACTCCTGCCTTATATGGGAATCTACCTATTTTCCCTGTGATCCAGTTACCCATATTAATCACCCATAAACTGGTAGTCTGCTTCTGAGGCCCACTAGGTGTTTAGGCCCAATTTAAATACAAATGCATTCGAGGCCCAACTGAATGAGACACGTTTGCATTGAGTATCAGAGTTCCACTCACTTTTTGGTTTCAAGACAATTTTTCAATGAAAAGGCGTAATTCTCTTTGGTGGAAATCTTTATGTGGTTTGACCAGTGCAGTTATTTTTCTCTAGAAAACCTTCAAAATTGCCTGAAATATTCTGTTTTCCAAATGTTACATTATGAATTGAGTGGCTTATATAACATATGCATTGCTTAACAAAATATTTCAGGAAGCTGGGGATATAGAAGCCGAGTTTGCAAGTGTTGGGGTTAAAGAAGTTGTCAAGTATATCCTTTCATACCGCAATCCAGGTCCATTTCTTTTTCCAAAAGATAGAAGATTAGACTACAATACTGAAAGAGCACCCTGGTTATCAGAAGACGAGTTGCTCTATTACGTAAGCAAATTCGAGCAGACTGGATTCACCGGAGGAGTGAATTACTACCGCGCTATTGGCATGTATGTATACCTTCACGGCTTCACCCCATCCCATAACCCGTCCCCCGATTTTGTACCATTGGACATATATATGGATGTATGACTATTGAGCATTGTGACATTGTCTAGCTAGCGCACTTATCTTGCTTGGTACTAAAAAATTCAGGAATTGGGAACTGAATGCCCCATGGACTGGGGCTCGAGTACATGTGCCGGCAAAGTTCATTGTAGGGGAATTAGACTTGGCCTATCATATGCCAGGGACTAAAGATTATATACATGGAGGCGGGTTCAAGAGCGATGTGCCGTTGTTGCAGGAAACTGTGGTGATAGAAGGTGCTGCTCACTTTGTGAATCAAGAAAGACCAGATGAGATCAATGAACACATTTACACTTTTCTTAAGCAGTTCTAAACATTATATTTTATGTTGTTTAATTTGTCTGCAAGACTTTGAGTGTGTGCGCGCCTGTACTTTGAATCAATGTTACTTTGACTTGGTGAAATTTATTCTGAGTGTTTCATCAAAGCATACAGGTTCGGGGTCATGAAATTTTCAATTTTTTATTTTTAAATTTTTGGTCATCTTCACGATTTCCATCACCGAAATTGAAATTTGTATCATATGATACATCGTTGGATTCGCATTTTTGAGATGATCCTACCTTGAAAATTTCAAGACAACCGGAGTTGTTTTAGGCACGGGGATCAAAATGGTGCGGAGATCAAAACTGTATATATATATATGTGTGTGTATGCGCGCGCGTGCCCGTGTGTACATATACATATTATTTATTTATTTAATAATGTATACCTTAATCCTTAATTTTAGCTCATAATATTTTAGTTTTGAAATAATTTTATTTTATAATGATGAGTTTAAAATTTAAATATGTAATTATATTTTTTTATTTTGTTATTAGTTGAATATAAATTAATAGATTTTAATTTGTGATAGTACTTTTTGTTTCTAAATATCTATACTATATATTAAGAGTTAATTGGTAAAAAATATACATATCATATGTTTGATTAGGATTCATTTCCTGTCAGAATTTTATTTTTTTCTGCACTTTCAAATTTATGAAAAGTTTGTTTGTATTCTCTGGGCCCACAAATCATTTTCAAAGTGAAAAATAAGTATAAAAAATTCAAAATCATATACAAATATATGAAATTTCAGTATTGCCTATTTCAGATCTGGTATAAAAATAGGTTTTCTTGGTATAAAAATTTTTATGTTATATTTTATCTCTCTAAAAATAAAAATATAAATCATGATTATGTACTCTATTTGAGACAATTGATGTCATAAATATATAAATCAATTCGTAAATTAAATATTTTTGTACTCAAATTTCTTAAATTAATGCACGCAAATTTTTAATTTTCGTGATTCCCAAAATACTAATGTATGTATTGATTAATAATGAACGAGTGTTTCAATATAAATATTTTGTATATAAATATGTATGTACAATAAGCTTTTAATATTAATAAAGTTGTTCTAATGTTATACTCAAAATCTTAATTTTTGTACCAGATCTGAAACTGTTAGTACTCAAATATCATATATTAATACCATATATTTAAATTTTTGTATCATTTTTCATCCATGAAAAGAAATGTGGGACCAAGGAGTTCAAATAAAATTTTCTGACATAGGAACTGAATCTTAACTCATAACTCATATTGAGGACTGAATCCCAAATTCCAAATACTACTGTTGTTTTTTTAGATTTTTTATTATTTTTATTTTTAAAAAAAATTTGGTGGACCAACCAGCAACCCGCGGCTGGATGGGACGGGGTTCTTATGGTCCTTTTGGAGGCTGACCCAAATGGGCCACGGGACGAAGCGGGCCAGGCCATCTGATAGCTCTCATGTTTTGCTAATAGAGTCTCACATTTCGTAATCCACAAAACTTTAGAATATAGGTAGTCTGTCGATTATAATTGAGCAATTATATTGTGTATATTATACATATGTAGTTAGCTTAAAGTTGTCATAACGGGTCGACAGGGTAGGTCGACTCGTAACACCTCAATCGGTTATTTGACACGGCGAGATGGGCCAACCCAACTGCTCTAGCCATTTTTTTAGTTATATTAAATGGGCCGAGATGAATTTTGACCCACAACCTATAACAACCCACTATTTGACCGGTCCAAACGGATCGATCTGACGAATTCAATCCATTTTGACAACTCTAATTTGACTTATTATTAATGGAATCCTTCTTACTATTAAAAAACCTTAGGTATACGAGAAAACAAAAAAAAAAATGTAACAAATAGAGTTATGTTATATATAAACTATATTATTAAACTCGAGACCTTTTAGATAGTGTTTGCAATCTCTAAAAATAAGTGATTATGAAAAATTTGTTAAAAAAAATCCATAATAACTTATTATTATATATTGCAAACATTACCTTAATGTAATGGTCCGTCATCACAATGTCAAATTTACCATAAATTAATTTGATATTCTTTTGATAGCTCTTTAATTACAGAAATAATATATTCTTTTGGTAGATATTTATATATGAAAATGTCATTTTTTGTATTTTGTTATTTCACTATTTATTTTTATTTTTTTTTCTTTTAGTTAAAAAAAATGAGTTATACAAGCACGCAAGTTGCGTACATCAGAGTACTAGTGTAAATTAAAAGTTACAAATGATTACATATTATCTTTGAAATTATAAAATAGTCATAATTTTAAAAGTAGTGCGTAATAATACTTAAATTCAAAGGTGATTTGTAATGGCCTATAACTTTAATTATTCTTGCTATAAAAAAAACTTTCATTATTTTTATACAATATTCAAACAAAAATAAGTGAAATTCAAATATTGGGCTTTAAAAGAAAAGGAAAGGAAAACAAAAATAAAAAAGGAATTTGGCAAAGCAATGAGCATAAACAGAACCCTGGAGAAAAAGAAACGCAGTCCTTGAATTTCCCTATTTCTTTCTGCGAATCTCTCCCACTTTGAAATACATACAGAGAAGAGTCGGCGCTTCAATAAGTTATTACAACAATTTTCCCTTCTTTTGGGAAGTAATGGCGATAAGGGTTGCTTTAAAATTCATGAGAGACTCTCTGCGTGCAAAGATTAAATTTGATGGGAACAAATATCATCCCCGGCAGCATTTTTGCACTGCGTCTTCAGCGGGAGCTCAGCCTTCGCCGCCTCCAATACCAAAAAAGGTTCCCCATTTCTCCAAAAAGGTATCTTTTTTCCCATCCTTGTTACGTGTTAATGTAGTCTCTTTTTTTTCTGCAAATGTGATCGTTTGATGAAATTTGAAAAGCCCGTGTGTAGAATGACGTAAAATGAGTTCGTTTTATCTCATGATGAGAAGTTTCTTTAGCTTAGCTTGTAACGTGTGTAGCTGTAATATTATTTTGAACTTTGAAATGTGAAACTTTCAGAAGCTACTGGTATGAGGTTCCCTTTTGCTTGAGACGGAAAGAATAATTTAGTAATGTTTTTGGTGTTTAGGTCTATTTGCATACGATGGCGTACTAGCATGTTTAATGCCTAATACCTCTTGCAGTTGGTTTGCACGAGGGAAAGGGGTCAGTAGCGCCTTTTCTTATAGGCTTTTTAGATTAAATGAACTTTATGACTTCAGTAAATGTTCTATTTTTTTTAAAGCTTGCCCCTTTGATCGAATATGGAACATTTTCATGTTCTGGTTTAACGCTTGGAATTTCAAGTAGGATCTTTCATTGCTTGATTCTGACCGTGGTTACATTGATCATGTTCTTTTGGCTCATACATGCTAATATTGTTGCACATGAACTGCAGGGTAGGTTATTTACTGGAGCTACTATAGGTTTGCTGATAGGTGGATTCGCGTATGCGAGTACTGTGGATGAAGCAACTTTCTGGTATCGTGATTGACTTTTGTGGAAGATGCATGTTTCACGATTGTTTCTGGCGTTCAAAATGAATTGATAATTTAAATGTTTCCAACCCCCTAGCTGTTTAAGTCTCATATGCCACATTTTGGATGATATGGCTAACTTAAATTATCCTTATACTGTTTTATTTGAGGTACTTGTCCTTCAAGTTTATGTTGAGTAGCACCACCAGAAATGAGTGGTAACATACGCCACTTAGAATTTGGTTCATCAATGCCCATGTAGATAATAAGGAAAACTTGGTCACTGTAAGGCGAGATATCGTTGGAAAAATGGTACCAGCTGCCATTGTGTTCCGTGGAACACCGTGGTTGAAAGGCGTGACACTATTCATCTTCTGAACCATGTACAAGTTGTTGACTTTATAATTAAACACATGACAAAGGTTTTATATGAGTTCTTATCTGTCTTGACGAATTGGTGCAATCTATTCAACTATTTGCTAACAGATCCAAGGGCAACCCACCGAACGGCAACCTCCAAGATTATTTTTGAATTTGTTTCATCATCTTATTTTGAGGTACCTAACTATAAGTTTTGAAAGATCTGGAGATATCTTCGAGTTGGATTGATGTGACCCAAATACTCCCTGCATAGTATTGTCACGGAAATATTATTCAATCCCAAGGTTGAGAACTGTGAACAAAGTAAAACTTGGTAAAAAGTCAATTGGCTAGTAACAGCCAGGCCCCAAAACATCACTTGAAGGGATACCAAAGGCCTTGCCTCTGCCCTTCTGCTACTTCTTGTTTATGATATTAAAGAGATGAAAGTTTTCCATGTAGTAACAATGGTCGAAGATTCTATTGTTGCTCAGAAATTTCTGGGCTTTTTAAATGAGTCTAAAAATAATTCTTGAACTTGTATGATATTCTTCTTGAAGCTTTCACATTGTTTATGAGATTTGCATCAAACTTGAGATCGTATCTGTTCACTCTTTTTCTAGTTGACATGGCAACAGGAAATTCAGCTCATAAATGTACTATTTGTGGGCCTGTGGCTTGAATTTAGGTATAATAAACTTTCGTTAATGAATGGTTTAGTTTGAATATAGATTTACTTTTTGCAATAGTTTAGGATTATGCATCAGGTTACTTTTTAGCTCTGATCTTATTTACGCTCAATCTCCCCCTACTCTTGGTTTTTGGAGTAAAACGGCTTTCATTTGATGTTTCAAAGCTCAAATATATGCTACACCTATGACTATAGTCGAGAGTAGTTTATCTTACGTGTCTTGAATCATGCAGTGGCTGGCTATTCTCGGCAACAAAACTAGTCAATCCATTTTTTGCATTTATGGATCCGGAGTTTGCTCACCGACTGGCAGTCTCTGCTGCTGCTCGTGGATGGGTTCCAATAGAGAAGAGGCCAGATCCATCAATTTTGGAACTTGAAGTTTGGGGTAGGAGGTTCTCCAATCCGGTTGGCCTTTCTGCTGGTTTTGACAAAAATGCTGAGGCTGTTGAAGGTTTACTTGGATTAGGCTTTGGGTTTGTGGAGGTTGGATCGGTCACTCCAGTTCCACAGGAAGGGAATCCGAAGCCTCGAATATTCAGATTGCCAAAGGAAGGGTAACATCTTATATTTTCTTTGTTCTGTCAGTCTTGAATAACCATTGGCCGTACTTTTTTCTATGTGGTTCTAAGTTTGTCTTTTTATTTTTAAGCAGGGCTATTATTAACAGGTGTGGCTTTAATAGTGAAGGAATTGTTGCTGTTGCAAAACGGTTGGGTGCACAGCATGGTAAAAGAAAGTTGGAGACATCAAGCACTGCATCTCCTGTTAGAGATGAAGATGTACATGGAGGGAAAGCTGGTCCAGGAATTCTTGGGGTTAATCTTGGAAAGAATAAGACCAGTGAAGATGCTGCTTCTGATTATGTCCAAGGAGTTCATACATTATCACAATATGCTGATTATTTGGTATATAATTTGTTTATCTCTGGTTATCTGCTCATTATGTGTCACATCACAGTTTTTCCTATTTCATTATGCATATGTTGAATTAATGACCCGGATATAGCCTATGGCAAATTTGAACTTTGTAATAGTTCTATCAACTGTTTTAGTAGTGTTCACTCTTTGATCCGACGAAGCTACAACATCATCACACGAGCCTTTATGTGGCATCAGCTATATAGATAGTCCTACGCCATTGTGCTCTATCTACTATTATAGCATCATCTATATTTAGATAATGCATATCATGCTTAATCATTATTGTCCAAGTGTTTTTTGGTCTCCCTCTACGTCTATTAATATTGGTAAAAATCACGGTCTCGCATCTCCTGGTTGGAGCCTCTATTTGTCGTCTTTCTACATGTCCATACTATCTCATGTGTGTCTCCCTCAATTTTTCTTTGAAAGGCGCAGCCTCATCTTTTTCTCTAGTATACTAGTCTATCAATTATTGTATGTTTGCACATCCATCCCAGCATCCTCATCTCTAAGACTATAATTTTTTGTTCATGTTCTGGCTTTATCGCCAACATTCGGATTCATATTACATAGCAGACCTATCCGATATCTTGTAAAACTTTCTCTGAGCTCATGGGTACCTTAAGATCAAAATACCAGATGCACTCCTCTACTTCGATCATCCTACTTGTATTCTATGTGATAAATCTCAAATTTGTAAAAAAGATCGTAGAAGTTACGAGGTGAAATTCTTCGATTCTATGAACAACAAACGAACTTTCAAATCCGTCAAGAAATACCAAAGTGGCATGTATACATTTCTGCAAGTTAAGGAATAATTCACCTTTACATATTATTGTTGTAGCAATATGCAGATCTTTTAATGCTTAGACATTATTCTGTAGGTCATTAATATATCGTCCCCAAATACTCCCGGGTTGCGACAACTTCAGGGGAGGAAGCAACTGAAAGATCTTGTTAAGAAGGTATGATCTTTCTTTTATTTCAATCGTATTGGTCAATCTATTTCCTGATTTACTTTGGGGAAAATATAGCCATAGATGGATTGAGATTTTGTTTCAATGTATATTTTACCAGGTGCAGGGGGCTCGTGATGAAATGCAATGGGGTGAGGAAGGGCCACCACCATTGCTTGTAAAAATTGCTCCAGATTTGTCAAAACAAGATCTTGAAGATATTGCACGGGTATGCACTTGTTATGTTTTTAAGTGCATCAATATTGAGTGATGGTCTCTAAATGTATGTCCTCTATCTATGTAGGTTGCACTTGCTCTTCGAGTAGATGGATTGGTATGTTTTCTCTTGCTATGATATCTTTTACTTTTTTTCAACAATTAGTATTGTCTGCATCAAAATGATATATCTATAACAACATATTTTTGAATAGTCATCCCTTCTTAAAGTTCCATCCATCCAAAATTGAGAATCGAGGCACGCTTTGTTTTCTTGCAATTATTCTTTTTTGTATTTTGCCTAATGAGTTGGATGTATGACGAATAGCAGACTAATCCTAATTCCAAATCCACTTATTTTTGTTGCAAGGTTGTGACACTTCAGAATTCTTGACTGGTTTGTTTATTTGTTGCTTGCAGATCATATCAAACACCACCATCCAAAGACCCAACACTATCACCAACAATCCTGTTTCCCAAGAAACTGGTGGCTTGAGTGGGAAGCCACTCTTTGATTTATCTAACAGTATTCTCAAAGAAATGTATATTCTTACCAAGGTAATCATCAAGTTCACAATGTTTGATCACTTAATTCTGATTAGTTTTCTTCTTCTTTCACCTGCCTTCTGGCAGACATTTTTCGGGGAGAAAAGAGGAAATCAGTTTATTGTACTTGTTCTAGTATTTGCAAATCAGATAGAAAAATTATTCAGTCCTTATTTCCTGGTCAATGAGAACTTTCTTGCTACTGAATCTGTTATCATTTTTCACTTACCTATAGCCCCATCTTCTTAAGTCATTTGCTTATCCATATATTTAACTTAAGATACTTATTTAGGCGTTTGTACAGTAGTTATAACAAATACAATTTCGCCATTTGCAATATAGGGAAAGATTCCTTTGATTGGCTGCGGAGGCATCTGCAGGTAAGATCATTTTTTTAAAATAATTTGTGATCCTAAATGGTGCCAACTTACACCAAGAAAGTTTTCAGTGGTGAGGATGCATACAAGAAAATAAGAGCTGGAGCCACTCTTGTTCAGCTGTATACCGCATTTGCCTACGGAGGTCCTGCCCTTATACCTAAGATCAAGGTACTCACTTAATAATATGCACTTTGAATCTGAAGCAATCCTGTATGAATGTCGAATTGTGGCAATCGATTTTTATTTTCCCCCCTTTTTTTGTTTTGTAGGCTGAATTAGCCCAATGCTTAGAAAGAGATGGCTACAAGTCTATCTATGAAGCAGTTGGAGCGGACTACAGATAGCCTCAAAACTCTTCTGCCCATTTTTACACAGTTTACATACCGGTTCGTGTATTCGTCCCCTTGCTCCAAGAATTTTGCTATATAGTTTTTAAGCGCAGAACGATCGATTTATCTCACTACTGTATCTTCGTCCAGTTTTGGCTTGAGAGGCGATTGTTTAATGTGTAACCAAGTGTCAAAAGCACGAACGATCGTTCATCTCGGGATAGCATTGGTTTTCTATAGATTTTCAGCTTGAAAGAATTTTGGAAACTATGATTTCTTCAAGAACTCACCACCCCATGTTTTAGACAGATTCCATCTTCATCGGATAAGCACATGCATGGGTACTTTCAAGTTTCATCGTACAAACATTAATGGGCTGCCGGGCTCCTATGTTTTTTCCTTAAATTGAAATTGGCAGATTTAGCAACAAAACCCCAAATTGTAAATAATAAACATGAAACTCGTTTTTTCAATTTATTTTGTCGCAGATGCCATTATACTAAATAGCTACAATATCATATCCCTTTATCGAAAAGAAATGTGACCAATCGCCACAGTGAAGATTTTTAGGTTCGATTACTTGAATTTTGACGAAGTACATAGAACTTAATGAAATTGGGACTTGATAAATTTACGACTTTTAGAAGATTCAATATATGAGTCGACCACAAGTAATTGGTTAGTTCCACCTCCTAGCTTAGGTCATTTCACAAGAATAGAATCATTAAAGCAAGGAAAATGTGGTCCAATTTCTTAATTAATCTCAAGATATTTAAGCCACGTGGTTGATGAAATTTGATCGATACCCATTATTCATGGAGTTGATTGGTAACTAACTCACATGATTATGACTTGACTTCCCACCTTAAAAAATCATATGCGAATGTTCCTCAATGTATCATACAAATCCCATATTTCAGATAGCATTTTGACAGTGAAAATTCACTGTGAGCACGGGACACCTATGTGAACATCGGTTGAAGTGAAATAGATTATGTACACCCACGTGAGCACCCATGAAATGGCTTCCAATAACTTTTGGATCACACACACAAAGGATTGACCTTATGACCACCCTAGGTGGACACATCTATGTGAGCACCTATAAGGTACGTCCGACAACGGACGTCATTTCATGGGTGCTCACGTATATATACCCGGGGTGCCAATAAAATCAATTCTATGTGTATTTGTGTGTGTGATCTGAAAGATTCCACACAGCTCATCTTTTCAATATTTGATGAATCTTTCTGGTACCTTTTTCAATAGTTAGATATACTGAACATTCTAAACCAAAGCAGAAAACCTAATGTTTCCACATAAAAATCAAACTCAGGAACTGAAAAATAGACTGTTATCTAATGCCTTGTCAGCGAGGTTATTTTTTCTAGATAAGGGATAGAAGGGAGATGGTGAAAATTAGGATAATGTCGTATCACCATACAAATCCATGATACTTCACAAGCCCCATGAGCACATGCATTACAAATTCCCATTATCCTATCCTATCTTTATGCAGAACCCTCTCGATTACTTCGCCAACATGTTCATCTCTATTTAGCAAGTTTCTTCCATTTTCCATGATCCATCAAGGGTGTGTATTTACATGGATGCATCATCATCACACGGAAACTCCATCTTTATATCACATGGAATGCCAACCTTGGAAAGCAACCTTTTTATCCAACCCCATGGTGAGAATGATTCTTCAACATCACACTAATGGGAAATTATAAATGAAAATTGAAAAGAATCAGAAGATGACAAATTTTTACTTGAGAGTAACAAGTTGGTGATTCAACTTGCTCATTAGCTCGGGTCATCTAGCTATATCACAAGATGAGAGTTGACAAAAGTCAGACGTGACATTAATGGGTTGAAATAACAATTACAGGTATGAATTCACATTTATATTGATGTGTTTCTTAGGTATATGGTCCAAAGGGGTGAGGTGATTTTGCCATGGACTATTCATGTGACATTTTCGGCCATCTTCAATATGCATATACCGCAAACAGAGATTTAAAAATAAGGGGAAATATATTTTAAAAAATAAAAGACTAAACGATGGACAAATCTTGATTTTTTGTTTTGTTTTGACTTCATGAGTCTGCCTCCATTGTGGAGATTCTTTTTATTGTTCCATTGGTTGATATATCATGGGAGGGGACCAAATAATGTGGGTAATCTTGCGGTAGGATATTGCACCCCCACTAAACAATTTTCCCATGCTACGGCCACTAGCTAAAATAAGATACATAGTTTAGGGTTAATGAGAGAATTATTGACTATCCAGCACGACACCAGTGCTATATATCTTGTAGGCAATTTTGACACCTCCAGACCACACAAAAAGAGTAATATTATACTAAGATCCTCAATGTCTTTATGGTATTTATTTGAACTGTTATTGTATTTGTCGTTTTGTATGATATTCGACATGAACAAATTACCTTGCTTATCGACGTACTACATTTAGCTTTCGTCCAAGTGGGGAAAAGGAACCAATAGAATAGACCTGTAACTTTGCAAAATTTGTGGGTTAAATGCTCAAGTCGAGTCAAAAAATGGGGATCCGAATACTCATGTTAAAGATTATTTCAAGGAGATATATTGCTCCAAAATACACAACCAAGAGGACTATTGACAAATAGGAAATCTAAATAAAAAGATGAGCATACCTACCGATTTGGAGCTTCTCAATCAAATTATGCTAAAGCCTTATTGCACTTACGTCATGCGAAAAGTATGAACTTTGTCAGCTGTTTTGACGATTCATGCATTATTGTATGAGACTTTGGGACCAAAACAAGTATTTCAACATCTGGAAGGAAGATATGACCCGTTAGGATAGTACTATTTTCTTCCTTAACAACCGTACCAAACCTTTGGGGTTCAAGAAGGATTTCCCTCAGAAGGTATAATATCCCATCATTTGGGTGGGGAGAAGAAAAGTTAATGCTTCAAACACAATTTGTCTATGAGGTTATGAAAAGCGAACATTGTAATTAAGCAGACAAATAGGTTGATTTAATTTGGTGCAACAAATATGCACATGCAAGGTTTCATATGAGTGTGACAAGTTTATATAAGCCAAAGCAAGCGCGGAGATTTCTTATCAACAAATTACACATGCACCAGAGTAACCACACGTTATATTATTTTACCCTTTGACGGGGTGAGGTTGGAGGGTGAAATGCAAACCAAGATAACAATTTTCATGGTACGATGATTTCAATATAGGAATATGAATCAAAATAATTCATGGCCACAAAGACAAAATCTATGTTATTCATAAGATATGTTGACGCGTGAAGGAAACATTGCATTATACAGTTAGATTTGTGTATACAAGGAAGCATGCGTGTGGTTTACCAAATATCTAGTATGGCATGAATCTCTTAGTGGGCATGATATGAAACATGATGCTTGAAAGCATAACTCCAAAACAAACTAACTCTGTAAAACCAAAAGGGCAGCATGGTTGAAATTCTTATACTGCAGGCAATATGACAACTAACCAACACAAGTGGGAAATATGCATGACATGAAACACATGCAATCGAGGGGTGTGTGTGTGCGTGCGTGCGTGTTTGGGTGTATTTGGATGTCTATACATATAAACTAAGTCATCAACAAGAAGGTAATATATTTCACGCAGAATAAACATTTCCTGTAAAAAAAATTCTGGACTTGGAATATGATACTATTGATTGATTGGAGATCTTCCACAGCCACAGGATATTGATTATTATAAACAAAGAAATTGTGCAAGTATAAAATGAATGGATTGCTTAGTCTTAAACACTAACTAGAATGTGACATAGACCTAAACCAAGCCCTTGTACTGCTATATATGGATTGTTCCCATCATTAATTAACTTTACAGAAGTATCATTAGAGGCAACCTATAAGTATGCATTACAGGAAACCGGAAAAGAGCTAAAATTTTCTTTAAAATATCAAGAGAAGTAATGAATACGAGCTTTGGAAATATGTCCACTCAAGGACAAAAGTATCAAATGACTACCAACATATAACCAATTAAACATAAAGATGAGTTCGCTCGATTTTAAGCTGGTAAGCCTTTAATATGCCATTGAAAATATCAAGAAATATCAAAGTGCATAAAACTTTTCATGTGTAGGATTAATAGATTAGGTAATATTATATTTCCATATGATTCTCCAAGTGGATGAAGTAGATATGTTCTCATATATTTGGCAAAATGACAAACTAAATTGTGAAGCAGTCCTTAATCATAATTCATAAGAGATTAAAGCACAAGCTATAACTCTAGTTCTAACCTTTCAATTAAACACTCTCAACACAGATAAAAGAAAAGAGGAAGATGAAAATCCACCACCTATAAAAGGTCCCTCTTATCTTTAGAGAAGCCATGTCCCTTTTCCTTTCTTTCTTTCTTTCTTTCTCTGGCGTTTGGCGATGATAATGTTAACGTGAAGAAAAGGATAAGTACATAAAATCTTCCTCATCACGTGAAACAAAGGCAGGTAAGGAACAAGAAAAAGGAGGAAGATGGCTACAGCACAGACCCAAAAAAACCCGATAATGATAGAGGTACGAACAACAAAATCATTAATAATCATGATAATAAGCTAAGCATTATTTAACTATTTAAGTTTACTCTGATACATCTGATTTTCGCTCCCAAACATTTCCAGGTAATAGAGGAATTGAAGATTATGAAAGACATCAGTTTTCCAATATTGGCTATGGGCCTATTGATTTACCTAAAAAACATGATTTCAGTAGCATGCATGGGAAGGCTAGGGGGCCTGGAGCTAGCAGGAGGTGCGTTAGCCATTGGTTTCACCAACATTACAGGTTACTCTGTGCTTTCTGGCCTTGCCATGGGGATGGAGCCACTTTGTAGCCAAGCTTTTGGATCCAAAAACTTAGCCATGGTTTCTATCACCCTACAGAGAACAATAATTTTGTTACTTTTTGCATCCATACCGATTGGAATGCTATGGATGAAATTCGAGCCTCTCTTGCTATGGCTCCATCAAGAACCAGGAGCAGTACATATTGCAAGCCTGTACTGCCAACTGGCAGTCCCAGATCTCGTTGCCAACAGCCTACTTCATCCCTTACGTATCTACTTACGCAGCAAAGGAACAACATGGCCACTGTTCTATTGTACGTTTCTGGCGACAATTCTACATTTTCCCATCACCATTTTCTTAACTTTTAAGCACCATTTTGGTATCAAGGGAATAGCAATTGCCACATCTATTGCAAACTTTAACACCTTGTTTTTCCTTTTAGTTTACATGCACCTTTTTCACGAAGAAATGAAACCTTTATCTAAAGGCACAGCACCACCTTTAAAACCACATAGTTCAACAAGTTCACTATGGAAAGAATGGGCACTACTACTTAGAATGACAATCTCGAGTTGCCTGGGTATTTGCTTAGAGTGGTGGTGGTATGAGTTAATGACACTTCTAGCTGGTTACCTCCACAAATCTCATGTTGCTCTAGCAACATCTGCTATAGTAATACAAACCACATCTCTTATGTACACATTGCCTTCAGCACTTAGTGCGTCGATTTCAACTAGAGCAGGAAACGAGCTTGGAGCAGGCAGGCCACATAAGGCACGCTTGGCAACACTAGTTGCCATAGCATTGGCCTTTTTTACATCGACATTTGGCTTTCTGTTGACTACCTTAGGGAGAGGAGTATGGTGTAGGGTATTTACCGATGATGATGACATTCTTGAGCTTACCGTGTCTGTTCTACCCATTATCGGACTTTGTGAGCTAGCCAACTGTCCACAAACCACCTGTTGTGGGGTCCTCCGAGGAACTGCTAGGCCTGGTATTGGTGCACGCATAAATTTCTGTTCATTCTACTTGATAGGAACACCTGTTGCAATAGCTTTGGCCTTTTTCTGGGAAATGGGATTTTCGGGCCTCTGTTATGGGCTTTTAGCAGCTCAGCTGGCATGTGTATCATCTATTTTAACAGTTGTTTGTAGAACAGACTGGGAGTATGAATCCTTGAGGGCAAAAGACTTAGTTGGAAAAGACGATGAAAACTTATATGCAGGTTTGATAGGGAAATATGATGAAGGAAGAATAAGCTTATGAAGAAGGATGAATGGTGATTACACTTCATTAGTGCAGAAGAAGAGTATTTTGGCCACAAAGCATATAGTGAGGTGATTATTAATCATCGTCTCTTCAATTTTCAAATTTAAATCGCCAAGACACTCATCATGCAACTCACAGTAGTTTACAATTTGTTTTTATAAGGAAAAGATTGATGCCACGTCACAAATTGTACTAGTATGGAGCCACATTATCTTTTGATTGATTGTAAAGTGAAAGCTACTTGAGAATAGAAATTTTGTGACTCTCTCTCCCCTCCCCAACCCCCTCTCCCTCTCTCGTTAATGAATGTGTCAATAATTTTAAATGCTTGTGAGCACGAAATTGCTACCAGATCCTTGTCTACATTCAAGTGTCAAAGTAAAAAATCAAATTATTACACAGTAAGTAGTCATTACTCGCGAGCCAATTCACATTATGCTGGAATGCCCACAACTGAAGACTGAACCATTCCCGCCTAATGAATACTCAATGAGTCATATTTCTGGCAATAAAATGGGAATACAAATGAGTTATGAAAGAACATGACTCGTGATGGATACTCAAATAAAATGTTTAAGAGGCATCAAAGTTACCACTTGACTTTTAAGCTCACCAGAGATATCACCATGCTTTTCATATGGTCCAAGTTAGGACTTATGAGTAGGAGGCAGAAAACCTCCATCAGGTTTCCGTCCGATCAATCTCAAAGTACTAAAAGCATGGGTCTTTAACGACTCGTCCCCTCACTTGGAATCTGTGGATAAATAACATGCACGTAGTTGAAAATTAAATAATGAAGACAACGGCTATAACCCAGGTCCGCCAGTACTTCAGAAATTACGAATCCATAAAGAGAGGACAAGAAACGAGGACCTAACCACTCCTCTCCTCCCATTGTCCCAACATAAGAATCTTGCTTCTCAATTTTCAACATCTTATACCCTTGCCTTCGATAGATTCCAATCATACTAACAACACATAACTGATAACACCACCACCCCTCAGAAATCATACGATAATAACAATAGGAAACCAAAAAAAGGACCAAAATATTTTATTTTTTTTTAAAAAAAAATCTACCGATTAACAGCCTAAATATATTGCATTAGCAGGCACTATACTCCATTTCTGCATAAAACCCTTGAAAAGACTCGAAAAATTATACTTCCCTTCACATTGTAGATTTGTCCAGCAAAATACCAACTATACCAAAGATCCTAAACTACAACCTAATACACTTTTCAAAAAATTTGCATCAAAAACTAAAACCCATCAAATTTCAGAACATTACATAAAATTATAAGAACCAGTAGTCCAGTACAGTGAAATTTTCTCTTACAAACAAACAACTGTCTCACCATAATTTTCAACTCGCATTGTTCAAGAAAACACTCAATCAGAGAATTTCATCACCAAAACCAATCAACTATACATATAAATTCCTTCAACAAGCGCTTAAGAACAAGATTAAAAGGAGATACCTTCTCGAAGAGAATCACAGTGAAGCGAGCAAAACATTCACCAAAAATGAAAAGGAAAGGAAGGAGAAAAAAAAGAGTATTGCTTGCTCGGACACTGGGCAACAAATTAAGATCATGGGCCAAATTCACTTACGTGGTTGACCCAATTTCTAGGCCCGATCGTAAATACGGGACATTTCTTCAATTTCGATTCCATTCGATTCTACAAATCCACGAACCCAAATAAATAAAATAAAAAGAACTACATTGATTTAATTTCTGCGAAAAATATGATACGGGATTTAGAAAGTTTTTAGGTTGTGCTTGATGGAATTATTTCAAATATATTCGAATATATTTTTATTGTTTAGAGAAGTAATATCATAAATTTCAAATTCACTCTCTTCATGGTTATATGACATTTCATGTTAGTTATGATGAATTTTAAGTTCATCCAATAATTGAGTTATTTGAAATCATTTTTACTTTATATAACTAATGTGTAAATAAATGGTCTATAGATTTAAGATTTGATTTATTGTTTCATTGTTAACAATGAAATATAATTTAAATTTTTGGATTTGAAATATTTGCATCAAAATGCAATTTGCTACACTTGGGAAGAGGGATTTGGGCTGATTTGGATTTGAAATCCATTCGCCCAAATCCATTTCATCTTTTTGGCTATAAAATTTTAAAAGGCATATTTTAATTTGAAATACAAGCCTATGTATTTTTATTGGATTTAAAATCTACTCTTCTAACCGGTTATTTCGAATCCATCCTTTCACGTGAGCGCTTCTTGACCACTTTTTGGAATCGACGCGTATATCCGGACATGGTTTTGTAAATTTAGTATTTTGTTTAAAGTTTGTTTTTGTAAATTTAGTATTTAATCCAATTAAAATAAATAAAATGTAAATTTATTTTATTTTAAATTGGACATGATTATTTTGTAATCAAAATACTTTTTTTATTTCAAAATATATAAATAATAATAGTAAAATTTTCTATGATTTGAAATTCTTTAATTTTTTTAGCCAAACAACATATTTTTAATTAATGAATTTAAAATTCAATTTGAAATTCTATGTTCATTCAAGCAAGATATTTAATAAAAATAAGATTAAAAAATCCATTGATTTGAAATCCTCTCTCAAATCCAAATACCTCCATCCAAGCACAATTAGTGAATTCATTTGATTTTATTGATAATGGATGGAGCCAAGTTGATTGAATTTGAAAATATTAAATTTGAAATTTAAGTAACAATCAACACCTGTAACTCAGGGGTGGTATATTGTACCGAAAATCAATACCTTATTATATAAACAAATTTTATATCGATATTGTACCGAAACTTTCTGTATATCGATTTTTGGTACACCGAAATTTTCAGTACACATTACTAGCAAACTGATTATACTAAAATTTTACGATATACCGAGATTTCGGTACAATATCGGTATATAATTTTTATACCGAAAAACCCTTATATTTTTAAAAATTTAAAAATTTATTGTTTAAAGTATTATATATATTTAAATTTTTATATAGTGTTTTGGTATTTTGGTATTCTGTGTATATACCAAAATATTTAAATTTCACGCTGTTACTTTATTGAGATCTTTATTATACCAAAAGTTCGATAAATTCGATATTTACACCGAAAATTTCTATAAATTCGATATCTTTTCGTCACGATAACTTTGGTATACATGTTGTAACCATCTTGATGACCGAATGCCTAAAACCGCAAACTGCCACCTCTGGTCCCAGGCCCCATTTTTTCTGGCCCAGTAAATTTTGTGGATGTTAAATGTGCCTTAAATTTTAGCCCATAAAGGGAATTGGCACTAATTCTACGTGTTACCTATCAAATCCATGCATTCGGATAGATCATCAAGAGATGATTAATATAAGATAAATATTCTTTTGTTTTTTTTTTTGAAAAAAAAAATATTTTGAAGTGAACCGAGAGACTCGAGTTTAAAGCTAATAAATTCTTACAATGACCGATAAATATTCATTTATAGGTTTGTTACAATAATCTCGTAGAAGAAAATCGGAAATATTTTGTATAGTTTGAGTTTTACATACGGATGATTTGCAGGACCAAAGAACACATCTATACCTATTTATTAAGTAAGAAGGCCTTAGATAAATTAACATGATTTATTGGCATGACATCCTAATTTTTAAATTTCAAATTATTTGAAAAAAAAGTGTGAGAAATAACTAATATAATCCATTATCTTTTAACTACTCCTTATGGTTAATATTTTAACCCAAAAATCATTCATTTTTTGTTACCATAAATTTATTATATTTTTTTCGAAACTAATTTTAATACGGAGCTTTGGTTTAATTTTGCCTCTTTATTTTTGTAATTTCTTGAGATGTTTTGGTCTAGTCCACCTCTCTTGCTTTTCTTTTATTCTAATAAACAGGTAGGGGTCCGCCAAACCTCCCGTCACAACAGGCGGTTTTTGAAAAAAAAAAAAAAGAATTATTTGCACATATAAATCAAGAACATAGTTAAATCCAATATCCGAGACGTTATTAATATAGAATTTGCAACTTTTTAAAAAAATATTACGGTTTTTTTAAAAAAAATCCATAATAAATTTTTAGATGTTGGTTGCAAACACTACCTAAGCATCATAATGCCAAATATATTTTATTTCCATGGCTAAAAATATCACACTTATTATTCTAAATGGCTATGTTCCCTTGTGCATTTAAAATTCCAACCGAATGTGAAACAATTCCATATATTCTAACACTCCCAAGCATGGTGGATAACACTTAACAGCGTGGGGATTACATATGTTTAGAAATTTAACCTATCTACTGCGTTTACTTAGTGTGATGTGATTACATATGGATAAATCATACTAAAACTATTAAAATGACTTTAAAAGATGTAAAATAATAATGGATAAACAGTAACATGTTTACTTTGAGTTATTAATTTTGAGATTGAAACAATGATTGAGGGACGAATTACATTTTTACCCTCCATCTATGATAATTAATCTTAAGTTTACTTTTGTATTCATAAAATTTGGATTGGATTATTATTGAATATTTTAAATTATTATTGATTCACATGTGAAACATTTTCATTTAACAAAATTATTGAGTATAAAAATATGTATTTTTCATAGTTACATAAAATTGATAAATTGAAGGAAAAAAAAAATCTTCCTCTCATGAACGAGGAAAGTAAGATGATATATGATACATCAAATACAATTCAAAGCATTTATCACATGCATCATAATACGATAAACTATGATATGCAAGAAACAAAACTAACTTTCTAGCCATAAATACAGTGATGTTGTAATTAATTTTAAAACTTAAACAATTAAAACTTTTATAAGCATGAATATCCTCTAGATAAAAATAAACATAATATGTTATTGATATCCATAAACAAAATCCAAAGATAGAGTTATAAAAAACATGAAAATAACAAATCAAGGGAGGGTAGATTAGGTTTTATGTGGATTTTTTTTTCACAAATATAAATCAGGATGAGTTATACCTTGAGAAATGAAGGATGAGATATCATGTGAAATGAGGGTTGAATGACGGGCTTTCAGATTTGTGGAGAATTAACTTTTTATAAGTAAACAAGAGATAAGGTTGGATTAATAAACTCATCATAGGTTTATCAAGCCAAGTAAACGCATAATAGTATAAGAAAAACTTGGAATAATAGCATTGATAATATTTGTTTTCGCGAATACTGAATCAGTTGAATGTGTGAAATTTAAAGTCAAGATCCCAATTCCGAGCCCCACCTAAACATTTTCTGCTTGAGCCAATCTTCTTTGTGTATGATTTGCAGCCCAGGAGTAAAAAATTAAAAAAAAAAAGTTATTTGGGGGAAAATAAGATCAACATTGAATTTACAGACAAAGGGAAGGTAAAATTCATTGTGAACCACTCCCACCAAAGAACATCTTTTTTAAAAAAAATGTAGATGGCCGTTTTAAATGATTGTACTTGAAGACTACTCAAGCAGTCAAATTTTGCTTGTACTTTCACCACTAAATTTAATCGCAACAATATTCTACATTGTAATTAATTAATTATTTATTATAAGCGATTTTATGGGCAACTCCATCTTCCATAGTACTAGTGTACTAATGGAAATTTAAAGGGTAGTTGGAATATATTATCACCTTTAAATGAAACAATTAACTCTTTACTCGAAGTAATACTCCACGAACATGGACTAACTATATATTATATTTACTTTATGAGTTTCTAACATACGACTCCAAGAATTAAATTACAGATTTATTAAAATAACCACTGCACTTAATTTGTTTCCTATGTGTATATACTTCATGGTAAAATTAATATCGTTAAGTGCCCATAACTAATGAATAGAATTTAATTTATTTTTTGATACAATATTTTTATATCTGTGAGACGGATTGACCGAATATATAATGAAGAGTGATATTTTTGACATAAAAAATAATTAATTTTCAGTTGGATTGACTCGGATATTCATCTCACAATATTGATTTGTGAGATCGTCTCGTAAGCTTTAATAAAATAAAATGTCAATTGGAACCCTAAAGTTATGGTTAGATGGGATCGAGGTTTTGAATTTAAGAATGTATTTTAAGGAAGGATTTGAAATAACTTTATTAAAATATCTATTATAAATTGAAAATATATCATAATCGGTAATGTGAGAATATTAAATATAATATTTGGTATAGCAAAAAATTAATGTTGTCCGATTGGAGAAAATTTGGATAATCCACGGAGATTTGGGTGGCCAGATTAGTACTCGAACAATTTCGGAGAACGAACTTTGTAGGTTGTTACCTGCATCACGAAGCAAAGTGAGTGACGCCGGGGGTTATCCGGCGAAGACACTCTGACGGTCAAGTCGTATTTGCCCAATAAAAGTAATAGAAAACTAGAACATGTGACTATAGAGAACGTACTTTAAAAATGAGAAGACTTGATCTATTTATAGACAGTCGAAGAGTTTTATAAACTTGAGCCTCTTATTAGCTTTTAAGAATTTACGAGTCTTGATAAAATGTCCATATAAATAACTAAATAATATGGAACCCAAATGAATTTAATCACCAGGGTTGGACCCGTGAGAAAGTCAAATTGGATCACAACCCGTCAATCTCACATATCAATATGATCAATGTATCATTATATATACACACGCACACCTCGACACACACAATAAACGTCCGTTCTAGCTTCAAAGTATCCCATGCTATGCTAATTTTTTTGTTAAATGCATTTCATTTTTTAAGCTTTACACTATAAATTGCTAATAATAAAATTCAGGCTCTAAGAGTCAATTTGGATACATAAGTATTTTACTTTATTTATTTTTTAAAAGTTGGCTTTTAAAAGTATTTTTTTAAGTAAAAGTTGTTATAATTTTATGTTTTGATAAATAGATTGAAAACACTTTTTTAAAGTTGAGTTATAAAAAAATATTTGAAAAGATATAAATATGAGCTTCTAAAAACGCTTGTTTTAGATTAATTAAGTACTTTTAAAATTAATGCAAATCTATCAAAACACATTCGAAGCAATAAAATCATTTTTTTTAATAAAAAACATGTTTTCCCTCTTTTTTAGTTTCTTAATCCAAATGCACTTCGTAAAAAACTCACGCACACACACAAATATTAATATTAAACCAATTGTTAATTTGTTACTTTTTCTTTTGAACTAGAACACATTTTCATTAACATATATAAATCAAACAATAATACTTCACAAAATCAAGGAGGAAGAAGGCACAACCTACCACTCTTGATCACACATAAAATCAGTTATACTAGCTAAAATACGGGCCACATGATTCATTGAGTTGAGAAGAAAAATAAAAGTATAATTAACTAAATCCGATGATAAGAGTTTACAATCATCAATAAATAAACCAAGGATAGATAGATCTGATCAGGAGCGGACCTAAAAAAAAGAGGCTCTTGACAAAGCTTAAAATATGAGTCCTTTCGTATTAACTTGAAAACTCAAATATATATATTTAAAAAAATCCAAATAATATAATCAAAATAAACCAAAATACATAAATCAAGAAAATACACAAATGAAAGAAGGTTTACATAATTCTTCAAAATAATTTAATCAACAATAAATATTATTTAAAATGGGCTCTTCTTGAATTTTTTGAAGCAAAATCATTAATTATGTCGTCATATGATATATCTTTCAATATGTTTTTTTCGATGCATAGGATCGCCAAACCATTCAGTCTCTCTTGAGTCATTGTGGTTCTCAAATAAGATTTTAATAATTTTAACTTGGAAAAACTTCTCTCACTGATGCTACATTCACAGGAATAGTTAATAAAATTTGATAGGCAACCACGATCATAGGAAAATACCATTTTAATGCAAACTCTAAAATTTTAATTGATGTTCAAGATTTATTTGTGTCATATGCTTCCAGAGGTAGCATCTCTTGCAACATTTGTAGTTCTAAAAACAGATCATGAGCATCGATATCACGTAACCGCGAGCACAAAACCAAAAACTGACAAAAGGGACAAAGTGTTATTGAAACTCTCAAAATTAAAAACTCAAACCCTTCTTTTGTGTAGATGGATTTTGTGTGAGAGCATTATATATAATATTTATATATAAATATATATAATAATTTTTTTAAAAAAAAAATTTGGGGCCCCATATAAGGGTGGATATTCAAAAGGCCCCAAACTATAAACTACCGGCTTAAAAAAAAAAAACTATAAACTACCGAATATAATTATCAAATACTCAAAATAAGGATATTCAAAAGGCCCCAAACTATAAATTTGGATATTTTATTTTAAATTTAATATATTTCAAAATATCATCATGTCTTATCAAAATACTTAACGCATCGATAGAAACAAATCTTATAATTTGTTTCAAAGTTCAAATGTTTTAAATTTGAAAATTAAAATAGAGATATCTATTATTCGCAACGCATGGATAGGAACAAATGTATTTTATTTTCAAATTTAAAAATATAATTCTTACTCTTAATTTTTGAAATATATTAAAACACTATTTTAATTTTCTATGACGTCAAATCTGGTTTTACTCATGATAAAAATACTATTTTGTTGGAGATCAAACTCTAGAGTTTTGGTGATAACAAAGTCAAAACAAAACCAAGTAAATAAACTAATCGGACTCGTCAAAGATTAAAGCTTAAAGATTTCAATATAAGAAGGTTACCAGATCAAAGTTCCGTAATGAAATCTAGATACGGATCAAACTCCACAAGACATATATCTTATTGCACCAGATCGATTGAAACAAGGTCCGATAGTCATCAACCAGATCGAAGCCTCACTCTGAAGTATCCGTTGCTAAGATCGTTGGAGAAAACGACAAAATCATTTAATAAGATTTTGAACGTTGATCGGCCTACGTTTTAAAGTCAAGATTTGTGAGCTATTTATTGAGATATGCTGGCGGCCCAATATTAGAAATTGTTGGCGGCTCACTGACTACTTTTGAAGACTATAAATATTCTAGAATTTCGAAGATTCAAGATACGAGACCAAGAGTGAAAAATTACAAGCAATCAAAATCAAATTCAAAAAGCCTTCACTCAACACACTAACTCAGATACCCACTTTATCAGATCAAAGTCTCGATACTCTTAGTTAGAACACACTACAGATCGATCAAGCTCAAAAAAACTCTTCAAATCGATCCAGATCAAAGCTACAGATCCTCAGATCAAACTACCGAAGCATACTTTGTTGCTTCACTTTGTAAACTCTAAGTAGAAAAGTTGTTCTGCTTCGAGTAAGAGTATTGCTAGGAGTTTGTTTCAAATGATTGATTGGATTGGATTTGTACAAAAAGATTGTATAAGTCAAAGTCTTCTAGTGGAATCCTTCTGGAAACAGATGAAGGGGTGACGTAGGAGAATTCATCTCCGAACATCCAAAAACAACTCTATCTCTTTACTGCACTTATTTCATTTCATCTGCATTAGTATTATTAATCATTCAATCTGTGAGGAAGATTACTTCCGCCTGACTTGCTCAGATCTTTCAAGCAGATCAAAAGTTTTAAGCAACAAAACTTCCGTCTGATTCTTACAAATCAGATTGAAGAACCCGCAAATTTTTAATTGTGTATTCACCCCCCTCCCCCCTCTACACATATTTCGATCCTAACATATTTTATTTCAAATTTAATATAATTTTGAAATTTAAAATTTGAAACTACCGAATTTAAATTTATTTCAAATTTAATATAATTTCCAAACTACAAATTTAATATGGATATATTCAAAAGGCCCCAAACAATAAACTTCCGAATATAATTCTCAAATTCTCAAAATATGGATATTCAAAAGGGCTCAAACTATAAATTTGACAATTTTATTTCAAAATATAATCCTGGCCTATTAAATTGTAGAAATTGCAACTTATCGAATAAAGACTACGGATAAATGATTGCGGTAATTTTTTCGAACTAAGTAAGACGATTCCTGTTAAAAAATAATAATAGACATACAAATCCGTAAACCAAGAACTCAATTCCATTCTGAATCGAAAATGAAACATATAGACATGAGTATAGATTCATAAACTAAGTAGAAAATTCGAGGAGGAGAAAAAATTGAAATATTTAAAATTGCAAACTTAAACCAAAACAACTATAGAGATTGAGAGAAGAAAATTACCTTCAATTTTTGCCGACAAAAAATTTTATTCAGTTTTTGCCGAACAAAATAAAATGATTCCTGTCGAGATAAAATAATTAACATACAAATTCATAAAACCATAACTCAATTCCATTCTGAATCGAAAATAAAACATATAGAAATTGGTACAGATTCATAAATTAAGCAGAAAATTTGAGCAGGAGAAAAAATTGAATTATTAAAAAATTGCCAATCCAAACCAAAACAACTATTGAGGTTGAGAGAAGAAAATTACTTGTTTCAGTACTTTTGGAAAAGAAGCCGTCGGTTGAACTCAAGGATTGCAAGCAAAAACGTGGAAGAGAATGTGAAGAAGTTTATTAGAGTGAAAATGAGAGAAAGTGGAGACATTTGTTAGAAACGTGGAGAGTGAGAAGAGGGTGGATAGAAAAAATAAAAATAAAATCTTGGAGAAAAAAATATAAAATGTAGATGAATCGTGAGTAGAGGGGTAAAAATGGCCAAAAAAAATGGTGTTCTCACATGGGTGATTTCTATAGGGGTTTCAACTTTAATAATATAGTAAAGATACTAGCGACAATGCACGTGCAATGTGTGTGCCTGAAATATTTTATTTTTTTATTGAATTTTTATGCAATTTTTTATATAAAAAATTAAATCGAAACCTAATAAAAATTTTAATATTTACATCATAAGATAAGATTTTCATTTTATAATTTGAAAACCCACTAATAAATTTAATGATTAACCAATCAAAATATTGATGCTAGGTGTGTAAAAATGTTGAGATTGTGACAAAAAAAATATGTGGATTAAAATGATTGGATGAGATTTTTGTTTTTAAAAAATGTGGATAATGGGTAGTGAAAAATTAGAAGTGTATTATTGGAATGTAAAAGGCTTCACCAAATGACGTTTTCTATTATATCCTCTCCCTTTATATATACTAGCAACTGTGGCACACGTGATGCGTGTACACAAAATATAAAAGATGGACGATTTTTTTAATAAAAAATATGATTATATAATGTTGAATTATTTATAATTGTGACGGAACAAATTCAAACATTTTTTCACTAAAGAAAAAAATAAATTTTAAATAAATAAATTAAAAAGTAAATTAAATTTAAATTTAAAAAAAAAACAAAAGCAACAACAAATTAAGGGTATATTTGAAATATTAAAAAAAGCTTCACCAAAGGTATATATTATTAGGCTCTCTCTCTTTATTAATAGCATAGATACTAGTGACAATGCACACGCAATGCGTGTGCCTGAAATATTTTAATTTTTAATTTTTTTTAAAGAAATTTTTATGCAATTTTTTATATCAAAAAAAATTAAATCGGAACCTAATAAAATTTTAATATTTACATCATAAGATAATATTTTCATTTTATAATTTGAAAACCCACTAATAGATTTAATGACTAACCAATCAAAATATAGATGTTAGGTGTATAAAAATATTGAGATTGTGAGAAAAAAAGAATATGTGGATTAACATGATTGGATGATATTTTTGTTTTAAAAAAAATGTGGATAATAGGTAGTGGAAAGTTAGAAGGATATTATTGGAATGTAAAAAGGCTTAACCAAATGACGGTTTTTATTATGGCCTCTCCCTTTATATATAGTAATAGATTATGTATATATGTTTGAAGAGAGGTTTAGTGCGTTGGTATTAAACTCGTCTATTTTTTTGTTTTTTGATAACTATTTATTTAAGAAAATCACATTTGTAAAATCAATATTACCTTTGGTGACTATTTATTTATCAAAATGCCACTTGCATTTTTTTATTTATTTATTTTCATTTCAACATTTTTATTTTTTTGTTTTTTTTCTTTAGAAAAAAAAAACTTAAAAGCACACAACGCGTGCATCTGTATATTAGTCTATATATATTACATGTATACTATTTATTAAAGTTAAACATCTTTTATGGATTATGCTACATCTACAATGTGATACATATTGGGTTAAACATGATTGCATTTGAAATTAAAGAATTATCTTAAATATATTTTTTAAATAATTTTGTCCAATAAAAAGAAAAGATACTTCTGAAATTTCTAATTTTCTCTTTTTATTAACTAACTTTTGCATGGTGGTGAAACTATTTTATATTTTTCAAAACACATATGATCATCCAACTATATATAAAACATTTTTCTTCACATTTTATTTTCTTCTACCATTTCAAGTTAAAAAGTTAATAAATCTTATTTTAAATTGAAATAAATACACACGTGTATTTATTTCTCTAATTTATTTTTCATAGAACACTTGCGAGTTACGTTATATATTAAAAGAGTGATTGTTTATCAATCGAATTTGGAGTTGAGTTCAACCTAACTTATGAGTATTAACCTATTTGCCAATCTAATGAAACGGGATCTGGAGGTAATATATCCGAAAGTGGACTTTCATATGAATCATGTATTTAATTGTCAGTTCACAGAGGCTGAGGTCAAACATGCTCTCTTTGATATGCATCCAAACAAAGTACCGGGGCCGAATGATATGTCCACTTTAATCTATCAAAAATACTGGGGCCTAATGGTATGTCCACTTTATTCTATCAAAAATACTGGAGTGTGGTATGGAAGAATGTCACAATAGTAGCACTGCAAGTTCTCAATGAGGGTGCCTCACTTGACCCCTGGAATGAGACACTCATCACTCTGAAAAACAAAGATCCGATGTTAGTAAAAGATTTCAAACCAATCAGTTTATGCAATGTGTGTTACAAAATTGTATCCCAGGCCCTGACTAATAGGTTTAGACCTATATGATCCCAGCTTATTGAAGATAATCATAGTGCTTTTATACCAGGAAAATTAATAACGGACAACATCATTGTCGATTTTGATTTTTTGCATTGGATGGGCAGCAGAAAATCTGGAAAGAGTGGCTTTGCTGCATTAAAATTGGATATAAGCAAAGCTTATGACCGGGTAGAGTGGACCTTTATCGAAGCACTCATGCAGAGGCTCAGCCATAATGAGGGCTGGATCAGGAAAATAATGAATTATGTCAGATCTCTTTCCTATTTTTTTTGGGTGAACGAGGAAGTGATGGGTCCGGACTCCGGTCAAACCAAGCAGGGGGCTGAGACAAGGAGACCCACTGTCTCCGTATCTATTCGTGCTCTGTGCCCAAGGCCTTTCAACCCTATTCAATAATTATGAGGCAAGGGGTCTGTTTAAGGGGGTGAAGATAACTTATACATGCCCGTCGATATCCCATCTCTTCTTTGCCGATGATAGTCTGATCTTTTTTTTTTTTTTTTGCAAATATGGAGGAAGGAACACATGTAAATGAATGTATAAGCTTGTATGAAAAGACGTCGGGGTAGCTCATAAATTATGATAAATCTGCTCTTTCTTTCAGTCCTTATACCAACCCGACACTTATGGATACATTGAAAATGATTCTGACTATCCATGTGGTGCAATGACATGATTTATATCTGGGTTTGCCTACGGTGTCCATGCAAAGTAAATTTAAATACATCACAGAGAGGGTAATTACGTGTATCCAAGGATAGAGCAACAAAGGTTTACCTCAGGGGGTAAGGAAGTATTAATAAAGTCGGTATTGCGAGCTATACCTACCTATGCGATGTCTTGCTTCAAAGTGCCGACTATGGTATGCGAGGATATTGAAGAGAATGTGCAAATTTTTGGTGAGGCATTGAGTATGAGAGGTGGAAAATGCATTGGAGGTCATGGAATTTTCTCTTTCAACCCAAGAGAAGGGGCGGGTTAGGCTGCCGGAAACTGCAGGAATTTAACCGGGCACTCCTGGCCAAGAAATTATAGACTTGTCCGGGACCCTAATTCTATGGCTGACAGGTACTTTAAACACAACTTGATCTTAGATGTAGTGACTCGTCTCGAAATCAATAAATAACTAAATCTCAAACATAGTGACCTGTCCCGAAATCACTAAATAACCAAATCTCAAACATGCAATTAAAACTTAAATAACAAAATCAGAGAAAAACTGCGGAAACTTAAATCAAATATCAACCCGACAGAATATTACTGGTAAATAGCTGAAACTCTTAATACAATAATACAACCCAATCGAAAATCCAATACAAAAGAGTCAAGCCTAGCTAATACCGCTGGAACCGACTGAGTTCTCAACTCTCTGATTGCCAACTACTCACTAGTCCTCAAATCTGGAAACCTGCAATTGTCCTGTCGAATGAGGTGTCCAATAAAACATACGGACGTGTGCAATAAATGCTCATCACGAAGGTATGAATATACACATGCTATGAATGCAAATGCATATGAATGGGTACCGGGAACCTATCATAGATAAACACTGCTCAGTCAAAGGTGACATGGTATGTAGCACGCTGGGCCGTCGCATCAGGAGGTGGCTCTCATACCATAAAACCATGGACTATCCGGATCCAAAAGCATGACATCCATCCACAAAATATCATGGGGCTGAGCGATCCCTCTACTGGTACTATCAATGAAATACAGGCTCAACGTGTCAATGCATGCAGCAAAATATCCGTGACATAATAATTGCACATATAATAATGCCACATAAAACATCAATCATAGAAAATGCATACTCAACCAGGGTATCTCTGATAGTACTTTCGTAACTCAAATCATGCAACTCAAGCAACCTAGCCAACCGGATACTCAAGTCCAAGCTTATAAGAATATAATTATTATATCAGTTATGGCTTACTAAAAGCTTTAACTAGACTAATAGATACTCGCAGAAGCTAATCAGAGTCTAGTAATACACATGCAACCATCATTAGTCCTTTGATGGTGATGGCCTCAACAACTAGGCACAACTTTGCTACAATCCCGATAGCACCTTGCTATTGTCCGGCCTCCGAAACGACGCCTAAAATGGCTAAAAGCCCATTAGAAACACCTAGGGACGAGAGAGAGAGAGAGAGAGAGAGAGAGAGAGAGAGAGAGAGAGAGAAATGATCAAGAAAATGAGGTCTCAGCACCTCTATATATAGACCACGTTCGAAACTTCCGAACTTATGATCGGAACTTTCGAACGCACTTCGAAGCTTTCGATCGTGCTTCCAAACTCTCTCCACCAAACACTTGTATTTTGATTGGACAACACAACTGTCGACAATGTTTGGAACTTTCGAACTAAGGGATCGGAACCACTGATCTCCACCCTGTCCAATCACAACTCAGAAAGCCCATAACTGTCTGTCGGAGAATGTTTGGATCTTTCGAACTCAGGATCGGAGCTTCCGAACTCCAACTCTTTCTTCCAAAGGGATCGGAACTTCCGATCTTTTCCTTGCACAAGTTCGGACTTTTTCGAACTGTTCAAACTTGGAGTCTTTCGGATCAATTTCGAATGTCCTGAATCTAATTCTTCACTCTTTTAATCTATTAGATTAAATAATCTCATTATCATTTTTTAACCATTTTAAACATGCTTAGTCTTTATAATTACTAGAATGAAAATCAGGTTACTACATTGGATGCAGGGCTGGAAAGTAACCCATCTTATATTTGGAGATCTCTTATCTGGAGCAAAGAGCTTCTTGGAAGTGGTCTAGCTTGGAGAGTTGGTGATGGACGGTCTATAAATATATTTGAGGACAGCTAGATTTCTGGTATGCAGTCTAGTATTGGTCCCCCATTGGTGCCCTTGGATCGAGGCAAAACAGTGAGTGCTCTGATTACATATGGGATGTAGGATACTGATTTGATACGAGACATGTATAATCCTTATATTGCGGGAGAAATTCTTAAAACACCACTGCCTAGCTTGGAACAGAAAGATTCAATGTTCTGGAGGTTTGATTCCAAGGGACAATATACGGTAAGGGATGTGTGCAGATTCCAACAAGGATTGTTTACATGACCAGAAAATCAGTTGATCCTGTCTGACAAAAAGTGGTGGATTTTTCTCTGGAGTCTATCTGTACCACCTAAAGTTAGATTATTCTGGTGGAGTGTATCAAATGATTGCATTGCCACTAACCAAAATTTACAATATCACCACGTACCATTCGGCGAGGCCTGTGATTTATGTAGAGCCCCATTTGATTCTACCTGCCATTCCTTGTTCTACTACACAGTTGTCAAGAACCTGTGGAAGAAGACCCTTTTTACGTACTTACTTAGAAGGGCTAAAGGGATTGGAACGAGAGAACTTGGTTGGTGAATGAAAGGCCAACTCTCAAAAGCGAACTTTGAATATTTTGTTGTCTTCACATGGGTTGTCTGAAAAATGAAACAAACTTATCGACATGGAGACAGGAGATGACCGATACCCGATAATATTGAGTGGAGCTCGGTATTTCTATCTGAATTTCACAAGGCTAAAGAGAGGGGTGTGTTGGCTGTGGATGGGGCGACATAAAGAAGGGAGACAACATGGACAATGCCGAAATTGGGAACATTGAATTTGAATGTAGATGCCTCGATTAATGAAGAGTTGAATCAATACATTATTGTTGGTGTGGTCAGAGATGATCAGAGCAGGCTGCTGCTAACTTTTGGAAAGCAAATCACCAAACCTTTATCGGTGGTCCACGGAGAACTTCTGGCAATTAAGGAGGGGGTCAATCTGCTATATGAGAAGAAATTTAATGATGTGCAAGTGGAATCCGACTCTTTATTGGCCATGCAAACAGTCACAACCAAAATGGTTAACCTTGGATATGTGGGACTTTGTGCGACGGAAACTAGGCTGCGAATACAACAGCCAAAGATCACAAAAGTCATTCATGTCCGTCGCTCGGTAAATAGAGTAGCCCATTGTATTGCTCATTTTGCTTGTTTTATCCCTTCACCCTTTATTTGAGTGAATGATGATTTTCCTTCTTGGTTGTTAAAACTTGTAATGGACGATGTCATTAATAATATCACGAGTTTTTCCCTTAAAAAAAAAAATTCACATCTAAATTTGTAACCTATAATTATCATGCATGATTTACTTTTAAAATTTTTAAAATTACTAATTTCCTTAATCTTTGTCTAAATTTTTTAACATTTAGGTAGTGTGTGTAATCTCTAAAAATAAGTGATTATGAAGATTCTCTTAACAAATTAAACCTCTAAAAATAAGTGATAATCTCTTATTTTTAGAGGTTGCAAACACTACCTTAATCATCAAATAACCGCTAACTTGAAAAGGATATTATAAAAAGGAGTAAAAATGTTTTAGTAGACACACTATTGATAAATTGAAAATTTTAATGTACATGAATTATGGTAAATGAATTAATTGATATATGATCTAAGTAAAAAGATAATTTTACCCTAAACTCTAACTCTAAGTTTCTTTTAAATCCTATTCATTATTAAATTCAAAATTAGGTACACCATTTTGATTCAAGTTCTATAAATGATCTAAGAATGAATATAATGATTACATATTTTTGTTTCATCCAACGTTTGATGCAAGTTTTGTAAATAATTTTTTTTGTCATCCAAAGTTTG